>NC_072892.1:105523791-106773791 GCF_027943255.1 Anastrepha obliqua
TTAGTTATTTATGAGGAAATATTTTCGTAGAATTCAATGCGTATTCACTTAAAGTTCAGTATTCTTCTGACTTGATGTAGAAGTGCGTACTATTTTAATAGAGAAATAAGTGATTGAAAATAACTAAACGTGTATTTTTATTTATTAGAAATATATGTAATTATGAATTAAATATGAAATAAAATTATGAATAATTGTATTACATTGCGAACGGCTCTAGTAGCTAAGACTATCGGCCTAGGAAAAGTGCAGTTTGTTTGACATATTTTGCCCAAAAATTAAATGATCTTTTTTTAACCTTGAGGCACCATTTTTTATGCGTAAATTTTGGACAACTTAGCATGCACACGCTTGCACTTTGTACAATACGAGGACTTTTCCTTGCCTTTTTATGGCTTTGAATCTTTTTGAGGTTAGGCTTGTATATGAAGTGTGCATAAAGCTAAATCGATTACTGCAATTTTAAGGGTGTCAACTAATATTATTACTATAAATATATGCATTTCGGAGTCATACATTCATCATCATATTTTAAGCATTTTTGAGGTTAAGTTTGTATGAGAGATTTGCTTTAAAGTAAATGGAGTCTGCATATTTTTTGGTATATTTACGCCCTATTTTATTGTAAATACAGATACGAAATTTCGGAATCCTTCATTCATCGCAGCTTTTTTGAATACAATTTTTAAGGCGTTTGTATCTTCAATTATATTTCTAATAATTATATGCGAAAGATTCCCGCCATTCACCAACTTCTTCTAAATTTCTCCAGAAAATGTATGGGGCTGAATTAATGTGCGGCATTACAATTTCAGTGCGTCTGTTAGAATTTTGTATGAGTTTTTCGGAAAATAAATATTGAGAGACAAACACCTGAGATTTCCTTTTTCATATAGACAAATGTTCTTCATAATTTTTGTTCTATTGGTAGCTGGTTTTTGGAGTAAAATCGTGGGAATCGTTTTATTTCCATATATGATGAGTTTCATAATCAATCGAAGTGGAAATAGTGATTCGAAAAATATTTCAAATAAATGCAAAACTCATAACTTAATATCAATTGCTGTGTAACCTATATTGCACGTCATAAAACCTAAGCGAAACTAATTTTACTCCTCGACACCGCGATAAAATAAGTGGCTGTATATAGCAGCAGAGTACCAACTGTTTTCAGCTTGAAACCATTTTCAGACGATAGAGCGAATACAAAACATTCATCCACACTCAACTACATTCGCTTATATTGCACAAGTAGCAGTACAACTGCAACTACTACACGCACACACATAAATCAAGAACAATGACAACAATGATTGCCATCACACAAACCCTCAGGAACGTCGGTTGCATTTGCAACTTGCGGCAACATTGCAATAAAATTGAATGCGCATAACTTACTGAACGACTGAGTTGGATGAATGCAAGAATGTGGCGGGGCCGATGTGGAATGTAGCAGGCATGCAAATGCGATGTGGCTTAGAACAACACCAGCAGCGCCATTATAGGCGCAAGAGAAGCCAATTGTTGCAAGCAAAAGCTGAGTGCGTCCATACACGTGATGTCAAGCGTACTAAAATCTTCTATAAGTACAAGTGAGCTGGCCAATTCGAAGCAAGAAGAAGAAGGAAAGAAATTTTGCACAAGCAGCTTGAGCTTACGAAAGCAAATTGTGTAAATGCAAGTGTTGGCTTGTAGTACACAAGCTGGTACCCAATTGCGGATCTCCACAAGACGAGCCTATTTGTCAAAAGAAAAGGGTAGCAGGGCTGGAAAAAGTGGTGTATGTATCATTACTAAGCTGGAGAAGCTCGCAAAATATTAGCATGTCTGTCGTTCGTTTTGGGCTGTGCACTATGACGTATCGACTGTGACAATTGCCACATATGTACATATGTATGTACATATATGCCAGTGCTATGCTTGTGGTGTATTCTTTATTACTCACTCAATGCATAAGGGGTGCTTTTTTTAACATATTGAATTTTTAATAAGAATATCTGTGAAACCAGCTGCTCAAGTGTATATCTTTTTATATTCCCATCCAGTAAACTTTAGAAAATTCGCATGAAAATATCATATTTGTTAGTCTACTTCCATCGAGACATAACTATAGTTTGGAACGGAATCGTTGACAGCCGGAATCTTTCAAGCGCTCAGGTAATATTGCTTATTGTACTTAAGGCCTAAGCGAGGATTTTAGCATAGAAAAAGATAGGTGGGGTGGAAGTTTATCGCTTTTCAGCAACTTCCCATCCTCTTTTACGAGTCTTAGCAGTTTGTAGAGAAAAGAGAATGTAGCTCGTCCATTCTCAATGCATCCATTAGAATGTACCATCTAACTCGGACGAGCAGAGAAAATGCTTTGTATTATCTTCAGCCTCCAAGCGAGATGTACGCAGGGGATTTGATGATATCTATGGTAATTATCATACATATATGTCTTCCTCATGCATTGTGTCCCGTAATTGAGCCTATGAGAGCTCGTAGCTCACTTCTTCTCTGCCTCAGAAGGAATTTCGCTACCACACTGTTAGGCCTCTTCAGGAAACACTTGGTTCCTTTGTAGCTGCCAGTAGCACACCAACACCTCTCAAGAGCCTTTTAGTGAAACCCTTGATGCATCCGGCAGTTTTTATGGATCAGTTCGTTGCCATGAACAGCACAGTGTCTTGGCACTTACACAAGCAATAGCTCATTCCACCTTGCCTTTTGTACTTAAATGAAGAAATGCCCACACAATGATTGCTGCAGCAAAGCTCTTTAATTCTCTTTCAGAATGGAGTTAACTCAACTTTGTTGGTCCGAAAGAAAATATAATTTCAATAGTGCAGAGCGTTTAGAAATATTAAAGTTTTAAAAGATACCAGCAGGTTACATGTGAAATTCATTTTAAAAAGTGTTTAGCGAAGTTCTGGCTCAGCTCAATGTTCGGTACGAATTGCATGAAGCAGTCATAATTGGTATATATTCTATCAAAAGTACAGATGAAGCTTGATTTTACAAACTAATGGATCGTGAATTTTTGCTTATCGACATCATTATTAATTATTTAAGAGCTAAGAGATGTCAGCATTAGTATGCAACATGTCATTCGGCATTTCATCATTTTATTTTAGCAAGCTTTTGATGCGCGAATCATTTTACGAAACAGACCTACCATTAATCGTTTAGGTAGCTCTATTTGATTACTTCTTGTGCGCGTACGTCAAGTTACTGGTATTTGCTGATAAACCAGCTACGATTTTCTGAAAAAAGTGGCACAGGATGGGTTCATAAAATGGGCCTTCATATGGTGCCAACGAAATAGGAATACGAGTATGCCTTAAATTGTAATATTTCTAGACGCTATGTATCAGAGAATTTGGAAGCAAATAAAATCGTATTATTTGTCATTTGATTAATTTGGTATGTGTTTTAAGAAAAAAACTGATATTCCTCTAAAAAACACCCTTAATAATTGAAACATATTGTCGTCATTGTTTGTTCTACTTTAAGCCTTACTACAACCAATGATTGCTGCTGTTGTTGCACATACGGCTTACTGTTGAAGTGGCAAGAGGAGAAACTGCTTCAGCTAGGAGTGGTACACAAATTTGAAAATGGACAAAGTTCTCAGTCAAGTCTTATGCGTAAGAGCTAATTATTTAGTGATGAAAATAATTTCAAAAAAGAAAATTAAGTAAAGAAAATTATGCGGGTGATGTGACATGAAAAATTGGCGTTTTTTGATTAGCCCAATACAAGCTTTAAAAGTAATATAAAAAAATTGGCGTAATGCGCAGTAGCTAAATCGGGCCAAAATACTAAAATATTACTGAAATATTGTGTATTTTATAAAATGGTATACATCGGTAATTGAGGCACTCTTTCTTGTGAATTTAAGCCGATATAGTTCCCGTCATATAAAATCGACTGCGTTTAAGTCCACAAGTACAAATTGCTTGCCATATGTTATTAGGATCTTCTCGCCAAATTTTTCCTCTCTGAGACACGATACCGACTCATGCACTCTAAACACTTTCTCTTTATATATGTGGTAGTATGCACCTGATGATATTCTAGAGCCAATTTTGATGAAAGTTTCATCATCAATTAAATTGCATTCAACAGAGTCTCGAAGTGATGAGTTGTACAATTTTCGCAGATGTTTTCGAAACTTTCATTTGCTTTTCACATTTTTTTTGGATTTCCTGTTTTTTGTACTATATGTTTTAGATTATGCTTTTTCTTCACTATTTGATGCTTTACACCTAGATGTACTGATTCTTGTTTTTTTCGCTAAATCTCTCACAGACATTGTTCTATTTTTTTATTGTAGTCAGTACCTTTCCTTCATGGTTCGAATTTTTCCCACATTTTTTCCCATTTTTAGGTTTCTCTTTGAGAGCACAGGTATCTCCCAAGTCAACAATTATATTTTTCACACGATTTGCATTGACTTCATAATGTTTGGCCAGCTGCCGGCAAGAAATTTCTTTTTCAGTGCAGTAAGTGTGCACAATTTTTCTTCGTACTTCCATTTCGATTCGTATTATCGCAATAATATAACAAAGCAAACTAGCAATAAAACACTATTTATTCATTATTTTAAGCTGGATCCCCTGCAGTACCAACAAACTCCTTTCATTCCTTTCAGTACAGCCCGTCATTGACCCGCATATCTCTTATTTAGTTTTGGCCAAACTTCTTTTCTGATTTTTGCTATGCATTTTGATGTTGTGCTACAAATAGTGTGACCTCCGCCTCCGAATAGCAGATAGTTTTAATGAGAAGCTTTTTTCGAACTCGAACCCACCGAATGGTGGGCCCGCGCAAACCCACTTGGTTATAGTGGCTGCGATATATCAAGTCAGTCCATAAGTTCGTGCGTTTTTTAAAGGTGGTTTTAAAATTAATAAAAAAGATGTTTAAAGTATTTATTAATCAATAATATATTTTCCTTCATTATTAACAATGTCTTCCCAACGTTTAGGCAAATTTTTAATTCCCTGCTCAAAAAATTTGTTGCCCTTGGAGCCAAAATACTCTTCGATATCCCTTTTTATAGCTTCTTTTGAGGAGTAGTTCTTGTTGCTCATATGGGATTGAAGTCCACGGAAAAGGTGATAATCACAATGTGCAATATCCGGAGAGTATGGTAGATGCGGCATTAGCTCCCATCCGAGCTCGTTCAGCTTGCCTAATGTATGCCTTGCGGTATGAGGTTTTGCGTTGTCGTGGTGATACAAAACTTTGCGTCTATTCACTAAAGACAGTCGATTTTTGTTAAGTACCTCATTCAGGTTTGATAGCTGATGGGAATAATAATCAGCAGTTATCGTCTGGTTTGGTTCCAGAAGTTCATAATAAACAATACCGGCCATATCTCACCAAATAGACGGGAGAATCTTCTTGGGGTGAAGGCCATCTCTAGGGGTCGGTTCTGGTGTTTCATCTTTATCTAATCATTGGCGTTTGCGAACAGGATTACTGTAAAGGACCCATTTTTCATCATCAGTAACGATACGGTTCAAAAAACTTTCATTTTTAAGCCGTTGCAGCTGCTGAGAACATACGTTCACTCTCTGCTGCAGGGAAAGTCTATGCGGAACCGATTTTCCCAACTTTGAAACCTTTCCCAACTGAACCAGGTGCCTGTGAACTGTTCCATGCAATGGAACCTCTGAGCTGTCATATCGACTGTAAAATTTGGCTCAGCTTCTACGAGTTAGAGCAAGGCGTCGGAGTTAAATACTTCAGGACGACCAGCGCGCGGGGCATCCTCCACGTCGCAGTTACCACTTCGGAATTTTGAACTTTTGCGCAGTTCTTACAGTCATGGTATCCTCTCCATGAACAGTGTTTATTTCTGCAGCAGCAGTTGTTGCATTTTTACCACTTTTATAAAAAAAAATACAAAATATGCCTCTTATACGCGTTCGAAGATTCCATGTTATTTTTTAACAACACGTGCTTCTATCCTCATTTAAAATCACTTGTTGAATGAATCAAAGAAAGTATAAATAGTTCCGTTATATTCCGCGAATAATTATTTGTATGCAAAAATCGGACAAAAGTGAAATTATGGGTAAAATACGCACGAACTTATGGACTGACCTGATACTTATTTGATAAGTAAGAAACAAAATTAATAAATAGATATTCTAAAGCAAAATAATATCTTCTTCAAGCATATTGAATTTCGGAAGCAAATATAATACGTTTTTTGTGGTGCTACCAAACATTTGGTTATGTTTGTCGCCCGAAACGTTAGAGTAAGTTATCCACTTAATGCACAAAATAACTTTTCCAAAGTATTGCAAAGTGCGTTGAAATTTGGCTAGTATGCAATATATTAAACGAGATACTCGAGTTTCAAGCCGTTAACCGAAAATTGTTTTAGTGAAGCTTTAGCTAATCCTGTAATTAATACTTGCAATATCTAACAAGGTCGATAGTCGTTTCTGCTTCCTATTGATGTGACACAGTTTTTGACCTATGCGTCTGCTAGTTGGAAATACGAAAATATGCAACATAAGTACGAGTATGCACCTACTTACATATATAAAAATACACTTATAAATTGAGCCTGTGAGAGATACCTGAAAACCTTGAACGTACGCACTGCTTTCACTTTCATCTGCTTACTTCACTACATATAATTTGATATACCCGTGGACAAACGGCCGTGTCTGATGTGGTGATTTCTGTGGTGTACATAGTCTTGGTTTGGTTTGGGTCTCTGTAGTATGTGAATGAATGTGTGTGCGTGTCTATGGCAGATTGGGCGAATGTTGCGCTTGGGGACTTATGTCAGCAAATGCAAAATACCGGTGCAGTAGTTTTATTTGCCATTGCTGGTTGTGGCCTGAAAATGCCATGTCGGCCGCAATGGTTGTCGAGCAGCTACGTTCACATAAATTTATGCATGTTTGCGGGTGTGTGTACGTGTATGGCTGAGTTATGTATATGTGTGCACTTGTTAGACAGCAGCAAATGAAGAGCAGCCGAGTGGCAAGTATGCATGTGGCAGTGGCAGTGGCAGTGCATAAGAGTACCAGAGCACTCTGCCGGTGAGAAGCGAGTAAAACCTTCTACAGGCTGTTGCAGTGCCAACCTCTTGGGTAAATGTCCTTAACGTCGCCACGAGTGTAGGTGGCTGGAACACATGCATGTGAATGTATGTGTGTGCGTTAATGTGTACATCTGAAGGTAACATTTGGTGTGACTCGACGTGCGAATTTTAGAGCTCCCAGTGCAAATTGCAGCACCACTCACTTGGGTATTGACTTGGTGTAGGCAGCAGTGAGAGAGAGCAGTGCAGGAGCAAAGTGGGAGGTAAAGTGCAAATATGTACATATCAAAAGCAGTTTGAAACTTTTGCTTTTCAGCATTTTTAATTTATTTTAACTTTATATGAATATGAATTTGAAATTTACGATACTTGAAATTTTTCAATGCTGGATAAATCAAAGAACTATATTTTTCATTTAGCACTGTATACTGTAAACATCCAGTGAACAATTACATTGCCCAACACTGGTTACTCAACACGAAGAAAAGCTAATAATTATGCAAGAGGAAATCTCCAGGATGAACTTTGCCGTAGACAGTACTAGTCAAGAAATATTGAGGTTTTAACGGAGAGTAAACGTTTTGTATGAAATTTGGAAAACGTGGTATATGGAAAATATTTTATAATAAAGGGTGTTCAATTTTGAGGTATCGGATCTTAGGTTGGCTTAGGTAGTAATGGTTGCTCAGAGAATGGGCCCACTTGGACGAAAGAAGTTTGGAAGGGAAAAAGGAGGGGAAGAGAAAAAAACGATAGGATGAAAAGGAGAGTGGTGGGGAGGGTTGAGTATATGTGGTCTATGAACGGTGACTAATTTGCGGTTCTGTTAGCCTCTTTACTCGATACTGCTGATGAAGTTCATCAGAATTTTTATATCAAGACCTGCTATATCAGCAGGCGCAGAAAAGAAGTGAGAACCAAGATGCTTGAATCTTAGCCCAGGCAGCTAAGGAGCAGGTGGTGAGATGATTCCACCTCATCCCCCATACAGCTGACACAAAATGACTCGAAATAATTTCAAGTCTCACGGCATGTATACCCCGCGGATAGTGCCGCGTGAGGATGCCCACGAAATTTGAAAGATGAGATTTTGTCATCCTCAGAATATCCCTCGAACGCCTCCTATCCAAACGTAGCCAGAAGGACTTCGAGACCTTACACGTTCGTGTACTTGCCCAGCGCTCGCTGAGTTGGTGCAAAGCCCATCCCGATTCTCTTCTTTCGCGGGCACACTGCCTCACAGGTCCCTTGTCTGGCCAGCTTGTCGACTGGAAGCTGCAGCAATGCCACTATGACCAGGTACCCAAATTATCCTTATGTCGAAGAATTCTGATGCAATCGAGAGAGAGACCAGCCATTCACTGAGTAAATATTTACTTTCTTAACAGTTATTACGCAAGTAAGTAGCCAGTCAGCTGCTTTTTTGATTGTGCCCACCTCTGCTTGGAACACACCTCAGTGATCCGGTAGCCTGAGTTTGAGTTTGATGGGGAGTTCTTTGCAGAATACTCCTCCTCCAACCCTACCATCCAACCTCGAGCCATCTGTGAACAGGTTAACCAGGCCCTGCTCCCAAGTGTAGCCCCCGGCCCACTCCTCCCTTGTTGGAATATGGGTGGAGAAAGTTCCGCTTGGACTAAGCGAAATAAATTGAAATAAAACAACGAAAATTAAAATTGATTGGGCAAGCTTTATAATTCGGCTATCCGTAAACACTATTTTTTAGTGACTCACTAAAGGACTTCGGTTGGTATCTCGAGAATAACTTTAGTTGTTGGCCTCCAATTCTTCAATCGAAGCAGGTTATCCACAAAACATTTAGACTTTACATCCCCCACAAATAAAAGTCCAAAGCTGTGATATCACACTATCTTGGTGGCCAATTGGCTCGAGACGAGAGATAAATTACTCACCGAAACGATGACGCAGTAAATCCGATGGGCTGTATGGCAAGTAGCGCTGTCTTATTGAAATCAAATGTTGTGGAGATCACGGCTTCAATTTTCGGCATATAAAAGTCGTTTGTAATGGCGCGTTAGCGTTCGCCATTCACTGTTATATTGGTGCCAGCCTCGGCTTCTCCAAACGGTTGTTTTCAATGGATGTAATGGCTGTTCTTGAATGGCTTCGGGTTGCTCTTGAGCCCATCGGTTCTAAGCGCGCGATGAACACTTTTCAAATAGCGTCGATTGTATAATATGTACATGTTATATGACGGACATGATAAGACCCTCATAAAATTATAGTTTTGTTTTAGTTTCTGCCGACTTCGGTAGTTTTTTCGGTTAGGAATTAAATTCTACTAGATCTGTGAGAATTTTAAGATACCTATCACAGATATGGCACTCTGGAACGCAGATAACCCATACATTGAACTCGACTAGAAAATATGGTGCACAGATGAGTCGAAGCTCGCAGATGTTATGGCTGGTACGAGTTTCTTTGGTTTCAAGTGAAAATCCCTGCCATAGAAATCTGTGATATTTTGGCTTCAAAGAGGTACAACTTCCATGCGTAAATGCATTTTTTTCAGACAATCAGGTAGACTTTATGTACTGTAACCTCTCATAACTACATCCAACCTCGTTAAGGAACGCTTCACTCTTCCTAATACCCTAGAGCAAAGATGATCGTTTGTTGGGCTGGGTACCAGTACATTAAGAGTGTCATGGTAATGAAAAGGCGAACAGCTTAGCGAGCAGCTATCTCGCAATTCTATCGACCACACTTTTTGTGAACTCACCAGAGCCCACATAAAGAAATTTATCAACGACTGGGAGAATGAGGAATTCCACTGGATAGAGAGTCCAGCACAAAAAATGCGCCTGAGCCTGGGCAAAGAGGGCGCCAGCGAATTCACACAGGATACTACACGAAACATTTTTCAGGATACTTCAAAGACAGTTTTCATTATGATTACAGGAAACTAAAATTTAAAGAAACAAAAATCAGCCATTTTGCGATCTGATGATGAAATTTCATAGCACATTTTCTGCGAATGTGCAGCTCTTGCAAGACGTAGACTCTTATACCTATTTAATGCAACTTTGAATCCATTAGCGATGTACAACAAAAACTTGACGAGGCACTCACATTCATCAGGCGCCTCCAATTTTAGGTTTGCGATGAAGTTTAATACATATACCACATCAGAGGTTGCGGTGCATTATGGCCTAATAATTATTTATAATAATTGATTTTAGAACTTATGATGACTATTCAACTTTTAAAATATTATTTTATCATTGATGTCCTTTTTCGATAAACTATTCGCATTTTTGCTCAAAATTTGAAAATTATAACCCTCCGTGAAAAAATGCAGACCCACTAGACTCTCTCTAGTACTCTCCTCAAAAAAGCAACCTCTTTGATTATTACTATCGTTTGTCCGTGTTGATTAACACTTTCGTAAAAATGGTGGTCTGTGTTCTGAAATATAATTAATTTTTACACCGAATTCTTCTTTCGTCAAGGTGGGTGTGGACACAAGAATGAGGGTAGTTAAAATGTCTCCACGTACATCTTAATACTGTTAGTCATGGCGTATGAGTGATTTAAATTCCAAGCAAAATCACCAATGGCCGTATTAACCGAATGTGCTTGTGTGGGGCTTCTAATTGCTGAGTTTGTGGATTCAATGCTTATTTTCTGTTCGTGAAATATCATACAAATTTACATTATAAAAAAACTGTATAGCTGTCGTGTTTGCAAATTGGAAATATTGTCAATGAAATGTATGTGGATACGTCTGGGAGTGTAACAAAATATAATAGGAGTTGTAGTATATTATGAAGTAGTACTTTATTGAAGAAAAATCTAGGCTAATATGATTTGAAAGCATGTTAAATTCTCTCATTCTAGGAATCGGAGCATTGGAATTATAATTATTTCTAACCATCCCTAACCAGAAATTATCATGATTTCGCAAGCTTCACTGATGAATATTGATATTATATCTCTCGAGTAGCGATGGTGAGTTAGTCGCCTGAATTATCAAATCGAAAGTGTTTTTAGATTAAGAAGCAAACACTTACTTTTATAGAATGGAATTGGATCAGTGAAATGCAAAGAACGCAAAGCATAATTTACAAAGATTTTCTAGACACGTTCAAGCCTACTAATAAGACAAGCATAATATGACCTCCAAATAAAGATGGCATATTCTAACTTCGAACGCTCAAGGATACCTAACTGTTATAGAGTGTATGGATCAAAAAAGTTGGAACTAAAACGTCGAATAAAAAAGTATGGAGTTTGACTTTGAAATATCTTTGAGAAGCGAATTTAGAGTCGAATACCACACCGAGATCAATAGTTTCACGTCGATTGGATAGGAAGTGGGGATAAGAAAACACAATTTAGAATAAGAGAAATAAAAACATCATTATTTTTATTTTTTATTTGCGCAAATGGTTCAAACTGGCTTACGTTCGATCTTTAGCACCTGGACGATGCCACGCCTACTCACATGCCGGTCAACTTCCATCATTTCTGTGATTTTATCGACATTTTCTTTAACACCGAAACCAAAACTGCACGTAATTAGCTGTTACAGTAATTAGCTGTTAATGAAATAAAAGATGCAATCAACAGAACCTGCTAAATTGTGGCAAAAATGTACCAAAGCCTCTTATAGACCTGTGAAATTGATGTTTTGAAAGAACTCAAAATTATTTTGAAGCTTTTTGATTATATATCGATTTCAAAAAAAGTGACTTCATCTCTTATAATTCCACTCATTTGTGGGCTACAAATACAGCTTGAACAGCTTTCTAAGGAAATCAATACAAATGAAGGAAAACTATTTTATGCCGGTATTTTAAAATCAGTGGCAAAACGATTATTTCTCTATGAATAACGAACCCAGCCCCGGATATGTACCAATTTGGACATCACTTCAAGAAGAAGAATTTCGAAGTGAAGAAAGAGGGACATCCAAAATGTTAATATCTGCTTTTTTGAAGCCAGCAAATAACTAAAATATCGAAAATACAGAAATACTTACACAATAAACCAGTACTGAATCTTTTATTTAGCTTTCTACTGCAACGAGTAACCAACAAAAATAATAAAACATCAACAGTGGCGATTATCACAAAAACCATATTTGGAGCATCTCAACTGTAATTATAACTCTGATCTATTAATATCCGGAGAGATACCATCGGAGCTGAAAGAGGGTATAATTACTCTTATCCCGAAAATGGTGCAAAAATTGGAAAGGGATAACGTTGCACAGCATAATAAACAAAATTATAGCCCATATAATTTGGAAAAGGCTTCCATCTCGCTGATGCAGGATTTACGCAACGAATAAGCTGGCTTTCGGCTACGTCACTCATGCGTGGATCAAGTGAACACCCTAAGAGTGATAGTTGAACAGTCGGTGGAATGGCGCTCTCCTCCATATCTTTGCTCCATCGATTTCGAGAAAGCGTTCGACACCTTAAGGTATGACACAATCTAGAGTGTTCTCGCGTGCAAAGGAGTGACCGAAAAAATAAACAACCGTGTACATGATTTGTACACGGGCGCTTGCTGCCGTGTTAATCATAAAAACACTTCGAGTGCCAGTATTGAAATACAAACCGGGGTCAGAGAGAGCTGTGTGCATTCGACGCTGCATATTTAGCTCTGGACCGAATTATGCGGCAAGCTTGCACGGAGAATAGAGGCGGACATCTAGAAGACCTCGACTGCGCGATTGATATATGCCTGATGGCGTACAAACACTCGCTCATATCTTCAAAGTTGTATGCAGCCAGCGTTTTTGCAGCTCAAACAGGCCAAAAATCAATATTGCCAAAACAAAATTTTGCATTAACACCAACGAAACATAAGCTATTCAGGTCGTCGGCACCCCCTTAGAAGAAGTAAATGAATTATGCAATTTCGGCAGCATTATGACAAAAAATTGCGGATCAGCAGTAGATATTCGCAACAACATATATTATCAAAAGGACGTTCTGCCTCTGGTATGCTGGATAAAGTCTGGTGTCGGATTTCCGACGCCAACGTATGTGGTTGGGAGAGTTGGAACTTGAACACGTGCGACTCGCAAACGTTAAAAACCTCTTTTAATCGTCAATACTATGGATAGTTTTCCACCTGTACCTCATACCATACCTCAAGCATTCCAGCGTCTGGATCGAGATCGTCTCTCCAAAAATATTTTGGTTTGCTTTTCTTCGCTGCTATTTACTCACTATTTTTTTAGATGTCATAGACATAAAGGAGGTAACTGTGTACCTTATTCAACCGATTCATTTCAAATTTTGCACACGTTTTCTAAATCAAAAATACCTCCCCCCTACACTGTTTTTTTTTATTTTTTGTTTTTTAAGGTTGTTTTTCACTTACAAATATGGTGAAATTTTTCGCCAAAAATGCTCGTTTTACGTTTTTTTGCCACCAAAACTACAAAAATGAAAAAAAAAAAAATTTTATTAATGTAGGGGGGAGCATTACGTCATACTTTAACTGAAAAATTCGACTTTTTTAGTTTCAGATGATTCTACGACGAATGCCGATTGGCACCGCAGAGCACCTCTCGAAAAACATATCTCCAAAAAAACTCTGTCATGGGCTTATTTGTCAATATTTTATTATTAATATTTTTTAAAAACTTATTGAAAAGATGTACAATAACATGTAACTGATTTTATTAAAGTATCTTAAGCCATATTTCTGTAAAAAATTCACAAAAAAAGTGTTTTTTTTTAGCGCTAAACCCTACCTCCCCCTTAACACACTACGATAAATATCTTCTTGGACAACCAGGCGGCCATCAAATTAATGGAGGCAGGAATGCCTAGCAGCTCTCAATGATATTAGCACCATCTTCAAGATCAGCAATTGCAAGGCTGATGAGCTAGCCAGAAAGGGTCCTAATTTTCCACTGCTTGAAATCAGAGGCAGTATTGGAATCCCTATGGCAACTTGCAAGTTAAGGATAAAAAATAATATTCTCCAGGAGGCCAATAGGCCATGGAAAGAAGAAAATACCAGGCTGATTTCAAGAGAGAACATCTCGAAGGTCATGGCTTGTGTTACCGGTCATTGGCTATTAGGTAGGCACTCTTCTAGGCTAGGAATATTTTCGCATGATTACTGCAGAAGTTTTAGAGACGAGAAAAAGGCACAAACAATAGAACACTTCCTCTGTAATTGTCCAACCTTAGCTACAGCAGAGGCTGTTAGGAAAATCCTCTTTTGAATCTTTTACGTAACTATCCTGTGTTAGGATAAAACGTATTCTAAGCTTCATTAGAGCATCTAAATGGTTGTATGATGAATAAATACGGATATTTCCATATTACACAGTGGTACTACAACGAACCTACACGGTCTAACTGAGTTGGAAACTCTAGGCCCACTGCCACAAAAACTAAACTAAAAACCTAACCTAACCTAAAGTATTTTCATTCACTGTTTCGCCGCTTTCTCATTGTATTTAGAGAATGTTTCAAAAATTCGTTGGAAGATTTTAAGTTCTTCCTCGCATCAACATAATGTCAAGTGCGCTAATTTGAAATCTTGGCTTATTTAACTTAAATTTACCATTAGCATTTGTTGGAAAAAAAAGGAATGCTTACAAAACTTGTGAGTCATGAAAAATCTTTTCAATGCAGAACACATTTCTATACCTGCATGCTCTTGTATGCATACCCTGCGGAGAAATTCCCTTCCCTTTTTCCATTTTTCGTTTCTAACAAAATGACAGCCAATTAACACTACTTCTGCCCCACCCAGTGTATATATACACAATTATATAGCACTGAAATAAATTTCAGTTAATTCAATCTAACTAAAGAATTATTACTTTGGCCACCGTAGCCGAATAGGTTGGTGCGTGACTACTATTCGGAAGTTGACAAAATATCAGCTCTCGAAACTCGTGGGTTTTCTTACAGGTCACTCACAGCATGAAGTGAGACTTGGAATCGCCTCGAGTCCTTTTTGCGCTGGATGTATGGAGGATGAGGTGGAATTATCTCAGCACCTCCTTCTTAGCTGCCCTGCTCTGGCAGGGCTAAGATCCAGGCATCTTGGCTCTTACTTCTTTGTTGCCCCTGCTGATATAGCTGGCGCTGATTAGATTAAAAATCTGATGAATTTCATTAGCAGCACAAAGCGGTTGACGCAAACGCAGCATATTCATCGTTCGTAATCCACACGCTCCTAACCATCCCAGCACCACCTCTCCCCGCCCTCTCCCTATATCACATCGGTCTTTCTCTTTTACCTCACCTCCTTCATAATGGTATCACAAACGACGAATCCATTTTTCTTCGTCCAAGTGTGCTCATTCCTTGGGCAACCATACCAACCTAACCTTACCATTCAAATTTACGTGCATGAAGCACCAGAATGCAGAAAAAGTGGTTTCTAATAGCGGTCGCCCCTCGGCAGCCAATGGCAAACCTCTGAGTGTATTTCTGGCATGTAAAAGCTACTCATAAAAAAAAAACCATTTGCCGTTCGGAGTAGTTCCCTCCATTTGTGGAACAACATCAAGACGCACCCCACAAATAGGAGATGGAGCTCGGTCAAGCACTTTACAGAAGTGTCCGCGCCAATTATTATTATTATTTTTTTTTAAGAACTATCACTTCCATTTAAATGGTTTGCATTTATGGTTTTAGCTATGAATTGCTAAGCAATATACTTAAAATTTTGAAATTTCCTACGCCAGCTCATGCTCACTCGTCGGAATAAATTTATTTGTGTCTACGAAAGGATTCGATGATGCCACTTTTCATATTTTGGGTTGACTCTAGTAACCATTTCAGTTCAGTGATTCCTGTTTCGAGAAATTGACGAAAAATTAACTTGAGGCGGGTTCCGTGATTATCTTACGACTTAAACCAACAACTCCTTGCATCAGAAATGGCAATATCCTAGGATTGAGCGATTCTTGCATATAGGTACTATACTGACGTCATATCTGTATTCACTAGGGGACTACCCAACTGACGAGTGATGGGCTAGATCGCACTAGTTTTGTACCGGTCATTTATTTCTCTTATTCAGATTTTTCCTGTAGGGTATGTTTACATCCGAGTATATGGTTCATGCCCTAAGTGTGTGTGGCGCCATTACCAATGTCAACAGTATACATTCTACTAATGCGAATGCACAACAGCTTAAACGCTGTTTTTTTACTGTCGCTTCAGGTTTGTTGCTGTCTTACTCGTATTGTTCAATGCTACGCAATTAACGCGTTTTTATTTCGTTAACAACTGACAATTAAATTGTTGGCATTCGCTCTGGTGTTTTAAAGACATACATACTTTAAATATGTATGCATGTTTGTACGTTTATGATTGTAGAGGACGTGAGTGAGAAGTACTTGTACATGCAACATGTTGCGGTCATTGCTGCCAAGTGGAAAATGTAACAAAGTTTTCCGATATATCAGCAGTGTTATAAGTTATGCTTTTTGGTCTTCGTAAAGTCAAATATTGAGGCAGGAATGGGAAGTCAATGAAAAGTTTCTGTTCTATGTTGCACTTGGATTTTATGATAAAATGTTTCATAATAGAAACAAATTATCAGGTGTAGGAAAGTTTGCTGTTCTCCTCAAAATCTTCATGCTCAAGTCTTTCTTATTTTTGCTAGGATCAAACAAAGGATAGCATGTAAGGATATGGCTAAGGCGATGCTTCCAAGCATCTTAGCAAAATTTACCAAAAATTAAGATATAATATCTATCTTAGCTACAAAATACTTAAGATAAAAATATGACAGATATTACAAAAATAACAAACAATTCTAAAGGGTGGTTAAATTTTAAGGTCCGACGTTGAATGTAAACCACACCTAAAAACCAAGTTTTTTTCTGCATTTCATTTGACATTTTTCAATTTCAGGCTAACTCAATTTGAACCATGAAAAGATACATAATCGCGCAACGCGTTAAAGTTATGCAGGCTTATTATGAAAACGGGCGTTCAAATCAAAATGCATATCGCGCACTTCGTGAAGAAAATCATCTTCATTGATGAGGCACATTTTCACCTCAGTGGATTCGTCAATAAGCAGAATTGCCGCATTTGGGCGAATGGTAATCCAAGAGTGATTGCCGAACAACTAATGCACCCACAAAGAGTGACTGCTTGGTGCGGTTTATGGGCCGGCGGCATCATTGGGCCGTATTTTTTCCAAAATGAGGCCGGTCAGGCTGTTACTGTGAATAGTGTTCGCTATCGTGAGATGATAACGAACTTTTTATGACCCGAATTGGAAGATATAGAAGTGGACGATATGTGGTTTCAACAGGACGGTGCCACTTGCCACACAGCTAACGAAACAAAGGCTCTTTTGTGTGAAAAATTTGATGGCGGATTAATCTCACGTCGCGGCGATGTCAATTGGCCGCCAAGATCATGTGATTTGACTCCGTTGGACTTCTTTCTTTGGAGTTATTTGAAAGAAAAGGTGTACGTCGATAAGCCAGCAACAATTAAAGAGCTAAAGGATGAGATAATTCGGCACATAGAACCTCAATTATGCCTCAGCGTCTTCGAAAATTTAGACCATCGAATGGAGGTGTGCCGCCGAAGTCGCGGCGGCGATTTGGCCAATATTTTGAATTATGCGTAATTGAGCTATACCAATATTATCATAATAAAGAGAAATGACAATAATTTCACCAGTAGGCGTTGGACGGCGAGGAAATCTGCGACGAAATTCACGTTGTGCCAAAGTCACCGTCCGATTATTGGTCAAGTAAATAGTCAGCAATATTCCGCGTTCTGGAGCAATGTAGCGTAACATTGTTTATTAACGTGTATTTCGCATGTGTTTACTACACAAATGTCAAAACAGAACTGACATTAGGGGCCAATCGCAAAATTTATAGCATTTTCTGATAGGAGGATTACTTTAGCGCCACCTGTTACATAAAAATATATTTTATAAAAACATATTTTTAAAGTGCAATGAGTTAAATAATAAACCTTAAATCTCTTATTTAATTCCATTAGAGTAGAAGAACATCGAAGTCACCTCTGATTTCAGCACTTCTAAATGCACGCATCTACATTTTCACCCATGCATTCAAACCTGATTGGTATCGCTATGAATCATGCTCGAGCACCCAAGTCTTCGGTTAACCGAATATTCAGACGGCATTCGTTCCAGTTTATGACATTCGAATATCCGAACGCTTACGACTTGGAATGGGGACGTCTTTCTAAAGGGTCCAACACCAGAAGCAAGTGGTGGGATGCTAAATGATGCTCCTCGCCATCATCTGTCGCGCATCCATTAAAACGATGGCTAAAGTGAGGTATAAGTAATCTTTTAAGCTTCTATCAAAATCTTTAACAATAACAGAATTAAATTTTAGTACTTATACTTCCGCAAAGTACAACGGGGACAACTTCTTTCGAAAAGCGGAAAAATGTTTCATTTTTACTTTTGATGATAGATTTCAAGGATTGCTCTTTAACTATAGTGGAAAAGAAAATTATGAGGGGAACTTTGGTTGCCACGTCACTTGGGAGTCCGGCAGCCGAATTCTGCACGATCATTTCACATATCTTCACACACTCATCTAATCAATCGTTATTCGGACGGCAACGAAGTGTTATTGGTTGATTTTTTTCATATACCACCAACACAATCTCAATTTTTATTAAACACACCTCAAGTGACGCCAAAATCGGTCACAACCGAGTGACGGTCGGTTAAAAAGCTCACCTCTCAAAACTTTTCACTATACGTTTATATATCAACCGACTTATTTTAGATTTGCCTGTACGAGAATATATACGTGGAATATTCGATTAATCGAGAGTTAGAGCCCTAGTCTCATGCCTTGGGACAAAATTCATGAAGAAATTAAGGCGTAGGGTACTAAACACGGAACCATTGATTTCATTAGTGATTCAGTGCTGAGGCGTACTGAATCAATCACACTGGGTGACAAATCCATATGTATAATTGTGTGTAGTGTGCCTGCATGTGAGTGTGAGTGTGAATATGTCGCGCATTAAAAACGCATTAAGCCGATGATGCCCAAACAAGCCAGCGTTGCATAATTAACGGCCAGCAACGCATCGGCACATTCAGTATAATTATCCATATACCATCAGCACCAACAAATGCAATGCACCAAAACCATAGCCACACTTTCAACAATGAGAGAAACAACATAACAACAACACGATACATCAATACATACAGACATATATGAAATCATCGTGTCAAGCGAACATGATTTCAAATGGTTTTAAAATTGTTGCACTGCTGATGTTCCGTTGTTTTTTGTTGCTTTTCATTAAATCGGCTGCATCATCCCTGATGTGAAGGCGTAAGGGGTAATCTGATTGCGTTGTTTTTTGCTGTTCGTTCGTTCGGAGGCAAAACATTTCCATTTGCACTGCCTGTCTAATTGTTTTTACATAATATTAATTCCTTTTTTTGATCCAGTACGAGTTACGTAATTTTCCAATTAGCAGAAATGTTGAACGATCCGTTTTGCTCGGTTTTTCGGCTTTGGCGCACAATTGCATGAATTTGCATGAATTGCAGTTGTAACGCTTGTAATTGTGCAGTAACATATTACACTGTTGTTGTTTTTTGTACTAACTAAATATGATTTTATTGATTGAAAATTGCGTTCATTTTCGCATTTTATTCGCTTCTGATTGCGTTTGTTGTACATATTTACATGCATGAGAAAAATATGTTTTCGATTTTCTACTTTAATAAGGCGTGAGCGAAATCTTCGGAATAAAAACTTCTATTTACACATTGCCTAACCTACACACAGGCATTCCACGCAGTCTGCCTCTCCACAGCTTTGCAAGTAGAGCGACGAAGTACCGCAGTGAGGTGCAATAAAATCTTTTACTTAAGTGTGATTTAATGCATTATTGTGGTTCAGCGTCGCGACTCCAAGACCAATGTCGCCGGCTGGGCACTTATTAAAAATGCCATAAATCATTGTTCATTGACTTTGCCAGCACTTAATTGATTTGATGATTATTGAATTGCACAGCGCGAATGGTTTGCGCCATATGTGCAACTTGTGCGATAGCTATTAACTGTAAATTAATATTTTCCCATTGCGCTTTGAACTTCTGTGATGGAAGTGCATCCATATACAGGGTTACCGAGAAAGTCGTCCTAGATGCTTAAGGACATTATTATTTGCGTCATTTATGATTAGTTAACTAATTTATTTATTTAAGTCTCATGCAGCAATAATTCGCTTAAAGACTATTGACAATTTTGGGCTTAAGCTACAAGAATTAGTGTAACACTAAAATTATTCGTCCATAATTTAGAAGTGAATGTAGCACTTCCGCATCATTTTATTGTCACATCCTCGTTACCAACTTGTTTACCAGTTATTTACAGCATGACAATATTCAGACTGTTCAGAGGAACCTTATCCGATTGTTGACATCTAAACCAGACAAAACAGCAGTTTGCCCAAGGTTAACATTCTGTCCTTCCATAGAGCACGACATTCATAAAGGAAATGGAAGGTTGTTTCTTTTTTCTCCGGTTGCTTGCAACTCTGACAGTATGTGTTGTGAGGGATGTCCATTTTGGCTGCTTGTTCTCCGACAGACCAAGAGCCATAACCTTCTGCTAATTTTTCATGTAGTCTGGTCTCTCCTTCTACAATCCGCGTTTTGGACGTATTTTAGGGAAATTGTATTCTTGACTACACTTAATGGTGTGAATACCAATTCCGCCAGATTGTTATTCATGACAGATCCCATCCTTGCCAGTTCAGGACCCAGTTTAAGGTAACTTAATGGTTTTCACTCAAGGCAGTAAGGATATTCCTGCTTTGTTCCACCAGTTTAAAGGTTGTTGTCGTTGAATCCAGTGCCTGGATTGCAGCATGGCTAACCTAAAGAGTAGCGATATTGCCCTAAAAAGAGAAATTAGCGATTAGTCACACACAAGCTTCCCCAATTGCCAGTACTTCCCTCTGAAAGACATTGCAGGCATTCTTCAATTTTGAGTCTATGAGAATATATACCAGCTCCAACACCACAATCCATTTAAGAGGACTGTATAGACTGTAGCGTCCAAGTTGTTTATTCCATTCCTCCTTAGACGGAAAGAAAGTGGCAAAATTCCTATTGAATGTCGGGACGATTAGTCAGTCTTCTCCGAGGTATACTGGGTTTGTCGCAGTAATAGGCGAGCATGACCATGAGTTTTTTCCTTCCAGCGACCCGCTTCATTTAACTTAAAGGCACTCATGGTTGCCATCTTCTGCACTCATCGAGCCATACGATAAAATTGGTCATATAAACACCTTATACAACCACAATGTAGGGTTGAAGACTCCATCTTCTTCGTAGCATACATTTACAGACATATAACGCGATTTCTGCTTTCTTTACCCGTTCTTCAATGTTTAATTTCCAGCTAAGTTTGGAGTCCAGAATTACCCCTAAGTACTTCGCACTGGTTGAAAGTGAGAGTGTTCGTCCGTTAATATTTGGTAGGGTAAAAATTGGTACCTTATATCTGGTCGTAAATGGCATAAGTTCTGTTTTACGCGCGTTACTTAGGCCACAGCCTGTATAGTTAAGTTCGCCTAGCGCCCTTCGAATGATCCCACTGACACAGTCCTGGTCCCATTAACACCACATCATCAGCGTACGCAACCACTTTTACCCCACCTCCATTAAGTTTTATTAAGATTTTACTAATCACACATAATCAAAGAAGTGGGGATAGTACTCCCCCCTGTAGAGTACCCCTGTGGACCCTCTAATGATCTGGTTACTAGCATGTAGATGACCCAATTACTAATACAATTTTCCATCCCTAAGTCTATTAACGCCGGTTGTATAGCATCAGTGCTACTGCCGTTATTTTGCGAATTTTTTTCACCTCGTACAATATCCACCTCGGACTTTCTAATAAACGTTAACCAGCTCGACGTGGCGACTAAAACTCGAAAAAAGAAGTGGCAGTGGATAGACAGATTCTGCGTTAGAACCCCTTCTTACAAGCTGGCTGAGGAGTGGGTAGGCCACGACCACCTGGATATGCTCAACAGAAGCTGAAATGTAGTCCCTTGGTCTTACGTGGAATGAACTATAGTATAAAGCTCAAAACCTTATCCGTGGGCGAAGAGACGTAGTTGACATTCTATGCTTCAATAGGAGCTAAAGGAAAATAATAATAATAATTCAACGAAGGGATTGGGCCCACAAAATTCAGAGATCGTCGGGCGGACCTGGCAATCAAACTAAAGTCTCCAGATGAAGGCCGCATATTTAAGAGCTTAGGGTATACAGATCAATAAATAAGTGCAGTTGATGTGACTCAGGAATAACAACTTTGAGTCAAAAATAACACCCAGGTGGAAGATCTCGGAGAGATGAGAGCCGCTAATAGAATAAGAAGTGGGGAAAAGGGAAAGAAATTTTGTACGAAAAGTTGTATACAGTTTCTATCTTAATTTTTATTAATAAAAATAACTAAAAGTAAGGGGCCTAAAATTAATATCTTGGTTACTCCTGACGAAGCTACAAAAGAATATGAGGAAATTTTATCGACAATGAGTACACAGTTAATGTTCCTAATACCATCCAGAACATCATCGACCGACAAAGAAAGTGATCCAAAACTAATTGGAAAAGTAGCAGGGATATAATTTTCAATGGGTTGACGGCGGAATGAAGTTAAAACTGAAGAAATCCGCAAAAAGATTGGCAGCCTCCTGCAAGGACGATAAGTAGTTTCCATTGCAATAGGCTTCAAAGGGAATACCTGATAATTTTTTTTTGGACTTAGCAAATCGGATTCAAATTGCATTGTTTTGTATGGTTCTATGTGAGCTATATTTTCCAATGTTAGTAAGTTGCTAACCCGGCTAAATGGATTTTTTTTAAATGTGATTTGGTATAGAGTCATAAAGTGGTTTAAGGTAGTTATCGGGATTCAGGTTGCTTTAATCGCATGAATTAATGAAATTGCAAATTGTTTTTCACTCTTATATATATATATATTTTATTTTATTGTCGCGGGAATGGGAAGAGTTGCTAGAAAACAGGGTCCGTCACTCGAATTTCAGACCGCTCGTGCAGCTGATGCCCGGGATTTCAAGCGTAAAAATGTTATTGCATTACATTTGGCTGGGAAATCACAACCAGCGATTGTTCGTGAGCTCAAGCACCTTAAAGTAAATAAAGTTTTTGTTTACCGCACCATTAGATTAGATTAGATTAGATTTGTGGGGGGCTAGACAAGTCCAAGCACTCAGTCAGTAGACCATTGTACTACACCCGGATAGATATCCGTAGAAACAATAGAGATAGGAAAGATAAAAGGTGGATGGTAAAAACGGATTAATTAGTTTGAGGTCATTATTCCACAAATCTCTTGGATTCATTGATGAATTTGAAGAGATCCGGAACAAGAAGAGTATGAATTTTGTTCATACTTAGTGTACCGCAACCCAATATCCTAAATCTGATTCTGGAAAATGCAGGACAGCTACAGAGAAAATGCTCTGCAGTGTCCACGACCCCCATGGTAGCCATATGCTGACCACTGACGTTATGCCCTGTGATTACACCCACCAGTACTCTCAGGTCCTTCCTGCTGAGTTTTAAGAAAAAGGTCGCTGTTTTCCTGTTTGATTCTTTCAAAAAGCACTTGGCTACTCTGCACGAGTTCAACTCAGACCTCATGAAGTCCTCAATTTGCCAATTTATCACCACATCGCACCATTAAAAAATAAATAAATAATTGGCGCGTACACTTCTATTAGGTGTTTGGCCGAGCTCCTCCTCCTATTTGTGGTGTGCGTCTTGGTGTTGTTCCACAAATGGAGGGACCTACAGTTTCAAGCCGACTCCGAACGGCAGATATTTTTATGAGGAGCTTTTTCATGGCAGAAATACACTCGGAGGTTTGCCATTGCCTGCCGAGGGGCGACCGCTACCGTTACAATAATACATAGTATCGCAAAACGTCATGGACGTGGTCATCAAAGGACTGCAACGTCACGTGAAATGGTTAAAAAGGTGAAGAAGTGACTTGAGTAAAATCCCCGACGAAGTGCCAATCAAAATGACGAAAGAACAGAAAATATCTGACCATGGCACCCGCCTCATACTCAAAAATGACCTCAAAGTCAAGCCTTATAAGATCCAAGACGCTAATGATTTCACACCAAAGCAGCAAGGAGTTGGCCGAAAGCGGTTAATTTCCAAACATTGTGTTTCCTGACGAGAAAATTTTTCAAATTGAGCAATTCGTAAACTCCTAAAACGATAGGGTTTACTTAATCGACCGTTCATACGAGAATTTGAGTCATCGATTGGCCACCAGAAGGCAGCACTCGCCACATGTAATGGTTTGGGCCACTGTAACCGCAGATGGGCGCTCTCCAATCGTTTTCATCGAGCCTGGCGTCAAGGTAAATGCGAAATATAATATTATCCGGAAAGTATTCTGGAGGTTGCTTTGAAGACGTGGGAAGACAAACATTTCGGTGACAGACCATCGCCGTTTCAACAGGACTCTGCACCGTTTCACAAAGCAAGAATGGCTAAAAAACAACGTTCCGAACTTCATAACGCCCACACAATGGCTCTCAAACTCTTCAGACGCGTATCCGATGGATTATTCTCTTTGGGCCATTTTGGGGAGCAAGTTCCAAACTAAAAGATTCACCAGTCTCGAGGCGCTGAAAAAAGCTGTCACATTCGGGCAGCTTGCGATTCATTTTTGGACCATCTCAAGGCAATAGTCAAGGCAAAAGGTGGTCATACAGAGAAAAAGTAAATCGATTCTTAATTTTTTAATATTTTGACACATTTTTTATTTTGAATTGAATAAAAGTAAGTTTCCAAACTAAATGTATGGCCTTTTTAATTGGTTAGACTTCGAGTGCCGGACCCTGTATATGCTTTCAGCTGTTTTTCTCACTTGCAAATTCTTACCAGTAAAAATTAGTACAGTAAAAACTTGCAACTTTCCCCTCAAAATGAAATGTCATTGTGCTCTCTCACTTTCCCCTACTTTGCAAGTTTTTTAGATACATGAACACCAAAACTTGATAGTTTGTGATAACTGTTATAAATGATTTGCTTGTTGAACAGACCTCATTAGGCTGCAATCTTTCGGCGGATATTTGCTGATTATCAAAATGTGCAATTTGGGATGTCAATGCCACCTATTTTAATTTTCAGTGACTTGTTCATCCAGACTTGTAGCGTACCAGTGAATTCGAAGAGTAAAATAAGATTTTAGTCTTTAATGCTCTGACTAGGGCTTAAAGTTGTGACAAAGTATGTTGAATTATTCAACGCTTTTAAATGCAGTTCTTATTATTAGTTGGTCCCATTCAAATTTATCTCTTAAATGATGGTCGTGCCTACATCCAACTGGGAATTTATTCCAATTTCATTTAATCAGAATTTATGACAAATCGTTTGCATATTCATAAAATAAACCGAATTTAAATATATGACTAATTTTCGTTCTATGCATATATGAATATGTGTGTGTGTGTGTGCGTGTGTGGCTGTGTAATGTTTTGAAACATTTTGTTTTTATGCAATTCCGACTTACCACTAACTGTGCAAGTATGCGTCGACCGCGTAAATCAAAAACATGTCGCACGCATTGATTACACTCAATTCGCATCAATCGCTTAAATAGCACAGCGTTTATCTGTGGGCGCGTGCATGAGTGCATGAGTGCGTGCGCTACTGTCCTAATGTGACGAGTGTACGCATAATGGCATGACAGTCTTGGCATTTAATTAAAAGCGCTAAATGAGATAAATTACACAGTGACTAATGCGAAAAATCCGCGGAAAAAGTGGCCAGTGAGTGAGTGAAATGACCAATTCTCGGTGCGGTGTGGCTATTGGTATTGGTGTTGGTATTGGTGTTGGTATTGGTGTTGGTATTGGTGTTGGTATTAGTGTCATGCAGGTTTGAATTGTGTGCTGCTACAGCCGCTGGTGTATTGTGGAACAAAACCGCAAATTTATGTGAAAATTTTAATTAAAATTAAAAATAATTTATCAAAGGCCACTGAGGACGGTGGGTGCGATGAGCTCGGGGAGTATGGGAGGCGAGTGCAAATGGTCAACTTGCTACTGTTGGACAAATTGACAGATGCAGATATGGACTAACGGCAGCAAAGCCAACACCAGCAATAATAATGACAGCAACAACAACAATTACAATGACAGCTGTGACTCTGAATGCGGTTGCAATGGCTTCGGCCTCGGCTTTGGCAATGGCGGCGGTTGCAGCTTAAAAGACCTTTGCCAGCGGCAGTCTATGCTGACACCCGCATCAGCAGGTCACTGTCGGTTTACAAAGGATAAATGTTTTAATAAATCTACAACATATATGTGTGTGTTTATGCGCTGACTTTGTTTGTATTTACTACAAAAGCAATAATCTGCGCGGCATTGGTATACGCAGAAGCGGGTATTGTCAAGCCCGTGCGTTTGTGTGTGTTTTAAATGTATGGCTGCTGATAACGCGCCAACATTGCCGAATAAACTTATAGTATACAAGTAATATATATCCATTTGTACGTAGGTGTATTGCACTTTGAGATTGAAGAATGCTATAACTCCAAAGAGATTGGAAAGGAAAATATTGCTATGGCGCTCAGTGTTGTTTGTGTTTTCAATAGAAGCGGTAAGTTAGTTTTGCTAAAACAAGATTTTTACTTTCGTGCTTTTTGAGAAAATGGAGAATCTTGCTAGTCCTTGTTTTATCCTCTTTCCATTTCCTCCGAAGAACTGACCCCAATCGGCAGCTACTCCGCTTGAGGCCATCCAAAGCTCACTTCACTTTCAATTGCGACAGCACCAGCTCCCGAAGCCAACAGAAGTAGAGTCTTTGGCTAGTGTGCGCCGTTTGACATTTCCTGCTATGGAATAACAATCCTAGGGGTCAAATGCAATTGGTTATGTGAGGGAAAGGGAAGACACAATTCCTACCAAAATATTCTTTTTTAGAAATGTTAGGGAATCAAACGTCTGCTGGAAAGCAACTAACCTTTGGATCGCACCATGCGGCTTTATCACCTCGGAGGAGCAGGGCTGAGAAGTGAAATGACGGTAGGGGAAACTACCAGTTGTGTCATTGGCAAAGGGTGATCAATTTAGAGAAATCGTGTTCTAAATTGAAATAAAACAACGAGAATTCAAATTGATTGGGCAGGCTGTATTATTTTTGTGTAGAACCATTCATGATATTTATTTTTTAAAGATAAGCGCTTTCAAATGTTGGCCGCAACTGCGCCGTAATTTGGCTATCCGTAAACACCAATTCTTAATGACTCACTGGAGAACTTCGGTTGGTATCTCGTGAATAACTTTAGTAATGCTGGCCTCCAAGGCCTCAATCAAAGCTGATTTATCCCCAAAGCATTTAGACTTTACATCCCCCACAAATAAAAGTCCAAAGATGTGTTATCACACAATCTTGGTGGCCAATCCACTGCTCCGAGACGAGAGATAAATTGCTCATCGGAGCGACAATTTACTGCCATTATTTCACGGCTTGTATACCAAGCAGCGCCGTTTTGTTGGAACCAAATATTGTGGAAATCGCGGGCTTCAATTTACGGAAAAAAAGTCGTTTATCATGGCGCGATAGCGTTCGCCATTCACTGTTGCATTGGCGCCAGCCTCGTCTCTGAAGAAATATGGGCCGATGATTCGTTCAGCTCATAGGCCACATCAAACGGTTTTTTCTTGAATCGCTTCGGGTGGCTTTTCAGCCCAAATACGCAATTTGGCTTATTGACATAGCCATTAAGCCAAAAATGGACTTAAACGGTAGGACGGTTATGTACACCATAAGTTGGCCTGAGCGCGCGATGAACACAAATTCACAGAGCAACGATTTTCGTAATACAATTGTAGAATTTGTAAACGTTGTTGAGGCGTAAGTCGGTTCATGATGAAATGTCATGAATACTGAAAAAAATAATGTGTTTAGTTTGACAGTAGTCACGCGTGATCTGTCAAAATATCCCTTTTGGAAAAAGTACCTCCAATTTGATCACACGTAACTTTCCTTGTTTCTGATTTTAGCAAAAGATCGGGATCGAACGAAATTGAACTTAAGTCGACGACTCTTTGGTTGGTGCAGAAGTAATAAAAAGAACGGATCCTTTTCGCTACTATCTCGGGCTTGCGTATGCATACTATTGTTAGGAACCTTTAAAGGGAAAGTTAAGGCTTTGTCTGCCATTGTCTTCCCCAAAAAGTTGGACATAATTTACGTGAATGAAGAAGAGCACTTTGATTACAAAATGCACCAAATCCATAAGATGCCCGTATTTTCGTACTCCCTAAAGTAATGTTAGTGAAGTGATTTGAGAATGAGTGATCTGAGTGAGATTGTAGCACTAAGTGTCCCTGTGAACTTTCGATTCACAGTAATGACAATGGGGGAGATAGAGTTTCGTGCTACCGATCTCAGGTACTCAGAAGACTGCATTCTCTGTAACATCCTGTGCAGTGGAGAAAATTCAGAAGCCATTACTGAGAATCTATTACATCTACAAAAACTCACGGTTTAGTTTACTTTATGAGCCGAAAGAATCGTTGATTCCTATTTTAAGGAATATATAATATATGCATATATATACAAAGAGTTAATATCAAATAATGTTTTAAAATCGATAAAATATTTACCGAAACATTTGACTTGATGAAAAAAGGTTATGGTGATGATCTCGTGCCAGAGTTCATGAGTGGCTTACACATTTAAGAGATGGTTGAGAGGACATAAATGACAAACTCAGTAATCACCGAAAACTCCATCGAAATTGATCAAAAATGAACCGAAATCATCGTTGAAATTCATGGAATCAGAGTTGAATATCTCCTAAACATCGATTTATCGCATTTGAACTGATAATTTGGAAAAGACGAGAACTTCCCTTACAACATTGTAACTAGTGATGAAACGTGGTGTTTCGAACATGAACCTGAAACTGAGCGTCAAAGTGCCGAATGGAAGTCCTCAGACGTGTAATCACCCAAAAAATCGCGTTTGTAGAAGTCAAAACCGGCAATGCAATTTTCCATCTTGGTGTTTTGAAGCGTTTGTTGCATCGCATTCGTCGGATTTGCCCTGAATACCGCGAAGGAGGCAGCTGGTGCTTATTGCATGATTATGCACCATCTCATCGATCCACTCTGGTGACTGATTTTTTGAGGTTAATGAGGCCAGGCAACAGCTATTAGAAAAAACTTTTTCTATCAATTGATGTTTTGTGACTGGTGTTTCGAGTCTGTGTACTTCCGAATAGTAGTAACGCACCAACCCATTCGGCGATTAGTTACATGAAACCCCTAGTGCACAAATCAATTCAGGCTGCATTACCCCGTATGTCAATATTCGCCGCATTACTGCCAATATACTACTCCTTCTGCTTGAAAATGTGGCCGGGAACTCACCTTCTAGATTGCGCTGTCCTCTTTCCGGCCGGAGCGCCCATATGCCTTAAATAATTTGTAGGTACTAAAGGGTGATTTTTTAAGAACTATAGGAAAGTTTTTCAAAAAAATACACGTCAAATTCAGAAAAACGCATGCAATTTTTATTTTTAGTCGATAGTACAGTCCATATAATTTAATGTTTGAAGATTATTTCAAGCGACTGCGCTTGAAATGGTCCATTCGCTTAGTCCAATTTGGGCATAATCTTGCCAATGCTTCGGCCGGTATCTCACATATAAATGCTTTAATGTTGTCTTCCAATGCGTTAATTGAAGCAGGCTTGTCTGAATAGACATGAACTTTAACATAGCCCCACAAAACATAATCTAAAGGCGTTATATCGCACGATCTGCGTGGCCATTGACAGGTCCCGAACGTGAAATAAAATGTTCACCGAACTCGCCTCTTAACAAGTCCATTTTTACGCGTGCTGTGTGGCATGTGGCACCGTCTTGCTGAAACCACATGTTATGCAAGTCAAGCTCTTGCATTTTGGGCAAAAAAAGCTGGATATCATTTCACGGTAGCGCTCACCATTCACAGTTACGTTACGATTCGCAGCATCTTTGAAGAAGTACGGTCCAATGATACCTCCACTCCATAAACCGCACCAAACTGTGACCTTCACTCCAAAATCGACAATTCTGCTTATTTACGCACACCATTACCTATTGATATAAAAATGAGCTTCGTCGCTGAACAGAATTTTTCGATAAAAAAGTGGATTTTAGGCCAACTTTCCAAGAGCCCATTCACCCAAAATTCTGCGTTGCGGTAGGTCTGTCCGCTTCAATTCTTGGACCAGCTGTATTTTGAAAGGCTTCACACCTGAATCCTTTCGTAAAATTTTCCACGTTGTTGAGTAACAGACGTCCAATTGCTGCGAACGGCGACGAATCGATAACACAGGCCTGCGAAATTTAACTTTTTTCAGTTTCTAGAATGGCTGTACTTGTTTCTTGTAGTTTTTTATGCGCTGAAAACGAATCTGACCTTCAAAATGCTCCATCACGTCAGAATTTTTGGTAAATGAAGCCTAAAAGGTCAAAAAATGGCCATTTTAGCCATTTTTGATAATTTTTTTTGGGATAGAAAATTTTTTTTTTCAATTTTCGACGAAAAGGTCGCATAGTACAACTCTTTAGCTTTAAAACCCATTTTTTAAAATTATTGTACGATTTTTTTAAAAAAAGTTATGACATTTTGAAATTAACAGTTTCAGTTACGTATACGTTGGGTATAACGTCTATTGGCGTAACTGAAACTGTTAATTTCAAAATGTCATAACTTTTTTTTAAAAAATCGTACAATAATTTAAAAAAATGGGTTTTAAAGCTAAAGAGTTGTACTATGCGACCTTTTCGTCGAAAATTGAAAAAAAAATTTTCTATCCCAAAAAAAATTATCAAAAATGGCTAAAATGGCCATTTTTTGACCTTTTAGGCTTCATTTACCAAAAATCCTGACGTGATGGAGCATTTTAAGGTCAGATTCGTTTTCAGCGCATAAAAAACTATAAGAAACAAGTACAGCCATTCTAGAAACTCACCCTCGCAGGACTGTGTAATTGATGGTCTTCATTAACACTGGCCAATACAACTGCGATATTTTCTTCAGTTCGCACTCTATGTAAGCGTGTTGGTGGTTTGATGTCCAATAATGTAAATTTGGTTCTAAATTTAGTCACAATAGCTCGAATAGCCGCTTCAGTTGGTCGATTAAACTGACCATAAAATGGAAGAAGCGCGCGATAAACTTTCTTAACAGAACATGCATTTTTATAATAAAATTCAATGATTTGCAAGCGTTGTTCGTTTGTAAGACGATTCATGGTTAAATTATAGACCAAACTGTGATGTTTGACAGCGAAACAAAACACGAAACGTGCGTCAGGTGTTTAAACCAACTGTTTAAAAAGATAATAGCTAAAAAATCACCCGTTAGTAATCGTATAAAATAAACTTTTCAATAAAAATTAATATTGTGTATGACCTTTAAGCCAAAATCTAAGTGTTTTATTTCAGTTGCAAGTTCCATACTTCGAAAAAATCTGCTTGACAAGTGAGGTGCTGAAAATCTGACCTTAGAGCGGATTGTGAAGAAAGGCTTGTTAGCTAGAGATAGATTGACAAATCGTAAAACAAAATTTCATCAGATGTGTCTTTGTCTATCTGGAAATCAGTTTTTGTTTTTTATTTTGAGGGAGTTCTAAAACCAGAACTTATTCTTCTGTCTGAATCTCTCTTCCTCTCTCTCTCTCTCTCTCTCTCTTTTCCTTTCTCTTTCGTATATATAATTGGCCCGTACATTCTATTTTTTGTGCATTCAAAATGCAGATGTTTATTTGTAAGTAGCTTTGTAATAACACAAATACTTCCGGATGTTTTATTTGCTACCAACCAACGACAAAAAATTGACTCAATTCGTACTTACGCTCTCGCGAAAAGACTGCAGAACTATCATAGGTATGCTGACAGGTCATAATCTATTAGCGACACATGCATACAAGACAGAAATTGTAAGCACGGACAATTGTAGGAAATGCAGAGAGGATGTTGAGGAAACTTTAGAAAACCTTCTGTGCGTTTGTCTGGCATTATTAAAAACGCGATTAAAATGGCCTCCAGACCCTCAAACAGCGGGGCTTCCAGCTCTGCTTAGATGCGTTGACATCCTACATGATGTCTATGGTACTTTCAGAATTCATAGAGGTCGGTCTCCATCTGGTAGCGCTAGGGACCAAAAGGTCTATGCGTGGCTTAATGCCAACCAGGCTAACCTAAGCTAACCTTTGTTGCCTGCAGAGCGGGGACGGCTACTAGAAAAAAAGTTTTCAATCATTAATGTTTCATGCCCACAGTAGGTTTTGGACCCGGGTTCTACTGAATGACAGTGCTATAGATATTGATTGCAAATTTATCATGTCCTCCAAAAATTTAATAGTATACGAGTACGAGCTTTTGTAAGTTGAGTGTCAAATTGACTCTGTTTGCCACTTTGGAAAATAGTGCATAATTAGAGTGACAACTTTGGCCATCCTTTATGGTCTTCTTTACTACATTATCTATTAATATCCATTCCGAGCACGTTCGGTGTTACAATCGGCTTCTCTCCGATTCATAATTCGGAATGGGTTGGTATATGATTATCATTTGGAAGTGCACAGCGCACGAAACACCAAGTCATAGAAAAAGTTGCATAGTGAATCCTACAGGATCAATAAATCTTTCATATTAATTCCCACTACTATACTATAGCAAAGTAACCCATTTTAGGACCAACTTTCATATCATGTGTTTAGGATGAATTTCGACTTTGAATTTTAGTGAACCTTCTCCCCGACTAAACTGTAGGTCCGTCCATTTGTGGAACAACATCAAGACGCGCACCAGAAACAGCAGGAGGATCTTGGCCAAACACACAATAAAGGGTTTAAGTGCCAATAATACATATATAAATCTATATATACAATACAATCCGCGGCGAGTGACTAACAGAAACATTCGGAGCTTTAAATGTTTTATGGCTTCGTGCTTTTCGGAGTACGTTTAAAATTTTGAGCTAGCTTATGATATTTGTGCCCCACGTTGTGTGTTCATACAAACACAATTTTGATAGCTTTTGGAAATAATTAAAACAAAATTGCATAACTTCGACTACGAGTTCTTTAAAAATGATGTTTAGGTATACATTTAAAGGTGTATTGGAACCCTTTACCTTGGCTTAACGTTAGTTTAAATATGCCACTTTGATCTCTGCTCATATGACCCTGATGACCACTTGAGTTTTTGCCCGCCTGAAAACACTTTCAAAATAGACGCCTGCTCCAACTAAGTTTGTAACTTAGCTAATTTGTTGCTTACTCAGACTCCGTTTTTATCTTTGGGCCCCTGTTCAAGGCTTTTCTTCCTTTTAGTTTCGATTTCTCAATGTCAGAGCAATTGTTATTCTTCCGTATCCTGATGTGCTCTTTAACTTTAATCCAAAGGCTTGGAACACATTGTTTACTAAGACGTCTGCATGCGTGTACATTTTCTGGTTATAGGAATGGAGGCGATTTGGCTTATGTGGCAGCTATTTGGTAAATCGGGCAGAAAAGCGGTTATATATGATCAAAAAGATTCCTTAAACCACACCTATTGAATGATCGAGGACGGGGGTAGGCTGGGTCTGCGCATTCTTTCAAATATGAATTTCGGCTTATTCTTCTCTGATTTTAATACTTTAACTATTCTATGATATTCGTACATATTACTAGCTTTTTTTATGATATCAGCGAAATACTATTGAATTCTAAAACAAAAATTTATTAAAAAAAAACATTATTTATTAAACATCAAAATGGTCAATTATTTAGTTACGTAATTTTTGTTAACGGTACTCGCTGCTATGACCTTGCATATATTTTTGCTTTATATATATGTATGTGTCCATAACTATGTATATATCCATTCATCCTTGTCCTCATGCATACCGTTTAAAGATCACTATAGTGACAACAACACACGCACACACACTTTTCACCAGGAACAATTGCAATAACTGTAATTATTGCACATGATAACAACAGTCATAGCAACAATAATAGTAACATACGAGTACAATGGTGTTGGCAACAATGGGGTCAACCGAAAATTCAAAAACAAAAAAAAATTAAATAACAAAAAGAGAAACCAAAAACAAAAAGCTTAAATATATCGAATGAGGAAATTTGCATTTGTCGATTTGTTGTTGTTGCTGAGCTGCAAAAGTGGGCCAACGAGATATCGCTGTACCACTATTCATGACCACGATGTTGCATGTTTACGACTACAATATTGTTGTTTGTAAATTGTTGTATTCTATATATTTATATGTCTGTAAGCATATACGCTCATACAAACACGCAACTTGGGGCATTGCAACATGAAATCAGGTTCCTCTTACATCGCCATCTCATGCATATGTTGCAAGGCGGCAATATACGGAGAACACGCATCACGAATAATGAGTCACAAGCCCTATGCAGACAGGTTGGAACAAATGGACTTGAGTTGCATGCATGTGCTTGTTGTACTTATATTTCATACAGTAAGTTCAGCTGTTCAGCTAGTTCGGAAGTGGCACTTTTTGGAACGATACCAAACCATATTGGATCCGCATGTTTGCATTATTTGTGACTTGTGCTGAGGGTCGTAATCTTGATAAAAGCGAAAGCCTTCTTCAATTTTTAATTTTCTATCGCTTTGAACCAAATTTTCTTGCAGATGTTTTAAATAAACATATTTGTTCATTGTTTCTTCGATAAAGGTCAAATTTCCAACTCCATTTGATGGCATGAATGCCCAAACTATAACGTTGGCTCTCCCGTGTTTTATATAGCTTGAAAATTGTGGGTTTTGAGTTCCGTTGTGGCTTTGCGTCAATTAAAAGGTCTGCCATCTGATCCAAATAAGTTTAGTTGTACCTCGTCTTACACGGTTCTTCTAAATGTTTTGGTTCTGTTTAGATGACCATGCGCAAACTGCAGTCTCTAACTTCTATTCTTTGCACTTACAAAAGGTTTATTATCGGCTTTTCTGCCATTTAAATTTGCTTTCCGTGGTACTTTACGAACAGTTTCTGGACCGCAAGTCTTATCCAAATCCTTTTTGGCAATTTCAGTTTACTACAGAACTTTTCTTCACTTGGCGCACCAAACACTGACCCTCTTTCTCTGTGAAAGTTTTATTTGAAGCCTGTCGTCCCATATTCACCACACGATTTTCATTCATTAAGCGTTCAATAATATGCTGAACTATGGACGAACTTAAATGTACAATTTTAGCTATTTTACAATTCCTTTCCTAAAATGCTCCATGCTTTCTTATCGAAGTACCCGGTCTCGTGCTTAAAAAAAGCAGGCGTACATAAAATCCAATATTGCTTTATGCCAAACTCGCTTCCATACTAAAAATCCAATTTCTTTTAATGAAAATTGTGCCGGGAATAGCGATTATTTTAACTGTATTATTTTATAATGCGGCGTGAATTCTCGATACGATTTTACTTTTTCTTTGCATTACAATGAAATGTGTGGACACTTTTTTGTATTTTATGTAGAGAAACGAAATAAAACAAAATAAGTAAAATATCTGCATACTCTGTTTTCGCCTTGCAAAAGTCATATGTTCAATAGGATGGTAACTGCAAAGCGCAAAATTAATCATCCTATTGGAAGATTTATAATTTTTGTAAATGGCGTCGGTCGTCAATCATATTTGACACTTTCGAACTAAACAACTGCGGTAGAAAAAAAGACAAACAATGGAGCGCATAAAGGTCAAAATAAAGATTTTCATCACTCAAAATATTTTTTTGTTTAGCAAAGAAGTTATTTAAAAACCAATGATTAATGTTGCGTCACCTTGTATTATTTGGAACTCCTAATTTCTTTTCAGTGAAAGGCTTCGAAATTTAAAAATATCGAATAAAATGCGGGACAAAGGAAGAAACAGTAACTTTTTAGGGGTTTCTGCAGAAATATTTTTATTTCTATTTGTTTTATATATATTTTTTAATGACATATATATTTACAGGGCAGACGCTGACATTATCTGCCTTAATAACTGCGCTGTTAGTTCTGCGTTTTCCAAACTGGATAAAGAAGCAAAACAGACAATAGGTGCCCTATTGCCCTAGTGCCGTATCGGCACTCACGCCACTGTTGACAGTTATGATTTTGAAGTTTTAAGAGACTTTGTTGATTTAGAAACCAGCATTAATACCGATAATAACCGCAGCCTTGAAATCCAACGGAGAATTTCTCTTGCCAACAAGGGCTACTTTGGACTAAATTGGCAATTGAGTAGCACGTGAAAGAAACGACTGGTTCGCTTTGTTAAACTCGGCAAAAAAACGTTTAAGTGGTTATCGCGCCTATTTAAAATAAGAGGAAGACGTTTCAAAAACTGTCGACTACTGAACTCGAACTCCCGCCACTCTACATAGAGTTAGGGATGCACCGTGTAAACTGTTGTTCTTCTTATTCCAAATTAATTTTCAAACAAGTAATATCAATTTTGGAACCTGTTTGCCAAATTAACACTTTGGTCTAAGTTGACAACTGAACAGTAAAGTCCGCACTCGAGGAATTTCATCAAACACTTTTTATTGCAGAGAAGCGCAGAAGACTAGAAAAAGTTTACAACTACTGATGATAGGGCTTGTTCGAAAGAAAATGTCTGCGTAAAATTTGATAGCTTCTATGCATCAGCTACAGTGATCACATCAGGCTTGATTTGATTTTTTTTTTTTTTTTCAAATCGGCTTAAGTTGACACAAGGAAGAAATAAGAATGGAATATAAAATGGATCACTTTAAATTTCTCACCCTGTAGCAAGTGTTTGGCGGCATAATTCCTCTCGGGCATGGTGCCAAGCCGTAAAGAGGCTTGACTGGCATTAGGCTTCTTCGCGGTGCAAAGGTTTATTAAGAATCACGAAATACTACCGTATTTTAGACAGCCGCTGGCAAAATTTTATTTTAGTAATTTCGAGAAATTTATAAGTGCGCATATGGAGGCTCATAAAATTTCATGGATGATGGTACATATCTATTACGAGTATTACCTGCCGCTCCGGTTTCATGCCAAACATTTTTTGCTTTAGGGCTTTTATTCGAATATGTGACAAAGTTTATGCACATATATACATAAACATAGGCAAAATGGAAGAAATTGCATTCGTCAGCGAAAGTTAAAAATTTCACTCACCGAGTAATTGCAACAACGCCATTGAAATTGACAGCAATACGTAGCAGAAAAGACAGTAGAAACCCAAATGAAGTATTACAACAATGACATTATCACACAGTGGTTAGAAATAAAAGAATTCTGGCTAAAATCGTAGAATAGCTAGATTTTCATTGGCGTTTATTATGAGCTATTCAGCATTTCACCCCAGAGAAAATTCGAGTGCTTTTAACTAAAACACCTCTATTGCCAAACTTATTGCATGGATGTGAGTTGTATGCCAATTTTTAATGTTATTTTTAAGCTTTTAGAATTAAGCTCAAACACTATAAAATAACTTATGGTTGTGGATTTGATTAATAAATAAATAAATAAAGACCAAAAAATATGTTTTATGTTGCCGAAGCAGTGTAGTACGCACCATCCCAGTTTACGACTGATACCCTTCGTTACTCTTTCTTTGCCCTCATTTCAGAGCAATTTGAAGTGAGCTTTTATATAAATATAATTTTTTTTATATACTTGTTTACTCGGGAGAATAGTACCTCGTTATTCACCGTACACGGTTCTGGGCTGTTGTTTTTGCACCATCCCATGTGATCTGGACATCTGCTAGCTCGCGCAACCTAGATCTTCTCCAAGTAATCTTTGGCCGACCTCGAACTCTGCTCCCTTGCGGATTCCAGTCCAATGCCATTCTCTTGATGTTTTCTGATGGGATCTGGATGCGTCCCTGCTAGTTCTAACGGTCCATTGTGCTATTCGTGTCCTGGTACGTGTGCCATATGTCGTCCTCATAGGTGAGATCGTATATCCGAGGCTTTGGCTTGTGTTGGTTACGTTAATCACATAAATTACTACAAAGGTAGGTTACTAGTCTGCCGCTAGCAGTCCTACGCCTTCAGCTGATTAAAACGTCATCTGTGCTTGTTGTCTGCCAGAAGGATCGCACAGACGGTTGAAGGCATCATTAAAATTGAGTTATTCTGCGCTGTTTACCGCTACTGCCCGGTTCCTTTTGCTGGCGCTGCTGGTGCCAGATCAGATAGGATTATTTTCCTTTGGGTTGGGGAAGTGAGTTGGGAGATGTCGATGGGGTTGGAAATGTTTATTCTTGAAACAAGGAAAAGTAGAAAAATTTGGAAAAGTGTATGGACTGTGCTTCGCGTGAGATTCGAAACCACAACCTCTGGAAGGGCAGGCAGGTCGCGTACTAAATACAGTACATACACAATATCCAAAAGAACAAAGCTACTATAATATTAACACTAAATATGCAATGCAAAATAAACTAAAAATAGGTAAAAAGTTGTCAATTCTAAGAATGAGCGTTAAAACACTCGAAATAAAACGCTTGAAATAAAATGCTGGACTACCTTAAGCTCTTATGAACATTTAATCAGGAATCCGTTCGAGTACTATGTGTTAAAAGCCGATCCTCTTACTTCAAGTTATGTAGTCAAAAGAATTTGGAGTTGCACTGCAGACAGATCAAGCATTCGATCACAGTCGTTCGAATATAGTCAAAAATAGCAGTAAGTGGTGGTGTCTTGCAAATTCTATGAAAAAAGTTTCGTCCGCGCTACATAATATTTCTACTCCCTCTGATTTTTAAGAACAGTCTCAATCACTTTTATTCCGCAAGGATAATGGACTTTCTATTCACTGGTGCATGCTCTTTTTGAAATGCACTTAAGACGGAAAAAATCGAAAAGACTGGAAAAAATGATAAAGCTCCTGGTCAGCTATGAGTTTTGTAAATCTGCACTGTACGAATAGTAAATACGAAATAATAGTACAATTCGATGTACTTAACGAAAAAACTTCCCACCTCATTCCGAAAGACAGTGATGGTTTGTCTATTTACAAAGGGGGCTCCCGGTCTCGCGGAAAATTGTAGAGGACTCTCCTCTGCTTGACACTCTATATAAAAAATTTACTGAGCTTCTGTTAGCACGCATTAATGTTTGGACTGATTTAAACAAAATCATTACGGAATTTAAAGCTAGTTTTCGCAATACTCTACAATAGATAACCTTTTCAACCTGTCGTCGATTGTGCAATTGAATTTCAAAGCAAAAAAGAAAACTTTCGCCTGATTTTTTGACTTTTCAAACGCCTTTGAATATGTTTTTTTACAAACCACCATCTTATGGCTTCTCGACTTATATGATACAAGGTGAAGGCTAAAATAAACAAGACTGAGCTAAAATAGAAACAACAGAGCTTTGTTCTGATAACTTCGAGTTTATTTATTCAAAATAGCCTCTTCTAGCCTCGATACAGTCTTTTGCGTGATCTAAAAGCTTTTCGAAAGAGTGTTTCAGACAATTTACTGGAAGCTCCTTTAGGATGTCGGTACAAGTCTTTTGGATGGCCACTACGGGTGCCAAACGTTTTCCTTTCATAGCCAAATGCAATTTTTCGAATAGACATAAGTAACAGGGAGCTACATATATCAGGCGAATACGGTGAGTAATTGATGGTGAAAATGCGATTTCTAGTAAAAAAATCAGTCGCAAGATTGGATAGATGAGATGGTTCATTATCATGGAATAAGCGCCAGCTTCCTCCTTCGTGCTATTCAGGGCGAATTCGACGAATGCGATGCAACAAACGTTTCAAAATGCCAAGATAGAATATTGCATTGACGGTTTGGCCCATTGCACAGTGGTCCCGCCGCGTAGGAAGAGCGGTCATAAGAACTTTTGGCGTGATAAATGACTTTTTAGTACGTTTTTATTTATTTATTTAATATATGGAAAATAACAATAAATTATTATTTTACAATAAAAAAAGGAGCACTAGCTGCCAGGGCTTACGGCTCTTAAAAAGTAATATATTATATATATAATAAGAATATATATAAGATATAATAATAATAATATATAATAAAGTAATATACAATTAATATAAAAAGTCAAAGGAAAATTAGGTACACACATTTTTTATAAAAAATTTTTTTGTTTCGTTTAAAGTTTTGCATAAATCTTAAATTATAAACAATAATAGAAAAAAAACATTAAATTCCGAAAGGATGAGCATAAAGTATACTTTGATGCCAGTTAACTTATTCTTATTTATGAAAACAATAAAATATTCACTTCCAAAAAAGTTAATGTACAATATAATAAATACAAAACTTTTAACTCAATAAATCTAACACTTCTCTTGACATCATATATTTCTTTTTACATGGTAATTTTCGTAGACTAGATATATATGGATCGGAATTAAGAAGAAACCTGTGCAAAAGATCCGTGTTAGTTACAGTTCTTGAGTGCTTTCTGGTATTGTCACGTCTGAATTGTTTCACAAATTTATTACATGATTCAGCTGCCTCCTCTGATAATTCTCCAATTGATAATAAACAATGATCGATCACCTCCGACCCATGAATGAACACTTTATGAACTGATGCAGGTAAATTATACCATGAATATTTACTAACTAGAATTTCAGCAGTGTCTAGTGCGTATATTTTGAATTTATTCGAATTAATTTTAAAACCAGATGAAAGACATTGTAGGAGATAACTGCACCTGTCTATAACGGGTTTGTCAATTCCTGTGATTTCGGATGATATGGTTGAATGAAGGAAACATTTTCGTGCTGTATTTCCATCATTAGAGGTGCCACTTCCTCCACTTCGCGGTTTGTCAACTATCAAGCCTAATTGTTCTCTAAACTCCCTCTGAACAAATTCCTTTCTCTTAGCTAAAAGTGCTTTTTCCTCAGATGAACGTGCTTGCCACCTTTTAAATTCGATTCTATAAGAAACATGAATAAAGTATTCAAAAAATTTAATCCAAGAATGCAGGGGTAATAAACCTAATTCAAATCTACTGGAGTTTACTTGTTTGTTTCTACACTTTTCTAAGTCATTAATTTCTTTATAATATTTACTCGTAGATGAGCCACATAGGTACAGATTAGACCCTATATCAAGCGCAATCGCAGGTCATCGCAGCTGGAAATTATTTTTCCTTAAGGAGGACATACGTAGGAATATTTTAATGTATGTTTCATTTGTGCAGATTCGTACGAACTTAGTTAAAACCTTACAAACTTCTTATAAAAAAAAATAAACGGCAAATTTTAAAGTAATATACGTCTTTCGTACGGTATGAAAACCTATTAAATAATAATTAAAAAAGATAACAAAACGTTTAACATGTCGTACATACCTTCAACTTGAACTTCCATTGTACAACAGGTCATAAACACAGTAATGCTTAGAAAAATAACACTTCCCGGAACTGAGTAAGTACGGAGCGGAGACCACGCTAACTATCACTTTTAAAATTCTCTTACTTTGGAGGCACAATTATAAGTGAATTGTTTGTGCAGTTGAAATTTCTTTTGTACTTTAAGTTACTATGACTAATGAACTAACATTTAGCTAAATATTGTTGCATAATTTTAACATGATTATCATCCAATGTCCTATGGCGGAACTACTGTGCATTGGCACGAACTCATTGTGGATAATTCGCTTGGAATCGTAAAAACAAATGAGCATCGCCTTGATTTTTGACATCTCCAAACGTGATATTTTTGGTGCCGGTTCGTCTGGGGCTTCCATTCGGCAATTTGACGCTTAGTTTCAGGTTCATGAAACACCACGTTTCATCACCAGTTATAATATTGTAAAGGAAGTTCTGGTTTTTCTTAAGGTCTTTCGAATGTTGACTTCTTAGCAATTTTTTGTCTTTAGTTAACTTGTGTGTAAGCCCAAATGATCAGTTAAAATGCGATAAAACGATGTTTTGGGGATGTTCAACTCCAATTCCATGAACTTCAACGATGATTTCGGTTAATTTTTGATAAATTTACAAATTCGATGGAGTCTTGAGTGATTACTGATTTTGGGCGGCCCGTATGTTCATTGTCATTTATGTCCTCACAATCATCTCTGAAACGTTTGAACCACTCATGAACTCAGGCACGAGAAAGACAATCATCGCCGTAAACTTGTTCGTGAATTCAAATGTTGCGGTAAATGTTTTACCGATTTTAAAACAAAATTTGAGATTAGGTCTTTGTTCGAAACTCATTTTTGTACCGCTGACACAAGCATCCTTTCACAAGCTTCCACTGAACCGAATGTCACAAAGCTTTCACTAGAAGTCAGCTAGGGATGTAACTTCCAACACACTAACTCATTAAAAAGATGGTGCCATCAAAAACATTTTTATGCACCAGTCTTGTCTATTTTAGACTTTACCCTGTAGAAATTTTAAAAGGCGCTTCAAACTATTTTCGGCTCCATAACGAACTTTCTCCCCCTTTTTACGCAAATCAATTGGTAAGACAAGGTTGTCTGCTAAGACAAACCTTGTTCTCTCTGTATTTAAATGATTTAACTGATTTAATGTACGCCGATGACCTAGAGCTTGATATGATCGCTGCAATCCACAATTATAGCATTCAAAGGAGGCTTAAAGTAAATTTGACCAAGTCGAAATCTCTAGTGTTTAGAGAGTGTTCTTCTTATAATTGGAAATTTGGCGACGAGAATATCGAGTTAACGATCTGGGCACGATGTTTACATCCACACTCTATTATGGGTAACACTTAAATCTGAAGCTTGCTGATTCTAAAACCGCTATCAATACAACTGTTTTAAATTTATTAATAATCCTCGAATCTGCATTTCAAATAAACTAAAAATTTATGATGTGTGGTGATGATCGACCTTGATCATGTTTTATGGGGCGCAGTTAAGAGATCTCTACGTTTCTTTATTAAAAAATTAATTTTTTCGCCGCCAAATACTCCGAATTATATTATTCACATCGAAACAGATTTGGTTCCGCAATATCTACATACCCTTAGAAAACATAAGTACTTTGTCTTGCGGCGTTTTATTTTCCAAGCTGTCCTTGCTGTACACCTCGGCGCTCATTGGGTAAAAAAGTGGAAGGCCATCTCGCTAATGTTGAATATAGAGACTCTTAATAATTTACTTCTGAATCCTTGTCTGAGAGTTTAAAGAAATGGAAAGACATTTCTTCAAATGGGCTCGCCATTTTTAACTTGTCGTTTTGAATTTTGATAATCCGAATTCAGTGTCACAACGAACAGCGTTCAAAATGTTAACAGGCATGATTTTCAAAATTGTTTCATCATCATCATCATGCAATGCACTACAGCTCGTTGTGATCCTTAGCTTCCTCCACAATTTTTGTCCATGCCTGTCGGTCCATAGCCTTCTACGGTAGTTGGTCGCTCCTATACTTCTTAGATCGTTTTAAAAGCCGTCTAACCATCTTTTGCGCGGTCTCCCTCTTCGCTTTTCACCATACATGCGTACATCCAAAACTTTGTGAAGTATTCTCTCATCTGGGATACCGCAAACGTGTCCTTGACTTCGGATGGGGTTAAAATTATTTACTGCCTTTTTTAAATTAATTCGCCATTTTGAATCTCTCATTGTATCTCTCATTGTGATTCTTGAAGAGTTGAATTTGGTGCCGTAATCAGTTGCTTTTAAAAGAGTTCCAAAAAGGTTGATGGATCTACTCAAAATTTGTTCGCCATTTTGAATTTTCCAGTTTAAGGGAAAAACGTTTTCCAATAAATGCTCCACATTTTAGCTAAGATGTTTTTGCTTTTTCACCATTGTGCATCATAACGACACAAACAAATTACTCCAACCAAGTTGCGCAAATTTCTTCAAATTCAGAGCGGATGTGCACCACTTATATAACAATGAGTGCTAAAACAAACAAAAACCAAGCTTTACAAAAACAAACACACTTTGTAATCATTTGGAGGCGACCGAGTGAATGACAAGAATACGTACCAGCGAAGAATATCAAACCTATGCTATTTATCACCACCCCAAATCGACATCATTCCATCACTTTCATCATGGCCGCTCAGCATTGCACAGCTCTCATAGAGAGCTTTCGCAAAAGAATGGCGTAAATGGCAGAGGGGTGAAAGTAAAGAGTATTGAAGACTCCTATGAGACAGAATTTTACAAGTCATCACATACTTCCGATTGTAATTTATGTGACACGTTACATCAATAGATCACTGCAGTACAGCCAAAGGCGATGAGTTGAAGGAAATCGAATGCTCTTACTGGTCGGACGCTTGGTGGCACCATAGAGTTTCCTATTGCCCGATGGCAAAGTTCTTAACGATTTTGTTTGAGTTTGTGGCATTACGTATGAATAGTCTTCTCCCTTTTTCGTTTCTTGCTGATACTCGTCTAATGGTTGGTGCATTTTTGTGTGGTTTGTGCTTTGGCGGGTAGTGGCGATGTGCCACATGATTAGATACGATGGTGGCTGTGAAGTCGGTTTTCAGTTTTCTCTGCAATTTCAACAAATCGTGCGTAAGTATGCACATATACAAGGCCTTTCAAGTTAGAGTTTCTTATTTAGTTTTGTTTTGTTGAAAAAGCTAAAGTAGTAATGCAAAAAAAATTGTTTTTTAATTTAGGTCGATACAAATTTCGAACCAATGAGCAGATTATATTATTTCGAAGAATTTTTAAGCGCTAATTAATGGAGCTACGCCAGGGGATATTCTTATAGGGAGGGTACAACCAAAAGAGGTGAAACTGAAAATGCTCACGGGTATTCTTACAGGTCATTGCAGATTGCGCACAGAATTGGGATATGGTTCACTGACTCTAGTCGTTTTTGTTGCAGAGAAGATTGAGATATATCGGTCGATTCTAGCCACAAGAAAGGCACAGGAGCCCAACCCAGCTCTATCTTAAGTTTAATAAGGGAGGGCACAAAAGGCCATGCGGTCGAAGTGCAAACCTTGAAGAAATCTATATAACTATCTAAGCGCTCATTCGTATCTAAGCTCATAGCAGTCCCGGCAAGTTCGCAAGTTTACTAGATGTTCTGCCTTAAATGTGTACAAAATATAATACTTGAGTTTACGTAAAACAATGAGATGGTTTCTTTTTAAGATTTTTTCCAGATTAAAGTTCAAATTCACGAAAAAATGGAAAGTCTCTCGACAGTTATAATTGGAATTTGTACCGAACTTTCTTAAAGGGGGATAAGAACTGACTCATTGTCCAAGCTTCTGCGCCATACGATACGACGGGCATAATGAGAGCCTTATTAGTTAGCTGTTAGTTTTTTTCATCGAGAGAAGAAGAAGATTACGTGTGAAGATTACCTCCACCATTTTATGCAACAACTTTGTCGCCAAAAATCCCAATTTAATGCCTTTGGGCTGCAGTTTGTTCAGCCATCTTAAAAAAAGAGTTTATGTGAATAAAACAAAAAAAAAAGTTTAAAGATAGCTGTCGGGGTAAAGTTGTTGAGGTAGGACATCAATTACGCTTAAATGTTGGAAAATAGAATTTATCAATCATACATATGAACCCTCTGCCACATAAGGCAATTGACCCCAAATACAGTGAAGACTCTTTTGGGCGGACACTCATCATCAAACAGCTTTTGCCTGTCCAAGAGAGGTGTCCACACAAAATAGTGTAATTTCTTCCAATACATAGTAAGATTTGGTATAGAAGAAATGTCCGTCCAAGGGAGGTGTCCGTTAGGAGTGGTTACACTGTATGCATTTAAATTGAACATAAAAAAATAAGCTCACACTTGAGAGACCCTCTATATATTGACATAGTGCAGCTAAGTAAGTATGTGTTGACATATAAATGTATGTCTTCGAAGTAGGTGATTATTCAATGTTCTTGCTAAACCAGCTGCCTCAAAGAATTGTTGCACATTTTTCTCTTGGACCAATAACCTTTCGGTCAATATTCTTCCCCAGCAAACACTTACAGAAATTCCAAGCGTACTCGTATTCTCGATGTATTTGGCGTACGTGAAACAATTTCTGCGTTTGCATTTGTGGTGGTACATTCGGTAAAGGTTGCTTTAAAGGGAACTCGATATCTAAAACGTGTTGTTATTGATTGGACAGCATTTTGCACTTTACGAAAATATTACTTAGAGAGGGTAAATTTGTATCTAAATATAAACGTGAGCGAATTTCTAAGTAAAAAAGTTTTTATCTATTAATTGTTAACCTTTAATTAAGGGAATTGGGGTTTGAACTATACTTTTTTAAGAGCTAAGAGCGAACTATTTTTTTTATTAAACGGTAAGATCATATTTTTTTATTTAAAATTGAAGTATCAATTTAGTGTGAAATCAATCTAAAGCGAAAAAATTTGAAGAATAATTCAAGTTAGAAAGAGTATTGTCGATCAGATTGTTAGCACTGGAGACTGTCTTGCGCACGCCAACAGGAACTACACCAGAATTACGGAGAATTCAGCATAGAAAACAATAAAATTTATTCCTCCAAGAAGAAAAGAGCCATCCATCTTGTACGAGGCAATGCCGAAAATAAGTGCAACTAGCAAGAGAGTTTGTTTTGTCGATAACAGTATTAAGTTGATTAATCGGCCGGGGTAATCGTAGGATAGAATCTATACAGAAAAGGTACGAGAGTCTAGAACAAAATATTGTCCTACTTAAGTTAAAATTTTTCATAGACTAAAGAATTTTCAAAAATAGAAAAAATGTATTAGGGTAATAGAAAATATTGAAACTTTTTAATGGCATGCTGGCTTTTTGCATATAATCGTCAAAAAAAGCAAAGCATCTGTAATTTTCTTTAAATATTTATATTGTATATCCCGCCTAGCGCAATCGGCGGGTTTCTCGCTGAGTAGACGTGATGCCACCTGTTGGCAGAAGTTAGCTCTTGGGTTCTTCTAGCTCGGTTCGAAACAAACGGTTTCAATATTGTCGGTTGCTTCTGAATCCGACCTAGTCCAAAGCTTCTCGAACATTTTGAACAGTCTCAGCCAACAGCAGCGCAGCAGAAATTTCCAGACGCGGTTTTGTAGCACCCTTCAATGAAGCCACTCCAGAGTTCGAGTATAAGCAACGGCACCGTAAGCATATGAACTGGCGTCACAAAAAACATGCAATCCGGAGAATGTGGCACCATACCTAAACATTGGTCAATGTGGACTTGACTCAGAAGTTCTAGCGGAGCGATAATTAAGCCATTCGTTGCTAAGATCTTCAGGTAGTGCTATTTATATTTCTGGTGTTGGTAACTTTAATTATGTCAGGCGTCACATGACGTTTCCGTTGAAAAGTTTGGCCCATTTGACCACAAACGCACTTTGAACGTTTTGATGTGCGAGCCTTATTAGTGTTAATTAAACCTGGAACATTTTCGTGCTATTATTTTTCACAATTTTCGACGTGGATTAACAAGACGAGAGTGCATTGATGAACTAAACCCATTATACGGCAAGAAAGCCTAATCTCTCATAACCGGAAAAAATTGGTACAATGAATTTTTTTGTGGTCGCAGATGGTTTACCGACGAATTCTAAATTCCAAATGTTTGCACCATTGAATCCATTTTCAACGCAAAATGTAATGTTAGAGTTAGATCTATTCAAGACGTTACAACTATTACCAGTGTTAAGCTATGGGTATAAAATTTTGGTAGGAACCAATCACCAGATGTGGTAGCTTAACAAAAAAAAAAAAACGGAACTCCAATCAGTTGACTTAGGGCGTCACCTGACGGGTGTCCGGGAACGTTTTGATCAATGTGGTAGTACTGGAAATTGATATGAAGATTCATTGATTCTGTAGGATTCGTATCGCTATGCAACAAAATAAAGTCAATAGGAAGTTCCCATATACATATACTATATAAATATATTATATATGTACCTATATAACTTTGAGCACATAACTTTTGTTAGATCAATCTCAAAGCTTTCAAGTTACAAAGGCTCCCTAAGTAAAATTAGACATATTTTCATCCAATGAGATGTTGTTAACAGATATAGGAAAGAAAGAGCTATATATACTACTTCTTATCTATGAGCATTCGAGCGGAACATTTGGCTTTTGCGAGCCTGGGTTTTGATATAAAATTATTGATGTTTACTATAGAAAGATACAAAAAGCCACATGTTGAATGGTGCAGCCATCGATCATACTCATCATAATATTACACATACAAATGTCACGTACCACCTGCGTTCCGTCATCTGTCGTCTGCACCTGCTGTCTGCTAATAATTTCCCAAACTTTTCAATAAGTTCGGGCAAAGTTTAATGTTGAAGATCTAACCAAATCATCATATTATTAGAAACTGTTAGCCCGCAGAAGTTTGAGTCCAGGCCTTTATTCAAAATGATTAATAGTCAGTTATTTTCGTATAAATACAAACGCGTGCGGTACATTATTGCCTAAAGGGTGCAACACTTCAGGAGTGAATAGGTAAATGGCATACAAAATCACACAGCGACGAAATTTAATCAATATTATTGCCATCGTGTTAAACTATGTGTTGTCTTTAACGCTTGTTGAGCTAATTACAGAACCGAAGGTGTGAAAGTTTTGCCTAAGCAAATAATGCAAATACATACATTTATGTGTGTGTGTGTGCGTATATTAGAGTGAGAACTATTCATCACTATTGGAATTGTTAATGTCACGCTCAAACATTTTCTGAATTTAAGTTATTAACTGCTCATCTCTAAATACTCCTGAGAGTTCACTCCGTAGGAATTTAACTTTTCTCTAAAACTAAAGCATTATCCCTACTAATATTATAAATGTGAATGTAAGTTTGTTTGTTACGCTTTCACGCCAAAACTACTTAACCGATTATTATGAAACTTTGTACACATGTTTTTGGAGGTGTTAGAAGTAAAATAGGATACTTCTTATTAAAAAAAAGGGTATTGAGCTATAGGTCAAAACGTGGACCCGGGTAACCTTCGGATGTGTATATACAATATGGGTATCAAATGGAAGCTGTTGGTGAATGCTGTAGTTCAGAGTATTTTTCATGCCGCTCCGTGACTAGGGTCTCGAGATAGAGACCAAAACGTGGACCCTAGAATGTGTTTGTACAATATGGATATCAACTGGAAGCTGTTGGTGAATGCTTTAGTACAGAGTATTTTTCATGCCGCTCCGTGACTGGGGCCTCGAGATATAGGTCAAAACGTGGACGCGGGTAACCTTTGGTTGTATATGTACAATATGAGTATCAAATGGAAGCTGTTGGTGACTGCTGTAGTTCAGAGTATTTTTCATGCCGCTCCGTGACTAGGGTCTCGAGATAGAGACCAAAACGTGGACCCTAGAATGTGTTTGTACAATATGGATATCAAATTGAAGCTGTTGGTGCATGCTTTAGTACAGAGTATTTTTCATGCCGCTCCGTGACTGGGGTCTCGAGATATAGGTCAAAACGTGGACTCGGGTAACCTTTGGTTGTATATGTACAATATGGGTATCAAATGAAAGCTGTTGATAAGTGCTTTAATACGGGGTAATTTTCATACCTATTGATGACTAGGGTCTCGAAATATATGCCAAAACGTGGACCCGCCGTGTCTTTGCCCAGCGAAGCGGGCCGGGTTTGCTAGTTCGGTTATAAAAAGAAAATTATTCTTTAGGAAGCAATTTCAAACTTTGTTTTCCATCTATTTGACGTTTTTCATTACGTCAAAAATTTAAATAAAATTTGGATTATCACAAGAAAAATTTAGTCCAACAAAATTAAGCCCAAGTCGAACCGAGCCGAACAAGGATGCATTGCAATCCATTGGGGGGGGAAATGTTGACTATATGGATGTATGCATGTATGTATTTACGTTTGTGTCCCCCTGGTGCCATCGCCATTAAGCTTCAAAAATCAGGCAATCATTAATTTGAACAAAACTTCTTGCTTTGATATATCTATTACTTCCGCTCCATAGTGAAGTATAGGGCCACATATCACGTTTTTATAAAGTAGTTTAAGGGATCCGGGTGATCTAGAGCTCAACAATTTAGGTATTTTCAGGAATTTTTTTTTACAATAAAAAAATGAAAACCAATATTTAAATTTTTTAAGCTTTTTATTTAGCTTCTTTTACATAAAAAATGGAAAAACATTTGTGTTTTTAATTTTAATAAATTCAAAAATGGTGCTGAAGTTGACTCTCCCGAAAAATTGGACCTGGACGGTGTTGTCCATTTTGGCTCTTCTATTAATCTGAAACACAAAAACTATTTAAAAACTACAATATTAATCAGTATGACTGTAGCTATATGCCGTACTAGAATAATACAAAAAAAAATATTGCGCCTCTGTTACTCAGCAACGTGGAAAATTTTGCGAAAGGATTTAGATGTGAAGCTTTTCAAAATACAGCTGGTGCAAGAATTGAAGCCGAAGCAACGCAGAATATTTGGTGAATGGGCTCTTGGAAAGTTGGCCGAAGATCCACTTTTTTATCGAAAAATTGTGTTCAGCGACGAAGCTCATTTTTATATCAATAGGTAATGGTGTGCGTAAATAAGCAGAATTGTCGATTTTGGAGTGAAGATTAGCCAGAAGAATTGCAAGAGCTACCAATGTATCCAGAAAAGGTCACAGTTTGGTGCGGTTTATGGGCTGGAGGTATCATTGGACCGTACTTCTTCAAAGATGCTGCGAATCGTAACGTAACTGTGAATGGTGAGCGCTACCGTGAAATGATATCCAACATTTTTTTGCCCAAAATGCAAGAGCTTGACTTGCATGACATGTGGTTTCAGCAAGACGGTGCCACATGCCACACAGCACGCGTAACAATGGACTTGTTGAGAGGCGAGTTCGGTGAACATCTTATTTCACGTTCGGGACCTGTCAATTGGCCACCCAGATCGTGCGATATAACGCCTTTAGATTATTTTTTGTGGGGCTAGGTTGAAGCTCATGTCTATTCAGACAAGTCTGCGTCAATTAACGCATTGGAAGCCAACATTAAAGCATTTATATGTGAGATACCGGCCGAAACATTGGAAAGAGTATGCCAAAATTGGACCAAGCGGATGGACCATTTGAAGCGCAGTCGCGGTCAACATTTGCATGAAATAATCATTAAATTATATGGACTATACTATCGATTTAAATAAAAATTTTATGCATTTCTCTGAATTTTACGTGTGTTTTGTTGAAAAACTTTCCTACAGCTCTTAAAAAATCACCTTTTAGTTTTTTTTTTAACAACACCAGGCCGAAAAAAATCGTTTCGAGATAAATGAGTTTAAAGTTTGAGGTACAGGAGCGTGCGGACCGCTCTCTACCTAGTTAATGGGCTGTAGAAGCTTTGATAATAGGAATTTCCGCTTGAAAATTGCCCAGTATATTCTTAAGATCCAATACTTTCGAAATATAGAAAAAAAAACAAAAACTCGATGTTTTGAAATTTCTAGACCACCGGGTCCCCTTAACAAATCTTTTTCCACTCAGTGATGTTCTTTACTGTTGAGTCTGCAGAGTTCAACCCTGCTTCGGTGTTCCACCAGAATCGAGTAAGCGTTAGTTTCTGGTTTTTATGGGAACAACAAGGTGGCGCAAAAGTAATAATCGAATAACTCGTTTTGAATAAATTTTTTATTAAAGCAAAAAAAAAAAGAATATTTTGAGGGATGAAGATCTTTATTTTGACCATTATTCCATCTGTCTATCGCATCTGGTTGCAAGTGTTAAATATGATTGACGTTTGACGCTAATTGCAACAATTATAAATCTCTCAAAAGGGGGATTAATTTTGTGTCACCTTGTATAAAACTTTGTTGGTAAGTAGCCTTTGTTCTAAAAACCAATAAATAAATCCTGTAATTGAAATAATACATTTAGAGGTAAATATATAATATACATAGATTTTTACACTAACTCCCTTCTAACCGTATGATAGTCGCGTGATCTACATATAAGTGGGGTCCACTCAAGTAAAATAACAAATTTTTTAGCTTTTGTTTTTGTTGATTTTCCTTAAAATAAAAGTTAAGTTTTTCTGTTTCTTAATTTTGATTACTTAATATAAATTATTATAATTATAATTATTAATTCCGTACTCCTCTAGGAGCTTAAGGATTCAGCAAAATATTTCCAAACGTTTTTATTTCAAGTCATAGGTTTCAGTTCATTAAACGATTTTCCAGTTTCATTGCGAATAGTTGTTTTCCAAGCTATCAGTGGTCTGCCTCTTCTACTCGTTCTTTGTGGGGCGACATGGGGCATTTCAGCAGAAGGCTTTCGCTGAATATGCCCTATCGATCAATATTTCTTCTTCTTTATTTTGTTGTTGATGCTTTTTTGGCGAGTAATTCTCCGGAGCTCCTCTTCTCCAATTGCGTTGTTAGTTTTGACACGCATAGATTCTGTATTTTTAATTTGCATTTTTGAGTAACGCTTTTGCGGACTTTTGCTGCAGTAAGTTTAATTTCATCTGCATGTATTGATATGATATGATATGATTGATATGATTTGAGAGTAAAACAGCGTCATCTGCATACTCCAGATCAACGAGACAGGAGATCACTCTCCATGTAATTCCACGGTTTATAGAGTCGAATATTTGGAAATTTCAGTCCACTTCAACGAGGGGGCAAGACACACCCTTGTCGGACTCCAGTAGTGGAGACAAAGGCTTCACTAAGCTTTCCATTGTGAAGAATTCTATAATTCGCACCAATGCAATGCTCATCCTTTCTAAGGCTTTCCGTATGCATTCTCTTCACAGAGTCAAATGCTTCAATTAGATTGATGATTTGATTTTTCAAATTCATGTCTTTTAATTTTTGGTTTTAATATGGCACACTTATGAGACTACGATACTAATGGTGCCACATTTTGGTGCGCTACTACAGCAGGGTTAAATTTTAGCGAAACTTTTTGCAAGATACTTCGAACTTTTCTCCACGTTTATAATGTCGACTTCTTTCTCAAAATATATTTTCTAATTCTAGAAATTTGTTTGCGATAAGAAGAAATGGAAAAAAATAAAAAGAAAACAAAAGCGTATTCACAGATGTCATGCAAAAGTTGCCCAGTACAATGCGTTACCTGCAGTAGCGCCTTTTGGCCGAAATTATATTCCACACTAATACCATCGAGTGTATATGAAAAAAAAAAAAACAATTGAGGCAATCTCAACTAAACTGATCGCTTAATTTAATTTTAAAGCTCGAATGCCAATTCGATTCCAATTTTGTTTTTGAATAACTTTCTGCACTAAAAAATATGACTTTAAGTGATGCAAATCTTTATTTCGACTTTTGCATTTTTTGTGTAAGGGGTTATATACAGTTAGAAGGCCAAAAAAAGCGAATTTTCCTGAATTTTTTCTGAGTTATCTTTTAACTGTATTTTAAGACTTATTATTAGTAAAAATATTTATTTGGAAAGGAGCTACAGCTGATCTCCGGAAGCATCTCTTGAAAAAAGACGTTTTGCGGTAACCACTTCATCTCTGAACTGGATCCTCAGAAATTAAAAAACCAAACAGATTTCGTTAAAGTAATGTTAAATCTAGTAATTCGTCGAAGGAATAAGCAAAATAAATATTTTTATAAGATGGCGGTTTCTCAAAAAAAAAAATCGATGTTTAACCAAAATTTCGGCTTTAAATTGTTTATAAAAAACATATATTTTTCGGTGAGAAAAAATCTTTAATTAATTACTAAACAAATAAATTTAAGAAGCCCGTGTTAAAATTTGAGACTAATCGGTTCAGCCGTTTTCGAGTAATGTTGGTCATCGACTTTGAAAACACCATTTTGGAAAGGACGATATCCGCCAAGTGTCTACCGCCAGTGTTGAAACACATTTGAACCCCTCCTATCGCAGTTTCCATGACTTACCGCAAGATTTCCGGTGATAATTGTTCGCATTCCTGTCGAATATTCTCCTTAGGAGCAGCGATTTTCTGATGTTTGCTAAAGTAGCCCCAAAGAAAGAAGTCTTCTTCTTCTCTGCCTTTTGATTGACGCGATAGCCGCTTACGCGATTTTGGCCGAGTTTAACAAAGCTCGCCAGTACTTTATTTCTTATGATAGTCGGCGCCAGTTAGACACACCAAAACAGGCCAAATCTTTCTTCACCTGATATTACCACCATCTGGTACCACATCAAATACTTTCAGAGCCGGAGTGTGTATATCCAATGAAGCCACTATATCGTTATTCGCTGCGTTATGTCTATGACTTAATAAAGCTCACACAGCTCATCGTTCCATCTCCTACGATTACTCGCCATCACCAACGTGCGAATGTCGAAACTATTTCCACAGAATCTTTGGGGCGGCTTTGCTGGCCATGCCAAATCGCCAAAACGAGAGATTATGAGGTTAGGAAACCCTTTCTTCACAATATCCACTGTGGCCACTGTTATGTGTGCGGTTGTACCGTCTCGTTGAAACTACATATTCCCCTAGCCCCGCTCATCCAGTTCTGGCAGTAAGGAATTGTTTATCATGGCCCTGTAGTATTTGCCAGTACTACGCCGCGCACACAGTGGATTTGAGTGGATATAATGGCTCTTCGTGCATCACAAGCGAATTTTCAAAGCGAATATTTTGCGAAGACTTTGCTTATTGACGTAACTGCTTAATTGGAAATGTGCCTCGTTGCTCATGATGATTCGACATACAGTCGTCCTCTTCGTTGTTGAGATTGAGGATGGCTTGGCAGTAATTCACCACCGACAGACGGTCAGCAGGCACTAATTGATGCACTGTTTGCACTTTGTAGGTTAGGTTAGGTAGGTTAGGTTAGGTCGTGGGGTTCTGTCTGTTCGAGTCGAGCCGCTAAGAGCTGCTTGTTTGTTTGTATACTGCAGCCATCCAATTGAAAAGTGTTAGACATGATTGACGCACGACGTTATTTGCAAAAACTGTATGCCTTCCCATAAGGTGATTAATTTTGCGCCACCTTGTAGAAAACTATATATTTTATGTGATATGCTTACCATGTCAACTGTTACAAAAGTTACTAAGCAAGAACAATAATTATAAAAGTATATAAAATCTTTTTGAAAGAATTTATTTCAAATTTTGGTTTAGACATTAACATTTACAGTGCCACCCTAATATAAACACATAAGCACATATGTACATATAAACATGCTTTTAAGATGCTGAATATGTATTAGTGTAGAGATTAATATTTTAAATGTTCCTTCAGCACCTCTTTGTACAAACATTGCGTTCACCTTTCGTTCCTAACAATTTTGGGGTTGCACTCTTCTAAAACGAAAAAATCTTAATTACTTGCCTGTATGCAATTATCAGACTTTATTTAATGCACTCAAATGCTTACTCATAACAGAAACACTTGATGCTGCTTTCGTACTTGCTCGAGTGAGTGTAAAATGAAATTAATTCTGCTTTGATATTTGCCTGTTAATAAAGCTTCATGATGCGACCAAGCACGACCTCTGTGAATACTTCGCCAACGAACCAATGAATGGCTGATTGAAATACATTGAAACACATTTGGGAATAAATGGAATAATCATGAAGCTTTCTAAGTTATGTCATATTACAACATCTTAATTAATTTCAGCTACTGATAATACATATTAAACATGTCTTGCGATAATTACGATATTGGAGCTCAGAAGGTTGGAGATTGCATAAAAAATATTTCCTCATACTCGACATCGCTCATATGTCCGCAGCGGCCTCGCGTCTATTGATTAATATTGTTTCTTCATATCATTTGGCACAATAACTGCTTAATAGATTTTTGATAACTTCAACAATTATCGTAATAGCTGGTATCAAGTGCAAGAAAATCTTTCTCAGATAAGACATTTGTCTTTCTTTGTGCCCTTAGCAGGTACCGCATCGAATACATTGAGGATTGGTTTGATTGTATGCCTTCGTAAAACATAACTCAACCAACGGAGTAACTGGTATTTATCCACTGCATCAAGATAAATAGCTATAAAGCTCACACAGCACAGAGAGAATGAACAGCACAGAGGGGACCAATAAATTTCAATTGTCTACATAATTTTCTGTTCAATTTCAGAGCTGGCATTTTTATTGGTGTCACTGCTAGTTCCCAGGTAAAAAAAGTCGTCTTCTACAACTTTACATTATAATCATCCACATGACGAGCTTGATTCGCTGAAACTAATTTTGAGCCACTTTTCCGTAATCATCGATCTTTATTGAGATTATTTTAGATGCAGTATTTGTTAGTGCTTTTTTTCTTTTTTTCAAGATGACACCCGGTGAAGAGCAAACTCTTACGAGTTCTCCTATACCGGTGTAATAGTATAAACAGCTTGCAGCCTCACAGTTGCGCCTGAGTACTAAATACGTCTCCATTAACAAATACTTCTCCCGCGAAACTGCCAAGAAGGTATTTACTCAAGGAGCTGGTTAGCACATACATAGGTTCTCGCAAATTTTGTTGGTTTCGGCAGCACCACATCTTCTTCTCTGTTAATGCAAGTTGGACAGTGTCGGGAGCTATCGTGGCTGCATCTATAGAAACATTTTCGGAATAACCCATAGCCGGAGAAAAAATGCTCTAAGTACAAGTTAGTTTCTCCCTGATTCCTTTCATTATGTATACAGTGGAATCTTTCTAATGGACACCTCTATTAGACGGATATCTCTCTTGGGCGCTCATTTTTTCTTATACTAATTCGGAACAAATTACTCTCTCTTAAGGAGACACTCTCTTGGCCGGACGACAACATTTATTTTTTTGATAAAATTAACACACAAACCACTATTGAGCGGAGAGAACCACTTATCAAAAGCCATTAAGATTTCTTTTTATAATAAAGCAAATAAAAACCTCTGTTGAGCGGACGTGAACTCCTCATAGGCGGACAAAATATTAAAAAATATGAGTTAGCAAATACTTACTGTGGGCAAAAAGTAAGGTGAATTTATTTGTCAAACTTCGCGGGATTAAAATTTCGCTCTAGTGCCATCAAATTTTGTTTGCGGAATGAAATTTCGGCTGCGGAAACGTTTAGCATGTTGCAGAAGGCATTTGGTGATTCGACCATGTCGCAGAAAAATGTTTATAAGTGGTACAAAGACTTCAAAGGGGGTCGAGAACGTGTTGTTGGAACGCTCCGGACGACCATCGACGTCAACAGATGACCAACACGTCAATAAAGTGAAGGAGTTAGTGCTCAAAAATCGTCGGTTGACTGTTAAAGACCTTACTGATATGATCGGAATATCAGAAGGATCTGTGAAAACCATTTTGAAAGACCATTTGGGCCTACGAAAAGTAAAATCTCGTTTGGTACCGAGAACTCTCAAATTCTTGGAAAAAAGTCGTCGCGTTGATGTGTGTGAAACAATGCTTTCAGACTATCAGGACAAGCTCAAATGCATCATTACGGGAGATGAGACTTAGATTTATGCTTACGACCCTGAAACAACCGACCAATCAAGCGAATATCGTGATAAAGGCGAGGCCAGACCGAAAAGAGCACGTCAAAGTCGTTCAAAAATAAAGGTCATGAAGACAGTTTTTTTCGATTTTCGTGGTGTGGTGCACTATGAATTCCTTCCACCTGGCCAAACTGTTAATAAGGAATATTATTTGAGCGTTATGCGTCGTTTACGTGAAGCAATTCATCTAAAAAGACCAGAATTATGGGCCAACAACTCTTGGTTTTTGCATCACGATAATGCACCGTCTCACACTGCACTCGTTCTTCGTGACCATTTCGCCAAAAATTCCACGCATATCGTTCCGCAACCACCGTATTCGTCTGATTTGGATCCGTGTGACTTCTGGCTATTCCCAAAACTCAAGAGACCGCTCCGGGGAACGCGTTTCGAGTCGATTGAGGAGATAAAAGCTGAATCGAAGAAGGTGCTGATGGCTATACCGGAAATGGACTATTTGGCATGTTTCGGGGATTGGAAAAATCGTTGGCATAAGTGTATTTCATCGAGAGGGGATAATTTTGAAGGGGATGAAATTGATTTACAAGAATAAATAAAGATTTTTCATTTTACAACGAAATCAACTTACTTTTTGCCCACAGACATACATTTTTACTTACTAAATGAAAAAAGAGGACTACGCGGACAAAGTGTGATGATTAGTTTGGCTTGCGACGTAGTTTTATTAATGTTTACGAGGAAAACAATTTGTCTGTCTGGGGGTTAGGAAGTAGGTAAGTTTTACTAATCAAATTTTGGAAACATAATTTTGTCAGGTATTTGGTATAATGTTATGGCAGTATATTGCTGGCGAGACAGACCATTTCAAGAATGAGGTATTTATACCAATTAGTCCAACAGCCCAAAAACTACATCAATCAGTATATTTTAGTGGATACAATGATTTTTCTGAAATTACTCGAGGGTTTTCTTCCTCCCAGAGACATCGCCACTCGTTACTGGCATCGAGGTGTCACATTTGAAAGATCCTTTACATGCTCGTTCCTTCTAAAATCCTCCTAAGCTAATCACTGCCTATTTTGAAGGCATATAAATCTTTGTTGTTTGGTGGAATTAAACAGTTTTATGACAGATTTGGGAGGCAAAGTATGGCTCTCTCATAACTTCATATTTAATTTCGCACTCCTTTCACTCCAATCCGAGAACTCTTTCAGCTAACATCGTACAAAGAGGACAACGTATGATTTTCAACACAATCGTCATTTTATTTGAAATTTGTGTTGTAATTTAGTCTCTTAAGCACACCTTTTTTAATTTTAAGCTTTTTTCGTGTACACATAAATATCTACTCATGTATGGCATATCAAATTGCGCATTTATCTGCAGCCTGTGTGCGATATCAATTATACTAATACAAGCACTTAGCGAATGGTTAAACTCAACAAACGTAGTATACATTGTCTCACAAAAGTATTCGGTAATATTTTTTGTAATTTATTTCTTTTTTATAAAATATCAGAAACTCCTTTCACTTTGTATTTAATGCTCAAAAACAAATTCAGTCATTTCAGTGTAGTCTAAGCTTTACGTCTTCGACTAGACCACACAATAATTACATACGCCCATATACTTCAATGCATTCCACCCAATCTATCCCCGTTTTGCAACTCCACCCTGATTATAAATCACATTCTGTCTTCATACCCTAACCTTGCATCGACTAAACATCATTACTTTCGCAACATTGACCCTCTTGAAATATTAAAAAATTCAACCGAAGCCAACATATCTATATTATATAACTATCTCAAAGATACTGATCTACTTCGTCGGATTTAATCGAGCCATAATCAACCTACCAGCCTAAAGCCTCCGATCCTAACGCTTAACTACTTTAATTTGTAAAATAATTTAATAATATAATTAATATAACAATATAAACCTTTATAAAATAAAATAAAAAATAAATAAACTTAAATTTAAAAATAATTTTTTTCCTAGCAATAGAATAGGCAAATTATGCATTAACGTAATTAAAAAGTATGTTCATGTCACAAAAGTATTTGGAAAAACAATTCAAGGCAAACCCAATTCATAGTATTTTTAACTTATATCTAGTAGACGAAATTCGACGCAAAATCAAGGCCATAAACAAAAAAAAAACAAAAAAACCTGGATATGATTAAATCAATGGACAAACATTAAAAGAACTACATGACGATGGAGTAATATACTTAAGAAACATATGTAACCTATCCATTAGACTAAAATATTTTCCCCTTCCATGGGAAGTTCCAGAAATAATAGCATTGCCGAAACCAAATGAAGACGCCAGTAAGCCATCATCATATAGACCTATAAGCCTCTTACTAATTCTTTCAAAACTATTTGAAAACTTGGTCCATGATCGTCTTGACCCCATCATAAAAGCGAAGAACACAATTCCCTCCCATCAGTTTGGACTCCGACATAAACATTCGACCATTCACAAGTGCACCGAGTAACTAACAAAATCATAAATGAAATTGACAAGAAAAACTACTGTGTCGCAACTTTTTTCGATGTAGCGAATGCTTTTTACAGAGTATGGCAGCCAGGACTACTATATAAGTTGAAACAAATATTCCCACTTGACTACTATCTATTACTGCGAAGTTACCTAACTAACCGGTATTTCTATATTAAACATCAGGGCGAATGCTCGGGGGTATTAAAAATGGACGCCGGAGGACCACAAGGCATCAAATCTTTTGGCGGCTACAAGTCGCCCGGACCATATGCCATCTGCCTGCCATGCTGAAGGAGAGCGCAGAGTCCGTGACAGAAGCGCTGAAGAAAATCTTCTCTGCATGCCTGGCACTGACTTACATACCACGCTCTTGGAGGAGGGTGAGGGTCGCTTTCATCCCAAAGGTTGTAAGAGACGACTACACCAGCCCCAAAAGCTTTAGATCCATCAGCATGACTTCTTTCATGCTGAAAAGTCTCGAACGACTGGTGGAATTGCGCATGTGTCAGAAGTCACTTAAGGCTCACCCCCTGCCTCCAATTCAGCATGCCTATCAAAGTGGAAAATCCTGCGAGTCGGCACTGCAAAACCTTGTTGCTAGGGAGAGCTGGCCATCGACAGGAGGGAGGGAGAGTCTTTCTAAACATAGAGGGGGCGTTTGATAATGCCCCTTTTGACAGTATGTGTAGCTCTGCTAGTAGGCACGGCGTAGACCGGATGCTAGTGAATTGGATTCGTTCGATGTTGGCCCAAAGAATCGTCTCGGTACGAAGATCCGCTGGTGTCATCCGGAGTTAATAGAGTGCCCCCAAGGCGGTGTGCTGTCTCCATTGCTGTGCTGCATGATAATCGATCCTCTACTCACCACCTTAAATGGTGCTGTAGTCTACGCACAAGCATATGCGGATGATGTTGCCTGTTTGGTGACAGGCCCTTCGCTTATGAACATCTGCAAGAAATTGAAGAAAACTCTGCATCTGATTGACACTTGGTGCTGTGCGAATGGGTTATCGGCAAATCCCACCAAGATTGGTATTGTCCTCTTCACCAGAAGCAGGAAGCTTGAAGGACTCGTTCTGTCTAAACCAAAAGGTGGCGCAATCCAGCTAACCAAGGAAATTAAATATCTTGGAGTAATCCTCGATAGTAAGCTCCTATGGAAATCACACGTTGAAACAAAGACATCAAAAGCGCTGACAGCTTTCTGGAAGTGCAAAGGTGTCTTTGGGAAAACGGTCCCTATGGATCTACACGGCTATGATATGACCTATTATCACCTATGCATCAGTGGTGGGGAAGAGTAGACTCTCTCTTGTGGGAGTCAGGAGGACCTTATCGAGACTACAACGTATTGTGGCCATCTGTTGCGTCGAAGCTTTTCCGACTACTTCAGGTCCGGCATTAGATGCTCTGATTGATTGGCCACCACTTGGTGCTTTCATCCAAGGAGACGCCTTGAAGGCCATCTGCAGGCTGAAACACAATGGAAACTGGTACGACCCTTGTCCGGCATTGGAAAACAGAGAAGGCATGGACTTCGATCCAACGATTCTATCCATGCCTCTTGACTCCATGCCATCAAGAGTCGTACTTAAAAAGTAGTCAAACGCAGAAAATGAGTCCGGCAAACACTGTTTTCGCAATATTTTTCACCACCACAAAATATACTCACAAGTGCTGGATGGGATCTAGATTTAGCTTGTATTAGTGTTATACGAAAAAATCAATCAAGACAATTCATTGCCATCTGAACAGCGGCGGATTGGACGAATGTGTAAATATACGTGGATTTTGCTGAATCTGGCAGCCAAAGTTCCCTCACAACTTTCTTTTTCACCAAAGCTAAATATCAAAGCTGGTAATCTATTATTCCTGGCTGAACCGAACATATTGTGTTATTACGGAGCATTTTCACCCACACTTTATTACCACAATCTCGCCCAAAAATGTAAAATTTAGTCTCAGACTACTTTTGACCAAAACTCGTTGCTAAGATCAGTGCGCTTTTTGCGAATTCTAATCGCTTTTTTGGGGTTTTCACTAATAGGTGACTTAATGCGTAGAGTCCGCCCATTATATCCAGCAGCACTAAGCGTTTTTCGCATATTTTCCTCATTAACGTTTTTTCTGCTAATCTCTGCGATATTCCTTTTAATTTCTGGGGCTCTCGCTTGATTTTTCTAATAATAACCGCTTTATCGCAGGACTTTAATTTCTCAGACCTTTTTTATCACCGTCTTAAGTCTAACGAAATCCTCTGTAAAATGCTGTGGATGGTTGATATTTCTTTTTGCGGTATTTCTTCATTTCGTAAATTAAATATTATTTTTCTTTCCTGCAAAGTAGTTTTCTTCTTCAAAGTGGTTTCTTCTTCTTTTTAATTGGCGCTATAACTGCTTACGCGATTTTGTTCGAGTTTAACAAAGCGCGCCAGTCGTTTCTTTTCCGTGCTAACCGGCGCCAGTTGGACACACCAAGTGAAGTCAAGTCCTTCTCCACCTGATTTTTCAAACGCAGAGGAGGTCTTCCTCTGCTATCACCAGCTGGTACCGCATCAAATACTTTCAGAGCCGAAGCGTTTGTATCCATTCGGACGACATGACCCAGCCAGCGTAGCCGCTGAATCCTTATCCGCTGCGATATGTCTATGTAGTCGTAAAGCTCATACAGCTCATCTTTCCATCGCCTGCGATATACGCTGCTGCCAACGTGCAAAGGTCCAAAAATCTTACGCAGAATCTTTCTCTCAAACACTCCAAGTGTCGCTTCATCGGATATTGTCATCGTCCAAGCTTCTGCGCCATACGTTATGCGTATGGAGGTAAAGTGGTTTGCTACTGTGAAAATTAGATTTCCGAATACTTTTGTGAGGCACAGTACATATATATTAATTCGATTGATGCACACATATGTATCACATTACACTTGAGCCCTGAAAACCGCACTTAATTTTGCATAAAAAATTGAAAAATAGCAATAAAAATTTAAGCCGTTTATGTCATTTTATGAACACATCAAAAAGTTAACGCAATAAATGTCGTAATCATACGAAAATCAATTAATAGGGAAACATTTGAGCCTCTATGTACATATTTGTGTGTGTGTGGTTGAGGTGTGGGGCAAGCAGTGAAATTTTGATATGAAATAAAATAATACTCCAATAAATCTGCAATATTTACATCGAATTTATTGCGAAAAAAAAAATTGTGGGAATTTATTGGTTGCGGATGCAGTGAACCGTGCAACGGTGTCTGTTTACGGTGCTTCCGGTACAATTGAATTATATATGTGTATGTGCAAATACGTGTTTCACCGGCTGCATAAGTCTTCCGTTCTTCTTTGAATATTCCAATTGACTCAGTTGAGCTCAGCAAGTGCCTTTGTCGTTTATTTTGAGCTCCAACAGATTTTTAAAAGTAGGTACTCGTATGTGTTTGCTCGCATAAGGATGCTTTTGCTCAAATTAAGTAAAAATACACACACATTGGGATTCAAAGTTAAGCAACGGGGTGGGTGGCAGAAATCCAGAATCGCAATCAAAGTTGAAAAAATAAACAGAGAACGAAAGTGTTAACACACATGCGCACATACACTAAGCGAAATAGCTGCATACATTCTGTCAAAAAAGTTATCGGGAATTGTGCATTTAAAAAGCGCGCATTACACACACATATATCTATTTTTTTTTTTTTTGCGGGAATGTTGGTACAACTGTCCTCTATAGTGTCGCAGAGGTTGAGTGTGATCTGCCAATTAGCTTGTTTTTGGCATTTAATTACATCAGTCAACCGCAGGTGTGCTCTGCGATTTTCACTATGGATAGAAATATCAAACAGAGAATTTGTCTTACATTTTGTGTTTTTTCAACGGGATTTCGTGTGCCGAATCGCTGAAAATGTTGCAGAAAGCCTAGAGTGTGCATTTTAAAAATACGGGTCTACGAGTGGTATAAGGATTTTCCAGAGGGCCGAGAAGTCGTGGAAGATTTGCCCCCATCTGGTCGCCCATCAACGAATGAAAAGGAAAATTATCATTTAAGTCTGAGCGAGGTAGTTCGTAAGCTTAGCCTGCCTCACGAATTAATTTGCAACATTTTATATCATCAATTGGTCATGAGACACGTGGCTGCTCGACGCGTTCCAAGAGAGTTGAATTTATTTCAAAAAATTGATCGGAAGAAGGTGGCTGAAGACATGCTTGAGCTAGTGAATTCGGTCCAAACGCTTATCCAACTCATCATAACAGGTGATGAGACGTGGGTATTTGAGTTTGACATGCAACCCAGTCAACAGACGGCTATCCACATGAGCCGCGAAGCCCAAAAAATCACGTAAAAGTCATGCTATTCGTTTTCTTTGATTATCATGGTGTTGTGCACTCGGAAATCGTTCCAAATGGTTCTGCCGTAAATAAATAATATTATTTGAAAGTAATGCGACGTTTGAGAGAGAATATCCGTAGGAAATGGCCCAATTAATGGAAAGAAAACTCATGGATCTTGCACCATGATAACGCACCGTCTCACAAGCTTCATACTGACAACAACCACCGTATTCACCGGATTTAGTCCTTGTGACTTTTTCCTTTTCCCAAAATTTAAATTGCCACTCCGCGGACACCGCTTTAAGTCGATAGAGGCTATTAAGGAGAATTCGCTGAAGGAGCTGAAGAAGATCTCTTCAAAAGCGTTTAAAAGGTGCTTTGATGACTGGACTAATCGTTGGCATACTATATGTGTATGGCTTCGAATGGAGCCTATTTGGAAGGCGACAAAATAAATGTTGATGATTTTTGGCGAAAGATTTAAGCTTAAGCTTTTAAGTGTTGTTGGCTCAAAATCACCAAGGTTGCGAATTTCAAAATCGGTTTTATGACAAAAAAAATTACAAGCTATAATGATGACTATTAGTTTATACTGTTTCTTAATTTGTATATTTTTAAACCTTTACAGGGCAGCGCACAGAATTCTTTATTTTTTTAGTAACATTGCTTAGTAGTAAATATCTTGCAGAAAACCATCAATTCGGGAACGTTTTCCTAAGTTTCATAAAATCCGCAAAAACCAAACAAAGCGCATAATTTGAGCTTTGTTTAAAAACATGGGTATGTACCTATATATATAATATTAAATACCTCCATTTATGCGTATTTTATTGAAATATTGTAATGTTCCCGAAAATGATCAACCGTTCCCGGAATGACAAAAATGTTCTCAAAATGATGATATTGATATAATTAGGTAGAAATAAGGAAATATTTAAATTATAAACCACCGTTTAAAGAACTAAGTTATTTATTTATTTTTTTTTTTAAACTTAATATTATTTTTCAAAAACACCAATATCATTATCAAAATAATAATATTCTTAACTTTTTTCTTTTTTTAGCGTCGGTGTTGGAATAATACTGATTATTTGCTCAAAATCAATATATGATATATCCTTAGATTCCAGTTTAAATTTTCTAATATTGTTACGCACAGATCTCAAAAAGGGTACTAAGATTTCTTCATCATCGTGTCGACACATGTCTGGCAGACAACATATCTGAAGCAAATATTTGGCTTCTCAGTAGGAACTCTAACAAGCAAGAATGTCCCAGGGAATACGAGATTTGGATGTATATTTTCTTTGCAATAAGACGTATTTACTTCAACATCAATCTGTTTAACTTTAATCTGCTGACGACGAGATATTGTCTCTAAATCTTCATTGTCCGAGGAAGATGACCAGTATTCAGATTTATAAATGCTTACTCTATTTTTAAATCTCAAATCGTTATCTGTGATCATGAATAGCACAACAGGAGATTCAATTGCAGGCATAAAAACTTCCTCAGGTTCAACTGCACTCATATTACAAAGGCTAGAAAGCCTCGATAGTTTTAGCTCTTTATGAAAATGTTCGCATCGATATAATTGTATTAAAACGTCTAGTTCTTTTTGCCAGTACACTTTTGTGATGTCCATTATACCTGGAATAGCATCCAGAGACTTTGGAACGCGGTTTTTCTCCTCAATCACGTTGTCTTCTAGGATTACTTTTACTTCGACAACAGCATTTTTGAACAAATCGGCGAATTCTGAGGCTGTTCTAACATCCCATCAGGACATGTCTGTCAGCTGTTCTTTTTAGGTATCCTCCTACACCATCCATTGGGCCTTTACCATGACCAGCCTCGCCTTTTTTTCTATAATATTCTCTGTCCTTAGCCCGTTTAATTTCTTTCTGCTCTTCAGTCATCTTATCAAAAAACTTTCTTCTTCTAGCATTCGCCTTTTATCTTTGGCGCAAATAAGCTACACTATCCTTTTTAAGCTTTTTTTGAGATTTTTTTTTTATTTTTTTCTTTATCAGGAGTTTCCATTATGCTGTAATTATAAAGAAACAAAATTATAAAATAAATTTATTAAAAAATTGTAAATGATTCGCCCTTAGAAATAATAATCATCATTCCGAAAACGCAACAGTCATTTCGGGAACGTGTCATCATATCCGGGAACGTTTCCGAAATGATCGTTCACGAAATGACGATTTCAAATAAGCGCGCGCTTTGATTAGACGGCGGCCATCTTAAATGCGATCTGGGCTTGCCAATAGGAAAATATGTGAGTTTACTTTGTTATTTCGAGTCGTAAAAAAGAATTTCATCAATAATTAAATGTAATAATTACGTTCACGTATTGATGGACTATTGATGTACGCTCTACGAATAATGAATTGAAAGGTACTTACCATTTAGATTTATTTTATTTGACGATAAATACTCTAACAGCCCGCTTTGTTATTGTTTTCTTCCCCGACTGACGTTAGACACCGAATGGCTGCATTCACTTCAAATTATTTTTGATATATTATCGATACGTTCACTGAAATGACTTGTGCGGTATCAGACAAACTATACTGGATATTTTTATAGTTAAAAATATATAATCTTTTAGTATCCTTTCTAAAACTAAATTTTGTATAAAAAATACGATGCATTAAGTAATGAAATGTGTAACTTACCTCAAATTTTTATATTAAATTTTGGACTTGTTGCTGAATATTGTACATTAGGACGCGTTCCCGAAATAATTATCCATGCATGTATATTGATTTTATTTAAAATTTGCTTTATTAATTAGTTATATTGTTTGATGTACACACAAAACAGGTTGGTTGAAGTAATTTATTAATTTTTTTTTCTCAAATAAGTCGGGATTTAAGACATTAAATTGCTAGCAAAGCCAATTCTGCACCTTGGTGAGTTTGAGCCTGTTAGCGCGATCGCGGACTGTCCAGTTCTACTTGAGTGGATAAATTTTAATGTTCCACAAAGAAGTCTTCGCAATTTTTATCCTTTTTATGGGGAAAACTTTGAGGCTTCATTTGCGAGTAATGCACCCATTGCTCGCGCACTTCGATACTATAATTCATCATCCAATTGCAGCCTGCTTGATTTCGCTTTATCTATGTAGATCTATTTGTGGAACAACATCAAGAAGCATACTACAAATAGGAGGAGGAGCTCGGCCAAACGCCCAAAAAGGGTGTATGCGCCAATTATATATATATATATATATATATATATATATATATTATATATTTTGTACAAAAATTAAATTTTGTTACTTAATATTGTCTTTATATTCATTACTAATATTTTAGCTGCCAAATTTCGTTTGCTTTTCCTTTCATATTTGCCTAGTCTGTGAGGTACTTTGTACTGCAGGTTACTAAAATAAATACATAAATTCTTCATCACAACTGAATAAAACATCATCCCAGGTAATTTTCTGCATTCATATTAGAGTAAATAAAACAAATTGTGGTCTTGAAGCGGGAGCGAAAATCAGCCTAGATCATAAGAGAACTCCCGTGGAAGTTTCATTAGTGGCGCCTTTGTCGTGGCTCGCGAATAGGTTAAGTTAGGTTAGGTTATGATGGTAGTCAGCCCGTATGACCAACTCACTTGATCTTACAGGTCCGTTGTGATACCGCGATACGAGAATTTTCTTTATTTATTTTCAAGAAACCATTTTGAGGCTCTTATGAAGCGCAAGATTGATCTAAGCCCCGCGCCAGATAGTTCTGTAAGAGAATTGAAAACGTGTTTACTGGACAACCTACTCTGATTTTAGCTAAGGCTGGAAAATTGCAAAGGAAGTGCTCAACTGTTTCTTCCTCTTCCACATCTATACAACTTCTACAATATTCATGGGAGAAAACTCCTAGTCTCAAGGAATGCCTGCCAAATACCCAATGACCGGTGACACAATGGGTCATGTAATGGGGTAATGTTGTTTTTTATTACTAGTTAATATAAAAAGGTATTCCAATGGTACTTTTATCACGGAACAATTGAAGAGCAGTGCATTTTCTTGCTAGCTCATCAGCTCTACAGTTTTCCTGAATATCTCTGTGTCCCGGAACCCAAATAAGGCTGACTTTGAATACGACACTAATATCATTTAGGGCTGCCCGGCATTCTTGTGCAACCTTTGATCTTAGTATAGCCTCATTGATTTAATGGCCGCTGGCTATCCGAGAAAATATGTATTTAGGTATGTAGCCACTTCTTTTATAACTAAAACCTCTACCTGATAAAAGCTGCAGTCGTCTGGTAGTCGAACGGATAGTTCCAGTCCTAATTCCTTCGAAAATACTTCATAGCCAACTTTATCGTCTAACTTGGAACCATCTGTATAAAAATTTAATTCCCCCCTCCTCCATGGGCCTTGGTGTCTGGCACTCCCTTCTTGACGGTATACTTGTCTTGAAGAGCCTTTCGAAGATGAGTCTAGGAATAGAGGAGTCTATTTCTTGTTTGTGACTGTTCAGAGTGTGCGAAATACAGGCGTGGCCAAACCACCGGTCTTTCCATAGCGCCATACTTTTGAGTCGAGGCGGCGACCAAGTTTTTCCCTACGAGATTTAGTGCAGGCAAATTGATTAGCACTTCTAGTGCTTTGTTTGGGATAGTCCTTAAAGCCCCAGAGATGCATAAAAGAGCTGTTTTTTGGACCTTACTCATGATTTTAGCGTAGCTCGCCTTTTGAGCAGATGGCCACTATACAAATATTCCATATATTAAGATTGGTCTAACTACCGAAGTATATAGCCAATGAATAGCGCGAGGTGTTAATCCCCATTTAATACTGACCGCTTTTTGGCAAGTATATAATGCAACGTTGGCCTTTTTTTACTCTTTCCTCAATATTAGGTTTCCATGTGAGTTTCCTATCTTATATGAGTCCTAAGTACTTGACGTTCTCTCTCCCTTTTAAACCAGCGGGTAGATTATAGGAAGTCCATTTTTCATGGTGAAGAGAATTATTTCAGTTTTTGCGGAATTTATAGCGAGTCGTCTACTCTCAGTCCAGTTCGCGGTTTCTGTAGATTTCCCCTTAGTGTAGGCATGTTGCGCCGAAGAGAAGTTATTTATTGGTATAACGTCCCGTATGTACTCGTCCATTATTCTCTATAGAATCTTGAGTAGAAAAGACGTAAGACTAATTGGTGTGAAGTCTTTGCGGTTAGTGTGTGAGGGCCTGCCTGCCTTGGGTATGAAAGAGGTTTCTCCCGAAAGTAGTGAGACAATATCCCGTGATTGCTGCAATTCCGCAGGATAGACACCGTCTAGTCCAGGTGATTTATAAAGACCAAAAGTGTTGACAGCTCATAGGGAGCCTGGTTTATAAGGTCAAAAAAATAAAATTTTTTTTTCGTTTTAAGCGATTCCTAATATATTTCAGAATATTCACACAAAGTTACAGAGCCTAATTCTCAATATTTCCGTAGATACAAAGCCAAAGGTAGGCGAGGGTTAGGTAGTTACGCTGTGACCGGACAGCTATAGTACAAACTTTATCTTCTTTTCTCGACTTTTCATTTTTTTGATTTCTTTGAATTGGCGTACATGAATGAAAAAAACGAATGAACCTTTTGAAATGAATCATAGCTGGTTCCCTTCAGTATTAAATTCTCTTTTATTTGAACTAACAAAATAGATAAAAAAAAAATTTTCAAGATTTTTATACCAAGTTGAAGTGAATTTTTTTTTATAGAAAGGCATTTTTTTCTTTAAAACCTCCAAAAAGTTGAAATTTTGGAATTTCTCTCAGTTTTCTTAGTTTATCTAGAATAAAAGATCATGATAATGAGAAATCCATTTGAATTTTTTGCTTTAGATAATAATTACGAGCTGTATCTTGGAAACTCCAGCGTTGCAGCGCTCTACTAATTTCTATGTTAAACATTTTTTTCAACTTATTTTAACCAGTACAAAAATTGTTTATACTTTTTAAATGTTCATTAAAAGATAGAAACAACTTTGCAGTGCTAAATTAATTTTTTCCTTAAAAAAAAAATCGTCGCAAAGAGATGCAATTTTTAGACCTCATAAACCAGGCTCCCCCTTAATCTTTGCGTTTGTCACTAATAGACATCCTAAGTTGGATTGCCTTTCATGATTAGCGGGGTCCTTTTTTTCGACCGGCTTGTTTCCTGGGAAGTGTGTGTGTCTAGTAGAAGACCTAATGATTCCTCACTTGACGTAGTCCATATATTCCCTTGACCCTGTAGATAGCTTAGGCTCTGGCCGCTTCTAAAGTTTCTGCAATTCCTTTGCAATAATTTTGCTAGGATTCACGCGTTCTGATGTTTTTTTATACTTTTTCAGTTCAGCCTTATAGGCTTGCCAGTCTTCTGATCTTCTAGTGGCCTTGGCGAGATTGAATAACGTTCTATGGTATTTTTGTAGCGAGGTTAGTTGGTTGGTCCCCTAAGGAGGTTTAGAATTTCTCGCGAATATGGCCGCCAATACTTTTGCAATCATTGCAATTTTTTTGTACCGCTAAAAATCATGGATCACCATTTATCACCGCAGAGCTTCTGATTATCGGCGAACTCGAGCCGAGAAGCTTTATGACGTGGCATAGGTTTCGTCGATTTTGATATTTTAAATTTAAATATTTACTCAAAAGTTTCAGAATTCTTTCTGTAAATTCTTCTCCTCGTAACATTGGCAGAAATTTAATTTCTACTTTGTTAAGGGCTGATGTTTTTAGTGGTAGCCAACCGTCTTAACTCTCTCCTACATTTGTCGTCAATCTTAGGTTTTGAGCCAGTTTTTTTTTTTTTTTTCAGTACCCAACAGGATTTTTCAAAAAGTTTTGGATGGTACTATTATTTCCTTTTACTTTTAGTCCTAGTTAGCGAACTGAGACTTCCGATTCACTCTGAGCTAAAATACCAGCGCATTCCTCGGTAGATAACTGCGTTTCTCTTGACAAAAAGTTATTTTCCCCGCATGGAAATTATTCCTACACAAAGACCACTCAAATTGCCTTAAGGATTTTTTAAAATTTTATAATGTGTATAAAAATGTACCTAATCACTATTACAAGAAATAATGAGTTCACGGACGCGTTTGTCCTTTATAACTATTTCCTTCTAGAAACCCAAATTCCATGAACTGCTCAAACGTAATGGCACTTGAGGCAAAAGACAAAATAATTTAATTTTTAAAGCAACTCAAGAAAATAACACTCGTATGGAGGTATTTCAGAAGAAAAATGCAGAATACTTGAAGCTTGTCCTATATATGAAGCTATTTCGCTTAGTGTATTACACAAACATACACACTCAAGGTATGAAGAATCGTAATGAAATGCAGCAATTGAAAAATTTCTAAAGTTTTAAGTGAGAATGCATTGAAGTGGAAATCCATTCAAAAATGTTTGTTACAATAAACTGTAGCTGTACGGATAGATAGGCTAGATAACTGTTCCGGAGGACCGCGTACCCGCAGTTAATTGCAGGAACCACTAAAATTCATGAGAAGTTAGGAAACGCGATGTGAAATTGAGTATAAAAAAGTGAGAGCCAAAATTTCTAAATCATAGCAATGGAAAGACAGCCCAACTGAAAAGAAAATTCCACAACTGGATTAAATTAAATGTATATTATAGCTACTCAGCCGTAGTTAAAACGCCAGAGAAAAATCTCTCAATCATAGCAACGCGAAGTCAAGTTGTGAAGATTATTCCATGTCAGCTGTATTCAATTCTAACATCTAAAGACTTCTTTAGACTTACAAACTTCCTCGTTCCTCTCCTTTTTATTGGAAGTCATAAGGAATTGACAACTTTGTACGAGAGTGTCAGTTCCTTATGCCCATTACCCGCTGAGGTCTTCCTGTTCAAGGGCGGAACGCAGGTAGACAAATAAACCACTACCTTAAATGGTTCTCTATCTCAATAGCTCGTAGCTGTATAGTTTGCATTCACTAGTTCCAAGTTTCCCTGGCTAAACTCTTTCAGTAAAAGTTCTGTAACTCCCTCAGTTCTCCTCTGATTTTCTTAAAATGTTTAACCATAACTAAGGAAGCGTCAGCTTATCAAAAGTTGCCAAAACCGCAAAAATCGGCGGTAAAACAAAAAATTTGTCAAATGAGCCGGTACACTCGCTAGTTCCAAATTGCCTTACTACATTCTTTCAGTAAAACTTTTCTAACTCCCTCAGCTCTTCTCTGATTTGCGTGAATTTTCAACATGCAATTACTTCAACGCATTTTTGAGGGATTTCAGTGTTATCAAGTTGGTTGAGGAGTATTCTTGCCTGATTCACGCCTGGTTCGATCTGGCATGTAGGTTCTTGCTAAACTCATTGAAATAATAAGAAGAGAACTACCCAATTTGTAAATGGACACTTCATAGGTTCTCCACTATGGCAATTTGGGGGTGTTTCTGCATTATGTGACAAGAATTTTTGAGCTAAGTCAGCGTATCAGCGTTAGACTACTCACTTTATGGGTCAAGTCTTACACCGAGCGACTACTATCTTTATCCAAAGTTTAAAACTATGTATTAAATAGGAAGAGATTGGAGTTAATTTAAGCTATGATGGAGAAAGCAGAGAGTGGAAAAAGAAAAATAAAAAATTAATATACGCGCTCTGAATGTTCGAGATAAAGATTTTGCGGATAATTGGATGATTGTATGGCGAATATTGCAAGGCGATGAGATGTAAGGAGATTGTACTTGAACAACACGCAATGAAGAAAGATTTAGTAGCTCCACTTATTTGATCATGCCATATGAATGGATGCGTGCGCTTCAGCGTGTTAGTGTTATGAGGAAGAAGAAAGGCCTATTTGTATTTGAAATACCAAGTGAAGAAGAACCTGACTTGATTTAGTGGTTCTAAATTCAGTTAATTGGCACGAGGATGGGGCAAATGATGGCCGTTAGTGGGTGCGTGATTACCGTTCGGAAGTGCACAGTTTCGAAACACCGCGCTTGAAACACCTATTTATAGTATAGCTTTTCTCTAATAGCGCTAGCCCCTCGGCAGACAATGGCAAACCTCCTCCATGAAAATGTTCAAACGAAAAAACCATCTGCCGTGCGGAATCGGCATAAAATTGTAGGTCCCTACATTTATGGAAAACATCAAGACGCACAGCAGAAATAAGAGAAGATGCTCGACCAAACACCCAATAAAGGGTGTAAGCACCAATCATATCAGATTGGAGGTTCTTTTTCTAATACGGATTTTTTGACATATCACGAGTGACAACTGTAATACTGAATACTGAAAAAATTATGTATTCATTGACATTTCATCATGGAAAGACTTACGCCTCGTACAATTTTAATACGAAAATAGACGCTCTGTGAATTTGTGTTCATCGCGCGCCCAGGCAAACTTATAGTGTACATAACCGTCCTACCGAACGCACCATTCGGCAAACGGTCGTCAAAATTGAGAATAATATTACTTTATGGGATGATACTCGACCGATTAGACCACGTACAGCCCGAAGTTGGCCTATCTTATGGCACTACTTGGACGATTTTACGCAAAGATCTTGCGGTGAGGTCAACTTTCGGCTTAATGGCTACGTCAATAAGCAAAATTGCCATATTTGGCTAAAGAGCAACCCAAAGCCATTCAGAAACAACCATTACATCCATTGAAAACAACTGTTTGGTGAAGTCTATGGGCTGGAGGAATCATCGGCCCATCTTTCTCGAAAGACGAGGCTGGCGCCAATATAACAGTGAATGGTGAACGCTACCGCGCTATGATAAATTACTTTTCTATATCGAAAATTGAAGCCCGTGATTTACACAATAGTTGGTTCCAACAAGATGGCACTTCTTGTCTTACAGCCTATGAAACAATAGATTTACTGCGTCGTCGTTTCGGTGAGTAATTTATCTCTCGCCTCAGACCAGTGGATTGGCCACGAAGATCGTGTGAAATCACAGCTTTGGACGTTTTATTTGTGGGGGATGTAAAGTCTAAATGCTTTGGGGATAAATCAGCTACGATTGAAACATTGGAAGCCAACATTACCAAATTTATTCACGAGATACCGACGGAAGTCGTCTAGCGAGTCATTCAAAATTGGTGTTTACGGATGACCGAATTACGGCGCAGTTGTGACGAACATTTGAAAGGGACTATTTCTAAAAAATAAATGTCCTGAATGGTTTTACACAAAAATAATAAAGTTTGGCCAATCAATTTGAATTTTCCTTATTTTATTTGCATTTAAAATCCGATAACTCTAAATTGGTCACCCCTTGTCAGGGGCAACTGGCATGGTTTGATGTTGACCGAAATCAATTTGGCGGTTATAAGGCCAATGAAGAATAAAAAGAAGACATACCAAATTTAATGAAGGAGACATATTTCGTAACCATTAGATTATTTCAATCCTTAGACTATTGCCGTTTTGCGTTTTCATTAGTCCTGTAGTGAGAAAATTTCGCATTGTGTGGAATATTCAAATTCCCAGATAGAGATTCCATCTAAACTGGCAGAAATGCATTGGTTAGGTTGTAAACCAAGGCTTTAATATTTCACCAAATCTCTAGAATATTTTCCATTTTCTAATAGAATATAAAGCTTACGGCAATCTTTATGCAAGACATGCCTACCTGTTTATGTCCACACATACGTACCCAGTTGCTTATTTAATTTTGTTTTTGCTTCCTATTTACTAGACAACGGCTATAACAGCGTCTGACAGCTAATATTGCCTGTAGAAACGTATGCTTGTTTGTGTGCGTGAAATGAAAATGTATGCACACACATACATACATACAAATGCTCTGAGTGCTTCAAATACTTTTATATATACCCACACACACATCGACACACATAACATGTAGATACTTACATATGAATTTAATATTTAAGTTTGTTGGGTTGTTGATAAGAAATAATAAACTGGAACGTGATATGCGTGCAAAATCGGCCAGGAATGGCAATGGAGCATTTACTTCCGTTAGATCGCCCGCCAAATGGCATAAACATGCTTTTAGCATCACTGTCCGAGCTACAAAAATGCATACCTGCATTTGTTTGTATTTGTAAATGCGACACTGTTAGTTTAGAGCTTTTAATGTTTTAGCTAAAAATCACGTCCCAGCTACTTGCACATATTTTTAATTCCGTCCACTTAAAATTTTGTATTTTCTGTGTAAAATACTTTGTACAACAACAACGACATAGAAGACCATTTGAAAAAGGGAACCAAAAAAACCAAAACTAACACACACCCACTTAAAATATTTACAAGCATAAGCACGTAAAAATACACACAAACTCCTTTTTTTATCGCACATGCGTATGTGTGCGTGTGTGCGTGTGTTTGTCAGTGGGAGTGTGCTAGCATGTTGCTAATAAATTTGTGGACACTTCGTACGTGTGATAAGAATATTTCTAGCTTTATTAAAACATGACATCCCAAAGTTGTTTCGGGCTATGCGAAAGCTTTAGCTATCCTTCACCGGAATTTGAAATGGCAAATTAGTTTCTATGTGGTAAGCTTATGCCGGTCTGTTTGCGTACGAGTATGAAGAGCAAACGACATGTGTCTGAATATCATTTAGTTTACATATCCGCACCTAAGTCGCTCGTCGTGTGTTGAAAAGATGAATTGCGCCTCGTACATATAGACGAGTATGTAATTTGCATCTAAACACAAATTGTATGACATTTAAATTACACTCACATTAGCTGCTATGTATGTCTATCCAAGCACATTTACAGTTTCGCTCAAATAGCAGTGTTCGCTTAAAAACTAAAAAATTAGAAAAAGAAAGGGGGAAAAAGGAAAAAAGAGAAAAAATAAAAAATTTAAGCTTCGAAACCTTCTCCAATGACATTAAAATGCCTATTGGATTTGATAAATGCCGAAAGATCGCTATAGTTAAAGGTTTCTCCTCATGCAACTGTGGAAAGTAGCGGACTCAACATATCGGAATTGGGAGGGAGAGGCACACAAGTACCTTGGAGATATGCAAAGCAGCAGCATAAATACACAGCTTCGGAATTGTAAAATGGTCATCTACTGAAGTAGAAAATCTGAAGCGAATAATAAGTACAATTATGATTAAATACAAGTTACGCCATCCAAAAAGCTCTGTCGTTAGAATGCTGTTACCTAGAAAAGCCGGCGGCAGGGGACAGATTGATGTTGGAGCACTGCATGACAAACTTATCTTAAGCATAAGAGCTTACTTTCACCATAAGTGCTGCCAATCCGATCTGCATAAGGCTGCAATTGCTGCGGATGATAATTACACCCCACTCCGGATGAATCAATCCTACGAAGTCAGGAAAGCAACCTCAATAGATGAAAGACTTGCTGAGCCTACATGTCGACAAAAAATTGTCCCACTTGTGGCTTACCAACAGGACGGCATTCGCCGAAACGGAGGGTACCATTTTCGCCATACAATATGGTGTGATTCCAACTAGAAATTACATTAAGTAATGCGAGATCTAAATGCCGCTGCAGACAGATGCCGAAGCTGCAATAGTTCGAGTGATATATTAGACCATGTGCTAGTTGGATGCAGCACACTGGCAAACTCTATTTACCTGAAGCGACACACTGGCATTGCGAAAATAATTCATCTAAAACTGACGCAGATGTACAACTTCACTCAAAGCAAAATACCATACTTCGGATACATCCCAAAATCTGTTCAAGAAGACTCCGATTACCTTTTATATTATGACCGAACAATTTTAACCAATGCAACATGAGACCACAATAGGCCAGACATTTTCTTGATCGATAATTCTCAAACGACTGGGTATATAATTGATAATGCTGTTTCTCTGAATAAAAACATGCAAAAAACATATGCAGAAAAAATATCAAAATATTCGGACTTAGGGATTGATGTCAAATGCCAGTGGAAGCTAAGAAAGGTGTACACCTTTCAATTATCACCTCAGCCTACGGACTCGTGCATAGAAACTTAGCAGACAACGTGAAAACTCTTGAACTCCCAGAATCTTTTATTTTCGACATGCAGAAAGCAGTTTTACTCAATTCTTGTCATATACTCCGAAACTTTTTACAGTAAACGTTTTTCTTGTTTGTAAAATTGTTCACTATTTTATATTTATAATATTTAAACTATCGCCAATAAATGTGAATTACACCTTTTTTGGGATGCAATAAGTAATATATATATTAAAAAAATTTTAAATATAGTGCGACATATTTCAAAGTCCATATGCACTTCTTACATTCGAAAACAATGTATTAGGCGTTTTCGATTCGCCACGTCACTGCTCGCTGGGTGAAAAATTTGCATGTGAAAGCAACAATAACGTTATTGGGCAAGATTCGCCACTAGCTAGTATGGTTCTACCTCATAAAGTTGGTAACTCACTCAATGCAATCTTTACTTGTATTAGTCTTACACGACCTTACTAATACTTCTTAAGTGTTTCCGAACAAATGTAAGTTTTGGTAGTTATTTTCTAATGCAACTCTTCATGTGTTTATTTAAGCCAGTTGCTTCATCTACCCGCTAACGCATGACGAATCGAAGAGGCCTTTCATGAAGCTGCTTCAGGCATGAATTTTGTTTCGATTGACGGTCATCTAAAATTTATTGTTGGTGAAAATAAGCCCGAAAACGTAGGGAATTTACATTGAAGTAAATAATAAGATTAAGAAGAATAAAAATACTTTAAATTCCATAGCTAAAACTGTTGGTCGTGCTAAGGCAACAGTGGAAACAATATGAAAAAACTTTTTTGAGACAAAGTCATTAGCAAGCAAATATAGAAGAGGTCGTCTGCCTAAAACTTCTCAAACGGTTAAAACGATACATCAAATGTATTGTGGACAAAAATCCGGAAGACCCACCCGTAGAAATTCGGAATGCATTGGACAACCGACCGCAATATTAACGCTCATGCCAAAACAGTACGAATTATCTTGAGAATAAATGGATATAATAGCCGAGCACGAGAAGAAAATCATTTATAAGCGAAATCCAACAAAAGGAAACGGCTCGTATTCGCTTTATAGTATGCCAACAAATCGACTGGAAGGATGAATGTGTTGTTTAGTGATAAGGGTAAATTCAATTTACTCGGATCTGATGGCAAACCGAAAATATGGCGCAGACTGGATGAAGAGCTGCCACCGAAAAGCGTATCCCAACTGTGAAGCATGGCGGAGGTTCGGTGATGGTATGTGGATGTACAAGGTGAAGTCCAAAGTAAACAAGACTGGTCTCATAAAAATGCTTTCGATGGTGCCGTCTTTTTAATGAGGTAGTGCATTGGAAGTTACATCCTTAGCTGACTTCTAGTGAAGCATGGTAACATTCGGTTCAGAGAAAGCGAAGTAATTGCGTCTAAAGTGTCAGTATGTCTGCGTCAGTGGTACAAAAATGAGTTTCGAACAAAGACCTAATATCAAATTTGTTTGAATTGATGAAAAAAGTTTATGGCAATGATTGTCTATCTCGTGCCTGAATTCATGAGTGGTATACACGTTTCAGAGATGGTTGTGAGGACATATGTAAATGACAATGAACATACGGAACTCCCAAAGTCAGTAATCACCGAAAACCCCATCGAAATTGTTCGCAAAATTTATCAAAAAGTGAACCGAAATCATAGTTGAAATTCATGAAATCGGAGTTGAATATCTCCAAAACATCGTTTTCTCGCATTTTAAGTGATCATTTGGGCTTACGAGAGGCCTGTGCACGTTTCATTCCGCACAAGTTAACTGAGAACCAAAAATTGCCCAGAACTCAACATTCGAAAGACCTCATAAAGAGGCGAGAAAAGACAAGAACTTCCCTTACAACATTGTAACTGATGATGAAGCGTGGCCCTTTCAACATAAACCTGAAACTAAGCGTCAAAGTGCTAAATAGAAAGTACCAGACGAATCACCACCCAAAAAATCGCATTTATTGCATGATAATGCAAACCTCATTGATACACTTTTGTGATTGATTTTTTGACTAGAAATCGCATTTTAACCATCAATCACTCATCTTAATCGCCTGATATGGCTCCCCGTGACTTCCACCTATTCTAAAAATTGCATTTCGCCATAAATGAAAAATGTTTTACGTCCGTAGGGGCCATCCAAAAGGCTTGTACCGAGATCCTGAAGGACATTCCGGTAAATGACCTGAAACACTCTTTCGAAAAGCTTTAAGACGGCGCAAAACAGAGTATCGAGGCCAGAGGGGACTATAAATAAACCCGATGTTCTCAGAACAAAGCTCCAGTCGTTTCAATTTTAGCTCAGCCCTTTTTTATTTCGAACTTCAACTTTTGTTGCTCATTTTGTGCTGGATAAATTTTAACCAACAAAAACTATCCATCACGCTAACATGTGGTATGATCGTAAAGCATCTGACTGAACTTTTTGTTTACAAATAAATGAATTTTTTTTTGTACTTTGTACACTTTTGCCCTTCCGCCGCTTTGAAATTTGCAGTTTATTGTCGGAGAAGATAAAATGGAAAATTTATTAACAAAAAACCTGAGCATCAAAGTATATTTTTGGTAATTTTTTTTTAGCAACAGAAAATTTTATAAACAAATTGTGCTGTTATGTCGGCTTGTGACAGTTTTTGCAAGTGATGGATAATTTTCCAACTTTTAACTTTTTGGCTTTTTCTTTCCTTTGGGAGACAATTTTCATTTACGCTCTATATTTGTATTAATGGCAGGGGATGGATAATTGAACACAATTTTGTAATCGAACACAACTAATTTGAAAAAAAAGGGTTTTTAAAAAGTTTGAATTTGTCAGAAGTTTCAGAGTCATTAAATTTACAACTGAACTTACATATTTTGGAATTGTATTAAGTAAAAATTGGCGTTTAAACCCTTTATTGGGTGTTTGGCCGAGCATTTTCTCTTATTTGTGGTACGCGTCTTGATGTTGTTCCACATATGGAAATGGTGTACACACTTGCGCTCACAAAATTAAGTAATCTTTTCTTTTTCCAATATTCGAAATATTTTCAACGTAAAATTTTTTTGTAATTTAGCTAAGCTTTAATTTCTTTTGTCAGATCTTTTCTCAGGACTATTTCTAAACGCCCATCTAATGAACTCCATCTGGTGTCGCTATGGACCGAACTGACCTATACGTGACTGCAAGTCAACCAGCTCAACCCAACCTAATTTTTCTCAGTTGATAAAATGTGTTCACTTCCATTTTTATGTTTACAACTGTAGATTGCTAATCGTATACCCACCTCTTGCTCATGTGTATGCTCGCAAATGCTAGCGATATCTAATGGGCTGTCTATTATCGTCTGCATAGTAGAAACCTGTGCACACTTCGGTATGCAGTGGCGACATAAAGACATACACATAAATACATATACGCCTATACGTTCTTCTAATGTTTTATGGAGTTTGACCGTTTATCATTTGGTAGCTTCAACTTACCTCTTAGAAACTTTATTTGCATACCAGCATAGTTGAGACAATTTTTTATTTCTACCACCCAAACCACATCATCAAGCATGTGCATGCATTTTTTTTATAAACACCAAAATATCACTCCTAACAACACCTAATACATCCTTCTGGTACTTTTTGCCTGCCCGTCTTCAAATGCGAGTTGAGTCTATCATTTGGCAGCTGGGCTGGCCGTTTGTCTGTTGTTTGGTTGTTGATCTAAAATGCCGAAGGTGCATGAGAAATTACTACCCACTGTTGACAACCAGAATTTATTACTGCAACAAAATTGTGTGCCAACAGCAAAAACACGAACAACAGCATAATAATAATAATCACAAGGACAGCAATAGCAGTAGAACATCTTGCGTCTACATAACACTTTTTTGCTAATACACGAAAAACACCTCCTTCTGTTGGCTTCAAAGTAAAGAGTTGTTTTTGCATCTCTGTGTTTTTCCATTTTTCTTTTTGGCTTTTTCGTTGCATAATTCTTTTTAGGGATAAGCTTATTTATTCGCGCTAGACTTACATATCTTGGCAAATAGCTGAATTGGACACAAGTTGACATTTGCTTTTCAAAAGCCACGAGGTTGTTCTGTTTTTTCTCTTGCTTCCTTTCCTGTGAGTAGGCTCAAGGATTTGTATAGCTTAGCCTAAATTTTTTCCCACTTATTGCAACCGAATTGAGCTACATGAATCATGATGATCTTCCCAGCTAGAGCTGATGAAACTTTCTTTATGGATACACTCTGACATTTCTTCACATTTCAGTTATCTTACTTATTGCTAATTGTGGCACTACATGAAGTTTGCCGTAAGTGCGAACATTTCAGAGTTGTAATGAGCAGCATCTCGACCTCACTCTGTGTTCGGCATCTCTTGTCCCACTTTGCACCTGGAGTACGTTAAACGACTTGCATGGTAGCGATCACTACCCGATTGTCTGCAAAGTAAACATGCAACTTCGTTCCAAATTTAAACCAAAATGCATCTTTAAAACTGACTATGCCGACTGGAGCAAATTTTCGGATTTATGTGAAAAAGCGAATACCAATATTCCGGCTTCTGTCAATACGAATAGAGAAGCAGCGCTCATACAAAAAATAATTCGCTCCGCAGCAAATCTGTCTGTTCCGCGCACCAATAGTGTGAAGCCCTCTAGAAATGTCCCGTGGTGGAATTCTAATCCAGCATCTCTTAGATCAAGGAAGCAATCGACATGGTATGAATATAAACGTTGTCAAACGCTTGAAAACTTAGTAGCCTACAAAAGATCGAATGCTCTCTTTCGCCGCACGGCTAAAGAAGCGAAGCGACAATGCTTCCAAAACTTCACGGCAAATATAAATCCTTTTTCCTCCCCAAAGAAAATATGGAATGATATTAACATCTTGTCCGGTGGACCAAAAAATACGCTAATTTCCCAATTAAATACCTCTGCTGGACCTTTATGCCCTCCCGATCAAATTTCGAACTACTTTGCAAACGCCACTGCTGATGAAAAATTCAGCTCCCAATTTCGCAATAGCAAGGCATTAACCCTAGGCAACTTCCCCTTAATAGCATATAACGTCTCTCGATCTGCAAAACTAATAGAATCCGAAATATCGTTATCAGAATTCGAATATGCTCTATCTTCAGTAAAAGGTAAAACGCCTGGATTGGACAAAATTTCGTACCCACTAATCAAAAATCTCCCAAATTCAATTAAGGTACGACTAACAAAGCTATATAACAATATTCTTGACACTGGCATTTATCCGCAGTTCTGGAAAACATCAAACATAGTTCCAATACTTAAATCTGGAAAACCATCCACTGATGTTAATAGCAATCGCCCTATCTCCCTTTTTAATTGCCTAGGGAAAATTCTAGAAAAGATTATCGCCAACCGTCTTGCATGGTACGCCAAGAGAAATAACCTCATCAGCTCGCGTCAGGTGGCTTACCAAAAAGGGCATGGCACAATTGATGCCTTGCTATCCCTTGACAATTTTGTAATAAACGCCTTGTCTAGTAAAAGCCATGTATCCCTGCTCTCATTGGACTTCCAAAAAGCATTTCACCGTATTGGAATTCATGTCGTTTTAAAACAATTATGGAAAGTTGGTCCTAAAATGCTAAAGTTCTTGACATCTTTTCTTACTAACAGGAAACTCTCAGTCTCTGTCAATGGCTCACTCTCATCTACCTGCAATTTATCAAATGGTACCCCTCAAGGATCACCTCTTTCTTTTCTGCCTTCCTTTTTATCATCGCCTTTGATGAATTGAGCCATCTCCTATGCAAATACAAGAACATAGAGCATCAAATCTATCCCGATAACGTACTCATATACACAAAAGCCAATAACATATCTAGTGTTGAAAATATCTTTACTGATATTCTCAACGATATTTCGTTATGGACCATAACTTCAGGTGTAAAACTCTCTCTAGAGAAAACTAATCTTTTACATATCTGCCGAAAGAGGAGTCCGTGCAACATATCACTGAGAATAGACAACTAGCTATTCAACCCAAAGAAATCTTCATAGTCACAGGTCTTTCCCTTACTGTGGCACTTGATTCACTTCTTACACCCGCAGGAAACAATCCCATTGAACCCACCGCTACTTGCTGCTGTAACTCTCCAACTCCATTTTTTTAGCAATTTTTATTACAAATATTGTTTAGGTTGGTAGATGGCGTTCCGAACTTCATAACGTCCACACAATGGCTCTGAAATTCACCAGATGGATCCGATGGATTATTCTCATTAGGTAATTTTGGATAGAAAGGTCCGAATTAAAAGATTCGCCAGTCTCGAGGCGCTGAAAAAAACCATTGTCCGCGAGTGGGCCAAAATACCTGCAAGTCACATTCGGGCAGCTTGCTATTCGTTTTTGGACCACCTCAAGGCCGTAGACGAGGCAAAAAGTGGTTATATCGAACAAAAGTAAATTGATTCTTAATTTTGTATTATTTTCACACATTTTTTATTTTGAATTGAATAAAAGTAATTTTCCAAACTAAATTTATGTCCTTTCTAATTGTTTACGATTCGAGTGCCGGACCCTGTAACGCTCTGTTTGAATAACACCGCAGACAAACCATCAACATCAGTGTTTTAGGAGGTTTTAAATCGAGTAATGCCTTTAAAGATATCTTCAGCGGACAATACGCACTTGTCAAAATCAATAGATAACATTCTCTCACCGAAAATTGGTATCCGAATCATAATTTGGAAGATCTACAGAATCCACGAACTTCCCAAATGCTGTAATATGGAAGAGTCCAGCGTAATAGCCCGTTTTACAGATACTTCGTCATTTGGACTCGCCTTAAGAAAAGGTAGGGATATGCACGTTGATCCAATAAGTTTATCTCTATCCCCCACGAAGGCAACATTTTCGAAATTTTCTTATTTTTTCAATTTAAAATTTTCTAATTGCAACTATGTATTGTTAGAATTTTAAATTAAATTCATCATTCAATCCGCCGCAAGATGTAATGCACAGCCTAAAGCTGGAAACTTGTTAACCACATTGTGCCACATAACCGAAGGAATGGTTCTGCATTCTTAGTTGCATCTTAGAAATTAAGTTAAAAAGAAATCTAGAGAAAGTGAAAAAATATTTATAAAGTGAAAATTGAAATGGCTAAACTGTAAGCATAAAAGTGCTGGCAATTAAAAGCAATAAATGCCGCCGCCATTATACCTCTCCGCTGCTACTGCCATAAACGTGGCACTCTTCCTCCGCCACTCATTTCCTCTCTCTGGCTCAAATGCAGTGCGAAAAGTTTGCCAAAACGGTTTAAGTGCACTTCACTCCATCTCCACTGCATCGCCCATTGGCCACTGACTGCTGCTGCTGGCAACCTTCGAAAACCTTCCACTTGCCAGATTGTGGAAGCGTGTAAAAAAATTCACTTTAATTGCGGTTTAAGTTCGTTTTTATTTCCTCTTATGGCATCATCGCGTTCGTGTGCCTTGGCTGCTACGGCTTAAGACTTTGATGTTTACAATGGTCGGGCAATCCAGCAAACTGTTTTGGCAGCTAAAAGTTCGTAAGTGTGTTCTTGTATTTTTTATCTCATTTGTTTTAATACAAATTTAGTCGTCGTAATTAATCTAGTTTATAATTATTGGATTTAAATGATTCTTAGCGAGTTTGTTTTCGTCTTAGGCGTTACGCAAAGAGGCTAGCTACCTCCTTCGTTTTCAAAAGTGCGCCAGTCATTCATACCAAGTGCAGTCACTCATAGCACCTTCTAAACCTATTTGCGTGTTGGTAAGTGCGTATTTGGTATTGTTCTCGCCCGCCAATCGATCAATCACGTTTTCGTTAATTTTCGAGAAGGTCGCGCTGATGATCCCCATGGTGACTCAGTACATGCCTATAACAGCTGTGCTATCCTCATTATTGAACTTTTCATGTGCACTGCTAGTTTCTTGAATAGCGGCAACGAGTTTCACTTCTCTCATGCCAAATATTTTATTTAAAAATAAGGAAACAATTCCAGTGACAAACGCAATGCAGTTTTGTTCAAAATAATCAAAGAAATATTCGAATACCGCAATTAAAAGGATGTTTTTAAGGTGAATTAAAATAACTCCAAAATAGAGTTTTTCATGTGGTCCTATGAAGAAACTTATGTTAGTGTGTGTTTAGTCCTCAGTTTTTATCCTTTTCCACACAAAAAGCAAACATTTATCGCCAAACATTCTCTATTATGTGGGTATGCGGGTCTTGTTAGCACCGGTTCTCTTTGATGCGCAATCCATGTTTTCATGACAGCATCTTTGCCCTGCTGGAATTTCTGAAATAAAAGTTCAAAAAAACCACGTATCTCCGGGAAAACCTCTTTCGGATTGAAGGTTTTTTTATATTGCTATGGTTTTACATGAGCGGACGCTGTAGCCGATCGGTTGATGTTTGACTACATGAAATGATAGAAAAAAAGTTTCCTAAAGTGATCGCCCCTCAGTAAGCAATGGGAAACCTCCGAGAGTATCTGTACTATAAAACCAGCTTCTCACAAAAAACCATCCGCCTTTCGGAGTCGGCATAAAATTGGAAATATTAACTTTTTCAGAGTGTCGTTTCATGCTGCCGCGTTTATATGGTAAGAAACATATTTCACGTCATACCGGGTCCGGCTCACGAAGCGTAACTAATTCCGGTGAATTCGAGAGCCATTGTCTGGATGTTATGAAGTTCGCAACCTTGGTTTTTAGCCATTCTTGGTTCACTCGAGTTTTGTGACACGGTACCGAGTCCTGTTGAAACGTCCATGGTCTGCCATCGAAATGTTTGTCTGCCCACAGCTTCAAAGCAACCTCCAGAATACTTTCCCGATAATATTTCGAGTTTATCTTTACGCCAGGCTCGATGAAAACGATTGGAGAGCGCCCATCTGCGGTTATAGCGACCCATACCATTACCTGTGGCGGGTGCTGCCTTCTGGTGTCTAATCGATGACTAAAATTCTCGTATGAACGGTCGGTCAAATAAACCCTATAGTTTTGGGAGTTTAAGAATTGCTCAACTTCAGAAAATTTCTCGTCAGAAAACGCATTCTTCGGCCAAGCGAAGCAACTCTTTTGCTCTCTCAAGTCTGACTTGTTGCTGCTTTGGTGTGAGATATTACGCCTTTTGGATCTTATAAGGCTTGAATTTGAGATCATTTTTCAGTATGCGGCGGATGCTACGGCCAAATATTTTCAGTCCTTTCGCCATTAGATTGCCACTTTATCGGGGCCTTTGCTCAAGTCGCTTCTTCGCTTCTTGAACCATTTCACATCACGCTGCAGTCTTTTGATGACCACCTCCATGACGTTTCGCGATGCTACCAGTATTATTGTTACGAGTAATGGTGCGATAAACACAAATTTTATTTAGTGTAAGGGGCTCGAGCTTACGAGCAATCGCTGGTTGTGATTTTCCAGCCAAATATAATGAAATCAAACTATTACGTTTGAAATCTATTACTGATTTTTTTTCGCGTTTACTCTCGAAAAAATGCTTCCGCGCGCTTGTAAACAATACTCTGGGCTGTCATTCAGCCAACTGCGCGAACGGTCTGAAGTTGGTAATACTTCGAGTGCCGGACCCTGTAAGATGTGTGCAGCTAAGTACCTGTAGTTTGTCAATAAAGTTCTAACAAATTAAGTTACTTGTAAAGTTCTATTATCGACCTTCATAATAGATTCCTTCTAGTCTTCCAAAGTGGACGTACTCAGTTGACCTATAACGAGTTTCATTTTTCGCCAATGTTGGAATGACTTTTTTCCCCAAATGTAATATCCAACCTTTTCGGAGCCGAGTTCCGGCGCACAAGGCGAATTATGCTCGCAGCCGCTCCAGTATACCAATACAGAATGGTCCAGTCACTGGCTAAATGAATGATCAGCTTTGCCTTCAGTAGCGACTTGGGCATCCTCGCTTGCGTTAGCCACTCCCTACCCTTTTCCACAATTAACTGAAGGATGAAGCTCTATTTCCAGACATAGGTTGAGTTTAAACTCAATTCCCGGAGCTTAACTGCCACTGCTCGTATTAAACAATGAAAACAACGGTGGCAGGCTTTTTGTTTTACCTTGGATAGATTTTTGGGAATGTGTTGTATGCCACGTCCTTTTCATAGCAGTCGTGACTAGTGTATATTGGGATACAATTTTTTCCAATAGTTCAAGTCACCTCTTAAAAATTTAAAAATAAGTTTGCGACTTTTGTTGATTTTCTTTCTTATCAATTTGGTGAATAGAGTGATGATGGAGTTAGTAGTTCGTAAAGAAGATTTATGTGAAGGAGTATCCGTTAAGCGTAATTAAGGGCGTGCTTTTCTAATGAAGATGCTGCCATCGCAGAAACATGCGATAAGCTGCTAACTGGAAATACCTCTTGAGCAGATAAATAACTGTTCTAACTTTAAGGCGAGGAACAGTTCACCTGAAGTCGGTTGAGATGCCAACTGCCCTTCACGTTAATACTTCGCTATAAGAGATATTCGTTAGTACACTGACGCAGACTATGTACTGGGGGTTCGATCTATATGTACTTTAGCAATTTCGATTTCCTCCGGTTAAAATTTTAATTGTTTTAAAGCAATCAAAGTACCTCCTGTCATCAAACAAACAGTCGGCGCACTCTCGTATCGGCATGCCCGTTACTCGTTCGTCGAGAGAGGACCTTACTACTCAGTTGCCTACTTAGTCCAAAGTAGCACTTGTTGGCAAGAGAGATTCTACATTGAATTACAAGACTGACACTGTTATCGGTGTTAATGATAGTTCCAAAGTAAACGAAACCTTTTACAACCTCGAAATCATAAATGTCAACAGTGACGTGGGTGCCCATAGGCGAGTGCGCTGACTGTTTGTTTGATGACAGGACGTACTTCGTTTTGGCCTCGTTCACCACCCGACCCATTCGCTTTATCTCTTTATCCAGTTGCGAGCAGGCAGAACTAACAGCGCGGTTGTTAAGGCCGATGGTGTCAATATCAACAATTGTATGTTGTCTTTACCGCTTATAAATCCAAACAACTTGGTTCGCAGTTTTTAGCTATCAAGCGTAGATACTACACTAATGAGAAACTCTTTTATTAGCACCCAGCTCCGGTAACCCCTCCTTCCCCTCTTTTTTCGGGTTTCTTGTTACCACAATGGGCGATTTCCTTTTGAACCCCTAATCAGAACTTCAGTCAAGAATGCCTGCATTATTTCAGAACTTCAGTCAAGAATGCCTGCATTATTTTATTATACACAAATTATTTTAACTACCTCAGCTCCTTTCACTTCTGCTGTGCTATGTGCCACAATAAATAATGAATGGTCAGACAATTATGGCATACTTAGTAAAATTTTATGTAGCCACCAAATAGATTGAACGCAAGCTTTTAAACTTGTAATGGTTGATGTCACGACAATATATTTAAAATGTTTTCTTTTGAAACTCTTTTTTTGTGGGCTGAGATCTTATATACGTATGCATTTAGTTAGAACAATGACTGTGTATGAATTTCATTCTTGGTTTGTCTCTTAATGCCTCGTCCTTGGCATGCTTTTTAGAAATACTCGCACTGCAAAGAATACAAATGCACACCTCTCAGTTCAATTTGCAAACCTCTTCGTCTCCTTTCGCGTTAATGTACACAATTTATCAGAAATAAAAGCCTTTAGAACATTTGCAGATTTCTGTGAAAACCACAAATAGCATAGACACACAAATACACACACATTTTCGCGCTTCTGGTTGCGGCGTAAGTTCGAGCATAAATCAGTGCACTTTGCAGAGCTCTTGTCGTTGTCTGCCGCTGCCGCTGCCGCCTCCTCTGCCGCTGTACTTCTTGGTACAGTTGCAAGTCGGATATCCTAAAGCGCTTGGCACGTTTTTTAGTGGCTCAACTCGAGGTGGTCAAACAAATGCAAAGCTTTTGCTGGATGAATATTACTTTCAACTCTTTAAATGTGTGCTGCTTAAAAACTTTGCTTAGATCAAAGCAAGTCTAAGTATGCGTTGAGGAAGTTAAATCTTGACCTGGTCTATTAAAATTTTTAAAGTATAAAATATAAATAAAATTTGTTAAGACTTTATTTGAGCTTTGCTGCAATTGTGTGCCTGGCAATGCTTTGTGTCAAGGTACGCTTGTATGCATGTCTGTATGTATGTATATACTAATACAATCATTGGTGTTGCTGCCAAGCTGCAAATATACCAAATACTTTCACAAAGTGCAAACTTAAATAAAAATTTTAAACGAGGTTGAAATTCATTTAATTAGTAGCGCATTTACAGCGCCACAATGATTTTGCAATTAGACTCCTCTCTACAAAATGTATGGCACTTGGCTGCCGAGAACAGCTCTGATTATTCTTAGCGGGATTGGTTAATTTGCTAGCAAAACTTAGTACAGCTGAGTTGGTGTTATCAATTAAGCTCCTACTTTGCAATGGTTAGTTAGCAGAAGTGTCACCTAGAAGTGTCTACCCACAAATCTCTGTATTGTTTGTATATATGAAGGTTTCTTTCTTTAATAAAATATTCTTCTTGGAAGTCAATACATTGCTGTATTCACTAGAACAAATTTTCAAAGGACTTTTGCTACTCAGAAGTGGCTAACTCCAAATTGACCTCTTCAGGCGTTAAAAAACGCTTTGAAGGCTTTACTATCATTCATACCTTTACTATTTAACATGCGGTATTTCATTTTTATTTTTTTTTTGGGTTAATTTAGAAATCCAAATATTCAGTAAAGATATTTTCTCAAGCCCGAATTCCAAAAGAGCTCTAAAATCAGTTATGCGGCTTTGAACCGATGACACGTTCCGCAGCGTAAGGCCTTCTGAATTCGATGAAGAACGTCGGAATTCACTTTTGAAGGAGGGCGGTCGCCAAACCAGTCGTGAATTGGCGGCAAAAATGAACAGCGATCAGAAAACCATTCTTAATCACCTTCATGGGATTCACCGAAGAATTGGGAGCCTGGGAGCCTCACGAGATCAACGAAAAAAACAAAGAGAGTCGCCTTCAAATTACTTCTCAGCATTTCGTCCGCCATCGAGGAACACGCGATCATAAACAGCATTTCTTCTAACGATTCGTCACGGGAGAAAATAAGGGGTGCCTATATATCAGTATTAAACAAAGAAAGAAGTGGGTGGCTCCAGGAGATTCGCCAAAACCGAGAGTCAAGCCGGATCTTCATCCAAAGAAGATAATGATATGTGTTTGGTGGGACTGGAAGGACATGGTGCATGGGGAAATGCTCAACGTGGAGCTCTACACCGCGTAAATGAGGCTGTTCGACTGAAATGACCTGATCGACGTGGCCAAACCATACTCCGTCACGACAACGCCGGAATCCATGTTGCACAAGTCGTCAAAGCCGCATACCAAAAGCTCGAATGGGAGATCCTTCAGCATCCGCTGTATTCTCCGGATCTTATTGATATACTCGTAATTCTTGGTTTTTTGTTTAAATAAAAGTCTTCGGTAAAAACGCTATGAACTTATTCCACAACGTTATATATTTACACTCAGCGATGGCACATCAACATTTTGACGTATCTCGACATTTTCTTTTTTGTTTGTTTACTCTTTATTATTCATTATTAGAGTCGTGCATTTATTATATGGAGGAAATCAAGGCGCATTCATTAAAAGTGGTGGCACTAGACCAACAACACTGTTCTGTACGTTTGATTGTCAAAGCAAAGTATTGAGAAACTAGGAAACAAATAATGAATTCGTCTTGTTTCATTCGGAGCTGAAAGAAAAAAACAACTCAGCTGATTTACCAACACCATCTTCAATAGATTCGCCTTGGGGGAAATTATTATACATCTGAGATATGTCATTGCATTTTTTATCAATACTCGATTTTTTATTGGTCCTAATATGTAGGCTTATAAAAAATGTGTGATAAAACATACATCTTCCAAATTTTCCTCCTAACTTTTAGATCAGTTTTCAATCATCATCATCAGTGAAACACAAACTTCAAACAATTTTCCACTTTTAATAAATAACATGTTTTTGCAAATAAGTTTTTGCCTTCGTGCTCTGTTTACATTATTTGAATGCTATCCTTCTTAAAAGCTTTTTCGAAAGCAACAAAAGGAAAATTGCTAAATCGTATTCATGAAAAACCCATTTAATCACATGCAATCGAATATTTTATGATTGGACTCAATTAAATGAAGAGTAGTCTCCTCCACAGCAATAACCATTCCAGTTTTGGTTTCTAACGGGTTCGGTAATGAGAATCACACCAATACGCCATCAAACAAGCAACGTTTTTGTTTTTTTTTTAATGTCGCTCCAGCACAATTCATCATCGTAATGGGTCTGGTGAGTGTCATTTGAACGTAACACAGGAACCATATCGGTAACGCTTTCATTTGAAGAAGAACTTAAGCATGCTATGATTCATGCACACTGACTCTTATACAGGGCGATGCAATAGGACCCCAGATTTTATTTTATAAATAAAAGGCAATAAAATTTGTCGAAATATTTTTTTATTTCACTATATTTTTTTAGTTTATGTATGGAACCTAAATGGGCAAGAACCGAGAACAGTTGGTACGTGAACCAGTTGGTTCGTGACTACAATTCGAAAGCGCGTAGGTTCGAATCTCCATGCATGAAGCATCAAGAGATGGAAAGGTTTTTCTAATACCAATCCCGAGGGGCGACAAAGCAATGGCAAACCTCCGAGTGTCTCTTCATGTAAAATATCTGCCGTTCGGAGTCGGCTTGAAACTGTAGGTACCTCCATTTGTCGAACAACATGAAGCCGCACACCACAAATAGGAAGAGGAACTCGGCTAAACGCTCAAAAACGCATATCAAAATTTTCCATGACCTTTGGACGTTTTGGCAATGATACTTTGGGTTATATATCATTTATAACGCACGTGATTTCGTTCCTCAGCATTGGAATCATCTCGGGCTTATTGGCGTATACCATACTTTTTGCGCAGCCCCAAGAGAAAGTAGTCCAGTGGTGTAAAATCACAAAACTCGACGACCATTTGACCTGGTTGCTTCATGTGCTAATACGCCCTGGTGTCTTTGTTCGCTACGTAGCAAATTTCACCTCTCTGTTGAAACCATGTATTATCCAAGTATGGATCGCAGTTTGATATCATGCCACGATAAACTTTACTGCTCACCGTTACAGCGTTGCCGGCATCATCGAAGATGTATGATCCGATGACTCCGCCAGCCCAAAAATCAATTTTTGTGGGTGTACAGCTTTTTCTTGAATGTCATGTGGATTGTCAAAGATCTGCATCACCATTGAATCACCCTGCTTATGTATGCAACTCAATCACCCTGCTGAACAACTAGCAAACACGTCCTCTGGCGTGTGGATAAATGATTGCACGAGAACGTCACTGAGGAGTATGACGGAATATTACACTTCCATGCTGTAGTGGTAGAAGTGTCTCATCATCTTCCATGGTGCCAACAACATAAGCATGAGTGCATGAATGGCAAAAGCTCGCGATTATATTGCAATCGTCCTTTCCTCCTTTGTACCACTCCACCTCTTTGTTCCAGTTCTTTTTGTTGGATAGTGTTTTCACTATTGCTGTAGCTGCAACGTGACGTGTTGTTTGAATGCATTCTTTGGTCAATTAACTTCACTTATTTGCTGGGATTAGCCGCAGCTGTATCCGGAGTCGGTTTGTATGTGACTTGATTCGCTTGTTTCGAATTCAATTTCCACTATGGTAATAAAACATCGAATACAAGAAGTATTTTTCTCTAATAACGGTCTTTCCTCAGTGATCAGTACTTTTGGATATTCAAAGAAAGTCGACACTTCTGGCACCATATCCTTGCACGAGTCCAAGTGTGCTTATAGAAAATAATTTCACATCATCGGCGTATAAAAAACAGTTTGCAAAGGCAAAACATGGACAAATTATGGATGAATAAAGCAAAAAGTAAAGGACCCAAAATACTTTCTTGTGGAAAGTCAGACGAGGCACTGACAGAACCGGGATAAACGCCCCTAATTTTCAATATGAGTTAAAGCAGTACTCACTGAAAGCTGCTATATTCGAAACAGTGGGACGTCCTGAAACAAACCCAAGCTGGTTAGAGGAAATGAGACTTTTAGTTACAAAATAGGTTTTCGCTTTTACTATGCTTTTAAACAGTTTGGAGGCAGACAACAACTTCGAAATAGGTCTGCAATTGAGAACATCGTTCTTTTTACCACTGAAAAAGGAGAGAGATTTAGCAGTCGTCTATCTTCTTTATTTGCCTATTCGATTTTGAATGATTAGGGATCGTACAAAAAGTTATCAAAATCGTAAAATAAGCTCATGTACATACATTTACTTGACTAGATTCACATTAACAAAATTACAAAGTGCTTCGCTATCCCCGGCAACGTTCCATAGCTCTTTTATATTGCTCAAGCCCGTCAAATTTCTAATATTTCCCAGCCAAGACAATTGTTTTCGCCTGACGCATCGTCTTCCTTCGACTTTACACTCCAAGATTAGTTGCAACAGTTGGTACTTTGGATTTCTCAGACCATGACCCTAATATGCTATCTTCCTTCGCTTAATTATGATTAGAAGTTGTCTATTTTGACTTATTCGGCTTAGTACTTCGTTGATTGAAACGTGATTTGTCCACGGTATTTTCAGAATTCTTCTGTACAGCCGCATTTCGAACGCTTCTAGCCTATTCAAGCGAGCGATTTTAAGGGTCCATATTTCCATTGCGTATAGTAGTTTTGACCACACGTAACATTTGATGAAGCGAATATTAAAATTATGACTGCATAGCATCTTCTTATAATTGTAAAAGGATGCCCTTGCCATTTCAATTCTTGTTCTTGTTTCTTCCGTGCAGTCCCAGTTCCAGTTAATCCAGCTTCCAAGATATTTAAATTTAGGCACCATTTCTACCGCTTCTCCTCGAATCATCAGTGTTAAGTTGTTATCAGAGGCGTAGCGAGCTTTTTCAGCGCCTGAGGCAAGGCGACAATTTAGCGCCTTTTGTATATCTCAAGTAGCCCTAGTAGGGCTCAATACATGGCATAGTATTAGGTGAATAAAAAATCTCTGCACTTCATAAAAATAGATTTTTTCATGGTATTTTATTACATTATTTTTTGAAAAATAGAATAATATCGATAACTTGTTTTCTATCATGAACAGTAGCAAGATGTTGAGTTTAAGCACATAGTAAAGATTTCATGTGCATTTATATTCCCACAAAAGGACATTATTCACACACTACTTTCGGAAAATTACAAAATACATGAAATCCTCAATACTCAATACATAGATACATAAAATGAAATGATATTTTACGTAGATTATTATCTCAAAAAGTTATTTTTCTTGCTTTGATAGCGGCAAATTCGTCAATAACATCATTAAAATTTAACATGCTTGTAAGTCCTTTTTCGATGGAAAGTATCGCCATATTAGATATTCGTTCTTGACTCATCGTCGAGCGAAGGTAGTTTTTGATCAGTTTCAGTTTGCTAAAACTTCGCTCACATGAAGCAATTGAAACTGGTAGAGTTAAAAAATACGAATAGCTATATTAGGATATGATTCTTGAAGTTCGAAATCATAAATCATTTGAAGTAAATCCAGCAGAGATGCATTTTCTAGATCTTCTACAGTTTTCAATGCAGTTTGTTTAAAAACGACTATTTCACTGCAGAGTTCTAGAGTATTGAGATCGTCTTTATATTTGAGAGCTAAATCTGCAGCATATTTTTTCAGATCTTCAGGTTCCATTGCACTAAGACGATCACCAGAGAGAAATCCGAAATCGTCAGAAATGCGCCTAAATTCTTTGTATCGCCAAGTGAGTTGTGAGAGAAGGACATCAATAGATTCGAAAATCGGTGTTCGAAGTTTTTGAATCTTTGTTAAATTTGGACCATCATCTTCGGCCTTGTCGAGTTCTAATCGTCTTTTCTTTCTTGTTCTTGATTCTTTCACGTTCCCAGGGATACCCATTTTTACATCGAATTGATCAGCCCATCAATCGCTTTCTCTAATGACAAAGTTTTCGATTGCAGCGCTTGATTAACTCGATTGATTTTACTTAAAATCTGATCCCAAACCTCCAAAAAACATAAAAACTCGTAATCAATACAAGCGAGCAAAGTCTTAGCATTTGTTTTTTGTCTCATAGTTAAGTGATGAAGAACTGATCTTATTTAATACTTTTTGAACACCTTTAATTTGTGAGTTCAAGGCATTTACAGTTTTGGCTCTTATACGAAATCACACCGAAAATCAACACCAGTCACTTACAACTCTTTACCATTGGTGTGAAGTTGCAGGATTTTTTTAATTGTGGTCCGTGAAACTCAAGTTTTTTACACTTAATTGTATTCATTATTATTGCTGTACGGATTGATTCATTTGACAGCGTCATTGATTTGGATTTTTGTACTTAAATATTTGCCCGGTCACCCATATGTTTTTTATGTGCATCTATGAATTTGTTTTATTATTATTTTTTTTGTTCAATTACTAGCGGCTATTAAAAAATTGAGCAGACCAGGAGGGCGCCAAAATTAGATTGATATATAAGGTTGTCAAAAAAGTTTTGCGGTATTTCCGCAAGCTTGTCTTTGCAAGCGCGTAGTTCTAGTTGTATTCGTCGCATCGGTTCACGCTAGAGCTCTTTTCACGTGCTAACACGTGTTTGATTAATTGTTGTTTGCTTTTAGTCGTTCGTGAGTTATAGCGCCGCAAACATGGAGCAAAATAAAGAGAAAATACGGCATATTTTACAGTACTACTACGATAAAGGCAAAAATGCATCTCATGCTGCCAATAAAATTTGTGTAGTTTATGGACCCGATACAGTTTCCATTTCCACCGCACAACGATGGTTTCAACGTTTTCGTTCTGGTGCAGAGGTGATCGAAGATGCGCCACGGTCCGGAAGGCCTATCGTCGAAAATTGCGATAAAATCGCTGAATTGATCGAAAGAGACCGGCATAGTAGCAGCCGTAGCATCGGCCAAGAGCTAGGCATGAGTCATCAAACCGTTATAAACCATTTGAAGAAGCTTGAATTCAAAAAGAAGCTCGATGTATGGGTGCCACACGAATTGACGCAAAAAACATTTTTGCCCGTATGAATGCATGCGAATCGCTTCTGAATCGCAACAAAGTCGACCCGTTTTTGAATCGGATGGTGGCTGGCGATGAAAAGTGGGTCACTTACGACAACGTGAAGCGCAAACGGTCGTGGTCGAAAAGCGTTGAAGCTGCCCAGACGGTGGCCAAGCCTGGTTTGACGGCCAGGAAGGTTCTTCTGTGTGTTTGGTGGGATTGGCAGGGAATCATCCACTATGAGCTGCTCCCCTATGGCCAAACGCTCAATTCGGACCTGTACTGCCAACAACTGGACCGCTTGAATGCAGCACTCATGCAGAAGAGGCCATCTTTGATCAACAGAGGCCGAATTGTCTTCCATCAGGACAGCGCCAGGCCACACACATCTTTGGTGACGCGCCAGAAGATCCGGGATCTCGCACCAAGTGATTACCACCTATTTCTGTCCATGGCGAACGAGCTTGGTAGTCGGAAGTTGTCCACAAGAGAGTCCTGTGAAAATTGGCTCTCCGAGTTTTTTGACAATAGGGAAGCGAGCTTCTATAAGAGGGACATTATGAAGTTGGCATCTCGTTGGGAACTCGTCATCGAACAAAACGGCGCATATTTGACTTAAATCGCATTATTATAACCAATTTTATGAACAATTGAAAATTCAATAAAAATACCGCAAGACTTTTTTGACAACCTTATAATATAACTCTCCTGTTTTTATTCGTAGGGCAAAACAAAATTCACCTATGGCATTTCAAGATATTGTTTTTCTTTAGCTGTTCTAAAAAGTTACAATAATGTTCAGATTGTATTGCTTTACCAGTTTGCAAGTATCCACAGATAAAATTCCTTTCGCACCCCAAAAAACAGATGCTAATCTTCATGGACGATTTCTGGACATGAACTTGTTTCAGAGCCGAAGAAACAGGTTCACCCCACTTCAAAACCTCTAGTTTTGATTTAGGATCATGGTAATAGACCACTTTATCCTTTTGGAAACGCTCAAGGTGCTCAAAAAATTAGCGAAGGCAGAATATGCACACAGCCTACTGACACCCAATATTTCAAAATATTACTTGCACTGCCCAAAGAGATGCCTAGAGCTTCTACTAAATCTCGTTCAGTCACTTCACGATTTTCCAATACAATATCCTGTAGTTTTTCTACGATTTCTGGTGTTGTTGCTGTTTTTGGACGTCCTTGATGTGGATCGTCTAGAAGGCTTGTACGACCGCGTTTAAATTCAGCATTCCATCTTTGTACTGTACTGGTTGATGGCGAGTCCTTATACACTTTCAACATTCGTTCATAAATTTCCGTTGCTTTTAAACCTTCCAAAAATAAAAAAATCAATCACTTCATGAAACTTGATTTTTTCCCATTGTAGAAAATACTGTGACTCGTCGATACTAAATGGCTTGTAAACAATGAACAAATTGACAGATTGAAATGAAACTTCACAAGCGTTCATATGAAGAGTGTACCAATATAACAAAAAAAATTTAGGCTAGTAGCAACGCACTCTCTTATCGAACCGCAAAACTTATTGAACAACCCTTATTTTTTTCTCTTCAGTAGCTTGAAGCGGTTTACGCAATTGTAATTAGCAAGCGTTTGGTCGTCATTCTCCTCTAATAAAAATCCTTCCTTTTTCCCCTCAGTTGTGTTCTTTCACTTTGTTTTCCTCTTCATGGTATCCCAATGGACGAATTTAATTCTATGTCCAAGTGGGCTTTTACATGGGCAGCCATTTATCTCGATAGAGAAGCAGATACTCGTAAATATACTCGTAGATATTTCTACAAAAAAATTGTAAGAAAAGTTCGGCCAAAATGCATCTCCTTTTTGACCGAAAGTGCATTGAAATTTTGTAGCCGAACGAAATCCGAAGTTCGGTCCTTCTCTAGGTAGGTAGGTAGATGAAACGGTTGAAGCACTCTTCAAGTAGTACTGAAGCGCCGTTTTGATACCATTATGAAACCTCCAACAGGCAGATATCCACAGCCAGCCAGAGCTGTTGATATAATGGAGAAGGTTGATGGGATTTAGGTTGGAGCACTGCTCCAGGGCTGTCGAAGAAAGGAGCGCCCAGTGACCTAAATCGTCTGGCTGCCAAATCAGGACATTTACAGAGAAACTGCTCAACAGTCTCCTTCTCTGAAAGGCCCTTCAGCTTCTGCAATGGGGGTTAAATGGTAACCCTAACTTTTCAGCCCGAGTGCCGATCGTCCAGTGACCGGTAAACACAGCTACGAGTTTGGAAATTGAATAATACATATACCTTCTCTAATACAAATACTTATTTTCTATACTATTCTTATAGTCCTAATTTGATGGTTACTCAATTTTTCCTTCCACAGAATTAAAACTCTCTCTTCATTTTCTTCTTCTTAACTGGCGCGATAGCGCTTACGTGATTTTGGCCGAGTTTCACAAACCGCGCCAATCGTTTCTTTCTCGTGCTAACCGGGATCAGTTAAACACACCAATTGAAGCCAAGTACTTCTCCCCCTCAACTTTCCAAGGTAGAGGAAACCTTCCTTTACTACCAACCGGAGCGTTTGTATCCAGAGACATAGCCCAGCCAACAAAGCCGCTCGATCTTTATTCTATATCGTCGTCAAGCTTATACAGCTCATTGTTTCAGAGTCTTTATCACAAACACTCCAAGCTACGCCTTTTCGGTGCCTATTACTGCTGAATCTTAAAGCTATCGCACATACAAGTGCAAGTGTATGGATTTCAATGGACGCAACTGTAAAATGTTGTAATAATTAAAATAAAGTTGTGCCGACTTTAAATGGGAGCAAAATTAACTGTACTTAAGTTTGCTAGCAATAGTTACTTTTGTCTACTTCAAAGTTGAATTGAGAAAGAAAGCATAACTACCTCAATATTTACTAAGCGTGCGTCTGTACACACGAACGATATACAAGCATATAAATCGGCATTGCAGTAGCCAATCCCATTGAGGCATGAACTCGAAGTCATGAGGCAGTTAGTTTGCACTGCCAAACACTCTGCGTAGAGCTCATTAAAACTTCCAGACTTTTCGCACTGGTGACATGTTTTACTTTTCAAATAACGTCGGTGCTGAAACGTTTGTATATGTGTGCGTGAGTATGTACATTTGTAGATGAATCTGGCTGATGAAAATATATTCCACGCAGTTGCTTGTTCTTTGAAATTTTCCAAGAGCTTCATTTAAGTGAAATTATAATTTTTAGTTACAAGCATTTCACTTTTCATTAATAGACTTTCTGCTGCGAGTTGTGTTGATTGCATATTTTTGATCATTTTTTGTCGTTTTTATTTTCGCGAATTGCAAAACTTGGCCAAAATATTAAGGATTTAATTCGGCTTCGTTAGAGAAACATCTGTGATAGTTTTAATGAGCGATATTGAAAATTAAATTAAGTGTTGGTAGAGAAATTTTGTTGAAAATCGGGCAAGTAAAGATAAAATCTGAAAAAAAAAGAAATTGGAAAAGAATTTGATTGCTTTAAATTAAAAGCAAAAGGGTACAATTATTTTTTCAACTTCTGATGAATTATTACTCTTAGGCGGCGAGAATTCAAGTGCACTCAAGTGCACACAAGGTGCTATATCTGGAGAGTATGGTGGATGCGGCATTAGCTCCCATCCGAGCTCGTTCAGCTTGAATAATGTTTGCCTTGCGTCTTGCGTTGTCGTGGTGAAACAAAACTTTGCGTCTATTCACTAAAGACGATTGATTTTTGTTAAGTGCCTCATTCAGGTTTGATAGCTGATGGGAATAATAATCAGCAGTTATCGTCTGGGTTGGTTCCAGAAATTCATAATAAACAATACCGGCCATATCTCACCAAATAGACGGGAGAATCTTCTTGGGGTGAAGGGCATCTGTAGGAGTCGGTTCTGGTGTTTCATCTTTATCTAACTATTGGTGTTTGCGAACAAGATTATTGTAAAGGACCCATTTTTCATCACCAGTAACGATACGGTTCAAAACACTTTCATTTTTAAGCCGTTGCAGCAGCTGAGAACACACATTCACTCTCTGCTGAAGGTTGGCGACGGAAAGTCTATGCGGAATCCATTTTCCCAGCTTTAAACCTTTCAAAACTGAACCAGATGCCTGTGAACTGTTCTATGCGATGAATTTAACCTCTGAGCTATCATATCGACTGTGAAATTTGGCTCAGCTTCCACGAGTTCAAGCAAGGCGTCGGAGTTAAAGACTTCAGGACGACCAGCGCGCGGGGCATCCTCCACGTCGCAGCTACCACTTCGGAATTTTGAAAACCACTTTTGTACAGTTCTTACACTCACTGTATCCTCTCCATGAACAGTGTTTATTTCTGCAGCAGCAGTTGTTGCATTTTTACCACTTTTATAAAAAAAATACAATATATGCCTCTTATACGCGTTCGAATATTCCATTTTATTTTTAAACAACACGTGCTTCTATCCGCGATTAAAATATAAATAAATTAAATATAGAAAATATAAATAGTTCCGTTATATTCCGCGAATAATTTTTTGTATGCAAAAATCGTACAAAAGTGAAATTATGGGTAAAATACGCACGAGCTTATGGACTGACCTGATATTTTGCTTTCTGAAAGAGTAGCTGATTAGCATGCCGCTACCAGTCCTAAGTAGTGGGAATGCCCACCTGTCGATGTTTATTAACAACGCCCTCTTACTGCTTGAAGCGCCATCTGTGTGTCACATTTTTCTGGCAGAAGGATCACACAGATGGTTGAGGACTTCGCTAAATTTAGTGTGTCTGCGATTGCCAGCTTCCTCTTGCTGGCGCCACTGATGCAATGTGTAACTGTGTCTTTTTTCTTTGTTTTTGTTTTGTTTTAGCAGCCACAATGCAAGTAATGCGCTGACTTTTGTGCGAGAATAAGGATTGGAAGGATAAGGTTGTTGGGGTTGAGGAATGAAATAATTTGTTTTTGTTTTTTGTTTTTTATAGAATAGAAACTAGAAAAGTAGGTAAGTTTGGAAATGTGCGAGGACCGTTCTTTACATGGGATTCGATGCCACAACCTCTGGGATGGCAGGCTAGTACACTTACTCTAGACTACCGAGGCTTCTGTTCGTATGTCCACTCATAAATTATATGTACTTAGTTTCGTGGTAAATTTCGCTTGTTAACAATATAATGGGAAACGACAAAATCTATGCTGAAACTTCTAAAGACCCAAAAACAACAATCCAAGGGTTCAGCGTGGCCATCCTCCTGCATAATAGTTTGGTGGGGCAGAGCAGTAACCTCTTCAATGGAGAGCGTTGGATCTTCCAGCAAAATTCCGCTCCAGCCCATAAGGTAAAAACCACCCATAAGTGTCTAAAAACAATATTCCTCGGTTCATAGCCGCAGAAGATTGGTCGTCTGGAAGAGCGGACCTGAATCGATTGGACTACAGTTTGTGGTCAGAATTGGAGAACATGACCTGCAAAAACCTCACAATATGGGGAGTCTCAAACAATCTTTGGTTCGAGCAACGACGACTTTATTAAAAAAAGGATTATAATTTCATATCTATAACGGACCTTAACTTGTGACAGAACTTATGGCAGGACTAAGAACACAAACAAAAAAAGAAGGTCACTATTAAGGTGCTCGCCTTTATTTTTTATTTTACTTCGAAAACGTGTGTGGTCTTGAACACTTTATAGTGAAATCGATAACAAAAGAACTTGACACTGGGTAACCACCTATTTACCCAGCATTCCATAAGGTAGGCCGAGAGCTCATTTCATCCGTACGAGACTCCGAAGGCAGACGGTGGCCTTTCGGTACAATCGAATGCGTCGCCATAGCAGAAAGAAGGCGTGGACATCGTGTACTGGGATCTTTAGATTGAAGTGCAAATCCCCTTTCATTCTATTCTATTCTGATATCAGAAAATGTGTCCAACTTTGATATCCTTTTATTACCCTTTCTTTCATTCCAATATCCTGCGAAATTTTTAGTCATAGTGGGGTTTTCCTTTCTTTCATTCAGAAATGATGGCATGATTAAGTATAATGTGTCCGGTAGCAGAATTAGGAATTAATGGCTAAATTAAAAAAATACTAACGACAAAAGTTCATATCAACAACGTTTACAAATAAGACGAGTGCGGATTTTATTTTTTTTTTTAATTAATTCCTCTAATTTTGACCGTTACGTCGGATACACTCTACTCGGTACCATTCGCTGGAGAAGTGATGTCGGGATGCCATTCCCCTCGCTAGCCATATTTTCTTTTAGTGCTGAGATGGTCGCTGGATTTATTTCTTAGATTTTACTTTTGAGATACACTCACAAACGGGTAAGATCGGCCTACTTGAGTGGCCAGGATATGTCACCGAAATGGCTTATCAGTTTATTAGGAAAGAAATCACGCAGTATCGCCATGGTCTTTTTGAAACCATGTCTGCACTGAAGGAAGTATGCTTTCTCATGTTGCCGATAAGAGATAATCTCGACAGAAATTGCTTGCCCCCGATGAATAAAAAAAAACAATATGGTCCAATTATCCCACTGCGTGGAACCGCACACCCAATCATCAGTATGTAGTGTCTGTTTTTATATGTTTCAATAATGGGTTACCAAAAATGGCGATTTTGCTTATTTTAACTTTCATTTAAATGGAAATGGGCTTCATCACTCCAAAAGGTATTGTTTACCGTACGAAATCGCTCCAACATTGTCTCGCGGAAATTTTTACGTAAATTGTAATCGTTAGGCTTAAGCGCACGCAGGATTTAAATTTTGAATAGTTTTTGAAAGTCCCAGGGCAGCCGCTCTCTTGCGCACAGACACACCCGGATTATGGTGCAAACTTGAAACGCAGGTTCAATATTTTCATTTGCTCTCAATGTCCGACTGGGCCACTGCCATGGTCTGCCTGTCAACGAACTTGTTGCCCGGAATCTTCACTTAGAGCATCACATAAACTTGGAATATTGCAACGCTAACAAATCTACGACGAGCAGCTGCGAACGATTCATTGGTCAAAAGCACGCTTCGATTGAGAACGCACGTTGTTCACCCGTTCATTGCCAACGCGGTCCCCTCCTCGCGCATATGCACAGCGGTTAGGGAGAAGCTTTAATTTGAAAACCTAATTCTGCCATTGGACAGCCTGTGTAACTCGCAAAATGCCAATGCCATTAAATTTAAGTCCCACCAACAACACAAAATCACCTTCGCACTATGAACATTTGACTTCAAAGTCAATGTGTTGGATTGACTGGTGATATGGATATTCATATCATGGTTACATGGTATAACTCTTTGCCTTTAAATTTGTCCTAATGGATTAATTTCTCGTCCCAACCTACGATCGATGCTGAAATGATTGTTTTGTGGCGTTGAAGCACCATTTCTGACAGGCAAATTCGCCTTTCGACATCTTTTAATCTATATGGCAGCCTATTTGATGTTTTAATATGAACTCAAATGTTTTTAGAAGTTGGCTCTCTGCGGTGTGATTTTTGCATCTGATAATATCGTGCGAGCCGCAGAACTTAATCGCTCTGGTTCAATTTTTTATAAGAGCGTACAGTTGTTGGCGTATGCCGAACAGGCCTGAACAACCGCGTATTTGTATTTTCCAAACTGCATAAAAGCGAAGCGAATGAGTCTGATCACGAGGAAATAACGAAGTACCTCCTGTCACCAAACAAACAGTCGGCACACGCGCGTATCGGCACCCACGTCACTTTTGATAGCTATGATTTCGAGGTTGGGAAAGACTTAGTTTATTTAGCAACCAGCATTAACACCGATAACAATGTCAGCCTTGAAATCCAACGAGGAATCTCTCTAGCCAACAAGTGCTACTTTGAACGAAGTAGGAAATTTAGTGGTAAAGTCCTCTCTTGACGACCGAAATTAACACTCTATAAGGCTCTCATGATGCCCGTCCTAAATTGGGGCGCAGAAGTTTGGACGATGACAACAACCAATGAGGCGACGCTTGGAGTGTTTGAGAGAAAGATTCTGCGAAAGAGTTTTGGACCTTTGCGCGTTGGCGACAACGGGTATCGTAAGCAGTGAAACAATGAGCTTTATGAGCTTTACGACGACATAGACAGAGTGCAGCGAATAAAGATCCAGCAGCTTCGTTGGCTGGGTCCAGGCCTCCACTGCGTTGGAAAGATCAGTTGGCAGTTCCCAACTGCCGCCGGTTAGCAGGAGAAAGAAACGAGTGGCGCGCTTTGTTAAACTCGGTCAAAATCGCGTAAGCGGTTATCGTGCCTATCAAGAAGAAGAAAAATGATTTCAGACGCTCGAAAATTGGTGTTGCTGTCCCTCTCAACGACTCTTTAAGCTGTACTTATATTTGACGTGAATACGAGTGCCAAGTAGTGCCAATAAATCTTCTTCTTTCAACTTTTTTGCTTGGCTACATTGCTCCCTGTTTTCTCTGTCCAAATCACGAATTTCGCTGACCTTCAGCAGCACTTTTTTCGAATTAAGGAAGAAAAGCAATGCTTCGAATTTTAATATACTCGTTAAAGAGTCGCCAATAATTCCTTAGATTGCGAAACTTAAATAGAAATTTATACCAATATTTTGTCAGATTAGGAAATTCGCTGCTATCCGCTCTATTTCCTTGCTCATGAACGCTTAGCAGTGGCGACAGTAAGGGGTAAAAGTATTATCTGCTAACCGGCACAAAAGAAAGCGAAAAACACACTGAAAGGATAGCGGTACAAAATTACAAAGTAAATATATGCATATACATATTTTTGTTTGGCTACTCCGCTGTAGTTGCTGTACAAAATGCGCTGCAGCACCCGAAAGGATACCATTGCAGTGAGTGAATTCAAATGAATATAATGAAAAAAATAATGTACACATGGATATTAAACGGCAAGTAAATTTAAGGCTTTTGGCCAAAGAACTCAACGCAACGCTAGAACATTGCCGCTGAGAGCTAACCCTTCTTCCTCCACTCTGGCTCTCCAGCCCGTTCGCAAAGCTTGTTTTATATGTAAATACACTTAAGGTTTAGCAACGCAGCCAGCGCACAGTCGAATATGCAGAGTTGATTGCATTCCGATACGGAGTGTGTGAGAGTCGAATCAAAGTTTGTGAGTGTTTTTTAAAAGCTTCATAAAATTTAATCAACTGCTAGCAGCCACAATGCCGTTAAATAGCAGCGGTACTACGCAGTGCAGTAGGCGAAGAATACTAGGCATCCACACAAACAACACACACACACACATTACACATTCATGCGTTTATATTCAATTGCATATTTATAAAAATCTGTGGCTGTGTGTATGTGCGTTTGCGCCTGCACTAAAGAGTTCTCTTTGGCCATGCATACATAGAGGCGCGTAAGCAGTCGTGCTGCTGCTTGCCGCCTATCCCTAGCCAGTCGCCTTGCAACCACTTCAACGCTCACGGTGCAATGGTGCAACATAAAATGAAATTTACACACGCCTTTTGTTTTCATTTTATTTCATTGGAATTCGCCAGCGGTGATCACATTCTGCTGCCTTTTTCAATTTCGGATTTTATAAAATTTTATGAAAACCATTCGGAAATGTACATATTTATGCCAAGGAACACAAGATTTCAGAATTATTGCATTTTTAAATAAAACTCCGAAGCACAGCAAGCAAAGTTTTGTATAAAGCGCTAAAAGACAAAAAATAAAAATAAAAGAAATATAAATATAAAAAAATAAAGCAAAAAAAAAAAAAAATACGAAAATGGGTGAGTAAAAGTTTGCGAGCAGCAAGAAAGTGAATTCTGTGTGGGAAGGTGTGACTCCGCAGCTGTGCAGCACAGCAGGCAGCCATGCCAGTTGCATATGTGGCCGCAGGATAATGCGCACTGGAAAGAATCAAATACAAATCTTCGATGCAGAACGCTTTTTGGTGCAGTGGCTGTGAAATTTTTGAGCTTTAATAAACTGCAGTTGAGTTTCGTCTTAGCCAGCGGCTGCGGCGCGACGGCGGAGATAGTAAGTAGATATAAGCAGCAAGAATAGTTTTACAATACGCTTGAGTTGGAAGAAGAGCACAAAGACTTTGTTTTTTATGAAATTTATTGCCGCAATTTATATGCTTATATTATATTGAATTCAATTTGTTTTCTCGTTTTTTGACAAGTTTCTTCTTGTCTGCTGATTTAAGAATCTAGTAGTGGAATATAAATTTAAACATAATCTCCATTGCTCTTAAGCGACAAAATGTAGACACCACACAATGATCTCTGCATTTCCAAAAAGATGCTGGATAAACCTAAAAACCTATTTATGAACATTAGAATTATTTGAAACGTTTTGCGAACTGGCGCAATGCCTCAAAAGTATTATAAGTGAGTATAAATGAAGGTGCAAAGTTAGGGCGAGTATTTTTTAAAAGCCTCTGATTATGCGATATTGGGTTATTTTCTTTTCACCGGGCGGAAATCACCGAAAGTAACCCAGGAAGAACTATGGCAGGTTGAAGAACTACGAAATAGTTGAAGTGCCAGTCTGGCACTCCTCGAGTAGCACTAAAGCGCCGTTTTGATACCATTGATATTGTGGAGAAAATTGATGGGATTTAGGTGGGCGCACTACCCCAGGCTGTCGAAGAAAGGGGCACCCAGTGATCTTAATCATCAAGCTGGAGGGCTTCCAGTGATCCTAATCGTCGAACCCAGACATTTAGAGAGAAAGTGCTCTACAGTCTCCTTATCTGAAAGGTCGCCACAACTTCTGCAATGGGGATTAAATGGTAAACTTAGCTTTTCGCCTGAGTGCCTATCGTCCACGAGTTTGGAAATTGTATAGTGTGGAATCCTCAGGACTTTCAGGGTACTGCATCTTTTGTACTGGGGCCAAAGGGTTTTCGAAATAGCACATGAAGAAATGGAGCTCCATGTTTTCAACACTTTTCTGATAAATAATTTGTGCAATTCCTATACAACAACTGTCAGAGGCATGCCTGGATAAGAGGTCTCTGAGACCAATCCAGTCCCCTTCCTGGCAAGCGCATCAGCAATTTCATTTACCTCCACGTTCCTATGCCCTGGAACCCATATTAGAGAAATGTTACCTGCGCACCTAAGAGATGTAATCTCCTCCTTACATGAGTTTACTAGTTTCGTTCTGCACCATGGCGTCGTCAAAGCCTTGATCGCGGCTTGACAATCAGGGAAAATGTTATTATCTTCCTGGGAAGAACTATAATACCAAAACTTAATTTTGCCAGTGTATCGAGGGTCTCAGTAGTCAATTTCGAACTCTGCATTTGCGATAGGTGGAGGTTGGTCTCCGATTATAGCATGTGAGATATGTAGCGAGAGCTTTTGAAGGTATCAATTCTTGCTCGACGAATATCTTAGGGTCCTGTTGATAGGTCCTCGGCCCTGTTGTTGCTACATTTTGTAATATAGCTCAAAAATTGAGCTCAAGAAATGACTCAGCTTAGACCTTGCAGTGGTAATCCCACATAGGAATCTTGTAGGACATTATTTTCCGAGTTTAAGAGGAAGAGTCTCACGATGGAAATGGTGCTTTAACATCGATAGGAAATTGTGGGGTATTCTAATTGCGTTGTGTTATCAGGTGTGCAGCTTGGTGATTTGAGAACTTTGATACGGCTCTGCACTTGTGTGCGATTGAAAGCACATCAAGTTGTAGATCATATTACCTATTTTTCAGATTACTTACAGTCGGTGTTCGTGCGCCATTGCCCTGAATACATTATTCTAACTAGACATTATTTTTTATAATATATTTTAAGTAAGGTAGCCATTGGTTTTGTTCGGTGGAATGTGAGGCTTCTGACAGTGAAGTAACGACAGAGGTAACTACCGTAGTTTGAATACAAATTATGAAAAAGAACTAATATCAAATTTTGTTTTAAAATCGGCAAAAGGTTTACCGAAATATTTGAATTGATGAAAAAAGTTTATGACGAAGATTGCCTATCTTATGCCAGAGTTCATGAGGTGTTTACAAGTTTTAGAGATGGTTGTGAGGACATAAATGGCACCGAAAACTCCATCTAAATTGTTCGTCAATTTATCAAAAATGAACCGAAATCATCGTTGAAATTCATGGAATCGAAGTTTAATATCTCCAAAACATCGATTTATCGCTTTTTAACTGATCATTTGGGCTTACGAAAAGTCTGTGCACGTTTAATTCCGCACAAGTTAACTGAGGACCAAAAATTGCTCGGAAAGCAACATTCGAAAGACCTCATTAAAGAGGTGAGAAAAGTCGAGAACTTCCCTTACATCAATGTAACTAGTGATGAACCTGATATTAAGCGTCAAAATGCCGAATGGGAGGCCCCAGACAAGCCACCACCCAAAAAATCGCGTTTGAAGAAGTTAAAAATCAAGTCGATGCTCATTTGTTTTTACGATTCCAAGGGTTTTGTCTACAAGGAGTTCGTGCCAACGGGCCAAATCGTCAATGCAATTTTCTTTCTTGGCGTTTTGAAGCGTTTGTTACATCGCATTCGTGGAATTCGCCCTGAATACCGCGAAGGAGGAAGCTGGCGCTTATTGCATAATAATAAACCATCTCATCGATTCACTCTTGTGATTGATTTTTTGACTAGAAATCTTTTTACATTTTTTGACTAGAAATCTTTTTACGTTTAACAATCAATCACTCACCGTATTTGCCTGATATAGCTCCCTGTTGCTTATGCCTATTCGGAAAATTGCATTTGGCCATGAAAGGAAAACGTTTTGCGTCCGTAGAGACCAGCCAAAAGGACATTCCGGTCAATGAACTGAAACACTCTTTTAAAATGGTTTAAGATCGCGCAAAACAGTGTATCGAGGCCAGAGGGGACTATTTTGAATAAATAAACTCGAAGTTATCAAAACAAAGCTCCTGTCGTTTCAATTTTAGCTCAGTCTTGTTTATTTGGGACTTCATTTTGTATGTACATTTTTCTCAATTTTCTTTGAAATATTCCATTGTGAGTGGTGCTTCACTGCTCCTCCCTATAATGTAGCGTTAGGCACTGGTCACTTCGTATTTTCCTTTCCTTAATTTTATGACCATAGAAGTCCCACACATTCAAGAACGAAATACTGCTGTTGCGAGGGATCCCTGAAGTTTATTAAATTTTATGTGATTTTTATGTGTTGCTTTGTGTGTCTAATGCCAGCCCCTATGCTTGTCGTTCATGACTGGTGGTGACTACGTACGCTGTGCTCAACCAAATTTTAATTGAGTTGTTTTGGATACTGAAGTCAGGAAGCTTGCGTGCAGTTTGTTGCTATGTTCAGGTACATGCTGACTCTATCAGCGGCAGATGGCGGAAAAAGAATCTATTACGTACGTGTAGTTAGTACAATAACATTATTTGTAACAAATATAAGTTCTTTGACCTCATTCTCATACATTTTATGTTCATTGAAATCCACATGAATAGCATACAATCCTGTTTGGCGTTTCCACTGTGTACTCAGTTTTGCATTTTTATATGTACTTACGAGGGGTGCCTTTTATATTTCGGGATTAGAGAACAAAAACAAATTTTATTGCTTTTCAAAATATTCTCCATGAAGATCTATACACTTTTGCATGCGTTTGAACCAATTGTCGCAGCACTTTTGCCACTCTGAATGAGGTACCTCCAAAACATGCATTCTGAATGCCGCAACCGCTTCTTCAGGTGTCGAAAAACGTTGACCTCTCAGTTTGTTTTTTACGTAGGGGAATAAAAAGAAGTCATTCGGTGCCAAGTCAGGACTGTACGGCGTATGACCCATTAATTCGATGTTTTGGGTGCTCAAAAATGCAGTTGTTTGAGCCGATGTGTGAGAGCTCGCATTGTCTTGGTGAAGAGTGATCCGTCTTTGGCGATTGGTTTTCCTAATTTCTTTGAAGACAACTGAGAAACAAATGGTTGTGTACCACTCAGAATTTACTGTTCTGCGTTGTTCTAGTGGTACGGATGCGACATGTCCAGTTTTTCCGAAAAAACAAGCGACCATTTGCTTGGAAGTGCTTCGTTCGCGAACAACTTTTGTTGGATTTGGCTCATCTTGAAACACCCATACAGTCGACTGCTGTTTACTTTCGGGCTCATACGCGTAAATCCATAATTCATCACCTGTCTCGATGTCATAGACGTGTTTCGAAGCCCCGCGATCGTGTTTTTAGAGCATTTCCTTCGATCAATCTACACGAGCCTTTTTTTGAGCGATTGACAAATTGTGTGGGTCCAACGCGAACAAATTTTTTTGACAGTCAAATGTTTATGCAATATTGAATGTATTCTGGTCCCACTAATGCCTAAGATTGTCTCAATCTCACGATAGGTCACATGACGATCTTGCAATATCAGTTCGCGCACAGCATCAATGGTTATCGGAACAACAACTGATTTTGGACGACCTTCACGAAATTCGTCTTGGAGTGAACTACGACCACGTTTGAATTCACCATACCATCGATAAACAACACTGGTCCTTGATGGAGCTTCATCGCCAAAAAATGAATTAAGTTCATCCATGCAATGTTGCTGAGTTAATCCACGTCGAAAGTTGTAAAAAATAATCGCACGAAAATGTTCACGATTTAATTCCATTTTTGGACCGAGATAAATCTTTTAAGTTACTGTAAATAACACAAATAGCGCTGGTATTTCAAAACGTTCTGAGTACGTAAAAGCCAAAAAATGTCAAATTTTGCGATACAGCTGTCAGTTGCCAGATTGCAACACCAGAGTTGCCAAATCCCGAAATATAAAAGGCACGCCTCGTATATAAAAAAACCAAAACAATAAAAAATAATAGATAGCGTTGTAAGTTTCCCTTTATGTACTCGCGACTTGTTTTCCAAACGCATAAATGGAAATTTTCCTGTTAGTTTTCAAACTTGCCCTAACCATTAATTATTCGTACCACTACGATTTGTACTCTTATCCACCCGATTATAAATTATAAACACACTCTTTTTATAAAAAATTTAGTACTTACTACAACAAGAACCATGTAACGCAAAGTTTTAAACTTAGTAAAAAATCACAACAAAAAAAAGTTCAGACTTCCAACTTTTTAACCAGAATTTTCTGAATTTTTCCTGGTATGCAGGAAATGATAATAATATAATATATATAATAAAGCGTACGTTTCAAGTGACTACTTATAAACGCCTTTAAATTAAAAAAAAAAGAAAATAGTTTTTAACCGAAGTGTCACAGCTTTTCTTCCCTATAAAGTACAATGTGGAATTTCTTAGCTCGAAAATGTGCTAAAGCGACACGACATAAATGGCGCCAAGTAAGTAAAATATGTAAACCTACCAATCACTAAAACCTAATAAATATATAAATTTTGTTTTTTGTTTTATGATGTAGAATTTAAAATTCACAATTTTTAAAATGTGTACAATTTGCAAGTTAGAAGCCGGAATTTTTGAATGTGTAGAATTTGGGTGTTAGAACGCGCGGTGTAGAAATGAAGGGTTGGAATGCAGAATGCATTGTTGAATATACTCATACTGATGTATAGTAGGGCGTCCCTTATATGTCAAGAAAAAAATTGTATAATTTGAAATGAAATGCATACCCTCTACATTTTTTGCTAATGCTATAAGGTGCTTAATTATAGAATTTCACCTTTCTAGCATAATTGTGACCAGTGCCGACCGAGCTTCAAGGTTCAGTAAAAATCGTGTTTTTTTCGAATATTTCGGTCTGCTATAAAATCATTTTAAATGCAATAAATTAAGTGAACAAAAATAAAAATAAAATGAGATGAACAATAATATTTAATTAAAAACAGAAAGTAATAAAAATCAGTCAGTTTTTACAGTCCGCATTCAATTTTCAATGTTCCAAAAACTGTTTTTGTTCTTCTTCTGCCGTGATAAACCGTTAAAACTTTGCATTAATTTAACAGCCTTCCTAGCAGTATGATTCACAACTTTCAAATGACTTATTGTTCTTCTTTAAGTTTCCAGAAAAACAGCAACATTCATCTTCCTTTAGAAAACTGTCGTCAATCTGCAGTCCCGATAGAAATTGTTTGCTCTTCTCCGACACGAAATCATCCAGTGAAACAAAGAAAAATAAGTTAAATAACAAAATCAAAAAAAAAAAAAAAATAGCAACAAACGATTTAAAAATATCACAATTGACTTGGGTCGCCCCACATTCCAGTCAAAGAGAGCTGTTGAGACGGCCATACGAGTAGCTTGACGTTTGTAGAAGAACTCTCTAATTTTGGCATTGCACGAAATTGTTCTCTATCGTCTAGCGAAGAGTAACTAGCAAACCTTCTTCTTTTGAACTTCGTACATCCAACCCGGGTAAGAGTTTTCCATCCCAATGGACTGTGACTACTTCGGGCACATTGTTTTGGAAGTCAGATTTTATTGCTTCTGCCTTTACGGTCAGTACGGATTCGCTGAATCGAGGATTTATTAATGAGGAAATCATAGCTACTCCGACCAAGCGCTTCTCCCACCACATTAAGAATGTAAACGGAGTCCCTAATGCTTAACTGGTGTCGATCTAAAGCTGAAAGTAGTTTGGGTATTCTGGCAGGGAACGTCCGGCAAGAGGAGTTCAGTATTCAAGATCTGTTCTTCGTCTGAATCTTCTACACTTTCTAAGTTATTTGTGGTGGAAGTAGATGCAACAGCCAGTGATGCCCTTTGTCTTACAATACTTTCCTCTGCTTCCAGCCGTCATCGTCTAGATTTTTATTTTTTCCCGCCAATTTCTTGTCCACACCACCTAAGCATCCCGGGCATGCTGGCTCTCTCGGTTTTATTGAAAATAATTTATCTTCCTCTATTTTTATTCTCTTAAAAGCATCAGCATGTGCAATATCAAACAAAGATCAATTTTGAAATGGTTGTCACGGCTCTTCAACGTAACCTGACTTTTCGTACAATTTTTTTGTAGCTCTCTCCAAATATGATATAAATCAACAAGTTTCTTTACGCAGTTAGAAAATACACTTGTTGGAATTCTTGCTTTTTCCAAATATATGATGTACTCCTTAATCACAAACTTGACGAATATTGAAAAATAGGATTGAGAGAACTTGTCGACTAGATAGTAATTTTGCACCATTTATTTGATTGCTATTAAGACGCTGATTTTGATCAAAATGAAGCCTACTGTTATGGAGCTCAAAGGAAAAAAATTGGTTGAAAGTAAGTGGAAAAAACTTGCAAAACCATCTTACGTTCACGCATTGAGCATTATAAGGTTTGATGATTCCAAAATCACAAAAAATGGTATTTCTTTGGATTTATTTCTTGATTTCTTATGCTACGTCCCGCTGAAATACATTGACATTGAAAAGCCTAAATCTAAATATCTGACATCTGAGTTTGTTCAACGGTCCAAAAAATTTTAAATTTCAAATGACGATGAAATCGATAACGGAAATACCAAATATCAGTTTTAAAAGATTCAAAAATATTGTAACGCCTTTCAAATTTTAAAATAAAAATAAAATAAAATAAGTTGAATTTTGTTTGTCTTTTAAATTTTATGGACTAATATCATGCAAGCTCAAGCTCAATAATAACGAGGTTTGCGTGTTCGCAAAGACTGTAGATTTTTTACAAAGAAGAAATGAGATAAGCATTGAAGAGTTATGTTACTACAGAAATTTCAAGAATTGGAATACTTGAAATATTAAAAAACAATTCACGTGTTATTTGAGGCACCTCAAACTTGAACTTTATTTAACAAAAATTGTCTATAAAATGGACAAACAAACCGCTATCGTGACCTTTTACGTCAGCCAATCAGCCCATTATTTCCAATTCGCTGAGAACCGGTAAACAGTCTGATCGTACACATATGCATCTCTATAAATCTTTTCACCATGATTCAGTTGATTCTTGGCAAGAATGATAGATTTACAAGGCTCTTTAACTATGCTGAAAAAGCAAATTGTGAAGGGATAGGAAATTGTGAAGGGAACTTCGGCTGCCACGTCACTTGGGCAATTCGGCACCCGAATTCTGCACGATCATTTCCCATGCATTTCCACACTCGTCCAATCAGTCGTTCTTCAGATGGCAACGAAGTGCAGTTGGTTGATTTTTTTCGTATATCACCAACACAATCTCAATTTTTTTTTGTATATACCTCCTAAGTGACGTCAGCCCATCAACCTATTCTTTCAAGAAGCTAAATAACGGTATGTTAAAGAGCACACCTCTAAAAATCTGTTTAGAAAATAGAGCTAAAAAATAATCGTTTTTTTATCACAAATTGAAAGCTTTTATTTATGATGAACAAAACTAGCAAACTAACAAAATAATCATCATTTCACAGGGGAAAAAACACTCGAAGGGACGTTTTTTTTTTTCTTTAAATATAACTCAACATATATTGGATTGTATTTTCTGAGCGCTTAAATAAAAATAGAAAAGTGTTTTACAACAGTGTTTTTAAAATATATCGCTCGAAAGTTATTAAATCGCATAAAGAGCATAAAAAATATCCACATACAAGGTGGCGCAAAATTACTATGAACTATCATCATAAGCAGATCATATTTGGCACTTGTGAACTATATAGATAACTGCACTGAACGAACATACAAGCAATGGAGCGCGTAAAGCTCAAAATAAGGATTTCCATCGCACAAAATTATTTTATTTATGTACCAAAAAAGTTATTCTAAAATATTTTTTTTTTAAATATATTTCCTTATTGCGATCTGTTTTTAAACATTAATCAGTATTTTTACTTAAAGCTATTTAAGGGGGGGGAACACAACATTATGGAATACACCCAGTGGTGCAACCTTTTTAACTAATTTATAAACTTATGAGGTCGTTTGCATCAGGTCAGTCCATAAGTTCGTGCGTTTTTAAAGGCGGTTTTAAAATTAATAAAAAAGATGTTTAAGTATTTATTAATCAATAATATATTTTCCTTCTATATTTACAATGCAATACGGTTCAAAAAACTTTCATTTTCAAGGCGTTGTAGCAGCTGAGAACACACATTCACTCTCTGCTGAAGGTTGGCGACGGAAAGTCTATGCGGAACCCATTTTCCCAGCTTTGAAACCTTTCCCAACTGAACCAGGTGCGTTCTATGCGATGAATTTAACTTCTGAGCTATCATATCGACTGTCAAATTTGGCTCAGCTTCCACGAGTTCGAGCAAGGCGTCGGAGTTAAAGACTTCAGGACGACCAGCGCGCGGGGCATCCTCCACGTCGCAGTTACCACTTCGGAATTTTGAAAACCACTTTTGCGCAGTTCTTACACTCACGGTATCTTTTGCGTGAACAGTGTTTATTTCTGCAGCAGCAGTTGTTTCATTTTTACCATTTTTATAAAAATATACAAAATATGCCTTTTATACGCGTTCGAAGACTCCATTTTATTTTTTAATAACACGTGCTTCTATCCGCGATTAAAATCACTTGTTTAATGCACAATATATCAAAGAAAATATAAATAGATCCGTTATATTCCGCGAATAAGTTTTTGGGTAAAATACTCACGAACTTATGGACTGACTTGATAGATTTTCTCTTGAGTCTAGTGAAGGTTACGGGATTGGCAATTATTTCTGTGACAAGGGGGGTTTGAGTGCGATTGTAGTCATGTGTTCTGTGATGTGGCATATTTTTTTATTTCTTCCATTATTGTGGGTACTTCGAGATCTCGATGAAGTTGTGCATTTGTGATGTAATAAGGGGCGTTTGAGATCATAATGAGGGTTTTCGACTGGAATTGAAGTATTTCGATGTCGAAACATTAGAATTTCGATGTATTAACCAATATTGGTTTTTGAGTTTTATTATTAGAGTCTTTCGTTTGGTAAAAATATGGGTTTTCTATGCAATTTTGCTATCAGGATGCATGTCGAGATATTTTGTGATGTTAGTTTGGGGATGATTATATTATTGAGCTTAACGGGAGAGCAAGTTTCTCGATTTAGTGTAGAAGTGACTTGGGAAGTTTTTGTCTTGTTTGGTTTAATGCGCCACTCTTTCATCGAATGAGTTATTTTATCAAGTTCCTTTCTCGAGTTTTTGTTAGGCCATATGGGGGTGGGTCAACTGTGAGTATAACAGTGTCATGCCCGAACGTTTTTTTTTTTTATCGGGACAAACAAGTACAGCACTCAGACGCAATTAAGTCCATTGCACTGCATTCGGATTCCCTTTTTTAATTTTCTTTAAATGTACTCGACCTCCGCAGAAATCTAAGTAGATCTCGATGTAGCAAGCAGCCAAGGTGGTCGCTTCTTAACACATCAGTGCCATCGACTTCAGGCCTGATTCGAGTGAAGGAGGAGCAGACGCGCAGAAAGTTGTTCGCCGTCTCATCCTTCTCTCCACCACATGCTGGGTAGAGTACACTGTCTGAGATGCCAACCTTTTCCATGTGTTTTGCCCATAGAAAGTGGCCCGTCATCAGTCCAACCAGCCTCCTACAGTCCCCTGTACTTAGTGACAGGACCAGCTGCAACAGTCGGTCGGACATGAAAGGTAACATCAGTTTTGTCCATCTGCAGCCTCTTTCAGCCTGCCAAGCTCGCTTATGGGTTAGAGTAACCCGTTTGCTAACCGTGGCTTTGATGGCTGCCGAAGGGAGTGGCAGAACGCCAAGGAAGTTGGCCTCAGAGCTCATTCTGGCTAAATAGTCAGAGATCTCGTTACCCGCGATACCCACGTGTACCGACTTAGTTCAGCCTAGATTTACAGGACTCGACTACCCTTGGAGTGGTTGAGGGGCTGTCTAAGGCCATGAGCGCAGCTTGGCTATCGCTGCAGATACATATAATTCTGCCTCTCCATCTGTTTTCCACAACAAAGTTCATCCCTTCTTGAACAGCATACACCCCCGCTTGAAACACAGATGCATGCATTCCAAGAGCAAAGTGCAGTTTTGTCCCACTGGATTCCACGTAGACCCCAGAACCGGAACCGTGTCCGGTGCTAGAGTCATTCGTGAAAATGCGAAAACAGTGTTTGTCGGGCTCATTTTCTGAGTCTCCCCACAACTGAGCATCTGGCAGCACCACACTGTATCTCTTGTTAAGCGCGACTCTGGATGGCATGGAGTCAAGGGGTATATCGAGGATCGTTGGATCGAAGTCAATGCCTACTCTGTTGTCCAATGTCGGACAGAGGCCGTACCAGCTCCCATTGTATTTCAGCCTGCAGATGGCCTTCAAGGCCTCTCCTTGGATGAAAACATCAAGTGGTGGTAGACAAATCAGAGCATCTAATGCCGGGCCTGAAGTGATCTGAAAAGCTTCGACGCAACAGATGGCCACAGCGCGTTGTAGTCCCGATAAGGTCCTCCTGACTCCCACAAGAGAGAGTCTACTCTTCCCGACCATTGATGCATAGGTGATAATAGGTCTTATCATAGCCGTGTAGATACATAGGATCTTGCTAGGGGAAAGACCCCACGTCTGCCCAAAGATACCTTTGCCAGAAAGCGCTTTAGATGCTTTTGTTTCAACTTGTGGCTTCCAAAGGAGCTTACTATCGTGGATTACTCCAAGGTATTTTATTTCTTTGGATAGCTGGATTGTGACTCCGTTTAGCTTAGGCAGAACGAGCAAGCTTCCTCCTTCTGATGAAAAGGACAATGCCAGTCTTGGTGGTATGCCCCTATAGCCCATTCGCACAGCACCAAGTGTCAATCATATCCAGAGTTTTCTGCTCTTTCCTGCAGATGCTCATAAGCGAAGGGAATGTTACCAAACAGGCAACGTCGTTCTTGCTTGAACGTTTCATTTATTTTTTTTTCAGAAACTGGTATGTGTATAGCAAGCACAGGATGGGGTCCTTAACACTCCACTTTTACCCCACTTTGTATATGTACGTATCTTTGTCTTCACTGACAGCTACAAGGTGGAATCGGCAGTCGCAGCAGGGGTTTTCTCTAAGATCAAAACGGCGCTTTAGCGCTACTTGGGGAGTGGCAGAGTGGTACTCCAACCATTTCACCTACCTACCTACACATATTCGGAACTGTTTTACGATATTTCGAAGATTTTAATTGTTTCTCTGAACATTTTAGAAAATATAATTATTGTCGGTCCCTGATAAAAAACCAAGGACTTTAGATTAAATATTATACAATAATATTTTCTTATATATGCCAATTTTTTTACTCGAAAGCGAATTCAAGTACTTCGACCATTTTTATTTTATTTTTAAAAGTAATTTTTATTAAATTTTTATTTGGAACTTTATAAGTAAGAGAGTGCGAAAACTTCTCTTATCGATTAAGGCTCGCTCCCCACTTCATTTACATTCATGTGTAAATATATTTCAGAAAGCATAAATTCGCATTAGTTAAATAACTAAGTTGACTTACTTAGACTTACTCGTACATAAAGTTCGATTGACCCAGTAGCTTATGGTTGCCGTCGTGAGGACAGTCGCATAATTTTCCAGGAAATATAGAGAGAACATTTCTCAGTGGTGAAAGTTTAATCAGTTTAGTTCAGTTCAATTCAGTCCATGTACACCTCATTAAATGCACCAACAACAACATCGAAAACATTCGTAGTAGTAGCCATAATAAAAATACGTATTTAGCCACAATAGAAAGAAGATTAAATGGAAAACGGAAAAAAAGTAATTCGCTAACAATGTGAATAACTGCAATAAAAAGAAACAATTCCCATAAAATTGCTGCAAATGGCGACAACGTCTCTAACAGAGTACAACAACACCAAAAACGGCTAGATAAACCATTACCGGCACACATACGAATACTGCCAAAATATGCTCGAATAACAACAACAAATAGGCCACCAAACGCATTTGGCAGCCAAAATATAAAATGGCATTGGGAAATATCCAAAAAGGATTATCAGGAATTGATAAAAGTTTTAAAAACTTCCACGCTTTCATCGTTTCCTTTTCCATCATCGTCAGTCCCTACCATAGGGCTTGGTCATTTGCGTCGATTTGTGCTGAGTTTTGTCACTGCGGCTGATTCTTTCATTACGTTTAACTTATGTTTTGGCGCCAAAGTGACATTGGTTGTGCCACAAAAGGAGGCGGAACGATGGCAAAGCACAAAAAATATTGGTGACATCTCGTCGAGGTCACATAACAATTGCATGGGTTGAGAGGGCAAAGGTGCCTTGTATACGTAGATAAACACATACATACAAACATACATATATATGTACGAAAGGACATTTGTATGTGTACAGATATTTCTGGTGCGGGTAATGCGCCAGGCGGCACGAGAAAAACATCTGTTCTTATGGGATTTTGCCAAAACAAATAAAATTAAATTAAATTGCTTTAGAATCGCGGAAATGGTACAACATACATACAGATGAATGAGGCTAATTTTTCGTACGTTCATGTCAAGCATCTGGATTTGTTAAAGTTTTAAGTATTTTATTTTTTTTTCTTTAAAAAAATTTGTGTACGAGAATTTTGAATGATTTTCGGTTATTTGGAAAGGAAAATGTAAAACTTACCGACCACAGGCTTTGCACCGAAATATCCTATTATCAGCAAGAAAACACTGAATTTTTTTATTCTAAGTAGCTCAATTTATGGCAGGGCGTGGTAACCTTTGTGAGTTCCAGATTCACTTAGCTCCTGAAGAGTTGATCGAGTGTTATTTTCGCAATATGCCTATGAATTCTGAGGCCATTATCATTTTTCAGCGCAGATCCTCTACATTACTTCAAGCACAGCCAATAGTTTTCCAGCGAGTCGTCCTGGCAAGAGCACCGCGGGTAGCCGGGGGTACATTTTAAGTAGCTCTAGAGTGCCGTTTTATACCACTACCTGTGAAAAGTTACAAAACTTAAAGGAAGAAAAACCGTACAGCCATCCAGGGAGAAAAGGGACCTAGGCTGGAGAACTACCCCAGGCTATCCCCGAAAGGCACACTAAGGAACCTCAAGGGCCTAACCGCCAAGCCCAGACATTTGCAAATAAAGACACTATCTTTCTCTGCAGGATCCCCACAGCTTTTACAATGGGGGTTGTACGGATGTCCAAGCTTCTTCGCATGAATTCCGATTACCCAGTGACTGATGTGTTTTTAAGAGTTTTCCGTGCAGTTTCCCTTTAACAACGGCCAAAAGGATACCGATGTCAGAGATGGTGACAATTGAAACCAGTTCTGTCGACATCTTCCTGGCAAGCTCATCGGCAGTTTGATTTCCCTCTATATTCTTATGCACTGGAACCCATATGAGAGAAATGTTTCCTGCATGTTAGAGAAGTTTGATTTCCTCCTTACAGGAGTTGATCAGAAGAGAGTTGCAACATGGTGATGGAAGAGCCTTGAGCACAGCTTGACTGTCGGAGAAGCTATTTATGTCTTCTTTCTAACAGCGATCCCTAAGCATTTTGCATGCATGGATCGCGAATACCAGTTTTCGGCAGTTAAAGGGAGATTGAAATGTTGGATGAATTAGAGAAAACTCTCCTCAACCTCAAGATTCCATCTTGGATCCATCGGTGTAACCAGAGGTACCTAAGCCTGTGCAGACTCTCCCTTCCTTCCAATCCAGCCTGCTTGGAAAGATAGCGCTAGCACAACCCTGGCTGTCTTTTGTGATTGCAGCTTTTCGATGTTGAACATTCTTTGCGTAGGTAGATGTACGTTTTTGCTGCACAGAGGCGTGTGCGCAGTTTGGCTGCAACGAGGTAATGATGCGAGTTGATGTTGGGTCCTCGGATCGTACGTACATCTAATAAACTAGAAGCGTGGCTACCATCTATCACAACATGATCGATCTGGTTTCGCGTTTTTCGATCAGGAGACCGCCAGGTAGCTTAGTGTATTTTCTTATGCTGGAATCTGGTGCTGTAGACTACCATATTTCGGGCCCAGGCGAAGTCGATCAGCCGCTATCCGTTATCGGATGTTTCGTTGTGCAGGCTGAATTTTCCAACTGTGGGGCAAAAATTTCCTCCTTGCCCACCCTGGCGTTGAAGTCGCCAATCACGATTTTTATTGCGTGGCGGGGGCAGCGCTCATAGGAACGTTACAAGCGCTCATAGAAGGAATCTTTGGTCGCATTGTCTTTCTCTGCCGTTGGGGCGTGGCGCAAATGAGCGAGATGTTAAAAAATCGCGCTTTGATGCGGATTATTCCGAGACGCTCGTTCACCGGAGTGAACGACAGTACTTGGCGACGAAGTTTCTCTCCCACAACAAATCCGACACTGAATTTGCGCTCCTTTACATGACAGCTGTAGTAGACGTCGCAAGGTCCTATGTTTTTCTTGCCTTGCTCCGTCCATTGCATTTCTTGAATGGCAGTGATGTTAGCCTTTACACTCACGAGGACATCAACCAACCGGGCAGAGGCATCTCCTCCATTAAGGGACCGGACTTTCCATGTGCATGCTCTCAAATCGTAAGCCTTAGTTAGTTTGCGGGGGTCGGCAGCAGTATAGGAAGTTCTCATCAGAGGCGCACAATCAGCTATCCTGGGATGCTTCGCTTTATTACGTTGGTTCAGTCCCGAACGGGTGTTCGGAAGCTACCGAGAGGTTACTTGGGCTAACCCGGAAGTTGTGAGCTGCTTGAACCATATGCAGGAGAATCGTTCTGGCCACTCCCACTGCTACAAATGGAACCATCCTCCTTTTGTTGACAACACCAGGCCGAAAAAAAGTCGTTTCGATATAAATGAGTTTAAAGTTTGAGGTAGAGAAGCGCGCGGACTACCTAGTTAGCGGGCTGTAGAAGCTATAATAATGGGAATTTCCTCATGAAAATTTCATAGTATATTCTATACTATACTATTCGATACTATACTTTGGAAATATCGAAAAAACAAAAGATCGATTTTTTGAAATTTCTAGACCACCGGATTTCCTTAAAAAATTCTATTTAGAGTTCACTTAAGAATTTATTTCGTGATTATATATTTTAGCTCATTGAATACATTATAACAAATAAATTATTAAACGGCGACAGCAAAATCTACCAAGTCTCAGCGACTTTGTCTGAGACTAATTCAAACGCTTCTTATATGCCTCGAAAAATCTCATTCTATTTGCTCTATTAGATTAAAAAAAATTCATAGAATATTGAAAATCGTCTTAAAACAAAACAATTCGTGTAAAAAAATATTCTTTTTTCTTCTTAGCTCGTGTTAAATCAAAGTTGTGTAAAAAGAGAATTAGGTGTATGAACAGTTTAAGTTGCCTACAGACGGCAGATGGTTTTTTTTTATCTCACAAAAACATACAATCGCAGGTTTGCCATTGCCTTCCGAAGGACGACAGCTATTAAAATTGGCGGTGGAGGACAAGTACTGAAGGATTATTAGATTAAGCATATTGAAGATTATATTAAGTTATAAAAAAACTAGTAATAAATCCCAAAAATCGCGGTGTTCCACTGTCCAGAAAATATAAAATCTACATGACTATTCTTTTTTTAAACAATAATATATTTATATAAGAACCTCGTTAAAACCATAGTATATTTGCAATGCATTTCTTTTGGTCGTTAATTTTAACTTAAATATCTTTACAAGATCGTACTCCACTCAAAGCTACGTTCAACTGGTCATCCTTTTTTAGGAAAACACCAACTCTTGCTAGAGTCTGACCTTGAGATTGATTTATTGTTATTGCGAACGCTGCAATAATTGGAAAATGGACACGTTTTAATGCAAAAGCGCTGTAAAATTATACCTGGTACTAAATGTGCGACATGCACCTGAAGATGTTCTCCACCTTTTTTAAATCGGGACTGCCTGCTGGCCACTTCATAAGCGATATGCGGTTTTTCCACTTTAAGTAATCTGTGTTGCATAAAATGTGAGCGATGTGCACGCTTCTCATTAATTTGAGTCAAATTTAAAAAAAAAAGCTTTTCATAGCTTCCTTTTTAATTTGGTTTATTTGGCGGTTAGTCAGTTGCTTTTGATAGGCTTTCTCACAGCATAATTTTTGCGTTTTTTTTTTTCTTTTTTAAAGCACACACCTACCTCTGATCTTATGATTATTCGTTAAGAAACTTACCAATTATTCATTTAACGCAAAAAAATAATTATGGTATGTTTTTATTCATTTCAGTGTTTTATGCATCCTATTTCAACAACAACAACAATGAAACTTGCATCCAATCAAAATTTCCGTTAATTTGACCGCGTGAATATGTAAATGGTTAGATATTCCAGCTCATTTACAAACTTTCGCTTGCAGATTCCTGAAACGGCCAAACAATCCGATACCAAATAAGTTATTCTTTGTTGAATTATTGTCGAAATTTAAGATATATGTACACATACAAGTGCAATCTTGTAAATAGTTTCTTAAAATATTTTTAGAGTGGAATAGTAATCCTTGAAATAAAAAGTGAATGCTTCATTTTTTTATTTATTTTTGTCACCAGCATAATTAATGAAATAAAATAAATCCAAAACAACTTATAAAATCAAAAATCCTCCACGCGGCTGTAAAAGTGATTAAAAAATTAAAAAAGTTTTTTGTGATGTGGAATCAGCGGTATAAGGTGTACAAAAATGTTGATGACCTTTCCGAGCGGGGCTGAAGCGAGTGATGACAAAAAAGCAGGATAAAGTTATCGTCCAACTGTTTAAGCGAGACCCTTCTTTGTGACAACGCAAAGCACAATGAATGTCGGCTGAAGGAGGCGAACTTATCCTACCGTCTCACATCATCAAAACCACTGCTCTCAGAAAAATACATTGAGAAACAACTCGTGCGTCAAGTTCGCAAAATCTTGCACTTTTTGTCGACGAGCTACGCAGAAAAGCTGGTGCAAAACATGGAGAAGATGCCAAGCTATACTCGACAACGATAGAGACTACACTGCTTATTGAGTAATTGCGACTCGTAGCTTTGTACATACTTTCATGTAAGAAAAATTTAAATATTATATATGTATATCTTTCATACTTCATGAATAATCGCGGTTCCTTTTTTCTGACACAGACTGTAATTGCTTTTTTATTATTGGTCATATATTCCACCATGACATCTTTTTGGATGGGGTTGAGTTTATTAAAAAATTTATTACAAAAACCACATTTAATTATATTATATATTCTCACAATTTACTTACATCACTGGTTAAATTCGATCGTTTTGATAGATCGGCTTTTGGTGTTCGAAGCATTTTCGATGAGAAAAAAAATTGCGCTGATTTTTTACAATTTCCGTTTTTTTGCACACGTGGTTGGGAATTGAGAAAATCCTACCTGATTTTTTACTATTTATTATGCACCGGATTTTTTTTCACCATATCATCTTTGGGTGTGATCATAAGAAAATTCTCTCAAACACTTACACTGGTACAATACTCCAAAAATGAGAACAAGAGAATAAATACTCATTCTCATTACTATAATTACACAGTGAAGATGAGAGTGAATTCCTAGTATACATATGTATGTACGTATGTACATGCATATTCTGCTTGTAAATTTATTTTGAGGTGCATCTAAAGATAATGAAATTCCCTAAAGTTAATTGAAAACCGCTCTCGATCACTGACGAGGGTTTGGCGTAATCTTAAAAGTTGCTAATTAAATTAGACACTCCTTTTGGCTGCCTGCAATTGCGGACGAAGCAAGAAAATTTAGTATTTCGTTGTTTTTAAGTATTGTACATACAAATGTACATATATACATACATATGTATGGTTCATATGTGCATGTGCACAAGAAGGGAAATTGTTAATCAAACAGACACGAAATAACCTCGAGTTGAGACGAGTAGAAATAGAAATTAGAGACGAAGAAATGAACCTCAAATGCATACGAGCACAAAAGTGAGCGCTGGAAGGGATGTACCGATTCGGGGCATCGCACACGTGCTATGTATGAATGCACTTGCATGTACGATAAATTGTTGAAATTGGTTGTGATGCTCGCTTCCAAGTATGTACCATACAATGAACAATATTCGGTTGCAAGTGATATGACTACATACGAACGTACAAGTTTGTGGAACTTCGCATTCAATTCGCAACTGTTAGCAGTCTTAATGAGCGGGGCGTTGGGACATTGGATATTAGAGTAGATTCTCGACGTTACAAAGCTTAAGAGGAATTGAATGAAATTGAAAAATGGCGAAAGCTTGTTAAAACAAGTATCATCAGTAGCAAGCTGCACTAGCTAGGAATTTTTGTGCACTAGAAGAAGTGCTTTGATGCAGTAGCTCTTGCTAGAGGTTGCCAAGTGGAAAGTGGGCCAGTTGAAAATGAAAAACACCAAAGACGAAAGAACGCTAAACAAGGTTTAAATACAAATAAATACAAATAAACGAAAGTATTTCACTTTATCGATTCTTTGATTTGTGCAGTATATTGAGAAAGCCACTGGTGCGGTAGCGAAGAAAGCGAGTGAAAGGGGGAACACATTGTACGTGCGATGAGACTACGGAACTTAAGTTTATAAATCTGGCTATCTTATAGTTTGTTAGAATGGAACGTCAAAATTGCCAATTTTAGGAAATGTTTAACTTTTGTAATATATTATTTGAAATTGTAAAGGAAGTTTTTTTAGATGTGAAAAACTTTAAGTTGGTAAGACTTCCTTATTTCACAACCGATTTAACAGTTCTTTGTTATTTTGAGGCTAGTTTACTATGCCAATTCATTAGTTTCACGATGCTCGAGCATTGTTCATATCTATTTTGAAGAACTATTTGTTTTGAAAGCCTTGGTTAAAATACCATTTCAACCAGAAAATATTGCCGTTTTATATGCCTCATGGCCGGTGAAATCATTTGCCACCTTGTTCGAGCGATTTGGCTCCTTTGGAATATTTTGTCTAGGAACATGTAAACTTGTACGCCCCCGCCGATAAACCAGAAACTGTTGAGCACTTGAAAGCCAACAGTTATATACTTAACCGATAACCTATACTTAAGTGACCCAGATTAGGTTAGGTTATGGTGGTAGTCGGCCTGTACAACCAACTCAAGGATGATAGATTTACCAAGTTTGGCCATTAGCTATGGTGAAAAAGAAATTTGCGAAAGGAATTTCGGCTGCTACGTCATCGGAGATTCCGCAGCCGAATGCTGCCCCATTTCACACGTATTCACACGCTCGTCCAATCAGTCGTTGTTCAGATGGGAACAAAACAACATGAGCGAGGCTGTGTTGACTTGTTTTCGTATATCACCAACAAAATCTCAGTTTTTTTCGTAAACAACCCGATTCGTAGTCCCTGCTACGTCCGCCCATCAGCTGATTCTGTCAAATTCGCTGAGACCCGCGACCAACTCACTTAGACCTCACAGGGCAGTTGGGATACCACTGTGCGACATGGAAATCTAATTTAATTCTATCTTCCAATCTTTTGTGGAAGCGCAGGATTGGAAAAGTATCTACCTAGAAAACCTGCCCTGGTTTTACCTAAGGCTGGACAATTGCAAAGGAAATGCTCATCTCATCTCTACAACTTGTGCAATATTCATGGGAGAAAAGGGGAGTGTATTTCTGGTATGAAAGAGCTCCTCATAAAAAACAGACAATATCTGCCGTTCGCAGACGGCTTTAAACTGTAGGCCTCTCCATTTGTGGAACAATATTAAGACGCACGCCACAAAAAAGAGGGGGGCCTCGGCCAAATCCCCAAACGGGGTTCAAGCGCCAATTATATATACAATATATTACATATATAAATATTAACAATCAAGATTCAACATCAAGACGCACACCACAAATAGGAGGAGGAGCTCGGCCAAACACCTAACAGAAGTGTACGCGAAAATTATTTATTTATTTTTTTTTTAAATATTAACAATTATAATTACACTGTGCTACAAAAAAAATTTTTAATTATTTTAAGATACAAAGAGTACGACTTTCGAGTATGGACTTACGGTGAGTAGAAATAGAAAAACGGCATATACATATATTGTGAAAAGTGTCTAAAGACAGCAAATGAAGAACTCAAACTGAATTGGTCTAGTACCCAGAACTGAAATCCATGCACTGCATAATATTAACTGACCATAAGATCAACTCGTTTTTGGTAGGAGTTAAAAGTAATACTTTTTTCTCCGTTATACTCGAGTTAATAAGATTTTGCATAAATATTACTCCAGAATTGATTTGAGTGTTGCAAAATGCATTTTTTTATTTACATATGACAACCGAAGGATAACTTATGGTTGTGTCAAGTTCATTAGGTAGGTAATACCAAGGCCAGCTATATCAGCAAGCGTAGCAGCCAAATGAGAGCCAAGTTATTTGAAGCTAAAGAGAAGAGAAGCTGAGCACTTCTCCTGAAGGGTTTTATGTCAAAGTTTCACGGCAATCAGAGCAAAATTGGGGGAGTTACAGCACTTTTACATAGGAGATTTGACAGTTTTGTGGTTTTACAACCGATTTTCATGATGATGCATATTTGGAAAGTTTGACGCTTCTGCAAGTACGTGTCGAAATTTCAAGCCAATCGGAGCAAAGCTGAGCGAGTTATAGCGCTTCTCTGAGGTAAAAGTTTCAGGGCAATCAGAGCAAAATTGAGGGAGCTACAGCGTTTTTACGGAAACGATTTGAAAGTTTTGTTGTTTTACAACCGATTTTCAAGATTCTTGCATATTTAGAAAGGCTGACGCTTCTGCCATTACCTATCGGAACTTCAAGCCAATCGGAGCAAAGCTGAGCAAGTTATAGCGCTTCTACTGCAGTGAAAGTTTCAGGGCAATCAGAGCAAAATTGAGAGAGTTACAGCACTCTTACATAGGAGATTTGACAGTTTTGTTGGTTTACAACCGATTTTCGTGGTTTTTGCTGGTGCATCTACAATTACATGACAAAATTCCGAGCCAATCGGGGCAGGGGTGAGGGGTTTATCGCACTTTTGCTGAAAGGTTGGGGGAGTTACAGCACTTTTACCGAGGAGATTTGACAGTTTTGTTTATTCCACCTCAGTTTTCCTACAGCTGACAGAAAGAGGGCTGCGTTCGAAGTAATGCCGAGTCTCACAGCATGCATAGTTCACCGTCAGTGGCCTGTAAGAACACCCACGAAATTCGATAGCTGAGGCTTTGTTAACCTTAGAGATTGCGCGCGACCCTTTGTGTATTGGCCAAGCGCTCGCTGAGTTGACGCGAAACTCATCATTCCAGGAGCAGACCACTGGGTATCCAAATCCTCTAATTTCGTGGTTAAACTAAATCACTGATGCCTTGTCTAGTCACCTTAACCGTCTCGTAGTTCCCTGTACTGTCACTCTGATGAGGTAACCAGATGAGCCTTATATCAAAGAATTCGAATGCGATTAATAGTCGGTTAGGCGTTCCGCGGCCAGTTTCGAGTACACCATCGTCGAGCCCAGGGCCCTAATTGCCACGTGGCTGTCGCAGTAGATATTTTTAGTAGCGAATCAACTGCTTCTTTGATTGCGGCTACCTCTACTTGAAACACACTGTAGTGGTCGGTAGCCTAAGCTTGAGAAGGGAGCCCCTCGCAGAATACTGCTTGGCCAACCCTTCCTACAACTTCATGCCATCCAAGCACAGATTCACCATTCCTAGTGCTGCACTCCACCGACTCTGCCCTTGATGGAATGTGTGTGCAGATGGTAGTAAGCGAGAGTGTACATCGATCAGCTCTGAATAGGATGAGCCTAACGTTTCTGAGCATACTTGAATGTTCTTAAGTTAGTGTAGGCCTGTAGCCCGAACGTCTTAGTCTGATTGCGGCACATGCAGCGGCAATTTTGCTGGCGATGTCTTCAGGCACCACATTTAGTTATGCGTTAAGCGCTAGGGTAGGAGTAGTACGAAGCACGCCACTGATTCCAATTAGGACAGACCTATGAACTTGCTCTAGCTTCTTCAACGATATCATCCTCTCCAGAGCGTTCCACCAGAAAATATGCCAGAATCGGTTTCAAAGGGTGGTTAAGTTTCAAGGGCCAGTGTTGATTTTGAATAAAATACCATTTTTTTAGAAATTATTATCATTTGTCTTTATTATGATAATACTGGCATGGCTCAATTATGTATGGAACAAAATATTGGCCAAATGGCCGCCGTGGCCTCGGCGGCACACCCCCATCTGATGGTCCAAATTTTCGATGACGCTTAGGCACAATTGAGGTTCTATGCCGTTAATGTGCCGAATTATCTCATGCTTTAGCTCTTGAATTGTTGCTGGCTTATCGACGTACACATTTTCTTTCAAATAACCCCAAAGAAAGAAGTCCAACGGTGTCAAATCACATGATCTTGGCGGCCAATTGATATCGCCACGACGTGAGGTTATTCGGTCATCAAATTTTTCGCGCAAAAGAGCCATTGTTTCGTTAGCTGTGTGACAAGTGGCACTGTTCTGTTGAAACCACATATCGTCCACATTCATATCTTCCAATTCGGGCCATAAAAAGTTCGTTATAATCTCACGATAGCGAACACTATTCACATTTTGGAAAAAATACGGCTCAATGATGCTGCCGGCCCATAAACCGCACCAAACAGTCATTCTTTGTGGATGCATTGGTTTTTCGGCAATCACTCTTGGATTATCATTCGACCAAATGCGGCAATTCTGCTTATTGACGATTCCACTGAGGTGAAAATGTGCCTCATCGCTGTTGCCATTTCCTTCCACCATTCTGACCATTGCTCGATTATGTATCTTTCCATGATTCAAATTGAGTTAGTCTGAAATTGAAAAATGACAAATGAAATGCAGAAAAAACTTGACGTTTAGGTGTGGTTCACATTCAACATCGGCCTTTGAAATTTAACCACCCCATTATTTGCCAATAGCTCCCTTGCATAGATACGAGGCAGCTATTGCCTTCCTTAATTTTGTCATTAGCCGCTGATACTGTGGTCAGTAATCTCTGAAAGTTTCATAGTCATAGTTTCAAAATACCTAATTTCTAATTCCCTGATCTGCTTCCTAATTTGCGTAGAGACGCTTCGATCGATTTACAACCGGACGTGATTTATAAATTCGTATGCTAGCGCTGCGCTAGAACAGTGTTTTGTGTTTAAGAGGGTGAAATATAATTCTATGGTCCCTCATTTGCAGTAAAAAATCATTATCAGTGGAAAAGTTCAGCTCCTCAAAGCTTACAAATGCTGCAGTACGGTTATATGTATTCCCCTCCTACTCACTCCCCTCTTACACACTCAACCGTAAATCTGTCATCCCTAGCCATAGTTTTCCATTGAGTGGCCTAAACCAGTTGGGCTGAACCCTAAAATGCTATATAAACGTACTTTTCAGCTGAACGATTGAATGATTGGGTTATTCAGTTCAAATTGTCGTCGCCGCCCCACCTATTCATCCCATTCAACCGGCAATACCATCCATGTGTGACCGAGCTACAGTGTGGCTTTTGCTTAGGTAACTGATGATGTTGTCAATCCCAACGGTGCCTGGCGCGCCACCTCTCTACTCCTGCTGCTACATTCCCTTGCCACCGGGGCTATCTGCGCTGATAGTGACAACTGAATGCAAACGGTGCTTTGTGCCACAAACACAATACCTACTTTTTTCGTTTGCTTTCTCAATTCGCGGTTCCTTTGTTGATTTGTTGTGTGTTTTTTTTTAGTTGGATATTTAAAAATTTGCTAAAAGCTCGTTGTAAAAGTGGTTTGTGGCGGTGTTTATGTTGATTTTTCAGTTGATGTTCTGCTGTTGGTTTGATGCTGGCGCCCGTCAAGTGAATCGTTGATTTCGTATCGTTTGCTGTATTTTCGTTTGTATTTCGTTCTATTTCATCTCTGTCCTTTTATATTTACTTGCCGCTCATTTGGGCGAGTGTCTGGCAGTTGGAGTTTTTCCCGTGGAACACTCGTACCAATGTGTGTTTGTGGTTGCGGAATTCTACAGACAGATCGGTATGTATGCACGTTTCTATATATGTGCAGGATATATGAAGGTTTGTTGTACCCACGCACTTGTGTTCAAGGGTGTTATTGAAGGGTATTCGAATAGAAATATATATATATATATATATATAGAGACGATTTTGCCATGTCTGTCCGTCCATGCGAACGATAACTCGAGCAAAAATTAATATATTTCAATGAAACTTAGTATACATATTAATTTTTGGCAAAAGGAGTTGCCATTGGGAAAGGGCGAAATTCGTCAACAACCACGCCCACCTCCCGTATAACGTTAATTAAAAGAAAAAGCAAAAAGCCTGGTATCTCTTTTAAAAATAAATACAAATTACACGAATTTAGTACAAATAATGCATCTCTTCTTCATCTTGATTGGCACGATAATCGCTTACATGATTTTTACCAAGTTTAACAAAGCTCGGCAGTCGTTTCTTTTTTGTGTTAACCGGCGCCAGTTGGACGCACCAAGTGGAGTCAAGTCCTTCCCTACCTGGGCTTTCTAAATAATGACCCTAAGCAAAGAAATAAGACGCAAGTAAAATTTAGAAAAAGGCGGTGCAACGCCTACTTTTTGGTTAATGCTCGTATGTCGGTACCGACTTTATAAAACTCACTCCAACTTGGTGCATGCATATTGTTTCCCTCCCTCTTTCTTCCCCTACCCTAAATTAGGTTGAGATCGCATAAAAACAAGGTCTCACTTTTCATATACAATATATAATTGGCGCGTACACCCTTTTTGGGTGTTTGGCCAAGCTCCTCCTCCTATTTGTGGTGTGCGTCTTGAGGTTGTTCCAAAAATGGAGGGACCTACAGTTTCACGCCGACTCCGAACGGCAGATATTTTTTATGAAGAGCTTTTTCATGGCAGAAATACACTCGGAGGTTTGCCATTGCCTGCCGAGGGGCGAATGCTATTAGAAAAATGTTTTTTTTTTTATTAATTTTGGTTTCACCGAGATTCGAAGCAACGTTCTCTCTCTGAATTCCGAATGGTAATCACGCACCATCCCATTCAGCTACGGCGGCCGCTTTTCACTTTTCATATGGTAAGCCTTAATTTCCGTCCGTCCCTCTAATCTTAGAACCGAACACTTTCATGGTCTATGAGCTTTTTTTACTCCAAAAATGTACAAGCAATGTTAGCCCAAGCAGCCCAAATTAATCTTCACTAAAATGTGCGCGGGTATACAAAATTCAGTCCGCACCGAATTTGGTCTTCCTGACTTGTTTATACTTATGTATAAGTACAAATACACTCTTACGCACGCAAGTAAGTTTATGTTTTCTAAGTTGTGTGTTGTTTACGCAATATTTTTCTATTTCTTCTTCTTTTCCTCTTTCATTTTTCTTTCCATTCTACTCTTTGTGCATGCTTCCTCAAGTTCGCTATACGATTGGGTGGCTGAATAATTCAGCGAACGCAATTTCTAAAGATTTCCTCATGATTTCTACTGCTACTTCAATAAAGTTCGGTTTGATTATTTAGCTTTGTACGGTTATTATTGATACTTCCGCAGCAATTCACGTTAATATGTAATTAGTTGCCAAGCAAGAGAGAGTCGTTAGTATTTTTGCTTATAATTTTTTTTCTTTATTCAACACGGAAGTGATGGCAAGTAATTGTTAAACCATCAAAGGGCGCGAGAGAACGGAAGGAAATAAGAAGGAAATAATTGTGCTTTAAAATTAACTGCATGGCTGTGTAATTTAAATAGGAGCAGTTATAGTCCGTAAGCCAGCGACAGATTTTCACGACCAATTTCCTCTCAGTCGATAATTCGTAAAATGACTCAGATAGTTGCATTATGAAGCATTGTGAACGTCAGCTGCGGCTCCGAGGGTGGGTTGAGCAGTTATAGCCACCCTCGCACGTAAAAAAAAAAATTATTTTTAGTCATTTCCTCCCGATTAAAACATTGATCAAATTAAAGTTAGACTAATATTTTGAAAAAATAAAATTGTCAGCTTATTATAAAGTGGTGGATTATACGTCAGCTGGCCACACAAATATGAAAAAAAAAAAATATTTTTTCAGTGATTTCCTCCCAAACGAAAATTTATCAGATGATAGTTTATGTATTGTTTTTAATAAATAAATAAGTCAGCTGGCTATATGTAGGTGGAATGTGCGTCAGCTGATGCCCTGAAGGTGTAACGTAGGAGCTAGTCGGAAACATTTACAGCCTAAGTAAATGTATCAGCTGACGAGTTTTCCCCCAACATACTGCCAGCTGATTTGTTTTATTACTTACAGGATCATTTCAACAATCCGCACAAACATTTTTTTTCGGGAGCAAATGACGTACTTGAAGTTATTCCACATTACATTTAATGTGCAAGCTGAAATGTATAATTTTATGGCAATGTTTCGATTAAATCAAATTTTTTATGGGAACTTTCCGATTCTTAAGAATAGAAATATTATAAATAAATATTTTGTTAAGCAAATCAACTAATTTATAATTTTTCAGTACTTAAATTAATAATGTTTAAGATTTAATACAAAAAGTTATTTAATTATGTTTGGTAATTTAATCATTTTCATTTTCGCTTCTGCTCATCTCACTTTCTTCTCTTTCTGACTCACTGTCAGAGTCGCTGTAGAGCTGTTTTCCACCATGTCTTCATTATCGTCATCTGTTTAAAAATACAAAAAATAATTTAGGATACATGTTTAAAAAAAATAAAATTAAAAAAATTCTTACCTTCTTCTGATTGAGTTATTTGATCAATAGATGTTGGTAACTGAGTACCAGAAAACCACATGAATTCATATCTGTTATTTATTTCTACCCAGCCATAGTCAGAAGGCTCATTGACAGTTGGTACTTTCAGGTGTGCTTGAGACCAAATTTCCGAAATATAACACGTCCTTAGAAAATGATTATATAATTCCGTTTTGCACGGCGGAAGAGATGAGCCATCAATACCTTTCTTAGGTAATCGAAACGAATTGTCATTATCAAGAAATTTGTATGTCTTTTGAAACAATGCTACTCTCGCCTCATTTATAAACTTTAATCGTTTCAAACCATATACATTACATACAAACTCTTGTATTTTGTCAAAAAAGTCAAGTCTCTTCTCAAATGGTTGTGACAATTGAATGAAACATTCAGTGAATTCTTCAGATTTTGACATTATTGAAAATGCAGGAAGCGCTGCACTTAAATTTACTCCTAATGCTTTATGTAATTAATTGAAAATTGGGAAGAAAATTATATGGCAACATATATTAATAATAAAATAATTTATGTCAATGCTGACGATTGTTTTAAGTACGTACTTACAGATTCTAAAGTGGTAAAAATGGTAGAAAAAACACTTTCGTGTCCAGCTCACGAAGAAGCCGACACAAAAATAATTTTCCACGTTTGCCAGTTAGATTTTAATGCAAATGTAACGATTCGTTGCTCGGATACTGACGTATTAATAATTATGTTAGCCAATATGGGTAATATTGCAGAAGATATCCAAATTTGTATGGAAGTCGGCGTCGGAAAAAATCAAAGATTTATCAACATAACAGAATTACATAAAGCATTAGGAGTAAATTTAAGTGCAGCGCTTCCTGCATTTTCAATAATGTCAAAATCTGAAGAATTCACTGAATGTTTCATTCAATTGTCACAACCATCTGAGAAGAGACTTGACTTTTTTGACAAAATACAAGAGTTTGTATGTAATGTATATGGTTTGAAACGATTAAAGTTTATAAATGAGGCGAGAGTAGCATTGTTTCAAAAGACATACAAATTTCTTGATAATGACAATTCGTTTCGATTACCTAAGAAAGGTATTGATGGCTCATCTCTTCCGCCGTGCAAAACGGAATTATATAATCATTTTCTAAGGACGTGTTATATTTCGGAAATTTGGTCTCAAGCACACCTGAAAGTACCAACTGTCAATGAGCCTTCTGACTATGGCTGGGTAGAAATAAATAACAGATATGAATTCGTGTGGTTTTCTGGTACTCAGTTACCAACATCTATTGATCAAATAACTCAATCAGAAGAAGGTAAGAATTTTTTTAATTTTATTTTTTTTAAACATGTATCCTAAATTATTTTTTGTATTTTTAAACAGATGACGATAATGAAGACATGGTGGAAAACAGCTCTACAGCGACTCTGACAGTGAGTCAGAAAGAGAAGAAAGTGAGATGAGCAGAAGCGAAAATGAAAATGATTAAATTACCAAACATAATTAAATAACTTTTTGTATTAAATCTTAAACATTATTAATTTAAGTACTGAAAAATTATAAATTAGTTGATTTGCTTAACAAAATATTTATTTATATTATAATATTTCTATTCTTAAGAATCGGAAAGTTCCCATAAAAAATTTGATTTAATCGAAACATTGCCATAAGATTACACATTTCAGCTTGCACATTAAATGTAATGTGGAATAACTTCAAGTACGTCATTTGCTCCCGAAAAAAAATGTTTGTGCGGATTGTTGAAATGATCCTGTAAGTAATAAAACAAATCAGCTGGCAGTATGTTGGGGGAAAACTCGTCAGCTGATACATTTACTTAGGCTGTAAATGTTTCCGACTAGCTCCTACGTTACACCTTCAGGGCATCAGCTGACGCACATTCCACCTACATATAGCCAGCTGACTTATTTATTTATTAAAAACAATACATAAACTATCATCTGATAAATTTTCGTTTGGGAGGAAATCACTGAAAAAATATTTTTTTTTTTTCATATTTGTGTGGCCAGCTGACGTATAATCCACCACTTTATAATAAGCTGACAATTTTATTTCTTCAAAATATTAGTCTAACTTTAATTTGATCAATGTTTTAATCGGGAGGAAATGACTAAAAATAATTTTTTTTTTTACGTGCGAGGGTGGCTATAACTGCTCAACCCACCCTCGGAGCCGCAGCTGACGTTCACAATGCTTCATAATGCAACTATCTGAGTCATTTTACGAATTATCGACTGAGAGGAAATGACTGACAAAAATTAGCACCTGGCTCACGGACTATTACGAGCCTACACACTTACATGCAAACAATTGATTTTGTTGTTACAATTATGATTCAGTTGTAGTTGTTTATGCTTTCCGTGCGACATTTTTTAGGAGTATAGCCGACTATACCCGAAGATCAATACTATGTTAACTATGTGGAGAGATACTGCTATGTCAAGTGTTAGGCTGAGGGGAATTTGAGAATGATAGTTTGTTTATGAAGGCCGTTATATCAAGAGTTGGGTAAAAGTGGTGCTCTAAAAATATGTATGTACTCGTAACGCCAAACATCACACAAATGACTCAGCTATGGGCTCATAAATTTTCTCTGCAGAAGCTGTTAAAATTAAAATGAGATGGAATTATTTCGACATTTCGTTTTTTAAATCTTCTAAATAATTAAATATATGAAATCCAGCCATCCCATTCTTCTTCTTTTTCTTGTTCATTTCCGCAGTAAGCGCCGGTATCGGCTTGTTTGATGACAGGAACTACCAATGTACATATCCATAAGTAAAAAGACTCTCAGCTGATCGTTAAAAAATACGCACAGCTGAGATCACCTGATTCCAAAACGCTCTTTCACATAACATGGCTGCATAGAGAATGATTAAATTTCATAGAAAATCGTATCAAAAAGTCTAAAAAATATTGTACAAATTTAGAAAAATTTTATATTTCTCAATAAAAAAGCATTATTATTGCTAAGAAATATATATAAAAAATATTTGTTACTGTTATTTTTCCAAGTCAAAGATATTATTTTGTATTTTTTTTGTGTGGATATTCTATTGTTTTTTATGTTACCATAAAGATTCTAATTTGGCATAGCAACTCCACCAATACGTTTAAGCAAACACACCAATCACTCACACGCACACACACAAATAATCAGAAGAAAAGTGTTTTGGCTTGTAATTTTTTACGTTTTGGTTTCGTTGAACATAAGAACCATTCGCTTTGCCTTTATACAGCTTAGAAAATGCCATTCCTGCCTTCTTAATTTTATTCTATAAAGTAATATCAGCATTATTTTTATCGCCTTTGTTCCGTATATGTCCTGTATTGAATAAATAAATTGGTTAGAAAAGACGCAGTTATATTACCTTAGTAACAAATTAAAACGGGCAAACTGGCAAGTGAGTATCTCGGCCACAACAGTCTTCATAAAAATAATAATTTTCCACAGTTGTCACAAAAACACACAAAAACAGTTTTACGCAAACCGCCACAATTTGAATTATGTCGTTATTTGAATTAAAATGTAAAAAAGTAGATAGTAATATATAAATTCAGTCATCGACTAGCACTCTTGGCGTTCGGTTGTGTTTCCTCTTCTCGCAGTCTAGTGATTACAATCTGAGTTCATCGCAGTGTTTTTATTTCTTCTATTCTCTAATTATTCATCTCTTTTCGTGCACCGGTTTGTTTATTTGTTTACGACCTTATATTGCTTCTCACCTTGCGGACTTCGGTAAGAAATAATGCCTCCCCCTCTCGGGGATAACCGGTTTGCCTTGCTTTCGGCAAGCCCTCAACGCAAAAGAAAGAAAGCACAAACAATTACTAAGGAGTTGTTCCCAGCACTGCCGGCAGTGTTAAAAGAGACTCCCAAATACTTAATTGCAAGTGCACTTGATACATCCAAACCCCTTAGCAAATACTCTTGCTTTGCTGTTCACAAGGCACTTAAAAATGTAAGTACCGACATTTTAAACATTTCAGAGCTAAGAGACGGAAATTTACTTCTGTTTGTTAAAAATATGAATATAGCTAACAAATTTCTGCAAACTAAAGCCCTTCTTGGCATCTGCCCAGTTAAGTTTGAACTTCATAACAACCTTAACTCTACTAAAGGCACTATATTTGCACCGTGTTTAAATAACGTCTCTGAAAATGAAATAGTTGACAATCTAAAGGATCAAGGAGTTACTTCTGTATACAAGTTCCTAAAATTCGTTGACGGCAAATCCGCACCTTCTGGAGTCATTCTATTGACCTTTGATCTCTACCACTTGCCTGAGAAAATTGAAGTGTCATGGTATACAACAAAAGTAAAACAGTTCTATCCTAATCCCATGCGGTGCAAGAGTTGTCAACTACTTGGTCACACACTCAAACGATGCAAAAAAACGCCTGTATGTGCAAATTGCTCACTTCCCCCTCACGGCGATTTGTCATGCTCCCGCACCTTTTGTGCTAACTGCTCGGGTGATCACTCATCCTCAAGCAGAGATTGCCCAAAATTCATCCAAATGAAACAAATCATCTCAATTAAAACTGATAAAAAATGCACTATGCGCGAAGCCATAGCTCTACACAAACAACAAATTCCACCCCAATTAAATGATAACTCAACTCCTTTCTCCAATATAATAAAACAATCCGCAACCAACCAACAACAAAACATTATTTCAAACCAAACTAATTTCTCAAAACCAAATCAAATTAACAATAACAATAACGAAAATCCAACAAATAATTCTAATACTCCCACAACAAACAACAAAATATCAAAAAATAGCCCAAGCACTATCGCTTCAGGCAACAACTCACTTGAAATGAACTCAGATGATAAACAAACACAACAAAGAATGCTAATCGATAACTTTCTCGCCCAAATGATTTCTATTCCACACGAATTCACCTCTTCTCTTTCTTCTCTTCCAACAAACTCTTCAAATCTCTCTCTTAATCCTGACTCTTCAAATTTCGCTCTTAATCCTGACTCTCAAGCTACTACCTCAGAAACAAACACTCTTAAGGAGAATTAAATCATGAAGATAGTACAATGGAATATTAATGGTCTTCTCAACAACTATGTTGACCTTGATTTAATTTTACATGAGTACTCGCCTGAAATAGTTTGCCTACAAGAAACACACATTCCACATAGTAAAACAGCTCACGCTCCAAACAAATACCTTAGTTACTTTAGCAATAACCCCAACAACAAAACATGCAAACAAGGTGTGGCTATGTTTGTAAAAAAATCCCTCAGCCATAAATTTATCCCAATAGCTTCTAATATTCAGTCTGTTGCTGTAGAAGTAGATATAGGTTTTAAAATTACAATTATTACATGTTACATTCCACCTGAGCAACCATTTAGTAGTACAGAAATCCTAAATTTAATAAATCCCTTTTTGGATCCTATCATCCTTCTAGGTGACTTTAATGGGTGGAGTCCTCTTTGGGGGTCACCTACAACAAATAACAGAGGCAAAATAATCGAGGATGTCATCCTTGCAAAAAATTTAGTTGTTCTTAACGATGGTTTCCCTACACATTTTTCGACACGTAGGAGCTTTTCACATCCAGATATTTCTATTTCCTCTTCCTCTATAGCCCCAAAACTAGAATCTAAAACGTGGAGTGATCTTCACAATAGTGATCACTACCCTATTGTTACATCTCTCTCCATGCCACAATTTTACAGAGTTAAGCCTAAACCTAAATTTATAACAGAAAGAGCTGATTGGGAAACTTTCTGTACTAACATAATACACCTATCAAGTAAAAAACCTGAATCACATAATGTAAACAAAGAAGCTTTTACTATCAAGTCCCTCATACGTTCAGCGGCGAATATTTCTATCCCACAGACTTGCACCAAAAAGTTCTCTGCGAAACTTCCACATTGGTCAAACTTGCTCTCCATTCTGAGGAGAACTAAACAATCTTCTTGGGCGGAGTACAAGCGAACAAGGTCTAACGAGAATCTTGTAAAATACAAAAAAGCCAACGCATGCTTCAGGCGCGAATTAAAAGCGTCGAAAAGGTAAGCTCTAGAAACTCTTACCGCCAGCATAACACGCTCCTCTAGCCCAAAAAAGATCTGGTCAGATATAAAATATCTTACTTCTTCCTATCAGCGTAACCACATCCCTTTTATACACTCGCCAGAAGGCCCAATATATTCCCACAAGGAAATCGCCGACAAATTTGCAATAACTTGGTCAAACTATTCACATAGTTCAAACTTTCATCCAGATTTTAGCTGTAAAAAGTCAAATATAGTACCAAAATGTTATCACAATTCCTCACCCTCTTACGAAGCTCTCTGTTTAGATTCTCGCATAACATTAGAAGAATTTAACTTAACTCTTTCTTCGTTGTCAGGCAAAACACCAGGTTCTGATAGAATAACGTACAATATCTTAAAAAATTTGCCATTCGCCTTAAAATCGCGCGTTGTTAATTTGTACAATTCGATATTAGAACAAGGAACATTTCCACAATCATGGAAAATTGCTGCAATTATCCCGATTCCCAAACCAAACAAACCAAACTCCCTCATTGCCAATTTCAGGCCTATATCCCTGTTGCCTTGCATCTCAAAAGTTTTGGAGAAGATCATTGCTCGACGTCTTGCATGGTTTGCCCAGCAAAATAACCTCCTAAGTCCAAATCAGTTTGCATTCCAGAAAAACTTAGGCGTTATAGATCCACTGCTTATCTTTGAAAACTTTGCCTCAACAGCCTTAGCAAACAGAAACCATGTTTCAGTACTTAGTATAGACTTTGAAAAGGCGTATGATAGAATTGGCTCGCACGTTGTCTTGGAAGAGCTTAGTCGCTGGAAAGTCGGAGAAAAAATATACAAAGTCATAAGATCATACCTATGCAATCGCAAATTCTTCGTGCGTGTAAACAACAATGATTCTAACATTCTCCCACTTTTCAACGGAATACCCCAAGGGTCTCCTCTTTCTGTAATCTTGTTCATAATAGCGTTCAAAGAAGTCAGCTCTATCATATCCTTAAACTCAAATATCGAACACTTTGCTTATGCAGACGACGTGCTGATTTTCTCCAAAACTTCCGATTTAACAACGGTCAAAAACTCATTCACTGACATCCTCTCTAAACTCGAGCTTTGGTCGAAATCATCAGGAGCAACTATGTCTATTAACAAAAGCTCCACTTTTCACATTTGTCGTAAACATAAGTGTACTTTCCCCTCAATATCCTTTTCTAACGTCACTCTTCCTCACACTAACACCCTAAAAATACTCGGAATTATATTTGATAAAAAATTAACTTATAAGCATCATTGTGAACATATTAGAATAAGCTTATTATCAAGACTAAATATAATTAAGTACTTGTCTTCAAAACACTGTCTAGTTCATACACAAACGTTGGTAAATATAACTAGAGCTTTGATGTTATCTAAGATAGACTTCGGATTAGCTATTTACGGACATTGCGCATACACCCATCTGAAACGCCTAGAAGCGCCTTATCACGCAGCAGCTAGAAGGAGCATTAGAGCCTTTTCTACTTCTCCCATTTATGCCATATTAGCGGAAGCTGGTCTACCTACCCTTGTGGAAAGGGTATCAAATAACACGCTGATGTGTATCCCTCGAGTTCTATATTGCAGAAACAAGCTTTTGTTTGAATGCGTTTCTTCACGTCAACACAATACAAGTAAAAATGGCCGAAAATCAACGATCTCAGAAATTTTAAATCAAGCCAAAGAACTGAACATACTCATATCACCAATTCTCGTCGAAAAACCGTCTCATCCAGAATGGATCGTACCAAGCTATTTAGCCATAAATAATTTAATGCATCATCAAAAAAATATTACTGGCCCCGATGAATTCAAACAATTATATCTTGAAACTGTTTTTCCTTTGAAATCAGACTGGGACCTGTTATTTACTGACGGATCTAAAACCGATACCTGTACTTCATTTGCCGTAACAAACGAAATAGGTACCACTATAACCGTTGGAGTTTTACCAAGTTACTGCTCAATTTTCACAGCCGAAGCTGCTGCGTTACTTGAGGCGGTACACTTTGCGTCCCAAAAAAACCATCAATATATAATATGCAGTGACAGCAAATCAACAATCGAGGCTATTCTGAACCCAGCTAATAACTCTCCAGTAATAACAAAAATGCGCAACATGCTCACACAAAAAAAAGGTTCAATCAAACTTATGTGGGTCCCGGGTCACAGTGGCATCAAAGGTAACGAACAGGCCGATAGTAGAGCTAAGGAGGCAACCAAAGAGCCATTGTACATGTTCGAATACACTCACCCAGAAGATATAAAAAAGTTGGTAAGGCGTACCAATTATGAAAGTTCCCTGAACAAATGGAACCAGTACCAACATCACTACAAATCCTTCAATCTCTCCAGATCGAAAAACCAATACCCGTCAAACTCTTCATGCCGGAATATTAAGACCGTTGTTCGTCTGAGAATTGGCCATACAATTTCAACCCACTCGTATTTGCTAAATGGTTTGCCGAAACCCCCGTGCCCGTTTTGTGGATTTAGCGAATTCACCGTATCGCACTTCATGGATATATGTTCAGGAATCCAAAATATTAGATCATCGGTGTTTAGAAATATCAAACCATCTGAACTTCTGAAGCAGACAACGGACTATAATATTAGTATCATAAACCAATTCGTTTCTTGCTGTAAATTAAAAATTTAACTTCATAGGCTTCTAAGTTATCTGGTGTGTATAGTAGTGGTTAACTCCTCATACCTTCTATTGTACTATCTTCATCTTCTCCAGTGTAGATATAATATATTTTTATCTCGAATCTAGCGTATAATAAACCTAGTATAATATAATTATTTCATTTTCTCGTCTTGATATATATATTAGTATTAACCATTTAAAACAATAGCCGAAGGCCTTAGCAGCCAGTGCTTGTTAATTTTTTTTCTTACCTATAAGTGGAATAATTATTTATAATTATTACTCTTTTCAATAAATAAATAAATAAATAAATATATAAATTTGTATAGATATACATACATAGAATTGTATGTGCTCTACAAGATACGGCTGAGTCCTTTAGACTTTTCGGTGTTTATGCATCAGTGGGGCGCTTCGAACTGCTCGTACTCGTAGACATCGCGGAAAGAATTGCCGCTGCACGTACCGCAATCAGACTGTGCGGTGCTGGCTATAGGCTCAACCTCACTTACGGACATTCAAGTATCCTAAGAAACTTTGCGTTAATCCCCCTGCCGATGGACCAATGTACACCCTCGCTTAGTTCAAGCGGAACATTCTCCGCGCACATTCATTCAAGGGAGGAGTGGAAGTTGGAAGGAAAGGTTGACGGAGGAGTATTGTATTCTTACCGGACCACTGCAGGGTGTTCCAAGCAAAGGTAGCCGCCATCAAGGAATCAGCTGATTGGCTACTCACATGCGTACTAACAGTCAAGAAAGTAAATATTTACTCCGACAGCCAAGCAGCAAGGGCAGCAAGGGCCCTAGGCTCAATGATGGTGTTTCCGAAACTGGCCAAGGAATACCTGACTTCATTTTCGATTGCATCCGAATTCTTTGACATAAGGCTTATCTGGGTTTCTGGTCACAGCGACATTGCGGCAAACTGTGAGGCAGATGAGCCGGCTGACTAGGTCTGCTCCTGGAAAAATGGGCTTAGCGTCAACTCAGCGAGCGTTGGGCAAGTACACAAACTTGTAAGGTCACGAAATCCTTCTGGCCGCGTATAGATTGGGAGCGTCGAGCGATCTTATGAATTTGACAAAATCTCAGCTCTCAAACTTCGTGGTTGTTCTCACAGAACACTATTCGCGAGGCGTGCATGCTGTGAGACCTAGAATTACCCCAAGTCCTTTTTGCGTCGGATGTATGGAAGAGTAGGTGGAATCATCTCAGCACCTTCTCGTTAGCTACCCTGCTCTCGCGGGGCTAATATTTACATAGTTATCTTGACTCTTCTTTCATTGCTATGCCTGCTGATATACATAGCAGACCTTCACATTAAAAGTCTGATGAACTTCGGCAGCAGCATAAAGTGATTAACGCAACCGTAACAGAGTCAACGTTCACAATCATAAAGCTGAAAGCTGCTTTTTCGAAAGGAAACTATTCTAAAGATGGTTTTACAAGTTTCTTAACAATTCAGAAACAATAAAGTCATTGTCCCCACACATCCATTTTCGCCGAATAATTTCTTTATTTTTGACGATGAACGCAACCTGTGATTTTCCAATTTTAAAACTAATAAGGAAAATATGACTTATTTCTTTTAAAATTTCATACTGAGACTCAGCGATGACATTGTACCAAATGTACTGAATTAAAAATTTTATATCGGCAAAAATTGTATTTGCAAGATTTTACTAAAGCTTACCACTGATTAATGTCGGGACAGACAGATTGCTATCCTTTAATAAAATTACGGCGCAAGCCAAACTAAATTTCATGCACAAAAAAACATCATACCTTATTCGGGAGGTCCCTTTTCGCGTCTGCTAAGCAGAGGGTGTTGTGTTAATTTTATAAAAATAACTGTGCGTGTCCGGCCAAGAGAGTATCCGCTTAAGAGAGAGTATAAAAAGTTTGCTCCGATATTTATACTTAAAACAGACCGAAAAGAGCACGTCAAAGTCGTTCAAAAATAAAGGTCAGGATGACAGTTTTTTTCGATTTTCGTGGTGTGGTGCACTATGAATTCCTTCCACCTGGCCAAACTGTTAATAAGGAATATTATTTGAGTGTTATGCGTCGTTTACGTGAAGAAATTCGTCTAAAAAGACCAGAATTATGGGCCAACAACTCTTGGTTTTTGCATCACGATAATGCACCGTCTCACACTGCACTCGTTCTTCGTGACCGTTTCGCCAAAAATTCCACGCATATCGTTTTGCAACCACCGTATTCGCCTGATTTGGCTCCTTGTGACTTCTGGCTATTCTCAAAACTCAAGAGACCACACCGGGGAACGCGTTTCGAGTCGATTGAGGAGATAAAAGCTGAATCGAAGAAGTTGCTGATGGCTATACCGGAAATGGACTATTTGGCATGTTTCGGGGATTGGAAAAATCGTTGGCATAAGTGTATTTCATCGAGAGGAGATTATTTTGAAGGGGATGAAATTGATTTACAAGAATAAATAAAGATTTTTCATTTTACAACCAAATTCACCTTACTTTTTGCCCACAGTATGTGTAACATATATCTGTGGCCGTATGACATGGTAGCTTATGATGTTTAATTTTTATACTAGCACTATTCCAGTAAGCAATTTCAACACTATTTTTTTCTCTAAATTTAAGGAATAACGATAACGAATAAAAAAAAAAATATGCCAACGGTTTAGTATTTCGAAGAAATTTAATTTTTATAGCAAGTCGACTTATGGTATTAAAGTATGCAAACAGAGATTTACCCAGCGTTATATAACTATAGCACAGGGTCTTATTGACAAATTTTGATGATTTAATTGCTGTATATTTAGTTTTAACAAATATAAAGAAAAATAGTTTATTCCAAAATCCATAGAAATACAAGTTTCAAACTTTGCGCAAACTCAACAAATTTAAAAAAAAAAAATCATATTTTAACAGGAATTTTTAGAACAATTTTGGGTACCCAGTTTTATAGATCATTTAATTTGAGATAACAAAATGTAAGTCTCAGATTGCTCAAAAATTGCGTTGCTTTTTGACGATTTTTTTTGCTGACGGTATTGGGTGTTTTCTTTCATATATAAAAATTGCCGAGCATAATACAGCCAGCGAAACAAAAAATTTCAAAAATTCTCACTTAGAACTTACATACTAAAGTTCAATAGCTAAAAAAATGTATACCCAGAAAAATTTTTAAAATTCTTTTTAAACCATTTAAGTTGGAAAATTTTGTGCAGAATTCAAAACTTTGCATTTAACGGTCTTAATTTCCTCACTTTATATCCAAACAAACTGCAATTTAAAAATGAGAAATTATTTTGCTATAGAAATGTGTTTCTGTTTTCAATTATACATGAATAAACACATTTTTAAAAGTAGTGACCATCGGAATATTTAATCCTTTGCCACCTCTAAGGTTATTAATGGATATTTTTCCACACAAAAAAATAGTTTTTTAAACATCAGATAAAAGTAAAGTCAATTTGGCGCTTCAATTGAAGTTAAATTCGAGCCTGAAAGAGCATTTTAGAAGTGAAAAGCAGAAGGTGAAATGTCTGGTAAAAGTTTGCGAACGAACTTCCCAACTTAATTTTGTTACCGAAGTAGCAACCTGGGACCGAACATTTTCATGATACAAAATCACTCCAGATACTAATACCTCCAGATATTTCGCTATATTTCTGCCAATAAACTCTTCAGATGATTCAATCGCTATTAATACAACAGCTCTGCGACAGCTTTGCCTGATTTTATAGGAACAGCTCATCAATAAATGTAAAAATCGTATGCAACTATTGTGGCACCCAGCTTAGCAGGAGATTTCTTCCAAATTGTTCGAGTTGTTTGCGAGAAAGCAAGAAAATGTATTCCCCTTGTTGCTATTTACTCCTTAAGGCTAGTATTAACTTCGCAGCCATGAAATGTTACTAGCAACATTGATTGTCAAATGAGAATAAACGTCAAATTTATGAGCATCGCCTCAGAAGCAATTGGCAAATTTTTATAAGAAAGGTGTTTTTGAGCAAAAATTCGATTCGAAGAAATCTATTACTTTAACGTTTTATTTCATTTCATTATATTCAATGGTTCAAACTATTTTGTGGTCGATCTTTAGCTCCTGGGCGATGCTACGACTACTAGCATGCCCGTCAACTTCCATTATTTGCAAGGGATCGTACATAGTTTGCGATTAAAAATGTGTCACAGAAAAGAGATAAAAACGACCGCTTAACATCAAAGAAAGTTTTGCTGTGAGTTTGATAAGGTTGAAGATCCATCCTTGGTCTTCTGGATGTGCTATTTCCTATTCCAGGTTTTTTAAAGTAACGAGCCTTGAGTACAGTTTGTTGTCTTTATGAGTACATACTTTCTGAACAACAAGCCAAGCAGCCTATTCCTCTCAGAATTTTCTTTCTCACTATAGTTAAAGAGCAAACCTTGTAAATCTATCGTCCTTGGTATAAGCCACATTAAAAAAAAAAATAAAATTGTGTTTATAATTTTGCTACGGGATGTACATACATATGTATATGAGTAAAAATCGTAGGGGTACGAACTAATAGTAACCACTACAGGGTGCGCCATCCTTTAAGTCGGTATGTAAACGCTGAATAATTTTGTCATTTACCAACCGATCGACTTCAACATATGTTACATGTTTTCGATACGTCAATTCAGTACAATTTCAACCATGAAGCGCTTTACATCGAAACAATGCGCTGAAATAGTGACGCTATACATCGAAAATACAGGGTGGCTGATAAAAGCCGCTACCAAAAAAAAATTGAATAACTTTTTTTCTTTTTAAGTTATCTGTTCCATTTTTGTTTTAATTTGCAGATTGATCTTTAAAATTTATTAAAATGGATAACTGGGGCACGCAAACAAGAATTTGGATAGTCCGCCGCTATCACGCACTGGAGTCCGTAGTTTTGGTACAGAGAGAGTACAGGCGGATGTTTGGCGGCGATCCCCCGAGCAGATGGACCATAATGAGACTGGTGAATAATTTTGCTGAGCAAGGAACAGTCGCAAGAAGGCCTTATCATCGAAACCCACCAGTTCGGACGGAGGAAACGATCGCTGCTGTAGCTGCAGCTATACAAAGCAATCCAAGGGTTTCAACAAGAAGCTTATCTGCTCAACTTGGTGTCAGCCGACAATCTTTGCAAACAATAATGCACAAAGATTTAGACTTATTTCCCTACAAAATTCAAATGGTTAACAAACTGAATGCAGCAGACTTGCCGATTCGCTTGGAATTTTGCCAGAAGATCCTGCAAATGGTGGAAGAAGACCCAAACATGTTAAAGTGCCTTTTCATGTCTGATGAGGCCCATTTCGACTTAAACGGCAATGTGAACAAACAAAATTGTCGAATATGGAGTACTTCTAACCCACAGATACTCCACGAGACGGAATTGCACCCTCTTCGCGTGACAGTGTGGTGTGCGGTTTCTTCACGCTGTATTGTCGGGCCTTATTTTTTTGAAGAAAATGGTCACACCGTTACGGTTACTGGAGACCGTTATTTGAAAATGCTGAAAGAATTTTTCTATCCAGAACTACGCCGAAAGAGAATTCCTTTCAACTCTGTGTGGTTTCAACAAGATGGGGCAACGTCTCACATAGCCCAGACTGTTATGACAGAGTTGCGACGAAAATTTCCCAATAAACTGATTTCAAGAAACTCCGAATTTCGTTGGCCCCCCAGGTCGCCTGACCTTACTGCACCTGACTTTTTCTTGTGGGGTTTATGTAAAGAAGAAGTTTATAAAACAAAGCCAACAAATTTGGATGAACTAAAACAATCCATTCGGGCAACAATTGCGGCTATTCCTGTCGCAACTCTCAAAGCAGCAATGAACAACTTTTTACTAAGATGCCGCACTTGTGTCAACGAGCATGGGGGGCATTTAAATTCAATTATTTTTAAAACTAGTTAAGCTACATTTAATAAAATTTAATGACCTTCAACTTGAAAAAAAATAAATGAATTCCATACACTAAAAAAAAAGTTATTTGAGTTTCTTAATGTAGCAAAATTCATCAGCCACCCTATAGTTGTTCTATTATTCTAACTCAACGCGCATATCGCAAAAAGTATCGCGGCAAACAGGCACCGCAAGACAATACAATTCATCGTTTGGTGTCGAAGTTTTTTGAGTACGGGACAGTAGGAGATCGTCAGCATGCCGTTCATCAACGACCATGACGGTCCAATGAACTTGTTGAAGCAGAGAGAGAGAGCGAAGGGAGAGCGTTGCCCAGGAGCCAACAGTGCCGTATCGTCGTCGCGCTCAGCATTTTGGCGTCAATGCGACGCATTTTAAAGGATGATTTAAATTTGTCTCCGTATAAAGTGCAATTGACACAAAGAATATTGCTGACAGACCATTCACGTCGCTTGGAATACGGCCAAACAGTCGCTCGAATGGTTGACACTGAACCCAATTTTTGGAAGCAAATTTTAATGACTGGCGAGGTACATTTTAACCCCCCGGGCAACGTGAATAAACAAAATTGCCGCATTTGGAGAACTGAGAATTCACACGAGATCCATAAAACGCCATTACATTACCGGAAATTAACTGTTTTGGTCGGTCGGCTTTTGCGCCAAAACCATCATTAGGCCATAGTTTTACGGAGAATAGTACATAAAAGGCTATGGTAAGCTAAGTGATTTAAAAATTATGATTTCTCAATATCAAAGTGCCCCTGTTGCTGGTAATTAGTGGTAGTGAGGAGTTTGGAAATCTTATACGGGCCAAATATTCACCACAAGCTAAATTCTGGTAAATCCCAGAAAAAACAATGCATACGGAATACCCGAATATGCATACAAATATTCGAAGTAACGTATGGCGTACAATAAGTCAAATAAAAAAGTATGTGAAATATTTGTAGATCACAAAGAGTTTTTCGCTGCGAATACTGCATTAATCCCCCTCAAAAAAACTAAAACGAAATGATTTAAAGCCAGAAGTTCATTTGAATTGATTATTAAATTAAATTCATATAACCCAAAATCGACTTCAGCTACATACATTTGTGTGTGTGTGTGTGTATAGTTGTGATTTTGCCAGAGAAAGGTAAATATTTTGCATGCCCTTACAATGAGGGTACTGCAAATTGTGAAAATGTTTCAATTCGTTTTTATTCTCTCGCTGAATGCACTTACTATGTTGGAAATATTTTCGCAAATTGGCAAAAATGAACCAATTAAAATTTTTGCTAGCATTTTTTTCTTTATGCCTTTGTTTCAATACTGGCTTTTTTCGTTGTCGTTTTTTGTTTTAAATGTATTTTTTATTTTTTTTTTCTCTTCCTGCATATTGAAATACAAACAGTTTGTGGTGTTTCCGTTTCAACAAATTCCGTTTACCTTTTTGTGCTGGTCAGTCTTCGCTGCGCTGGTTAAGTGGCAACAATGCGGCGAGAAATGTGAGTGTAATACCGTTGCCGGCACAATATGGAGGTTAGCAGCTGGCGGATTATTGCTGGAGGCGAAAAATGAAAGCGTTGGTCGAGGAAAAGAGCAATCGTAATGGTCGTGAGCTAACCAAGTGACAAATGCAAATTTTCCCTAAAGTAATTAGGAAGGTTAAGGTTACACAGCCCATTGAGGATACAGGATATATAAAAAAAAAAAAAAATCGATAGAACTTAAAGCAGCTCACAAATGCCACTAAATTCAAAACCTCTAGGAAATTTAAGGAATTTATTGGGTATGTTTTGAATTAAAACAAAATTAACTGCTTTTAATTGGAATTCAATAGCTGCGCATTTAAATGTGCTTTTGAAAAGTCTCTGATAGAGAGTCACACGTAATTTTATTGCACAAACTCGAAAGCATCGGTTCCATTCTAATTTTTTGGATGGTTTGACTAAAATCTTATCTCCCGAACAGATAGTAATTGCAATAGAAAACTGCGAACCATTCTATTTTATAGCGTCCTCGAGTATACCTCACGGTAGTAATTTTGGTCCAATTTTATTTATTCTTTTCGTTAAAGACATTAGCTCTTCTTTCAAAAACTCGAGTTTTTTCTGCTGTATGCAGATGTTTTTCCGATGGTGCAATGGTTTTTCGACAATCACTCTTGGATTATCATTCGCCCCAATGCGGCAATTCTGCTTATTGACGAATCCACTGAGGTGAAAATGTGCCTCATCACTGAAGACGATTTTCTTCGAAAATTGGTCATTCACTGTTTTGATTTGAATGCCCGTTTTCATAATAAGCCTGAATAACTTTAACGCGTTGCTTGATTATGTATCTTTCCATGATTGAAATTGAATTAGTCTGAAATTGAAAAATGTCTAATGAAAAATAGAATAAAAACTTTACGTTTAGCTGTGGTTCACATTCCGCATCGGCCCTTGAATTTTAACCACCCTTTATTATCTGGATCGTTCCAACAATAAAGTGAATAGAAGAGTATATTCCGATTGTAGGCGTTAAAAAAAAGTGATATAGTTGTTTTTGCTACTGAACATTAAAACTTGAGCTTTAAGATTTCATTTAAGCTATTTTTGAGCTTTCTGACACGTCACCTTTTTTATTTCGAACTGTAAAGTTAAAAAAATGACGCAGTGCTGTGTTTGGTAGTAAAACTAAAATAGTCAAATGGCACTTTCCGATTTTTACTTTTACACAAAAACGTGAAAATTTAACGAGTGGAGCCGCGGAACTCACAACTAGGTGCACGTTCTGATTTCCACTTTTTGCGGTCAATGCGGAATACGCTTTCAGTTATCCGCTTTCACCTTCACTACAACTAAAGGTGTTGAAATGTGTCCTGGATCTTTCTTGGTTTCAAAGGATGAGGCTTTTTGTTGCCGGGAGAAATAGTAAAATAATGAACGCATTGATGTATGTATAATTGAATAGAGAATTTATTGCAATAAAATCCCATCAGTTATATGCCAAAAATGAATAAATAAATGAGCCCGTAAACATTTGAATTTATTTCATTTAAAAAATCTTACTGACTGCCTTTAATATGTGGCCACCATTTCCACGGCCTAATTGAGTTTGATTGGCCTCATTGGAGATTGTTAATTGTTAATGGCTAATTAAAAAGGAAAAGAAAAACAAAACGAAATGCGCAAGAAAAGCGCTGAAGAATTAAATTAATGCAAATATATTGCGAATTGTGGCCGACGAAACGACGTTGCAAGTTGAAGTTTATTAACGAGTCGCAAATATATTTACACAGCAGCGGTACTCCGCAATTGCAGCAGCATACGTAGAATATAATTCCAATGACTGCGATTTTCATTGTTCATGGCCACGTTGAATGGCGCGTCCTTACCGATCCTTAACTTCCATACTTAACTTGATGCGCCGTTGCAGTTCCGCCCGTACATTTAATCAGTAACCTGAAAAAATCACCACTCGAGTGTGCTAATGGATAAGGATTTGCAAAATGAATGCTGGCAACTTGCACTTGCAGTAGCAGCGCGCATTGTTGGTGTTGACACTCTGCACACTTACAAAAACGCTCTCTCTCTCTCTTTCTCGCTCCCTTCCGATGTGTGCAATAAGCCATAAATAGTAGTGAGGAGCAGAAAGTGGGGCAAGCCGAACAATTTCAAGTAGCCATGTGTCTGCTTGATAAATTTCATTGATTCTTCTTGCTCATTTGTAGTACATACATACATACATACATAAGCACATACGTTAATGCATACATTTGCACTGCCGCCACTTGCTGTTAATCAAACTTTTCTTACGTGTGCGCGCGTTGCATTTAACTGCATATTTATCGATCCTTTGGCAGGACTTCGTGGACTGCGCGTCCACAATTACAGTTGTTTGCCATCAATAATGAGAAGAAGGAATACAATGAAGTCAACATGACCGCATTCCATTGCAAATACAGATACAATTTAATTACATACATCCTTACATACATAAACTTCCATATGCATGTATGTATGCATGTGTGCAGTTGCCTACAAAACCAAGCGTTGCATTTTCTCTTGTTGCAATTCTCTTGGACGTTTCGCCGATACAAATTAACTCCTCATTTATCTCGCCACACGTACACTTAGCCAAATACATGTGTATTTGTATGTGTGTGTAGTGCATCGACTCTGGCGCCAAGTGTCACCGCAATGAGTTCCTAATTACTTTTCACTTTCTCCTTCCGTACTGCTTTTTATTCAGTTTATTCTGTTCATTTGGCATTTTATAGTTTTTTATACGACCAAAAAGGGCAACAAATAAATTAATTTTCTTGGCATTTGTCCAAGAAGTTGGCAGCAATTAAATGAAAAGCTGCCAGGAAATGTGAAATTAGTGAGTTTCATAGCAGAGAATGGGTGCACACAATCAACGCGGAATTTGTTAAAAGTGGTAATGTTTGATGCCCCTTCCGTCCTCCCCATTCTCAAGCTTGCTAGGCATTTGTTCTGCTATTGGAGCCACCGAACTTCTGGCATCTGTAGTTGTCTGACTTTTGCAAGTATGTAAGTATGCCTGCACCCAGGGAGGCCGACTTTGTGCTCTTTGTGCAGTCATACTACGTACACACACACATTCACACCCAAAACTGGGTTGAGCTAGACATATTTTACAAAAGAAGTGTGTGAATTTTTTCTAATACTGCGCACTAACAAATTTATGGACCATCGTTTGTAGTGAAAAGAAATATTAGTGATACTGAAAATTTATTTCCAAATAGACTGCATGCTTGGACGTTTGTGTTGAGTACAGCAAAGCCAAGTTGAATCGTATGGAAACGCTTACACAGCAGCCGAAACTTCATTTGCGTATAAAATAAAAAAAATGTTAATTGAAAGAATGCAATGGTAATTGTACGAATAGCATTAGCTCAAATTATTTTATTTTATTCTAATTATCCCTTTTTTAACTCCTGGAAGGCAGGTATATATGCAGAAGTGACAGTCGGCATTTAAACCAACTCACTTAGACGGTTGCCGATCCAATTATGATACGACAGTAACATTTTACCTGTCACGCCTCTTTAGGGTCATAGTGATGAACCCATTTCTTATCCCCATCGATCGAAAATACTTGATTAATTATTACAATTTATTTCTCAAAATAACTTTTATATTTGGTATAAAAGCTACCCAAAAACAAAATTGGATGATTAATTTTGTGCCACCTGTTACATACGAATGTACCCACACATACTCGTATATGAAGTTACCAACTGTAATTACATAGTAAAAACAAAAGTATTCTAACCATAAGTCTGGTTCATACCACCACTTCTAAACAGTTAAAAAAAAAGCTTAAACCCCACAAATTTTAACTAATTTTGTATACCTCAATGACCGGGGTATATGCAGGTATATTTATTGTCCTTCAGATGATGATGATGGTGATGTCGATGACAACGGCAACAATAGATTTGATCGAAGGTGTCGTTGTTATTCAACCGCAACGGAAGCTATGTTGGTAACTTTGAATAAATTTGTGTCACTCTGGCAGTGTTGGCCAACAACAAGTGCCACCCATAGAAGCCGCTTGGAACGCTCTTACACACACCTATACATGCCTACATATGTTTGCTCAGATTTAGCTTTTGAGACATACAAGATAAGAGTAGGCCATTCAATTCGGTATTCCCGAAATCCCGAAAGTACAAACCTAGAGTGTTAGTGCCTTCACGGCTACGGGGAATGTCGTCCTAGATATTTAGGGACATTATTATTTAAGTGATTTCTATTTAATTTGGTTATATGACATGCTGACCAAAAATTACCTTTTTTCGAAATATTTGATTTTGAAGTTTAAAAAAAAAAAGGTTTTTTTTGCTTGTACGTCTAGTTCTGTTTTTAATGTTAGTTCAAGCGTCCGATTTTTTTTCTGTTTTTTATTAAAGGGTATGTTAAGAAGGCATTCGACACTATCAAACAAGCCGCAATATGGCTGGTACTCTGTAGAAAGGAAGTTCCCGCCAAGATAATTCGCCTCATCAAAGCTCTCTACGAGAACTCCGAACTGGCAGTGCTTCACAAAGGCGATATCAGCGATCCATTCACTACCAACGCAGGCGTAAGGCAAGGTTGTCCCCTATCGCCCCTTCTCATCTTGAAGGACGATGATGAAGTCATGAGCCAACTGACCATGCACAAAAGAGGTATCTGAAATTTCCTAGACATATTGAAGACCTGGACTTCGTCGATGACATCTGCCTCCTCTCTCACAAACTCTTTGGCATGCAACCGAAAGCGGACAGACTAGTCGCGCTGGAACGCACTGTCGGACTAGAGGTCAACATCGCCAAGACCAAGTCTATAAGAGTTAGCTACAAAGACGCAAGGCAGATATTGGTTGACGGATGCTCGGTGGAATTTGCCGAAAGCTTCTGCTACCTTGGCTGCATCATCACGGCAGATGGTGGAGCAGATGAAGATGCCAACTACAGGATGTCAACAAAGCAAGGGCGGCATTCGTGCGAATGCATACATTATGGAGGAGTTCACAAATCTCCAAGTGTACTAAACTATGAATATTCGGCTCATGCGTAAAATCCGAATTGTTGCACGGAAGTGAAACATGGCTGGTCTCTAACACCATCGCACAGAGGCTACAATCTTTTGTCAACAAATGCCTGTGCATCATCTGCAGAACATTATGGCCAAACACCATCAGTAACGACGCACTGTGGAGATTAGTGAATGAGGAACCCATTCTTAGGCAAATCAAACGCAGAAAGTGCCGATAGATGCGTCACACATTGAGAAAACCACCAAATAGCATTACAAGAATGGTACTGGACTAGAACCCGCAAAGGAGCAGAAGTCGCGGTCGACCAAAAAACATTTGGAGAGAGTAGATGTTGCGCGAACTAGCAGATGGCAACAGTACAGAACCGTGTACGATGGAAGATTATTGTCGATGCCCTATGCTCTCAACAAGGAAAAAAAAACAATTTTATAAAAATTGTCGAATATTCAAGGCTAAAAATATATACATATATAAGTGTAAGGCAAAGAACAGTTTCGAGGTGCTTTACCACAGAATAACTACGAAAAATCGTTCTTTATTTTTAATACCCATATTTCTGTACCTTATGAGCTTTTTGGAATCCGCTATTCTCATTGAAATTTTAAGATGCTTTTAAAAAAATATGGCGTGCTGTAAAACACTAAAACGCAAATTTAATACATTTGACCTGTAGTTTCGCGCATATATCGATTTTCTCACTTGTGAAGGAACGTTTGTCTGAGTAACACAGCCCATACCCAAGTAGCACATTTTAGTACACCACTTATAGAGCCACTGCTTTTTATTAGTCGAACGATCTTGATTTGACTATGAACCTGCCTAAGTCATCTATTTTCTTATCTGCAATTTCATTCAAGTTAACCAACGGGAATTCGCCTAGGATTTTATATCTTAGAGCACCCAGACTTCGGTAGTGAAATACTGTTTCCCTACATTTTTCTTGATTGCAGCTTCTACATATATCGTTGTACGGCCACCCCATCTTCCTGGCATCGTCTCCCATAGGCCATAGGTTATTGTTGACGTATTTCTAAATTTGTACGCTCGTGGCTTACTTAACAACTGGTAATTTCTGCATTTGTTTAAATTGGACCACGCTTGTTTAGTTAACTTGTAGGTATCCGTGTTAGTTCATCTATCAAGGACCTGCTTCAGGAATATCAAGAAGATCTCCTTTTTGCACACGTTTTATGGGCAGCATATTTCTACCGCTTCGGATTCGTTATAGGATGTCACCTATCCTACCAGTTCATCAGCTCTCTCATTTCCTTCTATGTTCCTATAGTCAGGTACCCAGATAAGAGTGCTGTCTAACGGGCACGCTAAAGCATTTGCATTGCCTAACGATTTTTGAATTGGTTATAGATGACTTTAAAGCAGTGCTGTCCATCCCATACATCAATTGATCACACGTATTCTTACTCTCCATCGTTCAGTCGTTAGCAAACCAGCAACGAATAAACACCAAGATTTTCCGCGACGCTTAATGTATGCAATACAATGCCCTGTGAGGACTTTTTTATGCTAGAAAATGCCTTTGGCGACTTGCAATGCCTTTTATGTTACAAGTCGTTCAAAGGAGGCTATAGATGTAATATCAAAAGGCATTTCGATTCCTCCCACAAAAATTTTCTACTCCAATCCAATACTTATTTATTTTGGTTTAAATTTCCCATTTCCCACATTTTTCATTCTGGACAGCACTGCTTTAAAGCAGTTCTCACAGGGCATTGTATTGCATACATTAAGCGTCGCGGAAAATCTTGGTGTTTATTCGTTGCTGGTTTGCTAACGACTGAACGATGGAGAGTAAGAATACGTGTGATCAATTGATGTATGGGATGGACAGCACTTCTTTAATGCTAAGACGGTTTCTAATTATCTTGCAAGCTTCTCTTATTCCGAGAACTTCTGTTTGAAAAATAGAGTAGAATGGGGTAAGATAGGTATGGGGGCACAATAAGTAGGTGGGGGTTTCGTCGCACTGTTTTTGCAGAGGTCACTCGTCTTATGTGAATTGAATACGTGGTGGGGAACAACGTTCGCGACTGTCATTTCGGCCGTCACCATTGATTAGTTATCCTAGTTCTGGCGTCGTTTAGTTTTTTGTGAGCTTTTCTCCGACATAGCATTTTTTTTATTCTACGGTGCAGTGCATTTAATGTATGTAAATATTTGTCAGGTGAGTTTTATTTTACGTAGAAAACAATGCTGAACACGAATAATGTGTTAGTTTTTTGATATTTTTGTTTTTAAAAAAAATATCGACACTAACATAAAACATGTGCTTGGGGGCACTATAGGTCAGCCGTCTGGGGGCATTATAGGTCACTACTTTTAATTGAATAAAATAAATTTTAATTGTTTTTGCAGCAAAATGGTGCGTAATTATGTGCGAAAAACGCCGAACGAAGTGAAGAGGACGTAAAAAACGCAATCGCGGCAGTCCGAGATGGCGCTAGTGTTCGATCAGCCTCTAAACAATTTAAAATTCCGTTCGAAACATTACGTGCTCGCGTGATGAATTAAAGAAAAATTCCTAACTTTTATAACATGTGCAGTGTTCATACTCTATAAATAAAAGTTAAAACGTTAATTTCCAAGCCATGTACATTGTTCTTTTCCCCTCACATATAGTGACCTATCGTGCCCCCCGATTTTGAAAATATCGAAAAAAAGTACCTTTGTCTTATTGAATGCAGCTTCCAAAATATTTAGCCAAACATAAGTCAGTACAACAAAATGTTAGCAGTTAAATAACCTTTCAAAATCTTGCTTATTTTTCAAAATCAATGCAAAAACACCGTAGCAAGAGCTCTCCAAAAAAAAATGACCTATCTTACCCCATTCTACTCTACTATTCTTATTCCCCAGGCAAAAATACTTGGAAGGTTCAAGGCCTCTTTTTGGACAACAAAAAGGCTTATACTACATAATGAAATACAAGCATCTCTTAAGCGCTAGGCGAGATTATATAAGTATGAGGGCGGTTCAACAAGTACCTGTGTTTGTTCCTGAGTTGGCACTAGCATCGTGTGCTGCCGTCTATTTAACGATGGTAAAACCAATTTCAGGCTGATTGATAGGTTAGTTTGGATTTGGCAACTATTTGAGTAAGACGAGTTTCGTGATTTTCGCAGTATCGTTCGAGAATTCGCTTTCTGTTTTTGGATGGGTGAAAATGCGAGGAAATAAAAGCAAAGCTGGATGCTGCCTATGCGAACGTTTCACCATCTATGACCACAGTTAGATATTGGTACAATGAATTTAAACGTAGGCGTACATCCGTTTTTGATGAGGAGCGACCAGAACGCCCGGCAGACATGGTAACCGGGGAAATCATTCAAAAAGTCCACGACATGATTCTCGCTGATCAACAAACGAAAATGCGGGAAGTAACAGAGGCCATAAGTGTGTCGAGCGGTACGGCACTTTACAAGATAAGTTTGCGATGAAAACATTTTCCGCTCGATGGGTGGCGCGATTGCTCACGGTGAACAAGCGGATGCATGTGTTTGGAGCAATTTAAGCGAGATCCGAAGGAATTTTTGCGTGGACTTATCACCGTTGATGAAACCTGGATTCATCATTACACACCAGAAACTAAGCAACAATCAAAACAATGGATCTCTCTCGGTGAATCTGTTCCAAAGAAGGTGAAGACAGTCCCATCGGCCGGTAAGGTCATGGCGACAATTTTTTGGGATGCGAACGGCGTCATTCTCATGGATTTTAAAAAAAAGGAAGTACGATCACTGGAAAATACTACCGTGAGTTATTGGGCCGCTTTCACAACAAATTGACAGAGACACGGCCGCATTTGGCGAAAAAAGCTGCTATTTCACCATTATAACGCATCAGCACATTCAACTGGAGTTGTCGTCACCAAATTGCATGGAATGCGTTATGAATTACTGCCGCGCCCTTCGTATTTAACCAATCCGGATCTCTGCGACTTTTTCTTGTGCACTAACATGAAGAAATCGATCGCGAGAAAAAAATTTAGTTCAAACGACTAAGTGATCGGCGAAACAAAGGCGTATTTTGGAGAGTTCGACAAATCCTATTTTTTGAAGGGGTTAAAAAATGGCCGGAGTGTTGGGAGGAGTGTATCTTTCTAAACTATCGTATGTTGAAAAAAATGGTTAAAAAAGGTGTATACATTTCTAGCACGGGTACTTATTTATTGAGAATCCATTTCATTTAGAGCAGCTAAATTTTCCGCAAGATGCATACGATTAAGACAGTATCTGAAAAAAAGATGAGTATTTAATTCAATTTGGATAGGATCTAAATAGAATAATATAAAGTCCATATATAAAATTAAATAAATTTCTAGCATCGCACATCCTTTTATGGTTTTCGTATTATGATTTTAGCTCTTAAACCAAAAATTAAATAACCCAAAAAAATCGGCAATAATGCAAATTCATCGGGATTCAGTTCACTTGTACTCGTATACGTGTAATTGCTCATCCTGTTGAGCTGCTGTGCCTGTATAACTTATCTTTGAGGTTTTGCAATTGACAGCTCGAATTACGTTTGATAAGGGACCAGCAAGCGAAAAGTGATTGGTTATAAAGACCGGTAAAGCTGGTGTTGTAAGACTTGCATATACGAGTACGTGCTGCAATGCTTGTAGTGTTGCATACACGTACGTACATGCGTGAGTGCTCCCAGTGAGCGCAACGGGTCGGAATTTTGGGCAAAACGAAAGACACTGTGAAGTGGCAAGTGCCCTCGACTGGCAATGTCAAACCTCCGAGTGTATTTCTGCCCTAAAAAACCTCCTCATAAAACCCACTTGACGTTTGAAGTCGGCTTGAAAGTATAGGTCCTTTCATTTGTGGAACAACCTCAAATATAAACTTACTGTATCTCTATGTAGTGGTGAGTCTACAATTAAGGAAAGACAATGGTGTACAAATGCTACCAAAACGATCCGAATTCATATAGACTGTTACTTCAGCTGTTACAGCAACAACTAGAGCAGGGATCAACGTCCTCTAGTGATGATAATTTTTTTTATCTGGGATCTATTGGCCGTTATAATGAAAATATTCACAATTCCTCCATTCCGCCATTCTCCATTACTTTCGCTATGAAGCAGATGGGACTTCGAAAGTGAGCAATAATGCTATGTGCATTACGTCTTTTCTGCGTAAGATATGGTCGTGAGTCGTTAAATCAAGCGTATCTAATTGTCGTCGGTACGTCTGAGTTGACCTCCTCTGGAACACTGTTTCATGCTGAACTCAGTCGGGAAGCTCGATTGTGATCAGACGTGGCCCAGCACTTCCGCTGCCGCTACTGAAGCACCTTTAATGTTGCGTAGCGCACGCAGCACTTGCTTGGCAAACGTTCCTGTAGCATCCCAGAAACGCTTCGAATTGTCTCTCTTGCCTGTCATTCAAAGATCGTGGCTAACTCCTCACGTTCTCTTGCGAACTTTGGACAGTAGAAGAGTACGTTTCGCTCGTCTTGAAACTCCTCTGGGCAGGTAGGACAAAGTGGTGAAGCGGAGAGACCAAACCTATGCAGATAATACTGGAAGCATCCGTGTTCGCTCAGCCTTCATCGTAACCACGTAGCAAGGTAAGAGATGAGTTCGGGTGTCCAGCGGCCATTAGCCATTCGTTAAGTGACGTAATTCGCTGTTCCAAGTATTGGCCCCTTGTTGGTTTTGCACCTTGCCTTGGATAGAGACGGTTTAGTTTACGAGTTTGGATATCAAGTGGGGTTTTTTTTCGCAATCATCCAAATTGCATCCTCCAATACTGTCAGGTTAGCACAGCTTACTCGCAAAGCGCTTGCCCCATAAATCTGCCTGTCCTCTCATAGGTATGTTTCTCGGGCCTGGGACCAAATGGGAGCGGCTTATATCAGGATAGAGTCTGGATAGTAGATAGAAACCTCTTTCTTGCATCTTGGGCTCCCTTATTGCTCGGCAGCAACCGTCTGAGACCATTTGTAATTATGGCACCTTTCGCGTTGACTTTCATCGCGTACTCTCTGAATATCATGCGCGAGTCAGTCAGACAAGCTATTGTGCGGCCGGTTTAGGCTGGATGTCGACGCCTCCGATATTTACCGCCAAGTTCAGTCTTAACATTCAGAGTTAACATTCTGCCCTTCCATAGGGCAGGGCATTCACAGAGGAAATGGAAGACTGTTCCCTTTTTCTCTGATTGTTTACAACTATGACACTGTGTGTTGTGAGGGATGCCCATTTTGGCTGCTTGTTCGCCGATGGACCAGAATCCAGTTATGATTGTCGTTAGTCTACAGGCATCCCGTTGTTTCATGTTTATCAGTATCGACGATTGCTTGAGGTTGTAGGTGGGTCATAATGTTCTACTAATTTTGCATTTCGTCTGGTCTCTCAATCTACAATCCGCGATACGGAGGTATTTTAGGGAAATTGTCTTCTTGACACCTTACACCTAACGGAGTGGATACCGATTCTGTAAGAGCGTTATTCATGGCAGATTCCCCTCTTGCCAGTTCCAATGTCCCGGGACCCAGATTAAAGTAACATTATGGTTTTCACTCAGGGTGGTAAGGCTATTCCTACTTTGTTCCACCACTTTAGAGGTTGTTGTAGCCGAATCCAGTAACTGGATTGCAGCTTGGCTATCTGAAAGAATAGCGATATTACCCTTAAAAGAGAATCAGCTATTAGCGGCCTACAAACTTCCCCAATTACCAGTACTTCCGCCTGGAAGAGACTGCTGTGACAGAAGTTATTACACGTTTCCTAAGTGTTTCAATTAGGCAGTGCCCTTCTGATGATATCAACCACTGTACTATTGGAAACCTGGTCTAGATTGCTGAGGGATCTAGTTGTGTTTTCATTCTCTTAACGACTTCTTCCATTGCAGTGTCGGACTCTTAGAAAACAATTAGAAAACAGGCTCACCAGCATTTTAAGTAGTAATCGAACTTATATTATATAATTTAACTATTTCTAAAATTTACTGCTTCAAATTACTTTATTCTCCGAAATATGCTTTGAACAGATTTCAGTCATTTTTGAGCGCTGTGACATTTACACTCAGCAGGGCGGCCAGAATTAATTGTTTTCCCTGAAAGTTCAATCAAATTTTACCTCATGTGAATGCATCACAACGCAAAAATAAGCACAAGTGATGAATACTTAGCGCGGCACCCCGGAAGGGAACAGCCAAACTAACATAGTATGGAAATATTCTGGCTTAGATACTGGCATTTAATAGAAGAAATTATAACAGCTCGCCATTGACTAGAAAAATATCGTTATAAAAATGATAAATTTGTCCGCAAAGTGTTTGAGTTCTCTTTTTTTTTTTTGAAGTAAAGAAGTTTTAGAACAAAACGAGTTTTCCAGAAAAAGGGCCATCGAAGAAGAATTCTAGCAGCAACAGTTGGCGCACTTGCTTATCGGCACCCACGTCACTGTTGATAGTTATGATTTCGAGGTTGTAAGAGACTTCGTTTATCTAGGAACCAGCATTAACAACGATAACGAGGTCAGCCTAGAAATCCAACGTAGAGTTCCTCTTGCCAACAAGTGATACTTTGGACTAAGTAGGCAACTGAGCAGTAAAGTCATCTCTCGATGAACAAAAATAACACTTTACAAGGCTCTCATCATGTCCGTCCTAACGTTATGGGGCAGAAGCTTGCACGATGATAATATCCGGTGAGGAAGATTCTGAACCTTTGCGCGTTGGCGACGACGAGTATCATAGGCGAGGGAACAATGAGCTATATGAGCATTACGACGACAAAAACAGAATGCAACGAATAAGCCTCTGGATTCGTTGGTTTCGTCACGACGTCCGAATGGATAATGGGTACAAACGCTCCGGATCTGAAAGTATTCGATGCGATTCCAGCAGGTGGTAGCAAAGGAAGAGGAAGGCCTCCTCTGCGTCAGGAATATCAGGTGGAAAAGGATTTGGTTTCACTTGGTGTTTCTTACTGGCGCTGGTTACCACCAGCAAGGAAGAAAGAGCAAAGAAATCCTCTAATGCCTTATAGGTATAAAAAAAAATGCTCGGCAAAAGACTTGAGGCTTATTTCCTCGACTCACACAATGGATATACATACATGGCTGCCAGGAGGGCTTTATGGTTCACTTGTATGGGGGACGTTATGCGATAAAGTGACTTACGTTAAAAGCTTGGAGAATCTGCAAGGGATGTCAGGAATATGTGTAACCGGCTCTATGAGCACAACTGTAAGAGCGACAATAGAAAAAATTGTCAACTGGCACCCAATTAAAGAAACTCGGCCAAAAGATCTGCACTAAGACTGAGGATGACTACACAATTCACACAAAGGTTTTCTAGTCACAGCAACATTCTGGATTCAAATGGAAGGTCAGATTACGTAATTTCAAAGGTTAAATTGGCAATAAACCTAGCGTCATTATAGAGTAAAAGATAGATCATTCATACAATTTCTTTACAGATGGGTCCGAAATGGCGGAAGGAGTAGAAGCGGCTGGCTCTCTTTTGTTCGCAATTTGATCTCCAAAATTCTTTCAGACTCGCTAATTACTGTAGTATATTTCAAGCTAAAATCTATACCGTAACAAAAGCAGCTGAATCTGCTCCGGAATTAATTCCTCTTAATACTCAGACCAACATTTCCATTGATAGCCAAGCGGCTTTATTGTTTTAATAATTATGGCTCATTGGCTTAACTTGTAATGTGTTAAAAAATGCAGACACGAAATGGATGAACTCTGCGGAAATGGGCAGGTCACTATTTACTGAATACCAGAACACAAAGGAATAGAAGGAAATGAGAGAGTCGATGAGCTCGCTAAGGCAGGTATTCGCTTGCCGAAATTCAGCACGTCAGACATATACCAATCACTTTCCCTTCTAAAAACGAAACTGCATGAGGAACTAGCTCTGAAACACAGTCGATAGGGGAACACTCAACCTCGTACAAAACTACCAAAATTATACTGAGGACTTGAGATACGAAAACTACAAACTTTATTTTTTCACTCTCTAGAAAAAATTGCGAAATATTGGATGAAATACTGACTGCACACTGTCCCACTCTACATCACAGGATTAGTCCTTGATGATGCGTGTAACACATGCAACGAAGCGAAGGTCAGGGGTACTTTAGAATATCTGCTTTCCCACTGCCCTGCTAGGATCAACATATTTTTCATCCTTGATGGATATTGCTGACAAAAGGCTGAACGGCTTGTTAAAACTCGCGAAGAGGAATGTGCATTAAGAAGTGCATAAAGTAATAATTCGATTCCAAATGCATAGAACTAGTAACACAATGGACCGTAGAGCTCCAAGTGAGATATTTTTACAGATCACCCAGCACTACCTACCTACCGCGGACAGTTGTCTCAGAGTGAAATGTTTTATAGTTATCTGAAAGTCGGTTTCAATTGAACATAGTGAAAATAGCACCGCAGCAACGGCACAAATTACCGGAAGGCAATGCCAATAAATCCGACACCGGAATGGATAGTACTTCATAGTACGCACAAGCACTAGCCAGGAAACGGAAATAAGCACCAAAAAGTAGGTACCAAAAAAAGCCAAAAAAATTGGGACCAAAAAACGCCACAAACAGTAGGCACCAAGGAAGTATAGCACCAAAAATATATTTCCTACAAGTTTGCACCAACAAACAACGCCAAAAAGTGGGCAGTGTTATTTCTCACTAGAAACTAGCAACCACAAGGAAAAACTCAGGAAAAATAGCTTTAAGTGTACCTAAGATATATATAAGGTATAGCTCTCTCTCTCCTTTTCCTCTACGCTACATCTTTTTTCTCTCTCGCGAAATAAAAATACCCAAATCGTTGCATGGCCTTGAAATTTTACTCTCCATTCTCGCTGGTCCATCGACGCCTAAGAAGTTTCACTTCAAAAAAGTTTACAAGCTTTTCACAGAAGGTCGAGAATGACGACGCTCACTTGTTTAGAAAGAAAAAAAATTGTCATGGAGAATCGTCGAATCGCAATTAGAGAAGTTGCTGAGGATGTCGGCATATCGATTGGCTAATGCCATGGAAATTTTGGGCACGAAGCGTGTGGCAGCGAAGTTCGTGCCAGCAGTTGTTGAATGACGTCAACGATTGTCCAGATTGGCTAAATAGGGTCAGAACTGGTAACGAATCATGGGTATATGGTTATGAGAGAGGCTCCAGGAGATCCGAGGCAAAAAAAAAAACACGCCAAGTTTGATGAAATGTCAAGGCTTTGCTCACTGTTTTCTTCGATTACCATGGCGTGTGCATCAGGAATTCTTACCTGGAGGTCGTACGGTAAATAAGGAGTATTACCTTGAATGAGTATTACCTTGTGAAGCAATTTGAAAAAAATGAATGAATGGAATGGAGCGGACCTTTTTTTACATTTTAACTGGTCTAAAGCCGGTTATTTTAGAAACATATTAGAATTTTTTTTCTCTAGTAGGAATTGGTGTTATAACTGTTATTTTGGACGATTGGCATTTCTTAACACATCGCCGTGTTAAAAACACCACTTGCTTGCTTGAAAGTGAGTGTTCAATTTCCCTACCAGTATTTTTCCCTGCAGGGATGCTGCCAGATTATGTTATTGTATTAAAGTGCGCTCTTGACTAAAAATTAGTGCAAATAATTGATGAAGGACAGATATGCTGTGGGTACTAATGTGGTTACTCATATAAAATGTGAATAAAATGGAAACGAACAAGAATAAGGAATAACAAAAGCCACACTAGAGTCAATCGTACTATGCTGAACTAATTTGTTAACAGTTTGCTTTGCAGCTGAAGTAGTTCGACTTTTGTCATCAATGCTGACAACTGGTACATTTAACACGGCGATGTCCTTCGAAGTGTCAATTCCAGGCTATTTTTCACATTACACTTTATAACGAACAAGTCAGCCTCTGAGGCCATATTTTTCTAGTCCTATATGTGGCGTGAATCTCCAGTTCAGGGCGAGCTGACAAAATAAATAAGAATTCATCAATGAACGCTTAAAAAATATTTTATTATGAATCTGGAAATTATTGAACAACATTTTTCTGATCTTTAAAATTGTTTTTCGACTTAATGTGATTTAATTTTTAAAAATTGCATTTTTGTTTTTTTTTTTACATCTGAAACTAAGTGGGAGCTACGCCAATTAAAAACTATTAAGCACTGCCTGTAAAAAACATAATCACAATAAAAACAACAAAGAGCGTGACAATGGCAGTGCCGCATTGTAGAAGAATATTTGCTCGGCATGCAGCTCTAATTGGGTATTTTGTAACTAATATATTTTTTCGTGCCTTTGAGACTTTATTTTTAGAACTTTGGCGCAATAAGCACTCAGTAATTGAGTCGGAATTTTTTTCCATTGCGTACTCTGTTTTAGTCAAAAATGGTTTAAATAAACAAATGAGAGATTTGCTTGTGCACAAAATCTTCCGAAAAAAGCACTTCTTATTCATAACGCTAGTTAAACCGGCAGTTAAAGGGCTACGAGAGGCACATATCGATAATGTGCTTTCCTCCAAACTGTATGGCTCCAATACAGCCCGTGGATCAAAACGTTATAAGGCTTACTAAACTGAACTACAAAAAATATATCTTAAGCCACATTGTTGCTCGTGGAAAATCGATGTAACGATGAGCCACTGCGAAATATCGACCTGAAAAATGCGATATGCTTTTTAGCTAGCGCACGGGATGCTTTTACTGCAACTTTAATTTAGTCATAGTTTAAGAAATTGTTTGAAAAAGTGGCTGGCTGGGATCGTAACGAAATCACCCCTCTTTCGGAGTTACGATCATAGATAACTAATGAGGCATCCAGTATTCAATTCATTGGAAGTTTGCTTCGGGAAGTAGACCGATTGCAGCAAGTTTCCCAATCTGAAATCGGTCAGTGCATTGTTGAACCTCATTCGGAACTCATAGCTTTAAATGAAGAATACTGTGAAGGCGATGAAACAGTCGGTGAAGGAACTAATGACGTGATGCTAAAGGAGCACATGAATTCAATCCATATAACGACTCATCTTTTGAGCAAAAGAACTTTTCGACGCAGTTTTTGCTACCTTCAAGTGAAGTGAAACGTATTGCGGACAAGACATTCTGCCTTGATCGAAACCAACGGTACTCAGAGGGAGCTATACCTGGGCAATACGTTAGTTTGGTATTGTGCTCACCAGCAGCTCATATTACCTGAACTCTACTGATCCCTCCAAATTCACTGCACCGCCTTTAAAAACACCGATATTACGTTTTGGATTTGATATGGTCAGCCGAGCTTTACATATGATTTCCTACGTTTAGGATTTCATTAAGGGATCTGTTTTTTGTCTCCAGGCTTCCTTTTGAATCATTGAAGTCACATTTCAGACATATAAAATCGCCTTACGATGATTCTCGCCCATCAGTGCTGGCGTACGGCAAGGCTGCCTGATGTGTTCTTTATTATTTTTAACTGTTATTGATGACATACTAAAAAGTTGTATTGAGAAGAAAAGAGGAGGTGTTTACTGGAACTTCTATTAACATCTCGAAGACCTTGCCTACGCTGAAGATATATGCCTTCTCTCCGTCAAACACGCCGACATGCAGAGCAAAATTTACGATCTGTCCTCAACCTTATTGAGTGCAGGGCTAAAACTAAATCACGAGAAAACGAAATCCACGAAAATTCAATCCACTAGCAGGCGCCGGTTCCTCTTAAATGGTGATCAAATTGACATCTTTGACACCTTTACCTACTTGGATAGTATCATTGCCGCTGAAGACAGTGCGAAACTAGACGTTAGCGCCAGAATAAATAAAGCACAGCTCCGAGCTATCTAGTCTTTAAGACGAATATACTATCAGTACTCTTGTATGAATCGGAAACCTGGCTCCCAAATAATTGGCCCGAAAACAAAATTCAAAGCTGTGTGAACAGATGTTTACGCAGGATATTGAATATCTGGTGACCCAACACCATAAGTAAAGCGATCTATACGAGAGGTATGAAACTCAGCCCGTAACTAATACGATAAAACTACGAAAGTGGAGATGGATTGGGCACACGCTTCGCAAGGACGCAAGTGAAATCTATCGTTAAGCACTGGACTTCAGTTGAGAAGGAAGTTGAAACGTCAGGAAAAACTTGGAACTAAATCAAGGTCCTTGCAAAAGTAGAAAAATAGAATGCAGATGGAGTGTTTTACTGATGCCCTACGCTTCAGAGGGAGAAACAGGAACAGAACAGGATGATGCTTCTCGGCTTATGACTTCTGTTAAAAATCCTTTAAATATACAAATATGCTTGCACATCCAATAATAGGATATTTATCAATCCCTTCTAGTTCATAAACTGGAATGTCTGCTAAACAGCTTAACTTCTCACTACAAGTCAGCTGTATTTAATGACTTTAGAGAAGGCTCTTTTTTTTCAAATAATGGTGTTTGACAGCAAGATTCTTACGTACAAATCTCGTAGTCGAACGACAAGAGCCAACAAGTTGAGAACGACGACGAATCAACATTTGGCCGTCTTCTTAAACACTTTTTAGTTAAATGAAACCAAACCACAGTTTTCGATATCAACAGTTCTCGAGCAGCTAAAAGCGGTGACTTTGTATGAAAATTGAGGAATTTTAACGACATTTGAAGTAAAAGCTGCCCTTGGCCGAAAGTTGGTTGTCATTGAAAACGAACGAAACGGGACTCTAAACACGCCAACCTTTCATATATTTAGTGATAATTTTCAAAAATTAAAAAAAATATTTTTTTATAATTATTGAAGAAAATTTGCTCAGAGAGAGGCACCCGCTTAACAAATTCTTGAAAAACTGCTTATCTGCGAATAAAAAGAAACACCTTAAATAAAGCCTTGGCCAAAAGTATTATGCACCTCACTAAAATACGATTAATTTAGAATTTGGCTCTCAAAGTGACCACTGCTTTTTGGAAATGTATCACTAGTATGTTTAACCGCAATTTAACCGTTTAACCTTTGTTTAGACTTTCGGGGTCGTCCTCTCTTCCGAAGGGGCTGCACTGGGAGTGGATCTTTGTTTACGTTGCTACCTTTATAATAAGTCAGGGCGGATGCATGGTAAGCTCGTAGGTGGAACCTCAGAATTGGATTTTGCGGCAATCTCATAAGTCGGCTAACCGATTTTTACACATAATCACATGGAGTTCGTAGCTTTTGGCACGAATCTTGAGATGGAACTTTTAGCTACTTGGCTGAGGGCGTATGTGGTCACTAAAACTTCGTATTTTAACTGTCTGGTATTGCTAAAGGTGTTTACCATACTCTTTGCATACTACAGCGCAAGCTCCTGCGGTTCTTTCATTCAGGGCAGTTCTTCTTTCGGAGGGAAGAAATCTGTTATTTTCTCTGTAGATGGCTCCAGTGATCGATATCTCGTAAAGTATCGATAAAACAATTTAAGGTTTATTGTCAAGGTGATATTTCACACTAAAACAAAATTCGTTTGCTGTTTTTTGTCTGATCTATTCAGTTGTGAGTTAAAAGGGTGTTAACAATAGAAATTTTCAAAGTGAAAATTCGGCACATTTTCCAGCTTTTCTTTGATAAAGGCAAGACATGTAAAGGCATGTAACTCAAGAAAATGTCAGTAATGTCAATAAAATCACAGAAATAGTCGAAGTTGGCTGGCCAGTTGTAGTAGCCGTAGCATAGCCCAGAGGCTAAAGATCGACGACAATTTTACGCAAAAGTAATGTATTTCTTTTTCCCAAACTATTATATTAGAAACTGTATTTATGCATTCGTTAGTGCGCATTTTCGGTGACACTAAATTAGATACAGTTCAATTCCAACAAGGCAATGCTCCCTGTCACAAATGACCGATTAGAGAAAATAACATTGTGTTGTTAGATTGCCGTGCACGGTCTCCAGATCTAAACACCATAGAGCACATGTGGGCTATTTTAAATTATAAGATAAGGGAACACCGCATAGCATTGCAAGCAGCCCTGAAAAATGCTTTAATTCACTAGTGGAGCATCATAAATACCGCCGGAATGTGCAATTCTTGTACGCAGCGTGACCCTTAGCATTGCTAATTCCTTTTATTTGTACTTTGATTTAATAAAATATCATTACTTCACTTTTTAAAAGGAAAAATTCAGTAATTCAAGGGTGTCTAATATTTTTGGCCAAGGCTGTATATAACATTTATATAATAAAACTAGCGGACCCTCTGCCTGCTTCGCTAGGCATATCAAAATTAGAAATGAATAATGAACACTCGATTTAGATTCACTCTATGTGTATTTATTCTTTTTTTACAATATAAAATTAATGTTAATTTTAAACTTAAACTAACGCAAACCCTTTTCGTAAACTACATTTTTTATTTTGCCCTGAGTTGTGGTATAAATAAACAGTACTGATGGCTTTCCTACACGTGAACATGATACATATAATTGTCCGTGGGAGAAGCATGCATATTCTAAGTCAATTCCGCATAATTCCAGCGATTGTCCTTGTGCTTTGTTTATTGTCATTGCAAATGCAAGACGTATTGGAAATTGCAATCTTTTGAAGTCAAAAGCTAAATCTGGTGGAATCGGAGGAATACGCGGAATCAATATGTCTTCACCTTTGAATTTTCCTTTTAAAATTGTTGCTTCAATAAGATTATTAATGACCTTTTTGCTTCTGCTAATCTGCTAAGTAAAATAATTGGTGCACCAACTTTAAATTGTAAGCGATGAGCCGGCAGTCCAGGTAAATCCAAGGAATTTACAAATTCTGTTGAATAATTTACAGCGTCATCTTGATTAATAACTGTATCAATTGATTTAAATGTTACAATCTCACCAGGCACATCATTTAAAATATTCGCATTCAATTGACGAACATCCTTATTTTTCGCAGCCAGTATTGCTCTTTCAGCTAACCAATTGTGATTTTGATAATTTTGCGCAATATTTGGAAAAACACTTGAAACTAATTCTTGTTTTGTGTGTGCAAAATTACAAAAATTATCTGGCAAAGTGATTAAGCCAATAGCAGCATCAATAGGAATTTGTCCATTTCCTATCTTCAGAAGTTGTCTTGAAAATTCGTCAGCCGATGCATAATTTTGCAAATAAACTCACAGATTTGTTTTCAAAGTCAAAGTTTTTACGTGCCTCCATAAATGGGATGTCTTTAAACATGCTTTTAATTCACCTGCTGGTGTTGAACGGGGAATTACTGGCAAATTTTGACGAAAATCACCAGACAATAATATTAAAGCACCACCAAATATTTCTTTATTATTACGTAAATCTTTCAAAGTTCTATCCAATGCTTCCACTGATTTTTTATGTGCCATTGCACAATCATCCCACACATTTAATTTGCATTGTTGCAAAACTCTTCCCATTCCAGTAAGTAATATAATTTTCTTTTTTCTATTATTGAAATTAAATTTCTAATTCTTTTGGCCGCATAAGTTGATTTCCAATAAGTTAAAACAAAATAATTGAAAAGTAATGAATTTAATCAAAAAACATGAAACACTTACAATGTGCATTACAATCGCTAACAACAACAACAAAACCACCGTTTTTTTTATTTTCACTGATTATTAAAATTTTACGCACAATATATTTTATTTTTATAAATTTTTTCCCAAAAAAAAAAAAAACAACAATGAAAAACACACTCATATTTGCTATTTTAGTTTTTAAATGAAAATGTGTTTCAGGTACTTTTTAATGTTGCAACTACTCTTTGACTTTGAAACTGCTTACACTCACAAAATAATCCAACTCTTTTAAACACACATACAAATATAATTATTTATTTTGGGTTTCCCACTCGTCAAAGCAGCACATAAGGTTGCATTATTTAATTATTACCTAATACAAACTTGTTCTCTTTTAACAATGATAATATTACTATGTGAAATCAAGTAAATATGCATTTTTGTATTATATCCTGAGCATTTGTCTTCAGCGCTATACCAATGCTCGAACACTTGGAGCATGAAATTTACAGAAGAATTGTAACAGAAATGCCTGAGAGCGCTATTTTAGTTATACCTGCTTTTAGGCATTTATCTCGTAAACGTACCTTTTTTGCCCATATAAAATTGTCTACGTAAATGCATGAAAAAAGTGTTAGCATAACTTTTTCGAGTATATGTGTATACATGCAGGAGGATTTATTTTTTACATTTTGCTCGTCGGCTTTCGCGTTTTCTTTTCTTGGTTTTAGACTTTCACCACAGAAAAATTACGCAAACCCATGAACAAAGTTATACTAATAGAAACCTGATCTTAATACTCGAGCTACCATCAAATTAACACATTTTATTTTTGAAAAGAACATTTATGGCGACTGTCGATCCATATGATGGATTTCAAAAAATGTATGGATTCAACCGCTGAATAATTTCGTATATTTTAAATCCATCTAAATTTTTACATTTGAGCATTTATATACATATATGTATTTAACATTTAATTTAAGTAAACGTTTCAATATTTGTCCAAAAACTTTGAGCTTCGAAAAATACAGGCTTATGGTTATTAATGGAATCAAATATAATATTTAACGAATTTTTATTTTATCTAAATCATAAAACGTTCAAATGAAGCTCAAAATATTTTTCCAGTTAAAAAAAAAGCAATGTGCTTTGATGCCGCGTCACGCATGCTTAAAAAGGAAAGAAAAGAGAGGACAACTATTGCGTTACGAATAATACAGTCGCATACGGCACCCGACATCGAAACAATGTTATTCATGACTGTGTATATTCTATTCATTTGCGTGTATTCTCATTCCGTATACGTAATGTCCGCATAAGGGAAACACGCAAATATTGTATTTTTCACACTTACACAACGCACGCATACTTTTACCGATTTCTTTAAAACTTCACATAAACCATCTATGGACCAATACCAATGATCTGTGAAAGTTTGATTGAAATCGGTGAATGCGTTTAGGCGTGAATCGGCGACTAACGAACACAAAAAAACGTCTCCATTTTTATATATAAGATATGTAAAATACTAAAATTTCTTTATCAAACTCTACTAAATTTCATATATCCTCTACTAAATTTCGTATATCCTTGGTATGTCCTTACCAGACTTGATTTTGAAAATTATTTAAAGGCAAATTTAGCCAATCAATTCAATCTCTTACTCAGCTCATTGATTTCTTACCCTTTAAAGCTTTCAAAGGCTGAGCCTCTACGGCTTTGAAACTGGCATAATTTAGCTAGGCGCAGCAATAATACTAAGATAAGAATACATATACATATTATATATATACATATGGTTTGTGTGTGTGTGTCAATTTCTATTTACGATGCCATATCTCATTGCTTTACGCTGGCGATCTCTTTCAAAAGATAAACCTTTATGGGCGAACATCTTTATGTCATTGTCAGGAGTAGTTATCAGTGCAACATTGACAATTATCGATAGTGACAAAACATTACAAATACAACACATAATCATTGTGAACAAAGATTAGCAGCTTAATGGGCATATATGTACGTACATATATCTGCAGCAAAATACCACTCAACACTGCTAAATTGAAAGTTAAAAAAATTAATGATTATATGACTTAATAATACGAGCCCTCATAGTGATTTGCTACAAAGCCAAAAATGACAAAACAAAACATTGAAAGATATGCCACTTACTGATTCGTACTTGGATACAGCTTTTGTTAAATTTATTTGGTGTGAATAGAAGTCATTTGTATTAAGGAAATGTTGCTGAATTTTTTGTTCTATTGAGAACCGACACATATCTATATGTTACGAAAATTCAGAATTTACCCTGCAGGGAAATGACAAACTAGTATGGAAATATTTTAGTTCAGATACTGGAATTTAATATACGAAATCATAATAGTTCGTCTTTGACTGGAGTTGTATTAGTTGTAAAATGATAAGTGTTTTTGCAATTTATTTGTTTTTTTTTTTTTTTTTTTTAGATAAGGAAGTTTAAGACTGGTTTATGGAAATTCTAATGCATTACGATGCTTATAAAATAGATTTATGTGCAGGGAGATACGATGAAGATACTTATTTGAAAACCCATAAGCCTATTAACTAAATGCCATATTTAATTAAGAGTTTTGTTCTTCTTTGGTTCCGTTTACTTATCGCAATCTGCTTTCTAACATTCAGCATCATTTGTACTTAAAACTAAGACATTTTATTAGACATGTATGGAAAGCACTCAGTGGTGCAACCATTCCTTTTTATAGAGACGACGAACTCGATTCTTCTATACCGATGCGAAATATTGCAGTATGGTAGATGTATAGTAAAGCGAGACTAATACCCGATGGAAAAAAGTGGGTAGAAAGAAAGCCCGGTAAGGTTACCTCACACAGTTTTTGTCCGGACCTAAGACCTTTCCAAAGCATTTGTTGCTAATGGGAAATGTGAACCTACCAAATTGAATTTATGGAGATACTAAACATGATAAAACGGTTTTTTTCTTGTAGCTGCAAGATATATTTCGTTTTGCTTTTTGTGGCGCAGTCGTCCCACTCAAGGGCTACGACGCCAGTGCTAACTCAGGTTAGTGTCGTACGAAACTTTCCCGTAAACGCAACCAAACAAAAATGAGTGAGAAGCGTTCCGAGGCGGTATTTTTGTGGAAACAAGAAAATGGCGTCACAGCAATGGACTGGCCTTCCCAGTCTCCAGACGCCAACCCCATTGTGTGGGGAATTATGAAAACACGTCTTGCCGGAAGGCCAGTCCACGACAGCAACTCGTGGGCCAAGTTCGCAAAATTTGGTCCCCTTTGTCGGCGAGCTACGCAGGAAAGCTGGTTTAAAACATGCCGAGAAGATGCCAGGCTATAAGCGACAGTTATGGAGACTACACGGGTTAATGGTTAATTGCGACCCGTAGTTTAGTTATATTATCTTTTATACTTCATAAATAATCGCGGTTCCTTTTTTCTTACACAGACTGTAGAAATAACAGCTCTGGAACGAGCTATTGGTGTATTTACACCTCAATATATAATCGAGGAAATGATGGTAGGCGAAGAAAAATGGCATGTCAACGAAAATTTCGTTGAAGATATTATCCGAAAAAAAATTCCTAAAATTTTTGCTTATTAGCATAATAAGCTATTGTTGACTTCCTCTTCTGTCTGTTAAAAGAGATGGAATTGAGAGTTTTGTTATTTCGGTGATTAAAGGGTTTGTGTGTGATAGAAGTCTTTTATTGTGAGATGTGTGAGATGCGTTTTTATTTTTCCAGCTATTGTGAAAAATTTGATGTATTGGGGCATTTATGTCCGATGTTGGAGTTTTATGCCAGAGATGGTTTTAAGATAGCTTGCTTTTGAGAGAGGCATGGCAATTCCGATTATGTAACCAGTATTGGTTTCGGAATATAATTCCAAGTGCTTTGGGTTTGGTGGAAATATGTGTTCTCCATGTAAGCTTGCTGTCGATATTTTGAAACATTACTTTGGGGTATGATTGTGATTATTGAGTATAACGGGTGGGCAAGTGTTTCGTTTGAGTGCAAAGAAGCTTGAGCAGATTTCGTCTCGTTAACTTTTATTTTCCAGTCTTTCAGAGTCTTTTGGAGTTTGAGGGAAGCCACCTCGGGGTGAGAGTCTATAGCAAGTAGGGCGGTGTCATCTGCAAAAGTTCCGACGATAGTTTCCTGTGTGATTGGTAGATCTTGCCTGTAAAGCAAGAAAAGTACTGTGCCCATTGTACTGCCTTGTGGTACGCCAGCTAAACTTTCAAAGAGTTCAGAGTAGGGCTTGATCAAAGAATAATACCTAATGAGAAGATAGAGTAAGTAAAGTAAGCCGTCATGCCACACGCAGTCAAAGAGAAATGCAGTCGTGCTCTAGATGCAATGAACAATAAACAGATGAGAAGATAAGATTCCACTTTTTCTGCGTTTTTTCCTAGTTTAAGGCTTATTTTAGTTATTAATGCGATTTTCCATTGGGAGAAACCAAACAAGTTAGTACGGTAGCAATACTTATATAAGTGAGAAAAGGGAAGCTGTTTGAGTAGTTCTCCAGTAATGAGATCATACTCAGGAGCTTTTTTTTAGCCTTTTTATTGCTGCTTTTGCCACCAATTGATCTTAAGGTGTTTGACTTGTGGGGCAGTGCTTAGTGTGGGTTCGATTTCATGTTTACACCACATCTGGACAAGAGACGGTTGCATACAATTCATTCCCTCTATACTTGTATGTATCCTCGCATCACCAGTTAGTGGATTAGAGGAATGCATTTACATATAATTTTGTTACACTAGCACAGTTTAAGCTTTAAAACGTGAAAAGAAATAATTTTTATAATTCTATAATATCAGCGCTGGCAGAGCACAAATTGTTACAGAAAAAGCGGTTTGGCAAGATTCTACGGCAGGCTCGACTAAAACTTGTTTTCCTCTGAACTCAAAAGAAAACTTAATTAGAGATGAATAAAAATGTGGGGCCTGAAAACTGTACCATGATGGGGAGAATTCAAGGATTTTCTAATAACAGATGTTATCTATCTCTATCGAGAGATGATTAACGATTGTTTATAGCTGGAATTCAACAAAACGGCGCTACGTGCCACACAAGCAACTAAACCATTGATCTTTTACGGGAAAATTTTCCGGACCGTGTTATCTCTCGAAGAGGTGATCACAATTGGCCACCGAGATCTTGTGCTTTAACACCTTCTGACTTTTTTCTTTGGGGCCACGTGAAAGAGAAGGTCTACGCCAATAGCCCAGGGTCGATTCAAGACCTCAAAGATGGAATTCGTGAGGCTTACGAGGACATAGGGCAGCCACTTTGCAATTCGGTTATGAACATTTTCATGAAAAGGATATTGTCCTGTAAGCGTGGTGGTGATGGTCATTTGCCTCATGTTATTTTCCAAAATTAACGGCAATACTTCCTCTTTACAATGAAATAAACTTCCGATAATTTATATTAAAAAATATCATTTTTTTGAATATCAAAATAACACCTCTTATTGGAAAACCCTTTATTTTCGATCACTAAACAGATATATATATATATGTAGGCAGATATGGAGTGGAAAGTATTACAATTACTCTACTGGAGAAGAGTTTTATTTAATTGCTTACTTACTTAATCCTGATTTGACATACTAACTGTGACTAAAGTAATTTGCCATGGTTGACAAACGGCGACTAAAAAATCAGGTCAACGATGCAGCATCGATATTACTTCGACTGAATTCTTCTGGAAGGCATTTAAAACGCACAAAAGTGGCAGACCTTAGACAAATTGATTATAAGTAAAAAAAAATTAAAAAAAAAAAAATAAAAAATATAAAAAATTTAATTAGGAAAAAGAAAACAAATTCTGTATATTGTTTCAATATGAAATAAAAAATTTAAAAAAATTTTGAACAGAATGGAATGAATATTTTGCTTTTTATAATTTAACTGGTTATCTTGCAAACATATTGATGTAATTTTTTTGGTATGGCCAATATTAACGTGGCCGAAAAATTGACATTTTGTAGGACATCGCCGTATTTAAAATGCCACTTGCTTGCATGCAAAAAATTAGAACAGTTGCGCTGAAAAGTGAATTGGTATTATACCAGTTCAAAACTAGTATTTTTCCCTGCAGGGTATCTATGCTCACGCATAAATATGTTAAATCTACATCTGCTTGGGTGAAAGTGCGGCATGAGCACCATCGGGTGCTTTGTTGATGCTGGGCGCCGAGCCGTTTGACATCTACATCCACTCACCTCAAGTGGTATTTACACTTAATCGTATATTCAAAGCGCAGTGCTGATAACTCATCCATTTAACTGTGTGTTTGTATGGCAACGCCTTCTTCCAGAACCTGCTTCTGCTAAGTACAATAACCCTTACACATTGCCACCACGAGTATCGCCTACTGCTCACTGCCCATTGCCCACTTGTCATAAGCGAGCGCACTTGTAGCAGCCGTGATGATGACAGCTTGGAGCTTTGTGCTTTCATTGAAGCATTAAGATTTCTCAGAATTGTTTATTTCGATTTGTAATGGACCGTTTTGTCTAATGAAAACATTCGCATTGCAGTAAAAACTCGCTTTTATTTATTTGCGAAAGTGCATAAACAGAGTTACCGAGAATTTCTTCCTAGTGAAAAGTGATTTAAGAAAATGAATGAATATTTGCATTAGGGATGGGATCGACCATGATGAGAACAAATTATAATGAATTAAAAAGTTCAAATTGATAAGTTATCTTAACTCACTTCACTTTGACGTTATTTCCATCGCTGCTCCAAGTGCTATCAGTTTAAAGAAGGTTGACTTTCCGAGGCAAGCCACCAAGGGAAATGGTAGCATTTTTGGGCAGTCAACACCGTGCCAGAACAATCTTTTCAAGTAGGTAGAATGGGAACGAGGCGAAAATCTGTACCGAGGCTGTTACCTCTGCCTGCATTGACGGCTCCAAAATGGAATCAGGAGTCGGAACAGAGGTTTTCTCTAAATCAGCCCATTTGTTTATTTCCTTAAAACTGTCGACTACTACTAGTGTTTTTCAGGCAGAAGACATTACGATTCTGCAGGCATGCAAACTGCTTAGGGAACGTGGGATCGAGGGAGATATTAAGATCTTTTCCGATAGTCAAGCCGCGATCATGGCTCTCATGACACCATGGTGCAGATCCAAATGGGTGAACTCCTAAAGGAGCAGATCAAATCTCTTGAATAGGCCGGTAACATTTTTCAGAACAGGGTTCCAGGACATAGGAGCCTAGAGGGAATGAAATTGCTGATGAGCTTGCCAGGAAGGTGTCGACTGAATTGGGGTTCAGTCCCCCATTCGATCATCGGCAGTCGCCTGATTGTTGTTAAAGCGGAATTGCACAACTCATTTCTTAAAAAAGCACGGATCAGATGGAGTACCATTTTTGGTGTGCTATAACAAAAACTCTATGGCCCCAATACAATAGACGCAAGACGCAGATAGTAATGGGCACTCTACACCATTTATTTTCCAAACTTGGAAATTGGACGATGGCCACTTACGCAGAAAAGCTGGCTTCCCATTTAACCCCCATTTGGGAAGCTATGCGGACTTTTCAGAGAAGGACAATTATTCTGAGCACTTTCTTTTAGCCGACCGGGATTGGCAGCCAAACGATTAAGGTCACTGGGCGCTCCTTTTTTCGACAGCCTGGGCTTCGCTCCAACATAAATCTCAGCAACATTCTCCTTTACATCAACAGCTCTGGTTGGCTGTAGATATCTGCCCGCTAGAGGCGCCATAATCAAACCGGCGCTTTAGTGCTCCTTGGAGAGTGCCAGTCTGGTACTTAAACCATTGCACCTATGGGTTACTTTTTTAGTTAAAGTATTTTACCTTTTTGGATGCGAAAAAAGACACAGCGGTCTTTTTTAAATAATTTATGGAATAGCTTTTACTCAAATTGTTTAATGCTGTGAAGTAGGAAACAGTGCAAAAAGTCAATTCAAAACTTTAGCAAGCAGCAATTTTTAACTTGCAATGCTTGGTCCGCATTTTATTTTTATAAATTTATATAACCTTTAACAAAAAATTGAGGAAAGGTGGAGCCTTGAAATACACAAAGTGAAAGGCCAAGCAAATAAGAAATTTTTTTTTTTTAATTTTTAAAAACGAATATCTCGAAAACGAAAAATCAAAATCGAAGTTAAGCAAAAATTACCTAAATAATAATGTTGTTAAATACCTAGGATGACATTTCCGGTATCCCTATGTATGTACTTACATATACCCATATATATATATTAGGCCGGGTCGATTTGTGGGGAAGCAAAAAAATCGCGCATTGCTCTGTGAAAATCATATTCTAGGGATCAAAATAAGAAACTTTGCCGAAGGAACCATACCTCTAAAACGAATTCTGATGTCCCCCAATTTGGGTCGAACTTTTAGTGTCTTTTGTGGGGAGGCAAAAAAATCGCCCATTGCTCTGTGAAAATCATATTCTAGGGATCAAAATAAGAAACTTTGCCCAAGGAACCATACCTCTAAAACGGATTCTGATGTACCCTAATTTGGGTCGAACTTTTTAGTTTCTTTTCTCATGTAAAGGTCAAAAATGGTGATATTTTGAAATGATTGTATGGGGAACCTCCCAAGGGAGTTGCAGGGGGTGTGCCACTGGCATGGGTGGATCGGCCGTCCAAAGTTAGTGAGGGTCGGTCATACATTTGGACTCGATTGGAGCACTCTAAATGGGTCAAAGTGGGATTTTTCGTTCGACCCAAATTGGGGGACATCAGAATTCATTTTAGAGGTATGGTTTCTTCGGCAAAGTTTCTTATTTTGATCCCTAGAATACGATTTTCACAGAGCTATGAGCGATTATTAAATCGACCCGCCCTAATATATATGCTCATATATATGTATGTATCCGTTATATTGAAGTTATCCTGTTGTTGTATTTACTGCTAGTTATTTGTCATGAGAACGCTGCGGCAATGGCATGTGCGAGATTAGTTAAATCAGAAATTGTAAGGATGTCCCTTGGGGAATGCAAGCAACTGTAGAGTTGCTGCTCGTAATCATTTTTCTTGTTTTGTAAATTACCTGGAGAAGCATTATTCATTCAAATCAATTCCTACAGGCAAAGCCAAGAAAGGCATAAAGCTGCAAAATCGGAAGGAGAGTAAAGCAAAGAAATCCGGCAAGGAAAAGAAAAGAAAAGAAAAGAAAAATTGTGAGTAAGAAAGTTGCAACCCGAGAATTATAATAATAAGCACAAAAATTTATTGCAAAAAATTGCTTTAATAAAAAAAGGCAGATATCGTCAATGAACTAAATATAAAATTTGAAAGTTGAGCCAAGAAGCATCGAGAAATTAGTAACTGCTAAAACACTCAGACTAAAATCCCATTGTATTCAAAGCTCTCAAAAGTAAAATGATATGTAGATAGCCAAGGAGGAAAAGAGAGGAGTGACAGAGAGAAAGAGATAAGATAGAATGGAGACAGAGACAGAAATATCTAGTTCTGTGAGAATTTTCCAGAATCTTTGTCAAATTTGAATATACCCTCCATTTTGATATAACGAGTTTTACTCGTTCTAAGCAAGACGGGCAAATCGGGTACTAAATGATTCCAATGGTGGTCATATGTTGACTCCGTGGATTATGTCTTTTAATAATACCGACCATCAATACCATCATACCAAGTTTAAGAAAAAAGTTCGACAATTTTCTACTTGAGCTTATCACAGAACACTTTGCAGTTCTGCACTGTTCTAGACTGGACCATTGCTATTTATGTAAATTGCATACATACTTGTTGATCCAATTCATGATTCCCGTGGAACTGATTGGTATTGGCTTTGGTCGCTGTGGGCTAATTCGGAGTTAATCAATTCATCGGCAATTTCATTTCCTTGAACACCGCGGTGTCCTGGAACCCATATAAGTACAAGCTTGTTCCGTTTTGCAACAAATTTAAGCTTCTTACAATCTGGAACAATCTTGTGAAAAGTCCGTTACACGCACACTTTCATAAGTGTGGACGCGCATCACGGCGATATGCCTATTTTATTTGAATCGATGCGGTGAGCCAGCGTTAAAAATGAATTTAATGGTGCGAAAACCTTAGAAATGTTGAGAAACTGTTTCGGTCAGGATACTCTAAAGAAAATCGCCGAATTAAGCATCAGATACCTGGCAGAGGACTTGAACATTGCTTTTCGATACGTTCAGGAAGTTGTATTTAAAAAGGGGTTTGTGCTGCTGCAAAGTTGGTCCCAAAAGACCTGAATTTCGTGCAAAAAAGGTGCCGCATTGATATTGCTAAAGGCATGATTTACAAGGCTTAATTCCGACCCAACATTTAACATTATTACTAGATACCACACGTGGGTATATGAGTACTACACGCAATCCAGACATCAGAAGGCAGGCAGTTAATAAGACTAATATTTGGGTATTATGAGACGCGAAGCAATTCGCCAAAAAAGAAAAGATTTGTGCGAAAAAAACTTGTGAATTTTGCCGCCTTATAACGTACCGTCGTACAGTGCTTTCATTATCCGAGAATTTTTGACTATGAACGATATTAATACTATCCAACAGCCATCGAATTCCCCTGGGACGGCTCCCCGTAATTTTTTTCTGTTTGATCGTTATGGGTAACGCGTTTTAATACCTGAAAGAGGAAGGAATAGAAAATTCGAAGACAGCTCTGATAGCTATACTGAAAATATAATTCCGGAAATATTTCAAGAGCTGGACCAAATACATTGAAGGGGATAATACCACTTTAGAGGAATAAACTTGTATTTTGAACTCTCTTTAGGTGAAAATGCTAACGAGAGCGTTAATACTGAGGACGTGATATGTATTTGTGAATATGACTTCGAAACGATTCGACTAACATCGCCATGTCATTTCCCAGCCACGACAAAAGACAAAAACAGGACGACAAATTTATACAAGATTTTTCAATCATTTTTTTGTAGTGTCATCTATTTCGAATTTATATCAGGATATTTGTTTATTTATTCATTTCGAAAATCTAGAAATACAACATTTCTTACAGACTACATAGTACTAACAGTGTTTGTAAGAATTATATACAAGTGAGGCGAGTCAACTGTTGAATTTATAGTATCAAAAATAAAGCAGAGGAAACTTCGACTTTTTCTAGGAAGGGAAGTTCATAGGCGCAAAACGAAGAAATTTCTTTTGAATGGGTTCAAGTCTTTTGTTCTGGCCTCTAAATAAAGTCGGCATACTCCAGCTTGGATCGTACGAGGGAAAGAAGTAGTGACTGCAAAGTGTTAGGATCCGTAAAATCGGAAGCAAAAAGCCGAATAAAGCCAGTTTAGCGATGACAAAATTCAAATGACTAAGAAACTGAAAAGTGGAGTCAAAGACGCGAGTTTGTTATAAAATATGAGGTAGAGATTAAATCCTCTGACTTAGAAAACGATACACGAGAGCTCTTCTTAATATTTACCTGAAGTAGATTCATATCACAACATGCAACGACATTGTTAAGGTCTAATTGAAGATTATATGAACTAGACAGGCTTAGGTTAGGTTGAAATAGGTCCGTTGTGAGCCACAGGGGTTGGACTTGTCTACATTCCCCTTCCCAGATTGAACTCTTCTGAGCTTCGGGCAAAGTTTGATACCCAAAGCGTATAGATTATCTATATTTATTAAGAAGTAGGAACTTAAATATCAGTTCATGCTTCTGGCTACAGCCGGGCATGTGCAAAAAAGGTGTTGAATTGTTTCCAACGCCACCTCATTCCTACAGCTACGACAGCAGAAAATAGGAGGGTGATAAACACAATCACTGGGTATATCCGTATAGGAGTCTAAGATGGTTGAATGCGATGTGTGACAGACTTCCCTTGTGAGCTCGCTCAGAGCCTTAAAACAGAACGGCTTCTGAGTATTTGCAGAAGAGATCCACATAGCACACCACCAGACAACATTTCCATATAGAAGAATGGGTCTAACAACAACAATATAAAGCCAATGAGCAACCTTAGGTTTATTTGCCCAGGTCTTACCTAAAGCTCTCTTACAGGCATAAAAAGCTAGGTTCAATTTCCTAACTCTTTCTAAAATGTTTGACTTCCAAGTCAATTTCCTATCTATGGTTAGTCACAATTGCTTGGTTTCTTCCGAAATCACAACACCTTCCCCCTTGAGCATAACTGAATTTAACTGATGAACTCTATGTTTCCTAGTGAACAATATGAGTTGTGTTTTACCTGGGTTGACCCCTAGACCACACTTTTCGGCCCACCTATAAAGTATAATATATCTAGAGCATTTTGTATTAGGTCTCCCTATGTAAATACAATAACAACATCATCGGCGTAAGCTATCCCCTTACAAACCACCGATTCCAGTATAAACAGAAGTTTATTTACAACTTCGTTCCATAAAAATGGTGAGAGGACTTGCTAATCTCCTGAGTACCGATTCTCCTAGTTTCGCTTCAATGATTCTACTATTTAGCCTTGCGCAAATGAAGCCTACCAAGACCGATTCTACCCCAATATCAGTGAGTGCTGCTTAGACAGGTTTAGTACAATTTTAAAATTCTTGAAGTCGTCAGTATACACAAGAAACTTAGAGAAATTAAAATATTCAGATATGTCATTAATAAAAGCTACAAAGAACAAAGGGCCCAAAATGCGGTCCTGCGGGACACCGGAAGAGGCAATAAAATGATAAAAAGACACATTATCGACAAAAACCGATGAGGAGGTACGACTTAACCCATTTAAGGAGAAGTGGAGTGTGAAATTCAAAACTTAGTTCTAGCTGGCAGACTTTATCGAGACCTTAGAAAACTTCGTATAAACAGCATCAACTTGAAGGCTATTATTGAAAGCCGACGTACAAAAGTTTGGAAATAGACTGTAGTTCGCAATGTACATAGTTTTTATTCCCAGCTTTGAATCTAGGTGTGATAGAATAGCTTTTCAGGCAGCTATGAATTATCCACAGGCTAACGATTTATTAAAAATGTGCAGAAGTGCAGCCGAAATGATTACCCACAAGAACTATTACATTGTTAAGATGCCCCTTGTACAAATTATCTGGGCTGGCCGGTGGAAACTAGCACAGATTGATTCATGATTTCCCATGTACCAAGCTGATCCAGCAGTGAGTCCTCGTTGCTTCAATGCACCAACGGTAATCGATGCCGACGCAAAATGCCAATATCAACAGATCCATGAGCTTTCTTTCCACAAATTGGGCCGTTTCCTACGCACACTCTCTCTCAAACGCTAACTTCCAAATAATATTCTTTATTTACCGTAGAATCAACTGGAACGAATTCCGAGTGCACAACATCATGATAACCAAAGAAAACGAGTAGCATGACTTTCAATTTTTACCGACTTTGACGTGGTTTTTCGAGTTTCGGCTCATGTCGATAGCACCATTCAGCCGCCTCTTGACTAGTTTGCACGTCAAACTCATATACGCACGTCTCATCACCTCTCATGATGCGCTGGATAAATGTTGTATCCGAATTCACTTGCTCAGGCATGTCTTCAGCCACCTTCTTCCGATGAATTTTTTGAAAGAAAATCAACTCTTTTAGAACGTGTCGAGCAGCCACGTGTCTCATAGCCAATTTATTGAGTAAAATATTGCGAATTGATGTTTATATGAACAATTCCCGATAGTTTTTTGACAGAATGTATGTCATAGTCCAAGTGAGTACTCGAATTAAATAGAGCCTTAAACTTAGTTCTAAGCCCGGAAACATTTTGGAAGTAAGTCCTTAGAGACTTGGAGAGAATACGGAATTTGTTATAGTTTTGGTGGTACAGAAGCTTCTTTCCGAAGAAACTTGAACGGGCGTATGCGGAATATGCCAAAGAGTAAATCGGGATCCATTTGCGTGGGAGTAACTTCGTTGAAAGAGACGAACATTATGAAGAAAGCACCGGTAATTTCTTCACCGCAATAACGCACCGTTTCCCGACTAGAAATTTGGGTAAGGCGGTGATTAGGCGCAAATAAGGCAGACCGCATTCCAAATTTGCGCCTCATAAGGCAGCCAAACTAGGCCCAAGTCCCAAAAGGTATCGCCACACATCTGCCTCATTAGACGCAGGTTCGAAAAACCGACCTTCGGCAATACTCCGGATGCCCTTCTACAAATCAGTTAGGGATTCCAATTTATGCCTAAGTGAGACACTGCCACAGATTTTCGTGACGACAACCAAATTTGGTATTGTTCTGGCATGCCAATCTTTGCCTTGCCTAACGTGGGCCTGGTAAGATAATAGTGAGGCGTGCCTCAGTAAGGCCTGCCTAATTCGGGCCTAACTGATTCTTCGGCATACCTCACTGTAATTCTAGTCGGGTTGGTATTAAAGTTTGTGGATGACATATCACTCCTGCTTATTCGAATATCATAATTCAAACACCATCCGGTACTTATAAAAAGTGTTTCCTCAATTGAAACAGATTCTTATATTTAGCATAGGGAGTATAGGGTTGGTTGTAGAAGGGATAATTAAGAAGCTAACTTGAGCCTTTATGGCCAAGTTCACGCTTTGTCTTCTAATAGTAATGCTTTTAAATCTGAATACTTTGGTTAATTTATGTCACACGTTCTTCTTCTTCTTTCGCACTCAAGTCTCCCATTTTATGATTGTGTAAGCATAATTAAAAAAAATTTTATTTAATATTTAGAGTTGTAAAATACAAAGAAAAATTTCCAAAGCTAGAAACATGCAAAGTTGCCAAATTAAAAGTTTCCTCTTTGGAAGAGGACGCATTAGCTGGAATCCTATTATAAAATACGGGCTTACACGTACAACTGTTGGCATAGATGCATACAAACACAGACATGCACTCACAAGTTAGGAGGGTTTTAAGGCGAGCTTGAGTTGTTGGCGTGTTGCTAGTGTAAGTATGTGCGAGTGTGTGCGTGAAAGTGTGTATATGTGTGTGTGTGTGTGGTTATGTTAGTGTCAATTCTTAAATGTTTTTGCCAAATGCACTTAACAGCTCAAATGCAGTTAGTCGCCGACTACTGTTCTAGTTGAGATTTTAACTTCATTTAGCTTAAAAGCCAACATCTACCACTAACGGTTACAGCAAAACAACAAAAATGGAACAACAATTGCTAAACCGTAGAACAGTAGAAGGATAGGAACAAAACGTGTCAGCAAGTCACTGCCACAATTGGTACATTACGAATATCTACGCAAGCATAAATATACACGCACACACACACACACACACATACACCCATACGGCTATACACAGGCATTTATAAACACATTCATTTTACAGTGAGCTCAAAATGTATGCATATACATGTGTATGTACTAAGTAAGTATGCATGTATGTGTGTCTGTGTTAGAGTGTATAAAATGAATATAAGACTCAGGTGTTTGGTTGTTGTTATTGCTATTGGTTGCTACATAGCCTGCTTGCTGCCTCTGAATTACATACTTTGCCTTTCAACATTGGAAAGTGGCACAGTAAACTGGGCAAAAAGGAACGAAACCTAAAACGGAAACAAAAACAATAAACAAAAACAAAAATAAAAATAAAAAGAAAAACAAAAACCAGAGCCGAAAGCTACGAGATTGAAACAAAAACGACAGTCGAGAGAATTTGCACTTAAACCGCGACTATCGTAACAACAATAAGAACAACAACAACCACAGCGACAACTACCACCTAAACACGGCATGAAAAACATAACCAACGCGGCCAATGTGGCAACTAGCAACATCCACAGCGGTTGAAGAACGCACAAAGAGAAAGTGGGTGGGGGTGGGTATGTCGCACAGTTGAACGACTTCACGAAAGAAATGAATGAAAAATAAAAACGTAGTGGAAGTAGCCTCAGGGATTTTCGTTTTAGTACACGCCATATGCTTTAAGTTATTCAATGACTTTTTAAGGCTTGCATGGGGGCGGGTAGGTCTCGAAAAAAGTGTTGATATTAATTCGCAAAATTGCAACAACAAAAAATTCGGTGAGATTGGTTAGGGTTTCGTTGAACTAAAATATTTAAGAAAATCGCTTGAAGATACATACACACACACACACACACACAGTATACATAGTTGAACGCTGTTCTTGTAAAGCTCTGAAATTGAAAGCATGCACAAAAAATGCCTCAAGCCAAGTTGGCAGCATCAACAATCCAGAGGAGGCATAGATTTTATAAATCACTTCAAGAAAAGTAATTAGAAAGGTAATTAGGCAGGCAGGTAGGCAGTGGGAAGCTTAAGATCTTTTGCTTAGGGCTTATGTGATAACCTGTCATAATCTAAAAAAAATTTAAGGTAGAGAGATTTCCATGATCTATCAAAATGTGTTGATCCCAACTCCGTGAAATGAAAGTTCCCACGACAGCCGGTTCCACGTTACTGGACGTTACGGATTTATAACCGCCCAGGACAGTCACTCCAGCAGCATTTCCCGTATACTACTGTGTCCAAAAAATAAGGTGGCATTGTATTTATTTTGAAAATTCTTTATTTATTCTTCCAAATCAATTTCATCCCCTTCAAAGTAATCCCCTCCCGACACAATGCACTTATGCCAACGTTTTTTCCAATTTTCGAAACACTGGTTGTAGTCACTTTCCGGGATGGCCTTCAGTTCCGTCTTCGTTGCGGCTTGAATCTCCTCTATCGTGTCAAAACGGTGTCCCCGGAGCGGTCTTTTGAGCCTGCTGAACAGCCAGAAGTCGCACGGTGCCAGATCAGGTGAATACGGTGGTTGCGGAACGATATGGGTTGAGTTTTTGATGAAATGATCACGAATTACGAGTCCAAAAAATTCAATGTTTTCGGTACCAGTCGAGATTTGACGCGCTTGAGGCCCAAAACATCCTTCAAAATGGTATTGACTGAGCCTTTCGATATGCCAACATCATCAGCAAGGTCTCTAATCGTTAATCGACGGTTTTTCAACACCAAATCTTTGATTTGTTGGACGTGAGCTTCGTCAGTTGAGGTTGATGGTCGCCCAGGACGCTCTTCGTCTTCGACACGTTCACGACCGGCTTGGAACTCACTATACCACTTGTAAACATTTTTTTTAGACATAGCCTCATCACCAAAGGCTTTCTGCACCATCCTCAACGTATCCGAAAATTGATTCCGCAAACAATATTTAATGCAAATTCTTTGCTCAACAAATTTCGACATTGCAAAAAACGAGAAACTCACTTTTAGCAGCTCACAAAACGACGCGTATCTCAAACAGTAAATGAATATTTCACATGAAATTTGACTTGATGTCACTCACAGTACTACCAACCTAAAAAAAAAAAGAATTCTCCTAATCCTTCAAAGCGCGCAGTTTAAAATCAAATGTCACCTTATTTTTTGGACACAGTAGTATGTATGGGAAAAAATTATGCTATCGTAACAACAACAGCAACGCGAAATGATGATCTCTGAACATGTGTTATCAATTTAGAGGTATCAAATTTTAAATTGAAATAAATCAACGAAAATTAAAATTTATTGGACAATCTTTACTATATTTGTGTAGAATCATTCGTGTCATTTATTTTTCAAATGTTGGCCGCAATTGCGCCGTAATTCAGCCATCCGTAAACACCAATTCTGAATGACTCACTGGGGGACTTCGGTCGGTATCTCGTGAATAACTTTAGTAGTGATGGCTTCCAATGCCCCAATCGAAACTGGTTTGTCCAGAAAGCATTTGGGCTTCACAGACCCCAACAAGTAAAAGTCCAAAGGGGTGATATCACATGGTCTTGGTGACCAATCCACTGGCCCGGAGGAGAGATAAATGGCTCGCCGAAACGTCGACGCAGTAAATTTAGCCTCGTCTTTGAAGAAATATGGACCCATGATTTCTCCAGCCAATAGGCTACACCAAACGGTTGCTTTCAAAGGATATAATGGCTGTTCTTGAATGTGTTCGGGCTGCTCATCAACCCAAATACGACAATTAAGCAACAAATGGATCTCATCGCTGAAGCTCGGGCCCCAATATGTTTGTGTGAAATCACCGAAGTAGTGTGGTAAGATGAGACAAATTGTTGAGATCGGCTTCGGATGGATTTTTACCTTCCTTCAGCAAAACTCTCATTTACAGGCACAATATTATTTTTACTTCGGGCCATACGTAGTCTATACGGTCGAGTATCATCCAGTATTGTAAAATTATTCTAAATTTCTCTCAGCGGGGAAAAACTTATGCCTTAAACACCAAGTTCCAAATTGGGTATATCAGTTCACCTACCCCAGTAAGATCTCAACAGAATCTTATTACAGCTTCCCATTCAACGCAAAACGCTCTTTCAACCCTTCAGGGTTCATTTGAGCTCTCCACAAATACATCGTCTGTTCGGATAATCGCATTGCTTGATCGCTCAAAACTGGAAAACTTGGTTTAGGTATTTGCCCGAGCGCATCCTCCAATTTTTGGTATGCGTCTTGATGTTTTTTCCACAAATGGAAGGACATTCGCATCCGAACGGCTGAAGGTTTTTTATGAGGTGAGTTTTTATGGCAATAATACATTCGATGACCAAATATCTGTTCTGAACCAAAATCATTCTTACATCTACTTACATGTTGCATACACGTATGTGGGTATTATTAAGCAATTCCGGCTAGTAGCGAGCCTCAAGGGTAATGACGCTCTGATACAAGGATCTATTTTTGAACCCTCGAATTGATTTTGCTAAAAACCTTTCAATTTACAATTCTAACTCCTTTTGGTCTTCTTCAATAACTTTAACTTCGTCCTCTCATAAATGTTTATCTACAATTTAACAAATTTATATACTACTTTCTTCTATGCTATAGCTCAATACGGACCGTTAGTATGTCGGTTATCTGAATTATGATATTCAAATAATTAAAAAATTAAAATTCAATTTTTTTTAATATTTTCAATTTCAAAAAAGTGGCGATGCAACCGAGTGTGGGAAACTATCCCTCAATGTATTATTAAGTGTAGCTCTTAACATTTAACAATAACTACCGTTCAACTACAGATCAAGTAAAGTCACTATCGATAACAGGTGCCTTATATTATCCCCTAATTTATAACTACCGTGTCTTCCATTTGGAGCAAGGAAGGGCGAAACCAAATATCGCTCGATTTTTAAATACTCTGGAGTGGTGCTTAGCGCTAACGATGATACAACAATTGCCATACAAAACAGGTTTACTGCTTAAAAGGGCATACTTCGCGCGCATAAAGTAATTCAAGTCGAAACTGCTGCCAAGAAACCGAAAACTACGTATGTATCACGCTCTCCTATGCCCAATCATGGAATGATGTGAACCAAATATCAACATTCGAAAGGAAAATACTTAGAAAAATACTTATGGCCCAATCAGGCTGGAAGATGGCACATATCGTTTTAGAAACAACTCTGAACTAGATCACATTATCCAAGGACAAAACTAAGATACATAAAATACCAAAGAATACGCTGACTTGGACACGTAGAAAGAATACCAGAACAAAGAGCACCAAAACGAACCTTGAAAAAACAACCGTATGGGAAGCGAACTAAGGCCAGACCAAAGAAAACGACGAACCCAAAGAGATGAACGTGAAAAACTGGTGGCGCTTGATAGCGGATCAAGAAATCTGGAAGAAGATAGTTGCGGAAGCAGGCGTCCACCCAGGACTGCCATCTAAGAAAGAAGGAGAGTATCAAATATCGCTCATATACTCGTATGTGCTTGAAAGACATTTATGATCGTTTCCAGAATAGGAAATAAAGTCATCTTTGGTTACCCAGTCGAAATGTACAGTCTCCACAACAAAACCTTCTACCTCATTTTCATCGAAAATATCAAATGGAGACGGTCTTGCCTTTATTTGGTTTTTTTAATTGGTGTCAGTTAGCAAAAGAAACAAGCCAGTAGTGGCACGTTGTTGAACTCGGTTAAAATCGCTAAGTTGGAAGGACGATAAGAAAGGGTGATCAGATTGAAGACACTTTTTCCAATAGGGGTTTTTGTCAGATCACAACTAAGTACATTTTTTTCAGTATTCATTGACATTTCATCATGGAAAGCCTTACGCCTCAACAACGTTTACAAATCGTACAATTGTATTACGACAATTTACGTTCTATAAAAAGTATTCATCGCGCGCTCAAGACAACTTATGGTGTATGGCGATGAGGCCCATTTTTTGCTTAATGGCTATGTCAATAAGCAAAATTGCCTTATTTGAGCTAGAGAGCAACCCGAAGCCTTTCAATAACAGCCATTACATCCCTTGAAAACAATCGTTTGGTGCGGCCTATGGGCTGGAGAGATCATCGGCCAATATTTCTTCAAAGGCGAGGCTGTTACTAATGTAACAGTGAATAACGAACGCCTTCGCGTCATGATAAACGACTTCTTGATGCCGTAAATTGAACCCCGTTATCTGCACAACATTTAGTTCCAACAAGACGGCACTACTTGCCATACAACTCGTGAAACAATGCATCATATTTACTGCGTTGTGGTTTCGGTGATTGGATTCGCCACAAAGATCACACCTTTGGACTTTCATTTGTGGGGGTATGTAAAGTCTAAATGCTTTGTGGATAAATCAGCTGTGACTACGGCCAACATTTAAAGAAATTATATTTAAAAAATAAATATCATGAATGGTTCTACACAAAAATAATAAAGATTGTCCAATAAATTTGAATTTTCTTTGTTTTATTTCAATTTGAAAACCGATGCCTCTAAATTCATCACTCTTTATTAGGTTGTTGTTGTTGTAGCAGCATAATTATTCCCCATACATGTACGAGGAATGTTGCTGGAATGACAGCCATTGACCGGATATAAATACTGGTCGTTCCGGTAACGTAAGATTAGGTCGTTTGCCCGAATGAATACAATACAGTAATCTGAAACTCTCTTCGAAACCGGATTTTATAATAAATAAAATTGCACTTTAGGAAACTAGAGACTCTGTTGCTTTGTGAAATTGTTCTGCACATTTCATAGCTATTTTCCAGTTATGGGCAAATTATTAAAATATATGAAAAACACACCACCATTTGCTTTCCCTTGAAATTACTTTTATTGTTGATCAATTTAGGCTTAATTTTCAATTCTTCAGTATTTGAGGTTATTTAAAAAGTTAAACTAAATGAATTTAGGTTAACGAGGTTCAAAAATTATAACTTTATCTTCATTTGTGTTTTATTACTGACCAATTTTTAGTGTTAAATATTTTTCGTTCTTATTAAAATTGTTTCGGCTGTTTACTAATTTCTGGATTAGGCTTCCATCTTCGAAGAGCCAAATTCGAAATTTGAAAGCATCTTGCATTCATCAGCATATTGGCATTACAGTCCGGAGTAGACCATTGCTTCCTCTACAATACGTCGCCATTCTTCTCGACAGCCCGCTTTCGCTCTATGTTGTAAGATTTTTATCTTACGTATGTCGTCTTCTACGTCTTGCAACCATTGCCGCCTTTGCCGGCCTCTCCTCCTTGCTTCCTCACGATTTGCTTCAAACACTTTTTTGGTTGCTCTTTCGCTGGTCATTCTTAGCGCGTGTTCGTACCACCGCAATCTTTGCGACTTTATAAACCGCATTACCCTTTGTCCCGCTATTAAAACACTGAGCTCGTGGTTATACCGTATACGGTATGTACCGTCTTCTGATCGTATAGGGCCCAATATTTTTGTGAGAATTTTTCTTTCAAATCGCAACAGTAAATTCACGTCTTTAACTTAAGGACCCACGTTTCACAGCCGTAGGTGAGAACCGATCTTATTATACAATAGTTTTGTATGATATATCTGGGGCGTTTGCTTCTTTGATATCAATGAAGTTACCTTATAAGTTTTGATATGGCCCAAGTAAGCTCTGTTTGCTGTCTGAATACGGTCTTGTTTTGATAAGGGCGGATCCTTATTTATGCTGAGTACGACGCCTAAGTATTTAAACTCTTGAATGAGCTGAAAAATTTAGCTTCCGATTCTGATTCATGAAATTTTCATTCGTACTTTCAATCAAACAGGCATAAGTTATATTGTTACAAGTCAAGTTATTAAAAACGAGGTAGCAAATAAATAGAAATTAGGCCCATTTTTTATCTTCATTTCCCCCTAACTTGTCTCACTGTGCGCCATTGTATACGCCTGCATAGCACGTGTTAATCTGTTGTTTGTTTGTTGTCATTTTATTTCTCATTTTATACACGGATGTACTTGGCTTATTAGAGAGGTTATTGCAGTTGATGTGGATGTGGGTGCTGGGGCTGTAAATGCCGTCGGTAACCTAGAGCCGAGATAGTGGTGTATGCACGTACCCATACTTAGGTAGATAATTATATGAAAATGTGTATGTGTGTATGTAGGTGCATATATTTCCATTCATGTGTAGAACTGTGTGAGCAACACACGCCTTTGAATGTAGTTGTAGCGATGCATTTTGATTGTGGCACTCTGAGTTGCACGTGGACATAGAAAAGGGGAGCACGCGCAAAGTACTGATTCCTACCACGCTCGAAGTGTTTTTATTTGTTATGTTATTCTTCTGATTTCTTCTATGTATTTTCCTTCATCAAGAGTGAATTTATTCTCGATTTATCCCAAGTACAACTCTCACTCTTTCCTTGAGCATAAAATGTAGCTATCGAATATTTTTGTTAATAAAAGGGAGCATTGTACTTTCATCCGTGATGGGTTAAATTAAAGAGCCTAGCTGCATATTTCGGCGAATGCGTTGCCTTAACTTCTGTAACTGCAACGCTTGCAACTTTTTGCTATTGTAATTCTGATGTGCAAACGCTGAAAAATATTTTACTGCTGTGGCATAAGTTCCGGGGCAACGTTCAAGCTAATTGTTTTTTAAGTTTTTTCCGCAAGTGGCGTTGCAATATTTTCATTTTTGCCTCAGTTATTTTGCATTTCGCCTAGTTTGATATGCTCCACTTAGATTCTCGCTGCAACATTCATACAACTCCTCGACTACACATACCTATGCAATTTTATATGTGTTCAGTTGGGACTGACTTTTGAGTATTTTTTTAGCTAAACATGAATCTACATAGGTATACATATATAAGTAAATACAATCCAGTTTACTTGATTAGAGGCAATAATTTTTTTGGAATAAAGTTGTTATTAAGGCAACCGAATTTGATTTGGTAACACAAGAGTTTCTGATAATTCAAGTGAACACTGTACATTGGCGAAAATAGACATGCATCAAAATATTTTCCATTTAACGGTTTTTCGCAGCAGTCAAACTTCAACAGTTGTAATAAATAAAATAAATAATTGGCGCGTACACTTCTGTTAGGTGTTTGGCCGAGCTCCTCCTCCTATTTGTGGTGTGCGTCTTGATGTTGTTCCACAAATGGAGGGACCTACAGTTTCAAGCCGACTCCGAACGGCAGATATTTTTATGAGGAGCTTTTTCATGGCAGAAATACACTCGGAGGTTTGCCATTGCCTGCCGAGGGGCGACCGCTATTAGAAAAATGTTTTTATTAATTTTGCTTTCAGCGAGATTCGAACCAACGACCTCTCAGTGAATTCCGAATGGTGATCACGCACCAACCCATTCGGCTACGGCGGCCGTGCTTGATTTACAGGATCACTTGAACGGGGGCATTCAGTATGCCCACATTATTAGCTCATTAATCTTGTAAAAAAAGATCTTTTTTTAAGCATTCATTGTGTTCGGTCGAGAACTTCTTATTTCTAATAAAATGGGAAAGCAAAAAGGCTGGCCAGATCGTTAACAGATAGGACAAATCGATGCTTGAGCCCAGAAGGACTTTCAAATCGTCAAATTGCTAAAAAGATTGCACGAAGACCAAACGTTATGGATTTTTACGTGAAACAAGGTGCCTCCTATGGTAAAACTACAGGGTGGGCCATATAGCGTTTGCTTTTTGAACCACCTATTTTTTTGAGAATGGTAACACAAATGACATATCAAATGTGTTCATAATTTACTTAAAGGTTTGACATTTACGAAATGGGACGCTATACGCTTGAACCAAATTGGGAAATATTGAAAACCTATTTCCAAAGTGGTGAGTCTTCATCTTCTTCCGCGATTACAGTAAATAGCGAGCGTTGCCGTGACATGCTCAGCGACTTTTTGTTTCCAAAAATTGAAGAGGATGACATGGACGACATTTGGTTTCAACAGGACGGTGCAACTTGTCACACTGTCAAAGTTACACTCGAACTTTTGACTACCGTTTTGGCCGCCTCGGAGCTGTGATTTAAGCCCGTTGGACTATTTTTTGTGGGGAGCCGTTAAAGGCAAATGCTATGCGAACTATCCAGAGACGATTGATGCTTTAAAAACGAAATCGAAGTTGCCATTCATGAAATTGGAGCCCACACAATCGAAAATGTGCTTAAAAATTGGGTTGATCGAATGGCCTACTGTAAAGCCAGTTGTGGCAGTCATTTGAACGATATTATTTTTTATTCATAAATGACAATGTTCAATCTTCAAAAATAAAAAAAAAGTTTGCAAAAATATTGATTAGTTTTTTTTTTAATAGCCGATTCAAAAAGCAAAGGCAGAACTGCAATGGTTTTGACACCGAAGAAAACTCACAAAATCCATTTCCAACTGCAAAAATGAAAGAAATGGCAAATGTTGCAGCCAGCAAATCCACCGTTCAAAGGGCTGTCCAAAACGCCACACCTGAAGCATAAAGAGTTAAAAAAAACACTTTTGAATCAATTTCACAAAGAACGCCCCCTTGGTTTGTCAATGGACCACATGAAATGGAAAAAAGTAGTATAAATGCCTAGGCGTATCCATCCTGACAGGTAAATATCTGCAGAAATTGGTCACTGATTACCTAAAGAGCCGCCTTCTAGACAAGGCAACGAAGATAAAGGTAAATGATGGAAATGCTTCAAGCATGAACTCGAAAAACTGTACGTGCATTCAAGATATTACGGTCTAACACCGACAACTCAACCAAATAAATACTCTGTGGAAAGTGCCATAGGTAGAGAAGAAGTGGTCGCCCGCTGCTCAGTTGGATTGACGACGTAAATGGAGACGCAGGTTTTTTGGGGATTTCGGGTATGGAGAACGCAGTTATGAAACCAAGCAATTGGAGGCATATGCTGCACCAGATAAAGACCCAACCAAGATTGTACAGTCAACAATGATGGTGATGATATTTATAAGCGATTTGGCGAAACAAGAGTGTGGCCACCTGTTTATATTAATAAAAAATTGGCAAGCAGGGTAACAAAAAGACTTTTTTTGAGGCGCTGACACCTGAATTTTTTTGCAACTTTAGCAACTTATCAGATATTTCCCTTGAATATTGTATCAAATGGAAGGTGTTTAAACAAGTTAAAAAAATATTTTTTATGGTGTTGCGACATGATTTTTTTTACAAATATAGCGATTTATGATACACTCGATTTGCATACCAAAACCTGGATACGAAATGAAAAGTGTTTAAGCAAACTTTAATAAAGCATATTTTTAGCTGGTATTGCCACATTTTATTTTTTTTAATTAATAGAAATTGAATACAACATATCAATGAAAATGTAAAGAAAGCTTTAATTTAATTACATTTTTAAACGGTGTTGCCGCCAAATTAAAAAAATGAATTGTGGATTGGATATGGGTATCAAGAAACAAATGCTCAAAAGAATTAACAAAGTTTTTTTTATGATTGGCGCGTACACTCTTTCTGGGTGCTTAGCCGAGCTCCTCCTTTAAGCCGTCTCCGAACGGCAGATATTTTTATGAGGAGCTTCTTCATGGCAGAAAAACTCTCGTTCATATTTGAGCAGAAGTTATGTGTTCCTGCAGGGAAATGCTAAACTACTTTAGCATGAAAATATTCTAGCGCACTGGCATTTAATAGAAGAAAACATAATAGTTCGTCATTGACTAGAATAGTACCAGTAGAAAAATTATTAATTTGCTTGTAAATTAATTGATTTTATTTTTTTTGATAATTAAGTTTCAGACTCGTTTGTGGATGCACCAGTATTTTGCATTGAATATGAATATGTAGAGGTTAGGTTGAAGCGGTTATCCTCTGGGGCATTCTCATAAGGCATTGTGATGCCTCGTGGGAAGCTTTCCCTATTTCTCCTAAAACGAGTGTGTGCTTTTCAAAAATTTTAGAATAGCTCCTATTTCTGCAGAGCTGAGATCTTCCAATTTGTTAAACAATTGTCTGCCTAGAATAGCAAATTTCCGTCTGGAGAGAGCAGGACCAGAGAATGTTAATGCAATGAGAAGGTGCAAATGTTACTGTAAGCTTTTTTTAGTACAATTGAGATCTGAAAGATTTGTAATAAGGTCATTTAGCACACCGAGTTTATAGACACCTCACTGACTTTTGCCCACACAAAAATTAGAAACACCACACATCTTTCACCTCAACACACAACACATTTCTCACCTCGACATTAAACCAATTAAATTTGTACTATTTTCGTATTTTTGAAATAATAAGCGAATACGTAAAATTTATTACATAATTTTTTTTTTTCAATTACATTAAAAAAAAAAAACGATTTTAAAAAATAAAATTTATAAAAAAAAGTTTGCACCGGGAATTGAACTCGAGTCTAACATGTGGCGAGGAAAAATAGGCGGTGCGTTTATTTCTTCGACTGCTTATTTTTTGACCATTTTGTTACTTTTGAAATGATAAGCGGATACATAAAATTTATTAAAAATTTTTTTACGATTACATTAAAAAAAAAATTTAAAAACGAAAAAAAAAATTTGCACCGAGAATTGATGCCGAGTCACGTGGGGAGGATAAATACATTAAACTAATTAAATTTTTACTATTTTCGTATTTTTTGAAATAATAAGCGAATACGTAAAATTTATTACATAATTTTTTTTAATTACATAAAAAAAACGAATTTAAAAAAAAAAAGTTAATAAAAAAAGGTTTGCACTGGGAATTGAAATCGAGTCTAACATGTGGCGAGGAAAAATAGGCGGTGCATTTATTTCTTCGACTGCTTATTTTTTGACCATTTTGTTACTTTTGAAATGATAAGCGGATACATAAAATTTATTAAAAATTTTTTTACGATTACATTAAAAAAAAAAAATTTAAAAACGAAAAAAAAAAAATTTGCACCGAGAATTGATGCCGAGTCACGTGGGGAGGATAAATACATTAAACTAATTAAATTTTTACTATTTTCGTATTTTTTGAAATAATAAGCGAATACGTAAAATTTATTACATAATTTTTTTTAATTACATAAAAAAACGAATTTAAAAAAAAAAAGTTAATAAAAAAAGGTTTGCACTGGGAATTGAAATCGAGCCTAACATGTGGCGAGGAAAAATAGGCGGTGCATTTATTTCTTCGACCGCTTATTTTTTTACCATTTTGTTACTTTTGAAATGATAAGCGGATACATAAAATTTATTAAAAATTTTTTACGATTACATTAAAAAAAACACATTTAAAAAAAAAAAAAAAATTGGCGCCGAGAATTGATGCCGAGTCACATGGGGAGGATAAATACGCAGTGCGTTTATTTCTGCGCCTGCGTTGTGAACCAAGGTTTTGTGCATGCGCGCGACGCGAATTAATTTTAATAAAGTTCTGAAAGTAATTCATGAAGTTTTTCATTACATACATTCATAAATGAACGTATACTCTATATGTACATAAATGATGGTATATGACAATATACATACATACATAATATGTATGTACATGTCAATAGGAGGTATTTGCATTAAGAAAAAAAAAAACGGTTTAAGATAAATCAACACTTATTTTATATTGTATGCCAATTTATAGTTTATGTATTCGACAGCATTTACATACATATGTAGGTATGTACATTTGTATATTATATGAAAAACAATAATGCACAAGCGCAAGAACATCATCTTCCTTTCATACATATGTACATATGCATGTATGCCCAAATAACCTTGACTTATGTATGTACACAAGTCACAGCACATCACATTCTTACAAGACAAATACACATACGCACTAGCGAGTTTCTTCCTAACAAGTGCAAAAACAATTCTGCTCTATGTATGTATTATGTCCTAGCATATATACATACATATATACCTACTTGCCTTCTAAACTTCCTACAAAATAATTGTATTCATATGTTACTACATCCATGCACGTTCATACATTCAAGCATACATATACATATGCGCGAGCACAGCGCTCCCTTCTTGCTTCCGTGTACTTTTGTCTTTCACCAGTCGATATTCCTAATATTGTACTTACAAAAACACGATATGTACTTTGATAGATGCAAAAGCAACAGCAAGCGCAACGCCATGGCCGCTTTGCCACCGCACATTCTAAAATGTTCTAGAACACAACAAAAACACATACCTCACATTCGTAGACGCAGTCGCAGCGGCCATGATTCTATCAGCGACGGCGCTGAACAATTTAGAACAAAACAAAAAGTTCATTCATAAGTTAGAGCTCATATTTCAATTTCATTCATAAAACGAGCCGCCCATATGCCAATTTTCGCGACCATTCGAAAATAGTCAATATTGGAATATTTCGCGTGGAATTATTTGCCAATATTTGATAAATCTTAAATTTTTGTCATGTCGAGTGGCCGCGGCTCCGTATGTATGTATGCACCCTTATATGTATGTAAATATGTCTTCTAACTGTGCGACAGTCGCGAGTTAATGCGACTTCCAGCGAATCACACATTGCTGTCCGCAAAGCCGCAAGTATGTACCTTATGATCAGAAAGTACCGGGAATGTTTAAATTAAACAAAACAGAGTTAAATTTAAGGCAAATTTATATTATCTTCTTCAAAATATGACCCGTCTGAAGCAACACACATGTGCCAACGTTTAACCCAGTCCTCCAAACACCCCCGGCAGGCCGATTTGTATTCTCTTTGATCAGTGCGATGGCGCGTTATCATCATGCAAAATCTGAGAATTGTTTGCTCACATTTCCGGCGGTTTGCAACACACAGCATCTCTCTAAGGTTTCAAAACGGATAAATAATATTCTCTATTGACTGTCTGGCCCGATGGAAGGTACTCATGGTGGACTATGCCTTGGCAATCGAAGGAAGCAGTCAACATCACCTTCCCGGTTCTTTTTGCTCATAGGGTATACATATCCCATGTGTCAAGTGTGCGCAGAAGCTTGTGTTCTGGGTTTTGTTAGAATGGTGGTGGTTTGTGCATATATTTAAACACATATGTGAGTATGCGCGTTAGGCTTCCTGGATGGATATTAGAATATTTTCTCATCAATATGTGTATGTAAGTAGTTCAGATTTGACTGAAGAAATTAAATATAGGAATGCATATTCATATGATTGACTTTATGGCTGTTTTACATATAAATCAATTCAAATGAATAATGTTATATAGAAAATAAATTTCTAAATAACTGGTATTAGAAAAACCTGAATACACTATTTTAAATCAATTTCAATTAAACCAAATATAAAAAATGAAATAAAAATATCGAATAAAAAACTGTGCACAGGATTTGAACCTGAGTCAAATATGAGACGATGTACTGCATATACGACACGTCTTTCACGATTGCGCTAATCTACAATTATTAATGATCTTTTCTAAATCACTCATTTATTCGATTCGCAGTTTTATATGTACATATTCTGCGTTAGTTGAAAGTTTGTATGCGTAATTATATGAATATGCATCTGTGTATGCGCGTTTGGCTTTCTGGACGGATATTAGAATGATATTTTCTCATCAATATAATTTGGATTTGATGAAATAGATTATAGACATATGTACATATTTTCTGTTTTGATTGATTTATATAAAAATCAGGTCATATCCAGTATGAACTATTTTATACCGAAAAGAAATTTCCATTTATAAAATACAAAAAACAGTATTTTAAAGAAATTTTAATTAAAATAAACTCAAAAATTTTACCAAACTTTCCTGGTTTGAATTGTAAAAAAAAAAAATGTGCAAGAAAAAAAATATGACTTCAGGATTTGAACCTGAATTATATACGTGCCAAAAAACAAAACGAATAATTCCGCCGACTTTAGCTTCTGCACCACAAACTAACTACCGCGCGGCCTTCTTAATCGCAATTTTATTCGCTTCGATTTCCTTAGTAGTGTGCCGAAAAATCTTATGAACGTCCTCAATAGTATGGTAAACGCAGAAAATATCTGAATTCTTGGCCTAGCGTGGTAAGTAAATATAGAAACCCTCCACTCGCGTCACTCGCGTGGTAAATATCTGCAATTCCGACCTCTTCAGGAAAGTTGAATTTGAAATGACCTTATTATGAATCTATAAATTAGAACTCGAAAAAAGCTCATTTAACATTTGTTCCTTCTCATTGCATTAACATTCTCTGGCAGGACAATGGCAGAGAAGGTGTCTCTTCCTCTTCCTCATCCAGACAACTTCTGCAGAAGTCATGTGCTTGCACACCCATCCTTTGGGCATGCCTACTTATTAGGGACATTTTATGACTGAAATCAGTGTGCTATGGCTGTGTTTATTTTGGCTTAGCAAAGATTCTGTGCGTTTAGCATTGAGAGTCGGCCACAGTTGACGGGCTATTTTGCAGGTGGCTTCATTACGACATCTTTCGTTTGCTTTCCTTACGATTTCTTCAATGAGTAGCTTACATGTGTGTAAGGGTATGTCTATGTACTCATCGGTCAACTTAGTGTCGAGTCTTGCTAGTTCATCGGCTCTGCGGTTACCCTCAATGTCACGATGGCCAGGAACCTATATAATCCTTAAGCGAAATGACTCAGCCATCTCATTAAGAGATGTGCGGCATTTCGTGGCTACCTTGGAGGTTGTCGGCTATTTTGTGACGGATTTTATGGCCGCCTGGCTACCAGTGAAATTGTAGATGGCATTTCCAGATATCGCATCACACTGTACCAGTGTCGCGACTTTCATTATTGCCATCAGTTCAGCCTGAAAGGCACTATAGTAGTCGGGGAGCCGAAAACTGAAGGATATGCCCAGATGCTCGGAGTATACACTTCGCACACCCTGCCCTCGAGCTTTGAACCATCTGTGTATACATGGATAGACTCGCCCTGTCTTACATCGTCCCGTTCCCACTCTTCCCTTGAGGGTAGGAGGGTCGTGAACAGTGTAAAGGCAAGCGTAGGCGGAAGTGCATAGTCCATCAATCCGGGAGTCTTCGAAGCGCCAGCCAGGATTTTGCTGTAACCGCAGCTCTCATTTGACCACTTATTTAGAGTATTCAGCCTTATTGTCGCACTACGCGCGATATATATATTTTACCTGCAGATCTACCGGCAAAAAGTTTAGCGTCGCATATACCATAATACTTTCGATGGTGTGGTTGACATCTCGAAATAAGTAGATACTCAAGAATATATTTATTTGAAAACTCCTATATCCAAGTCTATTAAATAAAGGCAACAGTTGAAATTAATTGCATGAAATCTACTTTTCACTTTGTTTTCCTTTGAACTGAACAGAAGACTTTATTAAGAGGAATAAAAAGGTGGTGCCGAAAAAGTCATGAAAACTGGTTTAGCACTAAAAAGAGCTCAACGAATATAGCAAACTCTTACATAATATCAAAATAAATGTAAATATGTGTTTTAATTAACGTATTTTGTTGCAAAATTTATCAAAAGCAGGCATCTCAGAAAAATTCTCCTATCAACCGGACACACAAATTATACCAATTTTTGAATGTTTGTTCTGAAAGAAGCTTCATTTAATTTTAAGAAAAAGTATATTTTGTATACACTTTAATCTAAAATAGAATAAATTCTGTGAAAAAAGTACCGGGCATTGTTCAAAGAAACGTAAAGTATTTGTTTAATCATTAAAATTTATTTTGTCACCTTCAAAATACGATCCATTCGAAGCCATACACAAAGGCCAACGATTAGTGCAGTCATCGTATCACCTTTGAAATGCGTCTGAAGAGATCTTCTTCAGCTCCTACAGCGAATTCTCTTTAGTGGCCTCTATCGACTCAAAGCGACGTCCGCGGAGTGGCAATTCAAGTTTTAGGAAAAGGAAAAAGTCGCATGGATGGCTAAATCCGGCGAATACGGAAGTTGTTCGATGATATTTGTCGAGTTTTTGGTAAAAAAAGTGTTCACAATATGAGCCTTGTGAGAGGTTTGATGTTACCTTGGCGCAAGATTCATGCGTTTCTTTTACACAAATTGGGTCGTTTCCTACGCACACTCTCTCTCAAACGTCGCATAACTTCCAAATAATATTCTGTATTTACCGTAGAATCACTTGGAACGAATTCCGAGTGCACAACACCATGATAATCAAAGAAAACCAGTAGCATGACTTTCACTTTTTACCGACTTTGATGTGGTTTTTCGGGTTTCGGCTCATGTCGATAGCGCCATTCAGCCGCCTGCTGATTGGTTTGCACGTCAAACTCATATACGCACGTCTCATCATGATGCGTTGGATAAACGTTGGGTCCGAATTCACTTGCTCAAGCATGTCTTCAGCCACCTTCTTCCGATGAATTTTTTTAGAGAAATTCAACTCTTTTACAACGTGTCGAGCAGCCACGTGTCTCATGACCAATTGATGGTTGCGAATTGATTCGTGAGAGACGCTGAGGTTACGAGGTACCTCCCTAAAACTTAAGAGATGGTTTTTCAGCACCATTTCCCTGACTTTGTTGACGTTTGCATCTGTTGAAGACGTTAATGGGCGACCAGACCGGGGCAAATCTTCCACGCCCTCTCGGCCCTCTGCAAAATCCTTATACTACTCGTAGACCCGTGTTTTTGATAAAGCACACTCGCCAGAGGCTTTTTGCAAGATTTTGAAGGATTCGACATACGAAATCCTGTTCAAAACAGAAATTTAAGACAAATTCTTTGTTCGATATTTTTATCCGTAGTGAAAATCGCAGATCACACCCGCGGTTGACTGATATAATTAAATGCCAAAAACAACTAATTGTCAGAGTCCGCTCAAATTCTGCGAAACCATAGAGGACTGTTGTACCAGTATTCCAGCAAAAAAATTTAGACATACATATGTATGAAGAATTCCCGATATTTTTTTGATTTCATTGAGCTCAAAAAATTGGTGCTATAGTAGTTCACAGCTGGTATTTTTACCTGCAGGGTATATATGTATGTACATATCTATGTATTAATATATATATATATAATTTCACGCCTATGCTCAGCCAGAGAAATGTATCAAGAAAGATACTAAAAACTATATTCAGCAAATCCAAAACGCATTGGCAAAGCGCCTTGGTATTAGAGAAGCTATGAATAAAGCACGTAATATGGATTAGCTCTGTCAACACAGAAATTATAAATATTGCTGCAATCCATAAGGCAAGGTAGCTAAATCGTAAAAACGAGGAGGTTTCCTTTTTAAACTCTACCGATAAAATACAAAATTTATTCAAACGTACCAAGAACTGTGATTTGTTGTTCTGATAAATACTAAATTCAAATAAAATTCAACAATTTTTTTAATGGATGCTCATAATCTTTTTTATTGATATATGTACATACATATTTACCATGTAGCTGCGTAGTGACGAGTCTGCAATTTATGAATGATAAATTATATTTTATGAATGATAGATTAAATTTCCTTGAAGTTCACGCATTTTCGACTCATTTGATGACATTTAGACATAAGTGTGACTCTATCTCGGCAATCTGGCGGCGTATGGCTTCTTTCAAATCTTCTTCAAAAGTATTTGGTATATTCACAAAAAAATTTATATTTATGATAGTCCCACAAAAAATTGTGCGGAGTCGTTAATTCCAGCAATCTTGGCACCAAAATGGCTAAAGTACTGGAGAATAGAATTTCTTACCAGAAATTTGTCTTGCAATAAATTGATTGTTTCATTGATTGTGTGCGATGTCGGACCACCTGGTGGAAACTATAAACCGGTGATGTCAAAACGTTGTTACCAAGCAACACGATCGCCGCCGCACAGCGGTGCAGTTGACGACCTCGAATGAAGCTGCACTGGTGATTGCAGGCATGACACCCATCGATACATTGGTGGCAGAAGGGCGAGTGTGTACGTGCAAAAAGAGCAGAGCCACTCTAACATATCAGGGATTATTGATAAAGAAGAGGCTGCATCCTCACTAAAACGGCAGGAGCGTTGAGAAAAGTCGGCGGAAGGAAGTTGGATCTATATGCTAAGCCCAAGCGACGGAAAATGATTAAGTCAAAGTTATGGTGAGCTTAACTTTCAGCTAACACAATTTCTGACAGGTCATGATTGCTACATTGCCTCAGTGCACATGAGTCGTATTTATGTATGTTCAGTATAGCATGAAGAAGAAGATGCAAGGGATGTGCTAAACAGACGATACCTAACAAAAAAATATTCTTTAAGACGTGAGACCAGTATGGTTTGAGGCGGTGTGGGGGTCCAATTTGGGGGATTTCCTCGTCAAATAGACAAAACTGTGTGAAGATGAAAGTATTTATACATACAACTTTTGACTGACTGTATGAGAATAGTAGCTGGCGTAGAGTCTAGTGCTCAACCGCCCCCCGACAATTTACTTAACGGTAGTACCGCTAGGGGATCGGTACATTGAAGGTGGCAGGCTTAGTTCGTATTAAAATCCCGCACTGACGGTACAGGCTTTCGATGCTTCCTCCTCGTAAAAAAATGGTGCATACGTATGACGCCTGACGTGGTCGAAAAAGGCAAAAACCGAAAGTCTTGGAATTTCGGACTTTTTGGTGTCATTTAAAAAATAAAACCTCCATTAAGAAAAGTTTGTAACCTAGTTTTTGACAAGATATACCTTAAGCCTTATAAAAAAACAATTAATAAATAATTGGCGCGTACACTTCTGTTAGGTGTTTGGCCGAGCTCCTCCTCCTATTTGTGGTGTGCGTCTTGATGTTGTTCCACAAATGGGGGGACCTACAGTTTCAAGCCGACTCCAAACGGCAGATATTATATTTTTATGAGGAGCTTTTTCATGGCAGAAATACACTCGGAGGTTTGCCATTGCCTGCCGAGGCGAGCTTCCCTCAAATCACAATTAACTTATACACACCATTTCACTTCCACGATTGGCATATAAAAGTAGTGCTAGTAAAAAAAATTTTAAAAATACGTTTTTAGCCTTATCAAGATGTACTGCTACTCTTTTGTAAAGATTATTATGATGAACCCAAAAATATATCTCTCATGAAAAAAAAGTTTTTAAATATTTCTTTTTCAATATCAACCAAACCCGTGTTTGAAAATGGTAAAATCCGAAAAAATAGAAAACTGAGAGGCAAAAAAAACTCCTAAAATTTGTTTATGGTTTATTGCAATTTCATGCGAAATGCTTAGGGATCGCTGTTGGGAGGGAGTCGTACATATCTTTTCCGATAGGCAAGCTCCGATCAAGGCCCTGTCGTTGTTATGGTGCAGCTCTATTCTTGCCAACTCCTGTAAGGAAGAGATCAATGGTCTCGAATGTGCAGGAAAAATTTCTTTCATCTGGGTTCCAGTGCATAGGAACATAAGAGCTTGCCTAGAAAGGTTCGACAGAACCGATTTCTGTTGTCCCCATCTCAGCCACCGGTGTCCCCTTAACCGTTGTTAAAGGGAAACTGCACAATTTCTTTCTTAAAAAAGCGCAACACAGATAGAATTCTGAATTCAAAAACACTTTGGCCTTAGTACGTCGAAGGGGCGACAGAAGGATGACCCTTAAGGTGCCATTCAATTTCAAAACTCACAGCGGTGGTCACCGGTCACTGGGTGATCGGAACTCATCCGAAGAAGCTTGCATTTCCGTACAATTCCCATCGTAGAAGCTGTGGGGATGCAACAGAGAAGGAGATTGTTTAACACTTTCCTCGCAAATAAGCGGGTCTGGCGGTTAGGCGCTTTATTGTGCCTTTTGGTAATAGAATGGGGTAGTTCTCCAGCCTAGATGCCTTTTCTCTCCTTCACTACATCAACTGCACTGGGTGGCTGTAGATGGTTTTTCGTCTTTTAAGTTTTTGAACATTTTCGCAAGTAGTGGTTTACATTTTGGTATCAAAACGGCACTCTAGTGCTCCTTTTAGTGTAACCGTGGTACTCTTGCTATCTAATCTACCTATATGAACCCTTTTATTACTGGCGATAGTTATTAGTTTCTCCGCCTTTTTCCGCCTCGCGAAAATATTTCATTTTCAAATATCTGTTCGATTTTCAAAAATGAGGTGTTGAAATAAGGAACCGGATCAGTGGTGTGCAATGAAGTTCGAATTTTGGAAGTTAGAACTCGGTACAGGGTGATATGAAATTTAATGAAATGAAAAACCGACACCGTGAAAGATTTATTTTCATTCCGCAAAGGTTAGCTGGATTTAGATGAAATGTGGTAATTATAACTCTGATTAACATTGGAACATATTTTAGGTTTTAAAAGAGAGTTAGAAAAGTGAAATTTAACTTAATTCATCAGTTAATGGAAATAGAAATGTATGGCAAAAATGGGTGACAAAGTTTTGAGAAAGCTTCAGAAACTAATCGACTGGATAAATCATTAATTTACAATATTTATATGTTGCGAAAAGTGCTCTCTTATGGAAAAGAAATAAAAACCCATGAGCTTATTTAATTTGGCAACCGAAATAAAATACTCAGATCCATTGAAATTGTAATATGAAAATGGCGTGCCGAGAAGCACCGAGAGATTGGTAACTCCTAAAACAGTCATGCTAAAAAGCCCATTGCAGAGATAGCTTCTCATGTGAGAATTTTCCAGACTCCGTCACAAATCTGAAAGTATCTGCAGTTTGAGAGAATGAATATTACCATTTTCATGAAGAGCCAAATATTATTACCGTGGAGTTTTTAGACAATGCTGCGGGTGCCCGTGATGAGATTTGGTTAAAAATTCTGGACAGCAGGTTTGATTTAAGCTACGAGCACCCCATAATTTTTGAAACTTCGAGTTGTTACTGCACTGTGCGACTGCACATTATGTGAAAGCGGATCTTTCTTCACATATACATATACCTTCATATGAGGAATGGTCTTAGTGTATTAGCTGGAAACAGGCCGTGTATTTATGATTGCTTCAAAGTTGGATGATAAAGTTGATGGAGGAGTTTTCTGCGACGAGTTGTATATTTGATAAATAATTTAGGCTACCAGATCTCTTCCAAGCGGAGGCAGCTGCGCTCAGAGAAACAGACAACTAGCTGCTGGCTAGGTAATACCATTTGAGAAGGTAAAAATTTATAGTGCGATGGAAAATAGTTGGGAAATGCGCTTTTGGTATCTGGTCGCAGGCACATATGTAAGTGAAAACATTTGACTAATGAGTTGGATGGGCAGGCCACATTTGAATTACTATCTCTGCTTTTTTTCTCTGGCTATTTTGCTCATAAATAGGTCAGCCTTGAGTCAGTCTATCGATCGGTGAATCCAAGTCGTTTAGAAAAGTTTCTGGGCCTAATAGAGCAACCGATATTGTCTTTAAGAGCTGCAAGAGTCTGAGACTTGTGGATATAAACCCGCGACTTCAAAAAGGCGCACAAAAAGAAGTCTGGAGCGGTCAAATCAGCCGATCTTGCTGGCCAGTGCAAATCGCCAAAACGGGAGATTAGGCGCCCGGGAAATGCATCCTTCAGCATATCGGTTGTGGCACGTGCAGTGTGTGCCGTTGCATCGTCCTGTTGGAACCACATGTTTTCCAATCCCAATTCATCAAGTTGCGGCAAAAAGAACTCGTTGATCATTGCTCTGTAGCGCTCACCATTCACAGTAACCGTTTGGCCCGCGACGTCTTCGAAGAAAAAAGGTCCGATGACTCCTCCAGCGAAAACAGCACATCATACAGTGACTTTGAGCTCTTCGTGGGTTACACGCGGATTTTCAGTGCCCCAGAAGCGTAAATTTTGCTTATTTACGTACCCGCTAAGATGGAAATGGGCCTCATCACTCATGATTATTTTTTATGAAAAATCATCTTCCTCTTGGTGGTGATTAAGGATCGCTTGAGCGTATGTTAGACGCGATTGGCGGTCAGCAGCTAACAGCTGATGCACCGTCTGGACTTTGTACGGAAACATCTTCAAATCTTGTACCAAAATTCGCTGTAAAAACCGTCGACTGAAACCCATTTGCGTGGCACGTCGTCTGGTCGATGTCGACGGCGCTTCCATGACATCCTCGGCTACAGCAGCAATATTCTCTGCAGAACGGCTACTCCGGGGTCTGCCACGCCTGGCAGCATCTCGTGTTGTGTCAGTCTCTTCGAGGCGAGCGGCTAAACGTCGCAGTGTTTCACCAGTAGGCGTTGGACGACGAGGAAATCTGCGACGAAATTCACGTTGTGCCAAAGTCACCGACCGATTATTGGTCAAATAAATAGTCAGCAATATTCCGCGTTCTGGAGGAGTGTAGCTAACAGAACTGACATTAGGGGCCAATCGCAAAATTTATAGCATTTTCTGATAGGAGGATTACTTTAGCGCCACCTGTTATATTGTGCTTCTTCCGCTTTACTTACCCTTTTTCGCTTAATGGTGTCACAACGGACGGGTTCCCAGTCGCCGTCAAAGTGCGTCACCCCATCGTAAAGACAATCATTTAACCCACCCTAACTCCAAATTATTGTCGTCCAATGTTTAATACATTTTTTTGCCACATTACAAAGTCAGTAAAGTTCAGAATAATGAATGAGTTTAATAGGCACAAAATTATTAACAAGCACCCACTTCTAGGATTTACATAATTAAATAATATTTAGGCACTCTTAAGTGCTCGATTAATAGCCGGCTTCTTCGATGGATTGAAATTTGAAAGTGTTGTTGCGTGTAAAAAATTGCCACCTTTCGCCCAGCTGCGTTGCTGGTAACATTATTTATACGCTGCGCACATTCTCACAGCACACATGCCCACAAACACACAAGTGTGGAACAGGTTCCACAGGTTCGCTGCACTCAATATTGCAGCGACATGTTGATAGAGTATCTGTAGCAACATGTCGCTGGTATGACGAGCAAGAAACAATCGAACATCGAACATCGACATCATACAAGCACAAAGACCTTCAATGGATTTCGTGTTCCTGAGCGATTCTGGGTATGCGCACATCTAACAGTATCAGTATCCGTTCCGAATTGGATACAACAAATTGTATGTGTGGCTTATAGCCGATTTTAATTGTTTTTTGTTTCAGAACACTAATTGCTTTGCATATGACGTATTCAAATATTTCTTTCAAGTAGCTTTGAAATGTTCAAAATGAGGCCAGCCATTATATATGTATGTATGTATCTTAAGTTGTAATGTCAACTTATAGCGTTGTGTGTTAATGACATTATTTTGAATGGGTCACTGCTTCGCGGAAATCCAAATACCTAAACTAAATAGTGAAACATTTTCTGAAAGAACAACTTATTCTAATAACTTTATTCTAATTTTGCTAGGCTGCGGCTGAAATGCTACGAAAGTTACGATATTCGGGAAATTTATGATACTTGTACAAAAAGTTGGCACCAATTACATATCTCCTCCCGTATGATTTTTACGCAGGATGCTCACAGTTCGTGCGAACTTCTGAACTTTTGCGTTAATTTTAGCATCTGCTTTACTTGCGACAATTTGCCACCTGCCAAATTATTCCCTATTTTTTGTTTGTTTGGTTTTGCGTATTAAGCAGAATTAGCAAAAGGTGCCATAAATTGGCATTTTTCTACTCGTGTTTTTCTTGTGCTCTGAGTCAACTGATTTAATTTACAAAAACAGAAAAGTTATAACAAAATGTGTATGCGTGGAAGAAAGAAAAAAAAGAGATAAAATTACAATTTGGGAAAAGTATATCCACACTTATAGCATTAAATACAACGTGAGAAGCTTATAAATTGATCTTGAGAACACGTCAATTTTTGGAAAAGAACAGCTAGTACCCTTTATAAAGTGGTTAAGTTTCAAGGGCCGGTGTTGATTTTGAATAAAATACAATTTTTTCAGGATATTATTGTCATTTCTCTTTATTCTGATAATATTGGTATGGCTCAATTACGTATGGAACAAAATATCGGCGGCACACCTCCATCCGATGGTCCAAATTTTCGATGACGCTGAGTCATAATTGAAGTTCTATGCCGTTAATGTGCCGAATTATCTCATCCTTTAGCTCTTGAATTTTTGCTGGCTTATCGACGTACACATTTTCTTTCAAATAACTCCAAAGAAAGAAGTCCAACGGTGTCGTTGACGTTTAGGTGTGGTTCACATTCAACATAGGCCCTTGAAATTTAACCACCCTTTATAGATACAGATTTCAAAAATAATAGTACTGTTACAAACTTAAGTATCACAAAGAATAGAGATGCAATGCGGTTTGTTAAAAAAATATGGTGAGTTTCTATATTTCCCGAAAAATATCTATTTATGGTATTCATCAATATTTACTATTTAATACTGTTTTCTTTTATAAAAAAAAATCGGACTTGCGTTATATAGAGAAGAGATACTTGAAGCTCCTGACTTCCTGAGTTGTTATTGACATAAGTATCTTCAAAGCAAAAATATTCAGATGTCGAAAAGAAACTTTCTAGGTGGGAGTGTTATTGTATGGGCGGCATTTTCTGTAACTGGAAGGGTTTTCCCCCAAAAATTAACTTTGCTATTTACAGCGAAATGCCACAATGCGCTATTGCCCCTTTTATGGGGCTGTAAATATCTCAAGGACAACGTTGGAGTGGCCTAGAGAGCACCATATTGCACTTCGGTAATGGCCAGCAAGGAATTTAAATCGGGACTACATAATTTAAATTCCTTGTAAAATCTATGCATTAGGATTTACGACGAAAAACCCTGAAATCACACTTTTCATGCGGCTATGAAGCTCAAATCGAAAATTAAGGAAGCTTGAGCTGAAACTCATAAGGAAATACTTCCAAACTTAGTAACGTCGATTCGAAAAAAAATTTTAATTTACCCAAAAAAAAAAAAAAAATTAAAGAATATGGAAAATTATATGTGGCATGTGCATGGTTTGTTAAGTGTTTGGCTGAGCTTGTGATGAAGAAGTAGTAAGGCCTGCTCTATTAATAAGATGCCATACAAATTTAGAGATGACTGCTAATATCTTTTATTAATGATATATGAACCAACAACAACAACAAAAAATAAAAAAAAAGACATAGTACAAACTTCGTACATCTCTCGCATGAAAAGTTCTTTAAGATTTCTTATGGCGAAAATTAAAAAAAAAATAATACCTTCAATTGTCCTAAGCAGAATTTGAAAACAAATTCGGGTATCATAATTAATTGGACTTTGGAAAATTCGAAAGAGCTGCACTCGGTAGAACTTTTTGATGTGGTTTCAACTTTTTTCTTTTATTTTTTTATAAAAAAAAATCGTTTTAGTTTTAGTTCATTATACATCAAATATAATATGCTCATATTAGTCGACGTTTCGAACTTTGTACAGGATTTATATACATTGGAGTTGAAACACGAAATCAAAGTTACCAGTTGCTATTGGTGAGATAAGTGCAGAAATAAAGGAAAACGTGCCGAGAATTTGGGTTGGGAGTAGAATTTACGGTTGGCTTTAGAGTAGGAGTTATTTGATTGAAATTATATCCCATACTTAAAGATTTACTCTTTATAATAAAAACATCGCGGCCGCAGTAGCCGAATGGGTTGATGCGTATCTACCATTTGGAATTCACAGAGAGAACATAGGTTCAAATCTCGGTGAAACACCAAAATTAAGAAAAATATTTTTCTAATCGCGGTCGCCCCTCGGCAGGCAATGGCAAACCTCTGAGTGTATTTCTGCCATGAAAAGCTCCTCATAAAAGTATCTGCCGTTCGGAGTCAGCTTGAAACTTTAGGTCCCTCCATTTGTGGAACAACATGAAGATGCACTCAACAAATAGGAGGAGAAGCTCGGCCAAACACCCAATTATATATATATATATGGGGCGTTCCACGTCAACCGGACCAAAGCTCTGTCCAAAATTCTATGGGATGAAAATAATCATATAATATGTCAAAATACTCGTAAACTCATGCCCTTTCAATTGCAAAGTGGCAAATTTGAAAATTCAAAATGGCGTCATTACTGTGTCACCTCAAAGACACTAAATTCCAAAATTTGCAAATATATCGATCAATTACTTTTAAAAATAGGTTCAAAAATGATGACTCATGATATATTTGAATGTTTTTGGGGTCGCTGATGACGAATCCGAGGTCAGTTTTTCAAAATTCAAAATGGCGGATCCAATATGGCGGACATTTTTCGAAAATTTTTTTTGATTCGCTTGAAACTCATCACTTGGGGGTTTTCGGGGTCGCTGATGACGAATCCGATGTCAGATTTTCAAAATTCAAAATGGCGGATCCAATATGGCGGACATTTTTCGAAAATTTTTTTTGATTCGCTTGAAACTCATCACTTGGGGGTTTTCGGGGTCGCTGATGACGAATCCGATGTCAGATTTTCAAAATTCAAAATGGCGGATCCAATATGGCGGACATTTTTCGAAAATTTTTTTGGATTCGCTTGAAACTCATCACTTGGGGGTTTTCGGGGTCGCTGATGACGAATCCGATGTCAGTTTTTCAAAATTCAAAATGGCGGATCCAATATGGCGGATATTTTCGAAATTTTTTTTAATTTGCTTAAAATTTGTTACTCGGGGGTTTTCGAGGTCGCTAATGACGAATCCGATATCAGTTTTTCAAATTCAAAATGGCGGATCCAATATGTCAAATCAATGTTGTTTTATAGCCCTAAAAAGGGCTGATTGATGATTTATTTTTTGGTGTTTTAGCTACTTTATTAGCCCTGAAAGGGGCTGATTAAAGGTTTATTTTTTGGTGTTTTAATTAATTTATTAGCTCTGAAAAGGGCTGATTGATAGTAACTCTTTTTAAATGGTTTTATATTTCAAAACGGCTGATTAATATTGGACAATGGCGAGCGGTTCATGGTCATTCGAGTACCTATAAACGTTGAGTTTATTATGTGGTGTAACTATAAAACAATGTGCTGATTGGATTTTTGTTACAGAAGGTGCCGCGGAAAATCTCTTGTTTAGCGAACGTTTCATTTTTTCATGTTGCTGTTTTGAATAAATAAAAAATTGAATCGATTTAATGTGCTCTTTTGCCCAATCAAAAAGAGCTTTGGCATTCAAAATGGCGTCTTGAGGTTTACGTTGTAAACTGGCACGCGTTGCTTCTCTTTTTAAAACTGCTCCAACGCCATCGCATGCTCCTTTCCCATGAGCAGTTGCATGGAAATGCCACTCAGCCTTTACATTAAAATCTTTTTCGTGGTTTATTAAATTTATTATTTGGTACCGATTTTTGTAGTGCTGTTTAGCCCCGTCAGTAAAATAGTATATTTTTTTAACATTTGGGCATACTTTCTTTATTTCCGGTATTACTGTCTGCTGTAATATGTAAACTGCTGCAGTATCATGCGTTGTACAGTCTGACAGTAAAACAATACTGCGGTGCTTCATTTCATTCCCTTCCTTGTAATAGAAAACTGCAGGATGTACTGTGCATTGATCATTATTATAATGAAATAAGCATAGTTTTCAGAAAAATCACAATGCAATATTACTTCGCCGTCTTGAAGATTATTTTTTTTTCCTGAAAGTACTCAGACTGCCTCTTAGCAATAAAATGATGCGCTAAAAGTTTCTTAAACTGAGTGGACATTTCTCCTATAAAATCTTCTGAGGAAAAGAACATTTTCTTCAGAGTACACCTATCAGTCGATTGCCAAGATCTACAAATAATTTCACTAATTTCATTAGCTTCTAAAGCAGTTGACACTTTATTTAAAAAGGTTTCAATTCCAGGACATGAGGTGCATTCTAAAAGAAAACAAGAGGGCTGAGGAATTTTACATAAAACAAAATTAAAACAATGTTTATAATTTTTAATTAAAAGGTCTGAATCAGGTGCCAGTTTTTCAAAATTCAACTCATCAATCATTAATTTAAAATTTTGATGAATTAAGCAGACGCAAACGCTATGAGTGCCAGCCGATCCCGCACAAACACAATTTGGCCTCAAAGCAGCAAACTTTGACATGCCAATCGGCAAATCAGGATATTTTTCCTTAAATTCTGCATGCATTACTTTAATATCGGTAAGCAAGAGTCTTTTTTGTAATAATCGTTTTTCTCCATTGACTTTAGCGGAGTAACAAATTTTAAGCAAATTAAAAAAAATTTCGAAAATATCCGCCATATTGGATCCGCCATTTTGAATTTTGAAAAACTGACATCGGATTCGTCATCAGCGACCCCGAAAACCCCCAAGTGATGAGTTTCAAGCGAATCCAAAAAAATTTTCGAAAAATGTCCGCCATATTGGATCCGCCATTTTGAATTTTGAAAATCTGACATCGGATTCGTCATCAGCGACCCCGAAAACCCCCAAGTGATGAGTTTCAAGCGAATCAAAAAAAATTTTCGAAAAATGTCCGCCATATTGGATCCGCCATTTTGAATTTTGAAAAACTGACCTCGGATTCGTCATCAGCGACCCCAAAAACATTCAAATATATCATGAGTCATCATTTTTGAACCTATTTTTAAAAGTAATTGATCGATATATTTGCAAATTTTGGAATTTAGTGTCTTTGAGGTGACACAGTAATGACGCCATTTTGAATTTTCAAATTTGCCACTTTGCAATTGAAAGGGCATGAGTTTACGAGTATTTTGACATATTATATGATTATTTTCATCCCATAGAATTTTGGACAGAGCTTTGGTCCGGTTGACGTGGAACGCCCCATATATATGTATATATAAAATAACTGAAAAATATTTAAGCGGAATTCAATTAAATTTCAAATGTTAGATGACATCCATGACCAAAATTATAGATTGGCTATATTCTTTACCAGTTTTTACTGCATTACTTATGTTTTCTTATATTAATTCTTTATAAATAATATGGCGCATCTGCAACAAGCAGCATATAAACCAAGGTTCTAAACTCTGTACAAGATTTATAAAAATTCGACAAAATTTCAACAAAATTCGACAAAAACAACAACAACTTTTTTATCAGAATTGAAAACAAAAAAAAAACGTGTAAAGCTAATAGGGGTCCTCACTCCATCGTTTGCCTTCATAGCCAAGATTAAAAAATTTTCCAAATTATATTATCTTATAAATATTTCTATTTTTAGCTGTATCGCATAATTCTGCAACATTGCATATGCCCGTCCAATGCCTTATATTTCGTGACCATGATAACTGCTTCCGGCCAACGCATCGTTTCCCTTCACTTCTTCCTTCCAGTACTAATTGTGACATGTGGTGTTTCGTGCTTCTCATGATACTCGTATGTCTAAGATAAGCTGTCTTGCGACGTTTTATTATTTGAAGAAGTTCGCGTTCTTGATTAACTCGTCGTAGAACCTCTAAACTAGAAACCAGATCGGTTCATGGAATTTTCAAAATTCGCCTAAAAATCCACATTACGAATGCCTCAAGTCTGCTTATGTCAACGACTTTGCGTGTCCAACACTCCATGCCATATAAGAGCACAGACCACACATAACGCTTCACAAAACGAATTTTAAAATTCATATCGCATTCTTTCTAAATTTGCAACATGTAGATCTGGCCATTTCTATTCTAGTATTTATTTCGGCTGATGTGTTCCAATTTTCATTCAACCAGCATCCGAGGTATTTGAAATTCGAAACTTTTTCCATTTTTACGTTATGAACCATTAGTGTTTGATTAGCGCCTATTCCTGCTGGTATAAATGAATTTCGTTTCGTTGCGGGGGGTTTAATGGGGAAATGATTTGTATATCACAGCCGCTCTTTTCCAAACGACAACTTCCAGCCACTGTCCTCATCATATTGTTTTGAACTTGATACACCCTGTTATTGCTAACGAGGCCCTGTCGTGCTTGATTAGTGTCTGCTGCTGCGTGCCTCCTGCTGACATGAATGAATTTGAATTTGAATTTTGAATTTTAAGACTGTAATTTTCGCTCTGATGAACAACTTTATTTAATATCGTTTGCAAATATTTTAAGTTATCTGCTAAAGTGTGGTGTCGTCGGCATATCTAGTATTATTTATAAGCACACCAATAATTTTAATGCCTTCATGTGAATACCAAAGAGCTTTTCGGAAGATTTTCTCAGCATAGATGTCAATAGGATGGGTGATAATATACATCCTTGCCTAAGGCCTTTAAGTATGGAGATTTGCTTTGGTTTTTCATTGTCAACATTAATTGCGGCAATCTGGTTTCATTAAAGGTTTCTCAAACATCGCAACTCTTTTGTGGCAATATCGAGTGATGGTAGGATGTTAAAGAGCTTGTCATATCGCACCGCGTCAAATGCTTTTTCATAGTCTAGAAAATGCATGAATACATCTTTATGCACATCTTTGCAATTTTGGACAAGAACATGGACACAAAACAGTGCTTCACGAGTTCCCATGACATTTCTAAAGCCAAAAATTAAAAAAAAAAATGTTTGCGAGTCGTTCACGACACTTATGAGCCTATATTCATCGCACTTCTTTGCGTGGGATTTTTTTGGCAATGTAATGAAAACATGGCAATGTGATTTAGCATTTTTAGCAGATTTTACTGGAAAACTGAGTATATTAAATCTGGAACTACAAGGAGAGAGTTCTATTGCAGCATTTCAAAGTCAAGCAGCGTCTATGATAATTGACATCGAAAAGAAAAAATTTCAACAATTTGTAAACATCAAGGATTATGTTGAGACTTACTACTACATACTACTTACAATTTCAATTCGAAATTCGCTTTAGTGATTTCAAAAAAATTGAGAAGTTGGTCGAATTCATCAGTTATCCGTTTAATAATTCCATTGATCATAGTGATATCTATGAAATAGCTACAAAATTTGCAGAAACATTTCAAGTGGACCACATGATACTTCAAAACGAAATTATAACTCTCCGCCGCGACATATTTCTAAAAGCAAGATCATCCTCAGGTCTAGATTTCTGGGCAGTGGTTTCCAATGAAACATATCCAAATTTGAAGAAATGTGTTGAACAACTGCATTCGTGTTTTGGTTCAACATATTTATGTGAGTGAACATTTTCGTACTTAAAACAAACAAAAAATAAACATCGTTCTCGCTTGCCAGACGCTCATACATTGGACTCTTTCAGTAGTAGAAGATGCTCAGACCCAATGCTCACACGAATGCTCAACTAAATAAGTAGTTTTTTAGAGTAATATAATATTTATGTTTTTCTTCTAAATAAAATAAAAAGACTACATAATTGTGTACTGAACTATGCTGTTTTATTAAGGTTTTCAAGAAGTATGTAATTGGTAGATCCCACAGGGTGTCGTCAGTGAACAGTAGATCTTGGGTCTAATCAAGTTGGCCATCCCTGGTCTACAGTAACAAGCCGGCGACGATTTGTGAGCTCAGAGCCAATATTGAACGCGAAATTGCTGGAATTTTGGCCGATTTATGCAAAAGAGTGGTCGAAAATTGGGTTCAACGATTGGACTTCGTAAAACGTGCACGCGGTGGTCATGCAAAAGAAATCGAATTTCATACTTAAATGTACATATATGTTCAAACTCGGTAATAAAAAAAAAATTAGTTAAAAAAGTCAAACCGTTTGTGTTTTATTCAAAAAAGTTCAAAAGTTGAAGCGCTCTTACTGAAAAATCCATACAAGTAGTTTATTTTAGTTTTTACAAATTTTTAATTACTTTTCAATAAATACTTTAATTAACTTAGCTTTTTTTTAAACCAGACTTTATAGAAGAAACGCATTAAAGTTCTTAATTTTTTGAAGTTGTTCTACTTAGCTTGTCTACGCAAAGCACACCGGAAATGCTTGGTCAATGCAGTTTCATAATCACTGACTGCCACTGATGGGTGATATTTTCAACGCTGGAATCCTAGCAATCAAACATGCCTTTAAGTATGTCAAGAAGAACAAAGGGATACACATATACATATGCATACATATAAGATATGCTCAGTAGATAAATCTTGCACCATAGACTCAAGTCACTATCTAATTGAAATAATATCATATAATTTATTAGAAACTCATTTACTGAAAAAATCTCTGGAAGGTAAACAATTCACTATGGCGGCGTTCATAGACATAAAGGAACAAATTATTTCTCAGGAAAGCGCAGAAAATAAGGACCTCCATTTCTACAAGTGCTATTTCGACAACCTTTTGACCCCAGTACAAAGTACGACGGACTCAGAAAACCTTTGGGACTCCTCGCCATTCAATTTCCAAACTCGTAGCTGTGTTTACCGGCCATTGGACGATTGGCACATACACGGAAAAGCTAGGGTTACCATTTAACCCCCATTGCAGAAGCTGTGGGGACCTTTCAGAGAAGGAGACTATTTAGCACTTCCCCTGTAAATGTCCGAGTTTGGCAGCTAGACGATTAAAGTGATCCTTTCTTCGACAGCCTGTGGCAGTGCGCCAACTTAAATCCCATCAATCTTCTCCATTATATCAACAGCTCTAGCTGGCTGTAGATATCTGCCTGTTGGAGGTCTCATAATGGTATCAAAACGGCGCTTCAGTGCTACTTGAGGAGTCCCGGATCGGCACTTCAACCATTTCACCTACCTACCTACAATTTACTGCAGTACGGAATAAAACCGAAAATGTGTCATGAAATCACCACACTACCTTTACATTCCTATTGCCAACTTGCTCTATAAAATGCCACTAAAAAAGCAAAACACAATCTCCAAATTGGTTAACGCAGGGTCATCAGTACTACGGAATAAAACCAAAGCGTTTAACACCATCCTGCTCGGCAAATTTGATAATCAACACATTAAAGTCTTATACTCGATTAAGACTGAGTCATACAATTTGCATTCACTTCCTTCTTTTGCATGGAAAAAGCAGAGCATCTGCTTTCTCAATGCCTGAATATAATAAAGTACGTGATCGAATTTTATGTATGGAAGAAAAAGCCTACCACCGTTCACAAAAAAATTTGCCAAAAATTAACGGTAGTTTGTGGTCACTTGAAACTTGCACTTGGTTGAACTAAAAAATCGCTCGGAGCTATAAAACTGCATACTCCGAAAAATTCTGCTGAAAAAGTTCAAAGTTTTGATGAGATTTTGAATGTTTTGATGTGTGAAAAATTTTGTACAAAGTTAGCGTTACATGGATTTTGTTGTAGTATGAACTATATTTTTATAAAAAAATAGTATTGTGTTTATAATTTTTGGGATGTGTATAAGAAGAAATGGTAGGTGTATGATGGTTTGCTGAATAGTGGGTAAGTGGTAGTGGCAAGTACACACAGCCATGACAAAATTCTCTTCTTAATTTTATTTGCAGTAGATTTAACGCAGGAGACACTAACATTAATGCGTATACTATCAACTAGCAATAATAAAAACAACTAAATTTCTGCAATAAAAACTACGAATATAAAAAACGACTAACTCTTGTAATTAAAAGAATGATTGCACTCCCGTTTGCGGGCTCTTTTTTTATTTATGTCGTAATTTATTACTGTATAATTTGTCATAGATAAATGGAAAAAAAAAATAATATATTTTATTACCTACACTTTGAATAGTACAAATATATGCATTTTTTAAATTAATTAAAAAACAAACAAACGACAATTGAATAGTCGTGTAATGGAACCTTTTCTAACAGGTTCTATGGTTCACCGCCGGGAAGTTTTTTTTTCAACACCCCATAAGCACGGTGATGCAGCCGAAGATGATGCTGAACACAGCTCTTCCCAATGCATGCAAAACAACAAGAACGTCGAACGCTGGAGAATGCAGCCGATTACATAACCTTTGAAAATGTAATTGCCAAGATGCTAAGCAGAAAGGAAAGGAGGGAAGCGAGAAAAATTATTCGGATGAAAAAGAGGAACCTGGATGCAGGCACACATGCATAGATCTTGTACTGGGAAAGATAGAACACCACTCTATCATGAGGCATTAGGCATTTTGAACCTCCTCATCCGCAGCAAAAAAAAATCATAAAATAATTGTTAAAAGTAGTCTCACCTAAAATTTCTTTACATAAGCTCTGACTGTTGACAAACAAGCAAGATTGCCACCGTTATTATATTGAATTTGGGAATTTTTACTTAGTATTAAGCACATAAATGTCTATATATTTCATAACAGTTCACTTCATATTTATCATCAATAATTAATTAAAAAATAAATCTGTTAACGGTGAATTTTGTCAGACGAACTTCGTCATCGCTTTGGTTCTGTTTGGAATTTCATATGCAGACCTTTTAAGCTTAAGCCCTTCTATTATCTGAGGTAATTTTTTGGAAAAAAATATAATATTTCTGAACTAATTTTCTTTATAAAAAAATCGATTTTTCCTGCTACATTCAAATCGGTACAAGCCACATTTTTCAGAAATAAAAAACAGTACCGATTTTTTTGCTTTTTTTTTTTTGGTACACCCTAATGTACATACAACATCATAAAGAATGACAAAGCGATGCGATCTTAAAATACAGGCGCCATATTTAAGAAAACGCCAGACTACCTCATTAGAAAAAGTTCGGTGTAGGTAGATGCTGAAGTGCTTCTCACACATTTGCAATGTAAATAAGCACGGCAGTGCCAATACATTAAAGCCAATGTCTACGGCATAAGTAAAGGGCTCGTTTTTTTTTACGGCTTAGAAGTGGCGTTCAATATTTTTGTAAGATTTTTGCTTCATTCGAAAGAATGAATCTTGTGATTAATTGTTTAATATAACGTCATTCGGATAGCTGGCTCGACTGCTCTAATTTCGAAGCACTTTTCTGGTGGTTTTGCTTCCTATTTCAGCAAAAGCTTGAACAATACGTAGATTGGTACTTAATCTTTTAGATATGGCAACACCAGTGTAAATATGCCAAATCTGGCATTATGATCGTAAGAGAAAACCTCACTTAGAAGCGTTGTCTGCGCATAAATTCAAATTCTCGGTTATAAGCACTACCGATGCATCTAATTGAATGAAACGTACGACTACTTTTGTTGAATTAAATAAATTTACATTTAAAACTAAAAAAATATCAATAATAGGTTACCGATCAACTCATTTCAGTTAGGGTAGGACTTCGCTGTCACAAAAAGAAACAAAAAACGACGAGACTGTGCCTGAACTGATATTGCAAGATCTTTCTGTGATTTACCGTGAGCGAAAGGCGCTTCATCTTCGGTTCCACACGCATACGGGATATTAGTGTATCTCATTAAAAATTGCTTGTGAAATTTATTATATAATATAAAATTTGAGCGAAAGATTTGTGCCACTTGGTGAAAAGAAATATTCCAGCCCAAACAAAAGTGATCAATACAATTCACGGCCAGTCAATATTTGGAGAAAAAGAGTAAGTTGTTTTCGCTGCGAAATATGTTTTTTACTTGTCCAGCTCAAAACTTAAATACCAACCTTCGTGTTATGTTTCACGAGGCCTGTCTACTAATATCGAAAAAGTCGGCAATCGAGTGAGAAGGCAAGACATTCCTCAACTAATTCCGAACGCATGAACAACGTGCACAAGTCCCTAACTGCCGCTTGGCTTTCTGAGTAGATATTTACGTTCTTTAAAGTAATTATAGAAGTAAGCATCCAATCTACTGCTTCCTTAATAGTGGCTATCTCCGCTTGAAAAACACTACAGCGGTTCGGAAACCTAAATTTGAGCATGATGGGGCGCTCCTCACAGAATACTTCCCCACCAACTTTTCCGTCCAACTTCAAGCTATCCGTAAACATGTTTGCCTCCAGATGGCATGATAAAATATGATGATTGTCATCGACAACCCTAAGCCTGCGATTCATGGGAGAAGACTCCTACTAATGGAATGGTAGACAAAGTATGCTTATTTCTTAATAAGGATTGATTGCGAAACTCTGTGAAAAGCCCAACAAAGCAACATCGACCTGGAAACCTTTCTGCAAAGCTGATATGCTATCTTCTGATAAAACAGTCCATCTACCAGGGATGAAGCCCTGCAGCAACTGAAGCAACTTTATACTGCAAAGAACATCTTGTCTTTTACAATCCATTCAAAAAACGTGGAGGTTGTCGAAAGCGTGAAAGTAGTTCTATAATTACTCACATCATTCTTGTTTCCGTTTTTAAAAATTGGTAGGGGTTGTCAGAGGCCCGAAAAAATTAAGATTTTAGCTAGTCAATTGCTTTATTTTACAAAAATAAAAAACATAGCATTAATACATCATGACTTAACTTTAGCAAAATTTCAAGAAACAAAAAAATTAATAATTGTAAAAGTTATCGCTGTTTGTGTGGAGTCCCTTCCTCCAGAAGTCCTGTGCGGTGATCATCACAAGTCCTTGGAGTTTCATCTAAAATCAATCGGACAAGAGAAATTAGTTTTATTAATAGATAATCTTGTGCCTGATCGAAGCTTTTTTTTCAAAATTGACAATGTTGCGGTCTCAAGAAATATTTTTCAGATTTTCGAAAAAAAACAACAATTAATTGTTAAAAAAAAACGAAATTTTTGAAAAACGGCACGAGTTTTTTATGATTTTCAAAAGCAGTATAAATTTTATTGAAATCTACCAAGCGATTTAAAGTTACATGGAACTTATGCCCTGACCGACAGGGGCTTCAAAAAAATTAAAGATCCGGTGAACCAACTGTTCACCGATAACATTAAAACACCCGATTTTAGTCACTTAACTTATTAATTTATTCAGCATTCATTGCGGTTCTGATTCTAACTGTGACTTACAAATCATTCTTCTTACCAACTAACTTCTTAACCTAAGCTAATTTGCCAACGTTGCAGTTCCCACCACTTGCCGGTATTTCTCAATCGTTGGGTTGCGCGTGTTGGCCAATATGCTGGCCTTGCAATTCCCAAACATTGGATATTGTAATTGATCGCTTGCGCGTGTGTCGCGTCAGCGAAAGTGCTTCTGTGAACTTTAATTGGAGCAATGAAGTCACGTGTAGTGCAATGTGATCACAGGATGCGACATTGGGAAGTATGGTGGTATATGGCAACATAACTTGGATCACCAGTTCAAAAAACATAGTTTTAAATTTGTCTGCCGATATCCAGAGCGCCCGAGCGCCTTTTGTTAATTGTTGAATAACTTGAAAAGTTTTAGTCGGATTCACTTCAAATTTTCACAAAATAGTTTTAAGATATTATACTTTAAGAAAATGCAAAAATAAAAATGAATTTTTTGTAAAATCTGACTACCCCTAACCCCTTAATAAATGCCAATTTGTACTCACCAATAAAATTACCTGTAGATAATGAGCTTTGCAGATCAATTGGAGGGGATAGGACAGCGAAACAGAAAATTTAAGCAGAAAGCTCGAAATTTGTTTTTCTTCTTTACAGATTTACCTAAACCTTTACTTATCTAGCGATATCTTTTTCAAATTTAAACAGTTTTCGTAACTCAGCCACTCTACCCGGCGGAGATATGGTGCTAAGTCTCTGTAACTTTTTCGAGTACGAAATAACTGCTAGCTATCACGCAATAACACGCGACTGAAAAAGAAGCCAGCCGTTTAGGTTTACGTAAATGTGAAAGCATTGAAAGCAAACAAAAATTTCTTGATTGAAAATTCGAAGTAGATTTCAAGCTGCGCTAAAGAGGTGAATAGTAGCTTACATATATTTGAAAAGCAAATATTTAGAAGGTTTCTAACAAAGGTAGTTGAATTTAGAAATACTCACATACCCAGATATGTGTGATGGAAAGTAGAATACGCATTTGCCCGCAGTTAAACTGCTTGATCAGGAAATGGTTGCAAGCGAAATAATAATTATAATTTTCAGTGCAAACATGAAGATGCACATTTGTATGCGTACTTGTGTGTATCTACTAAAGCAAATATGTGCACACCAAAATCAGTGGATGCCCAGCCGAGTGCAACGTGCTGCTACTCGACAAGAGGGAAGCTGCATTTGACGAGCTTTGTTGAACTTATGAAGTAGCAGCTGCATAGTCGACTGCATACTCTAGCGGAGTTGCTCCTCTTTTCGGCGAATAGGGGACTTGCCGCCTGCAGCTTGTGTGATACTCGTCTACGCGATACAACAGGAAACAGATAGACCAGAGATATGGTCGTTGCGCGGGCATTTGATGATGCGCTGAGGCAATATGTTCAAAGAAATAGCACGCGATTTCAGCTTCATTCACACCCTCCCCCCTACGAGATATCAACTCAAAGGAACAATCCAATTTCATACACTTTCCGAAAAAAATTTAACAGCAACAGCAACATCAGACTGACGGACAAGCAATTGACTATGAGGAGTAGCAGCAATCGCTGCCACTTAAGTGTGTGGTAGCAAAACATACATTCTCTATACAAGCAGAAGTATTCTCTATAAGTAAATAAATATGTGTGTGTGTGTGAGTTTATTTATTTTGGCGCATAACTCGAAACTTGCATCGTTCGCATTTGCACGGCGCTAAGTAGCGAAAATATGCATTGGATGTACATATACGTATATGTGTGTGTGTATGTATGTACGTATGTATGTGCAGGTAGTTGTGGTGAGATTGGCGTGAAGGTAAGCTGAGCGGATGTTGCGGCCAGCGGAATGCGTAAATGCACTTATATACTCCTTCGTACATACAGACAAACATACAAACTTACACACATACACACTTGACTTCATGTGTATGCTTGTGCTATCGAGTACTGTAAAACAGTGTTGTACCTATAAGTTTGTATGTGGCATGGGACTAAGTGAGTCGCGGGCAGGCAGAGTCGGTTGTTGCTGCCCAATTTATTAAATCGTAATTTCCATCCATAATTGCCAATTTTCGCAAAACTTTTCAGGCAGATAGACGCCCATGCCATCATTGCGTGGTATATACATACACACCCACTGGCATCGCAGTCTCCTCACTCTCTTTTGCTGGCAATAAGCAGCGTGTAGTAGACAGCTGCTGGGAAAAGAGTTGCCGCTGCAGAAATCGATCCTCGTCGACTGCAATATTGTGCACGTTTAATTACTTTATAAGCCATTAATGTGAAACTGCAAGGATTTACTTGCGGTTTATTGGTGAAATTTTCACTTTGCCGTACACCGAAAGTGGACCGATACGTACCCAAATACATATGTACATGTATATATGAATATATGCACGTAATTTTGCATGCCTATGTGTGCGTGAATGGCACAATTAAGATAAGAGCTATTTTTTTTTCTTGCAATTAAATGACTTTTGGTCTCAAGTCTAGACTGTAGCTTCTTACTGCGTATTTAAGTGTCTGGCACACAAACCTTCCTAGCAATATTTTCACAGAAGATGTTATTTAATTTTTGTATTTTATGATGTGTGTTTAAGTGCTGCCATACTTACAGCGAAATACATCATTAAGTCCAGGACTGTACATCTGTGTGAACTCTGCTTCGACTATCAAAAAATTTACATAATTTTGTTTTGCAAAGTTTTCGAAAGTTATCAGTAACTTAGTATTGAATTTTGCGTTAAATTCAAATTTAACTACAACCTTCTTCTCGACGCCTCATACCTACAGAATAAAATTTGTCCCACAAACAAAAATAACCGGTATTCGATGAGAAATTGAAACAAATCAACAATGGCTCTGGATCGACTACGAGAGCGGTGTAGCGTCTTTCAAGCTGAGACCTGTTGTTTGTTTTTTTTTGGAAGGAGGTTGAAAACAAAATGTCAGAGGTGCTGTCACACCAATGGTATGTGGGTCACGCCCCCACTAATACTATAACAATCCTCTACCTCAGCTAATTCCCCCCAGGGATCACAATTATGCGCGCGATTATGTCCGAAGACTCAACAGGTACCTGCGTCCAGGTTCCGCTCACGCAGGCATATGAAGGCTATACATCGCCGATAGTCCCAATTACTCCCACCGTGTTTAAAGGTGGTTTCAAAGTAAAGAAGACATCGGAAAATTGCAGTACTGTTATATTAACTCACTCCCGTCTTCTGTACTATACTGTATTGAGTGTTTCACTTAAACTTCTGTGCTTGTTGTCGGTTCGTCAGAAACTTTCGGCTTCCTCTGTTGCTGCAACTGTTGCTGCATCGCTTTGCGTTCCCAATCAATATGGCGAGGGGTGCTGGAGGATGGTTGATGATCCAGGGCTTGCTTCAGGATAGCTCGTTCCTCTCTAAAGCGGTCGCAATAAAACACGGCGTGTTCTGCGTTTTTGTCAGTATTCGGGCAGTTTGGACAGAAAGGCCACCTTAAAACGGTGCAGGTATTCCTAAAACATCCATGTTCGTGTCAACCATGAGTTTGTAGGTTCAACGTCCGCTTTGTGACTCATACCACCGCTGCTGCCACCGGCCCATTGTCAGCAGTCACTCCGCTGCTTTTTCTCCTAGTTTGGGCCGCGCTCCTTGCCAGTTATAGAACTGAAACATTTCATCTGCCAAGAGGTTCAGAGGTATTTTTCTAGCTATTACGCAGATTGCATCATCAGGCACCGTTCTATACGCGCAAGCCACATGCAGCTTTCCCTGTATGCCTAAAGAACTATAGAGTCAGCAACCAATGACAGTAGTCGTCTGCGATTTCTCGGGGCCCTTCTATATTAGGGAGGAGTCACGTCAGGGCACCATTGACAGAAGCCGCATTGGAACTAACATTTATTAAATGCTGCCTGAAACAAAGTCTTGTGTCGGTCTAGACCCCCAGAATTTTGATCGCCTTTTTCGAGATTATTCGGTGTGTACCTATGTTCGGCTAAAAGGACTTTCGCCCTCCAGTACTTATTAGAACTGCTTCGGTTTTATGACCGGCTAAATCTAACTTAGCCTCGTAAAGGCATGCTGAGACCTACACTAGCCAAAGCAGCAAAAACGATAAGACCAATGGACTTACTTTCGGCAAACCTTTCCATATTTGTTGATAGTCAAGCAGTTGATCCACTGGCCTCAAGATGTTTTAAAGAATGCAGGAGGTCGCTCTCGCTTATCCAGCAACATAACACCACACTTTGTTTGGTCCTCTGGAGTGGAGGAAAATGAGAAAGCGAATGAGTGTGCAAGGAAAGGCTCTGAGTTTGACTTTTAGTGAGCGATATAGAGCATTAACATTCCTCTAAATGAACTATACACTACTATTGCATTGAACGTAATCGTGGAAACCAAGAGAAGGTGGTCTCTGATTATTAATTGCTGGACCTCCAAAGCGCTTTGGCCAAAACTGAATCTTAAAAGTACAAAACGTGTGCTTGGATGCAACAGATCAACTGTATATACTGCATGTACAATATAATAATTTCTGCAGGAGTTGTGAAGATGAAGAAGAAATTGAGTCGGTACAGAACGTCCTCTGTGAATGTCCTTCACTTCAAAAAAGCCATACCAAATATCTTGGCGATTATTTCTTTGAAGACCTGAGGAATTTGCGAAATGTCTCACTGGAGTGACTTCTTAAAAAGATCTAAGTGGTTTTAGCAACTTAGTTAGGCGATGGAAATCAAATACAGGTATCACAATGGGCCTTAGGGCCACCGAGTGTCTTGTCTTAGACAAGCAACCTCGCTAACCTAACCTAAGCGAAGACAAATCGTTATGATGGGACTCTTTTTACACGCCCAAGTGTCTAATCAGCTGTCGCCACAGCTATCCAATTTTCGTGTTCTTTTCTCAAACTGTTATTGTACTTGCATCAGGCGAATGTGTGGCATTTACAATTCTCTACTCTCCACAAAAAGTGAGGACGAGAGCTTTTCAACTGATTTTTGTTTATCCTTGCATACAAGTTCGTCAAAGTAGTTGTACGAATATGTTAATTATTGCAGAAAAATGGAAGTAAACCGTTACACACTTACCAGAAAAAGCTTTCGTACACAAATAAATGAAAGCAACATATTAAGAAATTCATTATAAAAAAAACAACTAAAACATTTTAAACTTTTTTGCGAAATGTGTAGTCAATAATTTTTCTACAATTTCTCTACATTTTTTCTAAAAATACGTCTTTAAAAGTTAAAGTTTCACAAACAAACCAAAAAACTATATTACACTACAAGGAAGCAGAAAAAGTATTCGTACATTGTAATATACGGTTAAGGTAACTTGCGGGGTAATATTTCAGCTTGAGGACCTCCCTAAGTCGATGTGACATGGAATGGACCAATTTATTCGACGGAAAACTTTACTAGGGCATTCTCAGAGAAAATCTTTATACAAAGAACGCAAAAGTCTACAGAAAATAAAAAAGCAAATATGCTCCTTGAAATATGCAACAACTTTTTATGCTTTTATTTAATAGCATTCACCTTGCGAATGAACATAGTTGCTTCCCTATGTTTAAGTGCAAAAGAATGCAAAACACATTCTCCCTGTGTTGGCACTTTCAAATGAACTTTCCTCCAGCAAAGTATGAGCGAGCAGTTCACAAAATATTAGAATTCAAACTTATCAACGGAACAACGGAAACAATGCAAAAAATTTCTTTTAGGTTTATGAGTTACTAGAGGCAAAGTTAAGTTTTGAGTTTAGATCAAAAGATTCAACTAGAGTTATTAATATAGTAATTCTGATGCAAGGAGCTCATGGAATCGCGAGAGGACTTATAAAGGCAGCAAGGAAGGTAAAACACCAATAAGTGCTTGATCTTTGTAAATAGTATTTTTCTGTGAAACAGTTTTATTATTTTTATCATCAAGTATTAAAATAATAATAATAAATTAATATAAAAAATAATAATTTTAGTAGAATCAATTTTTGTTAATTTTTAATTAAAACTGTTGCATAAAGGTTGATATTCTTAGTGAACTAGCAAATGAGGCACCATGGGATACGTACTACCAATGCTCAGTTTTGGCAAAGGCTTCCAGACTGAACACTCAGGAAAGGGTTATTTTAATCATAGAAGATAAACCAGAACAAGACAACCTGGTTCACGGGCGGAGAAGCAACACGGCATAATTTCCATAGATTTGCCCCAATATAGATATATCTGTATGTGAGTGTGTACCTGCATGCTTTCAGATATATGGAAATTTTCATGCAACACCAAACCATAAAAGGCTACCAAGAATGGCTTTGTACGTACAGGGTCCGGCACGCGAAGTGTCACCAACTTCAGACCGCTCGCGCAGCTGATGCTGTCTGTTAGTTAGCCAATGTTAGTCCAGAGTATTGTTTACAAGCGCGCAGAAGCATTTTGTCGAGAGTAAACGCGAAAAAAGAAAATCAGTAATAGCTTTCCAATGTAATAGCGTGATTGCATTATATTATATTTGGCTTGAAAATCACAACCAGCGATTGTTCGTGAGCTCGAGCCTCTTAAACTAAATAAAGTTTTTGTTTATCGGCCCATTGCTCCTGACAATGATACTGGTAGCATCGCGAAACATCATTGAGGTGGTCATCAAAGACTGCAACGTCACGTGAAATGGTTCAAAAAGTCAAGAAACGAATTAAGCGAAATCCCCGACGAAGTACCAATCAAATGGCGAAAGAACTGAAAATATCTGACTGTAGCATCCGCCGCATACTGAAAAATGATCTCAAAATCAAGCCACACCAAAGTAGCAATATATCAGACTTGTGAGAGCGACGGAGCTGCTTCGCTTTGCCGAAAGCGGTCATTTTCCGAACATTTTGTTTTCTGACGGGAAAATTTTTCAAATTGAGCAATTCGAAAACTCCCAAAACGATAGGGATTATTTGACCGACCGTTCATACGAGAATTTGAGTCATCGATTGGCCACCAGGAGGGAGCACCCGCCGCAAATAATGGTTTGGGCCGCTATAACCACAGATGGGCGCTATCCAATCGTTTTCATCGAGCTTGGCGTTAAGGTAAATGTGAAATATTATCGGGAAAGTATTCTGGAGGTTGCTTCGAAGCCGTGGGCAGACAAATATTTCGGTGGCTCTCAAATTCACCACACGCGAACGCGAATGCGATGAATTATTCTCTTTGGGTAATTTTGGAGAGGCCCTAAAAAAGCCATTGTTCGCGAGTGGGCCAAAACACCTGCAAGTCACATTCGGGCAGTTTGTGATTCATTTCTGGACCGTCTCAAGACCATAGCCAAGGCAGAAGGTGGTCATATCGAGCAAGAGTAAATTGATTCCTAATTTTGTATTATTTTCACACATTTTTTACTTTGAATTGAATAAAAGTAGTTTTCAAAACTGAATATATGGCCTTTTTAATTGGTTACACTTCGAGTGGCGGACCCTGTAGAGTGACAATGACGACAACGTGTATTGTATCGAGGAATTGACCTCTTCTGTGCAGTGTACCTATTACTTACTTCACCCATATCCACCCATACAACTGGTGAAATTGCGAAATATCGTCCGTAATCAACTTCTATGTGAGCAACCGAGCAACTGTATTGAATACACATTCACACGTGCCTTCTTAGAGTACACCACTTTCAACCAATGCAAACATGCAATGAGAAGTCTGCAAGTTACTCTCTGATAGAAGTCGCATGACAAGAGCCACTACCCAGCGTGCGAATCCACTATTACCGAATTGGTGTGCATTTAGTAAACTTGGAGCAGTTCTCTAGTTCGAGTTTTTTCACTTTTCTGTATAGGCAATGTTAAGACACATCTATTGTCGGCATACTTTCATTAGTTGTAGTTTAGTGTTAAATTTGATAAAGGAGATTTAGTACGATCCGCGCACCTTTTCGACAGTTCTAAGCCAGTGCTACTTTTTAATTAGACAAATTATATCTGCATAGTTAATATATTTCAAACAAATCACTAATTTTAGGGGAGTATCTTCAGAATTGGAAATAGTATAATAGTTTATTTGAACCGTTCATAAGTCTGAGAGCAAGTCAGACGTACACAATAGCGCCCAAACCTCAGGTGTATCGAAACTTTTCGAAAAAGTAGTACATGAAGAGATTCGTTTACATATTACGGGAATCATATCGCCTTATAAGAATGGCTTTATAAAAGTACGTCCACAAATCTAGCTTTAATTTGAAATTTTATTTTAAAATAACTTGAAATCAGTCACCAATGCAATGCCATTTTTACTGACTTCTCGAAAGCCTTTGATAAGGGGAGCCACAAAATACTTCTTTAAAAATTATAATCACAGAGCAGCACGCTCAAATAGTTTGCGTTTTATCTTGCTGAATCAGATGCGATTAACCACTTTTTGTGTATTCCAAACAAGCAACAGGAGACGTTACTTTTCTTGATATTTGTCAACGACATTCAGGACGTTTTCGTAACTTTACGTTGCCTAATGTACGCAGATGATCTGAAAATATATGAGTACATTCGCATAGAAAACGTAGCACATAACTACAGTAAACTTAAAAACGACTTACTCCGATTGCAGGCATAGTGTGATGCCACTGGTTTACCTCTCAACGCTGTCAGTATATGCCTTTCAGTGACAGATGACTATCTATACAGATTAGGAACTGTTCAGTAGTACCATAAAATTTACGAAAAGAAAGTTCTGGGATAAATTTTTCCTCGAATGTTTCCTTTTCGAAGATGTCCTTTTCGTAACATATAGCTTTTATGATTTCTAAGTTTAGGCCTAGCGAGAAATTCAAATGAATTCTGGGACATTTTGACACCTACGGGTTTTTAATTTTTTTTTTTGCAAGGACGAAACTTGAATATTGCAGCACCTTTTGGAATCCTTTCCATTCTTGTTCCATCTTAAAGAGTAGAGACAGTCCAGAAACGCTTTACTGGGTATGCTACTCACTCTCTTCCTTGGCATTAGGCCTGGTTATAAGAGTAGGTCCCTTCTGCACGCATTGCCATTATTAACGGACATAGTCATGGCTCATGTCAATTGCAACTTCTTGCTTGAGCTAATTCTTTTCGATTGTCCTGCTCGGGATCAAAGATTCAGAGACGCGTTTCATGTACCTTATCGCAAGACTTAGTCTTACATTTTTTTAACTATAATTAGTCTATCTGGTAATGTCCAGGTTAGAAACCCCGGACATGAAACACCAAATGATAGAAACAGTTTTTTTAATAGCCGTTTGCCAGTAGCAGGCAATTTCAACCCTCCGAGTATATTTCTGCCTGAATTATTATATTATCAGCGAAATATTTGTGTAATTTAGTGCCACCTACGCAAATTACATTACTTTGGTTGAAAGGAAGAACGCCGTATTTCAGCAATTGGTTTAAAAACGCCCTATTTCTCATAAAGCCTCACTTTTCATTTAAGAATATTTTGTCGCATTGGCTCTCTTAATTGTCGATGTACGTGTCCCCCAAAGAAAAATTATGGGTATGCTACCCTTTCTGCACCGCAACATTGTAGAGGCAACTTGATGATTAAGATCCACCCGGTTAAAGAGTGGTAAGTTTGGTATGAGTGATTTAGTGTCAGTTAAACCGAAGGTCATTCCTAAATATAATAATTGAAATTACAAATACTTAGAATGGATAAAAAGTAAGGAAACCGAGTACTGTATGAACTGCATGTGCCAACAAACGTTGAAAGGTGTCGCTCAGCACTCGAAGCTCTGCTTGTAGGTTTGTCAATAAAGGAAATAGTTTTTGCAGCGGAAATTTGTATACTACGATATTGGACGAGCTTCTTCTCCTATTTGTGGCGCGCGTCTGTTGTTCCACAAATGGAGAGACTTACAGTTTCAAGCTGGCTCCGAACGGCAGGTATTTTTTATGAGGAACTTTTTCATGGCAGAAATACATTCGGAGGTTTGCTATTGCCTGCCGATGGGCGACCGCTATTGGAAAACACTTGTTTCTTCATTTTGGTGTTTCACCGAGATTTGAACCTACGTTCTCTCTGAATTCCGAATGGTAGTCACGCACCATCTCCTCCGGCTACGGCAGCCGGATATCCACTGTTTTTATAAACATCCAAATTAAATATTCCCGAAGATTAGGACTGTATTTGTTGGGACCCGTGCCGTGCCATTTATTATAAGATGCTGAAACCAGCTAAAATTAACAGTAATCATAACTGAGGATAGGTAGTGAGTACAACTGATGTGCTTGAGTCAATCATTTATAGAGAAGTTTAAGAACCCGGGCAAAGGTAAGATCTAGGGATACGCAGAATGACACCGCTCCGCTGATAGCAAGTAAACATATTTGAAAAAAACTTAAATGGGAGGCACACTTCCATTCGTCGTATTCTTGTTGTTGTTCTGGAACATATAGAAGTTTTGGCGGAACACCACAATCCTTCTTTCGATGGAATCACAAATATACTCAGTCCATGAATTAACTTAGAAACCACATACGTTTTTCAAAAAGCGATCCGCTCAGAGATGGATGATGGTCAGTACGTTAGTTTAAGCTCCCGATATGTGGATTTAGTACTTTACATACACTTGTACATACATATTTTTTTTCTTAACTCCAAAGTGACTCAATAACTTACATATTCACAATACGCTAAGCCTTGGTAAGTACCCATGAAAGGGGAATCGAAACACACCAACTTTTCGTTTACTTCAAAGCTGTATTCGTCAGTACGAAGAGGAGTTACCTGTATGCCGCGATGTCTGAATTTGGTATCCCCGCAGAAATAGAACGGCTATGCAAGATAACTATGCTCAACACCAGCAGCGCCGTCAGAAATGGGAAGGACCTCTCCGAGCCGTTTGATACCAAACGAGGTTTCAGACAGGGTGACTCGCTGTCGTGGATCTGCGGATCGACCGAGCCGCAGAGCTTAATCGCTCAAGCACAATATTTTATAAGAGCGTACAATTGTTGGCTTACGGGAACTGGCGCCGGTTAGCATGCGAAAGAAACGACTGGCGCACTTTGTTAAGCTCGGGCAAAATCGTTTAAGGGGTAACACCACTGTAGAAATTTCAAAAAATTGATTTTTTTTTATAAGCTTAAAAAATTCTTTGAACCTTCTAAAATACAGAACAAAAAGTTTTATACGTTACCAAAGTCTATTCCATAAATATTTTAAGCTTTTTACCAAGCGTTAGTGACTGCTACCTAACGACTTCTCCAAATTTCCAAACTTTAAACGCGTTTTTCTCAAAACACGTTTTCTGAAATTGGCACGCAGCATAACTCAAACAATTTTAAATATTTTTAATCAGGTTTTTCACTACGTCTGTATAATAACCTTCTTAAGAGAAGAGCGTAGGGGATTTTCCTTCAAATGCTTGCTAATTCCACAAAAATAAATATTTTTTAAATCCCCTACGTGTTTCTCTAGCTATTCTTATCTAGATTAAGAAAAAAAATGTTTCTTTGATCCAGATTAAAATTTGCACCCTCTGTGCTGCGTGCCGCGGAGCTCCTTCGAGAGAAACCACATTACAAAAATGTCTCCAATGCCGCCATTTTGTAAAATTTTTCGATCAAACTTTGTTTTCCCTTTCCTTCTATACAAAAAAAATCTTTAAAAATCGTGTTTATTTTACGCGTGTACAGTGGTGTTACCCCTTAAGTGGTTATCGCGCTAATCGCCAAAGTAGAGAAGGTTCAGCTCTCACTGTTAAGCTACGCCTGCGGAGATTGCAGGTTTGGATATTAGCCGCCGGCTGAATTTCATCATCAACCCGAAGTGATTACCACAGCCATAATTAGTTATCGTTTGGTTTGGTTATTCGCCCTCAGCTACTCATCTTTTCTGCTTTCCCCTTTACCCCTTCAATGGTACTACAATGAAGGAATTTGAGATTCTCGTTCGAGTGAAGACTCCATCATACTCTGTAGACAGGATTCGTCCATCGCATCCTGATTAGTGAAGTGGTACAAAATTGGCGAAATAATACTAATTCTTAACCAGATATTTGTTTCACGAGTCCAAGTACTTACGGGTCCACTCACCTACAAACACAAGCGTGTAGACGTGTTTGCTTGTTCTCGGTCGCACACAGAGCGGTGCAACGATGAAGATAATCGTATTAGGGAATGGACTCAATTTCACTGCACATCGGATCTGAATGCATGGCAAGTGGAGGAAGGAGGTTGGATAATGTGAAACTAGAACATTGACTAGTTGTCTGCTGCTTGGTATTTGAATGCGATGGAGCATTCCGGTGCATTCGATTGAAGTGTACAAAAATGCTCATTAAAAGGATAAACTACTCACATACATACACAGATATAGAACGTTAACACGCACATGCATAAAACAATACAAGTATAACACATTGAAAACACACACGCATGTATGTGCATACATACCTACATATTTACACCGAAAGGGCACTCTCGTAGGGAGATAAGCTTTGTCTTTTTCGGTGGGTGCATCGATTGTGGAACGAAGGAATGGTTTCGGTGTGCATTAACAAACAACGACAATTGTTTTCAGTTTCTTGCGCTTATCCACGTTTTGTATTTCGTGCAGCAGCTCACAAATCGTTATTTTGCATTCGTAGTCTCAATATTCGCCATTTAATTGCTGACCATTTCCAACTGCCACTTGAATTGCTTTGTCGATAGCAATTTAATAATGAAATTGGAAGTGAAATACTGTACACTGTACTGCAAATAACATGAACGAGAGTGCATGGCTACATGCAATTGTGCATGCAGTATTCGGTATGAATACAAATATGTGCATGTATGTGTGTACGCGCATTCGGAGCGTTTCTCCTTCCACGTCACGTTTATTGTTTGAAATTGTGTACCATGGAGTAGTAAAATTTAAGTTAACCGTTATTGGCGGATAGAGGTGGATAGAACAAAATCTCAACAGCAAAGTACTTATACTTAGGAGGTCACCCAAAGTCAATTAGATGCTTAACTAAAATAAGAAAGCGAATGTAAAGCGGACGCTGAAATTATTTGTTTTTAGGTTAAAAGGTAAAGTATCATAACTTGAAGCATTTTCTCCATTCCGTAAACTCCAGCTTTGAGCTTCTTAAGACGTACAATCCCATTAGCCTCTTCGGGCTTATTCACATGCACCAATTCGAGGTAATCCTAATATCTCAAAGGATGTGTTCAATCCTCTAATTTTCTCCCTATCTTAAAATTGCAATTTCTACCTACTAGTAAACTTGGCCTTGGATTTGGTATTAGATTTGAGCCAAATGGGACCATACCTACATATGATTTTTAGACATATCTTAACCCCCTCGCCTATCGAGTCAATTTTGAAACAAAATATTCTCTTTTCTATATCCTTGATAAGGCAGGCTCCCGCTTGTCTAGAATGAGCACGTCGAACATTTATCCCTCACTCTCAGTTCTGAAGTCGGAACTAGACTGAAGAGGAACTAGCTATAAAAGCACCGTCTATATGGGAAGCCTCGAAGTCCTACAGAGCCGCCAAATAATGCTACAAACTTGCACGATGGAAACAATTAACGTTATTCTATCACTATCAAAGAAAGAATGTAAAATATTGGTTGAAGTACTGATGCGATATTGTCTCACTCCATATCACGCAGCTACGTGCACCCAGAACGACGCGTGTAACTGATCCGAAGAAGAAAGCGGATCGTTAGAACAACTCCTTTACCACTGCCCTGCTCTAAGCAGAACTCCTTACAACTACCTGGGATCAGTATACTATTCATCTCTGAAGGATACTGCTGACAAAATTTGAACTGTTTATTAAAACTCGCCAAGCCAAATATCACGAACTATGTTTAACAGGACGCCAACAACACTAGTAACACTACGGACCCTTGTGGTCTATGTAATATGCATACAGATCATCCAGATTTACCTAATCTAACCCAACTAATACATATATGATTCGAATTTCAGCCAAATTCGACCATACTTTTTTTGATATATCTCGACTACACCGGCACCCATTGGAAAATCTGGCGATTTTCTGCTAACTGGCTTAAAAAAAACTTATCCTAATTGTTTGAATTCAATCGGCTGGCTCCTTTTCCAGTTATCGGTCACAAACATACGCGGAAAAATGCCTTCTTGGTCGTTAATCTGGCCTTGTCGATCGTTCGGCATATGCTTGGAAATCTTTTAATGAAAGCAAATGTTCAACATCATGTGCAAAAAAAAAAAATTCAAAAATGAAGGGGATTTTTGAGCGACTTTAAATTTTCATCTTATTATATTAAAATTAAATTGGCTATGAAACTGTATACTAAGCAGTTTTTTAAACTCCTGATTCAAAAGTAGAAAATGTTGATAGTAATATTTTTAAATTTGTTAAATTTTCTTTAATTTTTATTAAATAATGAGTTGTACTTTTATAAAAATTAACGAATAAAAAGCGACTCAATTATGTGACCATAATTTGTGTCACAATTATAGTCAGAGATAATACGGCCCAAAATCTTCTCTTGCGTCAATTCATGTGAGACTCTTTTATTAAACTTCTACTTGATCCAGGCTTATGTGAATGATTTTTAGTGTATCTGGCTAATCTTCAGGGTCTGAGCAATGTAAAAGGTGCTCACCTGCCGATCTGACTTCACGAATTCTATAACTTTAGCGACATTTGCCCCAATCGACTTACTTAATGCTGCTAAACGTCAAGCCCTTTTAGCAAAAGAAAAAAAACTAAAGTCTATACAATTTCCGCAGTCTAAGCCTCAATGGCAAAATGAATGATGTAAATTGCTCGAACACCGTTAAATACTTGGGAGTGTATTAGACCAAATCTAATTTTCCGCGATCACATTCACCATTTAAACAATAGATATAATATCGAAATTTGAATGTTGTATGCTTTAATATAGCTTTGACTTATTCTAATGAAATTTTCACGTCTGTAAGTATTTTAATTCTTAAAATTTGCTGTGCATAACTTGAATTTGCATTGAATTGGATGTTTTCTTAAGATAATGCTTCAGGTAGAAAATTAATTATAATTTTCAATTAATTCGTCAATACTTTTTTCCTGACTCATAAGCAATGTATTCAAGTATCCTTATTGATTATTTACACCTGTTTATATTTACTATTAAGAGCGTAGTACAAACAGACTTATCGTTTTGCAACAAATGTTATTTTTGCAGCTCAAAATCCTGACTATCAATCAGTTTCATACCTCCGCAGAACGAAATGAGTTGCTCTAAGCTTAACCGACGCTTGCAAGTGGGTTAAACATGCATATAAATATATACAGCATATTTACTTCTGAAGTGAGTTCACCGTTGCCCAAAGTGTGCGAATATTGATAAGACGTTATGAATAAGGGGCTTTTTCGTTCGTATCAGCGATTATAACCCAAAGTAGGGGTGCCATAACCATAACGTCATAAATTTGCTGATAGAACCAACCTATGGGCAACAATGTTATCGGATATGCCATAACTCCTTAGTCAAAACCATAACCGTAGAGACCAATTGAATTTTGGTCTTCACCGTAACCATAACCAATTGCATTGTAATTTGCTGCCTTGTGGCATACTTGATGTTATCGTTTCTTTAGTTTCTGCACTTCAAAATGCACAAATAACTGATAGATGATAAATATCAGCTGCTAATGGCTATGGCACCAATTATTGATGTCATAAATATCGTTATGGTTAAGGTTATGGCGTTATGGTATGGCACCGCTACTTCGAGCTTATTGTACAAACAAAATTGCTGTAGCTGGATATTGATGAACTCTCACTTAATTGTCGCGAAGATAGTGCACTTGGAGAAGATAGCAGTTGTTGTTGAAGTCGGGAGAAAAGGCACCATTCGTCCATTTTTTTAGATGGAATATTGGTTTGATTACCAATTTTTTATACATACAAATTTAAAGCAAGGATTTTTACGATGTTCATTTGAGCAGCATGGCTATCAAACTCTACTATATATTGAGGACAATTTGCCAACATCAACTTCAGCATTTCTTTGTTAACATGCGTACATGTTTATACATGTTCTACCTACTACTAAATCCACTTTATTCAGTCAGCTTTGCTTTTTGTAAGAGCTACATCTATGTCAATGAATACTCTCTCATTTGTATAGACATCAGATTGGAAGGGTGTGTTCTACTTGTACTCTATTGGTAATTGATGGTTTATAAATATTATTGCTGTTTATTGGCCACGAATCGATCTTGTTTTCTGCGAGATGTGTTTTTAAGATCGTTATATGCGGATAGTCCCGAATCGATACAGATCCATAAGACGAACATAGTTTCAACCAGTCGAGAGATAGTGTCAGAAATCCTCACTAATATTTAGTAAAATTGGTCTGAATGGATGCTCTATTATGAAGCCAGTCCAAATGGGCTTGTATTTGTGTTTCGAATTTAATTTAAATGCTTTTTATTTCTAATAAAGTCATAACACGAAGTTTATCTATTAAATAAGGTTGAAATTGAAATTTTGAAAAGGTCGAGCCAAGGAGCACCAAGAGATTTACTGGCTCTTAAAACACTCAGGCTAAAAAGCCAATTGTACTTAGAGCTCTGAGAAGAGGGTAGATAGTCAAGGACGAAAGGAGTGCAGTATCGGAGAAAGAGATAGGAAAAAATAAAGACAGAGACATAGGTAGTTAATTCTGTGAGAATTTCCTAGATTCTTTGGCAAATCTTTAAATATCCTCAAGTTTTGGAGAACGTATATTACTCATTCTTACGATATCGGAACCCAAAATTCGTAGTCTTTCTCTAGCAAAAGACACTCACAGAGAAAGTGCTCACTGTTATCTGCCTCCTCCAAGCAAGACAAGCACATCGGGTCCTCAATGTCCTGTAATAATACCGACCATCAACCGAACGTCTTTCCTTCAAAGTTTTAGTAGAAAGTTTTACAGCTTTCTGTGCGGACTGGACCATCGCACTTTGAGTAAATTGAATATATAATCGCTAATCCAATTCATGATTTCTGCGGATATTAAGGGCTATGATCCCTGTGGGGGAACCGCTGAGCCACGGTTGGCCAATTCATCGGCAATTTCGTCTGCTTGAGTACAAGCCTGTTCTGTATTGCGACATAGTCAAGCTTCTTATTATATTCTTGAACAATCTTCGAGGTATGCTTCACGTTCTCCAGGGCCTTCAGTGCAGCCTGACTGTCACTGAAAACTCCAATCTGTTTCGCGTTCCATCTCCTCTAAGTTATCCATTCGGCTACTTTCAAGATGGCAAACATTTCCGTTTGGAAAACTATTTCCATTCCCCCCATTAGCATAGTAATACTTAATACTATCATTTAAGTACCATCCAGGTCCAGACCCTTTTTCATTCTTTTTAAATAAGGTTACTTACGCCATGGAGGCGGCCGTAGCCGAATGGGTTGGTGAGAGAATGTAGGTTCTAATCTCGGTGAAACACCAAAATAAAAAAAGGTTTTTCTAGTAGCGGTCGCCCCTCGGCAGGCAATGGCAAACTTACAAGTGTATTTCTGCTATGAAAAAGCTCCTCACAAAAAAAAAATATCTGCCATTCGGAATCGGCTTGAAACTGTAGGTTCCTCCATTTGTGAAACAACATCAAGACACACGCCGCAAATAGGAGAAGGAGCTCGGATTTACGCGCCAATTATATTATATATATATATATATATATATATATATATATATATATACATACATATATACTTACACGAATTTAAAGAAATTCCGCATGCCAGCGTTGGTGTTTAGCCCAAAACCTTCTTTTTCCAATGCAGTACCTCTCGGGTCAAGTGGGCCAACATTTTTTAGATGGTGTGGATGACTAAAAAAAAATACAAATTTGAAAATTTTCGGAAATTCGAATTATTTCAAGCTTGAGGTGAATCCTTTAATTTTTTACAAGCTTAAATAACAATAAAATTGTTAAAGAAATAAAAAGGAACGCAGTGCTAGCTACGGAGGCTTTCAGCTCAAGGCGAATCTATTCAAGGTGATGTCAGTAGAACAGCTCATTTGATTCTTTTATTTGGCTTGGCATGGTGACACTAGACCAATAACAAAATTCTGTACGTTTGATTGTCAAAGCAAAACAAATAATGAATTCGCCTTTCTTCATTCTGAGTCGACAGCCACATGGACACGTCACAAGAAAAACAAAACAAATCAGCTGATTTACCAACACCACCTTTAAGGGGACAGATACCTGTAATATTTCAAAAACAACAAATTTATTTTTTCATAAAATGTTAATATAACCCTTTAGGAATATGTCAAACAATTTTTAGAACGTGACGACTCTGTTCTTTGCGTTCGAGCGCTGGGAGAGATGTAGTTACGTATTCAAACTTTAGACGCATTTTCCGCAAAACTATTATATATTTTTCGAACTGGTGTACATGATAACTTGAAAAGTTATTGACCGATCTCCTTGAAATTTTGCACACATCTTTTTTATGATATCAACCATGTGAAATTACAAGTTTCCGAAAATTTTTCGAAAAAATAATTTTTTCGAAGCAAAAATTGTAGGAAAATTTGCCCCAAAACTATTTTTTTTTTATGCATTTTTTTTCCATTTTTGTTTAATTCATATAGAAATTATGACATTAATATATACAAAACTTTTTGGTTTTTTGTATTCAGGTCACTGACGCCGATGCTACAATGCCCGCCGATTGGGAAGCGCCGCTGCGACCTTCCACTTTAAATGATTAAAAAAAAAATTATATTATTTTAATGTATAAATAAACTGTATGCCAATTTTGAAAAAATATATTGACTTCTTCATTTAAAATAATTTTAATGAAAATCAGGGAAAATATGGCCGTTTACTGGGCATGCGGATTGTCCAAATGAGTTGTTAATTTACATTTCAGTTCCAAAATGGTGTAAGATTTTGTTTATATTTTTCCAAACCAATCATCAACAATGCTCTGAAAATAAATTATTTTTGTCAAAGCGAATTCATTTGCCTTAGAAATATTCAAGGCGAATCAGCTGAGTTTTTTTTCTTTCACCGTGTCCATGTGGCTGAATGAAAGAAAACGAATTCATTATTTGTTTTCTAGTTTCTCAATACTTTGCTTTGGCAATCAAATGTACAGAACAATGTTGTTGGTGTAGTGTCACCAACTTTAATGAATGCGCCTTGGAAATATAAAATATTATTTTACAATCTGAAAGCCCCAAAAAGAAAAAAAAAACACTAATACATATAACATTTTTTTGGTAGTACTGCATCACCTTGAATAGATTCACCTTGTTATAGCTTTTCACTTTTTCTCGAAATCGCTTGGATTGATTTTCATGGTATTTACCAATTGAAATTTGAGCACAATTTTTGTTTTTCGTGCAGGCGATTGCATGTGTGTGCGATTTCGACATGTTCGAAATGGGAATAATAGGCAAGAAATTCATTGACGAAAATCATAGTAATTATTTTCTTTCCGGCAGCGAACAAAGTGCAATGAAAATTGTCAACCGATCCACAGTGAGAGGCGAAACGAATTTAAACCGCTTGTTGTTACATGCTTCGCCTGTTTGTGGCCAGCATAAGCGCTACACTCACTGCCAATCGACATTTGTCGACAAGTGCAAAATGAATATGCACGATAAACGCCTTAAAAAACCTTAAACCAGAAATATGGAAGTGTTAAAACGAGCAACAAATTGAAGTGAAATTTCACATGAAACTTGGAAAATCCGCTATTGAAATTTATAATTTATTTAAAGAAATATTTGACGACGACTGCTTATCGCTTTCACGTGCTTTTGGAATATTCAAAATAGCCGAGTCGATGTTGGCGGTAATTTACGCCCGGGTCGCATCTTTTTACAAAAACAAAATAACAGAAACAGCAAGCGGCACTTGTGTTGAAGCAGTCGACAAAGGAAGATGTCCAGCACTGTTTCGAGCAAAGGGAGATTCGCATCGCGCATTACATAGGCAAAAAGGGGGGTGTATGTTGAAATTTAAATATTATAAGTAAATATGTGTTTATGTATTTAGGTTTGGCAGCCGCATCGCACATAGAGACAACGATGCCACTTAGACCACGAAATGGGTCCGTTGTGAGCCGCGGGGGTTGGGCTATATTTCCCTCTCCATATTGAACCATCCTGAGTTTTTGACAAAGCGTAAAAGGTTGTTGATACCTAAAGTGTATAGATTATCTATATTCGTTAAGAAGCAGGATTTTAAAAATCGGTTCCTGCTTCTGGCTAGAGCCGGGCATGTGCAAAAAAGGTGTTGAATTGTTTCCAATTCCTCCTCATTTCTGCAGCTACGACAGAAATCATGCGTGTAAACGCCTAATCTCCTTGCATGATTTCCTATGAGACAATGTCCTGTGAGGGCCCCTACTGAGGTCCTGATTTGAAATCTACTCAGTATTATAAAACTCTTGGACAGACGTAAGTTTAGCCTTGACCATGTTTGCCTAGCAATTTCACAGGTGTTAACGCTAATCCATCTTTGATTTGCAGAATTGATTAGTGCGTCCTTAATGAGAAGCTTACAAGTTGCGAGAGGTATGTATCTCCATAAAATTACTTTTGTCTGGCATACAGGTACCTTCTCTTGCAAGTTGGTCTGCCCTACAGTTCCCTGGTATATCTCTGTGGCCTGGGACCCAGCATAAGATTATACGATATTGCTTGGCCATCTCATTTATAGATTGGCGACAACGTAAGACACTCCTTGATGTTGTTTGGAATGCATCCAGGGCTCTTAGGGCAGCTTGGCTGTTTGATAGAATGCAGATATCCGTTGATGATATTCTGTTAATCTTTAGCCATTTAAGGCTTCATGAATAGCGTTTATTTCCGCTTGAAAAACGCTACAGTGATCCGGTAGTTTAAAGGATTCACTAATAGAAAGCTCTTCGCAAAATAACCCTGATCCTACACTGGTATCCATTTTGGATCCGTCCGTGTAGTTGGGTGTGTTGGGTGTTGGATATTCTTCAAGCCCTTCCAGTCTAGAAGGGATTTTCGTTAGGAAATTCCTTTCGAAGCAAAGAATGGGAGGGTGATAATCAGAGTCACTAGGTATATCCGTGTAGGAGTCTAAAATGGTTGAATGTCCATGTGTGACAGTTCTCCACTGTGAGCTCGCTTTGAGCCTTAAAGCGGAGTGGCAGATGTAGCATGATGTCCAAAGCCATGAATGGTTTTCATGACGCCTCATATTGCTAATTCCGCTGATCTCTGCACCTTATTCAATAAATTATAATAGGTTTTTTTCTGCATAGCACACCACCAGACAACATTTCCATATAGAAGAATGGGTCTGACGACAGCAGTGTAAAGCCAATGAGCAACCTCAGGTTTAATTCCCCAGGTCTTACCTAAAGCTCTCTTACAGGCATAAAAAGCTAGATTCGCTTTCCTGACTCTTTCTAAGGTGTTTGGCTTCCAAGTCAGTTTCCTATCTATGTTTAGTCCCAAGTACTTGGTTTCTTCCGAAATCACAAGAGCTTCCTCTTTGAGCATAATTGGACTCAGCTGATTCTGTGTTTCCTAGTGAACAATATGAGTTGTGTTTTGTCTGGGTTGACTCCTAGACCACACTTTCCTGCCCACCTAGAAAGTATATCTAGAGCATTTTGTATTAGGTCTCTTAATGTAGATACAAATTTACCAGAGACAGCAATAACAACATCATCGGCGTAAGTTATCAGATTACAGCCCACCGATTCCAGTATTAACAGAAGTTTATTTACAAGTGCGTTCCATAAAAATGAAGAGAGGACTCCACCTTGCGGTGTACTTCTACTTACCAATCTGCTGAGCACCGATTCTCCTAGTTCCGCTTCAATGATTCTGCTATTTAGCATTTTGCCAATGAAGCCTACCAAGCCGGTTCCACCCTAAGATCAGTGAGTGCTGCAGTAATTGCCCCCCTTCAACATTGTTGAAGTTTCCTTAATATCAAAGAAAGCGGCTAAAGTAAATTCCTGTTTGTGCAGTGAACTCTCTGCCGTGTAAATAAGGTTACGTAGAGCTGCCTCTACCGATTTCCCTTTCGTGTAGGCATGTTGTGACGTAGAGGTAAGATTTCTATCTATAGTTAGGCTTAAGTGAAATTCTATCAACCTCACCCAAGTTTTCAATAGGAAGGAAGAAAGAGATATCGGTCTTAAGTCTTTTGGATGGGTATGTGAGTTTCTACCAGCTTTTGGAATGAAAACAATTTTGACTTGTCTCCACTTAAGAGGTATATGACCGTAGAGAAAGCAACCATTGAAGATTGCTAGTAGCCCGTGTGCTAGATATCGGGTGGCCTTTTGCAGTTCCACCGAGTAAATACCATCTGGACCCGGTGATTTAAGAGGTTTGAAACTTTCAATCGCCCATAAGAGCCGATCCTCAGATATAGCGTCTATTCTGACTTCACGAAAATGTACTGTATCTTCCATGTCATGCCCAGTAATGTCTCAGCAGCCTGGAAAATGAGTGTCGAGTAAAAGTTGTAGAGACTATTTACTGGTTGTAGTGAAATTACCATCACTTTTCTGTAGCAGTTCCCAATTTTGAGGACTTTCCGCTAAAATCTTAGTCTGGAGGGCTCAGTTGCTCCCTGGTTGTATTTGGTTGGGGAATAAGTTCAGAGCGTTTTTAAATTGTCTTTTTATTATTCGTGCCATAGAACTCTTTCTGCTTTACTAAACTATGTTATTTTTATTTTTGAGCTATTTATTTATGGAATATCCAGGAGCCAAAAATTAACATTTTAGACACCTGCTCTTGTTTGCTTTTCATCGAGTTCAAAGAGCTGACGTCCTTAAAAACTAGTTTAATAACTTCTTTGACATCAGAAAAGGCAATTTTTGGCGGAGCGGCATCAACAAATTGGTCGAGCGGTGGGAAAAGGTTGTAAACAACAAAAATCTAGCGCTTCAAAGTTAACTGGAATGGCCCAAAAGGATTTAGGTAAGACTTGCCATCCAGGAACTGTTGCAAGAGTACTGAGAGAAGCAAGTTTTAATGGCAGAATAGCCTGTAACAAACGTTTCGTATGTAGCGGCCGTCGTAGCCGAATGGGTTGGTGCGTGATTACCATTCGGAATTCACAGAGAGAACGTACATAGGTTCGAATCTCGGTGAAACACCAAAATTAAGAAAAATATTTTTCTAATAGCGGTCGCCCCTCGGTAGGCAATAGTAAACTTCCGAGTGTATTTCTGCCATGAAAAACTCCTCATAAAAATATCTGCCGTTCGGAGTCGGCTTGAAACTGTAGGTCCCTCGATTTGTGGAACAAGACACACACCACAAATAGGAGGAGGAGCTCAGCCAAACACCCAAAAAGAGAGTACGCGCCAATTATACATATGTACATACGAGTGCAAATAATAGAAGTTGGAGATTATAGTTTGCGCGTGTGCATCTAAATAGAACCCCAATGGGGGATAGTAATTTTTGCAGACGAGGTAAAAATAAACTTGTTTAAACCACAAGACAGACCTTTTATATGGTGCGAGGCCAATACGAGCTCAAGCCCCAAACGTTATGGTTTGGGTATGCGTGTCATCAAATGGAGTTGGACCTTTATAACCAACTTTATAAACAACTTGATCTTTATAAAAAAACCTTTTTAAACAATGAACACATTCGTTTATTTTAAACTTCTGCAAGAAAATTTAGTTCAAAACGCTAGAAAATTACAAATTGAAGATGATTTTCGCTTTTATCAAGATAACGATCTTAAGCGCAAACCACAAATAATGGAAACATGATATACATAAATGTCCCCACTTTGTTGAAACTCTTGCGCAACCACCGGGCAAAAAATTGTGTTGGTTTTGAAGGCAAATATACGAAAATATGACATTCATAACAAATTCGATCTTAAAACAGCTATACCTGAAGAGTGGAACCAAATTGGTCCAGAATACACAAAAAAATTGGTTGACTCCGTGAGACGTAGTTTTGAAGCTGATATTGATAATAAGGGATACCCAACAAAGTATTAAACAGCTTCAAATTTCATAAACCAGAAATAAATATTTACTCTTTTTTAACTGCATCATTTAAGCTGCGGCGTGAATTCTGTGTAGGTATATCTTTGTTTTTCTTTTTTTTGTTTTTGCATTATATTTCATGTTAAGAAATGAAATGAAGCAAAATAAATAAGAAGTCTGTATACCTACTCTGTTTTTCCATATTCGCAAAATATTATGAAGTATAGAATACTTTACAAAAAAATCGTATCTGTATCAAATAAGGTGTGAGTGACTGTAGATGGAAGAAATTAATGTATAATACAATACAATATTTACATAACAGCGTAACACATGGACTGAAAAGTCCCTAACAAAGAAGGACTAACAAAGAAAATGAATTGATCAATATTAGCTTTATTCATCATCGTAATTTCCATCAATAGCAACGAAATCATTCCAGCGCAGCTCTTATCTTTTGACTCCAAATAGGCCTCAGTCTCAAGGATAACCTCTTCATTCCGACGAAATTTTGTTACCGACAAGCATTTACTTTAGGTCTGCGAACAAACAGTAGGGGAGCAATTCGAAGTTGAATTCATGTGGTTTTACCAGAGCAGTATGGCGCTATGGAAAGATGGGTGGTTTGGCCACGCTTGTATAGTGAGAGAGTGAATAGTCACAAACAAGAAATAGACTACTCTATTCCTAGACTCATCTTCGAAGTGCTCTTCATGCCGAGTATACCGTCAAGAAAGGAGTGGCAGACACCGAGACCATGGAGAAGGAGGGAATTAAATTTTTATACAGATGGTTTCAAGCTAGACGATAAGGTTGGCTATGGAGTTTTCTCGAAGGAATCAGGACTGGAACTATCCGTTCGACTACCAGACTACGGCAGCGTCTATCAGGATAGCCAAGCGGCCATCAAATCAATGAATGCGGCTATACTAAGATCGAAGCTTGCACAGGAATGTCGGGCAGCCCTAAATGATATCAGTGTCGTATTTAATGTCAGCCTTTTTTGGATTCCGAGGCACAGAGATATTGAGGGAAACTGTAACGCTGATGAGCTAGCCAGAAAAAGTACTGCTCTTCAACTGTTCCGTGATAAAAGTACCATTGGAATACCTTTGGCCACAAGTAAACTAATAATAAAAAAAACATTATCCAAGAGGCCAATAGGTTATGGAGAGATGAAGATACATGTGTAAAAGCTAGGCTACTATGGCCGCAAATAAACAAGAAAAGGAAAAAAGAATTGCTTAGTCTCTCAAGAGATATTATCTCGAAGGTCGTGGCTTGTTTAACTGGTCATTGGCTATTTGGCAGGCATTCCTCGAGAAGAAGTTTTCTCCCATGAATATTGCAGAAGTTGCAGAGATGAGGAAGAGGAAGAAACAGTTGAGCACTTCCTTTGCAATTGTCTAGCCCTAGCTAAATCAGAGCAGGTTGTCTAGGTAAATACTTTTCTAAGTCTCTTACAGAGCTGTTGGCGTGGAGTTGGGATCAAAGCTATGTTTCATAAGAGCCACAAAATGGTTCCGCGAAGGAAGGTAAATGTGGTTCTCGTGCAAGACAGTGGTATCACAACAGGCCGAAGGTCTATGTGAGTTGGTTGTGCAGACCGACATCCACCATAATCTAACCTAACCTACAACAGCTCAGAATTACGTTCTTGTGTTTAGTCAGCAGTGAGCAATTGTGGCACCACTTTGAACACAGCTTCCTCATAGTCAAATGCTAATTCACATAATTTCAGTTTTCAATCATTCAAAATGATTTTGTGGATCAAGTGTTTTCTGGTGTTACCACCTCATTTGGACGTCCACTCCGTTGTGTATCATCGGTGGCCCTACGACCTTGTTTGAAGTCAGGAAGCCATCGTTTTATTGATGTTTCTGCTAGAGCGGAGTCCACATAACACTTTTCAAGCCATAGCTTCGATTAAACGGTATTTTTTCTCCATCAAGAAGCAGTGTAAAATTAAAACACGAAATCCTTTTTGTTTCACTCTTAGCACAATAACTCATGATCTAATGAATATAATATCATGGAATTTTAGCAGCTGTCTTCTTAAGGTTAGTACTAACTAAAAAAGAGGTGAATGCAATAAAAATAGTACCACGTACATATGAGCTAGGCCCGAAACTTTTCAGTCCGTGTGTTAATTCGTAAAAAATTGAATAAATAAAAAAATTCACTAAGGAGCGCGCATCTTTTGCTCACTTACTGTATTTAGAAATAAGAAATAATTAAGGTAAAAATAAGTACGCATTGGATTATGTTTAATGAATCTGAAACTCCACGCATGACAATTTGGCTCAACTTGAACTTTGTGTGACTTCATAGTACCATAACGAATTTAATAATGGAAACCATAAATATTCCAACAAAATATCTTCTATACATAAAGTATATACAAGGAAGTTCAATTGCTATTTGATATATGTGTGTGTATATACATATGTTTTTACATATGCATGTGCACATTTATGTAAGTGTATGGATGTGCAAAAGCTTCAAAGGCGATATGTTGTCTCATGCTTCAGTGCACATACCTACGTATTTACCTTCATTCATACAAATATCTGCTCTGCTCGTATGTATGTATGTGCAGTTATATCCATGCATGTGTATATTGTAAGTAGGTATGATAGACATGACCAAAAGTCTTCTTGACAACCTGACTTTCGAACAAGGTCATACAAGCCAACCTTTGGGAAGGTATCCGCATGCCCGCATTTTCGAGTACATATGCATGTATGTGTGGATGTATATTGTTACACATGTTTCTTATCCTCCTAGGCGTATGTCAAGCTGCGTCTGTTCATACATGACGACACATTTCATATTTCATTAATAATTTGTGAAAAAATCATTAATCATGCAAATAATCAAATCTTCACTTGCCATTATTAGAGGCATCCGCCGTTATTGTTTGTCATTCAAGTATCGATTCCATTTGTTTCACATACATGCATACATACATACTAACATAAAAAAACAGCAATAACACAAGCAATAGCGGTGTTGGCAAAGGTACGGCTATAAGATTGTCGATGCGGGTGAAAATGTTCAAATTCGAGAGTTTGAGATTTATTATGAAAATAATCCCGAAACTAGTCCCGGAAAATATCAGTACGATTTCTAAATTGCTCATAAAGCTTTAACCAATAATTTGAATCAATTGTCGCCAAAGTTTTGTTAAATTATAAAATAAAAAAACTTCCCTACACAGATATTTCAAATACTCTGGATACCGATCAACTTCTCGGAACCACCTTGGTGGAAATTTCGCTTTCCGAGGACTGGTGGAAACAAAACACAACAATAATAAATTAAAGATTTACTAGGTTGTTCAATAAGTTTTGCGATTAGATGGAGAGGGCTTTGCTACTAGCCTAATTTTTTTTGTGGTACACTCTTCATATGAAAGGATGTGAAGTTTCATTTCAATCTGTCAATTCATTCTTTATTTACAAGCCATTTAGTATTGACGTGTCCTAGTATTTCCCACAATGGAAAAAACCAAGAATCGTGCAGTAATCTAGTTTTTATTTTTGGAAGGTTTAAAAGCCATGAAAAAGGAAAATTGTGAACGAATGTTGAAAGTGTATAAGGACTTTTCGCCATCAATTAGTACAATAAAAAATTGGTTGCTGAATTTAAACGTGGTCGTATAAGCCTTGAAGACGATTCACGCCAAGGACGTCCAAAACCAGCAACAACACTAAAAATCGTAAAAAAATATAGGACCTCGTATTGGAAAATCGTCTGGTGACTGAAATGGATTTAGTAAAAGCCCTCATTGGACAGTGTAAGCAATATTTTGACAGAAGCATTGGGTGTCACCATGATATTAAGTCAAAAAAAGAGGCTAAAGAGTGGTGTGTACCTGGTTCTTCGGCTCCGAAACGAGTTCATGTTCAGAAATCGGCCAAGGGATGTTTAGCACCACTTTTTTGGGATGCAAAATTTGTGATTGTTTGTGGATTACTTGCAAAATGGTAAAACAATAATTCTGAATATTACTGTAACTTTTTAAACCAGTTGAATGAAAAAAAAAAATCGTGAAAAAGGACCCAGTGTGCAAAAAAAAAAAAATTCGTTTTCATCAGGAACGTGTCGAAAAACCATTTTGACAATGGCAAAAATCCATAAATCAATGCTCGAATTCTTGGAACGTCTATTGTATTCATCTGATTTGGCCTCTACCGACTTTCACCTCTTTCCAGACTTAACAAATTTCATGCGTGGACTGCGGTTTTCATCAAATGATGTGGTATTAACAGCTGTTGAAGCTGTGGGATAAAATTCTTAAACTGGAATCTCGTTGGAACAAGTGAGAGGGAGAGGAAAACTACAGGGAAGAGGATGAAACAGTAAAACACTTCCTCTGTAATCGTCCAGCATTAGCTAGGAGTAGAAAAATACCATTTTGACTCTCTTACGGAACTATCCGGAGATATGAATGAAACCTATCCTACGCTTTATAACAGAGTCAAACTGGTTCCATGAAAGAAATGAACAGTTGGGTTCCCGTGTTACACAGTGGTACCACAACGGACTTACATGGTCTAACTGAATTGGCTATTTTAAACCGACTGCCACAAAAACCTAACCTAACCTACATTTCAGCTAATGAGCTACCTCCACTCTCTCCGACGTCGTCTCAGTGCACTTAATGAGAACTTCAGCAGTAAAAACGATTTTAAATGTCACTTGGCCTCTATCTACTGCCTACTTCATAAAATACACGGGTAGACAAGCTAGTTTTTGAAGTACTTCGGTTTCTGGGTATGACAGCCCGCTGGTCAAATATACGATTAGAGTCTGCTCTGTTACCCCAATACCCGCGACAATATTTGTGTACTTTTTTATTTTTACTTATTGTGTATATATATTTATTTATCTTTACCAATTAGGTACAAAAATACAATTATTAGAAACATTTAATTTTTATACACCGCTAGTCACCAGAACCTTCGACGTATGTACATATGTATGTATGTCTAAGTATATTGTACTCCAATAATGGTTGCGTATATCCTACGTTAGGCGTTTGGACGAGCTTCGCCAGAACAAATGTTATGCATTTTGATGTTGTCCTGCAAAGAGACGGACACACAGTTTTATGCCGCCAACGAACAAACCAGCTATTAATTTTACGAGCAGCTTTTTCACTGCCATTGCCTGCCTGTTAGAAGAACTTTTGTTCTAGCACACAAAACCCACTCAGCTACGACGGTCTAATAGTGTAGTAAAAATAAGGCAAAGAATTAAACATTAAAAATAAAATATGCAAAATTTTAATCAAATCATATTTTGAATGGCAAATATTTACTTAATGGAAGGAATATGGCTCACGCAACACAAATAAGAAAATGCAAACATAGTTTCTGGAACAGCTATTGCTTGGGCATAGCACAACACAAGGCGAATTTTATATCTACATATTTTGAAAATGGAAAATAAATATTAGCAAACATTCGACCAAGCAAAGCTCCTTATACTCAGTAGGGACACACTCACTCTGGTCTTGAATTCATATACAGGTATCCCTGAATGCGACATTCCTTTAGGTTATACGGTTTTTTGCATGATTAAAAACTTTTGGAGTTCCTTTTGAAGACAACGTCGAATCTAGTGAAAGCCGAAGAGGAAGAAAGTAATGAGTATGCATGTACTCAGAAACTCTCAATGACTGATGCATACCATAGTTTAAATATGGCGAAGGATTTGGAGGAATATTTTGGCGAAAGAGATCTCTGTATGGCCCGTAGAGGAATATTTGCAGCAGAACTAAATAAGTGTTTAGGTGAATACAAAAAATTGATCGCGGAATTTAATGTACCAGCGGAATTTAATGTACGAAAAACAGCATGATGAAGAAGTGTCTAGTGACGAGTATCCTTTGCCTCCTAAGAGATTTTAAATTAGTTACATTTTTATGTATCACTAATGACGGTGATTAACTAGGTTAAGGACCACAAAGAGTTATTCATATTATGTATTAATATTCTTACAAACCTGTCAAACGTTTAATGTACGATTAGAAGAGCAAAAGCATTTTCGTTTTCATTAAAAATGTTGTACTAAATCTGAGTTTACACTTACACGGCTTCGAGTTACACACAACCATTTAATCGTGTAACTCGAGGGACACCTGTATTTGGATACATATAGACTGTCAAGAAAGTATTTCTACAAGGTACAAAAATTTAATTCTATAACATATTTTTTATTGTAAATAAATTCTTGCTTTTTTGAAATAACACTGTAGGAGCATTAAAATGACACACCAAAATGCTGAGTCACCTAAATTCAATTGTAGATCGTAGATTACTGGCGATTTTATCGTCGATCGTAGATTACTATCGATTTTAAGTTTGCTTTGTCTCTCGAGCATTTCATCCACTATTTTCGAATCAAAGTAATCGCAGTTTATTATTATTATATTTTTAAAACTTATATACATATATTTTACATACAATATTTTCTCGTCATTTTCAGGTAGAACGTGGGGCCTGAATAAACAATTCAAAACTAGGTTTATTTAAAGCTTGGAATTTCACTTGACCCGGCCTGCCAGAGCGGCCTGCCTGTAGCACTTCTGCTTCTACTAGTCACCTCCATGTGTTGGCGATGGTCTGCTACATCTGCGACATCCTTGCAGGATTCAGTCTAAAACTGTTTTTTTGTAATATCTGCATTGGGCTTCCATAGATAGTGGCCAATCCATTTCCACTTCCGATGCCGAATTTTAAAGTGAAAAGGTGTTTGTTCTGTCATAGCCCAAAGATTGTTGTTGGAGATAGTGTTAGGCCGAAAAATGCGCATAATCCTGCGAAAGCTGCAGTTGGTCAAAACTATTAGGTCATTTATGTCTCTCGCAGACGTATTCCTTTTTAAAAATTTAGCTCTAACAAAAAATGCTGGCCATTTTCAATGGGTTCATTTGTTTTAATTTTTGGCACTTTTTGATTTACACTGCTTTCAAAAATAATAGTACTAGAATTTATTCACAAGTTTTTACAATTTTTTTCTTCTTTACTTTCCTTAACTTTTTTTTTTAAATTACCAAACCCATATAAATCCAAGTTGAACACTTTGTGTAAATTAAAAGAAAAACTCAAGAAATTTACTAGAAAAATTCTCACTCTCTCTAAATGTTGTGTTCTGTATCCCTATGAATTTTGGTGATGCTTTCCTTTTCAATTCAACCGGGCTATTCGGGTTATGTTCTTCGATTTCGATGTAACTGCAATATGTTGCTCTCTGGTCAAAATAATGAGACACATATTTTTTTGTTCGCCCGAAAAAATTTTTTTTTCAAGCTTTATCGGCAATTTTGTTTTTCGGCTCAAAATCGATTTTTTTTAATAATATAAGAAATTTTTTTTTTTAAATGCTCATAACTTACTCAAAAATGAACCGATTTTAATAATTTTGGGTTCAAAATGATCGTCATTACTTACACAAGCGATTTCATGTAGAAACAGTTGCAAAAAGGTGGTTGAAAATTTTTTATTTTGCAAAAAACAAAAAGTGCGAAACAGGTTTTTTACTCAAAAATTCATTACTCAAAAACAACGCATTTTAGCTACTAGGCATTCAGCTCTATTAAAGTTTGAGATGTCCTTTTGATTTGGAAAAAGTTATAAAAAAAAAAAAATACTCTTTTTGAAATATTGAATTTCGAAAAAATTTCAATTTTTTTTCTTTTTTGCTAAATAAAAAATTTTCAACTACTTTTTTGCAATTGTTTCTACATGAAGTCGCTCGTGTAAGTAATTACGATCATTTGAACCCAGAATTATTAAAATCGGTTCATTTTTGACTAAGTTATGGGCATTTAAAAAAAAATGTTTCTTATATAATTAAAAAAATCGAGTTTGAGCCGAAAAACAAAATTGCCGATAACTCTTGAAAAAATTTTTTTTCGGGCGAACAAAAAAATACGTGTCTCATTATTTTGACCAGAGAGCAACATATTTGAGTTACATCGAAATCGAAGAACATGACCCGAATAGCCCGGTTGAATTGAAATGGAAAGCATCTGGTAGCATAAGTGCAAGTTTTAAATGGTTCCAAGTCGCGTTGATTTTTGACAATTTTTTGCTGACGGTATTGGGGTTTTCTTCCATAAAGAAACAAATTTCAAACGCTCGTTATATGGAGAAAATGCACAATGGGGCAGTAAAGAAATGTGAAAAATCAACGCGAAATTTTTTAAAAAACTATGTAGTGTGAAATTTTGAGTTCTTGAATATGATTTTTTTTGGAACAAATAAATTGTCAATGCTAATCAATAATTTCTAGTGCTATAGTTATTTAACCCTACAGTAGTCGCGCCCCTGAAACTGGCGTAATTGGTCGCGCGGTCTACATATGTAATCCATTTTAAAATTAAAAATACGAAAGATAAATATTTAATTCTTCCATTGCTTTTGTTTTAAATATTCTTGTTATTGTTTCATTTATTAATATTAATCAAAAATAACATAAATAAACTTTCTGTTCTTACATAAAATAAATAAAAACTAAAATTTCATTTTTTAACAAAAAATTAAGATACTTCACAAAAGTATAAAATATATATAAAATAACCAGAAGATAATTGAGATGTTTTAATTGTTTTCGAAACATGACGAACATACAGTCTTGGAATGATTAGGACAAATGCGTTTATTGCAAGCGTTACACACTTTACGGGTGCTTTTATTACGGGCCCTTCCACAATCGTAGCAACGACCGACGTAGTTATTCTGCGTTGAACCTTGATGAGTTACAACTTGTGGAAGATCCAGGAAGTCTTTTCTTTTAAATGTCAGTGTTCTAGGTAGCGTGGTAAGTGTTAATCTTTGGTGAGCCAGTGGTTTCATCCAAGACAAGGCTAAGTCTATGAGAAAATCACGCCTTTTGACAGATTCATAGTTACTGTTTGCAGTGTAAATGCATAATGCGTTGAGAGCACTGAGGTTTACAAGATTATAGAACTTAGGCAGCGGCCACCTTCTCGAATTCCTAGATATGTCATAAAGAGAACACATCTTGTCAACCAGATCAACGGCATTTTAGTGCGATTATAGTTAATATATTATTTCCGGCTTTCGTTGATCTCCGGTGTGAATCAATCGCTGTATCGTTGTGCATTGTAGACATGGCTATTACCACTTTGTTGGCTTTTGGTACATAAGAAACCAGAGTATATGGAGAGTGAAATCCAAATTTTGAGGAGCATATTGGATTGCCTCTAGCTATTCTAAATTCCCGGGGAACTTCTCTTTTATCTTTTCGAAAGGTAGCAATCATTGTAATTCCATTATTAAATCATTGCTTTGCTATTTTCAGAGAGGAAAACCAATTGTCCATAGTAATATTGATATGTCTATTCAAAATTGATTGCACCATTCTCATCACGATATCAAATCTCTCGTTGCTTAACCGAAATGGACCTTCGGGTTGTTGGCCGGCGTAAATTTCTAAGTTATATGTGTATGGGTAATGAACATCTACAAGTGCAAAAACTTTCAGTCCATACTTAGCAGGTTTACTTGGAATATACTGCCGGAAAGAACAACGCCCTCTGAAGGACAAGAGTTGTTTGTCCAAAGTCATTTCATCAGAGTAGCATACATATGTAAATATTATCAGAAAAGTTCCACAAAATTGTAAAATGAAAAAGTATGCCAAAAGTCCACTTTTCTTTACAAAGTATAACTAGCTATTAGCATAAAACCTAATTTAAAATACTTACGTAATCGGTCGCGCGGCATACATACGTAGACCATAAATTTCACGAACCTCTAGCGACACAACTGCATGCGACAATTAACAGCGGAACACTGAGAGTGACTCTCTATTTGTTAGTGACAAGTAGCAAAAATCTCCGATGAAATCGATGCACTATTTTCAAAAAATTTAAAATTTAACAATGGTGGATTACATATGTAGACCGCGCGACTACTGCAGGGTTAATGTAGTTTATTTGTAAAAAAAAAAATTATTTAAGTTTTTGCTAAAAATTTTGCTTTGGCTGCGTTGGAAAATTATTTTATTTTTTAGTTGCAATCGACCGATCTATGTTCACTGACGGCTCAAAACTATCTGATACGATCGGGAGTGCCATTGAGAATGCTGCAGCTGAGCCCAAGTCTGCCGTTACCCGACTACAGAGTTAATACCTATAAAGGCGTCTGCGTTGTGGGTTAGTCCGTCGCAGCACTACCGACCACTATTTACTTTGACGGAACGATTCGCGTTTATATTCGGCCAAAGACTGGCACTCCAGCAGTATTCCCTGTAATTATGTAGGGATAGTATATGCTGCTACAACAATAACAATCTCTACAGCGCCGGAGGACTTCATTCGAAGTGACAATCTAATGTAGATCTATTCCACATGGGCTGGCTAAGCGCTACGTCACGAGTATTGTCCGGGTTCCTGAGCACAAAAACATTCATGGAAATTGCATAACAGATAAGCTGGTTAGAAGAATAACTTATCTTAAATCAAACAATTCCACCTAATATGTGGCATCCCTTGATCCCCATGCCACGACCTTGTTCAAGTCGGTTTATATTGCGCAAACCAACCAAGTAGATGAACCACGAAGTCTATTTAGGACAGAGCTTGACAGATCTGGCCTTGAAGGAATGAGCACAAAACTAGCTACTTCACTTCTCCGAATCGGTCTTACATTAGGTGGTTGGTATCATCATCGAGCACTGCCTAATGTGAACACATGACAAACGCGTGTGGTTTCACTCTAATGCCTTCTGTCGCAGGTGCAGTAACGAGGAGGAGATGAACCACATTGAACGCTTCCTCTGCCACCGTCCAAATGAGCTCCTACTTCTTTCGATGTTTGGCAGACTTAGAATCCGCAGTCATTTCACCACATTGTGAACTAGAGAGGGAACTTGAGTCCAAACTAATGGTAACACGAAAGGCCTCCATTCCTAAATTGAGAGACATACCCTTAAATACAATGATAACCTAGTCTAACCTAAATTACAATCGCCTAACAGATATCTGAAATAACAGAGTACATTTTTTCCATCCAATGATATTCGAATGCCATTATGATTTGATAAAAACTCTCCTCGATTAAAAGCTATTCATCTAGTCAAGAGGAATGATACAAGGAAACTATTAAGTAAGTTGTTCAAAAAATTGTTTATAATATTCCTCATAAGAATACATACAATCTTTAGATCGGTTTGTGTTAAAGCAGCGCACCATTGAATTTGATTGCATAACCCCAGATTGTCCCAGTGTGATCTTCTATGCTTTTTTGCCAGTTCGTCCCCAGTAATTTCTATGGGTTTTATTTATAGGCCAAAAAATGGCTCTGGGCCTATAAATGTGGTGATCGCTCTTTCTTGGCTACTTTATGTGTGTTTTGTTCCCAGTAATTTCTATGTGCCTTGAAACCCAAAGGATACATACATATCTGATTTTTCTGGCCTAAGATATTTAGCTTATCAAAACCTTCCAGAATCAGTTTCGATGTAACCTGGAAATAGAGGACTGCCTTGACTGCTGCCTGGACATCGTTAGGAATAGCCATGCTTCTTTTGTTATAGCTGCGTTCAAGGTTAAATTGAGCACATCTTTCTATTGCGTAGACTTCCGCTTGAAAAATACTTGTATTCTTACTTATCAAGTCCGAGCATCTTTTCACCGGTTCACAGACACCTTTCTCGGTCCGAGATCCGTTCGGGCACCATGTTATCATATTCCAATTTATCTTATAGGTTTTAGATAACCCTTCCCATGTCCTTTTATTGTTTAGTTCAATCTTGAAGCGTTTGACAAAACTAAAGATCGGTAGCATCATGTCCCATGGTATTGCGATCTCAGAGGTTAGCTTAGCAAAAATATCAAACTTCCAACGTTTTTGATGAGAACCTGAGCCAATGGTAGCTTTGAATAGCCTTAAGATAGCCGTCTTCGCTTGGGATTGGAAATATATTGGGTTGGAAAATAAATTCATAGCGTTTTGATATCTTCCTTTATTTTTTAACGATTTGTTTGCTGTTTGGCAAAGGGTAAATATTCATTCGATAGAAGTCTTTCTGCTTTACTGCTATGTTAATTGTATTTTTGGGATTCATTCAATGGGATTTACCGAAAAATTGGAAGCCTGGCTGTCTCACGAGCTCAACGAAAAAAACAAAGAAAGATGCCTTTAAATTGTTCGCCGGCATCTCGACACCCATCCAGCAACACGCGGTCATAAACAGCGCTTCTTCTACCGAATCGTCACGGGGGATGAGAAATGGTGCGTATACAGCAACCTGAAGCAAAGAAAGGAGTGGGTGGCTCTAGCACATACCGCAAAGCCGAGAGTCAAGCCGGATCTTCATCCAAAGAAGATTATGATATGTGTTTGGTAAGACTGGGATGGTGCACTGGGAAATGCTCGAATGTTACGGTCAACAAGGAGCACTACATTGCCCAGCGTTACCTTCGAAGGGAGTTACCTTCGATAAAAAAACTGGCTCAACACTTCTTTAATACCAGACCAGACCATTTTTGACTTAACGGCATCGGCAAATTGGTTGAGAGATGGGAAGGGGTTCTAAATAGCAACGGCAAATACATATATAATTGATTAACTTATTGATATAATTCGTTTAAATAAAAGTTTTCGGTAAAAACGCTACGAACTTATTCCCAAGCCTAATACATATAAAAAAATTAATATCTGGCGCGTACACTTCTGTGTTTGGCCGAGCTCCTCCCCCTATTTGTGCTGTGCGTTGCGGCATACTTCATTTAAATTTTTTTTTTTTTTTAAGTCCTAAAATTTAATTTTTAGCGAACAAAAAATTGCCTGGATTTCCTTTGGTTACTTAAAAAACACTAAAATCACGGTATTACGGGATTGACGTCCTCAGTATGGTGGTCTAAAAGCATTCGCACAAACATAAATATGTTTATGGTGACATTTGCGTTGTCACTTTGGTGGCGTGATGAATTGCCTAAAAGTTGCGGCACCAACACAAACTCACCAATTTCATCTTTGATGATGACAATAAAGATAAGCGAGTTCATGTCGCTACCGACGACAATGCCAATGTTGGCTGTTGCCTGCCGGCTGTTAGCTGTTGTTGTGGCAATGATGATGGCATTGCTGTGTGGTCGTTTGGGTGTCGCTGATGCCTCGATTACGTCGATGATGGGAGCATTGAATTTATAGCTTCATATTTAATACTTGACGAAATGCAATATTTCTTGTTGTTGGTAAATGAATGCGATACGGAAAGGTGTGTATACATATGTATGTGTGTACATGTGCATACCCGAATTCCCACGAATAGCAATCGAATACATACCTATGTATGTGCATGTATATACTCGTACAATAGATTCCGATATCAGTGCAGGAGGCATAGCGAGGCCTAGGCGAGAAGGGGTCTTGAATGCTATACCTAGAATAACTTGCTCTGGAATAAATTCAGTTAAAATTATCAATACAAAAGGATATACGTATATTTCCAGAAGCCATATACACACATACATACATACATACAAAGGCATGCACCTTAACCGTCTCCGTGTTGCTATTAAATGGATAAAATTAAGGCACTTAAAAAATAACGAAATCAAGGGGAAAAATTAAAAAAAAAAAATGTCAATTGTGTTCGTTTCGCCCTCGTTTGAGAGTAGATATAAATAGTTCCGCATACACTTCTGCTAGGTCATTGGCCAAGCTGCCCCTCTAATTTGTGGTATATGCGTCTTGATGTTGTCCTACAAATGGAGGAACCTAAAATTTTATGACGCCTCCGAGGTAAGCGTGTGTGTTTCAATAAAATAAATAATTAATTGCCCTTAAATGATTTCGCCATGGGCTGCTGAGAGCTGAGCACATCATTAGTCCCAGTGGGTTTCAGATGCGGTCCTACCATAGGATGGCTCTACACAAGCTCTTTATGCTATGACGGCCGCAGAATACCGTTATAAATGTATGAAAAATACCAAAATTTGTGATACCTGCTTATCGTAAGTACATTAAAGTAAACTAAAGGGTTTTCCAATAACAGGTGTTATTTTGAATAGCCCGCTACTTCCGTAGATGTCGCTTTTGCAGCTGTCATTTTTTGATAATGGACCAGTAGAAACTACGCCGTTATGGAACGATACGCGCTTAAACAACGCATTGAAATGATTAAAATTCACTATAAAAATGGTGAAAATTTGGCAGAGACGGTTCGTAACACTCGAATATTTTTGGGTCATTGTGAAGCACCTTGTCGGACCGCAATACAGAAATTGGTGAAAAAATTCGAGCTGTTGGGACAAGTTGGTGATGGGAAGAATAAAACCCGTGCACGTCGCTCAAGAACAGCGGAAATTATTGCTGTTGCAGCCGAAAGTGTTGAAGAAACCCCAGGTTTGTCAATTCCTCGTCGTTCTTTGGAATTAGGCATTCCACAAACGTCATTACACCGTATTTTGCATAAAGATTTGGGTCTTAAGGCTTATAAAGTCCAGTTCACACAATAACTCATCAACAACGTCATGTCTTTGCTGATTGGGTCGTTGAAATGCATGAAAATGATCCAGAATTCCAACGAAAAATCATTTTGAGTGATGAGGCCAATTTCCACTTCGGTGGCTTCTTCAACAAGCAAAATTGTCGGATCTGGGGCTCAGAAAATCCAAAAGTTATTGTTGAAAAGCCTCTCTTTCCTCAACGTGTGACTGTTTGGTGCGGTTTATGGCGCGGAGGAGTCATTGGACCTTACTTTTTCGAAAATGAAACTGGAGCAACATTTACGGTGAATGGATTGCGCTATCGAGAGATGATTAACAATGTTTTATGGCCGGAATTGGATGGTATTTATATGGACAATGTTTATTTTCAACAAGACGGCGCTACGTGCCACACAAGCAACGAAAGCATTGATCTTTTATCAAAACAACACCTCTTATTGCGAAACCTTTTATATAAACATTTACACTTTTTTTCCAACAGGTGCCTGATTTGAATTCCAGTTAGAAAAGTCTTTGAATAAATTTAAAAAAATTGTAGCACTCCGCTAAGCTTTGTCAACCTTTAGCGATTGGGTTCAGATAAGTTCCCCGGTCGTTCCATCATCCCTACGACTTTGAAATGGATTGTGATTCTGTGATTCAGTGACGAAAAACTTGTTTCTAAATAAATTTGAATTGACTTGAAATTATTTAAAAAATAAACTAGACCTATTTTTTATTTTTTATATATATATTTAGATACGAGGGCGGATCAATAAGTCAAAATTTGAGCGTCAGTTATTTTGTGTTTTACAGCTACCTTTATCAGACTACCCAGTAATTCACAGTCGACCACAAACGCAATCGTGTAACAACTTCACAGGAAGGTTTGGCGTTGTTTAATCGCAATATGGAGGAGTTTTTGCGCCATTTTGTAACCGTGGACGAAACATGGATCCATCACGACACATCAGAGACCAAACAACAGTCGAAACAGAGGGTTTCTAAGGGTGAGTCAGCTTAATAAGCACACGAAATTCAGTTTTTTCCATTTTCTCCTCAAATTACTGGGTAGCCTGATAAAGGTAACTGTAAAACACAAACTAACTGACGCAGCACGTTCAAATTTTGACAGGAGTCAACTGACAGATGCCTGTTGACAGGAGCAGTATTTCTTTTTCAGTAAAGAGGTCAGAAATACAAAAAGTTACGGACTTATTGACCCTCCCTCGTACAAACAAAGACCTCATGTCAAGTGTCTATAGGTAACTTTTTAAAAGTAGACATCAAGGAAGAAAAATCAAAGTCTAAGGAGGAAGGATAAGCGTGAAATTGAGCTAGCGTCCTCTTCTCCTCAGCTAAAGAGCTCTTTGCTTTAGCTGGAAGACAATTAATTCTTCTTAACCCTCTATTGCACAAGGGTACCACATAGCTTTCATTTTTTTAATCCGATATTAAAAATGTACACATTCTCTTCACACTGCTCCTTTGATGTTGTAAAAGATTTCGGTTATTTAGGAACCAGTATTAACACCGATAATAATGGCAGTCTTAAAATTCCACGGATAATCTCTCTTAGCCACAAGTGCGACTTTAGATTAAGGATCTCATCATGCCCGTCGTAGTCAAAATAATAATGAGCTGTATGAGCTTTACGACGACTGGGGTTATGCCGACGTTGGCTGGGACATGCCGTCCGAATTGTTACTCTGGCTGTGAAAGTATTCGATGTGGTACCAGCTGGTGGTAGCAGAGCAAAAGGAAGGCCACTTCTGCATTGGAAAGATCAGGTGGAGAAGGACTTGGCTTTAATTGCTGTGCCCAACTGGCGCTGGTTAGCACGAGAAAGAAATGAATGAAGGAGAATCTTTTAACTTTAAGCCTTGTTTTTTTACCACTGTTGTTGATTTATGTTAGATAACACTGTGTGACAGTGAAATTATACTTTTATGGAGACCTAGTGCAACTTGTAGGTATAGTAAAACTAAGAAAAATGGTATAGGAGAAATTTCCAATACACCCCCAAAATCTCATTTTATGGCCATAAAACCGTTTTTTCAGTAGGTTGATGTGAAGAATAACTCCTAACGTCGCCAATTTCCATCCGATTTCGAATTTGCTTTTTTAGTTCGAAAGAACAAAAACAAGCCTTTTTGACAGTGTGTTGACAATTTTTCTGAAATGACAACTGACGAGACTGTAGACGGAAGTATTTGGAATTTTTTTATTTTTTCTCTATTTTTTCAACTTTGACATAATTTTTACGATATTATCCGATATTGAGGATTTTTTTTAGTACCCTACTGTTATAGTAAATTTAATTTTGCGTCAAATGAGCTATATTTGACTGTTATTGAATTAAAATTAATAGAGTTGTGTGAGTTTTAGGATTTTATTTTTTTTTTTACTAATTTGGTATGTAGGTATAGCTTACGCTAAATGGGAATAAGAACGTGTTTTGATGCGTTATTATAGATACGTAATGTTTATTGGAGTATATATGTATACATAAGAGTACATTGTACTGCATGCAACAGAACTGGTTAGAACTTACGAAAATATCTGACATATTATAGCACATTTTTTTTTTTAGTAGAAATATGGAAAAGCTCCCAAGTGTACCAAAGTTCACACTGTACATTGATTAACAAAAGAAGTTTGTTATTATAATTTAACCTTGTTAAAACGTCAAAGTTTTATTGTTTGTTTCATTGAAATTCAAGAGATATAAATCAAAACGTTGCCAGAAAAGTCGAATTTCTCAATATTCTCCGATGATGTGGCATCATCAGCCTTATCATAAACCAGATGATTGTTATTTTTGTAAAACGGACGTAAACGGTCATCATTATAAAACTCGAAAGCACATAAAGTATGCTGATGTTGCAACTGTTAAGAACCCCGTAGTCTTGGACGAAATGATTTACTCAACTGCAGGTCATGAACTGAAGGAAGTTCGACTCATTGCTGATGATGATCAAACTGATAACAATAAACCTGATGATGAAGAGTTCTTTCCGTCTGGTTCTAAGTCTTCAGAACGACACATTGTATTAAATTCAGATTTTCAGGATCTTTCTCGTGATTTACTTCTATCGGGAAGACAATCTGGAACGCTCGCTTCTCGATTTAAACAATGGAATTTAGTTGATGACGACTTCAGATGAATGATGATGATCGAATTTCTTACAGAGAAGTATTCAAAACTGATGAAGAGAATGACAAATGTACCGTACCATACTAAACTCCAAAGGGCCGTTTCCAATGCATTTTTAAGTTAGGAACCAGTTCCGTTGTGTACTGCACCGTACCTCACCGTACCATACCGTACAGTGCTGCACTGCACAACACTCCAATAAATATTATGTGTTTATAATGACACTTATTATCATTTTCCTGCTTCGATGCCTACATACCAAATTAGTAAAAAAAAAAAAACAAAATCTTAAAACTCACACAACTCTATTAATTTTAATTCAATTACAGTCAAATATAACTCATTCGACGCAAAATTAAATTTACTAATAGGACTATGAATAAGTTCGTGCGGTTTTTTTTTCGAAATTTGAAACTTTATTGACGTAAAATGGTTACAAATTTAATATTCAAAGTATTGTCCATCGCTTACTACTACTTTTTCCCAATCTTTCTGGCAATTCACGGATTCCCTTTGTGAAAAATTCGGTCGGTTTTGCCGCAATCCACGAATCGATCCATTTTTTGACTTCATCGTAATTACGGAAGTGCTGGTCAGCCAGGCCATGTTGCATCGATCGGAAGAGATAGTAATCGGATGGCGCAAGGTCTGGACTATACGGCGGGTGGGGTAGGACATCCCATTTGAGCGTTTCTAAGTATGTTTTGACCACTTGTGCAACATGTGGCCGAGCATTGTCATGTTGCAAAATAACTTTGTCGTGTCTATCGGCGTATTGCGGCCGTTTTTCTCGCAGTGCTCGGCTCAAACGCATCAATTGTCGTCGGTAGACATCCCCCGTAATCGTTTCATTCGGTTTCAGTAGCTCATAATACACAACACCCAGCTGGTCCCACCAGATACACAGCATAACCTTCAGGCCATGAATATTCTGCGCCGACGTCGATGTTGAAGCATGGCCAAGGTATCCATACGTTGCCCGACGTTTTGGATTGTCGTAATGGACCCACTTTTCATCGCCAGTCACAATTCGATGCAAAAAACCCTTTCTTTTGTGCCGTTGAAGCAGTTGTTCGCATGCCATAAAACGGCGTTCAACGTCTCTTGGCTTCAATTCATACGGCACCCAATGGCCTACCTTCCGGATCATTCCCATGGCTTTTAAACGTTTGGAAATGGTTGATTGATCAACTCCCAAAGTTTTTGCAACCTCTTCTTGCGTTTGAGCCGGATCTTGATCGAGCAATTCCTCCAATTCGGTATCCATGAACTTTGGCGGCGCACCCTCGCGTTCTTCGTCTTCCAAGCCAAAATCACCACTTTTAAAGCGTGCAAACCACTTCTGGCACGTTCGCTCAGCTAGAGCATGCTCACCATGAACTTCCACCAAGATACGATGACTTTCGGCTGCTTTTTTCTTCATATTAAAATAATGAAGAAGAATTCCCCGGAAAAACACATTATTTGGCACGAAATTCGACATTTTCAAGTGTGGTAAAAATATTGTTGTTTACGCTTCAAATAAAAAACTTATACTGACGTTTGTGCCTTACGACAGTAGCTCTCCAATGAATGTTTGGAAATGTGGATCGATGGAATAATAATCAAGTTACGCCATCTGTTGTAAAACCGCACGAACTTATTCATAGTAGTGTACTAACAGTAGTGTACTAAAAAAAATCCTCAATATCGGATAATATCGTAAAAATTATGTCAACGTTAAAAAAATAGAGAAAAAATAAAAAAATTCCAAATACTTCCGTCTACAGTCTCGTCAGTTGTCATTTCAGGAAAATTGTCAACACACTGTCAAAAAGGCTTGTTTTTGTTCTTTCGAACTAAAAAAGCACATTCGAAATCGGATGGAAATTGGCGACGTTAGGAGTTATTCTTCACATCAACCTACTGAAAAACGGTTTTATGGCCATAAAATGAGATTTTGGGGGTGTATTGGAAATTTCTCCTATACCATTTTTCTTAGTTTTACTATACCTACAAGTTGAACTGGGTCTCCATAAAAGTATATTTAATTTTTTTTTTTGTCACACAGTGTAATAATATACAATATTAAAAATATTTCTGAACCACGTAAATGTCTCCAGCAAGGGGACAAAAGGCAGAAAATCGAAGCCTGGTCTCCAGCGAAGGTCGAAAGAAATGCAACGCGAACTCAACAAGAGATGAGTAAATTAGTGTTCTGATAGATTTGGTGGATGATAGCAATTTTAATGATATGACTATCACTAATTAATGAATTCAGTATAATGGTGCGAATTTTGAGGCAACAGAAGGATCCATTAGGACCATAAAAGAAGCACACCTACGGTCATAGCTCGCGTTTCGCATTGATTTAACTGCTGCTCTTTGTGAAACGAAAAAACTATCTGCTGGTAGACCGTCTACTGTAACAGCGTAGTGAAGTAAATACGCCCACTAGCCTAACATCTCGAAGCAGATGTGCGTTATGATTAGACCACATGCCTTTATGACTGTCCACGAAGGAATATAAAAGCAAATGCAAGTAATCCAGGAAGTCATAAACGCAATACGTTTTTCGAAAATGTGACCTTCACTTGTGTTGCTGTGCAGCGAAAAATTGTTTTCTATCATAATTTACTAAATCGTAGTTTTTAACCAACGATGATAGATTACCAGGTTTTGGTCATTCGCTATGGTGGAAAGCAAAAGTGTGACTAACTTCGGCTGCCACGTACCCGTGTAGGGTACACTACAAGTAGCACTAGAGTGCCGTTTTGATACCATAATGTAGACCACTACCTCCGAAAATTTTCAAAAACTTAAAGGAAGAAAAACCATCTACAGCCATCCAGTGCTGCTGATGTAGTAAATTATAGAAAAGGGATCTGGGCTGGAGTGCTGCATCAGGCTATCCCCAAAATGTACAATTTTCAATAAAAAAAACTGTTGTCTGAAAGATGTATGTATAGTCAATTAACCTGTTTGATTTTTGCCCGCCCAGTCACAAGGATGTACTCAGGCCTCCTCTCCTTATTACAGTAAAGGAGGTAAATATCTACTCCGACAGCCAAGAGGCTTTGAGCTCGTTGTTTGTGCCCTCGAAATTAGTCGGAGAATGTCTGACTTCCCTCTCGATTGCATCGGAATACTTCCATATTAGGCTCATTTGGGTTACCGGTCACAGCGGCATAGAGAGAAACTACTGGGCCGATGAGTTGGCTAGACCCTTGAGATGGTTTCATCGCAATATGAGAGGACTGGAGTTCCCTTAAGAACCTGTAGTCTACTCCTGGAAAGATGGGCCTCGTGTCAACTCAGCGAACGCTGGGCTAGTGTGCAAACGTGTAAAGTTGCGAGATCCCTCTGACCGCGGGTAGATCGGGGGCGCTCGAGAGAACTGCTAAAATTAACAAAGCCACAGGTATTGAATTTGGTAGGTTTCCTCACCGGACACTGTCCGTTAGATGTCCATGCGATGAGGTTTGGCATTGCTTCAAGCTCTTTCTGCAGAAACTGTCTGGAAGACGAGGTGGAATCATCTCGCACCTTTTTCTCACCTGCCATTACACATCGCGACTCTCACTTTTTCGCTACACCAGCGGATATGGCGGGTTTAAATTTCACACATCTCGTGAAATTCATCAGCAGCTTGAAGCGGTTACCACATACGTAAATTGCCACTGTTGGTCGTCATCCTAAAATCCTCTAATCCAAGCCCTGAATTCTGTCTGATTCTTCCCCCCCTTCTGTTCCTATCCCTTTTAAATTTTGTTCAAGTGGGCCCCTCGCACGGGCAGCCATTCTAACCTAACCTTTTAGTAATTATCTCATATAGCGGCTAAGCCATAACTTATTTCCCAAATATGGCTTCAGAATCGTATTTCTTGGGCCAAAGATACCCAGAAAAAATATGTTTCCACAGCTCGTAGTGCTTTAGGGTTGTGCATTAGAAGGTTAGGCGCGTATTGAATGGAAACGAAAATTGCCATAGTCATGACTTTGAATTCCCCAGAAGACTATGATTTTGGAAGATACTCGTATATGTGGTAGCACATTGTTTTTGTTGCTGATGAATGCATGCATGTACTTGTTGACGCTCATACGCACCACGGGCAGATAATTAAATTGAATTTATGCAGAAGCGCGTCTGATGTAAACTTCGTGCGCGATTTTTCACTTTACCACCTACGGCCTGTGCGGCACAGAGAGTAGAAAATGCCATACACATATACACCTATATATGTGCATGTGTCCCGCACACATACATACATATGTTTGTACCAGACATTTTATTGGATAAAATTTCACGTATGTGCATGTGTATTTGGGTCACCATATTGATTAAACTGCAGGCGCAAAATATATTTCATTTCATTTTATGGACTTCGTCACATTTATTTCAATTGTTATATCTAATGGTATCAATAACGCGACATCCAAGTACTTTTGTATGTATGTATGTACTCTTTCTTCGTTCGAATTATGATTTTATAAAAATTTTATAAAGTATAAAGCTTTTACTTTCAATTTCAATTTATATAAAACAATCAATATCAATTAATTTCTGTATCTGTGTAACTAAGTAAAGCTTAATTATAAATGTAGCTAGAGAGGCAAGGGTGAGGGACAAAATAATTGTCTCTTTCAGGCCTTAAGCTTTCGGTTACAACAAGAGTTACTTAGCCACTAAAACTCACGTATTATTTAATTCGGCTGACAAAAGGACCTTGGCAGACGAAAGTGAAAACTAACAGATATGTCAAACAAAATCAGCTCAGCGGATAAGGCACACTGGACGGGAGTTTCTTTTTATGACACGAATTTTCGCTCTCTTACCAAGGAAGATGAAAGATAAATATGACTGACAATGACTTCCTTAAACGAAGGAATCAATAGAACAATAAATTCCGCCAGGGTCTGGTTTGCTGCAAAAGTGACTTGATTCAGTGAGCTTTTTATCAAAGTGCTACACATAAAGGCTTCAACAACCATTCCTTATAAAGGGTTTTTCAATAGACGCGGGTCGATTTTGGCGGTGACATTTGTTTTGGTGACATCTGTCAAATATTTTATTTATTATTCAGTTGTTTATGCCAAATCATCATGGCAAGTTACGCGATTGAATAGCACGTTCAAATGATAAAACTTTATTATCAAAATGAGTGTTCATTAACGCAAACGTTGCGCGCATTGCGCCCATTTTTCGATAGACGTGGTGGCCCTTCAAAGTCGACTCTTCAAAGTTTGGTGGCCAAATTTGAGACGAGCGGGTCAGTAAACAATCAGCCAACACCCGTACGTTGAAGGAACGCAAGATCAGCCGAGAACATTGCCGCGGTCCGTGAAAGTGTACAGCAGAACCCGAGGCAGTCTATTCCTCGCCGTGCACAAGAACTTGGACTTTCGCAGACTTCAACTTGGCGAATTTTGCGTCGGGACTTGGGCCTACACCCGTACAAGATCCAACTGACCCAGGAGGTCAAAGTTGATGACCATAGACAATGCCGTTTGTTCGCTGACTGGGCTTCGAATTGTTTGGAAGAGAACCCCAGTTTTGGGCGAAAAATCATCTTTAGTGACGAGGCACATTTTTGGATGAATGGCTGTGTTAACAAACAAAATTGCCATATATGGGACGACACCAATCCACACGAGGCTCACCAGCTGATAATGCATCCTCAAAAAGTTACCGCTTGGTGTGGATTTTGGGCCTGCGGCGTCATTGGTCCGTACTTTTTTGAAAACGACGTTGTTGAGGCGGTCACCATCAATAGCGAGCGCTACACAACGATGATAACCAATTCCTTATGGCCCATATTGAACCATATGGACCTAGACGACATGTGATTCCAGCAGGACGGCGCTACGTGCTACACAGCAAACGCCACGATTGACATTCTGCATGAACAATTTGAGGGTAAGGTTATCTCTCGCAGGGCTGATGTGAATTGGCCACCAAGGTCATGCGATTTGACACCGCTAGACTTTTTTTTGTGGGGTTTCTTGAAGTCTCAGGTCTATGCAAATAAACCACAATCGACCGATGCTCTAAAGGTGAACATAACACAGGCCATTGCTCAAATTCAGCCGGATCTATGCGGAAGAGTCATTGAAAATTGGACCACTCGGATCCGTTCCACCGTAAGAAGCCAAGGCGGGCATTTGAATGATGTTATATTCCACACTTAATGGCATATATGCGCCTTTCAAATAAAAAAATAATTCTGTCAATAACTCACACACAGCTTGTTTTATTCCATTTCAACATCTACCCGCCCTTATTGAAAAACCCTATATGATATTTTGGAATTACAAGTGCAAATACGATTTTAACGAGCTCCAGACAGTTGGTTATTATACTCGGCAGGTTTAAGAGGGCAAACTTAGTAGAGAAATTGGAGAAGGTAAAGAGAACAGGGGTTGGGTGTTCAAGTAACTGATTGATGTAATACAGAGCCGCAATAGCGAAAATAATACAGCGAGGACAATGAAGAATAATAATGAAAAACACAATCCGGGTAGATATTCGAATTCTCGACAATGGCAGGACACGAATAAATATGGCCGCGGAATCCATAGAAGGCAATCAGAACTATTCACATCTGGCGGTGAAGTGTTGGTCTGAGCTCTGAATAATTTTATTTTCTATGCACATAAAATGACAACTCATACGAAGTCGAGATCAAATTAATCCCCAATCTGCGCGCATTTGTGTTTTAGGAGGGGCAATTTAGATTGTTCATACTAGATGAGATACTAAACAAAGATCTGTATACTAAACATGAAGCGGGATTGCTCTGGAATTGGTTGCTAAAGAATTGACAGCTAGACGGCGTTGAGTCTGGCTAAGTAAAAGATCGAGGCACGAAGGCTGTGAGGTGAATTATTTTTAATTAATTGAATACCTCAGTAGCCGAAGTCGTTTGTGTGCGACTACCATTCGGTTGCAACGGACTTGAAACTCAGAATAGGCATAAAGCATAAAATACTATAAACAAATTTTTATTCTAGCTGTTTTTACAGTTTTTTTCTAATAGCGGTCGGCCTTAGGTAAAGATTTATATATATTTTTTTAAATATATATAAATATCGACTATGATTACTATGATACATGGGTGTTAAATGAAAAACGTAGATATGCTAAAGATAAGATAGAAAAGGCAAAAAGAAACGAAAACGAGACATGGTATAATGTTTCGCGTAGGCTATGCGGCAAGGACCGCAGCCAAAACTGCCTGTTAAAACAAAAACTGGGCAGATCCTAACATATAGATAAGACCAACTCACGCGATGGGTTGAACACTATGAACAACTTCTAAAATCTTCTCCTTCTTCTAGCCTAAGCCCTGCACCCGATCAAAAACCCAAGGTTGGACGTATGTCACGCGATAACTCAGAAGCACCAACCCAATGAAACCTAAAAAAGCTCCCAGCATAGACCAGATAACATCAGAAATACTTAAAGCAAACCCGAAACTTTCAGCAGCAGTGCTACATAATTTATTCGGGAAAATCTGGAATACCGCATCATTCCCAAAAGATTGGATGCAAGGTATCACTTAAAGTTCCTAAGCAAGGAAATTTGACTTTGTGTGATAATGCTTCTATGCGTTACGTTTAAAGTGCTGTAGAAAGTCATCTTAAACAGAATTAAAGATAAAATCGAAGCTACTATAAGACGCCAGCAAGCAGGCTTTCGCAGCAGCAGCAGCTGATTATGAATAAGTTTTTGATCGACTTAAACACGAATACATACGGTGAACCTTACAACGAAAAGGAGTTGCTAACAATATTGTTTCCTTAATAAAGGCGCAAACGAAGCCTACGAGTGCCGGATTTCTGATGATGGAATCTTATTGGATGCCATCCAAACCGACGCTGGCGTAAGACAAGGCTACATGCAGTCTGTCGCCGCTTCTTTTCTTTGCTGTCCTCGATGAGATACTAACTACATCAATCGACAATGCAGGATAAGGAGGAATGCTATGGTAACCGATTTCAATGGAACATCTCGAAGACCTAGATTTAGCTGATGACATCGTTCTATTATCTCAACGCAAATCGAATATGCAAAGCAGGTTGAATGATCTCTTAAACACTCTAGTGCCGCTTGACTTAAAAGCAAAGAAAACAAACATTTGGTAGTACACACGTGCGATGCATTCTACAAAATCGAAGAGGAAAACATTGAAAATGTAAACGTTTTTCAATACCTGAAAGCCAATGCCTTGCGGAAAGCGGTATCAAAAAGGATGTATCTACAAGATTGCAAAAAGCAAGAGGTGCATTTGCAAATCTTCGTCCGGTGTGGCAGTCCAAGCAAATGCACATTACCACAAAAATACGGATTTCCAACTCCAATTTTAAATTAGTTCTGCTCTACGCCTGTGAAACATGGTGTCTGTCTGCGGAAATTGTACAGAAGCTTATAGTGTTCGTGAGCCGCTGCTTGAGACGCATTCTAAGTATCTGGTGGCCAGATAATTGGATATCTAACACCAAATTGCATCGACGATGACATCAAAAACCAATTGCAACTGAAATAAAAGAACGTAAATGGAGATGGCTTGGCCATACTCTACGGAAAGGTGGCCTTGGAATCAGCAGACAAGTGCTGGACTGGAACCCCTAAAGGCAGCGCAGAAGAGGAAGACCTAGGGGCTGTTGGTGACAATGCATCGAAGAAGAATACAAAGCCGTCGACGAAACAATGACCTGGCAGCAAGTGAAAAATATATCCAGAAATTACACAAAATGGATAAATTTTACTTTGGCCCAATGCTCCGCAACGGAGACGAAGGAATGATGATGATGATGATTACGCAAGTTAGCTAACATTTCTGTACAAATTGAGTACTCCTCATGAGCCTAAATACATATCTTATGGAGCCACTTCAGTTTACTAGACGTCTCATTCCATACGCTCAGGATATGAAATATAATCTTCTAGCAACCGTACGCCAGTTTTTCTTGTCTGCTGCCCATCTTTGGAAGCCTCTCTCGCAAAAAATTGAAACAATCAGAAGCATACCCTGTTTTTGGGGTGAACTGCTACATTGCTTTGCCAAGTAATACTTAGTGTGGAGGTATATCCTACTTCTTTTCCCACTTCCCTGCTCTACTGTTTTTTACCCTCATATTTTGAATACTCTACATATTTTATATGCTAATATTCCCACGGAGTCGCTTTACTCACCCCTTTACACTAACTCTCTTTATGCTGTGATTATTATTATTTTTATTATTATTAAGATTGGTATTCTTAATTTCGTGCACTGTAAAATATCTTAGTGTATGTTTGGAAAATAGTTGCATAAAATAATTAAAAGTTTCTAAAAACGACAGTAGAACTGGAAGTCACGGAACTATGCTTCTTCTTAATTGGCGCGATAACCGCTTACGCGATTTTGACCGGGTTTAACAAAGCGCGCCAGTTTTTTCTTTCTCGTGCTAACCGGCGCCAATTGGACACACCAAGTCCTTCTCCACCTGATCTTTCCAACGCAGAGGAGGCCTTCCTCTTCCTCTACTACCACCAGCTGGTACCGCATCGAATACTTTCAAAGCCGGAGCGTTTGTATCCATTCGGACGACATGACCCAGCCAACGAAGCCGCTGGATCTTTATTCGCTGCGCTATGTCTATGTCGTCGTACAGCTCATACAGCTCATCGTTCCAACGTCTGCGATATTCGCCGTTGCCAACGTGCAAGGGCCCAAAAATCTTGCCCAGAATCTTTCTCTCAAACACTCCAAGCGTCGCTTCATCGGATGTTGTCATCGTCCACGCTTCTGCGCCATACGTTAGGACGGGATTGATGAGAGTCTTGTAGAGTGTTAGTTTTGTTCGTCGAGAGAGGACTTTACTACTCAGTTGCCTACTTAGTCCAAAGCAGCCCTTGTTGGCAAGAGAGATTCTGCGTTGGATTTCAAGGCTGACACTGTTATCGTTGTTAATGCTGGTTCCTAAATAAACGAAGTCTTTTACAACCTCGAACTTACAAATGTTAACAGTGTCGAGGGTGCCGATACGCGAGTGCGCCGACTGTTTGTTTGAAGACAGGAGGTACTTCGTTTTGTCCTCGTTCACCACCAGACCCATTCGCTTTGCCTCTTTATCCAGTTTGGAGAAGGCAGAACTAACAGCGCGGCTGTTAAGGCCGATGATGCCAATATCATCGGCATACGTCAGCAATTGTATGCTCTTATAAAAAATTGTGCCTGAGCGATTAAGTTCTGCGGCTCGTACGATGCTCTCCAACATCATAAGAAAAATTGCCATATTTGGGCTGAAGAGCAACCCGCAGCCATTAAAGAACCGCCATTACATCCATTAAAAAACCGTTTGGTGCGACTTATGTGCTAAAGGAACCATATTTCTTCAAAGACAAGGCTGGCTGATGCCGGAAATTGAAGTCCGTGATCTCCACAACATTTGATTCCATCAAGACGGCACTACTTGCCATACAGTCCGTGAAACAATGGATTTACTGCGTTGTCGGTGAGCAATTTATCTCTCATCTCGGGCCAGTGGATTGGCCACCAAGATGGTGTGATTACACCTTTAGACTTTTATCTGTGGGTGTATGTAGAGTCAAAAGGCTTTGTGGATAAACCAATATCACTAAAGTTTTCTTGTATAACCATATATACCGACCAGGCCGCCCTTCAGCGAGTCATTCCAAATTGGTGTTTACGGATGACCGAATTATGGCGCAGTTGCGGTCAGCATTTGAAAGGGATTATCTTTAAAAAATAAATGTCAGGATTCGCTCTAAACAAAAATAATAAATATTATCAAATCAATTTGAATTTTTGTTGCTGTATTTCAAAATCCGATACATCTGAATTGATCACCCTTTGCAAAGATATTCAGAAGAATTTGGGTAGACCATATTGAAAACTTGTAAATCACTCTGTATAAGGGAAAAACATTTAAGTAAAATTTGTAATAGCATTAAGAATAGATATAGAATAGAGTATAAAAGTGCTAATAAAGATTTATTAATAATTCATAATAATCTTAGGGAGGTACAACTCTGGGTAACTGACCCAACTATGTGAAAAGGACTTCGAAGCTTAAATGGACATAAAAACAAATATAGAATTCCTCAAGACAAGAATATCCACATATTGACTTAGAATATCAAAGGACCAAGAAAAACTTACGCGGATATACCTATGTATGAGTGTAACCGATTTAAGTTAGTAAAACAAATTTCTGGATTTATTTTGCAAACTTCGCACTTGTTTTTTTTTTAATTTTTCCTTAAGCCTCTGCAAAAATTTGAAAGAAATTGGAGAAAAACATACGGCTTTAACCGAAAGAGATAAGTTGGGGAAACTTGAAACATAGAAAACTTTAAAGGAATTTTGTGGATTCATTTTCAAAATATCGATTTCTGGTTTTTTTACTTTATGGTGCTAAAATCCTCTCAACATAACCATTGAAATGGGAGGCAAAAATCTCAGCAGTCCCAGTACTAAGCTTCTCCGATATTAGAATTCAAACGATCACACTTTGGCAGGCAAGATGGAACTCTGAACGATACGGAAGATGGACAGCGAGACTAATACTCGTTCTAAAAAAGTAGGTAGAAAGAAAGCTCGGTGAGGTAAACTATTACCTCACACAGTTTTTTTCCGGGCATGGGTCCTTTCGCAAGTATTTATGGCGAATGGGAAGTGAGCCTACCAAACTGCATGCATGGAGATACTGAGTATGATGATGCGGTTCACCCTTCTTTAAATGTGAGAGGTGGAACATAGAGAGAGCAGCTCAGCAACGAGCTATTGGTGCATTTACACCTGAAGAAATAATTGATGAAATGATGATAGGCGAGAAAAATTGAATGCCGTCGCAAATTTTGTTGGGGATGTTATCCGAAAAAAGAAGCGTAAAATGAAAACTTATGCTGAAGAGCATTGAGCATAGGTTTCTCAAAACAGGCGACCCTGGACGCAGGGTGAGTAGGTAAGTGTCCTTCTTAGGACGCCGTCTTGGCCCTTTACCTCGAAGTAATGCGGAAGCAGTCCCGGGGTGGAGGGAAAAATCCAAGAGAAATCCACTTTTAGTGGAATCACCACACAAGTAGTAAGGACGGTTACTATAGGGTGCGAATGCATTTTTAACCCAACCTAATCGCAAAAAAAAAAAACAAAAAACAAATAAAAAATAAAAAATGTAACCATTACATACAGGAGCAAATTTATTCAACTTTTTCTTTTGTACGACGAACGACCCGATCTAATGGAAATACATTTTAACAAATATTGTCAAATAAATTAGCCATTAACAACTTTTTATGTAGAACAAAACTCTATTAAATTAATGCCTTGCATTCCCGCACATAACCTACATATATACATATGTACATTCATACATCAAACATGCATACATACATACATAGATTCATCTAAAAGTTCAAATGTGCGAACATTTATAAAATATTTGCTACAATCGCTTTTACTAAAACGGTTATTATTGCTGACCTCACAAACTCATACATACACATAAGTATGTACATTTATATGTAGCCAAATGTGTTGCATAAACACCCACACATATACAATGCACTCGGGTGCTTGACTGATCTATCTCACAAGGACATCAGCCTATTTAAATATAGAGGCATACTTTGAACATTTCGCATCCTTTTTGACCCGCGTTAATTTTTTTTAAATGACATTAAAACAAAAACACTTCAGCAAAGCTAGCTGCTATAGCTTGGCAATCGAGCGCCTACCGTCAACATAGGATATTTTTCAACATTTCTGCATTTTGTAAATTTTGTTTGTTTGTATTTACATTGTCTGTCTGGCCCGTGACGCACTTATCTGGGTTTCTGTATAAATACCGAAACATGAAATCGTACACCCCACGCCTCTAAGGGGCATCGACTGCGACGGCGGACATGTGCAATGGAATAGTAGTGGCGTCTGCTTAAAGCCGAGAGACAAGCTAATTACGTGAAGCCATGAAAGTGTCCACGGCCTTTTCTTTGTTGCTTTGCACTTGGCCGGATGGCTTTCGCTGTGCCAGTAAGGTTTGTGTGGCACAGAGAGGCGGGGATATACACAAGCACAATTAAATTAATTTTAAGCAAAGAAAAAGTGAGCCGTAACTGGAAATTAAAACGAATAGAATAAAGGTTGGTACAAAAAGTGCTGAAAGAAATAGGAAAATATAATTTTGAAATGGAATATCTCTTTTAATTTATATCGCATCTGGTATGGCTATAGTAAATTTAGTTTCAAATACAAAATATTAGAATATCGTTCATTTAATAAGGAACTATTTGCATTTGAAAAAGTAAAAAAAACTGCATTAGTGATACTAAAAAAAATGTCATTCTTACGGCTATAAAGAATGTTGTATTTACGGAAAAAAGTTTACCAGACAAAGAGAGACAAAGTTTACTTTGGTTGCTTTTGTAGACATAGCAGGCGCCTTCAACAATATAAATACAAACGTCATAGTAGATGCATTATAAAATTTTGGAGTTGAACCAAACGTTGTTGCTCTGATAGAAGCTATACTCGTCAGAAGAAAAGTAATGGCTAAATGAGGTCTGCAGAGGCACACGTCAAGGTGGACATCTCTCTCGTCTTCTTTGGCTTTTGGCAGAAACTTTTTATTGCTGACCGAGGAGAGAGGAAGTTGCTACGTCACTGCTTACGCAGAACAGCTGGCAATTGCTATTAAAGGTAAATATCTAATACCCTTATGGATATTCTGCGCTCTAACATGGCCACACTTAGAAACTGGACTGAGAGCAGGGGATTCGGTATACACCCCGCAAAAACTGAAATAATTCTCTTTACAAGGAAACATAGACTCCCTATAATTTCCCCGCTAACTTTTAAAGGTGTGGAAGTTCCTTTGAGAGAGAATGTAAAGTACTTAGGACTCATATTAGATAGAAAACACAGTGGTATCACAACGGACCTGTAAGGTCTAAGTGAGTTGGTCGTACAGATCGACTACCTCCATAACTTAACCTAACCTACGGCTATAAAACCTTCTTTGAATTTGAATTCAACAATATGCACCTGCGCCAATAAGCAACACCAAGGAAGTCAAATCCGTCAAATTTCCAACGCAAATGAAGTCTTCCTCTTCCTCTGCTGCCAGCAGCAAGTTTCACGTCAAATGCTTTCGGATACGGAAGACAGATCACTGTCTCCTAGGTCGGCATGCTCAAGGATTAAATGTACCTACCGCATTTCGACTATTATAAACGCTGAAAGAGTGAGGAGGTGTACTCGTAACAGTATGTCAACAATCTTCTCTGTCACTGCCCTGCGTGGCATTCTAGCAAGATACTTTGTCTCCTCGTTCTTGAATGAGACTGATGATTTTAGGGATAAAAGTGTCAACGAGTTCTATGGGTTTGCACTTAAAATGATTTAACGAGGAGTAGCAGGTAAACTGCTACTGTGGTATCACAATTGAATCGACAACTTTCGCAGTGGGTTGGTTTCTGCCGTCTGCCACTTCTGCCTACCTATAGGGTTGAGCATAGTGCACTAAAGAATTAATGCAATAAGCGGATAGTTAAAACACTAAAAAACTGAAGATTTTAGCTAGCACAAATTTTTTGATATGGTAGTGGAAAATATCTCACCCTGATTTTCAACAGTTGAGTAACAAGAGTCCATTTCATTTTCGTATGACTGCCTGTAGACGTGCTCATGGTGGTCATTTAAATGACCATTTGTCCATAAAATTATTAAGAGCCATAAAAAAAAATTGTGAAACCGGAAAGAGTTCAAATTTTTGCTTGTTTTATTTTAAAACAACATCTAGACGCGTCTTTTGAAATACCCTGTATTTGCAAGAGATGAAAAACTATAAATAATGGGAAAGATCATTTTTTACTTAAATTTTTTTTAATTAAACGATTAAATTATTTTTGATCGAAAAAATGAGAACATAATTTTGACTGTTATTTTCGTCCAGTAAAATAACAGGTAAAGTTTAACTGTTATTTTTGACTGAAAATATTATCGGAAAAAATATTAAATGCCGACTTAAAAAAAATATAATTTAATTCATGTCGAATTAATATTCCTTGGCTAGCAAGCATCACAATAAATCTAAAAATCAAATGTAAAAAGAAAACAAAAATGCCTCATTCATCTTCTTTTTTGGTTCTGGAACTTCAAATTTTAAATGGAGAAATCATTTCCGACTGGATTGAAATTTCGAAAATAATTATTTCAATCGCTAGGCAAAAATAAATGGAAGATTGAGGGATATATTTCTTCAAAGCACGATTTTTAACGCATGATGTGGTCTGCCTATCGTAAGTACTGATGAATTCCGGATCCGGTTTTATTAATGCATAAACTGATTATATTGGGTATAGAAATAGGTTTCCGCCCCCGTAAAAGAGGTGTCGCTGCTGATACTATTTTTCTATTCCTTCTAGTACTGGCGATTTCAAGCGTAAGATCCTTTTTAATTGACGTTAATAATGTTTACGTTCATACCGAAAAAAACATCATTTGCAGGAAGTCATTCTTCATTATTACCTTTTAAATAAAAGTGCTGCTGAAACGTGTCGTATATTGATCAATATTTACGTTAATCACGCTCCATCAAATGCAACTTGTAAGGAGTGGTTTCGACGCTTCCAAAGTGGCAATTTCGAAGTGAGTGATAAATATCGCGAAGGGGCACCGAAAATATTCGAAGATACTCAACTGCAACTATTATTAGATGAAGACGCATGTCAAACCATTGATGATATATCTAAAAAGTTGGATGTTGACTGATCAACCGTCAGTAAAGTTGGCACGATGGTCCAGAAAGCAAAAACTGGGTGCCAAGTCAATTGAAGGAGAAGGATATCGAGAGACGTATGGTGACGTGTAAGATGCTTCTTGAACAGCAGAAAACAAAAGGTTTTTTGCATCGCATCGTCACTGGCGATGAAAAATGGATCTATTGTGATAACCCTAAGCGTCGAAAAAGTTGGATCTTGCCAGAGGAACTGGGTCCATTGACAGCGAAAAACAATATTCATGCTTCAAAGGTTATGTTTTGTATCTGATGGGATCAGAAGGGTGTCATCTATTATGAACTCCTTAAACCATCTGAAACCATCACTTGCAATCACTGGCGTTCGTTACCGATTCTAGGTAATGCGTTTGAATCAAGCTATATTAATATATCAAAGAAAAGTGGCCTGAATGGGATGGTAGACATGACAAACTGATTGTGCTGCATGACAACGCCAGGCCACACGTTGCTAAATTGATCCAAAAATATTTTGTGGGACAGAACTGGAAATTTGGCCCCACCATACTAGTTATTTTGCCATTCTACAAATGAATTTGACATAAAAATTCGAGTGGCAAAGTTGCCTTTTTCGGGTTTCGAATAAATTATTCAGTGAAATGCTGCTTTTGGAAACAGAGCTGGAAAAATAAAAACACCCAACGCAAGAGGAAGGGCTACTGAAGAAGCATTCGCGAGCATGAATATGGTCCTTCGGAACGATCCCGGCGTACACACATTCGACAATGGGAGAGGGCAATCTGTTATTACTTAGCCTTTAAAGATAGTGCAATTGCATCGAAAGTTAGGTGGAATCTGACGGTCGATATCTTCACCCATAGTAATCATCTGGTTATTATACTGGAGGTCAATATAGCTTCGAATAAACCTTGTGGAACCAAAGTCCAGCAACTTACATGGAGACGAGTTTTCTTTAACGAAAGCGCTTTCTTCGAAGCATGGCAGAGTTGCGAAATAGAGGCCGATTCGGCAGAAATGATGGCAAGAGTTATAGAGAAGCGACTAATGGCAGCATGTGAAGCAGCAATGCCCAGATGTAAATCTCATAACTGGGGCAGCCCGTGTACTTGTGGTCAGACCTCTGCTCCCTCGCGTATTCCAGTCGAGTGCCATTCTCGTGATGTTATCTGGTGGTTTTCTAGGTGTGAGGCCGATCCATCGGCACTTCTGCATTTGATTTGCGATAGGATGGGTTCCTCACTCGTTAATCTCCACAGCACGTTATTGCTGATGGTGTTCGGCCAGAATATTCTACAAATGATGCGGACGCATTTGTTGATGGAAGAGTGCAGCGTCTATGTGATGGTGTTGGAGAGCAGCCATGTTTCACTTCCGTACAACAACACTGGATTCACACATGAGCTGAATATTCGCAGTTTAGTGCGCCTGGAGATTTGCGAACTCTGTGCATTCGCCCAAACGCCGCCCTTGGTTTACTTAGCCTTTGATCTGCTGTCTATCGTGATAGTGTAGCAGAAGCTTTCGACAAATTCCACCGGACACCCCTCGACCATTATAGGTCTTGCTTGCCTTTGTTTTGGCGATGTTGATCTCCAGACCGACAGTGCGTGCCAGCGCGTCTAGTTTGTCCGCTTTCCCTTGCATGTCATTGAGTTTGTGCGAGAGGATGCAGAGGTCATTGGCGAAGTGCAGGCCAAGACGTCTGGTGAAACTCTAGATGCCTCTTTCGTGCAGGGTCAGTTGGCTCATAATATCGTCTAGGACGATGGCGAAAAGAAGGGGACAACCTTCCCTTACGCCTGCGTTGGTGGTAAATGGCTTGCTGATGTTGCCGTTGTGAAGCACTGCCAGTTCAGAGTTCTCGTAAAGGGTTGTGTTGCTGATGAGTTGCCTTTTGAGTTCATTTATGCGCTGAAGTAGTATCAGAGACCCATAATTTAATATTGGTGGCTTTTACTGTGCCGATTTTCTCTTGAGCGATTTGCCTGAGCGTGCCTTTTGTAGCTTCCCAATCTTTATTGTTCTGATTAGCAGTTTCTCGCGAGAGGCACTTGTCATTTCATTTCTGGTCGCAGTTTAGCGTAGCAGCTGTACGTTGAATCGCTTATGTATGTCTACGCAGTGCTTTGGTTTTCTTCCTGTTTTTCAGCTTCACCTTAACGTCGCCGGTAATTAGCTCGTGATCATTGTCTAAAACGCAAATCTTTCACACAATGAAAGCACTACAATTAGTATTTCGATGCATAGGTTGTTAAATCGTAAAACCCACCTCTCAATGGACAACAAGCTTATCCTTTACAAATCTGTGCTCCAACCAGTCTGGACTTATGGAAACCAACTGCGAGGCATGGCAGCAAATTCAAATTTGGAAATTCTGCAACGTTTTCAGTCTAAGACTCTACGCACCCTGTTAAACGCTTCGGGGTACGTGACGAATACCCAAATTCGTGGGGATTTAAAAATTCCTTTAGTAAAAGGGGAAGTAAAAAATGTAACCAGAAAATACCGAGATCAAGTCATCATAGCGCACCTTTTAAGGTTGGAAAGGAAAACTCCGATTCGGCTTACCTGGGAGCTACCTATAAAATATCAAATTGGTTTAGCAGAAAGGATATTTTACAGGACATACATATACCTTTATTGCTTAAATCAATGCCACTTTTTAAGTTTTGTTGGGTTGGGGAATAAGCTAAAATCGTTTTTATATTTTCTTTTACTTTACAATGATTTGTTTGCTGTTTGGCAAAGGGCAAGTTTTCATTCGATAGAACTCTTTCTCTACAAAACTGCGTTAATTGTATTTTTGAGCTATTTCATTTTTTATTCATTTCGAGGCTTGGAAATGGAATACACAGGAGGTAAAAATTAATATTTTCGACACCTGCCCTGCTTTGCTTTTCATCGAGGTCAAAAAGTTGCCTAAGCAGCCCGGGACATTTGCGACGTTTATGGAGAACTTGTCATAGGCGAGTCTACAGCAAATAAATGCTTGCAAAGTTCAAAAATAAATTTAAAAATTTGTAAAACGTTTTCTATGAATTATAAGTAAAGACACAGTACGAAATAAAATGTAATTCATTAAAAAAAATACAAAAAAAAAAAAACAAAAAACAAGTGCGGGCGTCTACTCAATAATTAATCAATTCATTTATTTGAGGAATTTCTCCATATTTACTTGCGAACAGAAAAGCCAAATCAACGAACGTTATTTTGCGGTTGATGAAGGGATTTGTGTGTGGGTGTGTGTGTGTGAAGCTGTTTGAATTTCACAATATGGTTAGCCCTGCAGTTTATATACATATATTTTTTGCTTAAACGATTAATTTAATTATGAAGTTAATTCACTCATTCAAACTCAAATTAGTGGTCAGCCAAAGCTGCCGGCAAACCATATTTAGTAAATGAACTGTATAACAACCGCTTGATTTCCTCTCATCCTTGACATCCACCATTCTCATCTCTGGCATCAAGGAGCCGAAGATCTCACCTTACTGCAGATACTCTCTTACCTTCATTGCAGATACAGTGTTGACCAAAAGTAAGCGCAAATAAGTTGATGATATTCACCGGTTCTTAAAATCGCTGACTATATCGAACAAAAAATAGTTAATTAATTATTTATAAATAAGAGTAATTGCAGATTGATAAATATGCGCACACACATGCATACATACTTATTATATATAGTACGTATATGTATGGCTACATACATAGGTGCTCATAGCAATGCAAAATAAACGAAGCGTATGCTGCTGCTGATATCCAAGGTGCTGGACAAACAAATAAAATATTATTTCATAGTACGCACAACATATACTGAAGACGCACACAAACACAAACACATACACAGACACTCATACATATGCCCATTTGTTTGGAATACACAATATTTCAGGTATATGCACAATATTTACTTATACATCATGTTAATATATTTTCAACTCATCGCGTTGTCAGCACACTTCGCGTGGCATCTCGTAATGGCTCGCAGGAAACTTCAAACACAGGCTCCTTTTGATGCCCACAAGTAATGCGACGCATCGTGTGATGAGCCATGAATGCGTGCATGCATTTCATAAGCAAATATGTTTAACAGCGTATATTTGCTCATTAATAATAATTATTAAATATAAATACACCATTTCATTTAATTACGAAAACATTTTTTAATCAATGTGATAACACAAATGCTCCGGAAACGTGCAACGTCCTCGTCAGCAACTCAAATATCGGTATGAATATGAAAACGTGTGCGAGTCTTCATGAATATTTATGTGTACACATATTTGTGTGTATGTATAAATATATGTGTGCATGCGTTTTCGCAGCAGTCTGATAATATAATATGTGTTTATGGCGTCGAAAAAAAAGCTCGGTTAAATTCATTATTGAAAAATTAGCTTGAAATTAAATTTTATAATTTTCGCCCAGGGACATTTTTTTGCACTGATTACGTAACAAATTATGCAGAAACAAATTTTTCAGCTATACCTTCTATGTGGTATATACGAGGCCGTTTGCAAAGTTCGTGCAAAAATAAAAACTACTTAATTGTTTGGGGTAAACCTCTTTTATTTTCCGACATAGTCTCCTTTTAGGCGTGTACACTTCGTCCAACGTTGTTCTAGTTTCTTGATCCCTTCCAAATAATAGGATTTCGTCAAGTTTGAAAAATAGCCATTTGTTTTGGCATTCACCTACTCGTTTGAATAAAATCGGTTTCCCGTCAGCCATTTATGTAAACTATTTCTCTCCTTTTTGCTAAGAAACCCGCCTGATGAGACAATTGCAAATGTACCTACCACGTCCCAACGTGTTAAAGTTGCAACAGATCCAACGATGCACTAGAAAGTTAATTTATAATAATTTTGTTTACATATTTGAAGTTTGTCGGCTAAAATGAAACCTCTCATTCCAAAAGTGAACCAAAAGAAGCGTTTTTCCTATGCTAAGGAGAATCTAAACAAGCCAAGTGACTTTTAGGACATGTACTCTTCTCGTATGAAGCAAATTCAACATCTTTCAATCTGATGGCTGGCAAACTCTGTGGAGAAAGCCTAATAACGAACTGCAAAAACAGAATCTTGCTGCGGCTGTAAAACATGGTGGTGGAGGAGTCAATGTGTGGGGCTGCATGTCCGCTGCAGGTGTCGGTGATCCGAAATTCATTGATGGCATTTTGGATAAGATATATTATATGAAAATCCTGAAGAGAAACGTGAATAAAGTGACGAAAAGCTGAAATTACCAAACTCATTCGCATTTCAACACAAAAATTGATTTACTCGATGGCAAGACGCCTGGAAGCAGTCATGCAGCAAAAGCGCTTGGCTACAAAATATTAATTTGTATATATTTTACTTTTTTGTTACTGTTTTTTTATCTTTTAATGAAGTGGGGATTTCGGGGACTGGTGGTGGCCCTACAAAAATTAATTCACTCAGTTCGGTGGAATTAAGAGCGTTGAACTTCTTCGCAAAGCAGCAAATTTTGTATGAGGCCAAAATTTCAAGTGCACAGACATTAGCAAATTTATGCGCAGACTATGTATGTATGTAAGTATGTATGTGTTGTACGTATGTATGGATGTATTTACCTCCTTTGCGATAATTTCATATTATTTAGGTGTTCCCTAATTGCCTTTTTCGCCATTCCTGCATTAATTTCATCATCCATCCACAATGCAACCGAATCAATTTCTCTTTTTTAAATTATTTTTTTGTTTTATAAATTACTGAGAAATAAGTTGTTGATTTCTTTCTTTTATTTTGACGTTTCTATGTATTTTGACGTTTAACTTTCGTATAAATAATAACTCGATTCGAAACTGCGGCTGACACAAATTTGAACCGAATAATAAATTTGAATCGATTTACAAAATATGACCCGTGATAGTGCGACTAACAAAAAATAGCTTCAAGCCAAGTTTCATTGTAAGATACATATATTTTTTCCTTTTGAGGTTAGGGTTTGTGCCTCAGAAACCTGCACCAATCTACCGAAAGTACTGAATTTCAGTTTAATTGACGCTCTTTCAGTTTTTGACTATATAAACCCAAGCTCTTTTTAACTAATCCCTAAAATTCGTATGAACTACAATTTTAAATGAACGCTTGTTCGGCTGGCGTCGACTTTAGTGCTCAGCATTTTTTTAACAGATACCTGCAATTTAAGTTTGATCAACTTCTTGCATTGATATATTCTTAATTTTCCCCTCCCTGCGAGTAATCTTCTATTGTATAAGTGAATTTAACACTTTTTCCAAGACTTCGCAGCTGGAAAACTGAGTTTACAAGTATAACAAGTATAATATTCAAATTGTTCAAGTATGCAAACATGCATTAGGGGGGTTCTTATTTAATTTTAAAATTAACCTAAACTTATATACCTAAGTATATATATGCATATACATGTAATATCTACATAATTGATATCCGTTTTTAAGGTATTTAATATATTATGCATCCTCTGAACTGTAGCTGGTTTTCTCTCTTTCAGGTTTTGCGTTATCTGTCAATAGGCGACAGCTATTAGAAGATGTCATCGGATGTTTCATTTTCAAAGAGGGCATGAAACCTAGTACCGATTCACAAAGAATCATGCTCGGTTACGGCCGATTTTTATCCGATTGCTATCTATATATAACCCATAATTTCAATGTGGAACAAAGGACCTCAATAAACAAGTTAAAATTCGATTTATTTAAAGCTAAGAATTCGATTTGTGGCCAAGTGTGACCAGCATTGTTGTGCTCCATGTCTCATACCCATACAGAACAGCAGAGATTGATATGGAAATGATAAACTATTTAGCAGCTGGATCAGATCATTTCGTAATTACTATATAGCTGTGAGATATGATTTTAAATTTTGCCTATCTGTCTATTTCTCCAGGCTATAACGATTTTACTGTTACTAACAGGATAACTACCCTTCTGATCAGACACTCCTTGGTTCTCGGATGTCTCAGTGTACGCTCTTAATTTAACATTTAATTTGCTGAGAAATTATGATAAAATAATGAGAATAATGAGTATCAAGAATATCTGATACCTACTAACGGGAAAGTCTCAAAAAAGTGAACATCAACTCCCTTTATAATTCTAGAGAATTTCTGCGGAAGAAGCTCATAGCGACAATCTATCTGGTCTTCTCTAAGCAACACTTAAGAATTATAACTGAAGTATCACCTGAGTAAACTGAGAACTCCACTCGGAAATTGGATTAAGACATTACTGGTACTACTTAAAAAGAGCATAAAAGATCTTAAAGTCCTCAATAATGATAATATTATTAATATTAATGCCAGAGACTATGCACTTATATGAAATAATAAATTCCGACATGTATAACTTGATTTTGAAGAATACTCCATTCCACTCTAGTAGGACAGCCCTTACATAGACATATGACTGTAAATATGCAGAAAACCAGAGCATAAGCAAACGCGCGTCTGGGCGCTTCAAAATACTTCCCCCATCCTTTGAGATTTACTTGTACTTTCCGAAAAATTCCGTCTGGGCTTGGCCTTAATGGAATTTCTTTAAAAATAAGTGCAAAGTGTCAGCACGCACAGACATGCTTGTGGCATGCAACGACAACAGTAGTTGCAGCTGTTGCCAATATCTTGAGGCCGTCAAAGCTACTGAGGCTGCATTTCTATCAATTTGTGTGTGTGTGTGCCCGCGTGAATACGCGCGGAGCTACAACACGTACGGCGGTCGCGGCGGCACGGATACCATTTTGACAGGCCGCGATAGCAGCGGCACAAACAGACTTTGGCAATAGCTACAGCAGCAGTAGCAACAAAGCAAATGTGTTGCATGCGCCTGCTCAATGGTGAAGTGGGGAATAACAGTCAGCCGCTTGCAGCCAAACAAAACAGTTTTGCGTCACCTCTTGTTCATATCTAGTACACATCCACTCACACACCCACAGACCTTCTTCGAATTTGTGTATCAGTGTATGTGTATGTATGCATGTGGATGTGTATATGCATGTGTAAGTGTGCTTGTTGAAGCGTTGTGTCTTTTGAATTTTTAATTAATTAGCGCTCATTAAATTGAACATTTTGTGTGACAAGAAAATTCGTTTTGTGGTTCTTCGGCAGTGCACGAAAAGCAAAAGCGCAGCCAGCCAACCAGCCAGCAATCGAAATAGTCAGCCAAATGCAAGTATGTGTTGCACGTCTAATTACAAATAGTGACACTATGCGGCACTTCACAAGCAAATACCCTAAGGAAAATTGAATTTGTTTTAAAGTTTGTCAAGGAACACACTCGTACTTGAGTATCTATAATTACACCCAATTATAATTATACCAAGGCATACATGTATGCGGACGCCAATAGAGAAAGAGAGTGGGGACATTGCACACTTTGTTGCTTGGTTTTTGGTATTTGGTTTACCAGGCACCGAGGCTGAATTTCCAATATTCTCTTGATTCGTTATTAGGAATTAGAGGAGCTCATTAAATTGAGTTCTAATGAGTTGGTTAATATCGAAACACAAATCTCACATTAAGCTCGATTGGTTATCGTAAGCCTTGAATTTCATACAGCATTTCAGTCATTATGCATATCTAAATTTTCATTTGCTAGTCTTACTATCTTTCTTCGAATTCCACGTATGACACAATTCCAATGACGTACATAGATGTACATGCACATACACATATATACATACATATGAATGGATTTATCAAAAAAAAAGGTTTATTCACTTGCTAATCGATTTATAACTTCTTTATATTAATTACATACATATCATGCGGTTTCGTCCTTTTTAATCTTCTCGTGAGGTCATCAGTTACAAGTAGTTTGGCTGCTTCATCATTGATGTGCTGCTGAAGTCTCTCTTTATGTTTATTTGCGAATTTTTTTATGATATCCGTAATGGTGTCTATATTAGGATCCTTATGTAGATTGCAAATACGAATGTACCACGGCGCTCTAACGATGTCGCGTAATACTTTATTTTTGAATCGTTGAATGATGTTTTTGTTGCTTTCACTGGTGCAGTCCCAGAGCTGTATACCATATGACCACACTGGTTTCAGTATTTGGTTGTATAAAAGTATTTTGTTAATTATAAATAGAGAGTTTAGAATGTCGGCCTAACAGCCAATATATTTTCTTGTATTTAAGAATTAACTCCTCGTGTTTTTTCTTGACATGTGCTTTCCATCTCAGCTTAGCATCTAAGGTCATTCCTTGATATTTTGCCGTATTTGCATGCGGTATTGCCGTATTATTGATAAATATTGGTTTATAATTTATATTTCTATTAGTGAAGTCAACATGCACAGACTTGGTTTCGTTTAGCTTGACACGCCATTTTTTGGTCCAATTTCGAATTGCATTTACTGCAGTATCATCGGCAAATGTTGCAGTTATTGTATTACTGCATGTGGGTTCAAGAGATACAAAACTGGCCCGAGTACACTGCCTTGCGGGACACCTGCATTAATATCTTTCAGTTCTGAATAGACATCTGCTTGCTTTATTCTAATGTATCTGCTCGTTAAGTAGGATTTTAAAATGTTTGAGTACTGGATTGGTAGAACTGCTTGAAGTTTATGGATTAGTCCCTCATGCCATACTTTATCAAAATCTTGCGATACATCCAGGAATACCGCAGAACAGGTTTGTTTTTCTTCCAGTGATTTTTCAATTACATGAGTAATGCTGTGCACTTGATCAATCGCATTTGCATCTAACAATGGTTTTAATCCTTTCAGCAAGATTTTTTCAAAAAGCTTAGATAAAATTGGTAACGATTTTTTGTCGAATAGGATGAGGTATATTTTCTAACTCATCTCCTTCGTTAGGATGAAAAATGTTTTGAAGATATTCGGCAAATCTCTCAGCTTTTTGTTCGTTAGATTTGGCCCAGCTGACATCATAATTTTTTATTGGTAGGGAATGCATAATATGCCTTTTCAAGGTCTTAGTTTCCTTCCAAAGTGAATAGTCCGTACGCTTATCGCTCGTTAAATTTTCTAGAGCACCTCTAATGGAGTCATTTTTAAGTTGTTTTATTTCTTCTTTTAGTTGTGTAGAGAGTTTATTGAGTTTGGCTTTGTCTTGTGGTGCTCTGCTTTGTTGCCATTTTCTTCTCAATCTACGTATATTTTTTATTAGCATTAAAATCTCCCTCGGATAACTATTTCCTTTAAGTCTTCTTTTTATTTCCGGTGTGCATAGCCAGGCCGCTTGTTGGATAATTTTGATATATTTTTTGATTTCTTCTCTAATTTCTTTCTCGATTTTATGGAAGCATTCAGATTTATATTTTCCTTTAGAATTAACTTAAAACTTTGCCAGTCGGTTTTATGATTCACGAGTGTTGGTTTGTTTATTTTTGATATTAAGTATTCGCTTAAAGTGAATACAATTGGTGAGTGATCAGAGTTTAAATCAGCGCTTTCTTCTACTTGTAGATAGTTGCAACTGATATTTTTTACTATGAAAAAGTATATTAAGTCTGGAACATTGTTTTGATCTGAGGGCCAGTATGTTGGACTCGCTGATGAAAAAGTTTCGCAATTATACTGGTTTATTGCACATGGTAACTCCTTTCCTTTCATTGTTGTCAATCTGGATCCCCAATGCGTGTGCTTTGCGTTGAAGTCGCCACCTATAATAAAACGATCTCCAACATGTTTGAAGAATACAATATAATCTCAGATAATACGGTTACTTGCCCTGCTTTATATTAAAAACGATCTTCATAGCGTGGTAAAATATTTGCTGTTTCACGCTCAGTCAATTTAATTCTGTGATCATTTCTTGTATGGGTGTATTATAGCGCTTATTCAAAATAAAGATCCCTGTTTTGCATTTTTTGGGGTTTCTCAACTTGTGTGGTGCTAGCCATGAAGAAAATCGTTGGACAGTATATAAAATGCGGCTCAACTATTGATCTATAAACCAAACTTGTATACCTCTTTCCTATGTATTTGCATGATCTTTTCACGAGCCCAACTTTTTTCGCAATCTTATTAACTGTATATTCAACGTGCTCCTCAAATTTTAACTTATTATCTAAAGGGTTTCCCAATAACAGGTGTTATTTTGGAATGGATTGCGCTATCGAGAGATGATTAACGATTTTTCATGGCCGGAATTGGATAGTATTGATCTGGACAACGTTTATTTTCAACAAGACGGCGCTACGTGCCACACAAGCAACGAAACCATTGATCTTTTACGAGAAAAGTTTCCGGACCGTGTTATCTCTCGAAGAGGTGATCACAATTGGCCACCGAGATCTTGTGGTTTAACACTTTGTGACTTTTTTCTTTGGAGCCACGTGAAAAAGAAGGTCTACGCCAACAACCCAGGGTCGATTGAAGACCTCAAAGATGGAATTAGTGCGGCTATGGAGGACATAGGGCAGCCACTGTGCAATTCGGTTATGGAAAATTTCATGAAAAAGATATTGTCCTGTAAGCGTGATCGTGATGGTCATTTGTCTGATGTTATTTTCCACTATTAACAGCATACCTTCCTCTTTATAATGAGATAAATATCCGATCATTTATATTAATATAAAAAATTGAATTTTTCTTTGAATATCAAAATAATACCTCTGTTTGGAAAACCCTTTATATAAATTCCAAAATATTTAATTACTTGTACTTCTTCAATTCTCTGATTTTTTATTTGTAAGCCGAGGTTACCGAAGCTAGCACTTGTTGCTCTAGAAAGAATCATAAACTGTGTTTTTGTCACATTTTGTTTAAGTTTATTTACGCACAACCAATCGTATAAAGAGTCAAGATCTTCTTGCATTTTTGTTACTGCTCTAGGCAGATTTCTATCGCTGACCGTTAAGAGAGTATCGGCAGCGAATAGTTTTATCTTTCAATATTTCAATGCTGCATTTATATATAATAATTGATATAAACATTGAAAAGTATGGGAGCTAGGGCCCACCCCTGTGGTAAGCAAATTTCTACTCTTACCTTTCTTGACATAGATGAATCTGTAAGCGTTTGTTGCTTCCGATCTGACAAGAAACTACGGAATATATATATTCCAATTCAATAATGGCACTAATAAAGAGATTCAGACGATAATACAACGTTATTCAAAATTTAACATCTAATTTTTTAGTGAATAATTTTTTTTACTAAATAAAAACAAAAAATAATTTTGGATGATGGACATCATTATTTTGAGCTTTACGCGCTCCGTTGTGTGCCTGTGTGTGTACTGCAGCTGTTTAGTTCAAAATTGTCACCTATGACTGTCGTATGATGTTATTTGGAAAAATTATACGAGGGCTGTTCAATAAGTACCCGTGTTTGATGACAGAGGGCGTTCCTGAGGGAAGTTGATGTTAGCATCGTATGCCGCCATCTATCAAACGACGGCAAAACAAATTTCAGACTGATTAAAAGGTTAGCTTGGATTTGGCAGATATTCGAGTAAAACGTGTTTCGTGATTTTCGCTAAGATGAAAAAGGACATTCGGTAATTCGCTTTTTGTTTTTGGATGGGAAAAATGCAAGGAGATAAAAGCAAAGTTGGATGCTCTCTATGGAGACGCTTCGCTATCATCATGACCACAGTTAGATATTGGCTCAACGAACTTAAACGTGGCGAACATTCGTGTTTGATGAGAAGCGACCTGGACGCCAGGCAGACGTGGTTATCGGGGAAATCATTCAAAAAGTCCACGACTTGGTTCTCGCTGATCGGCAATCGAAAATGCGCGAAGTATCAGAGGCCATAGGTGTGTCGACCGAAACGGCAATGATAAGTTGGCGATGAAAAAATTGTCGGCCCGTGAGTGTGCGATTGCGATAGCGGTGGACAACAAGCGGATTGCGGCTGTTAACGTCGAAGCAGTGTTTGGAGCAATTTAAACGAGATCCGAAGGAATTTTTGCGTCGAGTTGTCACCGCTGATGAAACCTGCACTCATCATTACACAACAGAAACTAAGCAACAATCAAAACAATGAATCTTTCCCGGTGAATCTGTTCCAAAGAAGGCAAAAACAGTCCCATCGGGCGGAAAGTTCATGACGATTTTTTGGGATGCGAATGGATCCTTCTCATGGATTTAAAAAAAGAAAGAACGATCACTCGTAAATACTACAGTGAATTATTGGGTCGCTTTCACAACAAATTGACAGAGACACGGCCGCAATTGGCGAAAAAGAAGGTGCTATTTTACCACGATAACGCATCAGCACATTCAGTCATACTGATTAACAATTTTTTTTGGTTTTAGTGTTTCAGATAAAAAGAAGAGCCAAAATGGACAACACCGTCCAGGTCCAATTTTCCGGGAGGGTCAAAATAGGGGAAAAAGTATGTAAATTTGGAAAAATGCGAGGACCGTGCTTTACGTGGGATTCGAACTCACAACCTCTGGGATGGCAGGCTAGTGCACTTACGCTAGACTACCGAGGCCGCCAATCAGAAAGAAATTAGAATTATTAAAATTAAATTTTTTTTTATTTTTATATGAAAAAGAAGTTAAATTTAAATATCGTTTTTCATTTTTTTTATTGTAAAAAAAAAATTCTGAAAATACCCCACATTTTCGAGCTCTAGAGCACCGGGACCCCTTAATGGTCCCAAAACGCTTTCTGCGAAGCGATTTACCGGGGTGCACGAAAATTAAGCAGTATAACGTTATTTGGCACCCAAGTGAGCTTTGTTCTCTCAACGAAATGTACTGATCCGGAAATTTCACTGAAAGCACTCGTACAGAAGCAGAAATTCTTCAATACAAAAGACTTACGATACAAAGACCTTGAAAATATTTTTCAGTAATATTTCTTTTGCGCAATATATTGTTGTTATGAAGATGAGCTCGCAATAAGCTGATGAATCAAATTTTTTAGCAATAGGAGGTTTCGTAAGGAACTTTTCAATATCATAACTCGTCAGAAAGGTACTGTATATTTCTGATATCTGCTAGGAAATAGAAGATAAAAATATTTCTGCCCTACTTTATGCCATTTTCAAGCATTTGTTATTTGCGTGTTTATGCCATGTTTTGTTATATTATTTTATTATTGTAGATTGTACTGTGATATGTTGTGTTACCTTATTATGGTATGTTTTTTTTTATTTTATGCTTGTTATGTTTTGCTATATTTTTGTTAACTATTTTATGTTATGCATTTTATGTTTTTATGTTATTTTTTTATGTTTGCTTTGTTATGCCTTGATATGCCATGCCAAGCCATGTTATTTAAATACGTAGTAGTAAAGACAACCAAACAGAGCATAGCCAAAAGTAACAAGAGAAATTTCACATTTAAAATTCGTGTACAGTTAGAATTACTTTTGCTCCTTACCTACATATTTTGGGCTTATTAAACTTTTTTGTTACATCTAAAAGTGGTGGAAGAGAACCGAGATACAATATTTAAAATTTAAGTAAATTACTCCAGAGGTTTTGAATGTTTCGCTCTAAAGAACTGTTAATGTAGTGAAAGGAGAGCGAGATCACTGATATTCTACAAAAAATCTTCACGAAAGTACAATCTCCGCATTCTCTTCAAAAGTATGGCGCATGGGCATTTCAGGCATCAAAAAGGCATTTTTTTCAAACTTCTCACCCAATTAGAAATATATAAAGAATAAAGAGTTTTTGTTTGTATCCTTAGATGCATAAACGTCATCATATTTTATTTCATCATCATAATCATCAAAATTGCCGAAAAATGCGAAGTTCGATGATACTCAACTACAGCAATTATTGGATGAAGACGCATGTCGAACCCTTGATAATAGGTCTAAAGAGTGGGCTGTTGACAGATAAACCGTGGGTAAATGTTTGCACATTTGGGAAGAATATCGAGAGACGTTTGGTGACGTGTGAGATGCTTCTTGAACAGCAGAAAAGAATAGGTTTTTTGCATCGCATCGTTACTGGCGATGAAGAATGTATCTATTATGATAATCCTAAGCGTCGGAAAAGTAGGATCCTGCCAGGTGAACCAGGTCCTCAAAAGTTATATTGTGCATCTACTGGGATCAGAAAGGTGTCATCTATTATGAACTCCTTAAACCATCTGAAACCGTCACTGGCGATCACTGGCGATCGTTACCGACTGTGGCTAATGCATTTGAATCGAGCTCTCTCGGACGGTAGACATGACAAACTGATTTTGCTGCCTGACAACGTCAGGCCACATGTTGCTAAATCGGTCCAGAAATAATTAGAGGGACGGAGTTTGGAAATTTGGCCCCACCCGCCGTATTCCCCAGACATTGCACATTCAGATTACCATCTGTTCCGATCAATGCAGTCAGCCCTTATTGGAGAGCGGTTCACTTCTTACGAGAGCATCGCAAACTGGCTCAATGAATGGATCAAGTCAAAAGAATTCGTTTTTTCCTTCAGAGGAATCCGCATGCTGCCTGAAAGATGGAGTAAAGTTGTAGTTTCCAATGGCACATGCTTCGCATAATATCATATATTATTTAATTGTTTATATAATTCGTAACTTTGGCTAAGAAAGGGCGGAAACTTATTCCCATACCCAATATATTTCTGCTAATTTTCAAGTTGTGTCGCACATAGTGAACATCTCATCGATGCTTTACATATTGACCATGACGAAACGGCACATCGCTGAAGTATGTAGTATTTAGATACCTTAATTTTGCACGCATTTTACTCAAACATACATAACTATCAGTAGTTGTTGTTACAAGTGATTGTCTACCGTGAAGCAAGCGACTGTACACCTAAACATTGGTTTGGGCAAAACGCCCTTGGATCTATTGCGATCCATCACACGAAAACGAACTGTATGGAAAAGTGAAGCAACCCCTCATTTGCGATCCCCCGCAATCGAAACTGCTTAGAAACAAACAGAAAAACAAGAATGTAGCAATGGAGATATGAGGTCTATGCCACCTTTTTTAAGTAATTCTATTGGTGTCTTTATTCTTTTTCAACTTCATGAACCTACCTTTCAATGAGAAGGAGAAGAATCTTTAAGACATACCAAATAGCTTGCTTTGCTTTGGTGTGTGGTTTTCTACACGACATATGCACGAGCATGTACGAGTGTGTAGACATTAGCACAACTACCATATATTACTCATAAGTACTCACCAACATCTTGACGTCTGTGTGAAGTTGAGGAGTATTAATAAAATGCGTAAATTTCGCCAAATTACTTCTACACTGAAGCGCGCAAATATTTTTCAACGCGAGATGCTACTACCAATAGCCCAGTGCATTGGCCACTAACAAAGGATTATTAATTAATTTTTATACGTCGGCACATTATTCACACTTGATGCGACCTTCAAGGCAGTGGGTGTGTGTAGTAGACATGATATGCCAATATAAGAGGAATTTCGAAGACCGGCATTTCGGGATTAATTAGATCTAAATTCACGAACCCGATATTCGTTCCGGAAAACAACGGCATTAATTTTATTATTTATTGAAGAATATTAATTTTGTATGATTATTGAAACTTGAAGGATATTAATATACTAGAATTTTAATATTGTGATACTAAAAACACTTCGCTGAAACTCAAATAGGTTTTGAAATGAATATTAAAAACAACTTAGAAAGCTGGAATCATTACATAAACTAAAACCATTTTTAAATAATTCACTTAACCTTAGCTTAATGAACATCAGCTAGATGAAGATGCAAAGTTATTTTACGGAAGTAATAACTTAAATTAAGTGCGCTGCAATTAAATTTATGTATTTTGGATTACTGAAAACTTCAATTCAATGAGATGTTTTTAGACTCTTCTTAAGTTGAAAAATAAAAAGCAAAACCAATAAATTATTCCAGTATTCATATTTCCTAGTCTTGAAATTTTCGGTACTTTCGCCTCAAGTGGTTTCTCCTTTCTCGAGTGGTACACATACATATGAACCAGCACTATGCTAAATTTCCTAGGCAACTCTGAGTACTCAAAGTTTAGCTAGTGAGAGTGTTAGCTAGGGAGAAGTGTGTTCTCTTGTCTACATTACTGCTCTCTTTTGAGGGAAATCAAATTCTCAGACACCTATTGCGCGCATTTGAAAGTTAAGCAAGAACAGATTTACAGGTATTTGTTAAATGCCTTTGGGTAAAACATCGTTTTCAGTTATACTTTAAAAAACTAAACAAAAAAATAAATATATTTTTCGATAACACATTATGGACCTCCTTCAAAAACTATTTTCGCAATTCTCTCATAAGAAATCATGTACAATATTACTTGAAAAGAGCTATTCTTAAGGGGTTGCATGTTTTTAGAAATCATTTTTTATTATCATATTTCATTTCTTTACTTAATCCAAGCGAAAGATGTTAATATCAGTCAAGAGAAATATTTTCCTTCTCGTATTTTCATATCAAAATCGGTCGCCGTAGCCGATTGGGTTGATGCGTGGCTATCCTCCGGAATTCAGAGAGAACGTAGCTTGTAATCTCGATGAAACACCAAAATTAAGAAAAACATTTTTCTAATAGCGGTCGCCTCTCGGAAAGCAATGGTAAACCTCCGAGTGTATTTCTGCTATGAAAAAGCTCCTCATAAAAAATATCTGCCGTTCGAAGTTGGCTTGAAAGTGTAGGTCCCTCCATTTGTGGAACAACATGAAGACGCACACCACAAATAGGAGGAGGAGCTCGGCCAAACACCCAAAAAGGGTGGAAGCGCCAATTATATACATATACTAGCGAAAACCCGCCCGTTCCGCTGGTCGTCTTTAAAAAAATTTAGATTAATTAATTCAATTAAGCCGAAAAATACTGTGTGTATTTTATAAAAATTCTCGCGCATGAATAGTAAAGAAAGAAGTTTTAAATAGTAGTAGCAATTAAAAAACGTTTGATGTGATTTACTTTATTACTTTTTTTATTGTAATGCTCTTTGGTATATAATATTCTTCGTTTTTCCATGCGGTGTTGAATAAATGAACAATACCGATGGCTTACCAACTCTTGAGCATTAAACATAAAGTTGGCCATGAGAAAAACATGGGTATTCTAAATCAATACCACAAATTGATAAAGTTTGGCCTTGTGACTTATTAATAGTAATCGCGAATGAAAGGCGAACAGGAAATTGAAAACGTTTGAATTCTAACGGCATATCCGATGGTATCATTGGTATTCGTGGTATTAAAGAGTATTTTCCATTTAAAATTGTTGCTTCAATGATGTTATTCATCAATCTCTTAACTGTTAATTGAGTGCCATTACATAGTCGTGGTTGATTTATGTTTCTCAACATAATAATCGGTGCTCCTATTTTCAAGTTTAGCATGTGTGGCGGTAATCCAGGTAAATCAAGGGAATTCAAAAATTCAGTGGGATAATTTACAATATCATCTTGATTTGTAACAGTGTCAAAGGATCGATATGTTTGTTCTGGACTTGGTATGTTAGCCAAAATAGCCGCATTCATTTCATTAACATCTTTATTTTTGCCAGCCATGCTGGCTCGTTCACTAAGCCAATCCTGATTTTTGTAATTTTGAGGCAAATTTGGGAAAATACTTTGAATTAACTGTTCTTTCGTTTGACTTATTTGACAAAAGTTTGGTTGTAAAGTTATTAAGCCAGTTAAATTATCGACAGGAACTTTGCCATTTCCAATATCCAATAATTGCTTTGAAAATTTAGCAGCTGATGGATAGTTTTGCATTAGAACACGTACATTTGTAGTTAGTTTGAGTGTTTGAACAAGTCTCCACAAATATGATGATTTCAAACATGCAGCCAATTCATCTGCTACAGTTGCTCGAGGAATAACAGGCAGTGTTTGTCTAAAATCACCTGCCAGCAGCACCAAGGCACGACCAAACATTTCATTTTTACTACGTAAATCTGGTAATGTCCTATCAAGCGCTTCCAGTGACTTTTTATGTGCCATCGTGCACTCATCCCATACAATTACGTGTGCGAAAAAGCGGAGAAGGAGAAGAGAAAAACTGACATATATTTGCTTCAACCGTATATTTGTGAGTTCACAGGTAATACGTAAATATATGAATGATATAGGTAATATCTCATATTAGCATAACCTTTCTGCAAAAAATTAAGGAAACGATCACCAATCACGCCGGCAATGATACAATGAATTTTTCACTATAACTGACTTCAGATTAACGCTTATATAATAAGCGTATATATAACATTTTTTTTGGAATAACAAAATTTCAAACAAATTCTTTGTTCAACTTGAATTTCCATCGTTAAATTCGAAGAACACACTCGAGCTTGACTTGTTTACAGTAGCACAGAAAACAAACTATGTGACATATCACGCTGAAATTTGCCATGTAAGCTTATAACAGTCCTACCAAAAAACAAAAAATTTATTTTTGCCATATGTCATCCGCGGACCGTTTTATTGATAACGTCTCGTTCATATTTGAGCAGAAGGTATATATTGATATATATATAATATATATTTTTTTCCTTATCAAGGTGGAAAGAATTCAGAGGGTGTGGCCAACATCAGACCATTCAGCGATTTTGAAGGAATCGGCTGATTTGCTGACGCAGCAGGGGGTGTGACAGTGGTTTTTACACGACAAATCTGAAATTGTGTTGGTGATATAATAAAACACTGTCCATGTTACTTTGTTGCCATCTGAACAACGATTGGTTGTACGAGTGTGTGTGATTTCGGCTGGCGAGTCCCTCGTGACGTGGCAGCCAAAATTCCGCGCACAATTTGGTTTTCCACCATAGTTATTGGCCAAAACTGGTAAATCTAACATCTTTGGAATTCTGCCACCGAGTCTCCGATGATGTGGTAACCGAAATTCCTTGGATGGACAAACCGTGTAATCTATCACCCTTTTAAACTCGTTAAGAGTTCCTGGGTTTATAAAAAATGAATTTTAAAATTTTTTTTAAAGAAAATCGAAAAAAAGATTGGTCTAATAGATGGTTTTAGATATTTACGTTTAAGAGTTTTAATAAAATAATTCTTTACTATATTAGGAAAAATTAAGGAAAAAACGTTTTTTGTTTTAGTTTCGAAAAGCATTATACAACAACAATTTTCATATGCAGCCAAAATTGTGAACTTACAGTGAGATCCTAGAATCTCGAGATTAACATCCTTAGTGTAAACAGCAAGCTTCTACATATGTAACTACGGCATAAACATCTTCAATGCAAACATATTGCGAAAGTATTTATTGGCCTGTGTAAGTTCACCGTTAGTATACAAGCTAACATTCATCACATGCATACATACATATATAGATACTCTCATGCATGCATGCGGACATACTGAGCATAAATATAAATAAAAACTTATTTACGACCATGTGGGTGAACGGAAAACAGCAATGAAAAAACGAAAATAAAAGAAATACGAGAAGTTAACAAAAAGAACGCCACTTGTCTCGGGATTTAATTATAAAAATAACAAGGATATATGAGAAGTCCTGTGGCTGATGCCGCCAGCCAATGCGGAGACGGTTTAGCTGAAAGTCAGAACCGGCGGGGAGTTTAGCCATGACAAACAGGAACATCACTGCCCGTAGCAATGATTGTGGGCGTGTCTGCTATGTGGCTTTTGTTTATACTTTTCTTTTTTACTTTCAAATAAATAATAGCTCAAACATGTTATTCACCGGATTTGAAAGCAGTGTGAAAGTATAATAGAAGTGAAAATAATAACATAAAAAATAAAAAAAAACACTAAAAACAAAGAGTGAAATTAACAAAGAGCACATACGAGTATTACATATGTACATACATGCACACCATATGTATATTCTGTGCTGATATGTTGCAAGTATTTGCTGTGTGTCGTTAATTTATTCACGCTTGACTAGATGACCAACTGTTTAGCTGGCTGGCTTTAAGGCATTCAGACAAGCTTAACACAACGTTTACCATGTTAAATCCTACTTCGAATTCATGCATTCATTCACATGTAGAGTTTCATTCCTGTAGTGACTATTCGAGAACAAATCCCTAATCGCCTCTTTTAGGCATTGCTGGTAATGCATAGTAGAATGCGAATTCTTATGTATGATACTTGTATATTCTGCCATTGCCTTATACTTTTTCATATATTTGACTTAATAATAACTGAAAAATCATTTGCAAAATAAATTACAAAATCATTTCTGCTAAATTTTCCACTCAAGACATTCTCATTTTGCTTGGCACAGTGCACCAGCGGCTGGCCTTAATTCATAGTTTTCAGAATAATAAGAATCACCGAATATAAATTAAAAGTATTTATATTTTGACAGCTTCTGCGGTCACTGTTTTTGCAGTCACAATCAACTTATTTTTGTTATTCAGGAAAAATTTCATATGCAAACGAAATTATAGCTTCACATAAATTTAATTTCTTAAGTAATATTCAACAATCACTTTTAAGTTTTCATAAAGCAGCAAGAAGAACGAAGTTGAAATGTGCATGATGGACAAAATTCAGAAGGCGTGACCAACATCAAAACGGAGCTGGTGCTATTTACCAGAAAATATAGACCTCCACACCTTAAACTTTCCAAATAAAATTCCCGTTATTCCGTTTTCATCGGACGTTGGGTATCTTGAAGTGATGCTTGACACCAAACTCCATTGGAAGCTACACATTGAAAATCGGGTAAAGAAGGCCAGTATAGCTTCCTACTCATGCAAATCTACGTTCGGCAAAAAATAGGGACTCCACAGGCCGTGCTAGGAAATTGTACATCTAACGTAGTGGTTCTGCCAACGTTAACCTAGGCTATAATATTCGGAAGGCTATAATACCACTAAACTGGGAACGGTGCAAAGGACTGCTTGTATTGGTATCACCGGAGCATGTATAACTTGCCCCAATGCTGCCTTGAATGTCGTTTTGCACTTACTTCCCATCGACTTTTACGTCACTTCCATTACTGCTTAAAGTGCAATCAGATTGAAGGAGGTTAGCTTCTGCAGGCAATCTCGCAAGGGACATTTTCAGGCAGTTATCGCCGTAGTTCTGTGAACTTCGTACATATATCTCTATCCGGAAACTGGAGTTTGAGGGTCGGACCCGGGCAATCTTTCACAGTAGGCAAGATTGCGCGAGAACGATGAATGAATATCTGTGCCGAAGCTGGAACCTCTGTCTTCACTGACGGCTCCGGAATCCGGAGTCGGAGCAGAGGTTTTATCTAAATCAGCCAATTTATATATGTCTTTAAAACTGCTGAATACTGCTAGTGCTTTTCAGGTAGAAGCCTTTGCGATCTTAGAGGCATGCAAAATGCTTAGGTAACGTGGAAGCTAGTGAGATATTAACATATTTTTCGATAGTCAAGCCGCAATCAAAGCTCTGACGACGCCATGTTGCAGATCCAAACTAGCCAACTCCTATAAGAAGCAGATCAAATCTCTTGGGTGTGCAGGTAACATTTCTCTGATCTGGGTTCCAGGACATAAGTATATAGAGGGAAATGAAATTGCTGATGAGCTTACTAGGAAGTGGACTGAATTGGTCTCAGAAATTTCCTACCCCGTCATCGGCATGCCTGTGACTGTTGTTAAAGTGAAATTGCACAACTTATTTCTTAAGAAAGCGCAGAAAAGATGGAACTCCATATCTCTTATTTGGACTCCTCGTCATTCAATTTCCAAATTCGTAGTTATTGAACGATCGGCACGCACGGGGAAAAGCTTGGTTAGCCTCCATTGCAGAAGCTGTAGGGTCCTTTCTCTGTACATGTCCGGGTCTGCCATCTAGACGATTAAGGTCACTGGTGGTTCTTTGACAGCTTGGGGCAGTGTGCCAACCTAAGGCCCATCAATCTTCTCTATGACATCAACAGCTCTGGCTGGCTGTAGATACATATGTGCCTGCTAGAAGTCTCATAATGCTTTAGTGTAGTAGCTTCAGTGCTACTTGGGGAGTGTCAGAGTGGCATGTGATACCGGTTTGTTGACGAAAAAACCGAGATTGTGTTGGTGATATAAAACTAAAATCATCAACCACTGCTCATGGTCATGGAAAAAAGACACTACCGAAAATAATTTAGTAGGAGTTTTTCATGAATTTAATGTAAGCAAAGGGCGAAAAAGTCAAACCTTAGTTGTTATTCTTATAAATAATTTTTATTATTAATGATTATTTGTTAGAATCCGTTATCAGAAGTATCCTCATATTTTGTTCAACACTATTTTCATAATCATCACCATCATCAGTACCAGCAGCAGCATCACCTTGGGGAAGAAGTAGCGACTTTCAAAATATTTGATTAGGATTAATTTACCCATGTCTCCAAGCAAAGTAATAATTCCTCGTTTTGCTAATAATTCACGAAACAGTAACAAAATCACTTTGGCATGCTTCATTGCGAATATTCTAGAGGCCACGTCTGTTTAAGGCTCTTCAGTAGTACTTTTTTCTTATCTCTAAATGTGTGACTTCTAACTCGAAGTATCTACGCACATCTATCCACTTATCGTTCATTTTAAAATTTTCCAAACAACGCAAAAACATTCCATTTAAAGTACAAAGCGTAATGAGTACTTGGGTCTGCTATAGACTTCGGGTAATCCCAGTTATAGTCTCTACACAAAAATATATGTAAGTAGCATTGCTGTAAATGGCAAAACAAGTATTTTTATTTTATTTTATATTTATTTATTATTGCTAAACATATAAACAACTGTAGAACTGTAAATGTAGGACTTTCGAATTCCCCAATTGGACTTAATGTGCTTAAAATAGCGACACTTCCGGCAGCAAAAAGGGTATCTAAATTAGTGTGAACAGGGATTATTCTACAGATACGTATTTGCAAATCGTAAAGATATTTATCAATAGAAATGTACAGTGGCTCAGTTGCGGATGTGTTTGAAATAAAAAAGTGCCCTCGAAATTCCAATTATTCATTTCTCGCTTTTTTCTCAATTAATATAAAATGCGAAACTTTTCTTCTATGCAAAATAAAAAAAAGTGCGTGTAGCGTAGTACACATAACAGAAGTGAAACTTTCAAGGCAGACAAAGAAAGAGGGAGAGACCCCAGAGAGAACGAAAAAGGGAGAAAAAGAGAGAGAGAGAGAGAGACAGAGAGAGAGGGAGAATATATACATATCTAAATAAATTCACAACATTTGCATGGAATACAAATAGACAAAATTTACAAATAACGGAAAAGGGTCGACCGGTGTAGGTAAACGCCGGACACAAACCGTGGCAACAACGCGCGCTACTCCGAGCTTTTATCACCCGCACAAACGCAGCGATTACAGCACCTCAGCTACGTCACAAATTACCGCAAGGCAATACCAATGAATCCGATGCCGGAATGGATAGCACTTCATAGTACGTACAAGCACTAGCCAGGAAGCGGAAATACGAGCCAAAAAAATTCTGACCAAAAAACGCCCCAAAGGTAGGCACTAAGTAAATATAACGCCAAAAAGTAGGCACCAAAAATATATTTCCTACAAGTTTGCACCAACAAACAAGCGCCAAAAAGTGTGCAGTGTTATTTCTCCCTGGAATTTAGCAATTTAGGCGGCTGCCGTAGCCGAATGGGTTGGTGCGTGATTACCATTCGGAATTCACAGAGAGATCGAATGGTTCGAATCTCGGTGAAAGCAAAATTAATAAAAACATTTTTCTAATAGCGGTCGCCCCTTGGCAGGCAATGGCAAACCTCCGAGTGTATTTCTGCCATGAAAAAGCTCCTCATAAAAATATCTGCCGTTCGGAGTCAGCTTGAAACTGTAGGTCCCTACATTTGTGGAACAACATCAAGACGCACACCACAAATAGGAGGAGGAGCTCGGCCAATCACCTAACAGAAGTGTACGCGCCATTTATTTAGTTTTTTATTTTTAATTTAGCAACCACAAGGAAAAACTTAGGAAAAAAGCCTAAAGTGTATCTAAGATGTATATTAGGTATGGCTCTCTCTCTCTCCTTTTCCTCTACGTTATATCTTTTTTCTCTTTAGCGGAACGAAAATACCCAAAACGTTGCATTTATGGCTGGTATTAGATGGTATTGATCTGGACAACGTTTATTTTCAACAAAACGGCGCTACGTGCCACACAAGCAACGAAACCATTGATCTTTTACGGGAAAAGTTTCCGGACCGTGTTATCTCTCGAAGAGGTGATCACAATTGGCCACCGAGATCTTGTGATTTAACACTTTGTGACTTTTTTCTTTGGGGCCACGTGAAAGAGAAGGTCTACGCCAACAGCCCAGGATCGATTCAAGACCTCAAAGATGGAATTCGTGAGGCTATCGAGGACATAGGGCAGCCGCTTAGCCATTCGGTTATGGAAAATTTCATGGAAAGGATATTGTCCTGTAAGCGTGGTCCTGGTGGTTATTTGCCTGATGTTATTTTTCACTATAAACGGCATACCTTCCTCTTTGTAATGAAAAAAACATCCGATCATATATATTTAAAAATAGCATTTTTCTTTGAACATCAAAATAACACCTCTGTTTGGAAAACCCTATACAAGTATATAAGGAGGGCAAAGCTTCTAAAGGGAGAGCATTTTACCTTTTTACTTTCATTGAGTATGGCAGGTTTAGAATCGAACACGAAAAAAATATAGGGCATTGAAAAGGCAACATTTTTTGGGAGTTGCAAGATCGAGATTTCTAAACGATTTGCTGATGGAAGTCAGCTCAATAACTCAGCTCCGGATTGAGTTTATCAACTCTACTGGAGGTAAAGTTGAGGTTTTATTGATATTGACCTTTGTAAACGACTTCAAACAAGAAAATAATATCTGTGCCACTGTCTACTACTTATTTGCATGCCTTTTGTACTATTTGTATGAGCGTTGAAGGTTATTTGTACACAAATTCATGTTTTGACTCGTCAACATCACGTCCCCATGATCCTATTAATTTGCGTAACAGTGTTGCTAATTAAATCTACTTCTTTTGGATTATTCCTCAGTGTCAATCGTTGCACGGCTGATTTCTGAGATGACACATTTGCTCATTAATTAGTTGCAAACATCTATTTATTTATTTATTTATATCCGGCTTAATACGTAAATGGTTTCGGTTAACAGTCTGTCACCTCACACACCCAACTGCGCGTGCACAAAGCGCAAATATGTGCATGTGTGTTTGATGTAAAAGGCTTTGGCACTACTCACCTACTACTGATACAAATCAAACTGATAGATTTAATCCAAAATATATACAAATATTACATAAATCAATCACGTCGATAGCATTTAATTGTTTTTACGTTGCGGACGTATGTATGTATGCATGCATGTGTATATAGAGCATAAATATGTAAGCACATTAGGCCGGGTCGATTCGTAAACAAAAAAAATTTAAATAACTAAAGGGTATTTCAAAAGAGTCTAGGGAATAGAGTCTTTCAAAAGGCGTACTTAGATGTTGTTTTGCAATAAAATATGTAAAAATTGCGATCTCTATTTTTATTTGAAATACGGCTCTTAACAATTATCAAAGACATCATTTAATGTCCACTATGAGCTGTCATACAAAAATTAAAATTTTCAAGGACTCGCTCACACATTATCGCATTCAGTTCAGAAACGTCGTGTTTCAGCCCGGGAATCGTTGTTGGCTTATTCCCATATACTTTAATTTTCAAAAAACCCCACACAAAGTAGTCTAGTATCGATCACATGATCAATGTGACTAGTACATGTCACAATTAAGTGACCAATTGACCGGGAAACTTAAATCGCAATAATATAATGTTTCCCCTGTTGTGTGCCTTGTGGGACCTTCTTCTTCTTCTTGTGGGACCATCCTGTTGAAAATAAAGGTCGTCTATGTCTATTCCTTCAAGCTCAGACTACAAAAATCTTTAATCAGTTGCCTACAGCGCAAACCACACCAAGGATATATTTAAGTGGACGTAATGATTTTTCTGATATTATTCCAGGGTTTTCTTCTCCCAGATGCGACAACTTTGTTTGCTGACAAATCTATCCAGCTTCATCACTTAAGATGTTTCTGGGTGAAAACCCAGCATCATATACAATGAACTAATTTATCATATTTCTGCGTTGATAAAGCCTGTTGGATTTAATTCTTGTGATAATTCAATGTTGAAAGCATGCAGATGCAAATCCTTATATGAAATCCGCCAAATAGTCGACTCATGAACGCTTATTTGTTGAGAACGCTACAGCAGCAATATTCTTAACAGAAAGTCCAGTTTCTAGTATGCCAGCCCTTTTCTATGCTCAACAGAACCATTTTCGTGAAATGTTTTAACAAACCTTTGAATTATAGACTCATTCAGACGATTATTCTCACCAAAAAAAATCTCGAGCTTTGGAATATGTTGTTCTTAAAGACCGAATATTTTCCTAATAAGTTTCTATAATTTTACAGCTTTAATCTATCGTACAAAATTGTATGCACATCTGACCATTTGGCATCTCAAAGATGACATAAAAAGAGGAACCGTCTAGCAATTATTCACTACTGACTTCTAGGCGGCACTTTTGCAAGATTATTTACAATATATTTATAGACTTAAATGGGGAGTACTTATCTCGAAAGAAAAAAAAATGTTTTTGGATCACCCTAATAAACTTCAAAATTAATTTCTTTTTGCAACTTTGTCATTGAATGGCCGATTTGATTGTTATAAACGATATGTTGGCCGGCGAGTGCTATATTTTCTTCCAACATAAAATATTAAAAAAAAAAAACATTTAATTCTTGTCCAGTTCATGTAAATTCATTAACAAATAAGTTACAGCTACTTACATTTTTGGTGGATTTCGTTTTTAAGCATGGGATTTTTCATTAAGATCGCATTAAATTTAACACAAGTAAGACATGGGAGTCGGCCGCCGTAGCCGAATGGGTTGGTGCGGAATTCACAGAGAGGTCGTTAGTTCGAATCTCGGTGAAATCAAAATTAATAAAAACATTTTTCTAATAGCGGTCGCCTCTCGGCAGGCAATGGCAAACCTCCGAGTGTATTTCTGCCATGAAAAAGCTCCTCATAAAAATATCTGACATTCGGAATCGGCTTGAAACTGTAGGTCCCTCCATTTGTGGAACAACATCAAGACGCACACCACAAATAGGAGGAGGAGCTCGGCCAAACACCTAACAGAAGTGTACGCGCCAATTATTTATTTATTTTTTAAGACATGGGCGGAAAAGTCCCGGGCCTAACAAAGAAAATGAATTGATCAAAATTAGCTTTATTCATCAAGGTGATTTCCATCAAGAACAACGCAAGGCTAGAATGAGCGTCGCTCTAACATTTCAATACCACTTTTGTAGAACGATTTATCTTTTGCCTCAAAATAGGCCTCAGTGTCAGGGATAACCTCTTCATTCGAGCGAAATTTCTTACCGGCGAGTATCCTTTTAGGTCTACGAACAGCCAGTAGTCACTGGGAGCCAAATCTGGCGAATACGGTGGATGTGGGAGCAGTTCGAAGTTCAATTCATGTAGTTTTTCTAAGGAGCAAACGTGGCACCCACTCTGAACAGAGCTTTCTAATAGTCAAATGTTTTGAAAATAACAAAAGTGGCGTCACTCTCAGCACAAAAACTCACGAACTAATGAATATAATGTCATGAAATTTAAACAGCTGCCTCCTTAAGTTTAGTACAAATTGAAAAAGAGGTGAATGCAATAAAACCAGCGCCATCTATGTGTTAGGCCCGATACGTTTCAGCCCTTATGTTATGTATCACAAACAAAATATATTCATGGCTCTACGCGAGGCAGTTTTTGACTGCAACAACTTTCTTTAAAGTTTGATACATTTATTAATTTATTCATTCATTTAATACTAAAAAAATGCAGTATTTTTTACACACTGAAAAACAATTTAATACTAAATAATTCAATCAAAAATAAATTATAGAAATCGGAGCATTGAAAGCATACAATTAATTATACCATCAATTATATTAACCATCCCTAACCAGAGAATATCACGATTTTGTAAGCTTCGCAGAGGAATATTTAAATTAATTTCCTCGAGTTGCGATCACCTCACTTGTCAAATCGAGAACGAAAGTGAGGGAGAGAATAGTCCCTCTAATATCTAGTGTTTTTAGATTATTGCGCAAGCCCCGATTTTTATAGGATGGAATTGGATAAGTAAAATTATCTACAGAGCGATGTAGCTGGTTTTGAAAAAATCAAAAACGCGTTACGCTAAGAAAAGCGCTATAAAATATTCTTTCTATTTTTTTGCTAAAAATATTAATTTTAAAAATTAACCAATCGAAAAAACTCTTCGTCTCTCTGGTTTGTAAGTTGCAATTTTTATATAACTCATCGTTGCTGATGACGTTTGGCCACCACTCCTTGAGAATACACCAGAGACATTTGTTAACAACACTTTTTTTCCGGTTAGATGGTCGGTTACAAGCCAGTCAGGCATCCACGGAGCAGTATTGAGATGGCTTTTTTTTTTAAATAGTCTCATTTTTGTTTGGAAGGATATTTATGATGAGTTCCAGGTTTGGCGCAGCTGAGCACATGCGACATTTGCTTTATTTATTCTGACCAGGATATCCTTTCCCGCACTATTCTCAGCAGATACTCGTATTACACTGCCTAGGTAGGCAACTGCGCAAGTCGCAGATAATGTGAAGATCCCTATACCCCAATCGTTGACGATGGAACCGCCCTTCCGCTACCCGACCATACAGAGGTGACAATAATCCTCTCTCGACGAACAAAACTAACACTCTACAAGGCGTGATGCCCGTCCTATGAAGCGACGCTTGGAGTGTTTGAGAGAAAGATAAGATAAGATTTTTGGACCTTTGCACGTTGGCAACGGCGAATGCCGCAGGCGATGAACGATGAGCTGTATGAGCTTTACGGCGACATAGACATAGCGCAGCGAATAAAGATCCAGCGACTACGTAGGCTGGGTCATGTCGTCCGAATGGATACAAACACTCCGGAAGAAGAAAACCTCCTCTGCGTTGGAAAGATCAAGTGGAGAAGTACTTGGCTTCACTTGGTGTGTCCAACTGGTGCCGGTTAGCACGAGAAATAAACGACTGCCGCGCTTTGTTAAGCTCGGCCAAAATCGTGTGAGCGGTTATCGTGCCAATTAAAAGGAGAGGAAGGTAAGGATAATCTCCGACAATTTAAAATTCTTTGCCATGAAGCATAAAATTATTGCCGTTTTTAGTTTTCATTTTTATTGACTTCGTTTTGTCGATGTTGATTTTAAGGCATAATTTACCCGGCTCGGCGCACACCTGCTCTGGTTGTCAGCTGTCTGAGAGGTCGCCGTTGTGGAGTATACTGCACTGGGAAAGTGGCCTTTCTTTGAGAGAACAACTAAATAAAATACCCGTCAGCCAATCTGTAGGTATCTTCTCTTCCATCCAACTAGAGTTGAATATTGGAAGCAGGAGTTTCGCCGTGTACTATGGGAATACTTTTAAAATTTCAAACTGCATTCTATTGTAGCCCGACGATTTATTGACTTTTACGAGTTTTAAGCGATCTCTAACAACGATGACGATTATTTTGTTCTGGGGTGGTATTTAATTGCTGTCAGTCAGCGGCGTAGTTTAAGCAGGCACTTCACTGTCAGAATAGTTCAATGTTTCAAAAAAGTGCTCCCTGAATCAGTTGAGCTGTTCGTTCTTTGTTGTGAGTAGAATTCTGTTTTTTTGTCTTATTGGATACTGCATTACATTTGCCCGTAACTTTGGGTGAGATATCGTACAGCGTTTTGAAGTTTTTTTGTTTTTGAGCTGTTTGGTCTGCTTCTCTGACTAGGCTATTGGACTGATACTGATGATGACTGGACTCGCTTGTCTCGTCTACACATCTTTTTGGCTTTTTGATGAGCTGATGATCTTAGTTGGATCCCCATACAAATTTTCAAATACATATGCGATGGTTTTCGATCCTCTCTAATGTACATTCGGTATTAAGTTGACATTAAGCATCACTCATATGCAAGTGATTTAAATTTTAATTACAGCCCACATTGTTTTGTAGCCGTTAAATTAGATATCACATTAAAAGTTAATTATTTAAACTAAAATATTCGTATATTAAATTTGTTTGTGTATACATATTAATTAAATTATATGAGTTATCAGCGGAAAATTACTCGTGTCAACGGCTTCATGAAAATTAGATCAGCCAGTCTTGCCCTACCAATTCCAATTTCTGTTCTTTGAATGAATATTTTTCAAATTTATGCATCCATTATTATCTGATGAATTTGACTAACAGTTTAGTTGTGACAGTCGTTCAAAACGATTATTTTGTAAATATGGAAAGAAATTAATTTCGTGTGCTTATTACAAATAAACTTTTCTTGCACGAAAGTTGTGTCAAAAGCTGGGAAAGTATTATAGGAACTCTTCGACTCAATTTCTATGCGTTCATATGTATACCATATTACAAAGTATGCTAAGCGATCTGGTCATCTAAATTAGACCAGCACATCACGAATGACAACGCAAAACAACGAAGCTCTACAAGGATTATTATATAAATTAATCAGGAATGCCCAGAATGTCCAGGACGACTTCCCCTATAACTCTGTATGGCGATCGGCGACTGAAGATGGGCAGACTAGAAGGGCCTATAGGCTAATCACATGGACCAGTTCATCCAATTTTGCGCAAATATTTGGTTAAGGAAAAGGTGTTGGCAAGCTGATTGCCAAAGTGTTCAACACTGACAGCTGCTTATTCGCTCAACTACAAGGAGTGTTTGGCGATATTCAATCGGAATCCGAAAGAATTTTTTCACCGTTTCATGAGAATGCAATAAACATGGCCTCATCGCAAAACACTAGAAACCAAAAAATAATTGAAACAGCAGACTTTTTTGTGATAATTTCAAGCGAAAGTTGTATTCACACGAAAAGTATAAAATTATTGTATCACCGGAGCACAGTCTTGGGATAAATTCGACCCAAAATTCAAGCAAAAACGAACCCATAAGGGAGGGAAAAAAGTTTTTAAAACGAACTTCGCACTCACACAGCAATAAAAAAATTGTAAATAAAATAAATTTTATAAAAAACGGTGAAAATATTTGAATATTATATAAAGTAATAAGTTGCTTGTTGGAGCTTATTTCGGTGACTACTAAAATTTAATTTCCGCCATTTTCTTTTAAATTGTGGATTCCTTACTGAAACAAGCGAAACGTGGAGGCATAATAAAGAAGTATCTAATTGAGAGAATTGGTAACAACATATTAAGAACGTCAAATCGAAGCCAATCCGTACATTCAGATCCGAGATTCAGTATAAACTCGTAGATCTACAATGCCCAGATAAGAAATGAAATTTAAACAACGATGTGAGCTATCAATTGCCTCTGTCATTATTTTCAGGCCACATTTATAGCCATTTATAGCCATCATTCATAATACCCAACTTAGGCTTCGCGTGACAGTGTTTCAAACGGTCTGTCTAATTGTTAGTGACTCGGTTCAGTACATCCGGCGTACTATCGCCTCGAATGTTGGTTTCAAGCTCGTCAATAGTAGTTGGCTTGTTAGCATAGACTTAGGCAAAGAAAATAACAGAGTCGCATGATCCCGGCACACAAATGAAGGACGCTCACCGTAAGATGATTCTTCTTCTTTTTCTTGATTGGCGCGAAAACCGCTTACGCGATTTTGGCCGAGTTTTACAAAGCGCAACAGTTGTTTCTTTCTCGTGCTAACCGGCGCCAGAGAGGGCAGACCAAGTGAAGTTAAGACGTTTTCCCCCATCTTTCTAACGTAGAGGAGGCCTTCCCTTTCCTCTGCTATCACCAGCTGGTACCGTATCGAAGCTTTTATAGCCGGAGCGCTTGTGCCCATTCGGACGACGTGGCCTAGCCAACCAAGCCGCTAGAGCTTTATTCGCAGCGCTATGTCTATGTCGCCCATATAGCTCACTGTTTCATCGGTCACGATACTCGCCGTCGCCAACGTGCAAATATCTAAAAAACTTGCACAGAATTTTTCTCTGAAACACTCCAAGGGACGCCTCATCGGATATTGTCATCGTCCACGCTTCTGCGCTATTCGTTAAGACGGGCATGAGGAGAGGCTTATAAAGTGTTAGTTTTGTTCGCCGAGAGAGGACTTTACTACTCATTGTCTACTTAGTCCAAAGTAGCACTTGTTGGCAAGAGAGATTCTACGTTGGATTTCAAGGCTGACATTGTTTTCAGAGTTAGTGCTGTTTCCTAAATAAACGAAGTCTTTTACAACCTCTACATCATAACTGTCAACAGTGATGTGGGTGCCGAAACGCGAGTGCGTCGACTGCTTGTTTGATGACAGGAGGTTCATTATTTTGCCCTCGTTCACCACAAGACCTATTCGCTTTGCCTCTTTATCCAGTTTTTAAAAGGCAGAACTAACAGTGCGCTTGTGAAGGCCGATGAAATCAATGGCAGCGGCGTATGTCAGTAATTGTACGCTCATATAGAAGATTGTGTCTGAGCGATTAAGTTCTGCTGAAGTTTTACTGCTTCGAAACACCGAAATAGAGGGGATAGTATTTTGGAGCATGCTTATTTTCGAGCAAAGTACAGTCTTCACTTGAATTATAAGAAAACCTTGGATTACTATGTAGATCAAATACCGTTGATTAAATATCCATTTTCTTTCATACAAATTATTGCCGCTTATTAAGTGAACCTGAATATATATCGAAATGACCACAAATATACTTTCAACGGCTACGGGCATGCTCAGATATACCAAATAACTCCTTTTCTATTCTTAAACTGTAGCATAACCCCAGACCGGTTTGGAGGTCACCTGATTTGGACTCACTTCGTAAATCTGAAAAAAAGCAATTCAATAAAAAAAAAGGCAATAAAATAAATGACCTTTCAACGTATTCTGCCACAATTGATGATGACAATAGGACTTCTACTGCAATCTCTGTGAAGGATTTGTTGATTTCGGTGGCCTACTTACCAACGACTAATAAAATTGGGTTCACTTTCTCCCTCATTCTTCTTGAGCGCAAGTGGGTTAAGCAAAAGTATGAGCAGAGGAAAAGTGCCAATTGTTCCCATTTACCGTTTGTGGATTTACTGTTACACACGTACAAACATATGCATATATCCAAGCTATCTGAATCGCATCTTACGCTTATTAAGCTTGACATATTAATGATTGAAATTAAAAGATTTAGTAGTTAACTCTGTTAAAGCAAACCGCTCAGCTAAATGGTTGAATGCGAGTGGAACATTGCCACAAATCTACATAGTAAGTAACGGGCATGGCATCCATTCCCCGCCTGTCACAGGCAACAGTGAATTTTATGACAAATTTATGCGCTACTCGACAGTCATCGCGTAAACAGCTGTGTGTGAATGGCTGCGTGTGTGTGTGAGTGAGTGTTTGCCTTAAATGTGATTTGTCCTGTTGTGAGACATTTGAAGCGTGATGATCTGGCAAACTGTTGCAGTGGCTGTTGTAACTATACAAGTGTATGCGCGTGCATGTGTGCTTGTGGCAAGTGCAAGTGCTGCGCTTCCGCATCGTAACTAGGGCAACTTACTTACTGCAGCAATGTTTTTCTTTGCGCTTAAGCATACTGAATTGCATAAATTGTTGCCGTGCACTGAATGCTGTCCGCCTGCATGCAACAGATGTAGTATTCACATTTCCAGTGTGCTCACCCACATGCCACATGCCGTATGCCACATATGCGTATATGCATGGCATTTACTTGGTTGTATGTCACTTAGGCAAGTGCCTCGTGCCACCCACCTACCGACCGCCAATCCGCCAACCGACTGCCCGAGAAATTGAGAGGCAATGTATCAACTTGCGTTTTTTGTTTGTGTTTTTCGCATGTGCACTTGCGAATATGCCACATACATAAGTATGTAATGCAATACCACGCCAGCAGTTAGCGGCGGCGCCACTTGCAGTGCCGGCGATGATGCGGCAACAATCAGAAAATAGTGCCACTTGAATTTCTGATATGAATTTTTCGGTTTATTTGTTGCAGCCCTTCCACATATGCATGCATGTGCTCGTATGTATGCATGTATGTATGTATGTAAGTACGAATATTTCTCAGTGGACGGTGAGAAGCGCGTTGGTTATCGTCGTCATCTTTGATGGCGTTCGTGGAATGCCCATACTGGCCATGGCACTAGTGTTCGCCTCCACATTGCAGCTTCGTGGTAGTGGAAATGTGCTTAAAGCGTGAAAACGTCTTGCCTGCTAGCTGCAACAAAGGCCAACATAATTTCCTATACTTACTACTTTCCTCGGCGATTTTTACTTTCGCTGCGAATTTAATTTTAATTTATGACTTTATTCTATTTTCATTCTTAGTTGCCGAGCGTGCTTCTTTTGCTGTTTGCTCTGCGATGCCATTGCGCCCTGCACTCGTTGGTTTGCCCAACCGGCAAGTGGCGCATCTTGCACGCTACAAATAACCTAATTAGCGTTGATTTGAAGCGCCGCTACCGCTGCAACGTCGCCTTAATTAGCCAACATAAATAATTAGGGCGGCAGTAATCATGATGATTTATTGCATTTTCAAACCGCATTGATTTATGCACTTTGACAGTGGATACTACCAACCAACCTGCATATGTATGTATGTATGTATGTATGTATGTATATATATACTTGTATATGTCTGCGCGTGTGTTTGTATGTGTATGCAAATGTAGAAGATAAAATCGTAGTAACAACGAGGTTCGAGTGCTTTGTGCTTTCTTTGCTCTTAAAAGCATGCTTTACTGGCTAATTGATGGAACTTTGGCGGTTGTAAATTCGTACAATGGGGACTATTATATGTTTCAATCTATAATAATGGTTTTTAAAGTTATAATCTTATTCCACAAATCAGTAAGTCTCATAGTGTTTTTTTCTTTTCTTGGTTGGCGAAGTTATCGCCTAAGTGATTATGGCCGAAAATTCCTTGAAAGCGCTACGCCCATTTTATAAGTTCAAGAAAGCCTAGTGTAATCGTGCAGAGAACTATATGGAAATTTATGGGCCTTTGGGCGTTGTATAGGTTTAATAGCAACATAGATTTTATCGAATGAATAAAGATTATGCTGCTCAGATCTGCCATCTCAAATGCCATCAGTGGCGCTCTAGACCTAAAACTTTTGGATGCGGCTGCTGTTGGTTGGTTGGCTGGTTACGGCTGCTTAGAAAAATTAAATATCCTCTGCGTTGGAAAGAAAAAGTACAGAGCGTTTCTAGCGGCGAAGCATTTTCTAAGTTTAAGAAAGCACGCCAGGATCCTTATTCACTGGATAAGATCTGTACTGCTTACAATTTTCCAGCACCAACGCCCAAAGGCCCATAAATATTCACAGAATTCTCCCCACGAACACACTAGGCGTTGTCTCATTGTTTAACCCTCTTATCTTGACCTAATTCTGAAGTTGTTTGGTATTATTTGGCAATAGAAAGCTTCTGCTTAATCCAGAGCAGCCATCGAAAGTGACCTTCAGTGAAATGAGATTTCATTATAAATCAAGGATGACAGATTATAAGGCTTGTGAGTAATTTGGCTGCAATATTATCGGGGACTCGGCAGCAGAGTTCTGCTCGCTCATTTCACTCGTATTCACACACGCGTCAAATCAGTCATTTTTCAAATTACAATGAAGCATCATGAGCGGTTTTCCAGTTTTTTCGTAAGCAAACCGCTGCCACAGCCCCTTTTACGTCAGACAATCAGCTGATGCTTTCAAAATCGCTGAGAACCGGTTAACTGATCTTGACCATACCACTAAAAATCTTTTCAGCGTGACTGCATGTGCTCCTCCACTTATAGAAGTCTTCTACTACTTCAAAATTATAACTACCACCAGTTCTGTCGCTGAGTGTTTGTTGGATGGCAAAAGATAGCTCCTCTTACCCTTCTTCATCGCCTATTCGCTTCACTTCTTTACCAATTAACATTTACCTTATTGCATATAACTTGGAAAATTATGTGATTCCCACTATGAAACTTTGGGAGATTACTGAGCATAGTCTCCGTCACAGTGTATACAGTGAGCCAAGTAGCCAAAACAAAAAATGTATGCATCCTAATTTGACAATTCGTTTAAATGGATTGCTTTGAAATTTCCATTAAGTGTCATTAGTTCTAACCCGAATGAAATTACTTTTCAATTGTGGAATTTGGAAAAAAAAAATACGAAAAAATAATATTAAAAAACAAAATACCTCGAAAACCATTTTCTTTCTTTTTGTACAGAACAACCAAGGGTGCTGACTCGATCTTTTGTGTTCCACGCGACAAATTTGCAAAGCAAAACCAATAAGAAATTGCATGTCATACTTAATTGCTGTCCACAGCTCACATCTGTGGGAATCATTTCAATCCAATTGACTTTTCTGCTTCAGACCTGAGCGAAAGCGTTTGAGCCCAGACGCAGTGAGCGGAGTTGAACAAAGCTTCATTGTGTTATTGTATTGTATTGGTCGATTCCAGCATTATATACCTCACGGGCCTTCATTTGTCATTTAGGCAATTCCTTTCGAATAACTGTAAGAGGACTACTTTAGGACTCAAGATGCAATTTGTGGAATTGTTCAAATTTCTGACGACGATAAAATACAATTTTTCTTGCGATGTGGATTTTGGGGTGAAACATATTTTCTCTGACCAGACCATGACCATGGGCACAATTAATTTCCCTAATACAAATAAAGACTTCAAAAAGCCAGCTGAAACGCAAACGGAGTAAGAAAAGTTCTTTTGACAAAACAATTGTATATATTTTTGTCAATAATATTAAGTTCTATAGAAAGACAATAATGAGCTTCTAAAAGAGATGCAAGACTTAAGAGATCTAGAAAACAATTTAAGAAAATTATGAACTTAAAAAATATTCACTGGGACAGTAAAAATATAAGCTCTGCTATCACCTTAAAGGTCCTAGGACATACAATATAAGCACCTGTTAAAGAAAGGCTTTCCACTGCCCTATATCTCAAAGCTTAATAACTTGGTCCGAGCAGTGCCGATTGAAGAAGATTGTTTTTGAACAAAGTTTTGAAGCAAAAGCAATATAAAAAAGAAAAAAAAAATACTATAAATGAAAAACTTTATAAAAGAGCTACTTGGGATAGTGAGTTTTATCTCAAACGTACTTTTTTCTTCTTAATTACTTTTACCTCATTTCCTTTCTATGGTAGCAAACTAGTTAGGTACGTAGGTAGGTGAAATGGCACTCTGTCTGGCACTCCTCAAGTAGCACCAAAGGGCCGATTTGATATCATTATTAGACCTCCAACAGGCAGATATCTAAAGCCAGCCAGAGCTGTTGATATAATGGAAAAAATTTATGGGATTTAGATTAACGCACTGTCCCAGGCTGTTGAAGAAAGAAACACCTTAGCCATCTAGCTGCCAATGCGGGGCATTTACAGAGAAAGGTCCTTCTGTGAAAGGTCCACACAGCTTCTGCAATGGGGGTTAACTGGAAACCCTAGCTTTTCCGCGTGTGTACCGATCGTCTAGTGACCGGTAAACACAGCTACGAGTTTGGAAATTGAATGGCGAGGATTCCAAAGGACTTTCTGAGTCCTTCGTATATTGTACTGGGGCCAAAGGGTTTTCGAAATAGCACATGAAGAAATGGAGCTCCATCTTTTCTGTGATTTTCTGAGAAATAATTTGTGCAGTTCCTCTTTAACACCTATCAGTTCTCCTTTAATAATGTTTTCAAATTAATGAAAGAAATAAGAAATCTTCAGAGAAGTGTTTCTCAAAAATGACAAAAAACAATGTTTATCAAAACAATTTTTGAAAAAGAAAACAATGAAAATGTTAAATTGAACCGAAAATATTTCATTTCAAAAAAGTCTATACAAAAATTCTCAAAATTACAAAACTTTCTTCAAATTTTTTTGGGTCTATTTCTTTTACTCTTGCCTACAAATAAACCAGTTTTTAGAAAAATTTACGACAATGACCAAAATACTTGGATCACTTAACATAGAGTCGCTTGAAGCGACACTCGTCAAGAATTATCTTGACTGTTGATAAACACTGAGAATTGCATTATTTCGCGTTAGTTTCTGTCTATACAATTCTCAAACTGACGATGGAGCCTACGTTAACACCAACAATAAGCTCTTGTTTCAGCCGTGATGTACAGAATGAAGAGGTGTGGCCAACATCACACCGTTAGCCGGCTCTCGTCGATTTTGAAAGAAACAAATGATTGGCTGACGGCTGGCGGTTTGTTTACGAAAAAACTGAGATTATGTTACGTTGCCGTCTGAATAATGACTGGTTGGACGAGTGTGTGAAAAATGAGCGAACAAAATTTTGCGGTCGTGGCGTGGCAGCCGAAGTTACTCTCAAAATTTTGTTTCGAACGACCAAACCTGGTAATGCGTCGTCCTTGGTTTTCAGTAATATTTTGCAACACACGAAACTATAATAGGAGTGGTAATAAGTTGGCTTGGTCATACGGTGTGCGCCTTTGGACTCGTTTTTATGAGGAACGTCAATGTACCGGCTTATGCTAAAAAATCAGCAGATGAAAAAATAGTGTTGGATAAATAGATCGGCCGAAAGGTCTTCACCAGTCCAGTCCTATAAGTGCCATCGAATTTTCCAGCTAAGAATTCTAAAATATTTTCCATTTCATTGATTTTGTACGCATTTTATTCAAAGAAAAATTCCCACTACTAAAAAAGCTCACACTATGTGAAATATATGCCATTGAACCATAGCCTCTCAAGGATTTTCAATATAAAATGTTTGCATAAATTTTTCTGCCTAATATTGCGGTGCTTCTGAAACTAAAAGTAGTTAAGTGATTGGAGGGTAGGAAAGAAAAGAACGGGGGATATATATAGGCCAGGAAATATCTCTCTCTCTCTCTCTATCTACACTTGCTATGCAACTACTGAAACTGCCAAACCTGGCAGTAAAATATGAGGCAATATCCAAAAAATCTGGTACTAAACTGTTCACTTTGTAACTAAATCTTATTGTTCAGTATGTTTTTATAAATGTCGTTAATCAAAACTTAAAAGCAAACATAGAAACGACAACGGCAACGAAACGCTTTGTCTTTACGAAATTAGAAACAGCATTCCAAATGGCAGCGAATAGCGGTAACTATCTGCACGGAACCATCCCAATATGTGGATGTTAATTGTAGACTAGTAAGATGCAAGTACTTACTGGGAATTGTGCGAGAACTTGTAATATTCCGAAATGAGCCACATAGCTTCTAGTTCGAGGAGAGAAAGTCTGGTCACTGCACGATAGGCACACATACACACACATTCGTATATTAAAGAAGTTAAAGGTTGGTCCAAGAACAAGTTTCTTTTTAAAAATAAAATTAACAAAATTACAACAGAGCAATTCAACATTAAAACGAACTGAAGATATTTCACTTCAAAAACTCTATGCCAAAATGTTCTACATTGAATAAATTTGAGAATTAAACATTTTTTTTTAATTTTTTCTCAGTTAACTTCTTACTATACTCAAACTAATTTTTAAAATAGTTGGCAACTATTTTTGTCCAAAATACTTGGATCTTTTGACAAGGAGTTGCACCATAGTAAAGCTTCCCATTCTTTATGGAGTACGTTGTCATTTATATGCCTTGCGGTAGCATGTTCTGTTGGCCCTTTATAGCCCTTGATGTAACTTTTATCGAGTAGTTCAAACGAAATTTGACATACCCCGTGAGACGTTTCTACGTACACTTAACATTGGTCCTTCAACGCAAGTGTAAAAGGTTAAAATAATATGTACATATATACGAGGTAGCACTCCCAGGCCGGTTGAGAAAACGATTATTGAACTTTACGCACCAATCCTCTGATATTTGATGGATGATTTGGAAAAGCGGCGAAAGTTGTTAATGAGCGGAGTAGTAAGTAAATAAAATAATAAAAAAAATTGCCAACCTTCTTAGAAAGTTATTTATATAAATGCTCGGCAATCTAGAGTTTCGTCAAGTGTGAATCTCTAAACCTTTAGCTGAGAGATTTTTTTGCCAAACTTGAATGTGCAAATTCGCGCGGCAGTAAAACCCAAACTGGTAGGCGATAAAGAAGACGGTTATAGTTTGCAGTCAGTAACTAAGTCAGTGAGTAATTCAGTGCCTTTGCGTAACATTATGTACCTCTCATCAGGCTAGGGTGTGAGAGAAGTGAACAAGGAAAAAAATTAAAGTCCATGTTTTATGTAGTAAATTAGATGGACTCCTTTATAATCTTTTATGGTTGTAGTATTTTCGTAATATTAACTGATCATGACGCGCAATTCATAATTTGACAGTTACCAACTGCCAAATGAATGAATTGTAAATTCATATATAATAATAGGAAAATATGTAGAGAAATGTTAGCCATGAGTTTTATGTCAAATTTATATTAGAACACCTGACAGCTAGTCTAGTTATTTGTCAACTTCTCTAGAAAATATCATCATCATCCGCATAGCATCACAGTTCAGTGTGCACCATTGCTTCCGTTTCAGTGTGAACCATTCTTCAGTTTTTCTTTTGCCATCGGTATATCTGATATATATTTCGTACTATATGTCCTCTTCTATGTCATTTCTCCATCTTCTTCTTGACCGGCCTCTTCTTCTATCGCCTCGTGGATTTGCTTCCAAGATCCGCTGCTCATTTGCACAATGTGATCGTACCATCGAATTCTTTGCACTTTGACGTATCTGATAACATTTGCACCTCTGATAAGTCAATCCAACTCGTCATTGTCGCGAATGCGGAAAGTATTATCTTCGAGCCGTACAGGACCATATATCTTTTTGAGAATCTTCCCTTCGAAACCAATTAATTGATCGACCTCATTTGATGTCAGTACTCAGACTTTGCAACCGTATATGAGTGTAGGTCTTATGACAGTTTATACGAAGCTTCGGTTTCAGGAAAGTAGTCTCGATTTCATTAGTTTTGTATGCGCGAAGTAAGATTTATTTGCAGCTTATATCAATTGATGTATCTTTTTGCTCGCTCAGCATAATTCCAAGGTATTTAAATTCATCGACCTTTTCCAAACTGTAGCTGCCGATTTGTGGCATCTTCCATATATTGAGCTTTTTCTTTGTTGATGGCAAGTCCTAATATCCTAGCAGATGAATCTTTCAGAGCTCGTTTGTTTCGGCCCCTAGTTATGAAGTCATTCACATATTAACAAATTTTTGTAGATTTGTAAAAAATTGTGCCTCCTGGATCTATGTATGCATATCAACTATGAAAGGTTGAAAAGTAGGGATGATAGCGTATTTCCCTATTTTACTCCTGAGATAACTTCGAAAGTATTGGTGGCATTATATTGAATTCTCACTTTTCCAAAATATTTGTTAAAGTTATGCTTATCAGACGTACCAGTTTAAAGTCTTTAGATGGTTTTCAATAATTGACAGCTTAGTATAATTTTACATTCGTGGCATTTTTCAAATATGTGGGACGGTGAAAAGCATTGGTCACTTGTTGATCTGTCTGCTTTAAAGTCGCATTGATAGTCGCCGACAACTTTTTTAGCACATTCATTTCGCTTATTGTATAGAATACTAGCAAACCCGGCCCGCTTCGCTGGGCACACTAAAATAGAATAGATATGGTTTAGAACAGAAAAGATATGGTTTTCATATTATTTATTTCTTTATTCTTTATTCAAGCTTTGGCATAAACAATATTTTTTGTTTTCTATTTGTGTTTGAGTAAATATATAATGTTGTTGGGTTCCCAACACGTGAGAGCCAACGTATAGTTGACCATGGGTGAATACTGGTTCTTCTAAATTCATCCCGCATATTTCTAAAGTTTGTCCTTGTGATTTATTGATAGTTATTGCAAATGCTAAACGAATGGGCAGTTGCAAGCGCTTGAATTCAAATGGCAATTCAGGTGGAATCATTGGAATTCTTGGTATTAGAACGTCTTCATTCTTGAATTTGCCAATTAAAATAGTTGCTTGGATATCATTATTCATCAATCGTTTGACTACTTCATTTTGTTCTTGACGTTCTTCTGATGTCGCGTTATTCCGGGCATTTCTCATGCGCCTATTATTATTTGTCGAACGACCAATATGATTACGTCATTGTCTTGGCATTTGTACTGTAATAAACATGATTGTAATTATGGTATTCTGAGATTTTAAAACATGTTTTTTTTCAATTTTGTGGATTATATTTTCGATGCATATGTGTTCAAAAGCCCAAGTCCAGATGGTCAGGATTATTTTATTTTGTTGTGATTTTCTTAAATCATCTCTTTTCTTCTGAAAATTGTTGACAATTTGCATGATAAGACTATTAATTTTTTCATCAAAGTTACGCATTTTTCGTGCTCTTCTTTTGCATCTTTTAAAAATTTCTTTTGTTTTTTCATTTTTTTTTTACCATTTTTTTCACTCATGGTGTATCGTAGCTTATCGCATATGAACCGAAAAAATAAATCCACAAAACATAATTTGATTTGAACATTCGGATTTCACATTAAATTCTCAAATTTCGTAAGAAATTATTCACTGTTCCAAAATCCACTCCAAAAAAATTCACAAAAAATGTTCACACTTTGCACTTACGTCTGCTCCTTATGGCCTCCAAATCAGAAAGAAATATTGACACATTATAACTCACACTGTCAATTTGACAGTTCAGTTGCGCCCTAAGCGTTAAAAAAGTAAACGACATTATGGCTGGTTCAAAAGAACACTGTACGCTTTGCCGGTGTTCCGCATTACAACCAAACTTTACGAAACCCATTTTCAATACTTACTTAACAATGTGTGTAAGTTTGGTTTAATTCGGTGCAAAAACACGGCAGGTCCACGTTTTGGCATATATTTCGAGACCCTAGTCATCAATAGGTATGAAAATTACCCCGTATTAAAGCACTTATCAACAGCTTTCATTTGATATCCACATTGTACAAACACATCCTAGAGTTACCCGGGTCCACGTTTTGGCCTATTTCTCGAGACCCTGGTATCCGATTCTTAAAAATTCAAAACACAAACCTTCTCCACATGTGTCTCTGTAATGTGGCAAAGTTTGGTTAAAATCGGTTGAGCCATTCTCCGTAAAGTTCATCACAACACGAAAAACGGCTGAATTTTTATATATATAGATTTGAAAATATTTATTTATATGTAGCACGTATTCAGCAGAGAGACGCCTCTGTTGTGCTCACATTTGGCTTTATCACCTTTTTTATGTCAGCACATATAAATTTGACGCATTCAAATATAGAGACTTATCATTAGCCCAAACAGAATTAGCACAGAAAATACTTTTTACTTTGGAACATAAATCTTTAGCAAGACCAATACGAGTGGACAAGTGCAATTATACTTGTACTGACAAACGGTAAAAACATCATTGACAAAGAGGCTGAGTAGAAATGGATAGACCCTTGTGGTACACCAGTGTGCACAAATCTAGGCTGATATATTAATTTTCTTGTCATAATCTTCTGCCTCCTTTGGCGGCCGCCGCGGCCGAATGAGTTGGTGCGTGACTACCTTTCGCAATTCAGAGAGAGAACGTTGGTTCGAATCTCGGTGAAAGATCAAAATTAAGAAAACGTTTTTTCTCTCCGAGTGTATTTCTGAAAAAAGCTCCTCATAAAAAATATCTGCAGTTCGGAGTCGACTTGAAACTGTAAGTCCCTCCATTTGTGCAACAACATCAAAACGCATACCATAAATATGAGGAGGAGCTCGGCCAAACGCCCAAAAAGGGTGTACGCGCCAATTATATATATACATATACGAGTATAAATGTCAAATACTTTTGAAAAGTCAAGTAAGCAAAGAAATGTCAAGTCACCATTGTCAGAGTTAATTCTAATATCGTCCAGTATTTTAACATCGCTGCCTATGATATTGTTTGAAGCCAGATTGTAGTGAAGAGTGTAGAGAATTGTCTTACAAAAATGAAGAAATTTGCGTTGCTATTAAATTTTCGCAAACTTTGGAAACTGGGGGCAATGTGCTGATAGGTCTATAGTCACCAGCATAAGTAGCACATATCTGTTTTGCAGCTAGAAAAACTATAGCCTTTTTCCAGACTGCTGGGAAACAAGAACTAGTAAAACAATGGCTTATTATATGGATAAGAGGCACTATTGTATATTGGATAACTGTACGAACGAATTTTAGCGAGATTCCATGTTGGTTGTTTTCTTACCAACGCTAACAAATAGCCTTTAAGCTCATCAAGGTCAATCTCACACTCGCAACTTAAAATGATCTTTCCTTACATTCAAAATACCATTTACATTCTGTCAAAAAAAAACCGAGAATTGTTCATTTAGAAAGCGCGCGTTACACATATGTCTTCATTTTCTTTGCTGGAATGTTGGTACAACTATTCTCGCAGAGCTTGAGCGAGATCTGTTAATGAGCTTGTTTTTGGTACGAGTATTTAATTATATCAAGGTGCGCAGGTGTGCTCTGCGATTTTTACTATGGATAAAAATATCGAACAAAGAATTTGTCATACATTTTGTGTTTTGAACGGGGTTTCGTGTGCCGAATCGTTGGAAATGTTGTAGAAAGCGTATGGCGAGTGCGCTTTATCAAAAACACGGGTCTACGAGTGGTACAAGGCTTTTGCAGGGGGCCAGGAAGTTGTGGAAAATTTGTCCCGATCTGGTCAACGTCCCATCAACGTCTTCAACAGATGAAAACGTCGACAAAGTCAGGGAAATGGTGCTGCAAAACTCTCTTTTAAGTTTGAGGGAGGTAGCTCGTGACCTCAGCGTGTATCACGAATCAATTCGAATCAATTTTACACCATCAATTGGGCATGAGAGGTGTGGCTGCTCGACTCGTTTCAAAAGAGTTGAATTTCTTTTAAAAAATTCATCGCAAGATGGTAGTTGAAGACATGCGTGAGCAAATGAATTTGGACCCAACGTTTATCCAGCGCATCATAATCAGACGTGGGTATATGGGTTTGACATGCAAACCAGTCAACAGGCGGCTGAATGGCGCTATCCACATGAGCCGAAACACTAAAAACCACGTCAAAGTCGGTCAAAAGTGAAAGTCATGCTACTCGTTTTCTTTCATTATCATTGCGTTGTGCACTCGGAATTCGTTCCAAATGATTCTAGGATAAATAAAGAATATTATTTGGAAGTAATGCGACGTTTGAGAGAGAATGTGTGTAGGAAACGGTCCAATTTGTGGAAAGAAAACTCATGGATCTTGCACCATGATAACGCAACGTCTCACAAGGCTCATATTATGAACATTTGTTTGACCAAAAACTCGACAAATATTATTGAACAACCACCGTATTCACCAGATTTAGCTTCCTTTTTCCATTAAGGCCATTAAGTAGAATTCGCTGAAGGAGCTGAAGAAGATCTCTTCAAACGTATTAAAAATGTGCTTTGATGGCTGGACTAATCGTTGGCATATGTGTATTGCAAATGGATCGTATTTTGAAGGCGACCAAATAAATTTTGATGATTCAACAATTATTTTGCGTTTTATTGAAAAATTCCCGTTACTTTTATCGTTTATCACGTTACCTTGCTTATTTTTGCAGACGTTGGCTCTGGGCTGAAAGCCTTTAGGGTGTTTTCTTATTCTTCGTCACATGTCTTACTTTATTTGCTTCAAAACCCTTTGTCCTGTTTCCAATTTAAGGTACTCTTTTCTTCTCTTTACTATCTTTCTGACATTTTTTCTTTCAACTTAGTAGTTTAGTAAATTTTGTCTCATAGATTCGTTGTCATACGATTCATTTCTTGTATTTGTTTTTTGGCCTTTGACTGTAGTCGCTGCTTTAATTACTAAATTTGTAATTAAGTTCCTTCATTCGTTTATATCTAGAGTGCTGTTACTTTCTGTGTTGCTGCTGCTCGAGATTTTTTATGGTGATCTTTTCGTGGTATTCTTGTCTCTAGAAAATATACGACATTTTTAAAAGTGTCACTTATTAAGTGGTGAGGAACTTTCATAAATTTTAAGTTACAGTCGACATATGTCGACAGACTTTGTGCTATACAGGTATGTTGTTAGCTGCCATTATATTTTCCAGGACACACAATTATTTTCGGACTACCCTGTATGATGGCCCAGTAGAGGGTTTTCGGTTATGCTCTCGGTTTCCACCACCAATACGAGCCTACTAAAAAATCACTCAAATTCGAACTTTTTTTAGCAGAAAAACTTTTTCAATTAAAGCTGGAAATGGTACACCAACAAAGAGCAGTGAATCAAATAGGAAGAAAAAAACAACAACAAGTTAATTAACCAGTAATAAACTTTAGCACGTATGCACATCCACACTGCAGTCTATCAAACGCCCTTCAGAAGCGCTTGAAACGCTGCAACAAAAACGCAATTTCTAATAAGTAAACTTCTGCTGGCGCATAAACACGCTATTTTTCAGCAACATATGGAGGGCAGCAATGTTTAATTTATTGCACGCGCGGGAAAGGTGGAAAGCAAATGGCGAAGAAGAAAATTGGGAAAGACAGCAGACTGTCAGGTGGGGAGCAAAGATGGAAACTACCGGAACTAACACAAGCAAAGGAATATGTGCATATATGTATGTACATATGCTCGCACACACACACAAATACATATGTACATACATTTATGCAGGCGAATGAATGAGAGGGTACTGGAAAAGGCACCGCAACAAAGGCGACTGCTTGCGAAGACAAGACAAAGTTTTCACGCAAAACATCTTCCACAACTTATTAAATGTCGAGAAAGTGACTGAGTTCATTTATCTTCTAATCATTTGGTCTTGTTTTTTGTGCGAGTTCATATGAACTTCATAAGGAATTTATTAAATGTGCAAAAACCACACGAAATTCCTGATTCATATCTACATACTTACATACATACATACATACAAGTACATTTATATGCACATGTGCACCTAGGCATATACTCCTACGCTTCTGCGTGCATAGATATCGCAATATTCGTAGAGTTAAAATTATAAACAACTATTTTTAAATACATTTTTGGACAAGAGAGCATTTTATTTTTATTTTTGTTTTGTGTTGGCGCTTGCTTGCCACAGAAATTAATTGAACTGAAGCTTTGCGCGTTTATGCGCAGATAGACGAGTATTTTACAAAACTAGTCTGGTTAGACTATTTTTCACAAACTAACGGGTGATCAATCATGAGGGGCTTTTTTCAATAGTTAAAAAAAACAAAAATGTAAATTATGTTCAAAACCTTTATTTATCATTTGAAAGGATATTCTTTGACATTTACTTTTTGAATATGACTTCATTCTAATGTTGGCCGCAACTACGCTTAAGGTGGTCCATTCTGAAGGTCCAATTTTCAATCACTCGTTCGAGCATTTCGTCTGGTATGTCGTAATGTTGGCTTCCAGAGCTTCAAGCTGGTTTATCAGCATAGACCTTGGACTTCACGAATCCCCAAAGAAAAAAGTCCAAAGGTGTGATATCACAAGATCTTGGTGGCCAACTCACAGGTCCTAAACGTGAAATCAGCTGCTCTCCGAAATGACTTCTCAATAAAGTCATTGTTTCACGAGCTGTATGGCAAGTGGCTCCGTCTTGTTGAAACCAAATGTCGTAGAGATCATTAGATTCAATTTCAGGTAGCAAAAAGTCCGATATCATGGTACGGTAGCGAGCAGCATTCACAGTTACGTTGCGGCCATCATCATTTTTGAAAAAATATGGACCGATGATTCCACCAGCCCATAAACCACACCAGACCGAGGGTGTAAGGTAGCTCTTGAACCTGTTCTGGTTGCTCTTCATCCCAAATACGGCAATTTTGCTTATTGACGTAACCATTGAGCCAGAAATGCGCCTCATCGCTGAACAAAATTTTGCTCGAAAACAGCGGATCTTCTTCAATCTTTTCAAGAGCCCAATCAGCAAAACGGTGACGTGCAGGAAGGTCATTTGGCTTTATTTCTTGTACGAGCTGTATTTTGTATGCTTTTAAATGAAGATCCTTCCGTAAAATTGACCAAGTTGTTCCATACGACAGTCCAAGTTGCTGAGAACGGTGCCGAATCGATTCATCGCGGTTTTCACGTACACTCTCTGCTCCGTGGTCTATTCGGTCGAGAATTATCCACCAATGAATATTCGGATTCAAATTTGTTGATGGTATGTCGAATAGTGTTTAAGGCAGGCCGATTATGTTGACCATAATGCGGTTTAAGCGCACGAAAAACATTTGTCACTGAACGCTGATTTTCATAATACAGTTGAACCATTTGTAGACGTTGTTGCGGTGTGAGTCTTTCCATGATGAAATACCAAACGCTGTTCAACAAATCCACGATGACAGTTTGCCACAACTCGCGCGCGATCTGTAAAAAAAACGCAAATGAAAAAAACTCCTCTTAATTGATCACCCGTTATATTATAATGCCTATAGTCTTGCGTCAATAGTGCACTTAAAATTTAACGAGAAGCAAAAGGTTCATGTGTTTTTTGCTGATTTCAAAGCTGCCTTTGACAAAGTACCCAGGAAACTGCTTATTTACAAGCAACGGTACAAACTTTGGTATGAGGATATCTTCCAAATTCGTTAACTTCATTGAACAGGTATATCTAGAGACAAGATCTATAATATGGGGTGGTTCTTGCACCCAAAATGGTTTTCCAGAAACATCTAGAAAAAAGGAATAACGCCGGAATTTCAAGTTTAAATTTCACATCAAACAATTTTTTGGAAAAGACGGAATTAAAGTTAGGTGTGAAATGGAAAATGTTTCAATCAGTCTGTCGAGCTGTTCGAGGGATACTGTACGTTTGAGAATGTGGACAAATTACAACTGCAATTCGTAAAGAAAATGTTTAAGCTCCCAAGCTGTTCGCCAATTTATGATATTTATTTAGAAACAGGTATCGAGTGTGGTCGCGTTACATGCCCGCATTAACTTTAAACTCTTTCCAAAAAACAAGCTTTGCATATGAAGCCTAGAGGCCCAAGCCTCTTAACAAAAATAGTTTTAAAAATAAATATTTTCTGGGCTAAGGTTAAATTAAGATTGGTCTACAATTTGAAATGGGACGAAATGGTGTTAGAAAAAAGCAAGTGGGCAGAAAAAAGCGAAATATTTCTAAATTGTATCAAAACTACTAACAACCAAAAAAAAAAAAAAGCAGAGCACTAAACAGTAAGGACAGACTATAATAAGAACTGGACCATAGTGTAGGTCAAAGTTATTTTAAGGATGATATTGAAAAATTTTAAATTTCATCGATTTTAAAGCCAGAAGTAATTGCATTATGCTTAATGACATTTACAATAAAAACTGCTCTTTTTGTAATTTAAATGAGTTAGCAACATTTTCTTGGACGATACCCAATATTAAAACAAATACCACTGAACTTTCTTTGAAAACGCGTAAAGCTCGGTCTTCGCTCTTTTCCACACTTACCTACTTCCCTAGTTTTTAAAAACGAAAAAAAAAAATCATTCCTCAACCCCAAAAACCTCATCTTTCCAATCCTTAATCCTACACAAAAACCCGTGCATTACTTGAAAGAGACAGATTTTCACATCGCATTAGTCGCGCCAGCAAGAGGAAGCAGGCAATCGCTGTAATAGCGCAGACACACCAATTTTAGCGAAGTCCTCAACCATCTTTGCGATCCTTCTGGCAGAAAAATGTTAAACACAGATGCCGCTCTAAACAGTTAGAAGGCGTTGTTCCTAAACAACGACAGGTGGGCATTCCCACTATTTAGGACTACTAGCGGCAGGCTAATCACCCACCCTGCCAGAAAGCAAATTAGGTTAACGAAACTTAACTAAAAAATTTTCTAGTTTTGTAAGATTTCTTGTAAAAATAAATTAATCGTACTATCTATCTAATTACTACTGTATCATTTTTTCCAGTACATTATATCAACATGTCAATGCGAGGATTCCCTTTAATATTTTTCGCTTTTGCAACACGACGTGTGATGATATGTAATTCGACATTCTTATCGAAAAGTGTGGTATTTTTCGGCATAAACTTACATACAACTTCCAAACTTTATTTGTTCCTACATACATTTAATATTTCATGCACATTTTGACGTCAGGAAATTTTGGCTTCCTTCGATAATATCGCATAATTCGAGAATTGTCCAAAAAATTACTCGTGCCGATTGGTGTAAAGAAATGTTGAAGAAATTTAGCTGCGGTGGTCCAAAGCACGTCTATGACATCGTACGAGTAACAAGTGACAAATCTTGGATCTAAGCATAGGAGCCAGAAACAAAACAACTACAAAGAGTATGGGTGTTTCAAGAAGTAGTTCGCGGAAGAACCACTTCAAAGCAAATTAAGGAAAATTCATCACCGAAGATGAAACATTCTTTGCCAAGATAATGCGAGCTATCACGTATCGGCTCACATTAGAGAGTTTTTGATCACTCAAATGAGCGCATTAATGGGTTATCTGTAAGGTCTTTATTTCGTAGCTGATGATTTTTATTGATTTTCCCGAACATCAGAAATAACATGCGAAGTCAATGTTTTTCGGCGTCTGAAGATGCTTTTGGAGCCTTAAAACAACTTGTTTTGTACTTGCTTCCAAACCTGAACGGGAAATGTACTTTGAAAATAGGTTCAACCGATTCCAGAAGAGTATTGACTTCTGAGGAAAATATTTTGAAAAGCAATATAGCTATTTTTGGTATTATTTGACTGTGTTTTCATTATTATAATAGGTAATGTTGGTGGCAGTAGAAGCGAATGCTACATTTATTGATGAGAGACGGTCCAGAAAGGAATCGAAAGCTGCCCGAATGTGACTTGCAGGTATTTTGACCCGATCGCGGACAAAGGCTTTTAGTTCGTACCTGGTTACACTTCAAGTGCCGGACCTTGTATTATAAAAAACTTTGCTATCGCAGAGCTTTTGTCTCAATAGCGATTGATTAATTTGAAGAGGACATTGGCAGAAAAATCACAAAATATCTGGAGGTATTAATATTTGGAGTAATTTAAGTAATAATCAATATTTTTGCAAACTATTTTTAAATTTGAAGATTGAACATTGTCATTTATGAATGAAAAATAATATCGTTCAAATGACTGCCACGACTGGCTTTAAAGTAGGCCATTCGATCAACCCAATTTTTAAGCATATTTTCGATTGTTTGGGCTCCAATGTCATGAATGGCAACTTCGATTTCGTGTTTTAAAGCATCAATCGTCTCTGGATGGTTCGCATAGCATGTGTCCTTAACAGCTCTCCACAAAAAATAGTCCAACGCGCTTAAATCACAGCTCCGAGGCGGCCAATTGATATCGGAATTTCGGCTGATTATTCGGTTTTCAAAAACGGTAGCCAAAAGTTTGAATGTAACTTTAGCAGTGTGACAAGTTGCACCGTCCTGTTGAAACCAAATGTCGTCCATGTCATCCTCTTCAATTTTTGGAAACAACTCGTTGAGCATGTCACGATAACGCTCGCCATTTACTGTAACCGCGGCTCCTCGCTCATTTTCGAAAAAAAAATTCCCCGATGATGCCGCCAGACCAAAAACCGCACCAAAAAGTGACTCGTTGTGGATGCATTTGCTTCTCTACAGTGACGTGTGGATTTTCTGAGCCCCAAATCCGACAATTTTGCTTATTGACGTTGCCACCGATGTGAAAATCAGAAAAGAAGAAGAAGACTCACCACTTTGGAAATAGGTTTTCAATATTTCGTAATTTTGTTCAAGCGTATAGCGTCCCATTTCGTAAATGTCAAACCTTTAAGTAAATTATGAACACATTTGACATGTCATTTGTGTTACTATTCTCAAAAAAATAGGTGGTTCAAAAAGCAAACGCAATAAGGCCCACCCTGTATGATACATATAACCGGGTTAGGAAGTTCGTACGCAAACTTTTGTATTCATCAGACAATTAACCTTCTGATTTTCACCTAAAACGCTCTTTCAGGCACACAGCTCACTTCAACTGAATCAACAACTTGACTTTATTTTTATCTGATGTTTACATTTTTTTTGTAGAAAAATATCCATTAATACCCAGAGGGGTGGCGAAGGATTATACATGCCGATGAACAATACTTTTAAAAATGTGTTTATTGAGGTGTAATTGAAAACAGAAACGCATTTCTATAGCAAAAAAAAATTCTCATTTTCAAATTGTAGACCCAATACATGCACAGCTTCGTCGCTACACATCAGAAAGTGACACAGAAAATATTATATTCGTAGCACGAAATGTATTATATGATACTTATATACTTGTATGTGTGCATGTGTATAAAAGTGAGGAATGTAAGACCATCCCAGCCAATATTAAAGCTTTGTCCTGCACTTTTTGCCATTTTTTTCTATTCTCACCATTTGACTGCACGAAACTACAGATGTGTCAAAATAAGTTAATGGCTCCAACTCATATGTATAAGTATTTGTTTATAAGTAGCTTACAAGCTTCGCAAACTGATTTTTTACAAATGAAAATCTGAGTATTTTAAATATTATTTAAGTTTAAATACTTAAATGGATAAAATAAACACCACCAAAGCAATAAGTATGTTTGTATGCACAGGAATAGTATTGTTGGCCAAGCACACTACTACAGTGTAGGTTTGCAGTTGGCGAATTGCGCGCATGTACGTGTGTGTGTTTTTGCTAAGGATTATCCGGTATTTAAGTTAGACCCGTCCGTTTGTACGATGTTTGCTTGTACTCTATGTATGTAGTGCATATGTATGGAGATATGTGGAATAGATATTTGCATAAGTACCCTGATAGGATTGTGTGTGCTGTTTGTTGTCGAGCTGAGGTGTGCTTTGTGTTCCCACGAGCTTTATAAAAATGCTTGTGGAAGCGCACTTAGCACGACGATATTTGCATTAATACACTCATATACTGAGTATGTATATGTATATTTGTGAATGTATGCAAGCACCTAAATGCCCTGCAGAAACATCGTCTCATAACGAACTGGTGCGCTTTACTTGGCGCACTTTTCTTTTGACCGTCTCTGCCTCCCTACTTGGATCGATCCATTAAAGTTTCAAACTACTTATACAGTCAAAATATTAATTTCTCCTTAAGCTGAATACGAATTTGGCAAATTAGTCTCTAAGTCAAGTTACTAAGAACAAATTATGTTTTACGTTTTTTTTGTTTTTGTTTTTTCAGCGAAGCTTTTATTGGGAAAATACTCTAATTTATTTATGAAGCAAATGCTTTTCTTTCATTTTAGCGTCTCTTGTTTGTGCAAAACGTGTGCAAGTTTCCCCACAAACGGCGATACTATTAAGGACTATTGACCTAACTCAGTAGATTCGGATTTGTGAGGAATGGAAAGTGGCTTCAGTGTAGGAAATTATTTACCAGCCTTCGAGTGAAGACGCAAGGGTTTGCTTCAGAGGCTTGAATTTGTATTTCGAAACGAAAGACATTGCCGCGCTGATAATTCTGGCTTTTTCAAATTGGATAAAAAAGCACAGCGAATGAGTCTGGTAGTGCACGAGGACAAAATGATGTATCTCCTGTCATCAAACAAATAGACGGCACGTCACTGTTGACAGTTTTGAGAACTGCTGAGACTTCGTTTATCTAGGAACCAGCGCTAACAACGATAACAAAATCAGTCTTGAAATCCAATGGAGAGTCTCTCTTGGCTAAGTCATGTCGTCTGAATGGATGCAAATGCTCCGGCTCTGAAAGTATTCGATGCGGTACCAGCAGGTGGCAGCAGAGGAAGAAGAAGTCCTCTGCATTGCACAGTGGTTCGCGTAGTATGGGGATACATGACAAAAATCCTAGCAACCCAAATATCGCCAAGATTATAGTGAAAATGGCTTTTTATGATTAAAAATGTTTATTAGAATGAAAAAAAATATGATTTACATGACTAACACATACAGGTTTATAGAAATAGCATAGACAAAATACTATAATATAATGAAAAAAATTGTTACAATTAGATTTATTTATTTTTGAATATCAACATTATACAACATGAAATAGCTGTGCATAACGGTGATAAACATTTTGAAATGAAATAAAAAAATATATATTATAACAATCTCTAAAAATACAGCACCTTTATAACAGATAACGTAACCTGTATTCGAACATTTTAAAAATACATTCTTACACTAAAAGAAACAAAACATAAATGAACATCTAACTTAAACAAATCAAATCCAAGACCTCTTGTGGCAACGATGCCTTTTTCTTTTTTGGTAGTTTACGTAAGCCAGTAATTAACGGATCGGAACTGAGAAGTAACCGATTTAGTAAATCTGTGTTCGAAGCGATTCGCGATATTTTTCTTGTATGATTTAGCCTAAAATTTTTTATGTCTTTATTTTTAGCTTCCGCCGCCTCCTCAGATAAATCTCCTATAGGTAAAAGTGCATAATCAATAACGGATGCACCGTGAATAAGGATTTTATGCACAGTTGCCGAAAGATTGTACCAAGGAAAGGCGGCTACAATCTGTCTCGCGGTCTCTACAGAAAAGCTGTGGAATTTAGATGTATTTATTTTATGTCCCGATGCTAACGTTATTAGAATAATCCTACACCTATCAATGATTGTTTTGTCTATTCCAATTATATCTGCTGAAATTTCAGAATTAGAGAAAAATCTACGCGCCGTATTACCTTCATTTGACGTCCCACTACCCCCACTGCGCGGCTGGTCGACTATTAACCCTAATTTTTCGCGGAATTGCATTTGAATATACTTTTTACGCTCAGAGAAAGACTTTTTTTCCTCCTCTGTTCGCATGTGCCATTTTTTAACCCCTAACCTATATGAAACGTGCAAGAAAAACTCGAAAAACCTAATCCACGCATGTAACGTGGATAGTCCGAACTGAAATCTACTCTCATCAATTACTGGCTTCTTTAAACACGCATCGATATTGTTCATCTGCTTAGGCGTAGCCCCGCACAGGAAACAGCTAACTGACGCGGTGTCAGTTAACGCATTGCACACCTTACCATCAAGCATAGTTAGCTGAAGTTCGTGTTTTATTGAAATTGATTTGCCTGCGACAATTATATTAGTAGGTTGTAAATTATTTATTTGGTTTTTAACATAAGTCTCTTCTTCTTTAGATATAGTTGACGTTTCTTTTTTAAATTGAAATCTAATTGGCCGACAATACCTAGTTGAGGATGGACGGGGATTTTTCCACACAATGTCTTCCGTAACCATGTCAACTAATTTCAAAGGCACATAAGAAGTAACAAGCAAACTAGCATCGATAGTATCTGAATCGACAAAAATTTGCTTGTATTCTGAATGTCCCGTGCTACCATCAAATCCCCATTTTCCTATAAGACGCAAATTATTAATATTCCCTAAGTCTGTTGGGTCCCTACTTTCCGAATATTCGATTATGCGCGACGCGGTGTGATCTAAAAGACTTTGTATTTTCACTTCAGCTAAATTATCGGTAACAATAACGTCTGCTGGATAACATTTTTTTTTTGCCGAAAGAAGGTCTTGGTACGTTGGAAGTACTTTCGCAGATAACTTTATGTTTATAAACTCTTTTATTAATAAATATTGATGTTTAGTTAGTTTTGCTTCGGTAAACAATGACAAACATTCATTTATATTTATAGATGGAACAATAAAATTTTTAGAATTTTCTCTAAGGGACTCGCTTAGTGACTCATCTATTTCTCTCAATTCTGCTATCCGCCGCTTTTTTGTTCTATCAGAACTCTCAGAAAATGATTTCCTCGGTCTGCCGCGTACTCCACTCCCGGACGGCATATTTGTTTCACTTAACGACGGTAATGATGATTCAAACTCTTCATCGGTATTCAAATACTCTGCATATTTAGTAATAAGTCGTGTTTTTGAATTGCCACATTTACGCCACATATGCAGCAAGCTTTTACATACACATTTAATGCGATGTTCGACTTCACTAAGATTTAGTTGTTGTTTATCGTGTAATTCATTGCCGATTATATGTTGCTGCACTTTACGCACTCTTTCAGTTTCAAGTGACTCACTTGTTGATAGCCACGTATTAAATATCACCATTCTTGATATTTTGCATGTCGTTACATCAACTGGAACAAATAATATAAATTTTAAAACAGAAATTACACAGGACTACGCCGTAGTCGCCGGTGCTCCGCCATGACGTGAACATGCTACACCAGCTCCTAAATGCACAGTCGTGGTTAAACGTAGATCGCTCATATGACATTTAAAACTTGAATATGTATTCTTTCAACTTAATATAGTCTGTATGATTGCATCGGATTGCATCATTACTAAAAGTTTACGAGAAATTTAAGTTTACTTGTATTTCTAGGAAAATAACGGTACTTTGTTTTTAAGCTCATTGACAAAGGGCGGTAAAGTTCAAAGGGATTTTAATTGTGCAAAATATGTAAACTTACCTTGATTCTCAGAATCCATCTTCAAAAAAAGTTATCACCGAACCAGTTCCGAGAAATTCACTATGCAACATTAGGGTTGCAGTCACTTTTGTTTGCGCGAAATTAAAGTACTCGGGATTTGTGCACTTCAAGGATTAACAAAGTAATGAATTTAAAGTTCATAGGTTGTTTTAGTTATATATTTGTCATATTTAGGGATCTGTTTGTAACATACAAGCTTTAATTTAGGAATCCAAAAACCTTCATTTTCATATTATTGACATATGGTAGAAACCACTGTGCATTGGAAAGATTAAGTAGAGAAGGATTTGGCTTTACTTGGCGACTAGCGCTGTTTATGCTTGGTCAAAAGCGCTTAACCGTTTATCAGCCTAGTGAAGAATAGAAAATAATAACATTACTTTGAAGACTTTGAACAAGAGAGAGTAAGGTAAGGAAAGCAGATTTCCAGTCACCAGTTTTTGATTATTTTAATACACTTTAAGTAGAAATAATTTGATTTCGAAATAAACGAACGCAACAGGAACTAGAGTTTCAAACATCCATCCCCTTCTCTGACCAATATAGTGTTTTTCAAGCCGAACTGGCATTAATACTGGAAGATTTTAAGACCAGTTGCTCTCAAAATACTCCCAAGGCACTTGACTCTATCTCTATTAATTTGAAGACTATGGTAGATAAATTTGCTGTGTTGGTAAATAAATTCTTTTTTTCTTATATGTTTATAAGAAGAGAAGATACTTCCATGACACGAGTTAAAAATAATCGAAGAGTACCCAACTCTTCACCCGGAAGGGGTGAAATAAACTCTTTTCCACTACTTATGTGAATGTCGACTGCTCCGACTCTGCTCCTTCAGTAAGCCTTTCTTACATCTAATTAATGAGCTCTCAGACATCGAGATAAAGAAGTTGCTGCTATACTTGGACCTCACTTAATGGATCTGACTTAGAAAAAACAAAAACAAAAAAGAAAAAACAAGACATCATCACACGAGAACAGTAGCAGTAAAACGCTGTTGGTCACTAATTAGGATTGTTTCAGTGGAAATACTCAACCAACCAGTGAAAGTATGATTTTCTGCTAAGGGTCTAGGTACAGGCCCATGATGAGTTCTGTTGAAGCTGACATGAGAAAGAAGTGCCCAGAACTATTTGAAATCTACTAATTGCTGTTCAAGTGCAAACGAAGATAAAAGTTTTTGCGGACAAGTGTTTTAAGATTTGTGTCTTCAAGCTTGTAGAATTCACGGACTGATTTGAAAGAGGTAGTCGCAGCTGAAGTAGTGTTAATGAAATTTTGAGACGCCATCTTAACCTAATCTAACTTAAGACGGGTCTTATGAAAACGAATTAGAAGTATAAATCAAAGCGGAAATTAACGAACACGATTAGATACAATTAAAACAATGATAGGCTGATTGTAAAAGGTCTTACAAAAGACCCGCCTAAGTGTTGTTTTAAAACACAACTTGGAAAAGTTTTGACTATTTGGGCATTACTATTTTTATTCAAAATACGGCTCTTAAAAATTGTATGTGAAAAATGACATCATTTAAATGTCCGCTATGATCACGTTCACAGCCGCCTCATGAGTGTCTAACAGTCGCCTCATGAATGCCTAACAGTCGCCTCTTGAATGCCTAATTGTTGAAAACGTCGAGTTATCGACGTTCAAGATTGTTTAGCAACATTTTGCGCTACAGCAGCAATTTTCTCAACATAAAAACCAGTTTTTGGTTTGTCAAGATCAGTTTCTTAAAATTTCTTCAAAAATCAAATCAAAATGAATTGTCATTCGAACGATTGTTTCCACCAAAAAGTCACGAATTTTACCATATATATATATATATACATATATATATATATATAATATATATACATATATATATATATAATATATATACATATATATATATATATAATATATATATATATATATATATAAGTATATATAGTATTTAATTGGCACGTACACCCTTTTTGGGTGTTTGGCCGAGCTCCTCCTCCTATTTGTGATGTGCGTCTTGATGTTGTTCCACAAATGAAGGGACCTACAGTTTCAAGCCGACTCCGAACGGCAGATATTTTTAGGAGGAGCTTTTTCATGGCAGAAATTCACTCGGAAATTAATTCGCCGAGATTCGAATCTACGTTCTCTCTGTGAATTCCGAATGGTAATCACGCACCAACCCATTCAGCTACGGCGGCCGCAGTATGTTTCGAATTTTACCATATGTTGTTCTTAAAAATCGACCTTTTTCGTAATAAGTTTCAATAATTTTACCACATTGTTCTATCGTGTAAAAGTGAACTTCTCTCTACTTAACAAATGCGAAAGATGTCATAAAATAAGGCACCGCCTACGAGTTACTCACTGCCAACATCTAGGCGTCACTGTTGAAAGACTTTTTATAAAATTCTCTTGTCCGATAAATTATTTCCAATTTTTTCATTTGCTCGCAATATCGAAAACTATCGGTAATTTTTCGTTGATAAAGTAAAAACTGCCAATAGTCACAGATTGTGACCACTATTGCTAGTTTCGTGCCCCTAGTTTTACCGTTATGTTCTATCAACCAAACGATCTTTTGTGTGCTGAGCTCGGCACACTGGCATCGTTCATTTTTGCCTTAGAGCTCTATAAAGTCGAACCAAACTATTTCAACCCTCTCAGGCCGAATACTACCGGAGCTTTTTGCGATATAGAGTTTGAATTCTTCAGTAAACTCTTGGAAATGTGGGCTGGCATTATGCCCTTCTGCAGGCCTGAGGCAGCTTAAATCAAAACTTTATAAACAAAGAGTGGAAATCTTGAAAATATTTGTCAAGATGTGTAATAATTTTTTTCTGATATTTAGTTTAGGACCGTCCTGTAATTTTCATTAGTGGAACTATTACCACACATTTGTCGAAACATTACTAGCTCGGGTTTTCCCTACAGGGCACACAAGTACTTGCTTCTGTATGTTTATGTGTAAGAATGGGCAATACAATGTACTCCCGTAACCTAAGGCATGTGTGAGATGTTCGACCAACAAACGGATTTGGTGCGCCACACACGTGGCATCATCCTTACTGTGAGCTGACTTGTTTTTACTGTTGCTCTTGATATGGACATATGATTTTTGTGGGTGCACGCAAAATAATTCCAAATTTTGTGGCTTTTCTACTAAACAGGTAGAGAAGAAGCATAACACCGGATATTGTGGTTACTGTGTAACAATGCTGTCAAATTCAAATTACGCTTCTCTTTGTATTTACATTGCAACACACACATACTTATAAGTATACCATACACACAGGGCGAAGCAGAGGGCGGACAGTGGCTAAGTTCTATAAATATGAACTAAATAAAACCCATGAAAGCAATACGCAATGCTCAGCTGTGTATATTAGGGTACCCACATGTCCATCTACATATGACTGCATGTATGTATGTATTTGTATTTATATATATGTATGTATGTGTACAGGTACGCTTATTTGTATTTATAGATAACCATATTTGTATTTATGCATATAAATTTATTGTATGCCTCTGCGTATTAGCTTCGGAGGCGAGCAAAATTAATCAGCGATTTAGTTTCGTAGAGATTTGAGTATTTTATTGGTCCCTATCGACCGCAACTACAAGTTGAGCTTGATTTTTCATACAATAGAGGATACTTTGTAGTCTAACAATAAATGTCGAATGAGGGACGCGATAAAAGTAAAATTACCCATGGACACTCGTATATGAAATTCATTTGTTTATTTTGAATGCGAATACACTTCAATGTGTATGAATATAGTAATTCCAATCATGACACTCTCATTCATGACCACTTCATACATATGAATGTTATCTGTCTTTGTATTGGATACAAACCTTAGCAACGCCAGGGCGCCGCATTTCTGACACCTGCTCTGACTTTGCACATTAAAGAGACTGTATGAAAGATGCGAATGGGAGTTTAAGTATAGGAAGAAGGCTTGATAGTAGGGTGGACCGAAAACAAATACAAGGTGGCGCAAAATTGAGTTTTTGAATAACCTTTTTACTAAATACAAAAAATGACGCCAACGTCTTAGTGATTTTGCCGAGTCTCCGAGCATTCAATGCTAAATTTAACCAAGCCGTAATGTCTAGTGTTTAGAGAGTGTAGCAGAACTCTTTCTTCTTATAATTGGAAGTTTGGCGACGAGAATATCGAGGTTGTTACCGATTATAAATATCTAAGCGTGCTTCTTACTTTCAAACTCTCTTATGGGAAACACTTAAAACTGAAGCTTGCTGATTCTAAAACTGCTATCAATGCAACTTGGCTGAAATATATTAAAAATCCTCGAACGTGCATTTCAAATAAACTAAAAGTTTATGATGCGTGCTCAGGGTCGATCATGTTTTATGGCGCGCAAGTTTGGGGTGCCGACGAATATTATTCATTTCAGAGACTTCTTCGTTTCTTCTTTAAAAAAAAAATAATTTGTTTGCCGCCAAGTCACAGGCTTCCGCGTATCTGTACAAACTGTACACCTCAGCGCCCGTAGTACCCGTAAAATTTGGAAAAAAATATTTTTTTCATAAAATGTTAATATAATCCTTTAAGAATATGTCAAACAAATTATAGAACGTAAATTTAAGTATTTCTTATATTATAGATCGTCAACTCTGACGACTTTATTCTTTGCGTTCGAGCACTGGGAGAGGTTGAGTTTTCATGTATTCAAACTTTAGACGCGTTTTTCTCAAAACTATATTTTTCGAACTGGCGTACACGATAACTCGAAAAGTTATTGACCGATCTCCCTGAAATTTTGCACACATCGTTTTTATGATATTACTTTCTATTTGTTTCAAGTTTTCGAAAATTTTTCAAAACAATAATTTTTTCGAAGCAAAAATAGTAGGAAAATTTGCCCCAAAATTCATTTTTTAAGCATTTTATTCCGCGATTTTTTTCCATTTATTGTTAATTCATACAGAAATTATGACATTAAAAAACAAAAAAAATTGTTAGTTTTTTGTATTCAGGACACAGACGCCGATGCTATAATGCCCGCCAATTGAGAACCCCTGCTGGCAGAATTGAGTGTACATCCGCCATTTTAAATGATTTAAAATAAAAAAAGTGTATATTATTTTAATGTGTAAATAAACTGTGTGCCAATTTATAAAAAAATATATTGACTTCTTCATTTTAAGTAATTTTAATGAAAATCAGGGAAAATATGGCCGTTTACAGGTGTCTGCCCCCTTAAGGTTGTCTTTAAAAACGTCTTTGATGTTATTTTGTGTTTTCTGATTCTCCTTTCTAAGAGCTCCTAGACATGCTCAATTGGGTTAAGATCCGGTGATTGAGGTGAATATTTAAGCTGCTTACAGTGGTAAATAAGCCATTCCTACACGAGATAAGATGAGTGTTTTGGGTCATTGTCTTGTTGGGACAAGAACCCTCTAGCATCCAGTCGTAGTTTAACGGCACTACCATGCAAATTATTCTTTAAAATGTTTAAATACAGATGTTTGTCCCTTTAATCATCAATAAAAACCATTTTTCTTATACCAGATGCAACTATGCACGCCCAAGCCATTGCATTTCCTTCTCCATGCTTAACGGTAGGAATACGATTTTATATAAATATAAAGAGATTAACGCGAAAATTTATATAATTTGAAATTGTTATAAATTGAAATACCTTTAATACCTTTCCTTTAAAAGTAGGTTTGGTATAAAAATATAGTACAAAGCACACCACACTTTTAACTACTTTTAGTTTTTCACATTATTCTATTTTAACATTTATTCGGTTTTAATTGGAACTTCCCGGACTTGTGGACTATGCACTCGCGCTTACAATTGCCATTACAACGTTCACGACTCGCCTACCCTCAAGGGAAAAGTGGAAATGGGACGATGTAAGACAGGGCGAGCCCACTCATGTATCATAGATAGCTCGAAGCTATAGGGTAAGGTGGGCGAAGGTGTACATATATACCAAACATCTGGGGATCTCCTTCAGCTTTCGGCTCCTTGGCTACTGCAATGTTTATCAGGCTGAACTGACGCCAATAATAAAAGCCGTGACATTGGCACAGTGTGATGCGATGCCTGGAGATAATATCTACATCTTCACTGATAGCTAGGCGTTAAATCCCTCATAAAGCAGACAATATCTAAGGAAGCTATGAAATGCCACATGGCTTAGTGGCTGATTCATTTCACATGGTCATTGCGACATCGAGAGAACTGACTTAGGCATACCCTTACACTACTAAAGGATGGCATAACGAATGCATCACATAATCGCCCGTCAATTGTGGCCGAAATTCAATTTTAAATGTACAAAATCTCTGCTAAATCTAAATAAGCATAGTCTTAGGATCCCGATTTCCGTTATAATGAGGCAGTGCTTAGCAGGGCAGACACTCCCAGAGGATGGGGGTGCAGAAACATTACTTCTGCAGAAGTTGTCTAAATGAGGAAGAGAAAAAGATGATATCGCACCTTCCATGCCACTGTCCTGCTCTATTCAGATGTAGATTCACTACTTCGAGTAGGCAATTTTATAATGAGTTGGAAGATCCTAGTTCTGTGAAAAACAGTGATTTTCTAAAATTTTTTGAAAAGTACACACTGGTTTTAGGAGAGATATGGAAGGCAAGATATGGAGGAAGCAATGGACTATGAACCTGAGCGTGCCCATTGTGGATAGCCGCTAAAACCAAATGGAGGGACCTGCAATTTTAAGCCGACTCCGAATGACAAAAGATTTTTTATGACGAACTTTTTCGTGGCAGAAACAGACTCGGAGATTTGCCACCTTAACCTAACCTACCTTATTTTATTTCGTGCGCCTCCGTTGTTTGTGTTTTGGATATATTTTATTAATAAAAAAAAAATGGAGTTTTACGATTTTTACGAATCGCGGAAATTCAAAAGTGTCCGGTTGTTTATAACAGCAGTGCCTGTAAATACTTATCTACCGCATTTTTTATAGTGCAGTAGCCGATGGAGTACGGCCATGTAATCTGTAGTCCAGCGCATGGAATGTGACCATCAGTTATATATAATAAATATCACAAACAGTTTTCTTTGACATAAAATTACCGCTGGATCTAGGTATCACTAGATCCACCTTATTCAGCCGAAGTATAGTCGTACTTCAATATCTAGCATTCCAAAGCATTTTATTCTATCAAAATATTATTTTACTGTTTGTATTATGCGTCCAAAGCTCTTTTTGAAATATATTTACATACAAAATCCCCTTTCAGTCGAATCTCTTAATCTAACTACGTGGAATATCGAGCCCTTTGACACCTTCAATGAAAATGGACTTTGTATTAATTAACTAATTGCAACTCTTTGAACCAAACTAAGCTCTCTTCTATTTTGCCGGCTAAAAATGTAAAAACTTTAAATTATTGCAATAGCTGTTTGGGCCCTAATTTGCACATACATAATAGTTGAAATTTTCATTCACACGCACCCAACATTGTACTACATATGTACTATATATATGTGCGTAGTTAAAATATCCCTGTAGGGAAAGCCAATCTGGTGTGGAAACATTGTATTTCAAGTACTGGTATTTAATGGAAGAAGTCACAAAGGGTCGCCATTGACTAGAAAAATATCAGTAGTAAAAATACCAATCTGTCTGCAAATTAGTTGTTTTTTTTTAGATAGAAAGTTGAAGGCTGGTCAATGGGCGCACCAATGCAGCGCGATGATTAGAGGATTATGTGTAGGTAGAATGAATGCATAAAGTTACTATATCCAAGTCTATAAAATAAAGGCAACAATTCATTAACATTTTCATAAGATTTATTCACTTTATATGTAGCCTCGTATCCCAAGTCAGAGGATTAGATGAACGGATTTGTAAGATCCAAAGAGGTAGTACGAAGCAAGTTGGTTGAAAACTATATACAAACTCATAAAGCTGCTATGTACTTGAATCCACCTACCCAGGAGCTCATAAAACAAGCAGGAGAGATTTACTCGTAATAAAGGAAGCAAAAATAGAAACCAATAAAGCTGGATGGATTTTCGCGGCTTGATAGAAAAACAAATTCTGAAGTCGGAGAGTTTTGCCGAATTGATGACGCAGTTCGTTGGTCGAGAATACGAAGAAAAGGATGGAGAGAACATGTTCATCAAAAATGGCCTTAGGCGGAAAAATAGGCAACCTCAGGCGCTAAGGACGACCACAAAAAAAGTGGAATGAGTGTTGAACCGCAGAGTCAGTTGAGAGCTAACCACGTTAATAATACAACAACATATGGCACACCACATTGTATTATATTTATAAAGGGTGATCAATTTAGAGTTATCCGATTTTCAATTGAAATATTAATATTTTTGAGTAGAACAATTCATGACATTTATTTTTTAAAGATGGCGGCCATCGTAACCGAATGGGGTCGCCCCTCGGCAGGCAGTGGCAAACCTCCGAGAGTATTTCTGCCATGAAAAAGCCCCTCATAAAAATATCTGCCGTTCGGAGTCGGCTTGAAACTGTAGACGCACGCCACAAATAGTAGGAGCTCGGCTTAACACCCAAAAAAGGGTGTACGTGCCAATTATATATACATATATATATCTATATATGTATATAATTCCTTACAAACGTTGGCAGCAGCTGCGCCGTAACCCGGTCATCCGTAAACGCCGATGTTGAATGACTCCTTGAAGAACTTCGGTCGGAATCTGGTGAATAACTTTAGTAATGTTGGCTTCTAATACCTCAATCGAAGCTGGTTTGTCCACGAAGCGTTTAGAATTTTTTCTTCTTCTTCTTAATTGGCGCGATAACCGCTTACGCGATTTTGGCCGAGTTTAACAAAGCGCGCCAGTCGTTAGAATTTTTTACTTACATGTAATAGTACGCGATCTTGGTGGACAATCTACTGGTCCGAGGCGAGAGATAAATTGCTCACCGATACGACGACGCAGTGAATTCATTAATTCACAGGCTGTATGGCAAGTAACGCTGTCTGGTTGGAATCAAATGTTGTGGAGATCACAGACTGCAATTTTCGGTATCAAAAAGACGTTTAACATGGCGCGATAGAGTTTATCATTCACTGCTACATTGGCGCCAGCCTTGTCTTTCAAAAAATATGGGCCAGCACATAGGCCGCTCCGAACAATTAGGTTCAGTGGATGTAATAGCTGTTATTGAAAGGCTTTGCGTTGCTCTTTAGCGCAAATGGGGCAATTTTGCTTATTGACGTAACGATCAAGCCCAAAGGGGGCTTCATCGTTGCACACTATAAGTTGGCCTGAGCGCGCGATGAACATTTTTCGCAGATCGTCGATCTTTCCATGATGAAATGTCAATGAATACTGAAAAATATTACTTATTTAGTTTGACCCTAGTCACGTGTAATGTGTCGAAAAACCCCTATTGGATAAAGTACCTCCAATCTGATCACCCTTTACATGCATAATATAGCTTATATAATTTGGTTATAAAACTAATTATGTGTTGGAAATTAGCAGGACGGATCAAATGTTTATCCTGAAAGAAATTTCATTTAATTTTAAGAAAAAACTAATTCTGTACACACTTTCAATATGAATTAGATTATTTTAACTCATAGGAATGTATTGGAATGAATGTTAGGGTTTTTTTTATTTTTTCTGGTCTAAAACTGGTGACTTCAGAAACACATTGGACTAGAATTTTTTAGGTTGGCAGGAATTGGTATTTGAACTGTGCAAGTTAACGCCACCCGTACCACACACTACTTAAAAAAATAAATAATTGGCGCGTACACTTCTGTTAGGTGTTTGGCCGAGCTCCTCCTCCTATTTGTGGTGTGCGTCTTGATGTTGTTCCACAAATGGAGGGACCTACAGTTTCAAGCCGACTCCGAACGGCACATATTTTTATGAGGAGCTTTTTCATGGCAGAAATACACTCGGAGGTTTGCCATTGCCTTACCCAGTATGTAAACAATTAACCATAAGTTAATACCACACACCAATTCCCAATAAATAAAGAATTAATAGAAGCACTTATGTACCATTAGCGAAAGTGTCAAATATGTCATTGACACTTTGCTAATAGAGGAAGCGGCCGTCACCTAACACTTATGGTCCGCTTTCCATAGAATTAAGATATACATAGAATCCTAAGCTTCACACATATTAAGAATTAAGCTAGGGTTATGAATGTAGTAGTAAGTAAATAAGTTATAAATAAGAAAAGATGAATAAAGAGAGGGAGATTTTTTATTGAAACACCAAGCAAGGTAGTTTAATTTTTAAAAACCTTCCGCGCTTCGTGCAAAAGTTAAGTTGCATTGCTGATTTTGTAACTGGCACTTCGTATGACATCGCCGTGTTAAAAATATCACTTTGCTAGCATTGGAAGACGATAGGACACGAACTGTTTGAGCTGAAAAGTGAACTCGTGGTATTCTATTCACAATCAGTACTTTTTCCTGCAGGGATGTAGAATGTGTTTATGTAAGTGTGTTAGGTATGTGCGAGTATGTAAGTAATTTAGTTCAGTCAATATTCCCAGAAGCGAGCCAACCTTTTAACAGAATTTAATTTTATCCAACTAATTTCTGCCTTTGCATATTCAGCAAATATTTAAATATTTATAAATTCCCGAAATTATTTTGTCAACGCGATTCACGTGACTCATGATGTGGATTTTTGCAATAGTGGCATTATTGAAAATCCATTAAATATTCTGAAATTATTTTGTCAATGAGCAAATATGCACGTAGTACATCAAGGTACGCCCTCACTCACACATACATACAGATATTTAAACAAAAATACATAGACGCGATAAATTCAATATAGTCTGTAATAAATTTATTTGTTTATATAGACATATATGCCGTTACATACATATACGAGAATATGCATATCCTTAAATGTTGGTGTATATGCAGAGGAATTTCTGTGTAAATGCGTGGGTGTTTACTTTCACATTCGAATACATTTCTGTTCAATCGCATAGGTGCACAACAATGTGACTATACACACATATGTACATACAGGCATAGGCATATATTTTTGTTATTAGGAACAAAATTTCGTGGCTTAGGTTAGAAAATCTATTCCAATATCGGTGACAATGTTTACATAGTGAAATTTGCAAAAAGAAAAAATTAATTATCTTCTCACTGAAAATAGAACTAAAAAAATATAGAAATTGGCAGTGCAGAGCAACTTATTAGGGATACTGTGCTCATGGTTTGACCATTGGATGAAGTTGTGTGAAAAAAAATTAACTGCATCGAAGCCACAAAATAGGTACAAAATAGTTTCAATTTCAATCAAAACTTGCAACTTTTTAATGTAGACTTTTAAAAATTGTTCATTGATGTTATTTAATAGCCCTTTGAATTTACATACTACAGCAAAAGGCAAGTTTGGAAGTGGGTGGTTCCATGTGTCGAAGTCCACGCAAGAGGGGTAAGTAACTGATCGCCATTCACTTGGGACTGACCAGGACGATTCCTCTGCATATGGTTCGAGTAACTCACAACTTCCGGGCTTCGCCCAAGTATCCTCTGGGTATGGCTAATGAAGGCTCTGCAATCATACCACCAAGCCCTCAACCCTTTCTAGGTATCTTGAGGTCTACCCATAGAAGAAGTTGGTCTGAACTAAAGAACTTTCTGCTAAAACTTAGTAGGAAGGGATTGAGAGTACTGGTGGATGTAACACATCGTCTGTGGCCAGCATATGGTTACCATGGGAATAATTGACAACCCAATATGCCTATCCAGCCGTGATAAGATACTGCAGAGGATTTTCTCTACAACTGTCCGGCGTTTTCCAGAATCAGGCTTAGACTGTAGGGGTACGATGTACTTGGTTTGGACAAAATTCATACTCTTCCTCTTCCGGACCTCTTAAGATTCGTTAATGAATCAAAAAGATTCGCAGAAGAGTGAACTCAAACCAACTTTTCAGTCTTACCAATTTTCCTGTCTCTCTATAACTTTCACTGTAGTCTATCCGGGTTTAGTACAATGGTCTTCCTGACTGATTTCCTGAACCTGCCCAACCCCCCACAAATTGAATCTGTTCTAATTCCTCTGGGCAGCTTTTGAACATCCGTTCGAGAGCGAGCTCAGGTGTGAAGGCAAAAAAACTCAGGATATCTGAGTTTGGGATCCCCCGCGTAAAAATGTGCCCTAATGAAAACGGAAACAAAACCGTCGATGAGTACAGCTACTCTGATGGCGTCCATTGCGAACGAACTAAGGATTATGATTTGATAGCATGCACTTGGAATGTCCGGTCCTTTAATGGGGAAGGTGCTCCTGCTCGGCTGGTTGATGTCTTCACAAAGGCTGACAGCACTGCCATAGATAATAGATAATGAAAGGAGAATCGATACACACCATCTCTTTATTGACTTTAAAGCTGCATTTGACAGCACTAAAAGGAGTTGCCTATATGCCGCCTTGTCTGAATTTGATGTCCACGCAAAACTAATACGGCTATGCAAAATGATACTGCACAATATCAGAAGCGCCATCAGAATTGAAAAGGATTCAAACACGGGGAAGGGGTCTAGTAGTGATAGAGGACAAAACGTCCTCCAACAAACAGTCGGCGCAATCGCGTATCGGCAACCACTTTACTCTTGACCGTTATGTTTCCGAGGTTGTAAAAGACTTAGTTTACTTAGGAACCAACATTAATACTGATGATAATGTCACCTTTGAAATCCAACGGAGAGTCTCTCTTGCCAACAAGTGCTAGTTTGGACTAAGTAGGCAATTGAGTAGTAAAGTCCTCTCTCGACAAACAAAACGCACACTTTATAAGTACCTCCTCATGCCTGTCCTTCTGTATGACGCATAAACGTGGGCGATGACAACATCCGATGAAACGTCGTTTGGAATATTTGAAAGAAAATTCTGTGGAAGATTTTTGGACCTTTGCACGTTGGTGCCGGCGAGTATCATAGGCGATCGAACAATGAACTGTGTGAGTGGCTTGGTTGGTTAGGCATTTTCGTCCAAATGTATGCAAATTCTCCGGCTCTGAAAGTATTCGATGCTGTACCAGCTGGAGGTAGCAGAGAAAGAGGGAGGCCTCCTCTGGATATACGAGATGTGTTAAAAAATAAGATGAATTTTAAAAATTCGCGGGCAACGTACATTCGACTTTCGCTTATTATTTTATGTTGGGCTTAACGCTTTTAAGCAAGTCTATATGACCCGTTGACATCATTCAATAATTTCTGAGCGATTTTCATGCGATTTCAGCAATTTTGGAACGAATTTCGCTGCCACACGCTTCGTGCACATAATTTCTGAAAATATTCTATAGCATGAGCCTATCGATATTCCGATATACCGACATCGTCAGCAACTTCTTTAATTGTGATTCGACGATTCTCCATTGCCGTTTTCTTCACTTTCTCAAAACTTTCATCGGTTGTTGATGTGTTGGGGCGTCCAGAGCGAGCGTCGTCATTCACATCTTCTCGACCTTCTGTGAAAGGCTTGTACCACTTGTAAACGTTTTTTTTTTACTCATGTTACTCTTACCGTATGCCACTGTCAACATTCTAGGCGTTTTTGAGCACTTATTTCCATTTTTTACACAAAATTTGATGCAACTTCTTTGACCCATTTTTTTCGATAGCAGAAAATCTCCGAACACGCAAAACACTTGTTTTATTTATACCTCTCACAAACAAACTGAACACACTATATTGATGAAACAGTGAGCATATCTTCGAAACGAGTGCACTAAACTAAAAAATAATAATAATGATCGAAAGTTGAATGTACGTAGCCCGCAAAATTAAAAAATGATCTTATTTTTGAACACACCTCGTATATGGATAATACGGATACTTGTAAAGAAATTAGCATAAGAGAAAATCTAAAGGTGTGCTTAGATTTTCGCCAATACTGTACGCTGTATTTGTATGTATTTTGTACAGAAATATGTAAGTGCAAATGAAGAGAATGAATGACGTTTATTGCGGAATTGGAAATTTCAAATCGCTCGTAGAATGCTGCATTGTTGCTAAATTCGTATTGCAATTAATTTAAAATTAAACCAGAACTTCACCTGAATACGAGCTAAACATGAACCATCGGCGGCAGGTTACATTATAATCGTTTAAGAGAGAGTGTATGTGTGTGTGAAATATGGGTAATATGCAATGAATTTGTTGTGATTTATAAACTCTAAAATATAGAATGTTTCGTAATTACGTGCAGCGAACAAAGGCGCTGGGCTCAACAACTGCCACAGCCTGGCGAAGAGCAGGACGTGAACTGTTGCGTAGCAAGAATATTATAATAACGAAATTGATATTTGCAAATTAACATGTGCTGGGTAATAATTAGTTATTCTGATTTAGTTGGAAGGTCCGGACATGAGTACATACATACATATAATACATCTGTAGATGTGTACATACACGGTAGGAAATTGCACTTGTTTGGAGATGGTTGCATAACTTGGGTTGTTGGAGTGGGATAAACAACTGGGAAATTGTATTTATATTCAATAATGCTATTGACTATAGTATGCACATCTCTTTGGTGTACATCCAAGCCGAGCGTCTCCACCCATTTTGTGGTGTGCGTCTAGAGGTTGCCTTACAAATGGTGAGACCTGGAGCCTGATACTCCTCTCTGAACCGCCAATGATCTGTCGAAGTTGCTAGTCAGTGGTAATCGCTCGTGGCTTGCCCATATATTCGTACTCTTGGGCCTGCGGACACTGGGGATTAAAAGAAACTTTCTCACACTTCTTCAGTTTGTCTCTTTGTCAAACATTTCACTCCTTTCTTTCACTTTTGTTTTAGCTTTGGCTGTGGCTCTTCTTCCTCTTCTTCTTATTGATTGGCGCGATAACCGCTTACGCGATTTTGGCCGAGTTCAACAAAGCGCGCCAGTGTTTCTTTCTCGTGCTAGCCGGCGCCAGTTGGATACACAAAGGGAAGCCAAGTCCTTCGCCACTTGACCTTTTCAACGCAGAGCAGGCCTTCCTTTTTTTCTGCTATCACAAATTGGTACCACATCGAATACTTTCAGAGCCGGAGCGTTTGTATCCATTCGGCCGGAATGACCCAGCTAACGAAGCCGCTGGATCTTCATTCGCTGCGCTATGTCTATGTCGTTGTAAGGCTCATACAGCTCATCATTCCATCGCTTGCGATATTCGTCGTTGCCAGCGTGCAAAGGTCCAAAAATCTTGCGCAGAATCTTTAACTCAAACACTCCAAACCACGCCTCATCGGTGTTAATGTTTACAAACTCGAAATCATAACTGTCAACACTGACGTGGGTGGAGATACACGAGTGCGCCGATTGTTTATTTCATGGTAGAAGGTACTTCGTTTGCGGCCTTACTCACTTCAAATGCACTAGTAGAGACAATTAAAAACCTTATCTAAGCCAAAGATTTATTTACCACGAACGAACCAAATTTTGGGATTTTGGCTTGAAATTCATCTCATGGTTTTAGACGAGGCGACTCATTTACATGCGCCTCTGCAAATGTGATTTTAGAAGGCGTGATTATTCGAACCATAACGGCTCTATATAAAATAAAAGTACGTATTCTACTGATATTAGCATCCCCGACTTTTCGATTTCGCAGCTTTACGAAGTAATCAACAGTGGTTAGTCTAGCCGTAATCGCAGGCTAAATGTTGTATCTTTTAGCAAAATACAAAGAGCCGTTGCATATTGTGAGGCACTTCAACGTTGGTAATTACAACTTTACTCTTAGGGATTTTGCTGCTAAGACTCTTGGAACCGCGTAAGTACCGTCAACGATTTCCGCCCACGATCAAGTGAAGATTAACTTTTGCCAGTAAGAATATTTTGGATTCACAAGCAGTTGAAAAGCAAGGAACTCTCTAAATGCGCAAAAGCCATTAACCGTGTCTTATATTTTATATCATTTTATACAGCTCAAAACTGTGGGCGTCGACGAGCAAAGATGAGAAGGCGTATTTGGAGTAGAAAACTATTCTGCAAAGTATTTATGTGCTTGTCCAAGACGGCGAATGTTTGAAAGTTTTGTATGGAAATTCTAAATGCCATAGAATACCACGATTGCGTTGGTTTAGTGATGACATATGAATGGATGATAAAGGTCTGGTGAGAAGGGTATTCAAGTCCGCACCGGTGCACAATGGTCTGAAATTCAAATATTTTGGCATAAATCCGAATTTTTTTTTTTCTTATTTCAAAAAAATAGGTACGTAGTATTAATTGAGACATTTTAGTGGTCTAAAATATACAAAAAATTATTTGGATATGGCAACTCTGTTCTAAATATGAGCTGTAAAACATGATGCTTCTGAAGCAACAACAAAGTTGTAAACAGTTCAGTAAAATATTGTAAGAAAACAGCTGTTCGATAATAGTTAAAAAGGAAAAAAAAGAAATAAATTTATAATGGAAGAATATAAGAAAGGTATCCATTTTTTAACTTAATGAAAAAAACTGTGGTTTAATGTGTCATATCTGTATAGTGTGGAGTTTTGTTTAATAGCTTTTTTAACCGAAAATTTCGTATTAACCTGTGTTCTGTGGAGTGAAAGTTATGTGTATTGTCCAGTATTGTTCCAGATTTTTATGTTCGGTGGAAGTTTGGGGTATGTTCTTTAAAATCATGTATGTAACATTTGCCCGTTTTTGCCCCATTTAAGTATATTTGTAATTTTCAGCAACCTTTAAATTCCAACACGTAGAAATGCTTGGAGTTTGGATAGAGGGCGATCGCAAAACATGTTGTTTTGGATTGTGTTTTTAAAAAAATTAAATAAGAAAAAAAAAATACAAAATTTATTAGCATATGTTAGCGAAAAATTATCAAAATGTTCAGAAATACCCCCAGTGGGTTTCCGCAACAACTATTATTGAAATTTCTGAGAATGATTTTGAAAAACCCTGTTCAAGTAAAGCAGGACGACCAAAGGTTAGCTACACAGATGCAAAAGATCGGCTTAAGAGGAAGCTGGCAAGTGATCTTTCTTGTGAAAACAATGACGACGTTGATTTTTTGATTCATGCAACTACTGACTCCGGAAGAAGCTCTCGCATTTTTACTTGCAAATGATTTAAGCAAAAGACAATATATCAACATGAGGTTGTTAAATAAAGAAAGGAATTGCAATATATATCCAAGCTATGACGAAGTAATTAAATGCAAAATCTCTTAAACCATACCGCACAACGCATTCTTTTATTCCAAAAAGATGTTTTGCACGTTATGGCAGAAATTTCGAATGTTGTTTTAATTGCTAGCTATGGGTTTGACGGTACAACGGGACAAAGTATGTTTAAACAAAGGTTTGAGACAAGTACATCTCAACTTTTTGACCAATCACTGTTTGTAACTATCATTATACCTTTACAAATGTTGGACAGTTCTGTCGTTCAGTCGGATAATTCTGATTCCGATATATCGGAAGCAGACGTTGTGGAGAACGCTTTAGTTTTAGCTACGGAAGACTGTAATTTCTTATGATTTGCTTGGTACATATGTATAACTTTTTATATTATATTTAAGTGAATTTAATAATTCTGTAACTTCTCTCTCATTTCAGATGTACAGTTAATGTTATTATAAAAATAATAGTTTCAGTAAAAACATACCTATGTATAAATATTTGGATAATAAAATTATTTGACCACTTTTGCCTATCATATGCAAATTTTTCATTTTATGAAACCAAATTTTTACTATAGGTCCAAGGGAGGTATTCCTAGGAACTGGCCGATTTCAATTATTTTTGGTATCGTCGATGCGTATTGCGAGAATAACATATTTACCAATTTTCGTGAAGATATCGCAATTTTTGGAGCTGAAATTCCAAAATTTTTACTATAGGTCCAAGGGAGGTACCCCTGGGAAATGATCGATTTCATCCATTCTCGGAATTTTTCTTAACTAGGTCATATGTAGCCTGTATGCAAAATTTCAATGGCCTAGTACCAATTTCAATTGGCGGCCGCCGTAGCCGAATGGGTTGGTGCGTGATCACCATTCGGAATTCACTGAGAGGTCGTTGGTTCGAATCTCGGTGAAAGCAAAATTAATAAAAATATTTTTCTAATAGCGGTCGCCCCTCGGCAGGCAATGGCAAACCTCCGAGTGTATTTCTGCCATGAAAAAGCTCCTCATAAAAATATCTGCCGTTCGGAGTCGGCTTGAAACTGTAGGTCCCTCCATTTGTGGAACAACATCAAGACGCACACCACAAATAGGAGGAGGAGCTCGGCCAAACACCTAACGGAAGTGTACGCGCCAATTATTTATTTTTTATTTTTTTTAGTACCACTCCTTCTAATTTATGCCAAGAAATTTGAATTTCAGACCATAGTGCGGTGTATGAAAAACAAAAACCAGGTCCCTGTTAGCACTTTCACGTCCGGTGAAACCGAAGTAGTGCCATTTGCATCCCGTTTATTTTTTCCTGTGACCTCAACTTGATGGTATTGGAAAGTTATTTGCAAAGTCTTTCAGAGCTTTAGTTACTTAATTATATTTAGAGGGTCAAATTGCAGTGCGGTGTATAATTTTAGTAATGTTGTAAAAATATGCCTGATAATCCATTACGAAGGAGATAACACTTTAGAAGTTAAGGAGATAACACAAAGAAGACGCCGGATCAAGCTTTTACCGAGTAATTCTAAAGAATGCGACGAAGAAATGGATTTAAGTTGGATAGAATTTGTCGAAACTGTGAATAATGAAGCCATTAGAGGCACTCCGGGTTCTACTGTATTTTCAATAAATAAAAGTAAGGAATATGAGTTTGTAAATATATTTATTGGAAACGACTGGTTTGAATTTACTGCCACGGAAACAAAGAGATACCTGACACAGAATTATGACAAGCACCAAAAAAGAGATTGTCTGTAAAGTCGGTTTACTGACGATAGTTTAACGTGACAACGTCATAAGAAAATATTGATGGAATGGTTGCAATTTTCAAAACAAAATCTTAATTTCATTTGTTTGATAGATATTTTGTATGGATATAGAGGAGGAGGTAAATGGAATTGCAAAGGAATAGGTGAAGTTACATTTACACAAACGTGCAAAATGACGAAACATTTATCAAATTCATGAAAGATATGTTCAATTTCGATTGTGCATCAGACGTTAATAAGTCAACAAAACTAAGAGGCACCATCATCGATTTGCCTTTTTCAAGACACTTTGCACTCGAAACACTCCCATTCATTTCCTACTTTTTCTATCATCGTCCTATTCTCAACAGAGAAATGGTTCATTACCATGCACACAGGAAGAAGGCATATGCAAATACAAGTATGTGAATTTATATACCTACATATGCGCATATACATACATATAATATATATGCTCACTCAAGTAGGACAGAGCCAGATGTCGAACGTTGCCGAACGCGGGGGCCGATTGTGCTCTTTGTCGTTCGTTCCGCGCTCTCGCTTGCAGTTCAAGCACATTAGCTTACATTTGCTTGCGTACGGAATAGATTCGTATATTTGATATGTCCATATGACTTGTATGCATCTTTACATATAGATTTGTTCTTTTTGAAAATTGCGCGAAATTGTATATGTATATGCATGTTTGTATATAATACATATATTAGTATACAACATATCTTAGAAGGTATATGGTAAATTTTACCATACATTTTTTCCTTCATATATAATAAAAAAATTAATAATAATAACATTAAAACAACAGGTATTATTAACAAACTTGGTTTTATTTTAAATTCTTCAAGTAAATCAAATTAATAATAATCAATAAGAAGGCATATGCAAATACAAATACGAGAATTTATATATGTACAAATGCGCATATACATACATATATACGCTCACTTGTCGTTCGATCCGCGCTTTCGCTTGCAGTTCATTCATGGTAACGGCAATGAGCAAGGTAACGACAAATGAGCAAGGTAACGACACATTTTTTCGTGCGTGCAGCCTGTTAAATCGAATTATAAGACGTTATCACGTGTCAAAAGTGCCAAATGGTTCGATGTAACTGTAACACAGTTAAAAAAAGTGGTTCGCACTACTAAATATTTTGTAATGAGAGCTAGAAAAAAACCAAGAATGGAAGATTATATATATATTATATATATATATAACTGGCGCGTACACCTTTTCTTGGTGTTTGGCTGAGCTTCTCCTCCCCTTTGTGGTGTGCGTCTTGATGTTGTTCCACAAATGGAGGGACCTACAGTTTCAAGCCGATTCCGAACGCCAGATATTTTTATGACAAGCTGTTTCGTGGCAGAAATACACTCGGAGGTTTGCCGTTGCCTGCCGAGGGGCAATCGCTATTAGAACTTTTTTTTAGTTTTTGGTCTTTCACCGAACATACGTTCTCTCTGTGAATAGTAGTCACGCACCAACCCATTCGGCTATGACGGCCGTCCATAATGGACGATTACTTGTCCATAAATCCACTGGTGTAGACACCATTGTTTCCTAAACAATGAGCCATAATAGATGTTGAAAATCCTACAACACCGACTCATCGTCCTGATGATCCACTTCAGAGAATTTATGAAAAAAAAACCAACCACCAATTGAATCTAATTTCTCCAATTAATAAACGTAAAAGTAAAAGATGCCATGTATGCCATTCAAATCAAATTAGAAAAGCCCCAAATTGCAAAGTTGCGTTACATTTGGGAAATTGTTTTGCTGCCTACCATCAAAAACGAAGAAATTAAATAAATGCAGAATTTTGTTAAAGTGAAGATATTTTATTTTCAAAAGAAGCTTAATAAAAAACTGATTTAAATCGTATTTACTCTAAGCATAAGTGCAATTTGGTAGCAACTTTTTCTCACAGGATATTTCCATGCCAACCAGCATTCACACATAATCGTACACATACATTTGCAGTAACTGTATCGAAAGGTTGCACGTTTATGAAACGATAAATAACAACATGAACCACCATGGTAACCCCGGTTGATGGAATTCATTCCAACTAATTGCATTGCAATCGGAATTCAACCACAGAAGCTTTCTAGGCGGCAAATGAGCAGTGGGTGACTAAGTGGAGAGCTTGAAGTGGGTTATGGCTGCGTTACAGTTAAATACATAATTTCAATATTTCGAAAATATGCATAATATATTCTGTGTATGTGCGTATGTGTGTGTGATTAAACACATGCATATGCATTGAAATTTTGTATTAATAATAAATAATGTTAGATAATTCCTCCCCGGTCGAGGATATTCCGCAAAATGCACAAACGAAAATGTAATTAAATACTGCAACCGTGAATGAGTGAGTGAGTAAGTGAATAAGTAGGATTTGTGTATTCCTAATAGCATCAATCACTTTGGCGTCGGTTGGTCAAGTTTAGATTTTACAAAATCAAATTGGTTTTATAATCATGTCATGGAATAAATTGTACGGTTACAAATACACATACTCACACATATGTGCATATGTACTCATACATGGCTATGTGCCAGCAAGTTTACTCAGAGCGGTTGAGTTTATGAGCCCTTAATTCTGAATCTTCGATAGATTTCTGTCCTCCACCATTATACCGGTTTTCGAAATCAATTGAACTGCCCTTGAAGCTTCCTTACAGCTCACCAGAAGTTCTTCCATTCCTTTAGGTCACACCATAAGCATTTAAGAGCATTCGTTTGGCTTCAGTTGCAGGTTTCTTCGACATCTTCGGCGAGAATAAATTTATGAAGAATTCTGTTATGCGATGCAGGGGTTATTTTTACATATATCCAATATTTTTGATTTGACTATTTTGAACACTGCTTGCCATTGTTGCCATCTATCAGAAAACGGGAAAAGCTGAGATATGTACGCCGATAAAGATAAAGGAAGTTTTATGGATGGAACTTCCCTTTCTTTTTTTGAATGTATGAAAGCTAAAATGGCTGTAAACTGATTCATATTTGAAGCCAGCAAGAGACTACAATTAGAAGTGAGTCTAGAGAGTCCAGAGAAGAGTCAAATGCCTATGAGAAATGGACTCTCTAGTCATTGCATCAGTGTATTGCCCTCTAAATCATTAAATTAAAAAACGAAGAATACCAAACTTATTTTAAAAGGAACTCGATTTATAGCAGGTGGCGACAATAATGCGAAATATGTTCAATGGGGTTCACGCCTAATAACTCCAAGAGGGCGTGAACTCTTCAGAGCCACGCAGGCGAATAACTTGCATAATTTCTCTTCAGTGCACGCTACCTACTGATATAGAGAGGCAAGCAAATTAACAGTCCTCATCGATTTCTGCATAAGCAAAGATGTATCCAAAAACATAGTCTCATAGATACATGTCCCGAGCTCTCATCAGACCACTCGCCACCGATTTTGCCCTTAAAATCTTGTTCTTACGAATATAAAACTCAAGCAAGGTTGCACAACAAACAGATAAACTGGGTATGCTTTAGAGATTTGGTCGAATACTCGCTGTCACCAAATACTTCGCTAAAAACCAACACTGATTTGGATATTGTCTACGAGTTTTTCAATAAATGCATTCAAAGCAATGCATGGGCGACAACGCCAGAAATAAATTACAACTACCTTGCCACGCACCGCATTAAGGCCTTAATAAACGAAAAACGAAAGCCACATCACATTTGGCAAAAAACCAGAAACAAAAGTAACAAACAAAAAGGTTAACAGGCTCATAAAACAATTAAAAAACCGCACTAAAAGACGCAAAGAATGCATAGGGTCAAGAGTACTTATCCAAACTCTCGCCTTCAGAAGCTACGGACACAGTAGAAGGCAACGAAAACAATATTACACACATTGCACCGATAAAATGTCAAACAGAATCTTGGCAAGGAAAAAGCCATGGAGTTTGCGAAACACTTTTCAAAGGTTTTTGCACCATTTTAGAGTCAAATGTGGAAGAAGACCCTAAAATTGAAAATTTTGTCTCAGTACCATTCCAAATGGGTTTTTCCATTCCACGATTTACTTGGAAAGAAGTAAAACATACCATAAGCAAAGAACTCAAAACAAAAAATTTGCCGGGATATGATCTTGTAAAGAGTAAAATTTTAAAAGAGTTACCCATAAGTGGCACTAAATGTTAATATCTTCCTCGCTCCCGCGTTCCCTAAGCAATTTGCATGCCTGCAGGATCGCAAAGACTTCTGCCTGAAAAACACTAGCAGTATTCGGCAGTTTAAAGGAGATAGATAAATTGGCTGATTTAGAGAAAACACCCGCTCCGACTCCCGATTCCAACTTGGACCCATCAGTGAAGACAAAGGTGCAGTTTGCGGATGGAGAGATCTGTCCGAAGCTCGGGGAAATACGGTGTTAACTGCCCAAAATGCTACCACATCCTTTGAGATATTGCCTCCAGAGGCCACCTGATACTTTGAGCAGTTATGGAAATAACGTAAAAGTCGATGGGAAGTAAGTGCAAAACGAAATTCAGAGCGGCACTTGGACAAGTTTTACATGCTCCGGTGATGGCAATGCATGCAGTCCCTTGCACCCTCCCCAGCTTATGGACATTATAGACCTTCCAAAGAATTTCCTACCAAACCAGGCTGAGGTGTGGATTTTAGTCGTCTCTTACAACAGGTGGCGTGGTTGCTACGGAAAAATCTCACTCCATATCACCCAGTTAAAATAGGATTGGTCCAGAACGATGCGCGTAAATTCTGCGAAGAAGAAATAAACCCTCTTTCGTCACTACCCTGCGCTGAGCAGAACTCCTCCTGAGATCGGTGTACTTTTAATTTCTGAACGGTTTTGCTGACAAAAGTTTAAACCGTTTATTAGAACTCCCTACGACATATATCATGAACTATGTTTAACACTAGATTTACCAGCTATTTAAATCTACCTATTTCTACCAACACTATTTAAAATGACTGGTGTATAGGTAAAACTGCTTATTGTGACTTCCAGTCTTTATAAACTCCTAAAAAAATACAAAAAAAGTTGAACATTATTACGTCCCCTTAGTATTAAAATAGCCTATAAATTATTTGATGTTTTGAGAAAATGAATTTCAAACTTTTTGTCGAAAGTAGCTCTCACTCAAATCTCGTTATGTTTGTAAATATTTATTATTTTTTGACTGACGTTTTGACCCACTTTGTGGAACTAGAATTTGACAAAATTTTGACCACATATAAAATCGACGATGGAGAACCCAAAAATTCAATAAAAAAATAATAGCCTATGAGCACATAGGCTATTGTTATACTAAGGGGACGATTAGTTGTAATAGATAAATGAATTTATAGGCATCATCAAATAGCAAAATACTTAATTGTTCACAGTTTGTCGGTCACAATTCCTACATAGGTAGATTTTCATGTGTGCACACTCTCCGCATATATTTTTTTTACATGTCTTACAAATATTTGTAGTCTGGTTATTATTGCAATATTCTATTTGGCACCATTTGCGTACAGAAACCGTGATACTTCTAGTTGGAATATCATATTCGTGCGGTTTTTGCCGTGAAGTCTGAAATTCTGCAGCAAGTTCTTTTACTAATCTAAATACGTGCCCCGACAGTCGGTTCTACGTTACCTGAACGACCCAGATTTACTATATATCCGGTCAAGGACTGTCACTTCAGCAGTACTCCTCTGCTACAACACAACAACAACAACAACAACAATTAATCTAAACAGAAAGTCTATGAGAATGTGAGATATTTTCTTCTGCTGTGTTTTTGTACAATATATTCAGCTGTTTATTCCGGCCATATTATAAAATGATTCAGTTTCAGGTAATTTCTTAGCAGTTTTATCAATTTTGATGTGTTTATGCTTTGTAGTTAGTATAAGCACTTTTTTATTTGGTTTGCTTTTACCTTCTACTCAAATATGAACGAGACGTTATCAATAAAACGGTCCGCGGATGACATATGGCAAAAATAAATTTTTTGTTGGATGGTAGGACTGTTATAAGCTTACATGGCAAATTTCAGCGTGATATGTCACAAAGTTTGTTTTCTGTGCTACTGTAAACAAGTCAAGCTCGAGTGTGTTCTTCGAATTCTCTTTTATGACTTCAATTGTCTCAAAGTGTTTTCCACGGAGCGGCAACTTGAGCTTGGGAAACAGGAAAAAGTCACATGGAGCCATATCATAACGATATTAACATTATTTTTGTTCAAATAATCGCGAACAAGACGTGATGTATGAGCTGGTGCATTATCGTGATGCAAGAACTATGACATGTTGTCCCACAATTCCTTCCTTTTAAGACGAATGTTCTCGCGCAAACGCTTTAAAACGTCTAAATAATATTCAGCGTTAACCGATTTTGCGATTTGTGCGATTTTCAAGCACAATTTCCTTTACTTTTCCGATGTTTTCGTCGTTTACTGATGTTGCTCGATGACGTTTATGAGGCAAGTTTTCAACCGATGTACGGCCCTCTTTGAACGATTTGTACCACTGAAAACACGTGCACGCGATAGAGCAGAGTCCCCATAGGTTGTCTGCAACATTTTTAAGGCGTCTGAAGCCGAAATTTTGTTGGAATAACAAAATTTCAAACAAATTCTTTGTTCAACTTGAATTTCCATCGTTAAATTCGAAGAACACACTTGAGCTTGACTTGTTTACAGTAGCACAGAAAACAAACTATGTGACATATCACGCTGAAATTTGCCATGTAAGCCAAGAAACAAAAAATTTATTTTTGCCATATGTCATCCGCGGACCGTTTTATTGATAACGTCTCGTTCATATTTGAGCAGAAGTTATAAACGGTTAGTGTGCATATATTGGATTGGTACAACAAGGTTGAGAAACGTGGAAGTTTACGAAAATCCCTTTTTGTTTGCACGTATTGTTCCAAGCAACGAAGTATTTTTAAATCTTAATTCTAACACCAAAGGAATACCGTGGTATACGGTTCAGGAAGTTGAATTACGACAAACTCGCTTAGGAGGTTAATGCATTTCTAGACTCGCCTTTTTCTAAATACGGTTAGCCTAATTTCGTCTTTACTTAAGACGCCAGCCAAAAATTTATGCCAAATTTATGTGGTTTGTTTGGCATATACGAAGTAAAACTGTATCTGGCCATCGTTGGAAACGGTTGGTCATCCACGGCAATATGATCTCCCGGTTCGAAGTACATAGTTTTGACTATTTTCAATAACTTTGTTCCAAACTGCTGAAATTAGCGTATCCGTCTGTTTGCAAACTTTGACTTCTCTGATTTCTTTTGACGAAATGAATGTATCGCAGAAACTAAATAAAATCTCGTCTCCACATAGAGCTGGAGAAAAATGATGGTCCCCACTTGTTGTTCTACAAATATTGAAGCCTCCAAGTATTTCCTTCGTAAGCCCCACGTGCGAACAATATTGCAATAAATACCTTCAATTTTCTTTCCGTAATTGTCCAGTTTTTCCCCAAAACTCAAGAGGCTTCTAACTCAGTACAAATACTTATATGTTCCAAAATATGGTTGTAATAGGAACACAATAGCAACGGCTCAATGCCGATAACGAAACAAACGAAGCCAATTTGTGATGTATTCTTCATGATTGCACCGAAATCAACCGTTGCTTCATAGAAACTTGCACCACTCATTTTGACTAGTACTGGTACAAATGTGAATAGCAAAAAATATATATGTTTTTAATATATATAAAGTAACATTAAGTTCGGCGGCCGCCGTAGCCGAATGGGTTCGTGCGTGATTACCATTCGGAATTCACAGAGAGGTCGTTAGTTCGAATCTCGGTGAAAGCAAAATTAATAAAAACATTTTTCTAATAGCGGTCGCCCCTCGGCAGGCAATGGCAAACCTCCAAGCGTATTTCTGCCATGAAAAAGCTCCTCATAAAAATATCTGTCATTCGGAGTCGGCTTGAAACTGTAAGTCCCTCCATTTGTGGAACAATATCAAGACGCACATCCCAAATAGGAGAAGGAGTTTGGCCAAGCACCCTAAATCATTTCGGAAAGCAAATGTTATATGTAGTAGGAATTTTGAATTGAAATGACTGCTCTAGTAAATCTAGTGTTAACAGGACGGCAACAATTCTAGTAACACTACGGACCCTTGTGGTCTATGTGAGATCTATTCAGATCAGCCAGATTTGCCTAACCTATCTAAGGCGAATTCTTGATGATGTGAGTGCCTCCAAATTTACACAGGACTGCAGTCGAAAATATCGAACCTCCAAATTTCATCTTTTATCAGTAGGTGTTCTATTAAGATAAAGCTTTGATTAAGTATAGACACCAGGAATTCGCTTTCTCTTGGCACCTTCAAAAGGCTTTCCCGGTGTGCAATTATTTTTTTCTAGTAACCACGCTGACTCCAGGCAACAAGGTCCAAAAATTTACGTAGCATGAGAGAAGAAGTACAGCGCAATGACTCTGCTGACATGAAAATTACATCACGCAGGCAGTTTTGCAAGCCGAAACTAGCATAATAACGTTAAAGGGTAAGAAACCTGTACAGTTATTTTTCATATATGTTTTTTATTATATACAGTGAAGACTGCATACATCAGCATATTTGCTTATTTTGCAGAAAGTATAGAATAATTGAAAAAACTATGAATGTAATTTTTCACTTAATTTTAAATATTTATTCATAAATTTACAAAAATGAAATTATTTCACTTGCTTTTTAACAAAAATATTAACAAAATAACAGAAAAGCGGTATGACAAATTTATTAATTTCAAAACTAGCTTTTATGAATACTTTTAGTATTTAATAGGTTCATCACCGCTATTAATCACTGCTTGAAGGCATTGTGGCGTCCCGCTAGTTGAGTAAGCCCTTCCTGCGTTATTTGGTTCCATACTCCATCAACTCTTTTATCGATTTTGCGTTAGTTACTATACTTAGTCGAAGCTTTCTTTCTTAAACCTCCTCAACATGCTCTATCGGATTTACATTCGCACTCTGCAGCGCTGTATTTAGTAGTCTGGGTGCGCAATATACCTACATAAGAGCTAGTCTTTGACAAATAGTGCAGTATGCTTAGGGTCATTGCCTTGTTGGAAAACCCAACCTTGCTCAAGACCCAAGCTTTCTACTATTGGCTTCAAATGTTGTTCCAATATGTTTTTATATGATGCAGCTATAGCTCCCCAAACCATTACGCTACCGCCCCCTTGCTTGACAGTAGGTATCAATTTTTTCATTTCCATATCCGCATTTCTTCTTTTCCATATTTTATCCCGGCCATCACTTATAAATTTATATAACTTCGATTAGTCAATAAATAAAACTTTGGACCAGAAATCCATTCCCTTACTAATAAATGCCCGTAGAAACTCATTTCGAAAACTACGGTTTTTTCGGAAATCAGAGCCTTTTTTCGTGGTTTTCTGCTGAAATATTCGCTATTATTAAGATATCTTTTAATAATTCGTGAATTAGCAATTTTTTTCGGGTATCTCGGCGATATGTTGAACCAATTTTTGAGGACTAGTTCTCGGATTTTGGCCGATTTCCTATAAAATGAGGCTTACGACTCTTCTGGACAGCTTCTGCGGGCGACCGGTTCGCTTTTTATTTTCATACGAGTTATCACATGTATGTATGTAGTATCATAGGAAAGACGATTTATCAACTGAAATATTCGAATAAAGGTACTTTTTCAATAGTTGGTCTGCTTGAGTAAGCGAAATCGGATGGATGTATGTATAAGTAGACTTTTATAATATCGCTTTTTTGTTGGTTTGTTAATTTTTATGCTATAAAGCAAATGAAATACTTTAATTTTGGAAAATTTATGAATAAATATGAATTTCGAAAAAAGAAAAAAATAATAAATCAACAGTTTTTTTTCAATTATTCCTCAAGAGAATAAGCTGCAGTGTGTATAAGTAGATTAAGTTCTTCACTCTGCTTATAAACATATTTTCTAAAATTAGTGAAATGAAGAGAAAACATTATTTATATTATCATATATTAATTTGATATTCTCTTTGCAATACCTATAAATTTACATCGATTTCAATGAAAAACTACGTTTACAGACTGTCGAGCAGCGACTTCCATGAGGCGGCTCCTGTGTGATATGCAACATTAACTTCAGATTTATGCAAACTTACAAAGACAACAATGACGTTGAAACAATACGTGAAAAATAAATACATACTTATACATGCACATGCATGACATTACCGTTATAAGTAGTAAAACAAGTCTTATTACATGCTTTTAAGTGAAATTGAATTTCACATAGTGAAATAGCGAGCTCATAATTGGCTTTTACGTTGCAGTTTGCTTGATTTCCGTGCCTCCGACTTTTCCCTTGCCTCATTCGAGTTCATAGTTCTTCATAAAACAAAAACAAAAGTTACGACAATCAAACATAAAGAGAACAAAGAGCTTAAACTTTTTAGGAGATGACTATAAAAAATACAGTCGGCGACATAAAAATCCGGACAAGTCATAAGGTTGCACTCGATGGGTTAGCAGGTCTAATGAGTATGCAATTGGACGAGCAAGTTATTTTTTTAGCATTAATACGCGCAGTTCGTGGCCTTTTAAATCATAAAGTATTTCAGATTTTTCAAAAATGTGAATTGTAAAAAATTTAAGAAATCATAAGAAAATTATTAAAAGCAGTAACAGTGAAACTTCGCTCCCAGAGAAAAAATAATGTCAAGTGTTTGTCAATAAGCGCCCTTGAACTTTGGCAATGTAGTACATAAAGCAGCCATCTTGCTAAGCTACATCTGCCAAATTACACAGACCCGTTTGGTAAGGTTAGCCAGGTTGCTTGTCGAATACAAGACACTCGGCGGTCCTAAGGTCCATTGTGATACCTGCATTTGATTTTCATCCCCTAAATAAGTTGCTTAAGCCACATAGATCTTTTTAAGAAGGTAACCAGTCACTCCAGTGAGACATTTCACAAATTCCCCAGGTCTTCAGAGATATATTCGCCAAGATATTTGGAACCGCTTCTTTGGAGGGCAGGACATTCACAGAGGAGGCATTGCACCGACTAAATTTCTTCTTCACCTTCACAACCCCTGCAGAAGTCATTGTGAGGTGCACCTATTCTACTGGCTTGGGCACCAATAGCGCAGTGTTGAATCCAAGCAGACATTTTGTCCTTCTAAAATCCAGTTTTGGCCAAAGCGTTTTGGAGCGCTCTGTATTTAGTAGTCAGATACCACATTCTATTGGTCCCCGCGATTATCTTCCAGACAATCGCAGTGTACAGTTCGTTTAGAGGAATCGTTGTGTCGTCTACCGCTCGCTGAACGTCAAGCTCAGATCCTTTCCGTGCACGCTCATGCGGTCCTTTATTTCGCTCCACTCCAGAGTGGCCGAAAACTCAACAAAGTAGGGAGTTGTGTTGTTGGATAAGCAAAAGCGGCCTCCATTATTCTTTAACACATCTTGAATTGATGCGCGTTGAGACCAGTGCTTTGGTCGCTGCTTGACTTCAACAAAAATGGTAAGGTTTGCTCGCGGTAAGTCCAGTAGTCTGATAGGTTGATGTGTTGAAATTGTTAAAATGTTTATTAAAATAAGTGCTTTGTTGGCCAAATATTCGAAAAAAATAATCTTCAGTATACCAGAAATGAGCCAGTGAATTGGCTTCTTAAATAAGCAAAACATCCGGGTTTTGAGCGACGAAAATCCATGCGAGATAAATCAAGAGCCTTTACGCTTCCAAAAATGAACTTACTTGGTATGAATTTTGGTACGGCGCTACTAGGGATCCTTACTTTTTTGAAGAAGCGTAATCTGCTACGCTCACTACCTATACAAAAGTCGCCCAATAGGAAGCGCAATCAACGGAGGAGCGAGGAGGAAAATTTGTCCGGAATTATTTTGCACATATAAGCCCATTGAATGCATATTTGTATAAAAAAAATAACTGTTGCAATCTGCCTTAAATTATTTAATGAACACATTAAATTTCAAACCTTGAGCGCTTTTAATGAAAAATCTTATATTAAGTAAATATGCGAGAGACAAGTGAAAAAGTAGGATTTGGTGAAACCGCTGAATTACTGAATGTGTGCGTAAGATTTTTGGATCTTTGCACGTTGGCAACGGCGAATATCGCAGACGATGGAACGATGAGCTGTATGAGCTTTCCGACGACATAGACATAGCGCAGCGAATAAAGAACCAGCGGCTACGTTGGCTGGGTCATGTCGTCCGAATGGATACAAACGCTCTGGCTTTGAAAGTATTCGATGCGATACTAGCTGGTGGTAGCAGAGGAAGAGGAAGACATCCTTTGCGTTGGAAAAATCAGGTGGAGAAGGACTTGGCTTCACTTGGTGTGTCCAATTGGCGCCGGTTAGCACGAGAAAGAAACGGCTGGCGCGCTTTGTTAAACTCGTCCAAAATCGAGTAAGCGATTATCGCGCCAATTAAGAAAAAGATGAAGTGAGGAGGGTACACGAGTCAGAACTTTTCATGCATCAAGTATTTATGCGTGAAGCGCAAAAGTTCTCAAAATAGATTTAATACCATTCATGAAAATGGTGACATCAAAATTCGTAGAAGAACCGACTTCAGGTCCGCTCTTCAGCCATGAAAATATCCCAGAAGGCATTAAAATTTATCGAATAAAAGTAATTTTCTCGAGTTCTAGTTTAAGCTTTTGGCTTCCGACGGTATTTTATATGTGAGCAGAGGAACCGATGACCGACCTTAGAACTATTGCGTACAAGACTTCAGGTAATGTGGTGGTCGCATGGTTGCGGGCCTATTTTCTTATTATGTCGTTGGGCGACTCTGCCATATATGAAGCATAAAAGCCAGTGAGTTTTCCAGTGAGTAAGAGATGGATTCGGCAGGTGGTTGGAGAATCGCCTGGAACGGATATCCCCGAGGAATTTTATTGCGGGTGCGTACCACAAGTTGTTTGAGATCTTCGGATATTGAAGATTGAGGAGCAGCAGGAAGAACACCACCAAGCCAACTGAAAGCTTCGCGGCGATAAATAAATTACAGTTAGATGTCTCAGTCGCTTTCATTACATTAATTGCCGGCATCATTGCCCTCAGATGCACTTAATTTGTCTATTCGCAGATTTGGCATTCCTATTTGCAAGGGCAGAATACTTTGCCTTTTTATTAATATTTTTTAAGCTGAGAGTATATGGAGTTAATTTTTCCAAGTTTTTCTAAGAACGCAAAAGATATTGAAGGAATTGCAAAATCTCAACTTTTTAAAATCAATTACACGCAGAAGATGCACGAGAAGTAAAGACGAAAAAATTTGGGCAAATTGAAATTTGTATATAATTAAATTTTTTAATTATAGTTATAGCGTTAGCGTTGTTGTGCAGGCCGTCTAAAAACGGTTATTGCGCGAGAAATACAGGGTTGCCCGTATTCAACGGACCCATCTGGCAACCTTGTATCTTTTGACGAGGACGTCAGATCGCTTAATGACATATTGCGTTGGAAGCATCAGTCCAAGCAGATTTTTACCATGGAACAGTACATGTAACGCGAGCGCTCCCAAATTGTTGAAATTTACATTCACTCAACGTGCGTATAAAAAATTAAATAATTTGAAAAGTGCGCCTTCTAAGAACACCATTAAACGTTTATACGAAAGGTTTTCGACTGGTGATGTTCTTTCTAATCCAAAGAGGCCAAATCAAACCCGACCAAGGTGATCGAATAAGAATATTGCTCTTGTACGGGCCAGTGTTGAGACGTCGCCAAGGACATCCCAAAATCGCCGTTCTCAGCAGTTGGGCATTGCTCGGACCACTTTACAACGAATTATCCACATTGATTTGCATTTATTCCCGTATAAGATTCAATTGTCGCAAAGATTGTTGCCTGCGAACAAGCCTCGTCGATTGGAATGGGCCCAAAGAGTCATCGAAATGGCTGAAGTTCCGTCGAATATGGGGCAACCCAGTAGTCGATGCTGCATTCCAATTCATTACGAAAGATTGTTATATGACATAACGCGAGATAGAAGCATCTTTGGCATTAGTGGGCACTGATTCGGCATAGTTTACCCAAAAAATGATTTATGCTGATTGATATAAAGAAGCATTAAGGAAATTCAACGATAGTGATTTAAAGCATGTTTATGACATCATACGAGTAACAGTGCGACGAATCTTGGATCTACGCCTATGAGCTGGAAACAAAACAGTGATCGTCGGGGCGTAGAACTCCCAGGCGAGCTTAACTCAACAAAAGTATCAAGCCGAAGAAGCACCTCTAAACAAGTAGACGCATGTTTTGCCAGAAAATCGGGTCAAGTCGCAACTGTACCAGTAGGGAAACTTTAAGCAGCCAATTTCGAGTGATACACAATCATTTGTTTGCCAGAAGTTTTCAGAAAATGAAGGAATACCAACCGTTGGAAAAGAATCATACTTAACCAAGACAATGCGAGCTCTCAGAATTGGCATACAAAAGAGACCTTTTGAGCACTCAAAAGATCGAATTATTGAGTCATCTGCCTTACAGCGATGATTTGGCACTTAATGATTTATTTTTACTTTTTGTTGCCGAACAGCAAAAATAAAATGCAAAGTCAATGTTTTTCAACGCCTGAAGAAGCTGTTAAAGCCTTTAAGCAGCTCGTTTTGGCGGTATCCACTTCTGAGTGCCAAAAGTACTTTGAAAATTGATTGAAGCGAATATTGTATTTACTATTCGGGATATTATTTTGATAACCAATAAAGCCATTTTCATTACTATTTTACTGTGTTTTCATTCAATTCGGCGTAAAATACAAAAAGCAAACTCGCGCATCGAAGAATCACTAAGCATTAACTGCAAATTTTCTGGCATTTGGATTTGTATGTGCGTCACTGTAGATACCTACAAGGTACTATACGACTGAACACATTTCGAGTATTGTTAGAAGGGAGCTTGCATGTCGGTGTACTTAGTGCTAAGAATGTGGAAAATCCGTTGGCGGTGCCGAATTCACACGTTCCCATTGCAAGCTACACCAAATTATTTACCACTTACTTAACCCAGTCGGCACTTGCTCTTCGTTCGATTTCAGCTGAAAGTCATGGCGTGTGCCACCATCACCCACACCTGCATATGGGGCACCATTGACTGCACCAGGCAGCAGATCCACAATAAACGTTTGGTTACGTTCGGTTTGGTACGGCTACACGGAGTAGGTATTCATATATCGGACTTGTTTACGAGTGTAAGTCTTGCAGCAGCCACAAAAACAACAACAACAATAACAAAGAAACTAAGAACAATGTTGTGCATATTTTCCACTCAACTTGTCTTGCTACAGGTTTTTCTTCCTCCGTCGTTCCTTTGTTTCAATGCCCTGCTGGTTTTGGGTTTATTGTTCTTGTTGTTATTTGTTTTATGCCATAAGTTTACCTCGTACTTCCGCCACATGACACATACGCCGTTGCCTATCGCCACCACCTTGTTGGATATTTTGTTCTTATTTATGTATGCGTGTGCGCGCGTGTGTGTGCGCGTGTGTAGTTAGTGAATGTGGTTGAGGCGTTGGTAGCCAAAATTTATTTTCTCCAACGCTTTTTGGCATTTTACGCCAATTTTTATGGCTTCGGGATGGCAAAGTACTGATAAAGTGACTTCTGAATTATGTCCTTTCACCCGCACTCTTGTGTCCTTTCTTAGCTGTAATGGATTCGAGTAACTCGTATTTACAGTCAAACAAGCAAATCAAATTTTATTGTCTTTCTTTCAGTAATAATTTGAATTTAACTGCAGTTTATTGGAAAAATTTAGCGAAAAAGGACAGAAAAAGTGAAGAAAGTGAGAAAACTAGTAATTAATTGTAGTTTATTAATTGCTTACCGCAGCGTTGTTTTCAGTGGTATTCTCGTGAGCCATTTAGGTCGGTAGTGTTAAATTGATTGGTTTCAATGAAAATAGAGATTTTGAGTGACACTCATTGTAAACGACCCTTCAAAGCCCTATATACTGCTAGATTAGATTAGGTAATTCTGGCTGATCTGTTAAAAGATCTCACTTAAACATCTAGTGTTCTTTGTGTAACCAGTGCCATTTATTTGGAGTCGAATTATTATGTTATCTACAATCATTGCCAGATTAGTCCAGAATCTTATTTTGGCTGCATAAAGTCGGGAAAAATAGTGTCCCGTCAAAACTTTTGCAGTCTTTTCTAAAGAGTGATAATAATTCCTAGTCCTTAGCACAATTTTGGCAGTTTTTTAAGAGGTTGAGCGGCCCCATATCGACTGCGTATACAGAGCCAGTTCCTCATTTAGTTCCGTTCTCTGAAAGTAGAATACTTGCCTTGGTGAGCTCATCGGCCCTCTCATTTCATTCTATTCATTTGTGTCCTGGTATGGAGTTAATAGTGGCTGGCCCATTTCCGCAGAGTTCATATATTATGGATCTGCAATGCTGAACACATTCCGAGTTAGTCCAAGGAGCCATAATTACTTTAATAGCTGCTCGGTTATCAATGAAAATGTTTGTCCGAGTAATAAGAGTTGTTAACTCCAGAGCCAACTCGACTGCTTTTGTTGCGGCATAGATTTCAGCTTGAAATATACTACAGTAAATAAACAGTCGGACATCTTTAGTCTTAAAGCAGATCCTTTGGCTAAGTTTCTTACTATTAAATAAACGGTTTTCCAAACAGAGGTGTTATTTTGATATTCAAAGAAAAATGCTATTTTTAAATATATATGATCGGATGTTTATTTCATTATAAAGAGGAAGGTATGCCGTGGAATAATAGTGAAAAATAACATCAGGCAAATGGCCATCACGACCACGCTTACAGGACAATATCCTTTTCATAAAATTTTCCATAACCGAATTACAAAGTGTCTGCCCTATGTCCTCGATAGCCTCACGAATTCCATCTTTGAGGTCTTGAATCGACCCTAGGCTGTTAGCGTACACCTTCTATTTCACGTGGTACCAAAGAAAAAAGTCACAAGGTGTTAAATCAGATCTTGGTGGCCAATTGTGATCACCTCTTCGAGAGATAACACGTTCCGGAAACTTTTCCCGTAAAATATCAATGGTTTCGTTGCTTGTGTGGCACGTAGCGCCGTCTTATTGAAAATAAACGTTGTCCAGATCAATACCATCCAATTCTGGCCATAAAAAATCGTTAATCATCTCTCGATAGCGCAATTTATTCCAAAATAACACCTGTTATTGGAAAACCCTTTAGTTAATTGGATGCTAGTTGAGAATTCTTTCTATTGCCGCCTTTGGAGTTGTGCTCATTGCGCCGATTACACATATTCCTGAAATCTTTTACACGCTTTCCAATCATTTGACGTAAGTCACTTTATCGCATGCCGCCAACCGTACTAGTAAACCATAGAACATTATTGGTCTAATGGCCGGCATGTATTGCGTAACTAAGTTCTCTAAGTCAATAGATACTGCCAGCAGTGTGTGCTGGTCGATTCTAACATAACCTAAATGTCATAAACCAAGCTTAGGCATATGGTAAACAAACTGCTTCGACACATTAGAGATTTTGTTTTGATATCATATACTTTTGGTTTTGTGAAATTGTCTGATTTTATGCCGAATAATCGTCATTTGCGGGAAGTTTTGATTTTCCTCTTTCATTCGAAAAAACGGCTGCTGCAGTGCATCGAGAGCTACAAAAGTTTATGGAGATGTTGCTTTAAGTGAAACAACGGGGCGAGATTGGTTCCGTTGCTTCAAAAACGGTGATTTTAATGTTGATGACCGTCCGCGTGAAGGAAGGCCATAAACTTTCAAAGACGCTGAACTGGAGGTATTGCTCAATGAGGATCCATTCCGTGTCAAGCGCAAGTACTAGGAGTTACGCGCCAATCAATTCCCCAGCGATTGCATGCTTTGGGAATGATTCTGAAACAGGAGACTTGTGTTCCTTATAAGTTAAAACCAAGGGATGTTGAACGTCATTTTTGCGCAAGTGAACAACTGCTCCAGCGGCAAAAAAGGAAGGGGTTTCTTCATCGCATCGTGACGGGTGGTGAAAAATGGATTCATTACAGCAATCCAAAGAAAAGAAAGTCATGGGGACTGCCCGGTCATGCTTCTATGTCGTCCTCTCGGCCGAATATTCACGCTACGAAGGTTATGCTATGTATTTGGTGGGATCAAGTTGGTGTTATTTATTATGAACTGTTAAAACTAAGCGCAACCATCACTGAGGATCGGTACCGACTTCAATTAATGCGATTGAGCCGAGCACTGAGCGAGAAGCGGCCGCTATACGCGGAGAGACATGAAAAAGTGATTCTATAGCATGACAAAGCTACAGCATGATTCTACAGCATGGAAACACTGAAATGGGAAATCCTACCCCACTCACCATATTCTCCAGATATTGCGAAGTCCGATTATCACCTTTTGCGATCGATGGCCCATGATCTAGCTGACCAGCAATTCCATTCATATGAAGACATCAAAAAATCGCTTGATCCGTGGACAGCCTAAAAAGACGAACAGTTTTACCGCAACGGTATACGAGATCTACCAGAAAGATGGGAAAAAGTAGTAGCCCGCCATGGGCAATACTTTCAATGACTCGCTTGTAACCATTTCAGAATGAAGTTGTATTTTCATCAAAAAAACAGCGAGGACTTAGTTGGGCTCCTAATATATCTAAAGTGTGAGCCATGAAGAAAAGCCCCTCGTTTTCCCGAGCATTCTTCTGCAAACGTATAAGGCATTAGAGGCTTTCTTTCCTCTTTCTTTCACATTTAATCTCTATGACAGTTTGCTATCCACAACAATACTTATTATACAATATAATAATTAGTTAATGTTTTTGGTGTCATCTCAACTCCTCCAAGCCTCGGTGGTGACCAGTTTGGAATCTTGTACTTCTCTGTCTATTTTATCTGGATTTACTTCGAGTCTGACCAATTCCGTCCACTTATAGATCTTTCCAAGTGTGCTTCTGAGTATTTCACTCATCGTTGTGGACACCTACCTCAGATGAAAACAGCCAAGTTGTCAGCATATGCTGTCAGTTTCGATCAGCTATTCCTAAGTTTGATGAGAATTTGATATATCACTAGATTTCATGGAAGTGGGAGAGTACCTACTCCCTGTGAAGTTCCTCTGCAATGAACGAAGTTGTGAAGGACAATTTTGAAGACTGGTTCATCTTATGGTAAGCGTTGATAAATTGGCCGCACGTTGCCGCGGCATCACACCCTCCTATGTTTGCTCGGGAGCTACGTCAAATCCTTAGTCTACGCTAACAAGCCACCCAGTTTGAACGAGCTCGAGGTCAGCATTCGGGACGCTATTGCTGGAATAATGCCGCACATGTTTATTTACTATAAAATCAAGAATTTTTCTTACTGACTACTTCTAAAAAAGTATATTATTAAAAAAAAAATAAGTTAAATTACAATTATTCTTACTCACTACATATTACAAAAATATCGTTATCAAAGAGTTAAATTACAACAAACGGTTTAATGAGTAGAAAGCATACTATAGTTTAATAAAGGCAAAACCAAATTCAATAGTATTCGAGATATCATTAAATTGGTGAAGAGAGCGAGTAACAAGAGCATTCCAGGCATAATTTATTCTGCACCTAATCAAATGGAACGGATATCTGTTACGTAAAGACCTGGTAGGGGCGAAAAGTTAACCATAAACACGGCATATTCGAATGTAGCACAAGCAAATGCTGTAAATAGTAATTTAAGAGTCAAAGTTCAAGCTATTCCTTTTGATAAAACCAAGTATAAAGTACGATTTAACTAGAATAACATCTACATGCCTAAGGAAGGAAAAACGTGCATCAAAAACAACCCCTAGATCTTTGATTTTTCAACAGATTGAGTATAACATCCCCGATGTAATAAAAAGTAGGAATGATTTAGTTATTTTTGAAAACGAGGGCTTAAAACGTATTTTAATATTAAGCGATATTCGAGAGACACTACACCAATTAACTAAACTGTTAACATCAGTCTGAAATAACTAAATATGCCGAGTATGAAATATCGGTCAGATTTTAAAATTAATAAAAAAGATGTTTAAAGTATTTATTAATCAATAATATATTTTCCTTCATTATTTACAATGTCTTCTCAACGTTTAGGCAAATTTTTAATTCCCTGCTTAAAAAAATGTTTGTCCTTGGAGCCAAAATACGCTTCGATATCCCTTTTCATAGCTTCTTTTGAGGAGTAGTTCTTGTTACTCATATGGGATTGAAGTCCACGGAAAAGGTGATAATCACAAGGTGCAATATCCGGAGAGTATGATGGATGCGGCTTTAGCTCCCATCCGAGCTCGTTGAGCTTGCCTAATGTTTGCCTTGCGGTATGAAGTCTTGCGTTGTCGTGGTGAAACAAAACTTTGCGTCTATTCACTAAAGACGGTCGATTTTTGTTAAGTGCCTCATTCAGGTTTGATAGCTGATGGGAATAATAATCAGCAGTTATCGTCTGGTTTGGTTCCAGAAGTTCATAATAAAGAATACCTGACATATCCCACCAAATAGACAGGATAATCTTCTTGGGGTGAAGGCCATCTCTAGGGGTCGGTTCTGGTGTTTCATCTTTAACTAACCATTGGCGTTTGCGAACAGGATTATTGTAAAGGATCTATTTTTCATCCCCAGTAACGACACCGTTCAAAAAACTTTGATTTTCAAGCCGTTGCAGCAGCTGAGAACACATATTCCCTCTCTGCTGAAGGTTGGCGACGGAAAGTCTATGTGGAACCCCTTTTCCCAGCTTCAAGGCTGGCGTCAAGGTAACTGCGAAACATTATCGGGAAATTGTTCTGAAGGTTGCGCCATTTTGTCAATTTTTTTTTATTGACTGATTAATAATTTTTTTGGTTTTTGTGTTTCAGATAAATAGAAGACCCAAAATGGACAACATCCGATGAAGCGACGCTTGGAGTGTTCGAGAGAAAGATTCTGCGTAAGATTTTTGGACCTTTGCACGTTGGCAACGGCGAATATCGCAGACGATGGAACGATGAGCTGTATGAGCTTTACGACGACATAGACATAACGCAGCGAATAAAGATCCAGCGGCTACGTTGGCTGGGTCATGTCGTCCGAATGGATACAAACGCTCCGGCTTTGAAAGTATTCGATGCGGTACCAGCTGGTGGTAGCAGAGGAAGAGGAAGACCTCCTCTGCGTTGGAAATATCAGGTGGAGAAGGACTTGGCTTCACTTGGTGTGTCCAATTGGCGCCGGTTAGCACGAGAAAGAAACGACTGGCGCGCTTTATTAAGCTCGGCCAAAATCGCGTAAGCGGTTATCGCGCCAATTAAGAAGAAGAGAGAAGAAGAAACTGGATAACACCGTCTAGGTCCAATTTTTTTGGAGGGTCAGCTTCATTGCCAGAGGATGGTTCCATATGTGGAGGATGGTTCCATGTGTAGAAGTCCACGCAAGTGGGGAAAGTTACTGATCGCCATTCACTTGGGAATGGCTAGGACGATTCTTCTGCATATGGTTCAAGCAGCTCACAACGGCCGGGATTAGCCCACGTATCCTCTGGGTAGCTTCCGAACATCCGTTCGGGAGTGAGCTAACGTGAGAAGGCGAAACATTCCAGGATAGCTGGTTGTGCGTTGCGTTTGGGACCCGCCACTTAAAAATCCCCCCCAATGAAAAGTTTAAAAAAGCCTCGGATGAGACCTCCCTATACTGATGACGACCCCTGCAAACGAAATAAGGAATATGATTTGAGGGCATGCACCTGAAATGTCCGGTCCCTTAATGGGGAAGGTGCCTCTGCCCGGCTGGTTGATGTCCTCGTGAAAGTAAAGGCTGACATCACTGCCATCCAAGAGATGCGATGGAAGGGGCAAGGAAAGAAAACCAAAGGACCTTGCGACGTCTACTACAGCTGCCATGTAAAGGAGCGCAAATTCGGTGTCGGATTTGTTGTGGGAGAGAGACTTCGTCGCCAAGTACTGTCGTTCACTCCGGTGGACGAGCGTCTCGCAATAATCCGCATCAAAGCGCGATTTTTTAACATCTCGCTAATTTGCGCCCACGCCCCGACGGAAGAGAAGGACGATGCGACCAAAGATTCCTTCTATGAGCGCCTGGAACGTTCCTATGAGCGCTGCCCCCGCCACGACATAAAAATCGTGCTTGGCGACTTCAACGCCAGGGTGGGCAAGGAGGGAATTTTTGGTCCCACAGTCGGAAAATTCAGCCTGCACAACGAAACATCCGGTAACGGACAGAGGCTGATCGACTTCGCCGGAGCCCGAAACATGGTAGTCTGCAGCACCAGGTTCCAGCATAAAAAGATACACCAAGCTATCTGGCTGTCTCCTGATCGAAAAACGCGAAATCAGATCGATCATGTTATGATAGATGGAAGACACGCTTCTAGTGTATTAGATGTACGCACGATCCGAGGACCCAACATCGACTCGGATCATTACCTTGTTGCAGCCAAGCTGCGCACCCGCCTCTGTGTAGCAAAAAAAGTACATCTACCTACGCAAAGAATGTTCGACATCGAAAAGCTGCAATCACAACAGACAGCCAGAAGATTCGCCACTCGACTCTCACTCCTGCTCTCGGAGAGCACTGCCCAACACACCGGCATGCGCGAGCAATGGAGCAACATTTCTCGTTCCCTACGTACCGCCGCCGAAGAAGAAATCGGATTCCGGCGAGCCCGAAAAAACAATTGGTACGACGAGGAATGTCATGCTGCCGCAGAAAGAAAGGATGCCGCATATAGAGCCACGCTGCGATCGGGCGCAACGCGATCCATGTGGGATCGCTACAGAGAGCTGAAAAAGGAAGAGAGACGTATTGTCCGAAAGAAGAAACGAGAGGCCAAAATACGTGAGTGCGAAGAGCTTGAGATGCTGGCCAACAGGAACAACGCCTGAAAATTCTACCAGAAAGTTCGGCGGCTTACAGAAGGTTTTAAGACCCGGGCGTTTTCCTGTAAAAACAAAGACGGCGAACTGGTGACTGACGTACAGAGCAATCTTAAATTATGGAGGGAACACTTCTCGAACCTATCAAACAGTGGCAGCTGCGCATGTCACCGAGAAAGTGAAGATCCCGATACCCCAATCGTTGATGACGGAATTGTCGTTCCGCTACCCGATCATGACGAGGTGAGAATAGCGATAATGCGGCTAAAGAACAACAAAGCCGCGGGCGCCGACGGACTGCCGGGTGAGCTATTCAAACATGGCGGCGAGGAGCTGGTAAGGTGCATGCATCAGCTCCTTTGCAGAATATGGTCGGATGAAAGCATGCCTGCCGATTGGAATTTAAGTGTGCTCTGCCCAATCCATAAGAAGGGTGATCCTGCAATTTGTGCCAATTACCGCGGGATTAGTCTTCTAAATATCGCCTATAAGGTTCTAGCGAGCGTATTGTGTGAAAAGCTGAAGCCCACCGTCAACCAACTGATTGGACCTTATCAGTGTGGCTTCAGACCTGGAAAGTCTACCATCGACCAAATATTCTCAATACGCCAAATCTTGGAAAAGACCCATGAAAGGAGAATCGACACACACCACCTTTTCGTCGACTTCAAAGCTGCATTCGACAGTACGGAAAGGAGTTACCTGTATGCCGCGATGTCTGAATTTGGTATCCCCGCAAAACTAATACGGCTATGTAAGATGACGTTGCTCAACACCAGCAGCGCCGTCAGAATTGGGAAGGACCTCTCCGAGCCGTTTGATACCAAACGAGGTTTCAGACAGGGTGACTCGCTGTCGTGTGACTTCTATAACCTGATGTTGGAGAGCATCGTACGAGCCGCAGAACTAAATCGCTCAGGCACAATATTTTATAAGAGCGTACAATTGCTGGCGTATGCCGATGATATTGAAGTTAACGGCCTTAACAACCGCGCTGTTAGTTCTGCCTTCTCCAAACTGGATAAAGAGGCAAAGCGAATGGGTCTGGTGGTGAACGAGGACAAAACGAAGTACCTCCTGTCTTCAAACAAACAGTCGGCGCACTCGCGTATCGGCACCCACGTCACTGTAGACAGTTATAATTTCGAGGTTGTAAAAGACTTCGTCTATTTAGGAACCAGCATTAACACCGATAACAATATCAGCCTTGAAATCCAACGTAGAATCTCTCTTGCCAACAAGTGCTACTTTGGACTAAGTAGGCAACTGAGCAGTAAAGTCCTCTCTCGACGAACAAAACTAACACTCTACAACGCTCTCATCATGCCCGTCCTAACGTATGGCTCAGAAGCGTGGACGATGACAACATCCGATGAAGCGACGCTTGGAGTGTTTGAGAGAAAGATTCTGCGTAAGATTTTTGGACCTTTGCACGTTGTCACCGGCGAATATCGCAGACGATGGAACGATGAGCTGTATGAGCTTTACGCCGACATAGACATAGCGCAGCGAATAAAGATCCAGCGGCTACGTTGGCTGGGTCATGTCGTCCGAATGGATACAAACGCTCCGGCTTTGAAAGTATTCGATGCGGTACCAGCTGGTGGTAGCAGAGGAAGAGGGCGGCCTCCTCTGCGTTGGAAAGATCAGGTGGAGAAGGACTTGGCTTCACTTGGTGTATCCAATTGGCGCCGGTTAGCACGAGAAAGAAACGACTGGCGCGCTTTGTTAAACTCAGCCAAAATCGCGTAAGCGGTTATCGCGCCAATTTAGAAGAAGAAGAAGCTTCATTGGCATTTTTACAATTATTATATTAAATTTAAATTATTAAAATTAAAAACCATTTTTTTTCATTTTTGTGTGTAAAAGGGGTTAAATAAAAAGCCTAAAAGCCTAAATACCGTTATTCATTTTTTTATTGTAAAAAAAAATTCCTGAAAATACCCTACATTTTCGAGCTCTAGATCACCGGGACCCCTTAAGTACCAAATAAATAGGTGGAAATACACTGAGATACTCCGAAATATAAAAAATTGTCACTGACAAAAATGCGATCCAGAATTGTATTGAGTTTGTTTTGAAAACTTTATTAATATATGATCAACGACATAGGAATCGAGTTGGACCGAGTCATTGAAAATTGTACCGACCAATGCCAGCAAAGCAGTGCCTCAATTTTCAGCCGTATCTCAATTATTCTGAGCGAATTCCTCTCGCCATTCTGCACATTACAAATGTGCCTAATTTGAACTATGAACTGTTACACAAAACCTTTATAATACCCCAGAAATTCTTGATACTTATGACGGACGCCCCTTTGAAAGCACTTCGCCTTCAGCCGTTTTTTGTTTTTTTTTTTCGTTTTATTAATATTATAATTTATTTAATTTTTGTAAATAATAATTTGTAAATGTTTTAAGTACTCTGTATACATACACTTACCATTAAGTGCATACATTTGCAATCTTTTTTTTTTGTTTGTTTCAAGTAAATCATCAGAATGGTGTAAATGAAGTGTTTCAATTTCAACTAGCTAATATGGCTTTCGTCAATTGGTTTCGCAGTGCATGTGAACTCTTGAAAAATTTACAACTAATTGCATTGCCATTAGTGCAACACTGCCATTTACCGCCACAATTTGCTGCACAACACGCAAATAAACACAACACTATGGCTATTAGTACGTTGTGGTAGTGCAACAAATGCTCACACATACATGCAGATACTGTACATCCTCACTCAAACCAAACCATACGTAAATATGAAAAAGTGAAGTGGCTGGCAAATCGCATTTTGTTGAAGTTGTTAATGTCGATGACGTTGGTTCGTTGGTTGGTTGGTTGGTTGGCTGGCTGAATGACTGAATGACTGGTGGACGTGCGGATCAACGATGGCAAAGTGTTGACTTCAAGCATATGTATGTATGTATGTCGATGGAAAGGTGAGGAGCGAGACTGTGAAACATAAGTATGTATATGCGAGTGTACATATGTTGAAAGCGGCTTGTGTGATATGTGGCAAAACTCCGAGTGCGGTGTTGCATGTAGCAGAGCAAGTGGCAATTAACCCTCAATTGCTGGCAAAACTACTAAGCACAACAACTAAACAATACGAAAGCGGTTGCGAAAAAAAAATATTGAACATGAAATAAACTGTAATTTTGCAAACTGCGGCAACAAATTGGGGCCATTTGCGCCAATTCAAGGGAAAAATGAAAAAATGGCACAAATGCATAATATATGCAGCACTAGTGCTTTTAAGTATATGGTACAATGCTTAAACATATACCTACATATACACACACATACTCACATACACACATACACATATGCACCCTAGCGTAAACTAAATGCTTTAAATGTTTTCTACCACTTATCATTAAAGTTGTAGGGATTTTATCCCATACACTCGATTGTGAGAGTAAACGAGGACATAAACAATAAAGATACACACCCACACACACAACTGCTATGCGATGTGATGCGGGAATTGCCGTGAAAATGAAAATTTATTTTTCACTTACAACCATCGCGCGTATGCTGGAAGGACGTCATATGCGAAAAAACCAAAATTTAGCGAAAATCGACTGTTAGTATGATAAATAAAAATAGAAATTTTCCTCTAATGAGATACTGTTAAATAGATACACAGCATACAATTGTAGTTAACGGTAAAATGAAAAAAAATTCATAGTGACACCCTTCCGACAAATAAGCGATATTTATGCTCTCTTAAGTCAATCCGGGTTATAGCTTGGAGTAGGACAGGGAAGTAAAGAAAACTGTTTTTTTTTTTGTTTTCCTGGGATGACGCCCTTGTAAAGGAAACTCGCTTTACTGGCATAGAAAGATGCACGACTTGTAAACACCTCTCCACCATCTACCACTCCCTTCGCGGAACTGCCAAAAAAGCATTACCTCACGAGGCTAGTTAGCTCAAAGGCTCCAAGTTATTGTTAACGCCTACGAAACTCCGCGAGTCTTAGGTCGTTTAAATATGTGTTACAGGCGCGCAGATTATCTTCCAGTTATTAGCTGATTTCAGCATAAAATCCATAATATTTTCTTCGTTTAAAATTGTAAAGGCTTCGGCAGCATAGCGTGGACATTTTAACAAGACGTGATCAACATCTACTTCCCTCTCTCTTCTGGTTAGCAATTTGGTGAACTATCATGGCCAAATCTATGGTAGTATTTTCTAAAATCCTGTGCCCTGAAAGCGATTGGGATAGGTGGTAGTTAGACACCCATGGTTCCTTTCTACGCACGTCGTAAGGTTTCTACCCACGTCGTAAGGATAGGTATTTCTTCATGCCTCCATCTACGCTTAGGTGACCTGTTCCAATGGTTCTGCCAGTGGGCGATTGAACGACAACTTTCTTCTGCTACAATTTCTAAAAACGTCTTGCTCTGCCGTCGAGTTTTGTTAACCTATTTGCATTTCTTTTGCCAAAATGTTTCCCGGGATTAAAAGGATCCGTCATCAGAAAATACACGGAATCTGCAGATAATTCCCAAAGCTCTTACCCGATAGACGGCTATTCGTATTTTTTTTTTTGCGTAGCTATTTATGTTCAGAGCGTGAGCCCAAGACTGAAGTGCATACAAACGGACCGTGCTGATAACCTTTTTTTTCGGGACAGACTAGCAAGTACGGCACCCAGACACAATTAAGTCCTTTATACTGCACTCGGGCTCCCTTTTTAATTTTCTTTTAATCTAGTCGACCTTGGAAGAATTCTGAATAGATTTTGTGGTGCCAAGGGGCCAGGGTGGTCGCTTCTTAACACATCAGTGCCAAAAACCTCAAGCCTGAAAGCCTGATACGAACGAAGGCCGGACAGACGCACAGAAAGTGGGCCGACGTCTCATTCTCCTCTCCACATGCTGGGCAGAGTGCACTGTCTGAGATGCCCACCTTTTCCATATGCTTTCCCCATAGAAAGTGACCCGTCATCAATCAAAGCAGCTGCCTACAGTCCCCTCTGCATAGTGACAGGAGGAGCTGTGACAGTCGGTCGGACATGAGAGGTAACATCAGTTTTGTCCATCTGCATCATTTCTCAGCCTGCCAAACTCGCTTGTGGGTTAGAATAACCCGTTTACTAGCTGTGGCTTTAATGGCTGCAGAAGCGAGTGGCAGAACGCCAAGGAAGTTGGCCCAGATAGTCCATTATGGCTAAATCAGGATAATATGTCTGCCGACATAGTTTAATCTTGTCTAAGGTCATGAGCGCAACTTTGCTGTCGCTACACACACATACAGATCTGCGTGTCCATCTGTTTTCCACAACAAAGTTCATCGTTTCTTGAACAGCATACACCTTCGCTTAAAACACAGATGCATACATTCCAAGAGCAAAGTGCAGTTTTGTCCCGCTGGATTCCACGTAGACACCAGGGCCGGAACCGTCCGTGAAAATGCGAGAACAGTGTTTGCTGGGCACATTTTCTGAATTTGACCACAGTTGAGCCTCTGGCAGCACCACACTCTATCTCTTGTCAAGTACGTCTCTGGATGGCATGGAGTCAAAGGGCATGTTGGGGTTTGCCGATAGCCCATTCGCACAGCGCCAAGTGTCAATCATATCCAGAGTTTTCTGCACTCCTCTGCAGATGTTTATAAGCGAAGTGCCTATTAAAAACAGCCAACCTCGTCCCCATATTACTATGCGTAGACTCCAGGGGTAGCCTTGCTAACCTCTATGAGCCCAACAGATCTTCCTCTGTTCGCACTGTGACGATTCTTTGGGCTAACAGCAAACGAATCAAACTCACTAGTACCCGGTCTATGCCGTGCCTACTAGCAGAGGCGCACGAATTATGTATTAAAAGGTTATATCTCTTGAGAGACAAATAACCACAGAGAACTGTAAGTGAGCGAATTATGTTATGGCGAAAATAAAAATTCTTGATAGCTTTTGGTTTTCGACTCAAACGTTTATTAACTCAGTATAGCTTGAATTCGGTCTTAAGACTACCTGTATAATTTTATTTGGCATATGCAAATGCCCTCTTGTTTACGCTTAATGTTGCCAGCTAAGCATTTTGCAACGGAAGCGACGGCCACGCTTACGTTGCTCAAGCTTTTGCAACCTGATCCCTTTTTAAATACTTCTGCAAGATTATGCTGATATCGTCATTATCAGCATTCCCATGCACAAGTATATTTGATTGTGTAACTCACGTACTATCAAAAATGGCATTATCAAACACCCCTTCTATGTCTAAAAACATGCCCATAGCGTATTTCATCCTGTCGATGGCCAACTCTACCCTAGCAACAAGATTTTGCATTCCTGACTGCCCTACTATATCGTTTTATTTTGCTATGGCTGGGGCCACCGTTGTTTGGCATTATTCGTGACAGATAGGACAGCGCACACTCGATGCCTTCTTCACAGCGAAATTTGTCCTGACGAACTGTGGTTTTCCGCTGTGATAACCTTTTTTTTTGGAGCATTTCATGATTTCGGCAATTTGGTCCATGATTTTCACTGAGAAGCTGAACAGACAATGACAGCAATTTGTCTAGCTATGCAGCGTTAGACAACGGTAATTAACAGTAAAAGCGACTTCAACTGAAGGGTCAATTAAAAAATATTTACACGTAGGATCAAATAGCTTTTGTTTCTACTTTCTCCACCAGTGTACGTCTAAAATATCAAGTCAATCAATAAGGATACTTTCAAAGAATCTGAAAAATTCTCATAGGTTTAACTACCTCTTTTTCTGTATTCTATCCTATTTTTTTTGTTACTTCTCTCCTTTCATCCTTGACTATATACCCTTTCACTTTCCAGGGCTTTAAATATAATGGGCTTCTTAGCTTGAGTATTTTAGGACAAATCTTTCGGTGCTTCTTGGATCGACTTTTCAAATTTCAACTTCAAATTCAGGGGGAACACCAACATCACTGTTAAATTTTCCAAGAATCAATATTTTTATTGGCTTAAAACACGCATTGAACCTTGTAACGTGTGAGGCAGAAGGTATGTCCTATGAAACTCGGGTTCTTCCTCTAGCGCCTTACGGTGCGGTTTACATGCCGGCGGCGTAATTGGCCCATATTTTTTCGTTGACGAGAACGATCGCCACGTTACTGTGAATGGAAATCGATACCGCGACATGATAAACGATTATTTTTGGCCGCAATCGAATGGTATGGACTTAGACGACATGTGGTTTCAACAGGACGGGGCCACAAGCCACAAGCACACGCTACAATTGATTTGTTGAAGAGTAAGTTCGATGAGCGCATTATTTCCAGAAATGGACCGGTCGTGTGATTTGAGGCTTCTAGACTATTTTCTTTGGGGTTATGTGAAGTCATTGGTCTACAGTAACAAGCCGGCGACGATTTGTGAGCTCAGAGCCAATATTGAACGCGAAATTGCTGGAATTTCGGCCGATTTATGCAAAAGAGTGGTCGAAAATTGGGTTCAACGATTGGACTTCGTAAAACGTGCACGCGGTGGTCATGCAAAAGAAATCGAATTTCATACTTAAATGTATATGTTCAAACTCGATAATAAAAAAAAAAATTAGAAAAAAGTCAAACCGTTTGTGTTTTATTCAAAAAAAAGTTGAAGCGCTCTTACTGAAAAATGCTTTACATGGCTATAACATAGTTCGAAAGCTGTTTTTTTTACCGCACACAGCTTAGCTTTAACAATTTCCATCATAACATTTCGAAGTAAACCATATAGAGGATTTTCGATTGGCTAATTTACTTCTTCGTCTGACACATGAGTCCAGCCAGGTTTTTCCATTTCCTAATAGAAAAAGAAAGCACATTAAATTAAGAAAGCGGGTTGAAATTTCAGGTAGCATACTAAAATTGTATAAACTACTGATCTGTAAAAAAAAAATCATGTTGATAAATACATTTTATACAACTCGAGTTATAGAGATTTGTTGATGCATACAGCACATTTGTAACGCATAAGGCCTGGGTGGACTCTCAAAAATTCCCATGCAATTTGTATTAAGGAATGCAGAAATTAAGGAATGTTATCTGTGTGCATAGCGGTTTTTTAGTCATCATACCAAGAGATGATTCGAATTTTAGTTCAAATGTAGTTTAGCACATGAGCTGAAAAGTTCTGGGGCTGAAACTGTCGCGTTAACGAATGCCAGTTGCGACTTGTAGATTCCCTTGGATTGATTGTCCCTTAGATTTCATGTACGTTGTATTGTTCGTATAAAGATCATCGATAGTTTCAATTATGTTGCTGTACACTTTTTTTGTCTGAGACCTCTTTAAAGTGCTGGAGCAAGACTCGATTAAATGCTTTTGTCAGATCTACGAGGCAGAAGAACGCAGGATAGTTGTGTTCTATGACTTTCTCAGCTGTCTGCCTGAAGATAAATATTATGTCAGTTGTTGATCAGTTCTTTCTAAATCCTTGCTGTTCTTCGCAAATGCTTTTGTTTGCAATTTTTTAGCCACAATCTTAGGGAATAGTTTTTGTACCGCATTTAGAAGTGTTTTCCCGCGATAATAGGCCAGTGCTTTTTTATCGTCTTTTTTGAAATTTGGGATTGTTATGTTTTTTTTCCATTCGTGTGGAACTTTACTTCACGCAATATTTTTTTAAATAATTTATATAGCTCAAATGTAATTAGACATATTTCATTAGCAAAATCAATCCCATCAGTCAAAAGTTGTGAGTGATTTGCTGACCAAAGGCAAGTAATTTCATTGCACCATTCACGGTATTCACCACATTTGACACTCTATGACTATTATCTTTTCTCGGCACTATATTTGACGATTACAGGAACGCATCACGAATCGATTGAAGCCAATCAAGCCATTCAAGCCACACTGAGTACCGTGATAAGCAACTTTTCCTATAAAGACATGTTACCTGCATTGGTTGGTTTAATAACTTTGCAAAATTGTCAATCCAAGCAGAAGACGAAAGCATTGATTAATAAAAAAAAAAATGTTTGCAAAATATACAAGGTGAAGTCCAAAGCAAATAAGACTGGGGTCATAAAAATGTTTTTGATGGCACCATATTTTTAATGAGTTAGTGCGTTGGAAGTTACATCTCTGGCTGACTTCCAGTGAAAGTTTGGTGGCATTCGGTTCAGTGCAAGCGAAGTTATTGCGTCTAAAGTGTCAGTATGTCTGCGTCATCGGTGAAAAAATGAGTTTCGAACAAAGAGCTTTTATCAAATTTTGTTTTCAAATCGGTAAAACGTTCACCGAAACATTTGAATTGATGAAAAGGACATAAATGACAATGAACATAAGGGCCGCCCAAAATCAGTAATCACCGTAAACTCCATCGAAATAGTTCGTAAATTTATGAAAAATGAAACGAAATGAACCATTGAAATTCATGGAATCGGAGTTGAATATCTCCAATGTTTTGGTTATCGCATTTTAACTAATCATTTGGGCTTATGAAAGGTCCGTGCACGTTTCATTCCGCACAAGTAAACTGAAGACCAAAAATTGCTCAGAATTCCACATTTGAAAGATAGCATTAAAGAGGCGAGAAAAGACGAGAGCTTCCTTTACAACATTGTAACTGATAATGAAACGTGATGTTTCCAGCATGAACCTGAAACTAAGCGTCAAAGTGCCGAATGGAAGGTCTTAGACGAGCCACCACTTAAAATGTCAAGTCGATGCTCATTTATTTCTTCGATTCCAAAGGAATTGTTCACAAGGAGTTCATACCAACGGGCCAAACCGTCATTGCAATTTTCTATCTTGGAATTTTGAAACGTTTTTTGCATCGCATTCGTCGAATTCACCCTGAATACCGGGAAGGAGGTAGCTGGCGCTCATTGCTTGATAATGCACCATCTTATCGATCCACTCTTCTGACTGATTTTTTGACTACAAATCGCATTTTAACCATCAATCACTCACCGTATTCGCCTTATATGGCTCCTTGTGACTGTGACCTGTTCGGAAAATTGCATTTGGATATTATAGGAAAACGTTTTGCGTCCGTATAGGCCATCCAAAAGGCTTGTACCGATACCCTGAAGGACATTCCGGTCAATGAGCTGAAACTCTCTTTCGAAAAGTCTTTTAGATCGCGCAAAACAGTGTATCAAGGCCGGGCCAGAGGGGACTATTTTGAATAAATAAACTCGAAGTTATCAGAACAAGGCTCCTGTCGTTTCTATTTTAGTTCAGTCTTGTTTATTTTGGACTTCACCTTGTACACCAGTTGTATGTATGTATTTGCAAAAAGTTTTTTTTTTTGCTGAATAGGGAGTGTAAATGTACATAAATACAGGCACTGTGGCATAAGTAAAGTATAAATCCAAAAATCGTATCAATCACACTTACATTCCAGTAAGTATCCCATCAACATACATTCATAAATACGCACATGTATATGTAAATACATCGCACAAATAAAATTATCGATATCAAAATATGTATCATATAAATACATATCTACAGAATGATTTAAAAATACGAGGCTCTACGTCAAGTTAACTTTTCATGTCCAATTTCGCATTTCCAAAACTTCATAAGCAAGTGATACTTTAAGAAAGCGAAGTGTTTATCTTTACTTCCTAATATACTATATGTAAAACATACATACATTTACGTATTCACTTTTTTGCCTACGTACACCTGTGTTCACAGTAATTGCAGTGCGGCAGATTGCAAAGTCTTATACATTAGATTTTCTCTCTTTTAAATATAGTTCATATAAATACTACAAAAACAACCATATAAGTCGAAGTTTCAAATCCTTTACAAAATTACAAAAAAAAAAATTCAATAAATTTTCTCCAAAATTTCACACTTTTTTAAAAGAAAACTTTCGAAAAATCATATCTAAAATTTTTTGGTTGTCGATTTAATTTTAGCAAGTTAAAAGTGGCTCAAAATTCGCATTGATTTTTAACAGTTCTTTTGTTTGCGATGGCGGCCGCCGTAGCCGAATGGGTTGGTGCGTGATTACCATTCGGAATTCACAGAGAGGTCGTTGGTTCGAATCTCGGTGAAAGCAAAATTAAGAAAAACATTTTAATTTTTTTCCACAAGTTGGTGGAGGATCTTGGCCAAGCACCTAACAGAAGTGTACGCGCCAATTATTTTTGTTTTTGTTTGCGATGTTATACATTTTCTTTCATATGGCAATGCTCGAATATTTTGTTGTACAAGGTGGCGCAAAATTAATCACCCCATCGGAAGACTTATAATATTTGCAAATGACGTCGTAAGTTACAGAGTCCGGCACTTGAAGTGTAACCAATTAAAAAGGACATAAATTTAGTTTGGAAAATTACTTTTATTCAATTCAAAGTAAAAAATGTGTTAAAATAATACAAAATTAAGAATCAATTTACTTTCCTCGAGACTGGTGAATCTTTTAGTTCGGACCTTGCTCTCCAAAATGGCTCAAAGAGAATAATCCATCGGCTTCCCGTCTGGTGAATTAGAGAGCCATTGTATGGACGTTATGAAGTTCGGAACGTTGTTTTTTAGCCATTCTTGGCTCACTCGAGCTTTGTGAGACGGTACCGAGTTCTGTTGAAATGTCCATGGTCTGGCACAGAAATGTTTGTCTGCTCACGGCTTCAAAGCAGCCTTCAGAATAGTTTCCCGATAATATTTCACATTTATCTTGACGCTCGGCTCGATGAAAACGATTGAAGAGTGCCCATCTGCGGTTACTGTTGGCCAATCGATGACTCAAATTCTCGTATAAACGGTCGGTCAAATAAACCTTATCGTTTTGGGAGCTTACGAATTACTCAATTTGAAAAATTGTTTCGTCAGAAAACACAATGTTCGGAAATTGACCGCTTTCGCCCAACTGAAGCAACTCGCTCTCTGAAGTCTGATTTGTTACTGCTTTGATGTGAGATCATGCGCCTGTTTAATCTTGTAAGGCTTGACTTTGAGATCATTTTTCAGTATACGACGGGTGCTAAAGTCAGAGATTTTTAGTTCTCTTGCCATTTGATTGGCACTTCGTCTGGGATTTCGCCCAAGTCGCTTCTTCACGTTTTGTACAGTCTTTGATGACCACCTCCATGACATTTCGCGATGCTACCTGTGTCATTGTAACGAGTAATGGAGCGGTAAACAAAAACTTAATTTACTTTAAGGTGCTGGAGCTCACGAACAATCGCAGGTTGAGATTTTCCAGCCAAATATAATACTAATATATAACACTATTACATTTGAAATCCATCACTGATTTTCTAAGAGACATTTAGCAAATTAATAGACAGCTAATGCGCGAGCGGTCTGAAGTTGGTTACGCTTCGAGTGCCGGACCCTGTAATCATATATGACACTTGTGAAGTAGACAGCCGCAGTATACAAACAGAAAAGCAAAGATACTCGAGAAGAGAGTGAAATAATTGTATCGCTACTTTTTTAACCAACAATCGGTTGGCGGTGTTGTGGCAGCGTGAATAGCGATGACGATTTTGTAATCGTGCCGCGCCGACTAGGCAAACATACCGGCGCTTAGCTGCTTGACTCGAACATATTGTAAATACGCGAGACCTTGTTGGGCATGACCGCCACCGGACTGATCGTTCGGCCAAGAATACCGCGGTTGTGGTTGCCGAAGTCGTTGAGAACGAAGAAACATTACTCAGGTGAGGGGCCGCGCAATTGGGCATCACCAGACGGACCTTATAGTGAATTTGATTGAAAAACGTACCCATTTCCCGTATAAAGTGTAAATAGTGCATCTGTTGTTGTCAATGCCTGCTGACTGCCACTCAAAGCCATCTCCAATCTCAATAGCGAATAGGACGATTTTATGACGAAAATCGTCATGAGTGACGTCTAGTTAAGCGGTACGTCAATAAGTAATAAAATCTTCATTTCTGGTGTACTGAAAATCCACGTTCTCACAAGCATTTCCTGGTTATGCAATCTCCCGTTTTTGTGATTAGGCACGGTTAGAAAGATACTCCGTTTTAACCGCCCCATACTTCTTTTTCTAGGGCCACTTGAAGTCGCAAGTTTAGTATCAAAACTCAGGCAATCGCTGCCTTTAAGGAGAATATTTGACAGAAATGCGAACAGTTATCACCAGAAATTTTGGGGAAAGTCAGGGAACAAATGTGTAAAAGTACCAGTAGCAGCCACTTGCCAACTATTATCTTTCCCACTTAACAGAAAAAATTGTAAAGACACAAAAAAAGAGTTTTATCACTCATCATTATTATTTTTTTGAAGTGAAAACTTCTTTAGAATCGTTGGGAGTGATTTGAGACTCGATGAAACGAAAAAGCGACACTACGAAGCGTTATATGTTGATATACGTATATGTGTGTGGCTGCGTACTGCTGAGCCACGCTAGTATAGTGAGTATTGTAGTATGTATACTACACTGCCTATTACTTGCTTTGGTGTTTAGTTCAACGTCATACGTATGTATGTTTGTATGTATGCTAGTACGTATGTGTGCGCGCCTGCGTATTACGGAGCCACGGTGAGCGAGAAGGCATTATGTATAGCTATACTACACTACCTAATACTTGCTTAGACCAAGCGTTCTACGAATGTTTGTGTGTATGTTAGTTAGTCTGTGTAATATACGCGCTACGACGTTCATAATAGCAACCGCGTGTGCTGTATTGCGTACGTATTTTTATATTCGTAAATATTTTCATTTTTAAATATTTACCGCAATTGCAGGCGGTGTTGCAATATACCCCAATCAAAATGACGGTGCTCGTATTGTAACTCCACAGATAGATCTGAATGCACAGCAACTAGAATCACTGTCTGTTCAGCTCTCTAAAGTGGGAGAAATATGTGCATGCGAAACCAGATTGAGCAATGGAAAAACAGTTTTAATTGTGGCAATTTATATTTCACCGAATCAATCAATAAATATCATCACGGAATTCATTCACGAAAATTTAATAAAGTATACACCAGAAGTATCGCGGATACTTAGAAAAGATTACGATAAAGTTCCAATGGTTTTAAGTGGCGATTTTAACGGAAATTTTGCATTGGACACAGCGGTTCCTTTAATTGACTTTCTCAATACAACATTCAATTTAAAAATGTGTAACAATCGCACTGAATCGACAACACGATCAAAAACAACAATTGACGCGGTATTTCAAAGATATGTTGACGACATCGAAACCAAAGCATTTGTATCATATTTTAGCTATCATAAGCCACTCGTATCATTTGTTGAAATTGAAAACATTGAGGATGAATAATAAAGAAAATAAAATATGAACTTTATAGCAATATTGTAATGCACCTATAATTATCCCGCTCCTAATGCTGCTTTCGTCTCATTCTCTCTCAGTTTGTTTTACGAAAGGTTTCACTTCTATCGCGTTTAACCGTTAGACTGGTATTTTTTTTTTCTTAAATTTATTCCAAACCAAAATTGGAGAATTAATTTTGCGTCAGCTGAAAAAAAATTTAATTGTCAAAGCGATCTTCGAGCCAATTAAACTTCCACTTTAATGCATATCAAATAAATTTTTTTCTAAAAATTAAGATTAAAAAGTTTGAAATTTGGTCGAAAATTTGTTGAATTTTTTAGATTTTGTAGGTACAAAGTTTGAAACTTTAAGTTAAATGGTTTTTTAAGTCTAAACAATATTTTTTATAAAAAAATTAAGTAAATAGTCAGAACTTTGCAATGCGTCGTGCTGCTATTATTTTGAACACAGGTGTATATGAAGTTATACTTTAACTTCTTGTAAGTTAGAATACATACAAACTTACATACACACATAAATCCATACATATATTAATACATAAATACATAGATACCTACATACTCCAGAAGCTGGACGGACCATCTGTCAGTCGCACATTTGCAAGGTAATAACAAAAGTTATTGAAATTCATATTGAATTAGAGATGTGCATGAAATGCCTTAGATATGCGAGTACACACTTCACCATAAATACATACATATGGGAACTTGTGAGCTCATATACACCCTTATATGTACGCACAGAGCCTCGCTGAACCGCATACATGCATACATATGCAAATATAATATATAAAATATACGAGCATAAATATGGAATTTCCCTGCCGGAAAATGTCAATATGGTGCAATATTTTATAGCTCACAGCTGGGACTAGTTTAGAACTAGACCATCTAGGGGCAGCCCTGAAGTGGATATGTACAAACAAATGCAAAAATAAACTAGACATGCAAAATAAACTAGACTAAAATAGAAACGACAGGAGCCTTGTTCTGATAACTTCGAGTTTATTTCGAAATAGTCCCTTCTGGCCCGGCCGCGATACACTGTTTTGTGCGATCTAAAGACTTTTCGAAAGAGTGTTTCAGCTCATTGACCGGAATGTTCCTTCCTCCTTCGCTGTATTCAGGGCAAATTCGATGAATGCGATGCAACAAACGCTTCAAAATGCCAAGATAAAAATTGTATTGAGGATTTGGCCCATTGGCAAAAACTCCTTGTCAACAATTCCCTTCGAATCGTAAAAACAAATGAGCATCGACTTGATTTTCGACCTCTCCAAACACGTGTTTTTGGGTGGTGGCTCATCTAGCGCCTCCCATTCGGCACTTCGACGCTTAGTTTTTGGTCCTCAGTTAACTTGTGCGGAATGAAATATGCACAGACCTTTCGTAAGCCCAAATGACCAGTTAAAATGCAATAAATCGATGTTGTCCTCAAAACCATCTCTGCAACGTGTAAACCACTCATGAACTCTGGCACGAGATAGACAATCATCGCTATAAACTTTTTTCATCAATTCAAATGTTTCGGTAAACCAATTTTAAACCAAAATTTGATATTAGCTCTTTGTTCGAAACTCAATTTTGTACCGATGACGCTAACATACTGACTCTTTAGACGGAATAACTTCGCTTCCACTGAACCGAATGTGACCAAGCTTTCACTGGAAGTGAGCTTGTATAATACGAGGTGGCACAAAGTTAATCATCCAATTTTGCTTTTGAATAACGTTTTACTATATAAAAAAAAATTAAGTGGTGGAAATCTTTATTTGAGCTTCGCGCTTGTCTGTTTGTATACAGCCGCTGTCTAGTTCACAAGTGTCAAATATGATAAACGTACGACGCCATTTCCAAAAATTATAAACTTTCAGATAGGCTGATTAATCTTGCGCCACTTTGTATAAACAACTGGAGAAAGCAAAAAACAATGACCAACAACAGACAGAAGCCGTTAATAATTTGATTAAAACTCGACAGATAGAAATATCTGACATATCAACTGATTATAGCATTTTTGGTCCAATCCATAATAAACGGATACATTTGTTATGAAGTAGCGATGAATGGTTGCAAAGTTGATTTTGATCTCATTTCAATTTGAATTTCCATACTTATAAAACGATCTACTGGATTGAATTTGCACTGAGCACTAATTTAATATTTTTTTGTACTAAAAATTAATTGTTTTTGTTTTATAAATACTTATATGGATTTCATTATTATTTCTTTTACACAGTTTTTTGGGAAAACATTTAGCATTTTTTCTTCTTTATGTCGCATAGATTTGTTTTGCACGCATTTCTAAGGCACATAACTTCCGTGCAAAAATAGAGTTAGGTGTATAAAAATTTGATAACAAAATATCATAATCTGACATTTAACAGGTGGCACAAAATTAATCACCCTATTTGGTACTTCGTTAGATCTGCAGTATCTATTTTCATTCTCTACAAGACTCTCCCGCAAATAATAGAATAATTTTCTGCCAATTTCTTAATTGAAAGGCATAGTTTTCCGAGTCTATTTGAATTAGGAAATAATATAGTAAAAGGTCAGTTGGAAAAAAAAAAATGTGAGCCGTCATGGGACGCCTGGCAGATGTGAAACATCGTGTGTGTACAAGTAATATGCATAACAGATAATATTATTACAGGAATTAAATATATCCTAATGAAAAAATGAGGTATTACGAATTTCTTACAGAAAATGGTAACTTTATTTAACAAACATTTATTTACATGTGATATCAAAATTCGATATTAATATCAAGCCACAATTTAAATATTTTCATCTGTGACTTCAGTAATAGTTATATTCGATGTTTCCTCTGCCGGTATTACTATGACGATTGGTCGATGATAACTAAAGTACGTTACAAAAGTATTGGATGAAATATTATCAAGATATCTCACAAATACAGCATCTATTCTTGTTCTATATTTGGTAGTAGATTCTCTTGGATTGTTGTTGATATGCAATTGAAATTCTTTTTGAAGTGTGCTTTGAGTGCTGAAATTTTTTGAATTTTCAGGTGGCGCAAAATTAATCATCCAGTTTTGTATTTGAAAATTATTAAATAAAATTAAATAAAAAAATGACTTTGAGTGATGAAATTTTTTGAATTTTCAGGTGGCGCAAAATTAATCATCCAGTTTTGTATTTGAAAATTATTAAATAAAATTAAAAAATATTAAATAAAAAAATGATTTTGAGTGAGGGAATTTTTGAATTTTCAGGTGGCGCAAAATTAATTATCCAGTTTTGTATTTGAAAATTATTAAATAAAATTAAAAAAATAATAAATAAAGAAATTATATTGAGTGATGACTTTTGACCTTTACGCCCGCCATTGCTTGTCTGTTTTTATACAGCAGCTCTACACTTCACAAATTTCAATTATGATTGACGTACTGCACTATTTGTAAAAAATATAAATAATCCGATAGCATGATTAATTTTGTGTCACTTTGTATGATAACCAAAATTAAACTTCTTTCTGCTGTGGCTCTACTTTCTGTGACCTTTTGATATATTCCAACTCAAACACTGACCTTCGTCATTTCTTCGCACAGAGAGCGCGCCTCAAAGGTGCCCACTCTAACCAGCCTTCCAGTTTCCCATGAATTCTCTGTAATCGAATTCCTATTATCTACATAGCAAATTACCGAACACATTCAAAAACACATAACACACCAACATTTACTAAGCACTCACGAGCATCCAACTTGCCGCTCTTTAGCAACTCTACATTTGTCTCTCTACCATGGCACACATACTAACACACTTTAACCCACATCATTTGTGAGTTGTTCCTTTGAAATTGGCTTAGCACTTCTCATACTACTACACATAAAATATATATATGTATACCTAAGTATAGCGTGGCGACCCGTCGCCACGCCAACGATTCGGTTTACAAGTGGGCCTACAGATTTTTCACATCAAAATTTCAAAAAGTCTGCTCCTGCAAAAAAATAATTTTATGAATTTCCACATCCCTTTTTGTATGCCATACATTTTTTTAACCAAGAACTTCTCGAAGTCTTCGCAGGTAAGTAAAAACAGAAGTGAAGAAGAATTTTACCACTTACATATATCTCATTCTATGTCCATATTGAGCAAGCAGCAACAATGTGTGCATAGATGCAAACAGGTGGGATAATTCCAGGAATGCTAATATTTCCTTCAAGCAAAGGCCCTCTTTTAAAACATCAAAGTACTTGCAGACAATAGATATCTGAATTTTTACTGTTACAGTTTTGTTCGCCGATAATTCAATGGTTCTGAACCCTTTCCCATTTTCACGAATTTTAACAGGTAGGCGGGTGACAATGCGCCTCTTGACAATACAGGCTAGGGACACCCTGGAAAAACCTGACGTCATGTTTGGTTTTTACAAGTGATGAAGTAATGAGTGCAGATTTTACCTGCGCCAATATATAACAATGGGAAAAGATAGAAGCCATTACATCATAAACGAGCGAAGCCATAACAAAAAATAGGTCTGTACTTTCCTGTTTTCAAAGAACGCCTTTGTTTGAAGTAAATATTTGTCACTTGTCACCTGCTTGCATCTAGACACTGTTGTTGCTTGCTCAATATTTAATAGCTCCTATCCAAAATTAAATATTTAAATAGACTCTGAAGCAGAAATATTCCTTTGTTAGTTTGCGTGTATGGGACATATAATATGGTGTAAGATGTATGATATGACGGAGAATGTGACATAGCGTCATATTCCAAATTACAGACATAAATAAATCGTTAAAAAATAGTAAAGATGTCAGTAGATTAGTGCATCATATTAGAATTTTTTTGCTTCTAACAGCGGAGCGGAGCAGAACAGTTGATCCCGCGTTGTGCGCTACCTGCTCCACTACTAACCTGTTCAACTTTCGAGCTGTAGCGAGTGAAAAAGTTAAAACTAGGAAATACCGGAGCATTTTCAATCTGTTTTTCCGAGAACCGCTGCATTATTTTCCCAGATATTGACAACCGGCTCACTTCTCGCTGCAAGTATGCAAACAAAAGGAAGAGGAGGCACCTGTTTTTCACATAGAATTCTGAAGGCCCAATCCACTATTCAAGCATCCTTGAAAGAGAATGGCACATCCGTTGAGTAAGTTTAATCAGGTTTAATCTATTATTCTACTTTTACAAAAAATTTTATGAATACACAAACAAAAAACACAACAACAAAGAAGGTTTCTACCCACCTACTTTTACCGAAAGCAAAAATTCTTATTTACCTTTTCTTCAGTTCATTACTTAAACTAAATGAGTCTATTTTTCGTTCTTTTTGTTTTGTTTCAGCTCAAGGCTCAATTAACAATAAAACAACCCTTAAATTAAAACAAAATTTTAAACTAACATATCTTTTGTTGCTTCAACTCGTTAATTGTTTTGCTTGTGCTCTGCTTGTCTATCATCTTTGCCTGCTAGTGGCAAATCTTGTTAGACAAATTTGTTGTTGTTTTCACATGCAAATTTTTGTCAAGTAAGTAGAGAAATGGTGAATCGAACACGCCTGCTGTTTCACGGATTGGACTATGACTGTGTAGAAGCAGCGCAGTGTTTGTCGCGCCCTCGTAAAACAGATTAGAAAAAATTGGCATTGGCGACTATAAAAGGGCTCTCTCTAAACTTCACACATTCATTTCGAATCTAACAAACGACTCGCTCGCTTCGCTCGTGCAAGAAGTTCTTTTTTCTAGGAAGAAAATTAAATTAAGGAATGTCACGAAGACGTACGCTTTTATATCTGGCGCAATCTTTGTGGCTGGAGAGTTCAGAGTGCGAAGATGAGATTACCATGGAAATGGAATATACGCAGTGGAGAGCGGGAATTGGCGAACAACGCTCATCGTCACCTGTAGGTGACTTACGAACCCAATACCTTAACATGACGGAAGCCGAAAGGGCGGCACTACGGGCGTTGTTGACTTTACGTCATGGACGCATTCTCGAACCTGAATAGCTAAGCATCACAGAACAGGTAATGTCCGTTTAGTTAATAATTTGGGTTTGCGCCGTTTGCTTCAGAGTTGGTTGCAAAGAACCTGAATTTCATGTAAAAGAGGCACCGCGTTGATATAGCCAAAGACATGATTCCCCGGGCTGAATCATTACCGAAGACGAGACGTGGGCTAATGAGTACGACACACAATACAGACATCAGGCGAGCAGACGAGTGAAAGAAAGAAAACCACGTCACGTTCACAAAAGAAAACGATGTCACGGCTCTATCCTCATTGCCTCTATATATTACTACTAAAAAAATACGAATAAAATGTGTTTAATGAAATTCAAGTGTTTTATTAGCTGTTGAAAAGGTGTATAGAGATATGTGTATAGAAGACATTTAAGGAGGTATGGCCAATATTTATGCTTTAATCGACTCTCAGCGATTTTGAGAGAATCAGCTGATTGGCTAACGCCACATGGGCCATAAAAGTAGTTTGTTTACGAAAAAACTGAGATTGTGTTAATGATATACGAAAAAAATCAACATTAGTAATATTGATTTGATTATGACAGATATATCAATTTTGTTTTTAATTACCGTTATATGGGAGGTGGGCATTGTTATTCACCGATTTCGTTCATTTGAGTAGCTAACCACCCCGGATAAAGGGTAGTAGCCAGGCTTCACTACTATACATATAATAATTTTTGCCCGCGTTATCGTGCGCATGGTCGGACGGACGGACAGCCTTGGCTAAATGGACTTCTCGCAACATTCTGACCATTTTGGTATATGTGTATGTAAATGTCTATATCTATGTCGAGTCGTGTGAGCTGTTGTTTGAGCAAAATCACAATCCCCTTGGGCTCAAGTGCACGGGTATACAAAAATTTCTTTACGCGATTGAGATGGAGGACAACAAGTAAGTGATTGCTGGTTTTTTATTCAACATAATTTATTTATTGTTTTACCGAAAAATTAAGTTCGAGGCGCTCAAGTTGTTGGTTAGTTGATTGGAAGTTTATATATACATATATATGGCACGTACACCCTCTTTGGGTGTTTGGGCGAGCTCCTCCACCTATTTGTGGTGTGCGTGTTGAGGTTGTTCCAAAAATGGGGGGGGCCTACAGTTTTAAGCCGACTCCGAACGGCAGATATTTTTATGAAAATCTTTTTGATGGCAGAAATACACTCAGAGGTTTTCCATTGCCTGCCGAGGGGCGACCACCATTAGAAAAAACTTTTTCTTAATTTTAGTATTTCACTGAGATTTGAACCGACGTTCTCTCTCTGAATTCCGAATGGTAGTCACGCACCAACTCATTCGGCCACGGCGGCAGCCGATTCGAAGTTTGGTTTGGCATAAAATAAATCGATTTTTTTCGGGAAAGTATTGCAAAAAAATGAAAATAGATGCAACAGATCTAACAAAGTACCAAATCTAAGGAATTTTTTGTTGCTATACAATAGGTCAGTATATCAAAACTTCTGATGAGCTCTTTCAAATTTCACATTCTATTCAAAATAATTGCTGCAGCAAATTAGCAGCTGAGCTGCAGCAATGGAGTATCAAGGTAATGTGACCATAACAATTTTATTTTTGAATAATTTTTTATTAAATACAAAAAATGATTTTGAGTAATTGATATACTTAATATATGTGACCTTTACTCACTCCATTGCTTGTCTGTTTGTATACTGCAGCTGTCCAGTTCACAAGTGTCAACTATGATTGTCGTGCGACGGCATTTGACAAATTATCAATCTTCCGATAGGGTGCTTAATTTTGCGCCACCTTGTACGTATGGATCGAATACATTTCGACTGCACCTATTCCCGAGAGACAATTAAATTTTCGTGCAGGTTGTCTATGTATAGGTAGATTTCTGTGCAATATGAGTTGACATGCAAACAGTACCCCCTACTGCGTGACGCACTCATAGCTGCCACAATTCATGAATACGCGTTAATGCTTCTGACACGCTGACTTTGTCTGCGTTTTTTTATTTATACCTATAAATACATGTACGTGTTTGGTGTTGTTTTTCTGTCATCGTTCCTTTCTGTATGTGTTACTATTTTTTCTGCCTAGTCAATTTACTGGGTGAGTTTCGCTTTTGCTTATCATTGTCGTGGATATTCATACAGACGTCAAACATACATACATGCGTATAACTGTATATCAGTGTGAGTGGCTTTTCTTGGGGCATCTATAAACATTTTTCAGGTGATTGTGTCAACTTATGAAGTAAGTGAATATATCTGTCTATGTATATGTGTGCGTACTTATAAAAAGATATGGGATGTTGACACTTGTTTCAGGTGGCTTGGGCTCTGGGGATTACCATAGAAATAAGAAAGTCATGATAATACATTTACAATAAAAATATCAGAGTAAAAAAAAATTGAAATAAAATTACTTGTGACTAAATATAACTTCAAAAGGTAAGCCATCTTGTGATACCATGATTAAGAACGATATTCAGGGGATGTTTGAGGTTCAGCTACGTTCCTGTATTGTGGAGAAAAGCTAGAGTTGTGTTTATTCGAAAAGCGAGAAAAAGCAACCCTCTCTAAGGCGTTAGAATATAAGAAGTATGCTCTAGGAGTATTTCTAGATATATCAGGGGCCTTTAACAACGTGACAAAAGATGCTATTTTAAATAGCATAGAGTCACTTAATGTGCAACCCCCGGTTTATCTATGGATAAGGCAGCTATTAGCTAGCAGAAAGATAGGAGCGGAGTGGAACGATGCGAGCGTCACCAAATATGCATGCAGAGGTACTCCGCAAGGTGGGGTACTATCACCTCTATTATGGTTACTTGTAGCAAACGAACTGCTCAAGAAATTTGGCGGAGGGCCATCAAAACTAGTGTCATATGCAAATGGCATAGCTATAGCAGTTACGGGAAAGTACCTGGACACCATCAGTAATGTGATGAATAACGCACTTAAAACGGTACACCAATGGAAATCTCACGCAGGGCTAGGGATAAACGCGGAAAAAACGGACATGGAACTTTTTACCAGGAAGTACAAGGTCCCAGCGTGGAACCTCCCGAAGCTAGGCAACAACGAACTACTTCTCAAAGATCATGCGAGGTACCTCGGAGTAATACTAGACAGTAAATTTCTGTGGAAGCACAATGTTGAGGAAAGGATGAAAACGGCCAGTAATGCGTTGTACGCATGTAAAAATGCTGGGCGTTACTTGGGGTCTATCACCCTCTCTGATGCATTGGTGCTACCCGGTAGCAGTTAGACCGATAATGCTGTATGGGGCCTTAGTATGGTGGACTGCGACAAAAAAACTAACATACTTAATGCCACTGGAAAGGATTCAGTGACTCGCGCCTCTGTGCATAACAGAAGCGATAAAAACCACTCCAACGGTGGCGCTGAAAATGATACTTACTTGCCCTTATGGCGAAAAACCTGGCAGCGAAATCCGCGAGGAGGTTAGTGGCTGCGGGGGTATTCACCTGCAGAACCTTCGGTCACAGCTCAATAGGAAAGTGGAGCTCAGGTTGCACGGACTACATGACTCCCTACTTTAATTGGTTTCGTACTACAATTGAAGACGAGGGATGGCACAAAGGCATGAAGCCTGGCCATAGAACTTTTCACATCTACACAGACAGCTCTAAAACTTTAGGCGGAGTGGGAGCGGCCATTTACTGCAACTGTTGTTGACTTTGTGAATAAATATTGTCGGGGGCTTTGGAGTTTAATCACGGGCTATCGAGTTGTATCTTTTTCGACACTACGGCTTGCCAATTGTTAGCGTGTACAATTTTGCTGGTAGAAGGTTGTGGGTAGGCATCCTGCTGTAGATAAAGCAGCTGCAGCTGTTGTTGTAGCAGCTGAATTTGTTGCTACACATTTACCTTCGAATTATTTGGGGCATTTCGCGAATTGGTATAGAGTCAAGGGTGGGACTGAAACATTGGGTGCTCCAGGCTGTTGAGAGAACTCTATGGTTCGACATCAGCTCCTTCTCTTGTCCATTTTGTTGTCGTTGGCTGATTTTTGCAAGATTTGCTGCATATTTTGTCGCAAAGGAGTGAATTTGGGAGTATTTTTTTGTTTTTGGTGTTGCGGTTTCTGGTTTCCACCGCCCCCAGTGGGCAATCACCATCTTATTAGTTGTTCGTGAGTTTTATTCCGAATAATTATTTCACTTGAAAATATTCTTTGGCAACTCTCTTCAAATAGTTTGCAGCATAAAAGCAAAAATTAATATGTCAGGTCAGTCCATAAGTTCGTGCGTTTTTTAAAGGTGGTTTTAAAATTATTAATAAAGATGTTTAAAGTATTTATTAACCCTAGACGGACATTCTTCGTCGTTTCGACGACGCTCGATTGCATTTAACTGCTTATCAAAATTTCCGATTATTGTTTTTCTTTAATTTTCGTACAGCTTTAGTCGTTGCTGAGCTTTAGTTGTGAGCGTACGTTCATCTGTATTAGTTGCTTGTAAGTACCGTTTTAAAAAATTTGCGTCGTCGCAACGACGAAGAATGTCTTTTGTGTGACTTTTGAAACAAAATAATATATCGCTTTTAGGATTTTTTTTGTCTTAAAAACTTTTATATAATTCAATTCGACATGACAAAAAAAGCCTTTTTAAATGACAAGGAAATTGAAAAGTTTCTTGCTGAAGTCGATGACTTAATAAATTCGGATGAAGATGGTATGCCATTGGCGAGCTTGAGACAGACTTGGGAGAGCTAAGGGACGAAGGAAATTCTTCTGAAGAGGTTTCTGCAGACGAAGATGATGTCCCGTTGAATGTGTTGCTTGAAGAGTCTGATATAATTACTTTCTCAAAAACCATATTACGTGGAAAAACCCGTCATAAGTGGTCGACGCAAAAAGCTACGTCTCATTGATATGGACAAAATATTGTACATTAAACACGTGGTCCTACTCGCTTGTGCAAAAATATTGTGGATCCACTACAAGTTTTCAGACTTTTATAACAGACACCATAATTGAAGAAATTGTTGAGTGGACCAACATCGAATCAGCTCACTAGTTCAACAGTGGAGAGGTATCAGCAAGCAAAAAAAGAAAGATTTGCGCGATTTGTCCATCATCCAAACGTCGAATGTCCAAATCTCAAAAAAGCTTGTGTGGGGAGCATAAAATTGATCTATGTGCCTCATGTGCAAAATAAAGTTAAAGACCTATAAAACAGAGTTTTATTTTTAGTTTTAAGCAAGGTACATTTACCTTTTTAAAGTTTTAATGAATTTTAATTTGATTAATATTACTTTTTTGTTGAAGTTCGTCAGCGGCTATGACCAAAAAAAATTTTTTTATTGAATATGAATATTTTTAATTTTAAGTCTTACTCGTATATTATATATATAATTGGCGCGTACACCCTTTTTGGGTGTTTGGTCGTATTTGTGGTGTGCGCCTTGATGTTGTTCCACAAATGGAGGGACCTACAGTTTCAAGCCGACTCCGAACGGCAGATATTTTTATGAGGAGCTTTTTCATGGCAGAAATACACTCGGATGTTTGCCATTGCCTGCTTTATATTATTATATTAAAATAAATAAACAAGCATTAAAACTATTAAATAAATATTTAGAGTAAAATACTGCATTTATATTTTATTATTTTTGGGTGTAGGTGCAATCTGAAGAAAGCTTAAAAAGAGTGGCCGTCGTTTCGACGAAGAATTTTTTTAGTGCACTAAAAATGTGAATGTCCTTCTAGGGTTAATCAATAATATATTTCCCCTTCATTATTTACAATGTTTTTCCAACGTTTAGGTAAATTTTTAATTCCCTGCTCAAAGTAGTTTTGGGGAGTAGTTCTTGTTACTCATATGGGATTAAAGTCCACGGAAAAGGTGATAATCACAAGGTGCAATATCCAGAGAATATTGTGCATGCGGTATTAGCTCCGATCCGAGCTCGTTCAGCTTGCCTAATGTTTTCCTTGCGTTCTGAGGTCTTGCGTTGTCGTGGTGAAACAAAACTTTGCGTTTATTCACTAAAGACGATTGTAGCATACGTATAATTTAGCATTAAGTATTTTAGCATACTATGCGTATGCTACACGATTGATTTTTGTTAAGTGCCTCATTCAGGTTTAATAGCTGATGGGAATAATAATCAGCAGTTATGGTCTGGTTTGGTTCCAGAGGTTCATAATAAAAAATACCGGCCATATCCCATCAAATAAACAGGAGAATCTTCTTGGGGTGAAGGCTATCTCTAGGGGTCGGCTCTGGTGTTTCATCTTTATCTAACCATTGGCGTTTGCGAGCAGGATTATTGGAGAGGGCCCATTTTTCATCACCAGTAACGATACGGTTCAAAAAACTTTCATTTTCAAGCCGTTGCAGCAGCTGAGAACACACATTCACTATCTGCTGAAGGTTGGCGACGGAAAGTCTATGCGGAACCCATTTTCCTAGCTCTGAAACCTTTTCCAACTGAACCAGGTGCCTGTGATCTGTCCCATGCGATGAATTTAACTTCTGAGTTATCATATCGACTGTGAAATTTGGCTCAGCTTCCACGAGTTCGAGCAAGGCGTCGGAGTTGAAGACTTCAGGACAACCAGCGCGCGGGGCATCCTCCACGTCGCAGTTACCACTTCGGAATTTTGAAAACCATTTTTGCACAGTCCTTACACTCACGGCATTCTCTCCATGAACAGTGTTTATTTCTGCAGCAGCAGTTGTTGCATTTCTACCACTTTTATAAAAAAAATACAAAATATGCCTCTTATACGCGTTCGAAGATTCCATTTTATTTTTGAACAACAAGTGCTTCTATCCGCGATTAAAATCACTTGTTGAATACACAATATATCAAAGAAAATATAAATTGTTCCGTTATATTCCGCGAATAATTTTTGGTATGCAAAAATCGTACAAAAGTGAAATTATGGGTAAAACACGCACGAACTTATGGACTGACCTGTATTTCAGTTAGACGTAACACATGTACTACCCTTTTTTCGGGGTAGTGTGGTAATCACATGGGCGAATTACCATATAACAGTAATTAAAAAAATTTATATCCCTGTCATGAACATTTTGTATTACTGAAACTTGGTGCAACTGAAAGAAATACGACTTAAGAAATATGTATAAAAAATGTAAGTGCCACGAAGAAATATGAGTGGAGACTGTGTTAACTTTTTTCGAATACCACCAACACGGTTTTTTCATAAACAAGTAAAGTTTTTTCGTGCAAACACCGTATTCCCTGATATAGTCTCGTGCGACTTCTTTTTGTTTCCCAAGTTAAAGCTACCACTTCATGGAAGGAGATTTCAGTCGATAGAGGAGATCAAAGAGAATGCGACAAAGGAGTTGAAGGCCATACCTTCGTCGGCCTACGAGGGGTGCATGGAGGACTGGGTTAAACGTTGACACATATGTGTTGCTTCAGACGGGTCATGAAGCAGCTAAATAAATTTGCCTGGAATTTAACTCTGTTTTGTTTTATTTAAACAATCTGCTCCACTATACACCTGTTCAAGTTCCGAGCAGTAGTAATTTCAATCTCTGTTTCCAAGAACCGCTGCATTATTTTCCGCGAGCTTGACAACCGGCTCACGTCAGTGCTGCAGGTATGCAAACAAAAGGAAGAGGAGGCACCTGTTTGTCACATGGAATTCGGAAGGCCCAATCTTCTATTCAAGCATCCTTGGGAGAGAATGGCAAATCCGTTGAGTAAGTTTAATCAGGTTTAATCTATTATACTTTTACAAAAACTTTACAAGAAATTGTATGAATACACAAACAAAGAACACAACAACCAAAAATGTTTCTACCCACCTACGTTTACCGAAAGCAAAAATTCTTATTAACCTTTTCTTCAGTTCATAACTAAATTAGTCTATTTTTCCTATTTTTGCTTTGTTTTAGCTCAAGGCTCAATTAACAATAAAATAACTTATAAATTAAAACAAAATTTTAAAATAACATATCGTTTGTTGTTTCAACTCATTAATTGCTTTGCTTGTGCTCTGCTTGTCTGTCATCCTTGCCTTCCAGTGGCGAATCTTGCAAGAGAAAAATTGTTGTTGCTTTTACACGCAAATTTTTGTCAGGTGAACAGAGAAATTGTGAATCGAAGACGCCTACTGCTTCACGGATTACACTTATGGATGTGTGAAAGCAGCGCAATGTTTGTCGCGAACTCGTAAAGTAGAAAGAACAATTGGGTCTCCGCACCAATAAAATGCCTCTCCATAAACTTCACACTAAGGTGAAAATCTGAAGAATGTCTCGAGTACGTAAGCTGACATATCTGGCGCAAACTTTGTAGCTGGAGAGTTCCGAGTCTGATGATGGGACTAACATGGAGATGGACTGTGTGCAGTGGAGATGGGGAATTGGCGAACAACGCTCATCATCACCTGTGAAGGACTTACAAATCCAATACCTCAACAAGACGGAAGCTGAAAAGGTGGCACTACGGGCGCTGTTGACTTGAAGTCATAGACGTGTGCTCGAACCTGAATTTAATTTAAGTTTTTATTACTTGTTGCAAAGGTGTTGGCCAAGATTAGATATTTAATCGGCTCTGAGCGAATTTGCAAAAAATCAGCTGACTGGCTGACGTCGCATGGAGCATGGACGCGATTTGTTTACGAAGAAATCGTGTTGGTGGTATTCGAAAAAAGTTAACACAGTCTCCACTCATATTTCTTCGTGGCACTTACATTTTTTATACATATTTCCTAAGTCAAATTTCTTTCAGTTGCACCAAATTTTAGTAATTTTGCTATGTTCATGACAGGGATATACATTTTTTGTAATTTCTGTTATATGGTAATTCGCCCATGTGATTACCACACTACTCCGAAAAAAGGGCAGTACATGTGGTAGGTCTGTCTGAAATATATTAATTTTTGCTCGAGTTATCGTGGCAGACACCTATGGCTATATTGTACTTAACATCCTCGCTGTCCCTCAGCATCTGTGAAAAATAAAATTAAAAGAAAAGAACATAAAAATTTTTCTACGACTGCATGCAAAGCAACAAAATAAACAACAGAAATTGCAAATTTACATAATAAAAAAAGAATAAATAAATTATTGTAGCTGACTCACAGATGAATTAAATAATAAAAAAAAATATATTGCATACTTTTATGCTGCAAACTATTTGAAGAGAGTTGCCAAAGAATATTTTCAAGTGAAAAAATTATTCGGAATAAAACTCACGAACAACTAATAAGATGTTGGTTGCCCACTGGGGGCGGTGGAAACCAGAAACCGCAACACCAAAAACAAAAAAAAAAACACTCCCAAATTAACAACTTTGCGACAAAATATGCAGCAAATCTTGGAAAAAGTAGCCCAACAACAACAAAATGGATCATAGAGACCTCTCAAGCACCTGTAGCACTAAATGTTTCAGTCCCATCTTTAACTGAATCCCAAATTCCAAAATTACTCCAAATAATTCGAAGGCAAATATGTAGCAACAAATTAAGGTGCTACAACAAAAGCTGTAGCTGCTTTATCTACAGCCAGACACCTACCCACAACCTTCTACCAGCAAAATTGTACAAGGCCACTATAGGCAAACCGTAGTGTCGAAAAAGATACAACTCGATAGCCCGTGATTAAACTCCAAAGCCCCCGACAATATTTATTCACAAGGTCAACAACAGTACCCAGAAATCGCCCAAATCCCGTACCACTTGATGCTCATAATAGTAATCAGGTTAAAATACAATAATTTACCCCAGAAGCATACAAACTTATTGTGACCCTATTGGAGGACAAACAAACGGAATTTTACACTAATAAGCCCTAGCAGGAGAGAAACTTTAAGGAAATACTTAAACGTATGCACCCTTCCACATCCAGAGAAGATATTTCACAAGAGCTGAAAGAGCTCGGTCATTCAGCCGAAAATATCTACAACATCAAGCATAGAAGCACCCAAAACACCACTCCCCAATTTATGAAGTAAAGTATCTGCTCAACACGAGAATTATCTTTGAATCCCCACACCCAAAACGTCGAATTCCATAATGCGCTAAATGCCAGCAGTACGGCCAGCAGTTTGTATTAAATGTATTGGATCCCACTTTTCCTCAGACTGCTTGCGTAAAAACAAAACAGACGGCGCAAAATACGCCGTGTGCGCAGGGAATCACCCTGCCAATTATAACGGATGCATGGTAAACAAAAATTTGCAAAAGCTCAAATACCCACCACTGAGAAAGAAGGATGAGAACCCTACACCTCTTGCCCAGCCACAAGGTTCATCTAGATACATTTCTGTCACCCAACCGCCCAAGCACAACCAGAACTCGCTTTCATCTTCAGCCGCCCAACCCAAAGAAACAACACCCAAGACATCAAGTGAAATGTGAGAAATGATGAAGCTTCTCAGACAAGTCTTGCAACAAGTCTGTTCAATGATGGTTCTGCTTGTAAGTCTCAAGACACAAAATTGAATCCTTCAAACCCATGAATATTCTTATTTGTAACGCCAATGGGCTCTATATCACACTATGCTTCTCGATGAAAAATCTCATGCTGGCTTAAATTCTTACTGTACAGAAGCTGTTGAAGCCACAAATATTCTTGTGGAAAACTCGAAAGTCCCACTCACGATCTCATCAGTATACACCCCACCCAAACATGCTATCAAGGCAAAAGAGTATACAAAATTCTTCAAAATCTTCTTTACAATGCAAAGCACACTCAATGGGGATCACGATCCTCTACCGCAAAAAAGTCGTCAACTCTTAGCATCTATAACCAAATTGAACCTCATCACAGCCTCCACAGGCTCCTCCTCTTGTTCACCCAAGAGCTCCAAGATATTCTCCTAACATAAGAACATAACGCACAACTCCAGAACTACTCCTCAGTAACCTCCATGTAACCCCTCCCACTGACTACTCTCTTTGGAAAGCTGCCAAAAATTTAAAAATATTAGTTTAACACAATTAGCCATTAAAGTAGAAAAAAAAAAAATAATAAACAGATCTCGAAAAAGCTCACACATTTGCTCGGTTCTTATCCCGAGTTTTTACACAATATGAAATCGAAGCCTCGCTAAGCACTGCTCAAAAGTCAAAGACGCCCTGCAAGTCATTGTTGGTCAATCGACCCGACCCAATAAAAATTATCCCTCAACCAGGAAAAAGTGCCAAGAAAGTGGTTTTTATTGCCCCATCAATTTATTGTCCATTGCTTCCAAAGCCCTCAAGCCCCAAGAGACACTCTACCCATAAACTTCTATCAGTCCTACCTCAAAGACCGACATTTCTTTGTTAAGCAAAACGAAGAACATTCTGAAAAAGTTTAACTGGAGCACTCCAGGGTGGCATATTGGGCCCAGTCCTATGCTTACTCTACACCCACGATTTACCAGGAAATGTGAGGAAACTCGGAACTTTTGCAGATGACACCGCTGTTCTCGCAATTGACTCTAACCCCCAGAAGGCTACACTTAAGCTCCAAGAAGGACTTGATAATTTAACTCAAAGGTCAAAAGACTGGAGAATAAAATCCAATGAGACAAATCAATTCAAGTATCTTTTACACTCAACCGAAGCATTCGTCCACTCCTGACACTCAAAAATGTAATCATACCCCTAAATAATGCTACGATATATCTTGGAATGCACCTCGACAGCAAACTCTTATGGAAAACACATACTATATGACTAAACGAAAGGCATTGAGCAAACTTCGAAGCATATAATGGCTACTTAATCGAAATTCTCATGTTTCCTTCAAAAGCAAGCGCTTACTCTACGCAGCCATTTCAAAATCTAACATCGAAGATTCCTGGTAAAACCTCTAAGAATGATTACAAACGCACTATATTACATCGTAAATACTCAAATATCTCACAATAGCTGAAGAAATAAAAAGGCTTGCCACATCACACAATAAAGGACTCAAATCGCACCCAAACCCTTCAATTGAGAAATATCACAACTCTCAATCCGATCTCCTTTAACAGACTAAAGAGGAAGTCAACAACAGATTTAGTATGCAAATTAATTAATTATGCACATGCATGTCTAGTATAATGTCGTAGTTATAAGTACAAGTATTGCTGAAAGCTGGCGGCCGCCGCAGTCGAATGGCCTAGTGCGTGACTACCATTCGGAATTCAGAGAGAACGTAGGTTCAAATCTCGGTGAAACACCAAAATGAAGAAAACGTTTTTTCTAATAGCTGTCGCCCCTCTACAGGCAACGGCAAACCTCCGAGTGTATTTCTGCAATGAAAAAGCTCCGCAAAAGAAATATCCATTTGTCCTCCATTTGTGGAACAACATCAAGACGCACTCCACAAATAGGAGGAGGAGCCCGGTCAAACACCTAAAAAGGGTGTACGCGCCAATTATATATATATATATTATATTCTATTCTATGCTCGACAGCATTTATAATGTCTCCGTTGCTCTTGAGTGGGTCTTTTAGTTAGCTCCCTTAAGTCTTGGCCACACCTCTATAAATTTCTTTTACACACACCTCCATACACCTTTAAAACAGGTAATAAAAAACTTTAATTTAATTACACTCTTTTATTGATATGTTTTATAGCGGTGATATGTAGAGCTAAAGAGAAAAGAGCAGTAGGCATCGCTTTCTTTTGTGACTGAAAGCGTCGTAGTTTTCTTGGTCTTGATTCATGTGGAGCTCTCCACTCACACGTCTGATCGCCTGATGTCTGAATTGCGTGTCGTACTCATTAACCCACGTCTCGTCTTCGGTAATGATGCGCTTTATGATTGTTTTTTAAGATTCAGCTTTGGAAACCATGTCTTTGGTTATATCAGTGCGGTCCCTCTTTCGCATGAAATTTAGGATCTTTGCAACCAACTCTGAAGCAACACGGCGCAAGCCCAAATTGTTAACTACAATGTCCTGAACGGACATTGCTTGTTCCCCGATGGTTAGTTATTCCATTCGGGAATGCCCCCATAACGCAAAGCCAATAGCGCCTGTACTGCCGCCCTTTCGCCTTCCATCAAGTTATTATATCGGGTTTGTAAGTCGCCCACAGGTGACGATGAGCGTTGTTCGCCAATTCCCGATATCCAGTGCGTATATTCCATCTCAATCTCATCATCAGACTCGGAAATCTCCATCCGCAAAGTTTGCGCTATATATACCAGCGTACGTCCTCGGGACATTCTTTAATTTAGTTTTATCTTTAATTTGAATACAAGTACTTCTTGGACGAGCGAAACCAACGAGTCGTTTGTTAGATTCCAAATGAATGTGTGAAGTTTAGAGAGAGCCCTTTTATAGGTGCATAGACCAAATTGTTCTTTTTGCTTTACGAGGTCGCGACAAACACTGCGCTGCTTTTACACAGTCATAGTCCAATCCGTGAAGCAGCAGGCGTGTTTGATTCACCATTCCTCTGCTTACTTGACAAAAATTTGCATGTGAAAACAACAACAAATTTGTCGAACAAGATTCGCCACTAGCAGGCAAAGATGATAGACAAGCAGAGCACAAGCAAAACAATTAACGAGTTGAAGCAACAAAAGATATGTTAGTTTAAAATTTCGTTTTAATTTAAGGGCTCTTTTATTGTTAATTGAGCCTTGAGCTGAAACAAAACAAAAAGAACGGAAAATAGACTCATTTAGTTTAAGTAATGAACTGAAGAAAAGGTCAATAACAATTTTTGCTTTCGGTAAAAGTAGGTGGGTAGAAACCTTCTTTGTTGTTGTGTTTTTTGTTTGTGTATTCATAAAATTTTTTGTAAAAGTAGAATAATAGATTAAACCTGATTAAACTTACTCAACGGATGTGCCATTCTCTTTCAAGGAAGCTTGAATAGTAGATTGGGCCTACAGAATTCTATGTGAAAAACAGGTGCCCTTCTCTTCCTCTTGTTTGTATACCTGCAGCGCTGACGTGAGCCGGTTATCAAGATCGGGCAAAATAATGTAGCGCTTCTCGGCAACAGAGATTGAAATTACTCCTGTATTTCCTAGTTTTCACTTTTTCACTCGCTACTGCTCTGAAATTGAACAGGTGAGTAGTGGAGCAGGTAGCGCACAACGCGAGATCGACTGTTCTACTTCGCTCCGCTGTTAGAATCTACTGACAACTTGACTACTTTTTAACGATTTATCTATTTATGTCTATAATCTGGAATATGGCGTTGAATGACATTCTCCGTCAAAACATGTGTCTTCTACCATATTATATGTCTTATGTACGCAAACTAACAAAGGAATATTTCTGGTTCAAAGTCTATTTAAATATTTAATTTCGAGTAGAAGCTATTAAATATTGAGCAAGCAACAATAGTGTCGAGATGCAAACAATCTGGATATTTCCCCGAACGCATGAAGTGATTAATATTTACTTCAAGCAAAGGCGTTCTTTGAAAAGAGGAAAGTACAGATCTATTTTTTGTTATGGCTTCGCTCGTCTATAATGTAATGGCTTCTATTTTTTCCATTGTTATATGTTGGCGCAGGTAAAATCTACACTCATTACTTCATCACTCGTAAAAACCAAACATGACGTCAGGTTTTTCCAGGGTGTCCCTAGCCTGTATTGTCAAGAGGCGCACTGTCACTCGCCTACCTGTTAAAATTTGTGAAAATGGGAAAGGGTTCAAAACCATTGAATTATCGGTGAACAAAACTATAACAGTAAAAATTCAGATATCTATTGTCTGCAAGTATTTCGATGTTTTAAAATAGGGCCCTTACTTGAAGGAAATATTAGCATTCCTAGAATCGTCGCACCCGTTTGCATCTATGCACACATTGTTGCTGCTTGCTCAATATGGACATAGAATGAGATATAAGTGGTAAAATTAGAACACTTCTGTTTTTACTTACCTACGAAGACTTCGAGGAGTTCTTGGGTAAAAAAATATATCACGTCCAAAAAAAAGATGTAAGAATTCTCTAAATTATTTTAGTTTACGAGAGCAACCGTGTTTTGCGTGGTGTAAGTCCACTTTCCTCAAAGACATGCTAGTACTTAGTGCAAAATTATGCTACATAATTTCCTTGGTGCATTTTAAATCAGTGACGAGATTTTAAATGACATAAACATTTTTATACATTAATTTCTGGTATTTCCGGTATTCTCCGTTTATTATAACTGGAATATAAGTCATCCAGGGTGCCCTAGAAATTATTTGTGGTTGTTTGAAGCATTTAGAAAATGTAGCCATGCAGCGGCATGAAGTAACCTGCAGCGATGCCTGCACAAACTGAAATTCGGTTTAATGTGGCTCAAAGTTGTTCAGTCCACCAAGAACGGCGTAGAAATTAACGACCATAATTTTTTATACTCTGGGCACTCTTATCTACCAAATGGTACCTATTTTGGAAGTCTCAAGAAAAAGAGATTTATTGTCAGTCCCTGAAGGCTACTGTACTCTCAGAAAACAAAGCTGAAAATAGAACAGAATAGAATAGTCCTATGTTTATAATAGCAGTAGACAATATTTGCTTAGAAACTAAAAACTAGAAATTTTAAACAAGTAAATAAAGAATTTTCGGCAATTGCCTTAAAGTCGTCTGCTGAAATATGCGTTATATTTTCAACGATTTACGTAAATTCATTTACAATTAATTCTCGGTCCTTTAAAGCAGCAATCATGTAAGAAACTAGCTTTTTCCAAGACTCATTATTTTTTGCATTCACTAAATTTACTTTATCATTAGGTGTCAAAGCTGTTTTTTGAAAATTTGCGGCACGGATTTGTGATACTATTAGGCATCTTACAATAAAATGTTCAACGTCTTGCTTTTCATTTAGATTGCAGAGTTTCCAATTATTATTATACTTGCCATTTAATTTCAAAAGACTGCGACTTCCTTTAAATATTACAGATATTTTGTACCTTTAAATTTTGTCATTGAGTTTTTCCTAAGTTGAAGTCTAAAAGTTTATATATTTTTTCTGCACCTTTGTGGGACCGATGCTGTACTCAAAAATTGTTCTTTATATGTATAGAATTTAGATGTAGTACAGGAGTATAAATGTGCCCACTTTCCACACTAGTCGCCAACATTATGGCAGAAGTAGGTGAGCATTCCGGAAGTCTTACGATTTTTTTTTAACAAAGTAAAGTTGGAGCTTGTCCACGTCTTCAAATAGATAGCAGCCCCATACGTGAGCGGCTTAACTTTGAGTGTCACGGCATATGGTTTGCAACGTTTGCCATTTTGAGCTGGGATTTATGTCTTTTTAGAGGCTTGTCCAAAAAAATATCAATGATGCAGAAGTAAATTGGATCGGGATCTTAAAAATCAAACCATATGAAATGTTCTTTAAACTTCACTTGGTGAGAATGAGAATTTTAAATCACTAAATTAATGCTCTGATGGGAAGGACTACAAAACTTTGGAAACATAGTACCAGGAAGGGGAGTGAATTGGCTTCAGAAATCTTCTAGACGGGCATCGGCATCCCCTGACAGTAGTTAAAGGGGAATTGCACAATTAATTTCTCAGGAAAGCGCCGAAAAGATGGAGCTCCATTTCTTCATGTGCTATTTCGAAAACCCTTTGGTCCCAATACGATATACGAAGGACTCAGGAAGTCCTTGGGACTCCTCGCCATTCAATTTCCAAACTCATAGCTGTATTTACCGGTCGCTGGACGATCGGCACACATGCGGAAAAGCTAGAGTTACCATTTAACCCCTATTGCAGAAGCTATGGGGACCTTTCAGAGAAGGAAACCGTTGAGCATTTTCTCTGTAAATGCCCGGGTTTGTCAGCTAGAATCACTGGGTGCTCATTTCTTCGCAGCCTGGGGCAGCGCGCCAACCTCAATCCCTCCAATCTTCTCCATTGCATCAACTGCTCTGGCTGGCTGTAGATATCTGCCTGTTGGAGGTGTCTTAATGGTATCAAAACGGCGCTTTAGTGCTACTTGAGGAGGGCCAGACCGGCACTTCAACCATTTTACCTACCTACCCACCTACCAATATGTATATCATCATTCCAAACCCATGACATTCCATCGCATTAGAAAAACTCACAGATATGTTTGATGTGTTACCTCCAATACGTCATGACTCTTTTCAAAAACTTGATCGTAATGAAAAAATTAAAATATAAATAATTTTGGCTGAGCAGCAAATGTTGAAATAAAGCCTTTTTGTTTCGTTATCTTTTATTTATTTTATTGCTGAAGTATTTAATAAAAATTTCATTAAAAAAAATTGGTTTATTTCAATTGCGATCTCTTAGCTAATATTTTGTAAATGTAAAATTTTTACTTTATGCTGACCTGGAAATTCGTGTAAGCCTTTTTGAAGTCATTAGCAGTATAAATTTTTGTTAATCACATTAAAAAATTACTACAATACTCAAATCAATGTAATGTTGAAAAATTGCAAAGCGAGTGTATAGACATACCTTCTACTCAAATATGAACGAGACGTTATCAAAAAACGGTCCGCGGATGACATATGGCAAAAATAAATTTTTTGTTTTTTGATAGGACTGACTCGAGCTTGACTTGTTTACAGTAGCACAGAAAACAAACTATGTTACATATCACGCTGAAATTTGCCATGTAAGCTTATAACAGTCCTACCAAAAAACAAAAAATTTATTTTTGCCATATGTCATCCTCGGACCGTTTTATTGATAACGTCTCGTTCATATTTGAGTAGAAGTTATACCTCTCTATAGATTTTAAATTATTAGAAAGCAAAACCTTAAGGGCACAGATACCTGTAAAATTTCGAAAAAAAAATTTCTTTTTTTTTCATAAAATGTTAATATAATCCTTTAAGAATGTGTGAAAAAAATTATAGAACGTAAATTTAAGTATTTCTTATATTATAAATCGTCAACCGTGACGACTCTCTTCTTTGCGTTCGAGCGCTGGGTATATAGCGCAGGTATATATTACGTTGCCGACTTTAGACGTTTTTTTCTCAAAACTATATTTTTCAAATTGGCGTACATGATAAATCGAAAAGTTATTGGCCGATCTCCCTGAAATTTTACTCTCTATGTGAATTTAATTGTTTCGAAGCAAAAATAGTAGGAAAATTCGCCCTAAAATTCATTTTGTTTTTGAAGCATTTTATTCCGCGAATTTTTTTTCCATTTTTGTGTAATTCATATAGAAATTATGACACTAATAAAAAATACTTTTTGATTTTTTGCACTCAGGTTACTGACGCCGATGCTACATTGCCCGCCGATTGAGAAGCCCCGCTGCGACCTTCCTGGAAGAATTGGGTGTACATCCGCCATTTTAAATGATTAAACAAAAAAAAAATTAATATTATTTTAATGTATAAATAAACTGTATGCCAATTTTGAAAAAAATATATTGACTTCTTTATTTTAAATAATTTTAATGAAAATCAGGGATAATATGGCCGTTTACAGGTATATGGCTCCTTAAATATCCTCATATAAAATAAGATACACTTACACCACTTTGAAAGAAAAGTGAAAAGATTTTTAGAGGTTGTGATATTTAGCATACCTTTATTTGATGGGCTGACGTCAGCTGGGATGTGTTTACAAAGAAAGAGACTCGCTGGTGATATACGAAAAAAATCATTCAATGACACTTCGTTGCCGTCTGATAATCGAGCGATAGGACGAATGTGTGAAATGGTCGTGCAGAATTCGGCTGCCGAATCCCCAAGTTACGTGGTAGACAAAGTTTTCAAAATTTACTTTTTCACCATAGTTAAAGTATGTACATAAGTAAGCATAGGTAAAGAGCAAACCTGGCAAATCTATCGTCATTGGGATCACATATGTAACAAATTCACAGGAATGGTTAAGTTAAAAATATAAGTAATTATTCTTAAAATAGCATATAATTTTTCTATGGCTACCTTGCATTGCACCTTTTCAGAAAGGGTATAAACTTATGCCCATTTTTCCACCATATCCAATTTACATCGAATGATTGAGTAGAATTCGAAATCAGTTATCAAATTTTACACAACCTTTTATTATTGAATTATGAGCCATGTAAACTATTTTTATTCGATTGGCGTTTTATTCATGGAAAATATAATCCGATTTCTATATCTCTACCCTACCACTGTAATGTACAGGGAAATACGGAATCACCGCTTCTGAGAATTGTAAATGTGAAAATGTTTATTCACAATTATTCAATAGCTTATACAAATCCCACATACTTTACTATTTAAATTGCAATACTATAAAAGCCTTCATGGGAAAATTTTCTAAAATGCTTATCCTTTTTTTATGTTTTTACCAAGAAAGCGTAAATGTAAACAGAAACGAAAAGTAAGATATAAAAAAATGAATTGCGGCGTATAAAAGCAAAGTGTTTACACAATTACGACATGTTTATGTACATTTATCACTCTCTCTCTCTCTCTCTCTCTCTCTCCCCACACACATCCCCCCACAGCCTCCGAAGCAAGTACGCGCAGGTAGAGGGCGTGCAATAGAGTAAGAAGGATTATGCCACAGAGCAAATGCAAAATATTTTTGTAGAAAAATAGCAACAACAAACGCAACTGGAAAAATATTTCAATGCGAGAACAATTCTAATTGAGTCGAGCATGATTTATGCACCCTACTTCGTTGGGTATTGTCGTGCTTATTGCACCGGAACAGGAAACAAACGTACACGCGTAGATACAAGTAGGTACATGTCGGTACATAACACCTATACATACATGCACACACAAAAAATAGGCACGTATCAAACGTTTGCACCGGCTGAAAACATTTGTTTGTATGTGAGGGCGTTGTACACCCTTGACCCCTGCACCCGGTGACACTCGCCCCCACCTTCACACTGTGTTAGGTGCCACATGTCGATATAAATATGTAACTATAATACATACTCGGATACTTGGTTGCTTTGGGGCACAATCGCGCTCGGCACGTTTTGGGTGTAGAAAATCAGGATTCAAATTCGAATTCGTATAAATCGCACCACTTTTACGTGTGCGACAGGCATGCCTGAGGATTATGCAGCAACAAAGTAAAAATCATAACGCAGCGTACAGAAGGCCTCTCGTCGTGACGCTTAGCGTGCTGCTGTTGACGGAGGATGAAAATCGAACTTGTCAGCGATGTTAAATTGGTTTTGTCATATTTTTGTGTTTTTGAAAAGTTTATGTGATATCTCGTGCTATACGTACTTGTGCATACATAGCACAGGCTGACGGGTGTGAGTGCGCACTTAACAGGTGTAGTTCAATGTGAAGGACATCACAGCCATTGTATTTTTAAAGCTAACCGAGAAAGGAAAATAAATTTGGTTGGTTTTCAAGTATTTCGAATTAATGGAAAAGCGAGGTTTGATTAAAAGGGCTGCTCACTCGGTGGCTTTAAAGACCCAGTTGTTTGGAATGTCGTGTACCATGCGCAATTCTACATATGTCAGTTGGTCCAAGTATTGTAGGTGTTGTAGTAAATTTTTCTAAATATTCGCTTATTCGTTAACAACAATAATTTAACTGAGCAAGATTTCGAGCAAACTTTTATCATTTTGAGATTTTTCAATGTTCAGTTTTGGTGGAGTTTTTTAAGCTTAAGTTAAATATTTTCGATTCTTTTTAATATATTTAGATTTTTTAAGAATGAAGTATACCTGAAACAAATTTTTTTTGGTTTTTCAAAAATAAAAATTAACTTATTTTGCAAAAAATTTTGTGGGAAAAATTTTGTTGTTATTTTCGAAAAACATTCTCCCCACATTGTTCTCTTATAACTTTGACTAACAGCTGAGACTATGTACTATCAATAGTCTCTGAAAGCTTCCTAATGGAATGCCAGTAACTTTTCGAGTTATATTCAAATGCGTGTGACAAACCAGCGGAAAGTCAGTGCAAAATACTATTTTAACGAAGCGCTGGCAAGCATACGCGTATATTGCGTCCATTGGTAAATTGATCGAGGCGTCGCTACGTACATTACAGCTTTCTGAGTTGACACGAGGCCCATCTTTCCAAGAGCAGACCGCAGGTTCTCAAGGGAATCCCAATCCTCTAATTTTGCGGTGAAACCATCTCGAGAGTTCCCTGTCTGACCATCTCATCAGCTCTATGACCGGGGACTCGAAAAAGCCTTATAGTCGAGAGAGAAGTCAGGCGTTCCCTGACTTTTTTCGAACACAAAAACAACGAGCCCAAAGCCTTAATAACCGCCTGGCTGTTGGAGGAGATATTTACCTCACTTACAGTAGTTACAGAGGTAGGCAACTAATCCACTGCTATCTCCGCTTCGAAAACACTGCACTGCTCCATTGATTCACATTTGAGCTTGATAGACCGCTCCTCGCAGAATACTTCCCAACCAACCCTTCCGTCCAACTTCGAGTCATCCGTAAACATGTTTGCTATGCTCTGTCACTAAATATTGCACACCGCCCACTCCTCCCTTGAGGAAATATGAATGGAACAGTACCGCGCGGTCCTAATGAGAGGGTACATTAATCTGATCACAATCTTAAACTCCATCCATATCGAGAATGACCTCTGCGAACCTCTGGAAATCAAGTGAGGTTTTAGGCAAGGCAACTCTCTTTCGTGCGACTTCTTCCACCTAATGCTATCTGACGTACTATGAGCTCATAATCAGAATCCCAACACCACAACATAGAACAAGAATACGATAATGCTTTCGTATGTGTAAAGGGCGGCTTACTCAAGTTTGTAGAAGGAACTTAAAGTGGTTAGTTTAGCGTTGAACGAGGGCAGGGCAAAGTACGCAAGATTTGTGACCCCTGACATCGGCGATGGGTACCAACGTATTTAATGAACTGTAGGTGGCCGTATTCAAATCCAAAAAAAAAATAGAATAATCGCGATGGCTTGGGCATGTTGTACATAGGGATGGTGAAGTGGGGGTGAAAATATTTTTCTTCTCGGCATTCACGGGGGCATAGCGAGAGCAAGAACGCTCTCAGCAAAGTGTACGTGCAACTGACGGATGGCCTGTTACTCACGCTATTCATGGACCTTCTAGGAAACTCGTTGTTGCTTAGAAGGATACCAGATTCCCAATCACTTCTGTCGTGAGAGTGAAATTTGAAGTTGTAACCAAAGATGATCCATGTGATGTGATAGCCATAGCTTCAAAATTCGATCGCTACTCCATTAAATATAAGCGTATGGCTTCTGTTCGTCATCCATAGCCAATTGGGGACCCTAAATTTAAGGAAATATTTAGTGGCAAAGCATTTTAAATATATGTATGTCTGTTCCTTTAAACATGGACGTGCCAATCGTTGAACCTCTTGCAAGTAGAGCAAATGGAATGTGGTTTTAACACTCTTCCGCTTCATTGCTTCTCTTTTGTATGGCTCCAGCGGTAAACAGCTTTTGGAAATTATTTCTTCAGAAATGTTTATAGTGAAATTAACCTCCAAATTGTTGGTGTTATGTAACTGTATTCTTACACGGTCTCGCAAACAATATCGATTCGGTTTTTGAGGGAAGATTGCTCGGTAGATTTTGTTTTTTTAGTAGAAGGAAAGCTACAGAAGCCTAGATGGCCAAAGGGGCTGTCAGAGTGGAACTTTAACGCGAACTAGTACCTCCTCTTGTCCGAACGGTTGCTCGTCCCGGAAGCTTGCCGTTAAGTAATACGTCCGAATGCCGTTATTAAGTATGTTAACTCAAATCAGTCAGTCGCTGTCGGCTCTAGTATCCGTCCGGTGTTCGTCTTAAAATGGCTATACAGTATTTCCATCAGCCTGGAGATTAAGCTTTTGATGGCGTAGGTTCGACTTTTGGACCCATTCTTCATCACTTCATTAAATAATGTTCGCCATTTTTGCAGGTTTATTGCACATTTGCGTCGTAAGGTTTACCCTCCAGGGGATGCTCGTTAAAAGCTTAGGAAGATCTTCCCTTGTGGAGTCGAAGCGCTGGCACAGGAATATCACATATCTCTGATTCGTCAGTGCAGACCGGGCAAAAGGAGTCCGTTTCCAAATTAATTTTTCTTACTCCGATCGTCGAAATGAATCTGCCGGTGGCCGAAATAACTACATCAATTATCTTGTTTTTGAATTTTAGTTTAGTATGGTTTTCCATAGGCTAAACTTCTTCTTAGGAGTGTTTCGTATAACCGTTTTTTTTTTATTAATAAACGAAATTCAGGGAATCTGTAATCAAATTGGTTCAAATCGTTTTCAAATTTTCTTCTTGGAAAAAAATCTGATAATAGGGAATAGACGAAAAAAAAGAGGTTACTCCTCTTAACTTACTTCCTCTTACTTACTCAGAGGTGCTAATTTTCAATCAGTACGTGGTCTTCGATTACTTTGACTTAGGTACTGGCTTACAGTACTGATTTAAAGCTCCCAGTATAGGAACTCCACTATTGTACAAACTCCACAATGAAGTACAGGACTGTTTGTGTGTGTCTTAAAGAGATGGTGTGGAATGACCACATCTAACCCGGCCGTTTTCTTTCACTACCGCATATATCATCTGCACAGGGGTCGGATTTTTTGTTTGTGTCTGCTGATTGGAAGTTGTGCCAAGGGCCACCAAAGAGCGCCCCTAACTAGCATGAGTCGCCCTACCACTATGCCTGACCTGCCATGACTTCCGCCCTGAACAATAACACGTACCTATGCATAAATATCGTAGCGGAAGTGATTTCGTACTAAACATCCTCTGCAATGACAAACAGTTTGTCAAATTGTGCACATAATCACTGCTAAAATTTATTGCCGCCATTTTCTTTGCTGCATACTTGAGCGCGAACTCATTTGCCCCGATATTCATAAAGGCGCGAAACAATATGACAAAAGGGCAAAGCCAGCATCTTTGGCAAGATGCTACGGGTTAGTAGCAGTATGTAATTAATTACACAAAATTTGCTCATATTCCCTTGTAAATAACAGCAAAGCATAATAAGCAAAACACTTGTGAGCAAAATATGTTAGCAGTGTTTATGAAGATACCCCGTAGGGAAAACTTGTGCTAGTAAATCGTGAATTATGGCTCGATTTCGCCAACTGTAAACAGCTATACGATTTACCTATGTGACATGAAGCGATATTTGCCTCCAGAGTGTGCTGAATCTTAGCGTGGCTAGATTGCTACGGCTTCTGATGCAATGAGTTTGCTTATTAGGGTCGGGCGCGCAGGTGTTGTATGCCAGTAAATTAGCATATCCAAGTCAAGTGTTCCAAGTATTTTGTTTCAAAGCGTATGGAACACGTACTAGCAGTGAACAAAAAAAAACTATCCTTTGGTATTCTGTTTTTGCTATTGATTCCTAGAATATCAAACAAAAATTTACAGCTTGAAATAATTTAAAAAAGTAATAATAGCTTTGAGATTTATTCAATGGAATTTTTGGTATAGAATAGAGTTTTTCAGCCGAGTGGGTTGGTACGTGGCTTCCCTTCGGCAGTACGTAGGTTCGAATCTTCGTGCAGGAAACAGCAAAATGGCAAACCTCCGAGTGTATTTCTGCCATCAAAAAGATTTTCATAAAAAATATCTGCCGTTCGGAGTCGGCTTAAAACTGTTGGTCCCTCCTTTTGTAGAACAACATCAATACGCACGCCACAAATAGGACAAGGAGTTCACCCAAACACCTAGCAGAAGTTTTCGCCACAATTATTTACTTTTCTTATTTATAGATTTTTTTAAAAGGAAATCTCTTCAGCTCTTTTTAACATTAAGCAATTTTTTTTTGTGTGATGAAACATATACTGTAAGCGTCAAAAGAAAGTGTACACCACTTGATAAGTTTAGACATTTTTTTATTTATTTTATCATTTCAATTATTTTTTTATAAAAATGTAGTTCACAAAATCCATATAAAGCCAAGTTTCGAACTTTGTATAAATTCGGGAAAATGTCATAAAAATTTCAAAGTTTTTACTCAGAATTTTTAGGATTATTTTAGGTATGCAGTTTTCTAGATCATTACGGTAATTTTTTATAAAATTTTCTCTGCTGACGATGTTGACTGTTTTCTTCCATATAAAAAATGTGGAATAGCCGCGAATGACTTGGATTTTTTTCTTTACTCTGTGATATGAAAAATCATGAGCCGAATAAAAAGAACAATAAAATTTATATTACCTCAAAAAAATTCAAATAATTTGTATAAAAATTTCAAACTTTTTAATTAAATATTCTGGAAATATTTCGAGTAAATTTTAGTATAATAAGCATCTCCATTAATTTGTGGCATTTTTTACTAACGGTATTGTGTATTTTCTCCCATATAGAAAAAGGTATTTTTCGTGGGCGTCTGTGTTCCTTTCAAATGGCTCTTTGACAATAGAACAAACCTGTTGTTTCGTCGAACTCCTCTCCCCACGGGACTGCCGCCAAGCATTACATTGTGGGGCTAAAAGACGGATTAGCCTTTGCTCCTACGGCGTAGTCTTTCTTTGTTTCTTCATCGTCTGTGTTATAATATCGCATGCTGCCGTTCATTTTTCCCTGCTTCGTAGTATGGATTGCCCGAATAGAAAAGGGTTGAGCATTCGTTAAGTGAACAAATGCACAAGACCGCCAGCAAAAAAAGTTTTTCCAAAATCAACGTGACAACTTTTTTTTTAAATTCTGATAAAGACTTTTGAAATTTTAGTAAGATTTCTTTTTTTATATTTTTTTTTTAATTTCCAAGCTTTGATATATACAGTTTTTGTAGGAGAATACCTATATAGGGTTTTTCAATAACCAGTGCTACAGGTGAATGGATTGCGCTATCGAGAGATGATGAACGATTTTTTATGGCCGGAATTGGATGGTATTGGTCTGGACAACGTTTATTTTCAACAAAACGGCACTACATGCCGCACAAGCAACGAAACCATTTATCTTTTACGGGAAAAGTTTTCGGACTGTGTTATTTATCGAAGAAGTGATCACAAATGGCCACCGAGATCTTGTGATTTAACACCTTGTGCCTTTTTTCCAGGACCTCAAAGATGGACTTCGTGAGGCTATCGAGTACATAGGTTAGCCCTTTTGCAATTCGGTTATGGAAAATTTCATGGAAAGGATCTTGTCCTGTAAGCGTGGTCGTGGTAGTCGTTTGCCTGATGTTATTTTCCACTATTAACGGCATACCTTTCTTTTTATAATGAGATAAATATCCGATCGTTTACCATATATTAAAAAATAGCATTTTTCTTTGAATGTCAAAATTATACCCCTATATTTTCATAAAAAAAATCCCTAGTATCATTGGCCAAACGAAGAATATGTAAGTCCAAGCCTGGACAATTGCTATATTTATTTCTATGCGTTTGGCAATGCCCAAGCGAATATACATAAAGCGCTTACAATTAGTAACTCTATCTTCGTTAGTACCGTTCGCCCTACAAACAGGGCTATAAATCTAGCATAAACATCGTCTACGTGTCTGAGTCAAATAAAAGTAATGTGAAAGATGATGAAGCCCTTTTAATTGCCTGCCGTGCCAGCGTTACTTGTTTGCAAGAGTTATTCCTCTTTTGATTTTCAAGCTGACATTTGTTGGTGATATCATCAATAAGTCATCGCCTCTAGGCACAATATTTTTAGATTTCAACTACAATACCTGCAGGGTATGTTCAAATTATTTTTGTTCATTTTCTGTATTTAGTAAGCCATATTTGGGAAATTTAAAAAATACCAAAATGGCATATTTTGCGAAATGCAAGTGAAGCCCCAAATTGAGACACGAGTGAAATTTTTTCACAGTTGGGTTTACTTCATGGAAGCATGTAATTTTGCAACTTTATAACTAACAAGAAAGATACATTTTTTGAGTGGAACAGAAAAGCGCCATATAACTATGCTCTTAACCGTAAAAGTACATCATGAGAAAATTAGTTTTGTGGAACAAAGTTATAATTTAGCAGGCTCTATATTTTTCCAAAAGACAAAAGTTTCCAAATTTTGATCATGGAAATCTTTATAATACGTGTAAAAGTCTTTCAAAACTATTAATTATAGAAATATTAGTGTTAAGATATTTTAGTAAAATTCCCGATGGCTCATTTTTGTGGAGAATTGTAATGCTCTAGCTTCCTTAGTTACGTGTCAATCTGACCCCTTTATACGAAAAGTCTCAAAAATGCTTTTAAATTAGTTATTTAAAGACTCTAGTGTTCTGGAAAGAGATTTTTTGGAAAATTTCAGCGGGAACTACTATAGCGTTACTGTTCATGTTGCGTGAGCTCATTTTTAGCTGTTTTCTATTTGTAGCCTCTTTTCATTTTCTAGTTAGTTTTGATTATTTTTTGGTTTTTGAAAGTTTGTAAAACATTCGGATATAAAAGTAATACCGAAACTTACGAACGTCTTTTCGAGGCTGTATTCGAAGCTGGCGAAAAGCGCCTTTCATAAAATTGTTGATAGTTGTTTTTCGAAGATGGAAATGTTTCACGTCTAAAAGAATTGGTTGAATTTAAAAAAAAATTGGTGTAGCTCGTTTAAGCCATGCCCCTGCACTAGAAAAAATATGAACAAAATCGATTTTTGAAAATTTCCAACAAAAAGATAGTTTTGTGATGAAGCAAAGTATTCTACTGGTTTTATGGTTTGTTTGGAAAATTAGTAGTAAGGCTTAGGGAGGTTTCTAGAGTACTCTTACCGCTTGCAGCTTAGAATTTTGAGAATTTTTACTTTCCAAATAAAAGGTTATAGTTTCAGTAACAAACGACACTCTTTGCAAAAAAATAGTTCCTTCCCATCATCATTCGTTGAATTTTTTTACTCTACTCTCATCATATGATACTTACACGTCTGACTTGGACGAAATGCAATAATATAGGCCGTCATTATTTGATTGACTTTCTGCACCAAGTAACATACAACAATTTTCCAAAGGTTTCTTATGTGCTGATTACACAGGTTTATAAGTAATTAATGATTTTTTTACGTAAGAACCAGACCATCTAATTTCTATGTAAATTCCGTTGCTGAGTCCGAAAATCTACTCTGTTTGGCCGAGCTCCTTCTCTTATTGGTGGTGTGAGTCTTTTAGTTTTCCACAAATGAAATGCCGACTCCGAACGGCAGATGGTTTTTTATGAAGAGCTTTTTCTTGGCAGAAATATAATAATTAGAGAACACCTTTTCTATCAGTTGGTGTTTCGGGCTTGAGGTTTCGAATTTATGCACTTTCGAATCGTAGTCAGCCATCAACCAATTCGGCAACGATGTACGAAAAAATGTATTACTTTCATTAAAAATATTCAAAAATATTATGAAAAAAGCACAGATTTTAAATCGAACGAAGTAGTTCGCTACCAAGAAAAGTCTCAAGTGATATCACAAAAATCCATTCAGTGTTGGCTCGTGGTTAATATTTACTGAGTATTCTTATTTTCACGCGAATAACTTTCATATCTATTGTCTCTCTATTTTATATTTTTCTAGATATGCTTGCTTTAGGAAATTAGCAAAAACACAAAAATTAAATAGGTTTCTTATACATAATGCCAGTGCCAAAGAAAGTGGACAAGTTCTGACTATTTATTTACAGTTTTATAAAACAATATTAAGTTCGCAACTAAGTTCCCGCTGTTTGCCAATAGATGCCGCCAAGCTTGGACATATGGCAAACAAGCTGCTTCGACACACTAGTGATTTTATTTTGGTATCATATACTTTTGGTTTTGTGAAGATGTCTGATTTCGTGCCGGATAATCGTCATTTGCGGGAAGTGTTGATTTTCCTCTTTCATTCGAAAAAACGGCGGCTGGAGTGCATCGAGAGCTACAAAAAATTTATGGAGATGCTGCTTTAAGTGAAACAGCGTGCCGAGATTGGTTCCGTCGCTTCAAAGACGGTGGTTTTAATGTTGACGACCGTCCGCGTAAAGGAATGCCAGAAACCTTCGAAGACGCTGATTTGAATTCATTGATCAATGAGGATTCGTGTCAAACACAAGAAGAGCTTGCCTTAGTATTAGGAGTTATCCGTCAATCCATTTCCAAGCGATCGCATGCCTTACGAATGATTCAGAAACAGGGGACTTGGGTTCCTTGTGAGTTAAAACAAAGGAATGTTGAATTCATCAGATTATTAATGTCAGCGCCAGCTATATCAGCAGGCGTGGCAAAGAAGTAAGGGTCAAGATGCCTGGATCTTAGCCCCACCAGAGCAGCTAAGGAGAAGGTGCTCAGATGATTCCACCTCATCCTCCATACATCCAGCGCAAAAAGGACTCGAGGCGATTCCAAGTCTCACAGCATGCATTCCTCGCGCATTGTGTCCTGTGAGAGAACCCACTAGATTGGAGAGCTGATATTTTGTCAGCCCCAGAAGCTCGCCCGAGCGCCTCCGGTCCACACGCGGCCAGAAGGATTTCGCGACCTTACACGTTTGTGCATTTGCCCAGCGCTCGCTGAGTTGGCGCGATACTCATCTTTCCAGGAGCAGACCGCAGGTAGTCAGGGGAATCCCACCTCACATGCCCCTTGTCTGGCCAGCTCATCCGCCTCATAGTTTCCCGCAATGTCGCTGTGACCAGGAAACCAGATGAGGCTGATGTCAAAGAATTCGGACGCAGTCGAAAGTGAGGTCAAGCATTCCTTGACCAATTCCGAAAGCACCGTCCTAGACCCGAGGGCCCTTATTGCCGCTGGCTGTCGGAGAAAATATTTACTTTCTTGACTGTTACTACGCATTTGAGCAGCCAATCAGCTGCCTCCTTGATTGCGGCTACCTCTGCCTGCAACACACTGCAGTGGTCCGGTAACCTGAATTTGAGTCTGATGGGGAGCTCCTCGCAAAAGACTCCTCCGCCAACCTTTCCTTCCAACTTCGATCCATCCGTGAACAAGTTCACCACGCCCTGCCCCCAAGTGTAGCCCTCCGTCCACTCTTCCCTTGACGGGATGTGAGTGGAGAATGTTCCGGTTGGACTAAACGAGGGTATACACTGATCTGTTGACAGCGGGATAAACTCGAAGTTCTAAGGATGCTTGAGTGCTCATAAGTGAGGTTGAGCTTATGGCTCCAGCCCCTCAGTCTGATTGCAGTACGTGTAGCGGCAATTCTGCCTGCGATGTCTACGGGTACCAAATTTAATATTGCGTTGAGCACCAGAGTAGGAGTCGTTCGAAGCGCCCCACTGATTCCAATGAGTGCCGACCTCTGAACTCTCTCCAGCTTCTTCACCAATGTCGTCTTCTCTAGTGAGTTCCACCAGACTATGACGCCATATAACCAAATAGGCTTTACAATAGTATTATATAGCCAGAAAACAACTCTAAGCGGAAGGCCCCATCTTTTGCCAATTCCGCCCTTGCACACATACAAGGCGATTGTTGCCTTCCTCACTCTTTCCTCAATATTGGGCTTCCATGTAAGCTTGCTATCAAGGATAATATCTAGGTATTTCATCTTGTCAGAAAGCATCAGAGGAGCGCCCCCTAGTGAGGGAAGTTCAGCTCTGGGTATTTTATGTTTCCTCGTAAATAGGACAAGCTGCATATTAAGAGGATTCACCGACAAGCCGCAATCCGTTGCCCATCTAACAACTGCGTTCAGATATCCCTGCATCATCAGAGTCACTTTTTCGTGATATTCCGGCTTAAAAGTGCGAAACACTCTATTTTGGACTATATTGGAAAGCGCCTTTGCCTTACCTTTCATTACCTTATATGACTTTAATTTTAAATATTTTTCTACATATGTGACTTGGCCACAGTTGCATGTTCGCGGTGCAATTTTTTAAAAATTTATTTTGTTATTTAATTTGTTATCAGGTTTACAAAAATATGCGAGGATATGCACGAATTGCTATAGGAAGATTTTGCAAGAATATTGTTCAACATTCACACCTGCGATCGCCATCTACCCGTAATGCTGCTAATATTTGTTTCAGAAACTTTTTGCTGGCAACATTTTCGCTGGCGCCTACCAGCTGGCATTCATTTCAGCACTAGAGTTATAATATATCAGGTCAGTCCATAAGTACGTGCGTTTTTTAAAGTTTTTTTAAAATTAATAAAAAAGATGTTTAAAGTATTTATTAATCAATAATATATTTTCCTTCATTATTTACAATGTCTTCACAACGATTAGGCACATTTTTAATTCCCTGCTCAAAAAATTTGTTGTCCTTGGAGCCAAAATACTTGTTACTCATATGGGATTGAAGTCCACGGAAAGGTGATAATCACAAGGGGCAATATCCGGAGAGTATGGTGCATGCCGCATTAGCTCCCATCCGAGCTCGTTCAGCTTGCCTAATGTTTGCCTTGCGGTATGAGGTCTTGCGTTGTCGTGGTGAAACAAAACTTTGCATCTATTCACTAAAGACAGTCAATTTTTGTTAAGGTTTGATAGCTGATGGGAATAATAATCAGCAGTTATCGCCTGGTTTGGTTCCAGAAGTTATTGGGAGGTTGAATTAGTTTTAAAGGTGGCACACAGATGGCGCTATTTATCACTTTATCGCGTTGGCAATACTGAATATATATTCATGACAAAGCCTCATCCCTAGGCTTTGTTTATCAGTATCTGTCATTTCGCTGAAGTATAAACAACGCAGTGTTTTCGTGCTCCGAGTATGTCAACTTTCGTGCCGTCGAAACGCAATTTGCGGGAAGCTTTGCTTTTCTGCTTCAATTTGAAAAAAAAATACAGCCCAAGCCCGTGAATTGCTGCAGGAGGCCTACCCAGACAATACTCCGTCGATTTCAACATGTGAGTACTGGTTTCGACGATTCAAAAGTGGTGATTTTCACACCGAAGACAAGGAGCGTCTTGGCCAGCCCAAAAAGTTCGACGACGCGGAATTGGAGGAATTGGTAAACGAGGACTCGTGCCAAGCCCAAGAAGAGCTTGCTGAATCATTGGGCGTTGATAAATCAACCGTTTGCAAGCGTCTAAAAGCGATGGGAATGATCCAAAAGCAAGGACATTGGGTCCCGTACGAGTTGAAGCTGCGCGACGTCGAACGGCGATTTTTTACGTGCGAATTGCTGATCGAGCGACAAAATCGGAAGGGTTTTTTGCATCGGGTGGTGACTGGCGACGAAAAATGGATCCACAACGATAACCCAAAACGCAAAAAATCATGGGGTTTGCCCGGCCACGCATCAACGTCGACGGCCAAGCAGAATATTCACGGCAAGAAAATCATGCTCTGCATTTGGTGGGATCAGGTCGGCGTCGTATATTTTGAGCTGCTCCAACCGGGCGAAACAATCACGGGGGATCGTTACCGACTGCAATTGATGCGTTTAAGCCGGGCATTGAAATAAAAACGGCCGGAAACGGTAAAAAGGCACGACAAGGTTATTTTGCAACATGACAACGCTCGGCCGCATGTTGCTCAAGCTGTCAAAAAATACCTTGGAACGCTTGGCTGGGAAGTGTTACCCCACCCGCCGTATAGTCCAGACATAGCTCCCTCCGATTATCATTTGTTCCGGCATATGAGTCTCGATTTGGCGGACCAGCGGTTCTCCTCGTACGAGGCTACTAAAATATGGGTTGAGTCATGGATAGCCAAGCAGCGGCCAGAATTTTGGAGAAACGGCCTCCGGAAATTGCCCGAAAGATGGGCGAAAGTTGTAGCTAGCGATGGCCAATACTTCGAATAAAATATTTTGTACCGTTTTTTCACAATAAAGCCCCAAATCTTCGAAAAAAACCTTTAAAACTAATTCAACCTCCCAATATAATAAACAATACCGGTCATATCCCACAAAATAGACAGGAGAATCTTCTTGGGGTGATGGGCATCTCTAGGGGTCGGTTCTGGTGTTTCATCTTTATCTAACCATTGGCGTTTGCGAGCAGGATTGCAAAGGGCCCATTTTTCATCACCAGTAACGGTACGGTTCAAAAAACTTTGATTTTCAGCAGCTGAGAACTATTCCATGCGATGAATTTAACCTCTGATCTACCATATCGACGGTCAAATTTGGCTCAGCTTCCACGAGTTCGAGCAGGGCGTTGGAGTTAAAGACTTCAGGTCGACCAGCGCGCGGGGCATCCTCCACGTCACAACTACCACTTCGGAATTTTGAAAACCACTTTTGCGCATTCCTTAGACTGACGGTATCCTCTCCGTGAACAGTGTTTGTTTCTGCAGGAGCAGTTGTTGCATTTGTACCATTTTTATAAAAAAATACAAAATGTGCCTCTTATACGCGTTCGAAGATTCCATTTTATTTTTGAACAACACGTGCTTCTATCCGCGATTAAAATCACTTGTTGAATACACAATATATCAAAGAAAATATAAATTGTTCCGATACATTCCGAGAATAATTTTTTGTATGCAAAAGTCGTACAAAAGTGAAATTATGTGTAAAATACGCACAAACTTATAAAGTATATTATTGGTTAATAAATACTTTAAGCATCTTTTTTAGTAATTTGAAAACCACCTTTAAAAAACGCACGAACTTATGGACTGACCTGATAGTATTTGTCTGTAATTTGACTCTAAAAACGTTTGCTACGAGCAAAATATGGTGCATATAGAACTCATTAAGTGAAATCTATCTATCCACCAGTTTGTCTAGCCTACCGATTTCGTTAAAATATTAATGATTTTTTGATATCGACTCCGCCCGGCCTTAATCTTACCCTACATTAGATTTTAAATTATCAGTATTACACAGTGAAAACCACTGGAATTCGCTGATTGCTTTAAGAATTTAAAAATTTTTCCCACATTTTTTTTCGGTATTTGCTTTAAGAATTGATACAAAAAGTGACAGAAAAAAATTGCATTTCCGTTTTCCATTTTAGGATTTTTCATTTCACACGCAAAAACACTTTATTTGGCTCTAATATATCACCTTCGGCACATTGCATTCTGGTTCTTAGTTCAAAATGTATATCGGCCTGTGTAATCTATAAACAGTACAATAAAATGCGCAGTTGACTAAAGTTGATTTTTTCTCTACAAATATGTATGTATGTGCGTGTGTTAAATATACACGTGCAAGTGTTTTATAGGTGCACATATTCGTATGAATTTAAAGACGAAGAAAGGGGGTGGGGCGAGTTCTCAAATGACATATATAAAATTATTCATACAAAGGCCAACAAATGTGAATCCAGGGGAAAAACAGACACACCTACGAAATACAAAAGTATACCGCATTTACAGAAATGCCGCTAAAAATAAATAATGTCAGCATAAAATGATGACAAACAAGTAAAAATGAAAACAAAAAACGCCTAGACACAAATTGTGTGGGCCGACGATACGCATGGCGACACCGACAGGAAGAGGGTTAAAACTGGGTTTTGTTCGTGGCCCCACGAAACACTCTACCGCTTGGTTTCCGCTAAAAGTTGGTTATATAATATCGCATAAGTAATATCAACGCCAGCAATGTCGCTAACACCAACGACACAGCGCCCCAACACCACTGCCCATTACTCCTCCGATCTCAATGACTTTACGCCCCCTCAGTTGCTGTACTTAGTTAAGCTACAAAAGCGCTTGTTTTAGAGTTTACATAACAAAGACCTACACTTAGCTGGAATATAAACTAAAGCAAAAAAAAAACCAAGAAGACAACAACAACCAAAAACACTCTCCTAATGTCACTTTATTTGCTGCACCATAAAGTTATTTTGATTTTATAATGTGTTCTTATTCCGTTAGTGTTGTTTATGCCATAGTTGCTGCCATTTTTGAGTCCTTTCGCTGGCAATTTTCTATTTCCGGCAAACTCATTTTCATTTTAATGTGCCTACTACCAGAAGTACTCCCAGGGAAACGCGTATACGGCCAGACAACAACCGGCACGTCGTAATTGGAGGGAGGAAAGTGACTTGCAGTGGCGGTGGTGACTGAACTTGCCTCCTAGCCTTTACAGAAGTGAGCAACAACTCGTTTTCTTGTTGTTTTTTTTTTTTTGTTTTGTAACTTTAGTTGCGAGTACGTTAGGTAAATAAAATTCTCAAGTTACATGTTGGCTGTCGCTTTTCACAAACAGAGTTGTTGCTGTGTTGGTAGGGCGTTGGTGATGGTTAGAGTGGAAGTGAGGGTGGTAGCGAAGGCGGTGGTGCTTTGTTTCATTGTTTAAAAGTAAGCAAAGTATAGTTTGCATTTTAAATATGGCAACTCTTCCGCTTGGCTACCGGAAATTAGTGTCTACTGTAGTAGTTGTCGACGTCAACGAGTTACTTTGCTGCCTGGCTGCCTGACTGCCTGACTGTCTTATTGCATGGTTGCCTACATCATCACCACTTTATTTCGTTATTGTGCTATCATTGTTGTTGCACTTCTAAGTACATACATTAACGTACTATATAAATGCATACACATACATACATATTTACCTAAATACATTGTTGCCTTCCATTTCGATGTGCTTTTGATGCTGATTTTGTGATTTTATCGGAATGTCAGAAATTTCGGACTTCCGCTTGCTTGGCAACGATTCGCAAAGGTCAAAAAACTTGAAAGGATTGAAGTAAGTTTATTGCGAAAAGAAAATGTCCAAGTTTGCATTTCGCATTGTCGAAGTTCTGGCACAAATTCAAACACATATTTACAGTATCTGTTCAATGAGTTACGAACGCTAAGGAAATATTACAAATTTCAACATCCACTGGCAATATAAAGAAAGTGTTCAATATACGAAGGCAGGTCAAAAAGTTCGCCGAACGGGGTGATTGTTGAGTACATGAATAGTTTTTAACTACCACAACTTCATGACTTAATACAACCACAAAACGAATGAGTCGTCAAATCGGATCTTCAACGCCGGAGAAGAAGATAATAGTGGACCCTTTTTGGGTGTTTGGCCGTGTTCCTCCTCCTATTTGCCGTGTGCATCTTAATTTTATTCCGCAAACTGAGGGACCTAGAGTTTCAAGCCGATCCCTAACGCGAAATGTTTCTTATGAGGAGCTTCTCCATGGCAGAAATACACTCGGAAGTTTGCCATGGCTTGCTGAGGGTCGACCGCTATTAGAAAAAACTTGTTGTGTCATTTTAGTGTTTCATGCACAGATATTCGAACCTACGCACATCTGAGTGGTATTCACGAAACAACCCATTCGACTACGGTAGAGGAAAACATTTATTATGAAAAATATCAGTTTTGCACTTGTTTTCCTAAAGAAGCAAAGATCAACACCACTAGCATAAAAAGATGCCATCTGGTTGCTAGAACTCTTTGGCAGAAAAAACCATGCGTTAAATTTGCATAGTCTACCCAAGAAAGTTAAGTAGTTCTGATTTCGCTTTAAATACATTTTGGTCGTTCATTAGCTGCTAATTCTTAGAACGTGTCCATACCAACGTAATCTTTGCCGCTTTCTAATCCGCGTTACATTTCGCCTCGCGATTAAAACTCTGAGTTCGTGGTTATTCCGTATACGGTATATACCGTCTTTTAATCATATATGGCCGAATATTTTCCTAAGGTATCACAACTATAGTTTAGAACCTGTCTTATGACAGTCTGCCGTTTTTGTTCCTTTGATATTAAGGAAGATTTCAAAAAATTAATTTATTCAAAATATGCTCTGTTAGCTACCTGAACGCGATCTCGTATTGATAAGGACGCATTTTTAATTATACTGAGTTCTACGCTCAGATATTCAAATTTCTATATGAACTCAAAATTATAATTTCCGATTTTGATGTGACTATCTTGAAAGGATCGTATTATGTACTTCAAATTGGAATTGAAATTTGAATAGATCGATCCAAGCACCAAGAGATTTGGTGGCTCCTAAAACACTTAGGCTAAAAAGCACATTGTATTTAAATCTCTGGGTAGATAGTCAAGGAGGGAAGGAGAAAAGTATCAGAGAAAAAGATAGGATATAATAGAGACAGAGGTAAAGGTAGTTAGTCCTGTGAGAATTTTCCAGATTCTTTGGCAAATGTGTAAATATCCTCCAATTTTAGAGAATGAATATAACTCATTCTCATTACATCGGAACCCAAAACTCGTAGCCTTGTTCTAGCAAAGGCAGGACACTCACAGAGAAAGTGGTCAGTGCTACCCGCTTCTTCCAAGCAAGACACGCACAACGAGTTCTCGATGAATCCAATGGTGATCATATGCTGACCCCAAGGATTGTGTCCTGTAATAATGCAGACCATCAACCGAACTTCTTTCCTCCCAAGTTTTAGTAGAAAATTTGACAGCCACAAAACACTAAAGCGTTCTAGGCCGGACCATCGCTCTTTATGTAAATTGCTTACATAATCGGTGATCCAATTCATGATTCCTGCAGAACTGATTCCGATTATTGGCTCTGCCCCTTGTGGGGGAACCGCCGATCTAGGGTTGGCCAATTCATCGGCAATTTCCTTTCCTTGAAGACCGGAGTTTCCTGGAGTCCATATATATCCAGGGTGGCTGATGAAAGCCGCTACCAAAAAAAATTGAATAACTTTTTTTTTCTTTTTAAGTTATCTGTTCCATTTTTGTTTTAATTTGCAGATTGATCTTTAAAATTTATTAAAATGGATAACTGGGACACGCAAACAAGAATTTGGATAGTCCGCCGCTATCACGCACTGGAGTCCGTAGTTTTGGTACAGAGAGAGTACAGGCGGATGTTTGGCGGCGATCCCCCGAGCAGATGGACCATAATGAGACTCGTGAATAATTTTGCTGAGCAAGGAACAGTCGCAAGAAGGCCTTATCATCGAAACCCACCAGTTCGGACGGAGGAAACGATCGCTGCTGTAGCTGCAGCTATACAAAGCAATCCAAGGGTTTCAACAAGAAGCTTATCTGCTCAACTTGGTGTCAGCCGACAGTCTTTGCAAACAATAGTGCACAAAGATTTAGACTTATTTCCCTACAAAATTCAAATGGTTAACAAACTGAATGCAGCAGACTTGCCGATTCGCTTGGAATTTTGCCAGAAGATCCTGCAAATGGTGGAAGAAGACCAAAACATGTTAAACTGCCTTTTCATGTCTGATGAGGCCCATTTCGATTTAAACGGCAATGTGAACAAACAAAATTGTCGAATATGGAGTACTTCTAACCCACAGATACTCCACGAGACGGAATTGCATCCTCTTCGCGTGACAGTATGGTGTGCGGTTTCTTCACACTGTATTGTCGGGCCTTATTTTTTTTGAAGAAAATGGTCACACCGTTACGGTTACTGGAGACCGTTATTTGAAAATGCTGAAAGAATTTTTCTATCCAGAACTATGGTACGCCGACAGAGAATGCCTTTCAACTCTGTGTGGTTTCAACAAGATGGGGCAACGTCTCACATAGCCCAGACTGTTATGACAGAGTTGCGACGAAAATTTCCCAATAAACTGATTTCAAGAAATTCCGAATTTCGTTGGCCCCCCAGGTCGCCTGACCTTACTGCACCTGACTTTTTCTTGTGGGGTTTATGTGAACAAGAAGTTTATAAAACAAAGCCAACAAATTTGGATGAACTAAAACAATCCATTCGGGCAACAATTGCGACTATTCCTGTCGCAACTCTCAAAGCAGCAATGAACAACTTTTTACTAAGATGCCGCACTTGTGTCAACGAGCATGGGGGGCATTTAAATTCAATTATTTTTAAAACTAGTTAAGCTAAATTTAATAAAATTTAATGACCTTCAACTTGAAAAAAAAAATAAATGAATTCCATACACTGAAAAAAAGTTATTTGAGTTTCTTAATGTAGCAAAATTCATCAGCCACCCTGTATATAATATTTCTAATCATATTGATGAGTAACAGATCGTTTTTTGGGTTCTGCAAGGTTTCAATGACGGATTTGCTGTCGCTGCATATTAGATGTTTTTTGCTCGTTTGGGAGGCAAACATTACTGCTTCATGCAGTGCAGCTGCTTCTGCTGTGAAAGCTGAGCAGTATGCAGGCAGTGCACAGTCCAGATTTAACTCACCCAAATGTGAGTTTTACGTATAATTGTGGTAATTTTTTAGTTGCGTCCACAAAATCCTTTCATCGCACGAAATTTATTAATTCGATTTTTCGAGGTTTTGAGGCTACGCCTGCTCAAAAGTGTAAATTTTAAAATACTCGTACGTATAAGCGCTTCCTTTTCTTCTTGATTGGTGCGATAACTGATACTGATGCTGGATCTTTATTCGCTGCACAATGTCTATATCCCCGTAATGCTCATACAACTCATTCTTCCACCGCCTTCGATAGTCGCCGTAGCCATGGTGCAAAGATCCGAAAATCTTTGGTCGAAATTTTTATTCTCCAGAGAGGACTTTACTATTCAATTGCCTACTTAATTGAAAGTAAAGGGAATCCATTTACCAATAACACCTGTTATTGGAAAACCCTTTAGCTTTTGTTGGAAACAGAGACCCTCCGTTCTACTTCAAGGCTCACATTATTATTGGTGTTAATGGTGGTTTCTCAATAAACGAAATCTCTTACAACTTCAAAATAATGACTGACAATAGAGATCTGGGTATCGATACGCAGAACGTTTGATGAAGTCTCTTATCGTCATTCACCTGGAAGTGACGAGCACGATTCTTCGACATACGGTTCATGAGCTTCGCCTAAGTATCCTTTGGGTAGCTTCCGAATACTCGGCCTAATGTGAGTTAGCGAAACAGGCCAGGATATCTGGTTGTGCGCTGGCTTTGAGACCCATCTACCAAAGCCTCCTAGAGAACTCCTTACTCTGATGACGACTTTTTTATATCGTTCGTCATATACTGAGTAGATAGATAATGCAGTATACCAACTTTTTTTGAAAATTTCTACTTAATATCACCTTACCTTTTACTGATTTCACCCCTTTGTGAAACTTCTATTATTTGAAACAGTGCTAGAAGTCTTTTCTGTCAGCTCGTTCAGGACACATGTCGCTTTTTTGTTGTTTAGCAGCTTGTTAGACCCTGCCACACGTCTTACCCCTCTAACGGTAGGCGCTGGACGCGTGGTATTTCGACAGGTTGGGTACAGAGTGAGTAGGCTTGATAGGGCATGTGAATAGGTGGTTAGTATCGCGCGGTGTGCCTTCACATCCTGGACATATATTAAGTACGTCGGGGTCGATTCGAGATAAGTAAAAGTTTAACATACTACAATATCTAGAACGTAATTGAGCCAAAGTTACGTGGGAGCTGAAGCTCTTCGTCTGCAGTAGGTGGTGGTTGGGCTTCAATAATGGCATTCATGGTTGAGATTTTAGGAAGGTGGTAAGAGTCTTCCGATGGATGTAGTTTAATGCCTGTCTACATACTGTCCATTTTAGTAGGGTAGCTGTGTTTTGTTCTGTTTCTCGTCAGTGTGGTTGAAGAGATGCCTCCTGACACGCCTCGGAGGTGGATCAGGCTCTAGGAAATGTGAATGAACCGTATACAGAAATAATCACCCAAGTAGAAATTGCTTTCTGAGCATTTTGCTGTGCTCCTTAACCGGGAATATGGAATTCTCGTTGGGAAAGTGTTAGCGGGGGGCATCAGGAGGCATCCCCTGGCTGTTCTGTCTCTTTCAAGGCTTCAGCGTATTGATTTTAGTGCAGAGTTTACCTTAGAAAACAAAAAAAGTTGAATGGCTTAATATCCGGAAAATGAGATGATTGGTTTATAAACATTTTAACTTACAATATGGGATAAACGTAATGCAATGCCTTGCCCTATCTTCATATTTTCAATTTTCCAGATGAAACAAAAAACAACTCTAATGCGAACAGAAACGAGAGGCACTGCATTTGAAAGAGAAGGCTTCACGCTAAAGGGCTGGTTGCTACAGGTATTTGGCACAAGTGTATTTTTCCTATACCTCAAGCTTTTAATTCAATCATTTAGTCATCCAAATAGAATATGTCAAATAATTTATAAAAAGGAATTAATGAAGTTTGCACAGAAAAACCAACCGGAAAAAAAATATTTTGTAACGTCAAAGCACTTTTTTAACCTGGCGCTGAGTAAATGTTTATAATGTTATATTAAAATAAAAAACCTGGATCGCAGGAAAAGCGTATATTTGAGGTAAAAATACAGTACAGTAAATGTTAGAATTTTAGTCCATTACGCAACTAATTTTTTTCTTTTTTTCCATTTTTTAGTGCACCTGGACAATTTTCTAAAGTTCAGTGCTAGTGTTGCCAAATTCATCCTGTCAATCACTCGGGACCTCGGAATATTTATATTAAATTTCGGAATCTCTTGATAGACGTTGGGCAAAATTATCATAAGTATTGAAGGCTGCAGAGCACAAAAAAAAATGTTGGTACTCATAGAGTTGTCAAATAAGGCGGCTGAAGAAAATACGCGGCCAACACCGGACTAAAATCTGACAAAACTCACGACAGCAGTTAATAATGATCTAGTACTCTCTGTCGAGCCTTTCGGCTTATGGAAAGAAAACAAACTTAAGATTAAAACATATTTAAGGATTTAAGCCTTTTATTTTAAAAATATAAAAATTTTCAAGGGCGTAAAAGGAAATAGGTGTAAGGGTCAAAACTAATATTAAATTTTAATAATTAATATTCATAAACTTGCTTGCTAAGAATTTTTCCTTGTATTTAGGTCTGGAATAACTGGAATATTTCCGTCGCGAAAAACACCATTGCGCGCTTAACGCCATGGACTTCAGCATTGCCCTGTTGATAAGTCCAAGACTCTCCGTGTAATTCATCGATACCTCTACGTAGTTTTCCGCGTTCATCACATGCGAAATAAAATGAATTGAGGCCTTGCCTCGGTAGCTTAAAGCATCCGTGGTCATAATAGAGCCACCGTGGAAGTTTTGGGGAGTGACGTGTTTGTCATGTCTCGCGAATATCTCTCCAATACTACTGACAACTATCAGGTCCATCGAGATTAACATTTTTCTTTTCATCGCTAAAAACGATGGATTGCCATTCATCATCCGTAAGCTTATGATTATCGGCGAATTCGAGTCTAACTAGCGGTTTAGGCAGTACGTTTTAATATTTTAAATTTGAATATTCACTCAAAATTTTCTGTGTACTTCTCTTGGTAATATTGAGAAAAAGTTCACATCTGATTTGGTGGCTACGGCTGATATTTTTATTGACAGCCCTAAGATTATATCTTACCTATCCTATTTTTATCTTATACCTGTCGTCACTCTTAGGCTTTGGACCTGTTCTTTAAGTTTTTCCATATCCATTAGGATTTTTCAAAAAGTTGTGGATGTCATTTTTATTTCGATTTGCGTGTTTGGAAGAAAAATTATGAAGTTGGTTTGTCGCATACGACTATTTCGCTTAGTGTAGTAGACTCTGATTCTACATAGAATGTCTCAAGTCAATGTCACACTCCCTTTTCATAATTATGTGTACTTTGATTTACATATAAAAAAAGGCAAAATACTAATAGTAACTTTTCTTATTATACGCCGGCCTCCCCAGCCAAATGGGTTGGTGCCTGACTACCGTTCGGAAGATGTAGTTTCAAGTCTCCGTGAAAAACCAAAAATTAAGGAAAAGTTTTTTATCATAGCGGTCGCCCCTCGGCACACAATGGAAAATCTCCGAGTGCATTTCTGGTATGAAAAGGCTCTTCCCAAAAGCTTATCTGTCGTTGGGAGTCGGCTTAAAACTGTAGGTCCCTTCATTTGTGAAACGGCGAATGGTTTTTTTCTTGGTAATTTCAAGTAATGATTTTGCGTGGCTTGTCATATCTCTTTTTACCGACGACCGCTATTAAAAAATACTTTTTTTATCACATGGTGGTTCAATCCTTAGGTTTCGAACCCGGATACAACGAAATGATAAGCAGGCACCAATCGATTCTGGTATGGCAGCCGACTGCTGCCTGCAGTTACTCGCATTAAAAAATGACTGACTTAATATTTCAAGCTGGGGGATCTGAAAAAAGTCGTTGCTAGTGAAGAATAGACTTGTTACTTTGACATGAAGCATAGTGGTTGAAATCCGAAAAAAAAGTTTAAATGGTAGACTTTAAAATTTTGAAAAAATTTTGAAACGTAAATTTTTAAGAAAATAGATTAATATTTATTATCGTAGTTCATGTTATAATTCATGTTATAAAAACAGAATAAGCCTTAAAAATGTTAGCTAAAGGTAAAGGAGACAAAATCTTAAAAAAGACTTACAGTAAGATAAATTTCAAATCTATCGAACCTCGTTTTAAAGTTATACCAGCAAATTTATAAATTTTTTTTATTGAAAATTCACTTTTTTTATTTTTTCTTTGCTTTAAAATTTTACTTTTTGCTTATACCGAACAAAACTTAAGCGAAATGCACTTAAAAATTCTCCTAAACTTATAAGCATTTGGTTAGTAAGTTTTCCAGCAAATAACTTCGACTTTGTGGTATGTAGCGGAATTTCATATTGTACATAATAAAAAATGCACTGTATAAAGGGACTGAATTCCCTAGGTTGGCGCGCTGCATTCATTCTATATGGGTTTTTTGCCGCTTAGATGGGAACGATGGATTAACTAGAGAGACTGAAGCCTTAACACTAATGGGAGATGAGTTCTTCTGGGCGACGAGACGACACGCCATCACAGAATAGTTCTGAAGACTCAAACGGACAACACCCCGCGTGACTACACCAAGCAAGGTAGCGTATGCTGGCAAAAGGCGTAAACAACTTCTAAGCCTCAAGAATAATAGAAACAAGGTTGCGCCCATCAGGGTGTGCGCGACGTCACATTGGTGTAGTTGCATGAGAGGGATGTGAAAATGCGAGCAAGAATGCAAGAATATGAAGAAATTACACAAACAACACACTAATAAATTGCATCGCTCAGAGCAAAGTAGCGGTACCACGATCGGCATCAACTTATTATTCTCTCCATCGTGCAATAAATCTCAATACTAACAAACGTTCTGAGAGATCACTGTAGACTGCAAAGTCAACTGCCCATACTCACGATAAGGTCTAATACAGGAGCCATCTACGATTCATTTCGAATGCGTTGTCATATCGAGAAGAAGGAGTAAACATATTGGTCTGATATGACTCGAAGAGAGGCACATACGCTCAGCTGTATCCAGTAATTTCTTAAAAGAACTGGGTCTGAATGAAGAAACGCAAAGAGTTGAAGGCGCGAAGTGTATGCGTGTGCTTCTTAGCTGTCTATCTATCTAAGTATCTAAGCTCTAATAATGAATTTTCTTGAGAATACGGCACTTAAGTAGGTAAGTAGATAGGTGAAATGGTTAAGGGGATATTCTAATCTAGAGCGCCGAACTTCGAGCATTTTTTGACGATGAGTAAAAAACAAAGCTATTGATATTTTTGCTATCCATTTTTTATCATTTATTTATTTATATATTAAGAGCACACAAAATGAATTTTAAAATTTTCATGGAATTATGCGTCCTTGAAGTGGAAGGGGAAAACAAAAGGACAGTGTCCTCGTCGTTACGATTTCTACCCTTGTGGTTATTTGATATTTGTAATCTTTTTTACAAATTCTTAGTTAATATGAATGTCATTATCGTATGACGCAGAAAAAAGGGGGACATTTTTTTTCATAAAATGGCGGCTACTCAAAAATTGAGGTCAATTTTTCCTAATTTTTACGCTTTCTCGAATTGTTTACACATATTAAAAAATTGAAATTTTTTCGTGCGTCATGCGATAGGGATGTATTCAAAGAATATTCATGATAAAATTCAAGCAAATCGGTTGATTAGAACTTGAGATATCGTGCCGACCGTATCGAAAGAAGTACTTTCGAGAAAAACACGTTTGAAGTTCGCCATCCGCTCAAACCAGTCTAGTGCTCAACAGTCTCCTTCTCTGAAAAGTATCCGCTACTTTTTCAATGGGGGTTTTACGATAAACCTAGATTTTCCGCGTGTGTGTGCCGGTCCTCCAATAACAGGTAAACAAAGCTACGAGTTTGGAAATTGAATGGTCAGTCCTCCGTCTATTATACTGTGGTCATAGGTTTTTCGAAATTCGAATGAAGAAATGGAGCTCCATCTTATTTGCGCTTTCCTGAGAAATAAGTTGTGCAATTCCACTTCAGCAACAGTCAGGGGGATGCCAATGACCGGGTAGGTGGCCTCTGAGACCAATACAGTCGAATTCCTGGCAAGCTCATTAGCTGGTTGGACTGATAACGGGCCACTTTCTGGGGGCGAAGCACATAGAAAAGGTAGGCATCTCAGACATTGTATTCTGCCCAGCTTGTGAAGAGGAGGATGAGCCGACGGGTCACTCTCTGTGCGTCTACCCCGCCTTCGCTCGAATCAGGCTTGGGATCTTTAGCACTACTGTGTTAAGAAGCGACCACCTTTGCTCGTTGGAACCGCAAGATCTACTCAGATTTCTTCGGAGATCGGGTAGGGTTTAAAGAAAATTGAAAAGGAATTCGAGTGCAGTGCAATGGACTTAATGTTGTGTGAGTGCTGTATTTGCTAGTTGTCCTGACAAAAAAAAAAAAAACAAAAAACAAGAGAAACTCTCATTAGCAATAACGTAAACACCTTGGCTGCTTCTCTGCAAAAGATTTCATCTCCTCTTTACAGGAGTTGACTAGTTCGGATATGCATCATGGTGTCGTCAGAGCCTTGATTGCCGCTGGATTATCGCAAAAATTGTTAATATCTCCCTTGCTCCCACGTTTCCTAAGCATTCCGTCTGTATGGTCGTAAAGACTTCAACCTGAAAATCACTAGCAGTATTCGGCAATTTTAAGGAAATAGATAAATTGGCAGATTTAGAGAAAACCCCTGCTCCGACTATCGATTCCGTCTTAGAACCGACAGTGAAGACAGAGCTACCAGGCTTCCCCCTCGTCCCAATCCTGCCTTCTTGGAAAGATTGCTCTGACACGAGCCTCAAAAAAACACTTTGCGGATAGAGACAGTTGCCCGAAGTTCAGAGAAATACGATGTTAATCATGATGAGAAGATTTCGAAGGTGAGCCCTTTAACATGTCGCTATTCGACTATATTCGCGAATATGACAGAATCAGCTGATGGGCTGACGTTACTTGAGAGGTGTTTACAAGAAACTGAGATAGAAAAAATCAACCAATGACACTTCGTTGCCGCCTGAACAACGACCGATTGGACATGCACGTGAAATGATTGTGCGAATTTCGGCTGCCGAATCCCAAAGTGACAAGGCAGCCGACGTTCCCGCACAATTTTAATTTTCACCATAGCTCAATAGCAAACCCGGTAATCTAGATATCATCGTTGGGTATCAACTGCCTAAAAATGCTACCATATCCCGGCCCTAGTCATTTCCGTGAAATTTTTGAACTTACTATGAAAAGAAGTAATAGTTTATCCCGACATCTAAATCGCGGGGCTGACCTTACTAGTTTCTATGCATACGTATGTATGCATGTGTGTGTAGATGCACTTTTTATTTACTTTTTTGCATTTGCACTATTTCATAATCCAATTATTTTCGCTACATTGTAAATGTGTCGTTGGCCTCATTGTAAAATTAATTTAAAAATTGTTTCCATTCTCTAGGCTTTCGCTGAATTATCTGCAATATTCACATATGTGTATATGTATGCGTGTCTGCATGTATGTGTGAATGTATGGGACACGCTTTATTCGATCTAAAATTGTGCATATTTACAATTCAAATTCGCAATTTGCATTTCACTACTAAATATCAAACATCAATTGACGTATCTACACATACTACTACATATGTAGCTTCACTGTAGTAACATCATCTGTCATCCGTCAATCCATCAATAGCTACGAGTGCATACTCGTACATGTGCCAGGGTTTGTCATTTGTGTAGGAAGTGACTGGCGGTTGAATGCTACAACGTCAATTGGCATGTGTCAGTTGAAGTAGGCTCAGCTATTGCTTACAAACACACACACATACACGCATACATATGCATACATTGATTCTTCTGTGTATGTGTTTATACAAATGTACCCGCCAAATGATGCCAAAGCTGTCGTGATGATGCAACAGTCATTGATTGTTATTTAATCAGCGGAGAAGGACGGACGTAGGTTCATACGTTAATTAGCAGTTTTAGTATGTCGCTGCCGGTTGACTGTTTTTGCGTACAACTTTTCGAGTTGTAACTATTTTCAGCGTAAATGCAGCACTAGCTCAAGCATCAACTTTTCCAACTACATATACAACTTTCAAGCAGCCGCACACAGCGCCTAGTAGAGGCAACCACTTAGTCGTCGAACCGCAAACACAAATGTCGACTACTATGCAGTTGTTTATGAGCGTGGAGCAACGAGCGGGAATTTCGCTCTCGAAAATTATTTAGTAGGCCTCTATTGACGCATCATTTATGCATTTTATGCACTTTACTGCCATCCACTACAGAGCACGTGGATTAAGTGTCTATGCAATGGCAATGAAATCGCGATTACTGCCATTAGATGAAATGAAAATCATCACGTTACTTTTGGTTCGATAACTGGCGACGTGAGAGATGATACCTATTGATTCGCATAGATTATTTGATGAGGAAAAGCGAAAGAGAGAGAGAACAGAAATTTGCTCATACCGCAGCATTCGCTACTAGAATTGTAATGCCATTTATTCACTTGATCTACAACTACTAATGCAACACCACTATCCTTTCCCTCATCCCCCTCTTCTTAGCAATTTCATCGACGCTCTAATTTCTTGATTCGGGTTAAGCAACTTCTATGATTACTAAGCTTTTAAGCGGCTGTTGGGTGTACTGATTTTCAAATGAATTTCCGCCTACCAGTGAAGGGTGAAAAAAATGAGTTTAATTGGAAATTATTCTCATGCTGCAAGTATATCGAACGGGAATTCATTACACTATTGTCTCGGCGCAGATTTTCTAGTGTAACGCGCCGATAGGAAATACAAACGTAAGTGTTTTGCTAATGAAATTTACAGATAATCACGTTTCTATTGACAGCGGACGCTAATACTTTCCTAACTTACTTTCGCGCACATAGAGTTTACTAATTTGGTACTCACTTCGACATTATTCTTCTTCCACTCCTCCCACGTAACATCTTTCGATATCTCTTTGCTTGTAATTTGTTGTTTTCTTATTTTTCTTTTCAGAAACGCCCAGCAGTGTTCAATAGATTTAAACTTTGGGCTAGTGCGGGTGTTGGCAATAGTTGGCAATGGGGGCATTATTGAGAAGCTGCAATTTGTCCCCGCCACCAGCTGTCGTATACCTCACACCATTGCCCCAATTCCACTAAGTCTCACTGTTGGTGGTAACTTTTCTTTATTCGGCGCTGTGCCAGAGTTCCTCCCCGGAATTGTATTTTTCTTTTGGAACCAAAAATAAAAAACTTGCTTACATCCGTAAAAATAATCCTTCTCCAAAATTCTGAGGGTATAAGTTCAATTTCGGAAATAATGCGTTTAGTTTATTTATTAGGGCTTCCTCCTAGCCACTCTTGCATAATAGCCAGCTTTTCTCACTCGTCTAGCAGTGGAAGCACTAATACATAGATTTTTGAAATTTACTCCTTATTTCTTGTTACATTTTTGACTCAATTATCCCTTCATCTTTCGCAAGCGTATAACACTGCGGGTTTTTCCTTTCTGTGAATTTATCTGGGCGCTCGGCTCTTGGTTTTAAAGCTATAATTTCGGTATTTTTTTAGTTTTGAATTATTCTCCGAACTGTAGCTCGCGCCTTGCCTCTTGTTCTTCTCATTTAACTTTTTATTTATTTATTCATTTATTTACTTACTTACAAAATTATTTATATTGGCTTTGAAATTGGCTTAATGACTCCTTGCAATCGATATTACCTATAAAGATAATATAAAGGGTCACTAGATTGGAGGTACTTTTTCGCAATAGAGTTTTTTTGCCAGATCACGCGCGACTACAGTCAAACCAAATACATAATTTCTCTCAGTATTCATTGGTATTTCACCATGGAAAAACTTACGCCTCAACAACTTTTATAAATCGTACAATTGTATTATGAAAATCGATGCTCCATGAAAGGTGTTCATTGCGCGCTCAGGCCAACTTGTGGTGGTCATAACCGTTTAGCGATGAGGCCCATTTTTGGCTTAATAGCTACATCAATAATCAAAATTGCCGCATTTGGACTCAAGAATAATAATCAGAAGCCATTCGGCCATTCAAGAACAGCCATTACATCCACTGAAAACAAACGTTTGGTGTGGCCTATAAGCTGGAAAAATCATCGGCCCATATTTCTTGAAAGGCGAATTCCATCGCGCCATGATAAATGACTTTTTGAATTACAGCGCTGTCATTTTGGTGAGCAATTCATCTCTCGTCTCTTAGCAGTGGATTGGCCACCAAGATTGTGTAAAGTCTAAATGCTTTGTGGATGAATCAGCTTCGATTGAGGCATTGGAAGCTAGTATTACTTAAGTTATTCACGAGTGAAATCCGATACCTCTAAATTGATCACCCCTTAGCTAAAACGAAATTAGAACAGGTGGATCTGCCGGGAACAAATCTGTGCTGTCAATGATATATAATCTTATTTATGTGATCATATCCAGGACTCGCGTTCCAAGCCCGCTATAGGTAGTTGAAGATTGGTAGAGAGTTAAAGAACACATTAACGTAGGTGATACTTTCACTACTCTGTTAGTGAAACACACTTTTCAGGTTAAATGTTAAAAAAACACTCTAGGCTCTTTAGTTCAAAGCATTTAAGGCTAACTTCCGAAGGAAATAAAGAAATGTTTTTTGGTTAGGTTTTCTGACTTACCTTATTTCTGCTATTGCAGAAGCTGGACAAAGGAGGAGGAGAGAGAGTGCGTTCGATACCTGCTCTGTTACTGCACCGCGTGGCATGCCACTAGGTTTAAATACCTGATGACCGTTCGTATAAAAGTAACAGCTAGATTAATTAGTTTGCACTTAAGACAAAATGGTTTAATGAGAAATAGCAGGCAAAGCATCACAATGGATCGGCATCGGCCTAAGTGAGTTGGTCTATAGATCGACGGCCACTTCTACCTACCTACCTGATACTTACCTACGTAGGTTTTATGAACCAATCGTTTTGTGGCCCGCAGCAAGGCTACAACTTCCGATTAAAAATTATAGTAAGCTCACTTTTGATCGGTCATTATCGCTAGAAAAGGACACATATTTAAGGGGTCTCGGTGGTCTAGAGCTCGAAATGTAGGGTATTTTCATGAATTTTTTTACAATAAAAAAGTGAAAAACGATATTTAAATTTTTTACATTTTTTATTCTTTTACATAAAAATAAAAAAAAAAAATTTTTTTTACTAAAAATTTCAAAAATGGCGCTGAAGTTGATCCTCTCGAAAAATTGGACCTGGACGGCGTTGTCCATATTGGCTCTTCTATTTATCTGAAACACGAAAAGCAAAAAATTACACTGGATCACAAATTTCAACTTTTTTTCTGAACCAGAGACGCCGTTATGAAATTCCTATGTAAAATCACCGTCTGATTCGGAAAATCAAGGTTATTTTTTATTCTATGGTAACGTTTTTGAGATATTTACGAATTACCGTTATTTCAAAAAAACAAAAAATTGGGCCCACTTAATCATATATATCTCGAAAACGAATTAAACGATTTTTAAATTTACATGAAAATAAAACAGAGCTTAGAGTGAAAACAAAAAATACACGAAAAAGTAAAAAGTTTTCGAGATCCTTTCTCTCAAATTACAAATTTTTTTATATTTTTACAAAAAAAATTTAAAAAATCCGTTATGATAGTTCGTTATCTTTGAATCTGCAGGGCCTAGCAAAAAGTGTTTTACACACAGTTTATAGGAAATTTTATTACCTTTTAAAAGCTTTAAACGGTTTTGGAATCGTTTAATTCGTTTTCGAGATATATATGATTAACAATTTTTTGTTTTTTTGAAATAACGGTAATTCGTAAATATCTCAAAAACGTTACCATAGAATGAAAAATAACCTTGATTTTCGGAATCAGACGGTGATTTTACATAGGAATTTCATAACGGCGTCTCTGGTGCATTTTGGCTGTAAACCAGTGTTATTAATCAGTATGACTGTAGCTATGCCCCGTACTAGAATAAACAAAAAAAAATTTACAAAATGGCGCCGTTTTGAATTTCACATTCTAAAAATCGGGGTTTTTTCAGTTTTTTAATCAAAAAATACGAAATAATTGAAATAATACAATAATATGATTCCAGTACGGGAGATAGCCATTGATGTTGTGAACAACATATTAAAATTTCAGTCGATTCAGTTTAACAGTGTTTTTTTACAATACCAGGCTGAAAAAAGTTGTTTTAAGATAATTGAGTTTAAAGTTTTGGGAGTGGATAATGCGACCGTTGATGCCGCCGCGTGACGAATCTGACTCTACCTGCTTAAACGGCTGTAGAATCGAAAATACTGGGAATATCTTTCCAAAAGTTTGACTATATTTTTTTAAAGGCCTATACTTTCGCCCTTAAGCGCGAGTTTTTCAGTGCTATGCAGTTTTGCTATAGGTAGGTAGGTAGCTTAGCTGTAGTAAGGACACACTTAAAGCCAATGTGATGCCACTGAAACTTATCCTTGCACTATGGGTTTCTTTTTAAATGAGAAAAGCTTCGTTAGTTTAAGATGAAAAAAATAAGGCTCATTACTTTTCAATCAAACCCTGTAGGTTGAGCATAATATTTAATACCTCTGCAGGTTTAGTCCTAAGAATCCCGCAGATACAAGGACTGGCACATGTTCTATTGTCTTTTGGATATATTTCTTACCGGAAGCTGGCCACCATATTAGTTTACCATAGGTCAAAAGGTGTCTTACTAACGCTGTGTAAAGCTGATGTACAATAAAAGTGGAAAGATCTTCCCTTAATCCGATTCAAGAGTAGAATGCTATTGTCGTTCTTCTTACTCTATCTGCGACATTAGACTTCCATCTGAGTTTTTTGTCTAATATTAGTCCTAAGTAGCGGGCTTCATCACTAAACAAAAGTGACATCTAGCGAGAGTGGTGTCTAGTCGTCAGAAAGTGATGCCTAACATCGGAGTGGTTGTTTTTGGTATTCTGTGTTTCCTAGCAAATTTGATGAGTTCAGTTATATTTATAAGGTTTGACGCTTAGCCCGTTTGCTTTTGACCAGTTTTCAACCATGTTTAGTAAATCTTGCATGCAAAACTGATTTCGCTAAGGGCATTAGGAAATTCCGCTCTTACTGCAATAGCAACATCATCCGCCTAGGCTACGCTGTGCTTTCCCCTCTGCACTAGGCTCTTTAGCAAGAAGTTTAGTGCCAACACGCAGAGAAGAAGGGAGAGCACACCGTCTGACTTTTTTCCTGATCTTCGAGACTGCTAGGGTTGCGATCGTAAATCTACTTAAGAGTTAGCGTTGCTTTTTTAATGAATTCAACCAGTGCCTCAGAGATCGCCATGTCGGTCAATGCCTTTATTATGGCGTCCGGTAGAATGTTATTGAACCCGCCCTCGATATCAAGGAAAGTTAAGCTAAGCTTTCCACTTAAACTCAGTTTAACGACCCAACTTCCACTTAAATTCAGTTTAAAAATTTCACCGCAGTTAAACTGGCACTGTAAAACCGAACCCAAGAGCGTTTATTGGATATCTGCCATATTTCATCTTCCTTATTTTCACCTGTGGCACTAAACAGGATACATCTCACGCTTAACCCAATTTCATTGTATTGCATATTCTGCACTTACAGTGCATTACCCAACCACAATACCATCTTTGGATGACCCCAACTTGTCTATATTTTTTCCGAATATTAGTTTATATGAGCAGAAGACGAAAATAGTACTCTTGTGATGTTGCTGCGTTTGCCAGCCAATTGTCATGGAATACTCCATGTGCATGAGCGGTAAGAGTCACTGCACGTGACCGAGTGGGAAAAAATCATATTTTATTTTGATGAAAACATTTGTACGCCAACTCGTTTTTTATGCTCACTCTTATTTTGTTGTATGTGTGCATGTTACACTCGCATTAATCTCGGATGTCCGTGCGACACGTGTTGTTGTGCCAAGTTACTCATCACTTGGCTCTTATTTCACTCAAAGAGCATCAGTTAGTTAACTGCGATGTGTGAAAAAGTGAAAGCGAAAATCGTAAAAATATAACTTAATTTTGTTGACAACCAGAACGAAAAGCAAGCATTCGCGCAAACACTCATACGCACACATGCACACAGTGTGTGCAAAAGCGTGCCGACAAAAACAAAAAAAAAAAACAGAAGTTTTTAGTGACAGAAGTAAATAGGCGACAAAAGCCAACGTCGCCGCCAAAGCAACCAACCGTGAAAAAGCAGTGAAAACTACGACAAAAGTAGTCAGTGATGGTGGTAACGGTGGTGGTGGTAGTGTTAATTTCGTAATAAAGAAGAATGTCGGACACATATGGAGCGACCGATTTCAAAGCGCTATAATGCGGTTGGAAAGCGATCAAATAGCAACAGCTTTAATTTGCACCTACATATAAAAGCACGTAGATACATATACACCTAAATATATGCACACTTATAAATTTCCGTTCACACAAGCACGTTCCATCGCTCCCATGCTGTACGCACGCATAAGCATAAATAACTATGCATGCACGGTCGGTCAGACAGACACATATACATGCACACTAGAATACTGTAACAAAGTGCATTCTATAGCATTCTGCCACACAACAGCTTCCGTAGCCGCATCCGCCACCACTCACAAGCAACTTATCAGCTTTTTCTTTTCCCCATTTGATATCGCTGTTGTTTGCGTCGCAACGTGCCACTAAGCACTTTTTCGTCTTGACTGTGTAACATACGTAACACATTTATGCATACATGCATGTGCATGTTCAGCATATCAATGCGGAAGAGTTACGAGTGTAGCTGGAAAAATTGCTAAATTGCAGCAAAATAAATTCGCTGCCTAACATTGGATGCCGACTTTGGACATACATCATTTGGATCGGCAGCGAGTAGGATGCATTCCTATTTAAGTACACACTATAAACATATGTAGCTATGCGAGTATGTACAGTAGAGGAAGCTAAGTTTAATCTAATTGCACATTTAGCCTAACTACCTTACTTCGGTTGATCAAATTATATGGGCTGCATTCGAAAACACTCCACTCGATGTACACAGAGGCCCATGTGGTACTCTGGAAATAAAGACTTCTCCAACAATTTCAATGTTTTGGCAAATCTAATAATTTCTTGATTCGAGACTGTGACTGAACTGTCTAGATCCTTAAAAAATCGAACTCCGAGCGAAGCGCATTCCTCGTAATGCGTGATATTTACACAGAGAGTGCTGAAGGCATACGCCCTCTTTCACATCTCCACAGCACGTTCAGAAATTTTCATGTGGATCTCAGAAACTAGCACCCATAAGGCCAATAGTTCAGTGCCTTGTTAAGAACCTCAGTTCCATAATCTTCGTTCATTGAGTGTTGGCCAAAGCCCAACTATGCAATATAATTTTTTTAGAGGGGCGAAAACGTCAAAAGTCTGTGGTCGAAGCCGTGGTGTGAGACTTCAGCCTCCATGTCCGACGGCAGTCCCAGAACATCATTCGTAATCGTCGGTTCTGTCCGATGTTGGGTATTGTCTTGCCCATAACTTTCTTCTGTCGTATCTCCACTGGGCACTGCAGATCTGCGCGCGAGTATGCGGAAGCTCTTTCATTATAATCGCTGCGACAGTAGATGTGGAGTACCACTTTTGTTTACTTTCACACACATGTTGGACATGACTGTTCTTTTTTGGAGATTCATTAACTTGCGTGATATAGAACATGCGACGCACTTTCTCGTTCTTCTGGGCAGTGCGAACAATAAGGATGTTACGAGTATGGAACTGTCCAGAATAGTTCAGCCGCTATTAATATAATATATGCTGTTATAACACGAAAACTGGTAACTCTGCTAGTACTTAATCGCTTAAGTCATATCTTAGAGCCTTTTGTTGTGCACTCGTAAGTTTCGCCATCAACACCAGATTTCCCCGATATTGGTATTGTGCTGTTGAAGAAATTGTAGCCACCTTTGATATTCTTGAACACATTTTGATTGTAAGTTTCCAAATTAAGGATCCGGCTGTGTACAACAAAGGCGAGTTTTGGAAGAAAATACTCCATCAAGCTCACTCGCCTGACTGGCATGGCGATTACACAGATATTGGCTTGAGAGTATTGCAGTTGTTTGCAAGTCATAAGGCTTCTCTCAATAAAAATTGCAAGAATAACACATCTGTTCACAAATCATTAGTAAAGATTGTAAACTAAACTCCCGCCCAACGTCTTTCTTTTTTCAGCAATGAGTGTGATTGCCAATATTGTGCGATAATTATGGTGAACATTCGAACAGTTATAACCAGAAATCTTGCGGATAGTCTGGGAAAATGCGATAAAACGGACACAAATGTATGTTAACACTGGTTGCCGGCACTTGGCGGATATCAGCTTTTCCACTTAACAAAAAAAAATCATAAAGTCCCGTATAAAAGTTCTATTACTTAAAACATTTTTTTTTATTCAGTAAAAAAGTTGTTCAAAAACTAAATCCGATGGTTAATTTTGTACCACCTTAGCATCCTGTGCAATCAAGTCGCTTATACCGTATATCCTTTTTACTGAAGCTGGAAGAAAATTTACTATGCATAGTAGATAAAAATTTGTTTATTTCCAAATATACTTCTTCTTACGCATGCTTATAAATGCATGTGTGTGTATGTGTGCTAGGGAGTACTTGACCATGCCATATGCATAACTTATCTTACATATATGTATATATACATTTGAACATTTTTTTGCCTTTGTATGGAAGGCAACTGGTCTGCACGATATTGCATAAAATATTAATTTAAGAACAAGTAAGGAAGGCTAAATTCGGTCCGGATCGAACTTCATATGCCCGCCCACGTTTTCGCAAAATATTATTTCGGCTGGCTGCTAACTGTTGGAATCCCACAAACTCATAGTTATCGCTCAAAGAGTGGACTTGGTTTTCATCCGATGCGATGGTTATTGACAGATTTCGTCTATTTTAATACCAACTTTCCTTGCCTTGGATAAAAAGTAGTAGGCGTGCCAGGTTTCACTGAATTATATTAATTTTCCGGCTCCCCTCATCATTCAGAACATTTTAATGTATGTATTAATGCGCACGTAAAAAAAGTAGTTTCACTTCAAGGAACGAGTTCATCGGGAAAAATTTTAAAAAGGATTGTGTCAATTCAGAATATGCCATAGTTATTTGGAGGTCACTGTTATATTGATTTAATAAGCAGACCTCAACCTGTTCAAAAAGTTGTTCTGTGTTTAGCACTACGTGTCTTAAAGTTCTCAAAGCCCATATCACCATACAGTAGTCGTTTAGAAAGTGCACACTTCTGTCAGAAAGCCCATTGAGATACCACTAGCTTGAACTCAAGTACCCACTTTGATTCCCAGCCTGGTGAAAGCACTTCCTCTCTAAGATAAACGATAAAATACTGTGGAAAGGAAGACTGATCCAGACTGATGAGAGGTCTAGTTCTGTATTCATTCCTCCTAGGTCACACCTAGTGCATTCTGTGGTCCATCTGCTGTTGGCTTGCTCGATGTAGACCGACCAAATCTAGAGCTTGGTTAAGGATAAAGATTTAACACTTCAACAACCATTTCAAGGGTAATTGAGTCCTGTAAGTCCAGGCTGAACTATGTGGGTAGACATAATTTCTCTTTAGCTGGGTTGGCCTCTCAGGCCAACTTCTTTGGCACGGAGTCTGTTCTGCCACTCCCTTCTGCAGCTACCATAGCCACGGTTACCAAACGGATTACTTTAACCCATAAGCGAGCTTGGCACGTAGATGGACTAAACTGATGTTACCTGTCATGTCCGACGGACTGACGCAGTTCCTCCTGTCACTAAGCAGATCTTACTGTAGGAGGCTGGTTGGACTGATGACGGGCCACTTTCTATGGGCGAAGGACATGGAAACAGTAGGCATCTCAGACAGTGCACTCTAGCCAGCTTGTGGAGAGGAAGGTGAGACGACGGACCTTTTTCTCTGCGTCTACCCAGCCTTCGCTGGAATCAAGCTTGAGGCCTTTGGCACTAATGCATTAAGAACCGACCGCCTTGGCACCACAAGATCTACTCAGATTTCTTCGGAGGTCGGGTAGATTTAGAGGAGGGACCTATGATCTTATGCCTCCCCCGAACGACAGGTGATTTTTTATGAGGAGCTTTTTCATATTAGAAATTCACTTGGAGGGTTTCCATTGCCTGTTGAAAGGGGAAAGAAAACTGTTTCTATAATTTTTGGTGTTCCGTGCCCAAAGCGGGTTTCGAACGCATACTCAAACCCATTGGCTATTCCAACCGCCTATTTGGCCATCTGTAATGTTACTGTATGCAATATTGTATATAAACGTATGTTTATTGCAACTCATATTGGACTTTAAAGCTGCCATAAATTGACATTTTGTTACCGAACTTTTTAACACTCCAGCTGTATGCAACGCATATCTATGTACGAGGGTTGTTTGACAAGTTCGGCAAAGTCTGAGAGATGACACTACTGGCGCGCATCGAGGTGATATTTAGTTAGAGGCATCTCTTGGAGGAACACACACCAAGTTTCAGCCAGATCGGTTCATTTATTTATGTTTGGCTTGCGCTTAACTCGAGGAAGTCGAGTGATTTTCATTTTCCATTACAACAACGCACCAGCTTAGTGACAGAACTATCGCGGCAGAATGGGGCGGCATCTCCATTCACCGGCAGGTGAGTAGGGGCACTCCGCAAAGTGGTGTTTTCTCGCCTTTCCTCCGGGTTGTTGTCGTAAATGACTTGCTGGAGGAGCTGGTGAAAAGGGGCTGCAGGGTGGTTGCCTACGCGGATGACGTCGCATTAATCGTTAGAGGAAAATTTGTGGATACTCTGTACAACCTGATGCAGGGATATCTTAACGTAGTTGTTAGATGGGCAATGGATTGCGGCCTGTCGGTGAATACTCTTAAGACGGAGCTCGTCTTATTTACGAGGAAACATAAAATACCCAGAGATCAACTTCTCTCACTAGGGGGCGCTCCTCTGATGCTTTCTGACAAGATAAAGTACCTAGGTATTATCCTTGACAACAAGCTTACATGGAAGCCCAATATTGAGGAAAGAGTGAGGAAGGCAACAATCGCCTTGTATGGATGCAAGGGCGCAATTGGTCTCTCGCCTAGAGTGGTTTTCCGGCTATATAATACTATTGTTAAGCCTATTTGGTTATATGGAGTCATAGTCTGGTGGAACTCACTAGAGAAGACGACATTGGTGAAGAAGCTGGAGAGAGTTCAGAGGTCGGCACTCATTGGAATCAGTGGGGCGCTTCGAACGACTCCTACTCTGGCGCTCAACGCAATGTTAAATGTGGTACCCTTAGACATCGCAGGCAGAATTGCCGCGTTCCGCAATCAGACTGAGGGGCTGGAGCTATAAGCTTAATCTCACTTATGGGCACTCAAGCATCCTCAGAAACTACGAGTTCATCCCTCTGTCAAGGGATCAGTGTATACCCTCGTTTAGTCCAACCGGAACCTTCTCCACTTATATTCCGTCAAGGGAAGAGTGGACGGAGGGCTACACTTGGGGGCAGGGCCTGGTGAACTTGTTCATGGATGGATCGAATTTGGAAGGAAAGGTTGGCGGAGGAGTCTTTTGCGAGGAGCTCCTCATCAGACTTAAATTCAGGTTACCGGACCACTGCAGTGTGTTCCAGGCAGAGGTAGCTGCAATCAAGGATGCAGCTGATTGGCTGCTCAAATGCGTATTAACAGTCAAGAAAGTAAATATTTACTCCGACAGCCAAGCGGCAATAAGGGCCCTCGGGTCTATGACGGTGCATTCGGAATTGGTCAAGGAATGTTTGACCTCGCTTTCGACTGCGTCTGAATTCTTTAACATCAGCCTCATGTGGGTTCCTGGTCACAGCGACATTGCTGGAAACTGTGAGGCATATGAGCTGGCCAGACAAGGGACATGCAAGGTGATTTCCCCGCGAAGGGAGAGAATTGGGATCCCCCTGACTACCTGCGTTCTGCTTCTGGGAAGATGGGCATCGCACCAACTCAGCGAGCTCTGGGCAAGTACACAAACGTGTAAGGTCGCGAGATCCTTCTGGCCGCGTGTGGACCGGAGGCGCTCGGGCGAGATTCTGAGGCTGACAAAATATCAGCTCTCTAATCTAGTGGGTTCTCTCACAGGACACAATGCGCGAGGAATGCATGCTGTGAGACTTGGAATCACCTCGAGTCCTTTTTACGCTGGATGTATGGAGGATGAGGTGGAATCATCTCAGCACCTTCTCCTTAGCTGCCCTGCTCTGGCGGGGCTAAGATCTAGGCATCTTGGCTCCTACTTCTTTGCCACGCCTGCGCGGACATTAAAAATCTGATGAATTTCATCAGCAGCATTAAGCGGTCGACGCAAACATAGTCATCGTTCGTAATCCGATCGCTCCTAACCATCCCAGTACCACCTCTCCCCGCCCTCTCCCTGCATCCCATCGGTCTTTCTCTCCCGCCTCACCCCTCCATAATGGCATCACAAAGGACGAATCTATCTTCGTCCAAGTGTGTCCATTCCCTGGGCAACCATATCAACCTAACCTAACCTAACGCACCAGCTCATGCCTCAGCAGCTGTGGTCGCAAAATTAATGGAAATAGGGTTCTAATTTGTTTCAGATTCCCCCTATTCTCCAAACGTGGCCCCTCAAATCCCTCGGACTACTACTATATGTGTTTCCCAATTTGAACAAAAGGTTTCCGGGGGAAAATATATTGGAACAGGGAAGTGATTGCAGAAACGAATGACTATTTTTCAGACTTAGACAAATCTTATTATTCGGAAGGAAACAGCTTTGGACGAAGTGTATAAGCCTAAAACGAGACGACTGTATGTCGAAACATAAAAATGGTTTACCCCAAACCATTAAGTAGTTTTTCAAACGACCCTCGTATGATGCAATAACAGTTAAAGCCTATCATGTTGAGCTCATGTGCGCTCTCCACAAATTAGAGCTTTGTTTAATTAGTCGTTTCGATACCTCACTTGCGCCACTCTCCGTCTCGCGCTGCATATCCATTTGCTTAATTGAACAATCAGCATTTGTTGGCCTGATTTAATTTTTATGCCACAGACAACCGAAAGACGTTTCGTATTGCAGTGCCATGTAATTGCGACTGTATCAATGCCAAATGCACATTTCCACTAAATATTAAAACAAAAGATATAAAAATGAAAAAGTACTGGATTATTGCCCGTCATTAGCTACACACATAGTAAGCCCAGCTCGCGCATTCGGTTATAGGTGGGCGAGATTTTGTCGTCGCATTGACCGCTGCGTTCGAGTAGCTCTGCCATAGACTACGCGTAATTATCTCGTTGCAACGAAAATGTCCATAAATATTAATAAATTACTAACAATACACAAAGGTTGCAACAAACGCAATTGTGCGGGTGGAAAAAAGCGGAGAACATAGTAAAGCTACATTTACCGACTCTGTCATTAGGGCGCGCAGGTGGAAATCGGTGTGGCCCTAGGCAATTGACCGCTCGAGTGGCTACCATTTTGCCATTTTGCTATTGCTGCGTGTGGGCTACTTTTTCCGCTCAGTCAGATATCTGAATATTACAGTGCACTCAATATTCGCTGACACTACCACTCGCGCATGCTGAATTCCGCACGCTACATGCCATTTTTAATGCTCTGCACCTGTATCCAAATTACAATTTAATTGCAATTTCGAGTAGTGCACACAATTGGCGCCGCATAAGGCCGTTGACAAAATGTACCCGGCAGTGAAGCTGAATACCCCCAGCGCAGAGCGGAACTAGCTCATTTTCGATTGAAGCTCAGTCCGAAGTATAATCCTATAAATTATTCTTAAATTTATTTTTGCAAGACCTTTGTACGTTGGTGATGGTATCAGACTAGAAAACGCGCACAATTTTACGAAGACTGCGATTGATAAGTACAGGGTGGCTGATGAATTTTGCTACATTAAGAAACTCAAATAACTTTTTTTTAGTGTATGGAATTCATTTATTTTTTTTCAAGTTGAAGGTCATTAAATTTTATTAAATGTAGCTTAACTAGTTTTAAAAATAATTGAATTTAAATGCCCCCCATGCTCGTTGACACAAGTGCGGCATCTTAGTAAAAAGTTGTTCATTACTGCTTTGAGAGTTGCGACAGGAATAGCCGCAATTGTTGCCCGAATGGATTGTTTTAGTTCATCCAAATTTGTTGGCTTTGTTTTATAAACTTCTTGTTTACATAAACCACACAAGAAAAAGTCAGGTGCAGTAAGGTCAGGCGACCTGGGGGGCCAACGAAATTCGGAGTTTCTTGAAATCAGTTTATTGGGAAATTTTCGTCGCAACTCTGTCATAACAGTCTGGGCTATGTGAGACGTTGCCCCATCTTTTTGAAACCACACAGAGTTGGAATTCTCTTTCGGCGTAGTTCTGGATAGAAAAATTCTTTCAGCATTTTCAAATAACGGTCTCCAGTAACCGTAACGGTGTAACCATTTTCTTCAAAAAAATAAGGCCCGACAATACAGCGTGAAGAAAGCGCACACCATACTGTCACGCGAAGAGGATGCAATTCCGTCTCGTGGAGTATCTGTGGGTTAGAAGTACTCCACATTCGACAATTTTGTTTGTTCACATTGCCGTTTAAATCGAAATGGGCCTCATCAGACATGAAAAGGCAGTTTAACATGTTTTGGTCTTCTTCCACCATTTGCAGGATCTTCTGGCAAAATTCCAAGCGAATCGGCAAGTCTGCTGCATTCAGTTTGTTAACCATTTGAATTTTGTAGGGAAATAAGTCTAAATCTTTGTGCATTATTGTTTGCAAAGACTGTCGGCTGACACCAAGTTGAGCAGATAAGCTTCTTGTTGAAACCCTTGGATTGCTTTGTATAGCTGCAGCTACAGCAGCGATCGTTTCCTCCGTCCGAACTGGTGGGTTTCGATGATAAGGCCTTCTTGCGACTGTTCCTTGCTCAGCAAAATTATTCACCAGTCTCATTATGGTCCATCTGCTCGGGGGATCGCCGCCAAACATCCGCCTGTACTCTCTCTGTACCAAAACTATTGACTCCAGTGCGTGATAGCGGCGGACTATCCAAATTCTTGTTTGCGTGTCCCAGTTATCCATTTTAATAAATTTTAAAGATCAATCTGCAAATTAAAACAAAAATGGAACAGATAACTTAAAAAGAAAAAAAGTTATTCAATTTTTTTTTGGTAGCGGCTTTCATCAGCCACCCTGCACCTGGAGTACTTGGCTATCACGCGCTGTTGTGTTCCATGTCACACTCATGATCCTCAATCCTCTCAAAGATCCTCAATTTCGTGCGCCTGGATATATGTGACGATCTCCATACTTTATCCAAAATATCAAACACAGCGCGATTCTTCGATATTCGGCTGTGAGTGCTGATGACGATTCCAAGCTAGCAGAACCTATCTACTACTACGGGTTTAATGCCGTTTATGCGAAAGGTTTGCGAGCCCGTAGTTTTGACACACTTCTTTGGCTTCACGATGTTGATTATCAAGCCCACTTTCTTTGCTTGCATATGTATGCGAGTATTTGTGTGAAAGCAGACATATGTCGTAGGCGTAGTGAAAATCTTTAAGGTTTCCGCCCAGACTCCAGGATATACCTCTGTTACCCACGGATGATTGAGGCATTACTACGTATAGTACCAGGTTGAAGGTGAGCGGGGTAAATCCACATCCCTATCTCACTCCTATCTGCACTGGAATGCCAGCGCTCGCGACATTCGAAAATCTCACTCTGCAAGTGGCATCTGTGCACAATTCTTTTAAGAGATTCGTGATGTTTTCAAGTACTTCTTTAAAGATGATTAATATTTGTACTTAAATGAAACACAGAATAACTTAGATATTGTGTTAAAATCTACTCAATATCTCCCATATGACCACCACGTACGTGTTTGTAGGCAATGATTTCTTGACGCCAATTTTCCATTACCCTTTTATACATATCGGCTGAGCTCCTCTTGTTAGCTCCTCGACGAAAAAGAAATGACGAAAAGATTTCACTTTTTGTTTTCATTTGAAGGTACGGACCAAGTTCTTTCTGTGAAATTTCCCACAATATGAACTGAGACAGGTATCCAATACCTATAAACAAAATGCATTTTGTCAAATTTGAGTAATGAGCCACCGAATAAGAACGCGCGCAGGTTTAAGACTTTCTCGAGTTTTTTTAGAGCGACGTTCACAAAGTGTAGTACAAAGTGGGCAGTGCATTACATCTAACTTCTAGCCCACTGTAGTGTATCTTGCAAGTCACAATATATATATATAATTGGCGCGTACACCCTTTTTTGGGTGTTTGGTCGAGCTCCTCCTCCTATTTGTGGTGTGCGTCTTGATGTTGTTCCACTAATGGAGGGACCTACAGTTTTAAGCCGACTCCGAACGGCAGATATTTTTATGAAGAGCTTTTTCATGGTAGAAATACACTCGGAGGTTTGCCATTGCCTGCCGAGGGGCGCCCCCTATTAGAAAAATGTTTTTCTTAATTTTGGTGTTTCACTGAGATTCGAACCGACGTTCTCTCTGTGAATTGCGAATGGTAGTCACGCACCAATCCATTCGGCTACGGCGGCCGCTACGGCTTGCAAGTCACAAACACCTTCATAATTTCAAAGAGCTAATCAACTCCGAAAGCGCTTGGCTACCTCACAAGCAACTACAAAATTCGTCCTATATTCCTTAACGGTAATGCTAACCAGTTTGAATTTCAAGTGAAATGTGTATCGAATGGAGCTCGCCACCGATAAGCTCAATATTCAGATAAAATATTCGCGAAGACGCAGGTAAAAGTTTGAAAAACCTTGGCTCAGCGCGCGATGAACATTTTCACAGAGCGTCGATCTTTCCATGATGACATGTCAATGAATACTGAAAAAAATTATGTATTTAGTTTTACAGTAGTCCCGCGTGATCTGTCGAAGAAACTCCTATTAGAAAAAGTATCTTGAATCTGATCACCCTTTGGAAGGCTTCCACCTACTTGTAAAAAATATCCCCCACTCTGGTAGAAGAGACGGAAATTCATGGCCTCAGAATTTTTGGGTGATCTGAGTGACGCAGATCTGTCGACTTCACGTGTTGATTTCAATAAGAGGGCGGAGGTGGTCTATTTTTAATAACAATTAATTCGAATTTTGGACTTACCCCTCTAGTGCCCAAATTTTATTTGTGAATGAAAAAAATTGCTTTGGGTGGGGATTATGGTAAAATTATAGGTTCTTTATCAAGACAGTGAAATTTTGTTTCTTGATCCGATTATATAGGGATAAAACCTTACCCTGCCTGCAGGCGGCTTTGGGAAAGAACGCCAAAAAAATCTAAATAAAAAACGTGCAAATTCAGTGTATTACGTACTTTTATTGAACAAAACAGAAAGTTTTTAACAGAAATTAATACAAAACAAACAGTCAGTCTTATTTCAAATAGATCCACAAAATTCAGTTGAATATCCACGGGGTTGTATCCTGAGATCAAGATCTGTCGGAAGTTTGCAATTCGGAATTCGATTTGAACGAATAGTTCCCAGCGAATGTACCTATTCCGCGTGATTTTAGATAAACCAGAAGTGGCAGTGACGTGTAATAGTTGTCGAAATATGTTATATGGTTTTTAAAATCTGGAATATTACGGGACAATCGGACCACCACATTCGCTGATGCCCCACGATTTGGTGTATCAGTCAGAACAGTATTGTCTGCTGCGCCGCAATATATTTCGAAGTTATAACAAAATCCGAAGGAGTCACACAAAACGAAGAGTTCTATACCCCATTTATGGGGTTTATCTGGCAGATATTGTCGAAAGAAAGTCCTCATCTTCGTTGCGCTCATTTGTTCATCGACACATAAACGTTGAGGCATCGGAATGGACTGAAACCTGTTATTTAAATGATCCACGATAGGTCTTATTTTATACAAACGGTCGTAATCTGGAGCATTTTTATCAGGTAACTTATCGTTATCATTGAAATGCAAGTTGCTTCTTATTAGATCAAACCGATTTCGTGACATTGTGTCCTGAATTATTTGGAACGCATATTCACCCCAGTATGAACGGACGTTTGGGTAGCGCAACACGAACATATAAAATAAAATACCAATATATTTTCGTATTTCCGAGTTGGTTGATGAAAAGGTAGTGCTAATATTCTTTTGAGCGCAATAGAGATTGGTTTGTTCCACGCTATGGTCGATGGCACTGTCGCCCAAAAAGTACTCGAAGCACTTAGAGGGAGTGTCAAGACTTTTTATATCATATCCCAAAGTTCTTCTTTCGCCACAACATTTTCTTAAAGGTCTGCGATTTAGAATCGATATTATTAACTGGCCCAACAAACTCACCTGGATCGGTTATGATAGTTTCAATACATTGATCGACAACCTGCTCACTAGGAGCTTTGCGTTTGCAATTCTGTGATTGCGGAATATTTGAGGAAGTCGAAGTAGATGGGGATAATACATGTGCAAACGACGCGGGACTTCCATTTAAATTGACACACACTTCTGATTCCAGCATAGAATCTGACAAATTGACCGCCCTGTTAATCACCTCATAAATTCCAGTGTCGATAGGTAATTCTGCATCGTCCACATCTTCGTCTAAAAGATCTTCCAAATCTTCTTCCACGTCTGTATCATCGTCGATTTCTAGTAAATCCAAAAATGTTGCAATATCTTCATCATTGAGGGATGATAATTTATACTTTTGTCGTTGATCCATTTCTAAAAAACCAAAACTTTAAGCTTAGCCCCCCTCTAAAAATTTCAAAATTTCAAACTTACCGCATAGTGTTATTTATTCCGAGTTATCCCAGGACCGCCTCTAGACGGGCTGTCTTCAAAGGTTTATAAAATACAGGAAACACTTTTTTTTGTTATTATTTTTAACGTTCGTATTTTGAACACAACCAGAAACACTATGATAATTTTTATTATAAGCTAAATACACTTCTAATATTTTTATTTAATTTTTAAAATTCACCACTTTTGCAGAATAATTAATTTGACAGCACTTCACTATTTTCCGACTTCAAATGACTATGACGGCTGATTAAAAAACAAGACGCTGCTGCAAATGCACCAGCAATAATTTTGGGACTTCCCCGAATTAGAAAGAGTTTAAAAAGTAACGAAATGGTATTTTAAAAGGGAATAAGCGTGAAATAAACTTAGGCCGTCTACAGTCGGTCTTGGGTACTAGAGGGTTAATTCAGAAAGTATTATCTAACGAGAGCCACTTTAACCTAGAAAACCTGGTAGCCACTACCAAGAAAGGATAATTCCAGTACTTTACAATTAAAATATCTTTCGATTTGACATAAATGACTGGGCAACAAGAGTAAGGGCATAAACGAATAAAATGTAAAGACCACATTGAGAGCGGGGCAAGACAACTTGCGAAGTTTTTTATTGCTGACCGAAGCTCTTTTAGAGTCAGATGAAATGTAGGAGAGGTAGTTTCCTCTCATGCAAGGATGGAAAGTTTGCATCTGTACTTGCCGGCTTTGACCACCGTCCACTTAAAATAGAAAACCGTGTAGTTGGTAGCACAAACTAAAGCTTCACTGCAATGTATTATATACTAAGATGGCGTGCATGCCCTCAACGATGAAGTCGATTGGCTTTAAGAAGGCAAACATTTAGCCAAAACAATGGCCAAGTGACAATTAAGACTTTTTGGGGTCCTTAATGATGAGCTCGAAATTGGTCGACAAATGTCGGATTTCTCTTTGAACCTGCATGTTTCGCTATCCAGCTGATATGGTAAGCTAGTGAGCTGGCTTGGCAGAACATCCTTGATGGGATTTCATTGAGCAAATGGCATGTGGAAGAGGCAGTTGAGGGAGTTCTTAGATTACCAAACTAAGCTTCTGATGATGTGGAAGTTTTAAACTATTGATGCCCCACACAAATTCATGCGTCGAGGATTCATTTAATTTTGAGACCTCCGAAAGTAACCTTCCGGGGAGGAAAGTAAACTTACTATGGTTCTCACTTCAGCGTAAGTCGGAAGAGCTAACAGAGTTGTGTACTAGCTGCCTGCGGAAATTTTTTATAAGATTTCTAATTTTTTAATTTTTATGTACAGATGCCTTAAAAATTTTAAAACTACATTAAGCCTTTCTGATTCATACAAACACCACTTAGACCTCAAGCAAGTCGTGGCATCTACTTCAACTTCTTCTAATCTACTTCAACTAAAGCACTTAATCTGTCTTATTTTATTAATAACTCGCGTCTAAATACTTTGAATGAAATTACTGATTTGGGAATAATCTTTGATTTCATTTTTCGATTTTATGATCAATTGAATTTTGTCATCGAAAAATCGTATTCCACATTCGCCTTCACTTGGCGTGTTGCCTCTGATTTTAGAAGTTCACACACTTTAATGTATAGACGCCCACCACAAATAGGGGAAGGAGCTCGGCCAAACACCTTGCACAAGTCTATGCGCCAATTATTTATTCATTTATTTATACATAAAATTCACTATTTCGCTCGGTCGCACTGGGTAAGCTGGAGCATGCCGTCTCTATTTGGAGGCTATATTATTGGTACGACTTGAACGTATTCAATAGAAATTTATTCGTTCAGCACTCGGATCTTTAAACTTCGCTGCTCTTATTACTTCACATAACGCAAGGCGGCCGCCGTAGCCGTGCGTGATTACCATTCGGAAGTCACAGAGAGATCGTTGGTTCGAATCTCGCTGAAACACCAAAATTAAAAAAAACATGTTTCTAATAGCGGTCGCCCCTCGGCAGGCAATGGCAAACCTCCGAGTGTATTTCTGCCATGAAAAAGCTCTTCATAAAAATATCTGCCGTTCGCAGTCGGCTTGAAACTGTAGGTCCTCCATTTGTGGAACAACATCAAGACGCACACCACAAATAGGAGGAGGAGCTCGGCCAAGCACCTAACAGAAGTGTACGCGCCAATTATTTATTTATTTTATAACGCAAGGTGTGCATTATTAAATTTATAATCTTTACAAAGTCGAAGAAGTATTCTTTCAGTCTGCTCAATTCTTCTCTTTTCTACCATTTTTTCTACTTTTCTCCTAATCATAAACCCAGCGATTTTACTTCTGAGGCACAGGGCTTCGCGCTCAAGACATAATTTTTGTTTTGGCGTTTCGCTAAAACAGGCAGGAGGTTGTTAAAAGTTAAACTTCGTTAGCTTAATTACCTTCACTAAACATTAATTCAAAGAAGATAGTACAGGGTTTGATTGAAATGTAATGAGCCTTCCCGCGCGGAGCGTCTGCCAAGCGATCAACCGAATCGGCTGGTGTGAAAAAATGATCGTTGGACCTTCCCCTTCCACTAGAAACCGGTCCCAATTCGCTGGCAACAGCGGTTCAGTCAACATCGCTCCGCGCGTGAAAGCTGTTTTAAAAGTGTATTAGGATTTTGCAGTGGCGAAAATGCAGCGATCGTTGGAGCAACGTTACTCGATCAAATGTTGCGTGAAGCTAAACAAAATGAGTACCGCAACTATTGGGCTACTCAAGGAGGCTTACAGGGACCAATCTCTGTCCAGTGCCCAGGTAAAATGGTGGCACAAGCCGTTCAACGAAGGCCGGAAGGACGTCGAAGACGAACAGCGATCTGGAAGGTGCCGACGCACACCACCTTCCTCTGCACCTCTGCATTGGCCAAGATGGAGGTTCCGGTGCTTCCCCACCCTCCCTACACCCCAGACCTGTCCCCTCCGGACTTCTTCTTGTTCCCGCGCCTGAAAAGAAAGTTGAAGGGAAGGCGTTTCGACTCCATTGAGGCGATCCAAAAAACTGTGACAGTCGAATTGAACGCGACTCCCGCGGATGAGTTTAAAAAATGTTTCCTTCAGTGGGAATTCCCAACATTATAGCTTCTACAGCCCATTAACTAGGTAGAGAGCGGGTTCCTGTACCTCGAATTTTAAACTCATTTATCTCGAGATTACTTTTTTCGGCCTGGTGTTGTCAAAAAAAACTATTTAACCGTATCCTCTGAAATTTTAGTAAGTTGTTCACAACATCAATGGCTATCGCCCGTACTAGAATTATATTATTATTTCAATTATTTCGTTTTCTTTACCAGAAAACTGAAAAAAACCACGATTTTTAGAGTGTCAAATTCAAAACAGCGCCATTTTGTCAACTTGTTTTTTTTGTTTTATTCTAGTACGGGACATAGCTACAGTCTACTGATTAATAATTTTTTTGGTTTTTGTATTTCAGATAAATAGAAGAGCCAAAATGTACAACACCGTCCAGGTCCAATTTTTCGGGAGGGTCAACTTTAGCGCCATTTTTTAAATTATGAAAATTGAAAAAAAAAATTAATTTCTATTTTAGTATGTAAAAGAAGTTAAATAAAAAGTCTAAAAAATTTAAATATCGTTTTTATTTTTTTTATTGTGAAAAAAATTCCTGAAAATACGCGAGAAGAAATATGAATGAGTGACCAACTTCGACTAGCCCAAGTGCGCCTTAGTTAGTATAGCCATCGCACCTGACCAAATATAACTAGTTCTTTCATTAAATTGTAGCGAATTTTTTTCCTGTGAGCTCCAACTTACACAAACACAGCTAAATGCTCACTGGTTTTGTGTTTCCCATTTGTTGTAAGTTTGTTGTTTTCTACTGCAATGTTTTTGTTTTGGCCTCGGGCCATTTAAGCGTTTTGAGTAACTGTTGTCTACCTGATTGCTAAATTATTAAATTTTTTATGATAATCGTGCTGCAAGAAGTGCAACATTAAATATTGTGAGCAATTATTTCTTTAAAATCAGTAAATCAGAGTTTCCCTCATAAACTGGGCAGCGAAGGACTTAATATTCCACCTGTGCCATAGAGTAGTACGAAATCGAGTATCGGTAATGATCTGCTATCATATACGTACGTACGTGAGTATGTGCACATGTATGAGTAAGTGCATGTATGTGCATGACCATACAGTGAATAGTTTATAAAATGGCGGTGACCTGCATGCGAACGAACGCTTAATTTTCCCACAGTCTGTTTTGCATTTTGCGCAGTTTGTTAGAAAAACACCGGAAAAGTATAATAAATTACAATGGTTTTGTGTTTTAGGAAAAATTTATGATATTGCGACTAAATGCTGCAAAAGCGACTGTCGCACACACCCACACATACACACACACACTAACAATTGACTAAAATTTCGACAATTAAATTGGAGTTCATATTCAAATACATTTTCACATAATTTTATTTCGGCTTGCAAATAAAGCGCAACAAATTGTTTAGGGCATGAAATGTTCAGAATTTCATTAAAAATCTAATTCAGCGTTATTGCTTTCATAAAACAAAATACCAAAAAACCAAAAATAAAAAACCGATTGGTATCCGGCTTAGGTTAGACGGTTGCCCTCCATGTGAGAAGCCGCACTTGGACTGTATTTTAAATGCATCTATTGTGATCCCGTTGAAGGGGAAAGGTAAAGCAGACAAGAGGTACAGGTTCGAGCGAAAAACCGAACGATGACTCTTTATGGCTGTGGTGAATGCCGCATGTTGAAGATGAAATCCAGCAGACGGATAACTGCAGGCAGGCTATATCCGCAAGCTTTGCTAACCAATGAGAGCTTCGATGTTCAAATATTGGTCTCGCGACACCTCGACGCTCAGACAGCTGCCGCAAAAGGGACTCGAAGCATTGCTAATTATCTCCGCGTGGATGTGTAATAGGGTGTTTATATGAGGAGTCTTTAGATGCGATGAGTTGAAATACAAATTGAATGAGAACTTGAATGAGTTGTTTGCACGAGGTGATTTTACGTTGGATAGGAATTAGGAATTTCGTGAAGGTAATGGTTATGCTTGTACGGGTTAGGCTAAGGCCTTTTATGCCCTATGTTATTGAAATGTTTATTGCAGGCAAAGTGGCCTGTAAGTGCTCTACAGAGTAATCTGACGCCTTTTTTGTCTAAGGTTACAGCTCTTTGCTCTATTGGTATTACAGTTCCGGAACTTTTTAGAGCGACTAAGGCCATTTCCGCCGTTCCAGTAATCCTTGGTTTTTATTTGGATCCATTATTTGGTTTCCTATTTTAGGTTGTTTTTGTTAAAACTGAAAACTGTGGTTGGTCCAATTAATGGCTATTCTGCCCTTTTTTGGGCATTTCCTTCGTGACCCTCATGTCTTGGTTCCCCAAATCAGAGAAAACTGATTAAAAGTCACCAGTTTGTTGAGTGCATTGTTACACTCTATAAAGGCTGTGCATCGCTACCTCTGCTGCTACCCTGGAGAGTTTTTGATCCATCTGCATACCATTTTTGCAAGGTTTTTTTAAATACTCACCGACCGAAATTACGTTGAAATGCGAAATAATAACACTTCGTACAATGAGCTTGCATTCCATTTTATTCATTTTATTAAAAATATTTCAAATTAAGGCGTTTTTCAATAGGTGCGCTTCAACTTTTTTCCAATAGGGAGGGCGAACGACGCAATATTTTTTATTTTTCGCTTGTCATTTGTAAACTTCATTAGTACACATTTCATCATGGAACGCTACACACTTGAGCAACGCTTGCAAATCATTGAATTTTATTATAAAAATGCGTGTTCTGTTAAGAAAGTTTAAAGTCGAAAAATCATCTTCAGTGATGAAGCTCACTTTTGGCTCAATGGCTTTGTCAACAAGCAAAATATGCGTTACTGGGAAGAAAGCAATCCACACGTGATTTATGAGGCACCGTTGCATCCCGAAAAAATCACTGTTTGGTGCGGTTTACATGCCGGCGGCGTAATTGGCCCATATTTTTTCGTTGACGAGAACGATCGCCACGTTACTGTGAATGGAAATCGATACCGCGACATGATAAACGATTATTTTTGGCCGCAATTGAATGGTATGGACTTAGACGACATGAGGTTTCAACAGGACGGGGCCACAAGAAGAGTAAGTTCGATGAGCGCATTATTTCTAAAAATGGACCGGTCGTGTGATTTGAGGCTTCTAGACTATTTTCTTTGGGGTTATGTGAAGTCATTGGTCTACAGTAACAAGCCGGCGACGATTTGTGAGCTCAGAGCCAATATTGAACGCGAAATTCCTGGAATTTCGGCCGATTTATGCAAAAGAGTGGTCGAAAATTGGGTTCAACGATTGGACTTCGTAAAACGTGCACGCGGTGGTCAAGCAAAAGAAATCGAATTTCATACTTAAATGTATATGTTCAAACTCGATAATAAAAAAAAAAATTAGCTAAAAAAATCAAACCGTTTGTGTTTTATTCAAAAAAAAGTTGAAGCGCTTTTACTGAAGAATGCTTTATAAGCGACTGGTGGTTTGGGGCGTGACTACCATTGAAAAGAGCACAGGTTAGGCAGGAAGCGAAATTATAGAAAACATTTTTTTAATAGTGGGCACCATTCGGCAGGCAATGATAAGCCTCCGACTGCATTAAAAAGCTCGTCATAAAAACCATTTGCCATTCGTAGGTCCCTCGATTTCTAAAACAACATTAACACGTACACCACAAATATCAACACGTACACCAATCGCTATAATCTTACTATAAAAATGGACACACTCAGAGTTCAGAATCAGAACAAACTCGTGCTTGATCGAAGTAAAAGTTGAAGAACTCGAAATTGGCTGGCGACCAACTTAGTTGAAGTAACCCATCTAAAAGACCATCCAACAAACAATTTTTGCTTTCAACTAAAAATTACCTGAGAATTCACATCGTATGAACACCGTATAACAGGTAATCTACGGAAAGGAGAGTTGAGGCTTTGCTACTCTAAGAAGTTCTCTCTCCCTAAAGCCAGTGTTTTTGCCCAATGGCAGATGTGTGTGCTGACAAATGATATTACTCGTGTTTGTATTTGTCAGAAAGGAGACTTCGAATATTATTTCGAACATCTAATCGCATTCTATCCAATCATACAACCCTCTGATTCGCCCCTCAAGTAACCGATTTGTTTGGAATGTTTCGAGAGAGTACGTCTGAATCGCGCAGACTCATGCCAATAATTCACGCCCTCAAAATTTTCTCCACAACTATCAATTTTATAATAAATAATAATAAAATAGCAATCATTTGAGGTATGTAAAAAAATCTTTATTCTATATCTGGAGAGGCAGGTAAAGTTTGTTTATAAATTCGACAAATTGGGTAAATATTTAGTTACCCATTTTTGATTACGCTTAATATTTTTTCAATGATCATATGTTTTTTGGTTAATTAAATCAAGTTGAAAAAAAAAGAAAACAATTATAATCTTTTTATTTTCTTATAAATTATAAAGAGTCTTTTAAAAGTGACACCTCATCCGAATGATTCAACAATTCAAAGGTTGGTGAGCAAATTTCAAAAAATGATTCTGTCGAGGATAGCAACACAATTGGGAGACCAAAAACTGGGCGTTCTGTTGAACAAAGGGAAAAGTGTTGCGCAGCACGCTTCAGCATAGAATCTCGACGTTCTCAATAATTTGGCATTCATAAATCAACTGCTGGAGGGTTTTAACAGCATGATGGACATTTAAATGATGTACTTTTTCACATTTAAGTGCAATGACTCTTTTTGAATAAATGATAGTCGAACATGAACAAATTAGATTTTTTAAATGTTTTATTTTAAAACAACATCGAGGCGCGCCATTTGAAAGGCCTTTTATTATTCTACAGTTGTTTTCAAATATATTTAGAAAAATTGGTAAATTTTCTGAAATTCATTTCCTTTCATGCAAAATATTTTCCATAAGTGTAAATTGGCAACTTCTCTAGAAGAGAGCAATCAGCTCAAACACTTCTACCGAAAAAAGTCAAGCATTTCGCAGATTACAGCGGCTACAGGCAACCGCAATGATCATTTCATTTCATTTCATTTTCATTTTCACAGCACTTTCCCGAGGAACTACGAGGGGTACCTTATATATGTCGGGAATAGAGAACAAAAACAAATTTTAATCATCGAAAATCACTTTATTGTGTTTCAAAATATCCTCCATGAAGATCTATACACTTTTGCATGCGTTTGAACCAATTGTCGAAGCACTTTTGCCACTCTGAATGAGGTACCTCCAAAACATGCATTCTGAATGCCGCAACCGCTTCTTCAGGTGTCGAAAAACGTTGACCTCTCACTTTGTTTTTTACGTACGGGAATAAAAAGAAGTCATTCGGTGCCAAGTCAGGACTATACGGCGGATGACCCATTAATTCGATGTTTTGGGTGCTCAAAAATGTAGTTGTTTGAGCCAATGTGTGAGAGCTCGCATTGTCCTGGTGAAGAGTGATCCGTCTTTGGCGATTGGTTTTCCTAATTTCTTGGAAGACAACTGGCAAACAAATGGTTGTGTACCACTCAGAATTTACTGTTCTGCGTTGTTCTAGTGGTACGGTTGCGACATGTCCAGTTTTTCCGAAAAAACAGGCGACCATTTGCTTGGAAGTGCTTCGTGCGCGAACAACTTTTGTTGGATTTGGCTCATCTTGAAACACCCATACAGTCGACTGCTGTTTATTTTCGAGCTCATACGCATAAATCCATGATTCATCCCCTGTCACGATGTCATAGACGTGTTTCGAAGCCCCGCGATCGTATTTTTTGAGCATTTCCTTCGACCAATCGACACGAGCCTTGTTTTGAGCGATTGACAAATTGTGGGGGACCCAACGCGAACAAATTTTTTTGACAGTCACATGTTTATGCAATATTGAATGTGTGTTGGTCCCACTAATGCCTAAGATTGTCTCAATCTCACGATAGGTCACATGACGATCTTGCAATATCAGTTCGCGCACAGCATCAATGGTTTTCGGAACAACAACTGATTTTGGACGACCTTCACGAAATTCGTCTTGGAGTAACCTACGACCACGATTGAATTCACCATACCATCGATAAACACTGGTCCTTGATAGAGCTTCATTGCCAAAAAATTAATTAAGTTCATCCATGAAATGTTGCTGAGTTAATCCACGTCGAAAGTTGTAAAAAATAATCGCACGAAAATGTTCACGATTTAATTCCATTTTTGGACCGGGTTGAATCTTTTAAGTTACTGTAAACAACACAAATAGCGCTGGTATTTCAAAACGTTCTGAGTACGTAAAAGCCAAAAAATGTCAAACTTTGCGATACAGCTGTCAGTTGTCAGATTGCAACACCAGGGTTGCGAAATCCTGCCAAATAAAAGGCACCCCTCGTACTCACATATCCCATGCACTTACGTTGGTGAGTAACCGCGCTGTAACTTTTACCGTAATTTCAGATGAGCTGTAAGAGAGTGAGATATGTAGTTGTAGGCAACTGTAAGAAGTTAGTAAGCAAATAAATAAAAAAATAATTGTTTGTTAACAAAATAAGTAAGGAAGTGCTGAATTCGAATAAGTCAGAGCGTTTCATACTCTTACTTAATTGGCCGTAACAAACCGTAACCGAGTTACAGTCTGCCGAATAATGTCTCGGTAGGTGTTTCTGTTTTCCGAACACCTGTTCCAGTTTTTTAAGCTAAGATAAACGGGGCTTTCTTCAATTTGGTTCTTCTACCAGACACAAGGACATTCTCTTTGCTGTTGACCACCAATTATCGTTTCAAACACCTCCAGAGCAGTTCCTTCCATACGGACGACATGATCCAGCCACCTTAGTCGAGGGTGACTCGTTTGACTATGTCAACATCTCCGTAAAGCTAATACAGCTCGTGAACAAAAATCTTGCGAAGTACTTTCCTCTCGAAAACTCCAAGAGCGACTACATTTTATTGTTCGATTGCCCAGGATTTAGCGCCTCGTTTTATTATTGGTATGGGAGTAAGTTTCCGCCATCGTAAAAGAGGCGCTGCTGATACTATTTTTGTGTTCACTCTTGTAATACACTGGTGATTTGAAGGTGTATATGTTAGGTCTCGATGGCAGTGGTTGACCTTCGTTTGAAGTGTAAAGATCCTTAATCATCTGACGTCAATAATGTTTACGTTCGCCGGAAGAAACAGCATTTGCGGGAAGTCATGCTTCATTATTATATTTTAAAGAAAAGTGCCGCTGAAATGTGTCGCATATTAATTAATCGCTCCTTCAAATACAACTTGTAAAGATTGGTTTCGACCGTAGGAGAACGTTTGCACGCGATGGCAATGGTCCCGAAAGCAGGTAACTGGGTACTGGGAAGAAGAATTGAATTAAATTGATCGAGAGATGTTTGGTGGCGTGTGAGATGCCTCTTGAACGGCAGAAAAGAAAAAAATTTCTGCATCGCATCATCACAGGCGATGAAAAATGGATCTATTACACCGCATTACAAACATTCTGTCCTATGAACCAAATATACTTTTTCGGAAAGGGGATACAAAATAAAAGTACACGTGTATCGGCGATTTTCATGTACACGTCACAATTTTTTTTTCTTGTATTTTATAACTTTAAACGAGCAATTCTTGTATGCATATCTGTATAGCCACACGATTTCAGGATTCGCTTAACGGATTTGAATGAAATTGGGCACACAGATAGTGTATCACATTTCTAGACTTTTCACCTAGGTTTTGCCACTGACAATGTTTCACAGGGTTGCCACCTGTTCGAAATTTAAAAAAAAATTGCATGAGATATGCCGATGTGGGTATCAAAAGAAATGTATTTCACTCCGCATTACAATAGAGATATAAAACCCCGAATTTTTCTATACTTTCTACGTCTACTATGTAGTATGTTCGCGGCTTCCACTTAAATTCAGTGTAATGCTGATCTCTTTTGCGACCTTCCCATGTACACAAAAAGCACTGGTGGGTTGGAAATCCACGCTCAACACCCATGACCATCCGACCACTTTTAGATCGCAGCATATTTTCCAATTATGCTCTTGGTAGTTTATCAGCTGCAATGTTAATTGCATGCCTTCGTATGTTTCTTTGAGGTTGGTGGCATATGCGATCGGGACAGCTGGATGTTTGTTACCGATATGAAGCAGCACTACTTTAAGGCTGTTGACCGATGCATCGATGAAAAGTCGCCACTCCTCTGAAATATGAGGGTAACCAATTTTTTCAAACATCGAATCAATATCACAACAATAAGCCAGGTTTTTATCCCGATCTGCGTGCAATTTAAAAAAATTCGTCATATGGAATACTGCTACGTCGATCACGAGCGGCTGTTATATTAAAATCAGCCGCCACTATATTCCACTGCTTAAAGCGTGATGCAAAGAGTTCGGCTGTTCTCTTTGACAAATTTCCTTCTCCTACAAGGTCATTGAAGTCGGCTTGCGTTACTAAATGCGGCACTGCAGTCCCAAGTTCACTGGGTGTTGGTACAAATTCCGATACTTCTGGTAACCCGCATCTCGCATTCAATGCAAGAAATGTTGATAGCATTGTTGGTGCTACTGTTGGTTCTCCATCCCTTAATTCGGGAACATCATCAAAAAACTCCATTGAAGCCGCTATACGTTCTTCTGGTGAGTACAGAACCGCTGGAATAACCGATTCTACATTAGCGTAGCGAATTTTGTTGCGGCGAAAGTATTGGTACCCTTTAGTTTGAGTAAAAGTTACGCAAAAGTAGCACAGTTCACTGCAGTGCTCCGTACGTGGTAGCCAAATTGTTGGTACAGAGTACTTTATTGTTGACCTTCCATCAGTAAACTTGCATAAATTTCTATAGCAATAGTCGCACACGACTTCCGGAGTATACCACAAGTAAGGAACATAAGCAGTCTTGAATATTTTCTGAAACGAATTAACCACTGTTTTCGTAATATTTTTAAAATGTTTACTTGGTGCGAATAAGCCACAAACGTAACAAAAGTTATTTCGAGTCGGGCATTGCATTTTTCGTAAGATGAAATATGCAGAAAGACGTTTTCGCGCAACAGAACTTAAAACAATTGTCAAAGTATACGTCTCCTAGTAGCGCAACTGTTAGATGATCGGAACTTCCGGAACTGTAACAAACACACAAACGGCACAGAGTGTGTTGTATGAAACAATAAATTAAAGGTTAATAAGTTGTTTAAAAGTTTGGGGTCCCTTCAAGTTATGCCGAAAATTTAGAAAAAAAAATTTTTTTTTAGAAATTCAAGAAATCTGAGAATTGGTAAAATTTTTTTTTTTTTAATTTACATAATAAAAACATTTCCACGAGTCTGCCTGCAGAAATTCAGCGCGATTGGGTCACGGAAAAAGGGTTAAAAATTGATCCATTTCCACACAGGCGGACTACGCGCTCTATATTTTATACATAAAAAAAAAAAATTCTATTTTTATTTTTTCTCCCCTTTCCGAAAAAGTATATTTGATTCATAGGACAGAAAAAAAGTTCGTTTTTGTAACGCAGTGTTATAACCCTAAGCGTCGAAAAAGTTAGAACCTACCAGATGAACCAGGTCCACCGACAGCAAAAAAAAACATAAACAAACTGATTTTTCTGCATGACAATGCCAGGCCACAGGTTGCTAAATCAGTCCAAAAATTTTTAGAGGGAGTGAATTCGGAAATCTTGCACCACCCGCCGTATTCCCCAGCTTCGGATTACCATCTGTTTCGATCAATGCAGTCCATCCTTATTGGAGAGCGGTTCACTTCTTACGAGAGCACCGCAAATTGGCTCAATGAGTGGATCAAGTCAAAAGAATTCGTTTTTTTCTTCAGAGTAATCCGCATGCTGCCTGAAAGATGGAGTGAAGTTGTAGTTTCCAATGGCACATACTTTGGCTAAGAAAGGACGGAAACTTATTCTTGAATCAAACAAACTTTTAGACAGTGATAGATATACCTTATAACATTAGGCAGTCGAATGGGAATTTGGTGTTAACATATGTATCAAAATTGAGGGAGATTTTTATCCCATCTCAATAATAATTATAACGGATTTAGAAGATTTGAAATACTTTAAAAATCACGTTGATTTCAGACAACTTTTTTTGTTTACGGCGTTGAACCTATCCTCTGTATAAAATATGTGTTTTATATAGACGGAAATGCATAGTACCATCAAAAAAAAAAATTTAATCAAACTGATTTTTGAGGTCTATTAAATCTTCACTTTATTGCATTAGAATTGATTTTGAAAGAAAACTGCATACTCAAACGTTTTCTGTAAGTTCTGATTAAAAAGTTGGAATTTTAATGAAAATTTTTTGAATTTTCCTGAGTTATGTAAGCTAAATTATAATACTACTGTACAAAATTTCACGCAAGTATGCAAATCTGAACAAACTCATAAAATGAAATCAGATTTTGAGAAATCTGTCAAATTTATTACGATACTCACAGCCTTATGTTCTCTTTCATTCATGTTGGAAAGCTATTAGTTACAGCCCCAGAACTAACATAAGTTGAACGTAAGAGGTACAGGTATTTTTTGAAACAGAAAAAGAGGGTTGAACTACACACATGCATAGGACCTGAGTTGTTGATCAAATTCTGCAAATATCTTCAGAGATGTTGAAATATTAAACCATTTATTCTCGATTGCATTAAGCGAAAAGCAATTAAGTGAAAACTAAACAGAGCTTTCTGGCATCTAAACGTGTGCAAAATAACACTGAACAATACCAACAGCTCCGTCAGAATTGGGAAAGACTTTTTCGAGCCCCTTGATAGCTGACAAGGTTTCGGATAGAGTGAAAATATAATTCAAACCGCTGAACTAAATCGCTCAAGGAGAATTCATTATAAGAGCCTACAATTACTGGCGTATGCCGATGATAATGACATCATCACCCTTATCAACAACAACTACCTAACATTGTTAGTTCTGCCTTCTCCAAACTGGATAAAGAGGCAAAGCGAATGGGTTTGGTGGTGAACGAGGACAAAACGAAGTACCTCCTGTCTTCAAACAAACAGTCGGCGCACTCGCGTATCGGCATCTACGTCGCTGCTGACAGTTATGATTTCGAAGTTGTAATAGGCTTCGCTTATTTAGGAACCAGCATTAACACCGATGATAATTTCACCCTTGAAATCCAACGGAAGATCTCTCTTGCCAACAAATGCTACTTTTGACAGTAAAGTCTCCTATTTTTTGATAGTAAAGTCTTCTGTTGTTGTTGTTGTTGTTGTAGCAGTATCTTCGCCCTGTCAGTGTAGTGTAAATTACCGGTCGTCTTCGTCTAGCTCATCTAAAGGTAGGCCCAGGAAACTGGCAGTTTCGACGGGTTGGGTCCAGAGGGAGAGAGGTGTTAGATGAGTGGGTTTGATGGGGCATGTGAAGAGGTGGTTAGTGTCGTGCGGGGTACCTTCACATGCAGGACATATGTTTAGTATGTCGGGGTCGATTCTGGATAGGTAGGAGTTTAACCTGCTACAATATCCAGAACGTAGTTGTGCCAAGATTACGCGGGACTCTCGAGGAAGCTGGAGCTCTTCGTCTGCGATAGGTGGTGGTTGGACTCCGATAACGGCATTCGGGGGTCGGGAGCTTAGGAAGGTGGTAAGTGTCTCCCGATGAATGTCGTTAATAGCCTGTCTGTATACTGTCTGATCCTGGAGAGGTCTGTCCGTTTTGTCCTGGATCTCGTCCACGTAATTGAGGAAGTGTCTCCTGATGTGCCTGGGAGGTGGCTCAGGCTCGAGCAGGTGTCTGCATGGGTGAGGCCTACGGTGACACCCAAGCAGAAACTGCTTGCCGAGCATTTTGTTATGCTCCTTAACCGGGAGCATGTGCGCCTCGTCATGTAGGTGGTGAATAGGGGACATCAGGAGACATCCTGTCGCGGTCCTGATGGCAGTATTCTGGCAGGTCTGAAGCTTCGTCCACTGCGTATCACTGGTTCCAGGCGACCAGACAGGCGCGGCATAGTTCAGAACCGGTCGGCCTATTGCTTTGAAAGTCGACAGCAACATTTCTTTGTCTTTGCCCCAAGTGCTGCCGGCAAGCGACTTGAGGACCTTGTTGCGATTCTGTACTTTCGTTGCAATAGCGGTTGTGTGCGCCGAGAAGGAGGGCAAGCTGTCAAAGGTGACTCCCAAAATTCTGGGGGTGTTTATCGTCGGAATTGGGGTATCATCGACGTGAACCTGAAGTGGCAGCTTGACCTCCTTTGTCCAGGTGGTAAATAGGGTCGCCGTGGATTTAGTGGGAGAAAGTTTTAAGTTTCTCGCAGTGAAGAAGCGAGAAAGGCTGGCGAGGTAGTCGTTTACTTTTGAGCATAGGCCATCAATGTCATTGCCCGACGCCATTATCGTGCAGTCGTCGGCATATGAGACCAATGAGACTCCCTCTGGTGGCTGGGGGAGTTTCGAAATATAGAAATTAAAAAGCAAGGGTGAAAGGACACCACCCTGCGGTACTCCTTGCTTTATTTTTCTTTGTTTTGAGGTTTGGTCTCGAAATACTACCGACGAGTGACGACCACTCAGGTAGTTCGCGGTCCACCTCTTCAGCCCTGGCGGGAGTGTCGACTGTAAAATGTCATCTAGTAGCGTGGCGTGGCTGACTGTGTCGAAAGCCTTTTGTAGGTCCAACGCTACTAGGACAGTCCTCTCGCAGGGGCGGTTTTGGTTGAGGCCGCGGTTTACCTGGGTGTTTATGACGGTGAGTGCCGTGGTGGTACTGTGCACTCTACGGAAACCATGCTGGTGTGGGGCTGGAGTCAGGTGTTGAGTGAGGAGTGGGAGTAGAAGGGCCTCAAGTGTCTTCACTACTGGGGAAAGGAGAGTTATCGGACGATAAGACTCCCCTTGGTTGGCGGGTTTCCCAGGCTTCAGCAGTGGGACCACTCTCCCTAATTTCCACTTATCAGGAATGATGAGAGTGGCCATAGACAGGTTGAAGACCTTTGTGAGATATTCTACTCCCAATGGACCCAGCTTTTTCAGCATCAGCATGTTTAGTCCGTCGGGGCCAATGGCTTTTGATGGTTTAATGTGTTTGATGGCCCCCTGAACCTCGTCGCTGGTGAAAGTAAGCGGTGCACTGTTGTAGGGCAGTTTGTGCAGCCGTCTGGTGGCACAACGCTTGGATCTGTCGACCGGAGGATGCAATATAAATTACCGGCTAAAGTAGCTCGCGCATCTCTTCGGGTCCGACGAAGTACGACCGTTGAAGGTGATGTCCACCTTGTCGTTGTGCTTCGTCGGGTTCGACAGGGACCTTACGGTGGACCAGAGCTTGCTCACACCAGAGGTGAAGTTGCAGGACTTCAGATGCTCTACCCATTTGGTCCGCTTATGTTGAGTGACCAGTTGCCGGATCTCCAAATTGAGATCCTTTATACGAGGATCCCCGGGATCGGCCTGGCGTAGACGGTCACGCTCGTTTGCCATAACGGCTGCTTCGGCTGGGAAATTGGGACGTAATTCCCGGATCCGTCCAGCAGGTATGAAGCGAGCCGCGGCGGCTGTAATCGCCTTGCGGAATGCGCGTTCGCCTGCGCGCACATCGGTGGGAGTGGGTAGGGCTGCGAAGATGTTCTCGGTAAATTCCGCGAATCTGGTTCAATCAGCTTTGTTAAAGTTGATATATGACCGGTGATCCGCGGAAACAAAATCGGCGGGTCTCTCGATCGAGATGATAATGGGCAAGTCTTCTCTCGCTTTTCGGCTCTGAAAGAATTCGATGCGGTACCAGCTGGTGATAGCTGCGTTGGAAAGATCAAGTGGAGAAGTACTTGGCTTCACTTGGTGTCTCCAACCAGCGCCGATTGGCACGAGAAAGAAATCATTGGCGCGCTTTGTTAAGCTGGGCTAAAATCGCTTAAGCGGTTATCGCGTCAATCAAGAAGAATAAAATGTATCTTTAAAAGGTGAATTGAAGAAAAGGAAAAAAGTTACGAAATAAAATTAAGTGTTCATTTCAATCAGTCTTTAATTCTCTTCTTAAATTTAACCCCTGAGCAAAAAGATGGCACTCAATGCCGCTTCACATAAATACATACCCGTAGATTCAAGCGAACACCGTTGGGCGCAAAGCCTAACGCGTTATCTGCTCTTTTCTGCCTCTTTTGTCCTTTTATGTTGGCGCTGTTGCCGCATTGTTTTTGCTGTTGCTGGCATCTACCATAGCGAACGTGACTTACATATGAACTTTGGTTACTTACAGGGAACGCTTGGTCAACGATTTTTCCACAAATTTAGCCGCCGCCACCAAATCCAAATCCATTTGCTTGTTGTCCGACTGACACCTTTGGCCGTTCGGATGTAGAGATGATACGATGCGGATTGCGGAGAGGAATCACGTACAGCTTTTGGGCAGTAAATACAAAGTAAGCTTGGATTTATTTGCGAGAGTGCAACCGACGCCATTGTCACGTGTGCCGTTCTAGTGTGAACCACACGCTGACCCATTTTTGGTGTCAACATAAAACTTAAGTGGTTGGGATATTCCTTATGCGCATATGCGTGTGTGTGTGTGCCTGTGTACATTCATTTGTGTTTCGCTAGCAAACGTGTGATAAGACTTTTGATACTGGTACTCCTACTAAATTGAAATATTTTATCTAAAATGCTGGCGTTTAATATTTCAAATCGTGCTTACATTAGTAGGGAAAGGGGAGTGAAAAAATTAAACAGCTCTCATAAACTAAACAGCAAATACCTGTTTCCTTTAATTTCTAACAGGTTATAAAAAATTGGAAGATTGCTTATGGCCACAAAAGATTCCACCTGTGCAGTGTTCGCATCAAAAATATTTTGCGCAAGACTTGTGGACATTTATTATAAAATAATATAAATCTGGCAACTCTCGCTTTTACTTTTCTTCTTTCCATTATTCCATTGTATATATGCCATTTCTTTTACTAAATAAAGTAGTCGTCATCTTACGTTGTAACCACGCGTGTTTTTTATCTCTGCTCAACAATATTTATGAGTTGGCGGTAGCGAATATCACGGACGATGAAATGATGAGCTCTATGATCTTCAGAGGGATATGTTTTAGCGCAGCAAATGCATCTCTAGCGCTTTCGCTGGCGGGAGAATGGATGCAAGCGCTTCAGCCCCAATGTACCCAATGCGACACCTGCTGACGATTGTCCTCTGTTTTGGAAAGACCAAGTTAGAACGTTCTTTTGGCTTCACTTAACAACTGCAGTTGAAACCCTGAAAGTTCAAAAGTGAAACAAGACAGGAAACCATAGTCCAAATGTTGCAGAGCTTCGCTTACGCGATTTTGGTCGACTTTAACAAAGCGCGCTAGTCGTTTCTTTCTCGTGCTAACTGGCGTCAGTTGGACACCTCATCTTTCCAACGCAATGGCGGACTTCCTCTGCCTCTGCTACCACCAGCTGGTACCGCATCGAATACTTTCAGAACCAGAGCGTTTGTATCCTTTCGGCCGAAATGACCCAGCCAGCGTAACCGCTGGATCTCTATTCGCTGGGCTATGTCTATGTCGTCGGAAAGCTCATACAGCTCATCGTTCCATCGCCTGCGATATTCATCGTCGTCAACGTGCAATGTTCAAAAATCTTCCGCAGAATCTTTCTCTCAAATACTCCAAATGACGCTTCATCGGATGTTGACATCGTCCACGCTTCTGCGCCATACGTTAGGACGGGCATGATGAGAGCCTTATAGAGTGTTAGGGCATAGGAACTAATTGAATTTAATTTAAAAATTCATATTATTTATTTTATCTTTCAGCCACGACTAATTTTTAGTAAATTTTTTTCCTGTATCAAAAATATGTTAAGTAAACATTTTTCTTGTAAAATAAGAGCAAAAAGTACATTTAAGAACTAACCATGCCCAACTGTGCATTAAATCATAACATATATAGTTCGTTACAAAATTTTTACGTCACCACAAATTAATAAGATTTGACTAATTGGTTTTTTTTATTTATTTATTTTTTATCTTATATAATCTTAATTAAAATCCATTTTACTAACAAAACTTTTTTTTTAAATTATCGGTTACGATCTCATTTGTGCTAACCATCCAGATAACAAAGCCCATGGGGGATCTGCAATTTTGATTAAATCCGGTCTTAAATACGAAGGTTTAGAAGAAGTCAGAGAGCATTATTTACAAGCTGCTGTGGTTAAAGTAAAATGTGACGATCAATATCTACGAATTTACGCAGTATATTTTCCTCCACGTTTTAGCATAAAAACTGACCAATACGTTGAAATTTTTAAACGTTTCGGTTGTAAATTTTTTGTAGGCAGAGACTTCAATGCAAAACACCCATGGTGGGGCTCTAGGCTCATTAACCCGAAAGGAAGAGAGCTGCAAAGGTGCATCGCCCAAAAACACTATACAATTTTGTCAACAGGCATACCGACATATTGGCCAAGCGATCCAAGAAAAGTTCCGGATCTCCTAGATTTTGTCGTATACTCTGGTATACCCAGCCGAAGGCTGAGCATACAGCATAGTAACGAGCTTAGTTCCGACCACTCGCCTCTAATTGTAACGTACAATGACAATGTCCACAATGTTTCTATGAAGTATAAGATCCTTACCCCAAAACTGACCTAAAATTTTTTCAATATTGGATAGATAAACATATCGATTTAAACATGTCAATAGAAACAGGAGTCGAACTCGATGCAGCAATAGAAGCATTCACTAATGTTATTCATGAGACAGCGCATTTTTCCAGCCCCTTGAGAGGGAAACTCCCTTCTAATGACCATGTACAAGTCCCTCCAGAAATACTACTTCTAATTAATAAAAAAAGAAGATTACGAAAAATCTGGCAGGAAAACAGATACCCCGCTAATAAAAGAGCACTGAATAAAGCTACGAAAGAACTCAAAACAAAACTATCTGATCTCAGAAATCAATCGTTTAATTCTTTCATCAAAACACTTGAACCTACAAAAAACGATGAACACAAAATCTGGAGGGCTACTAAATATATAAAGCGGCCGATCAAGCGTAATGTCAGCATTAGGGATTCTAATTCCGATCAGCCGGATATCAAATAGTGAAGTATCTGAAGAAATACTTAGACTAAATAACTGCAAGGCTACTGGATATGACTGCATTGATAGCAAAGTAGTTAAAGCTCTACCTGAGAAAGCTATTGAATTCCTTACAATAATCTACAATGGTGCCAAAACCAAATAAACTCGAAAACTTTCTTAAGTCTTACCGCCCCATTAGTTTGCTTGTAACGTTCTCGAAAATATTCCCTAGAATATTTTTAAATAATGCTGTAATACCAACGAATACCAAGGTGACATATTTAGGAATTCATTTAGATCGACGCCTTACTTGGAAATCCCATATTAAGGCCAAACAAGAGCAGCTTAAAAATAAAACCAAGCGAATGCACTGGTTGCTTGGTCGCAAATCTCAGCTTAGTTTAGAAAACAAAATAAGACTATATAAAGCTATTTTAAAGCCTGTATGGACCTACGGTATACAGCTTTGGGGAACTGCTAGCAAATCGAATATAGAAATCCTGCAACGCTACCAATCAAAAACTTTTCGTGCTCTTGTTAACACTCCTTGGTTTGTCACAAATGAAGCAATACACAAGGACTTAGATATCCCATTTGTAAAGAGTGAAATTCCAAACTTTTCTAAGAGATATCTTGCACGGCTGTCAAACCATGTAAATACGAATGCTATACCTATGCTTATTAGACTCAAGTAATGAAACAATACGACTGAAGCGTAATCATATCTTAGACTTGCCATTTCTCTAATTTTGCTGAATTAAATTATTTATTCAACACTAAATAAAAAACAAAATACATAAGTTCCTATATGAAGATAAGCAACTCATTAGTACAAATGAAATTTAATACATTTAAGATATAAGATTTGAACAAATATCGTAATTTTATATGTAGTTTTGCATTTGTGCAAATACTACCGCTGCTATTAGATTATAAGACCTAATTTGCTTAATATCATTGTATTAAGATAGATTGCAAATAAAATATTTACACAAAAAAAAAAAAAAAAAAATCTGTAGCCGAATGGGTTGGTGCGTGACTTGGGAATTTAGAGAGAAGGTAGGTTCGAATCTCGGTGAAGCAACGAAATGAAGAAAAAGCTTTTCTAATAGCGGTCGTCCTTCGGCAGCCAATGGCAAACCTCCGAATGTATTTCTGCCATGAAAAAGCTCCTCATAAAAACTATCTGCCGTTCGGAGTCGGGTTAATACTGTAGGTCCCTCCATTTGTGTAACAACATCAAGACGCACGCCACAAATAGGAGAGGAGGAGCTCGGCCAAACCCAAAAGAGGTGTACGCGCCACTTATATAAATGTATATATATATATAATTAAATATTATCAAAATCCGACTCTGTAGTCGTTGTTGTAGAGCTACACATATGTCTGGGCTGGAGTTGTAGTCCTTGGCCGATTATAAATCCGGGTCGTTCTGGTGACGTAGAACCGACAGTTGGGAGAAAAAATCATCTTCTGTTTTATGCTTTGCAGGTCGGAACAGCTCCAATTTTTACAGACCCCCATATACCTTGAAATTGTTGTTTACTGTATTTGTGCGATCTAGGTCACCCTTAATTTACAGGATCGAGCTTGCGCAAAAGGTGTATCTAAAAATGTATTAAGATCAGTACATTTTTTTGATCCTCTCCTTACACATCTCATTTACTAATGATCAACTTGAAATGCTTAAAAAGTAGGAGATCTACCATTTTGATAAAAAAATTCTCGGAATATTTTCAGAAAATTCAAAATACAAGTTTTATCCTCAAAAGTGATATTATCGCCTTCAAAGTACTCTCCATCAACGGCAACGCACTTATGTTGGCGTTTGATCCAGCTATCGAAACATTTCTATAACTCTATTCTCGGTATAGCCATCGGAGCCATCTTCGAATTTTCCATTACCTCCTTTCGGTTGTTAAAACGTGTTCTCCGTAGTGGTTTTTTGACTCGACCAAATAGAAAACAAAAACGCAGAGAACCGTGCCAGCTGAATTCGATGGTTGTTGAATGGTAATCGTTTCGTTCTTGGTGAGAAGTTCACAGATAATGATGGCACAACGGTGCTTTATCATGGTGCAAAATTCACGAGGTGTTTTCCTACGAATCTTTTTTTTTTTGGCGAATCCATCCATTGTAATCTAATAAAAACCGTGAACATCGCTTTCTTTTTTGATTGAAAACGACGTGTGTTATTGGCCTTGGTGCATTTGGAGCGCTCCACTCATTCACGTCGAGTCTGGATTGAGTGTCGCACTAATAAAACCATGTCCCGTCTTCAGTAATAACGCCTTTGATGAATGTTGGGTCGTATTCCGCCTTGGTAATCATGTTTTTGGCGATATCAACGCGGTTTGTTTTTTACATGAAATTCAAGTCCTTTGGGACCAACTTTGCCGTCACACGGCGTAAACCTAAACCATTTACTATAATATCCTGAACGATTTCATAATCAAGGTTTAAGTCCTCTGCCCGTTCTCTGATAGTTAATTTGCGGTTATTCATCAACTATTCTTTCACTCCCACTGCTTTCGTTATTCCCGATGGACTCCTGATATCTTCTAAAGCATTTATGGCACTGGTAAATGGATTATTTTCTTGGAGTGTAACTGCCGAAATAGTTTTCCAACATTTGTAACGCTTCAGCACCATAGATTCCATTTTTAGCTCAACATTCAACTCTGGTTACAAGATTTTGCTAGGAATGCTAATCTCACATGTGATTAAATCAGGGATCTTCCAAAATTTTTGAAAAGTACACACAGGTTTTAGGAGAGATAAGGACAAGTTCCCCAAGCGGCATCACAATGGGCTATGAACCTGAGGGGGTCCTTCGAGGGACAATTGCTTCAACGTATTCAATATTGAGTGCCCACTTCTGCTTCAAAATATTAACTTTCTTACAACTCCGAAATTCTCGTAACACTCTCCCTTTTCATCTAAATACGAGGGGTGCCTTTTATATGTCGGGATTAAAAAACAAAAACAAATTTTAATAATCGAAAATCACTTTATTGTGTTTCAAAATATTCTCCATGAAGATCTAAGCACTTTTGCATGCGTTTGAACCAATTGTCGAAGCACTTTTGCCACTCTGAATGAGGTACCTCCAAAACATGCCGCAACCGCTTCTTCAGGTGTCGAAAAACGGTGACCTCTCAGTTTGTTTTTTACGTGCGGGAATAAAAAGAAGTCATTCGGTGCCAAGTCAGGACTATACGGCGGATGACCCATTAATTCGATGTTTTGTGTGCTGAAAAATGCAGTTGTTTGACCCGATGTGTGAGAGCTCGCATAGCTCAATCTCACGATAGGTCACAACTGATTTTGGACGACCTTCACGAAATTCGTCGAATTCACGATACCATCGATAAACACTGGCCCTTGATGGAGCTTCATCGCCAAAAAATGAATTAAGTTTATCCATGCAATGTTGCTGAGTTAATCCACGTCGAAAGTTGTAAAAAATAATCGCACGAAAATATTCACGATTTAATTCCATTTTTGGACCGAGATGAATCTTTTAAGTTACTGTAAACAACACAAATAGCGCTGGTATTTCAAAACGTTCTGAGTACGTAAAAGCCAAAAAATGTCAAACTTTGCGATACAGCTGTCAGTTGTCAAATTGCAACACCAGGGTTGCCAAATCCCGACATATAAAAGGTACCCCTCGTAACTTCAATACAAATTATGGTGGTAATGCGCCCATTGAACGTGATTTTTGTGATTCTAGTGAGTTCTCCAATTCTAATTTCCTAAATTTCTCTGTTTCAAAGAAAGAAATTTCTATACTATTGAACTCCATCAGCTTGGTTAGACGTAAGTTTGTAATTGAATTCACAAGCATATAATCTCATTATTCTATAGTTTTAGTAGTCAATTTGAAGTCGTGTTTTCTTGATTTCCTGAAATAAATAAACAAAAATAAAATAAATAAAAACGAAATATGTGGTGACTTTATAAATATGCCACTCGCTATAGATGCAACCACATTTCTGTGTCCAGGTACCAAATTAGCAACATTAAGGTTAACAAACGTATGCGTACGCAGCGAAGGAGTGCAAAGCAACAATAAAAATAACCATAAATTTAACTGATTATATCGATTGCGCCAACTGACATATGACCATACATACACACACAAACACGTATACAAAAGCATGTGTATGTACACATGCACAGGATAAACACGCAGAAGAATTTAACAAAAGAAGAATTATGTAGAATCCAAAAGTAAAGTCCTGGCAAATGCATTATAACCCATGAATTGGGCCATTGACCTACATGCGTAAACCCGAGGAGGGATGGCATGACAAGATAGTAAGTAGGGTAGCACGTAGGTATAGGGAGCAAGCAACTGGCCACCATTATCTTTATTATTTCTGCAAATAGTGAATTAATGGATTCCTCAAATCGAAGTGGGTGACCGGGAAGTGCAAATATGAGTGTTGCAACTGCAGCATCTGGCAGCCGGCCGCTGTTTGCTGCATTGCTGCCTTTTACTAGACCAACTGGCATGCCTACCACTGTGCCTGCGTGTTCATGCAACGATATGCCCTCCATCTGCGGGGCATGTGTGCGTGTGTTCACGCTGTCCACTGCAGTGTCCAAGCGTGCGTGAATCGGTGTCATAAAGCACCACCGACCGTCACCATCGCACCCCTAGTCGCATAGCAGAGCGGAAGGATCACATGAACGCATATATTTGCGGATTTATAGTATTTTTACTCGTATAAGAGTGTATGAGGGGAGGTGCACACGCCAAGAAATGCTTAAACTATTATGGCTTTTGGTGCACTCGACAGTTGGTACACTATACAGGCCAGAGCTGGAAAGTCTATCTACCTTTTTGGGTACTAGGGTGATCGGTTATTGGTATTTAAAACGCGACATTTGCTATAAATGAAAATGTGCATAAATTGGGTAGAGTTGTTGGAGTCAATTGGATATTTATAAAGAATAATCGAAATGATCTAAGCTAAAAAATGTTGTATGCTTTAATAAATGATGCAGACGCTCCATTCGGTTGCATTTGGTGTTAACTCTAGTCATGTAAATTTGAAAATATTAGAAGATGCTGTCCACATTTCTTTAGCTGGCTTTTGATAATGTTGCAATTAAGATTTTTTAATTAAAAGTTTAGTCTGTTTGTTTGTCTCCTTGAAACGCTCAGAGTGAGGTGCTCCGGACAAAAGCTAGACTTAAGCTACGGATACTCTTCTTCTTCTTAAATGGCGCGGTAACCACTTACGCTATTTTGGCAGAGTTTAACAAAGGGCGCCAGCCGTTTCTTTCTCCAATGAAGCCAAGTCTTTCTCCACCTGAGCCAACCCAGCCAAGGAAGCCGCTGGAAATTTACTTGCTGCACTATGTTTATGTCGTCGTGAAGCTCATACAGCTTATTGTTCCATCACCTGCGGTACTCGTCGTCACCAACTGCAAAAGTCCAAAGTTTCTCACAACCACGAAATTATAACTGTCAACAGTGACGTGGGTACCGATACCCGAGTGCGTTGACTGTTTGTTTGGTGGCAGGAGGACTTCGTTTTGTCCTCGTTCAACACCGGACCCATTTGCTTTGCTTCTTTATCCAGTTGTAAAAGGCAGAACTAATAGCGCGATTGTTGAGACCGATGATGTTCATAACATCTTATAACAAATTGTGTCTGACTGATTATGATGATGTCATATCATATCTCATAAAAAATAGTGTCTGAGTGGGGGCTCTCACAATCTTTTCCAGCACCAGGTTATAGAAATCACACGACAGCGAGTTACCCTGTCTGAAACCTTGTTTGGTTTCAAACGGCTCGGAGAGATCCTTCCCAATCAGACATCGCGGTATATAGGCAACTGTCGAATGCAGCTTTTTAACCGACAAAATGATGGTGAGTATCGATTCTCCTTTCATTGGTCTTTTCTAAGACTTGGCGTAGTGTGAATATCTGGTCGATGGTTTTTCCAGACTTAAGGCCTGAAGCGCAGGCGCTTTCCGCACAAGACGTTTGCTAGAGCCTTAAACACGATATTTAGAGGCCTAATCCCGCGGTAATTGACACAGATTGCAGGATCATCCTTCTTATGGATTGGGTAGAGCAATCTTAAATTCCAATCGGCAGGCATGCTTTCATCCGACCATATCTTGCGTAAGAGCTGAAGCAGATACCTTACCATCTCGCGCTGCTTTGTTGTTCGTTAGCCGCGTTATCGCTATTCTCACCTCGACATTTTCAGATGGCGGAACAAGAGTGTTAACTTGAGAGTGTACAAGAATTTACCTATCTAGGTTATTGTCAACCAATAAGGATACATTATTTACAATAAACGGTAGAGTTTTAGCAGCAAATGAGTCTTACTTTTCTAAGTTGACGCTGCTTATGACTAAATTATTACCTCCCGACCAAAAGTTTATATCCTTTATATCCAAAACGTTGATCCACCCTGTGCCTACCTATGGTTGTGAGATATGGATGCTAAAAGGTACTAACTTTAATTAGCTAATGGTATTTGAAAGAAAAATATTGCAAAAAATACTCGTATATAGGGCTGTAAGAATGCAAGGCGGTACCTATCAAATTAGATATAATCAAGAGCGGGAACTATTGGGAGAAAACGAAACTGTGATAAGATTTATAAAATCTCAGTGGATAAGATGACTCGGGCACGTGTTTAGAATGCCTAGGGAGAGAACAACTCGAAAAGCAGTTGACTTGCGCCCGATGAAGAGGACGCCCCAGAAAGAGATGTCTCGAAGACGTGAAAGTTGACCTTAAAAAAATAAACGTGGGCCGGTGGAAGGAGATAGCCAAATGTGTATATAGAGACAGATGGCGCAATGTTGCGAATGAAGCAATGATTCAACAAGGGTTGTGATGCTAAGAAGAACAAGAATACGTCATAAATATATGATAGTAAAGGGCTTGCTATTCATCAAAATATTGAGCTTTTAATTTAATAAATAACACCAACTCACCGCGTCGACTAAGAAATGGAACGAGTACACCTACTACAAATATTTCATTTCTGAACTGTATTTAAGAGCTTCACTGGGAGCTCTTACGCACACTACTTTAAATTTTAATAAGAAATATATATAATACTGAATGTTAAGTTAACGCAGATTATATTTGATAATGGAGTTATAAAAAACATTTACACCGCTTTCTAACAAAATATCTGCTTGGGCTTCGGTGAAGACGTTCGGCAAGTTCGCTTGGTACTCAATGGGATAGTGCCAATGGATCGCTGATCCCAATGCCTTCTCACGTTAGTCGCTTGTGGAGAATGCCTAGTTTGAAGGCGTATACAAATTTTTTTTTAATTTAGATTTTATCACACACATACATACCTACATGTGTACACATCTATGTACGTATGTAGGCATTTGTCATGTATGATGGAGTGTTCCGACTCCCATTTCCAACAGATGTACACATCGTTGGCTTTGCGGATGACATAGCTCTCGTACTTGTAGCTAAACTGGTGAGCGATATCGAAGTCAAAGCAAACACTGCAATTGCTACCGTAACAAACTGGCTGGATAGCGTAGGTTTATCCATTGCAGCGGAGAAAACGGAAGCGGTCCTCATCAGTACCCGCAAGAAACCAGAGATAGCCTCTTTCAGCATAGGCACACATAAATTTAAATCGTCTCGTCAGCTCAAATATCTGGGTGTTATAATTGACGACCGGCTCAGTTTTGGCCCACATGCGGAATATATGACCCACAAAGCATCAAGGATGTTCAGTGCGCTCTCTAGAATGGTCCCGAATGTGGGTGGGCCGAGAAGCAGCAAACGCAGGCTATTATCTAGCGTCATCGCATGCACCCTGCTATATGCAGCACCAGTATGGGCAAAATCCCTGAAGGTAAAAGCATATAGAAGACCGTACGAAGCCATGTACAGACTTTGCGCACTGAGGGTGATAAGCGCATATAAAACCACCTCTGATATATTGGCGGAAGAAAGAGCGAGAGTGTTCGTGCAGAAAGAACAGGACCACAGTAACATATCCGCGATCATAAAAAGAGAGAAGGCTACATCCATGCTGAAATGGCAGGAGCGTTGGGAAAACGCGACAAAGGGAAGGTGGACTTATACACTAATCCCAAAAATCGAAAAATGGCTAAATAGAAGCTATGGTGAGCCTAATTTCCAGCTAACGCAATTTTTGACAGGCCATGGTTGCTACCAGAAGTATCTACATCGCCTTAGGATACGTGATTCGCCTTTATGTCGAATATGCCATGAAGAGGAAGATGCAAGACATGTATTTTTTGTATGCCCGCGATTTGTGACTATCAGAGAGGATTTAGCTTCACTATCAGATGATCCGATAGTACCAGAAAACATAGTGGACATCATGATGTCTTCAAAGTATGCGTGGGATAAGATCTCGGCCGCAATTAGCCAAATAATTTATGCATTAAAGCTCGCAGACATATCCGAGGTCAGCGGCAGATAAACAGACGATACTTGACAAAGAAACGAACTCTTAAGTCGACGTGTGACAAGTATGGTGGGAGGGGGTGGACAGGCCCAACTGGGGTGGTTTGCTTCGGTAACAAACAAAACTGGGGGAGGATTAAAGTACATGCAACTTTTGACGGACTGCATGTGAAGTGTAACTGACGTAGAGCCTAGAGTTCAACCGCCTTCCCGACGATTTACTTAACGGTAGTACCGGGAGGGGATCGGTACATGGACGGTAGGAGGTTTAGTTGGGTTAAAGTCCTACACTGACGGGGTACAGGCTTTCGATGCTTCCTCCTCGTAAAAAAAAAAAAAAATGTAGGCATTTGTGTAAGCCACTGTTGGCTTTGCTCGAATCGCTGTCGAATTCGCACTTAACTGTGGGTCTTAGAAATGTTCTATGCAGCCTCGCTTACGCATATGGCGAATGTCACGTGCAGCTCGCAGTAAATAAAAACATACTTTAGTATGTGCGCATGTAAATTCAAATGGTGCAAACAACCAATTTCGGAAAATAGCAATTTTCACATTCCCATTCACAAACGCAATGCGAGTACCGGCTGGTTTATTTGGATGAAAATTTGAAGATGTGTTAATGCATCTGCATATAGACCTATAGACATGCATTCATACATAAATACACACAAACACAAAACAAAAAAAAAAACCAATTCCTCTGTAGGAGCATATGAGCACATACATGCATTTTTTATATACATACATATGGATGTGTGTGTGTACGAGCGTTCGAATACTAGTGCGCGCAACCATAGAACAGCATCCGTTGGTGGCAAGGACACGAATCCGTGCAAATGCAATCGAAAATGAAAGGAAAATGCTGAGACCAAAGCAAAGCAAGTGCCAAACAATGGCGTGAAATAAATAAATAAACCAAAGCCTCCCCCACTCAGTGCACACATGCACACAAACACACAGAGCAGCGGGCGGAGATGGACAACCAACTATCCAACAACCACAGCAACAACAAGAAATAGCGCTGAAGCATTGTTGATTGTCCATTGCCGCTCTCCGCTAGTTGCATTACTCACTGTTGGTTGTTTTCAGCTGCTGTTTTGCCGCTTTTTGTGGCTGTGTGGAATTTGCATTTAAACGCACACACACTTACATCCATGCATACATATGCATTGTATAACACATATTTTATTTGCAAGTGTGTGCTCTTCAATTGGGTCACGCGTCAATAACAACAATTTGTATTTGTAGTAGAGGGACACGCTCACACTCACCCACATGCGCAAATGTAGATACTCACGCAAACTTTGGGCCATAGTCACGCATTATTGCATTGATGAACGCGCTGGTATGCAGAAGGAACTGATGTAAGTATTTAGCTGTTTGTACGATTAACAACACACGTACATATGCATATGTACATACATATGTATGTAACACACACGTGTTAAGCCCTTCCATATGTAAGTACATTCGTGTATGCTGCGCTTGTCCCACTTTTCATTTTGTGCTTGATGTTGATATCAGCAGGACACACACAGCGGTCCGATCCAACATTGCTGCCACTCCACATGCAAGCAAGCATCGGTATACACATCATTTTGCAGTATTCCCATATACTTATACATGAATTATTAATTTTTATCTTACACCCAAGCGTGCAAAGTTTAATTTTTGTCACCATTGCTGACTTCCGTGAGCCGAGACGAACATTTCAAGGCAGTTTTCCAAATTAAAATAAGGGCTGAGCGAATGGAAGTGTCCAATACAAAAATTAAAAAGGTTTTGTTACGAGTTTTGTAACGTTCGTCATTTTATTTATTTATTTATTCATTAATGTTTAAATGATAAACAAAAAGCAATAGAGTTTGCCAAACATCTATCAAATGTTTCTCAATAATTTCCGAGTCAAAGTGCGGAGGTAGACTCAGAAGCTAACGAATTTCTCTCAGCTCCGTTTCAAATGGATTTTCCGACTGTACGATTTACCTGGAATGAAGTTAAATACGCAGCAACCAAAACTCTTAAAACCAAAAAGGCGCCAGGTTACGATCTAATAACTTGTAAGGTTTTAAAAGAAGTGCCCATATGTGGATACAAACTCCTCACCATTATATTATATTTAACGCGATGATCAGATAAGAGTATTTCCCAAATCAGTGGAAAGTTACTGAAATCATCCTTATACAAAGGCCAGGGAAGACCCCGAGCGCGGTATCCAACTGCAGGCCAAAAAGTCTATTGCATGTTGCCTCTAAGCTCTTCGAAAAGCTGCTTTTAAAAAGGATACATCCAATAATTGCGCAAAGAAATCTCATTCCAGCCCACCAATTTGGTTTTCGTAAGTATCACTCCACCATAGAGCAAGTTAATTGTGTGTATGATTTCGCTAGACAAGCACTTGCGAGGAGGCAATACTGTACAGCGGCATTTTTAGATATAACGCAAGCCTTCGATAAAGTCTGGCATGAAGGCCTGCTATACAAGCTTAAGCAGGGTTTACCGCACAACTGTTATATGCTTATAAAATCATCCTTGCAAAATAGACATGTTCTTGTTAAAGTAAACAACGAAACCACTAACCTTCACCCAATTAGACCAGGTGTACCACAAGGAAGTGTTCTAGGCCCCGTCTTACTGTATACTTTGTTCACGACAGACCTGCCACTATCAAAGAACACATATACAGCCACGTATGCAGATGATACTGTCATCATGGCCAGGAGTACGCTTCCCTCAATTGCTTCTGATTACCTACAAGGAAACCTGACTTTTTCTTGTGGGGTTTATGTAAACAAGAAGTTTATAAAACAAAGCCAACAAATTTGAATGAACTAAAACAATCCATTCGGGCAACAATTGCGGCTATTCCTGTCGCAACTCTCAAAGCAGCAATGAACAACTTTTTACTAAGATGCCGCACTTGTGTCACCGAGCATGGGGGGCATTTAAATTCAATTATTTTTAAAACTAGTTAAGCTACATTTAATAAAATTTAATGACCTTCAACTTGAAAAAAAAAATAAATGAATTCCATACACTAAAAAAAAAGTTATTTGAGTTTCTTAATGTAGCAAAATTCATCAGCCACCCTGTATAAATTCAAAACTAAAATAGAAATTTTACAATATTTAATATTAAAAGGTGAGTAAAATTAAATTATCAACAAAAGAAACCATAAAATGGCTAAAAATATATTCAAGTTACAAGTATATTCAAGAAATCTAACGAAATTTATAATTTTGAAACTAAAATAAGAAATATTTTATTCATAGTATTGCAATTTCTTAATAAGGAATTAAAATTTTTCTGAAACTACACCCATTAGGGCTTTGCAATAGTATTATATTTGCAGCAGCTGCTGAAGACCTGTTTATTTTAGAGCCTCTTTCCTTACTGCGGCTTCTTAACTGAATCCCGGTAGTTTTAAATTGAATTTCTTCATCTTCTTGGTCGGCGCGGTAATCGAAACACCAAGTCAAGCCAATTGGAAACACCAAGTGAAGCCAAATACTCCTCCACCTGATCTTTCCAACCCAGAGGAGGCCTTCCTCTTCCTCTGCTACGACCAGCTGGTACCACATCGAACATTTTCAAAGTCGGAGCACTTGTAGCCATTCGAAGGGCCTGACCCCGCCAACGTAGTCGTTGGATCTTTATTCGCTGCGCTATGTCTATGTTGCCGTAAAGCTCATACGTAGTCATTACGTAAAGATCCGAAGATCTTTCGCCGAATTTTATCGCAAACACTACAAGGGGCGCCTCAACGGATATTGTCATCGTCCACGCTTTTGCGCCCTATGTTAGGAGAGTTTTATGAGTTTTGTTCGTCGAGAGAGGACTTTACTACTCAATTCCCTACTTAGTACAAATAGCACTTGTTGGCAAGAGAAATACTCCGTTGGAATTCAAGGCTGTCGGTGTTATTAGTGTTTATATTCCAAATAACTATGCCTCTCGGATTTTCGATACAATATATTATTCACCACATTCCATTTTTTAAGGTCACCTTGTGCAGTTATTTTCTTACAAAGGGTGTTTTTTTAGAGGTTAGGTTTTCAAGTTGGCACTACTTTTTTCGTAGATGGTCTTTTGGACAGCTGTCACTCGATTTATGCTCAGTTTTGTTTGCCATTTCATAATGAATAGACTTACACCTGAACAACGTTTGCAAATCGTGCAAATTTGGGCCCAAAACGAGATGGCCACCGATCCCGATTTTCACAAGAAAATTTTGTTCAGCGATGAAGCTCGCTTTTGGTTGAATGGGTATGTCAATAAGCAAAATTGTCGAACATAATCCACAAGCCATTGCTGAGACGCCGTTACATCCTCAAAAAGTCACTGTTTGGTGTGCTCTATGGGCAGAGGGAATCATTGGTCCATATTTCTTTAAAAATGAAGCCGGCCATAATGTTACAGTCAATGGAGAACGCTATAGAGCCATGATTAATGACTTTTTCGTGCCTGAATTGGACGATGTTGATGTGGACGACCTTTGGTTCCAACAAGACGGCGCTACATGCCATACAGCCAACGCAACAATCGATTTATTGAAGGAAACTTTTGGTGAGCGCATTATCTCGCGCCGTGGACCTGTGGCGTGGCCTCCAAGATCGTGCGATATAGCACCGCTGGACTATTTCTTGTGGGGCTATGTGAAGTCGCTTGTCTACGCAGATAAGCCCGAGACGATTGACGTCTTGGAAGAGAATATTCGGCGCGTTATTGCTGACATACGGCCCCAATTGCTGCAAAAAGTGGTCGAAAATTGGGCCTCTCGGCTGGAATTTACTCGAGCCAGCCGCGGCGGCCACTTGCCCGAAATCATTTTTAAAACAAAATGGCAAGCCCCTATCTTTATATTTAATAAAGCTAAATTCTTGGCCATAACATTAAATTATATACGTTTTATTTCATCTTGAAAACCTAACCTCTAAAAAAACACCCTTAGTATCCATATGTAAAACGATGCACTCATTTCCGGAGACATCTGTTTGTTGGGTGCTTATTACATTTTATACGTAACTTATTTTTTATTTATTTATTTATTCGAGTGGACCAGGGCTTGAGTAAATGATGGGTTACATATTATATACATATATATATACTAGCAAACCCGGCCCCCTTCGCTGGGCACACTAAAATAAAATAGATATGGTTTAGAACAGAAAATATATGATTTTCATATTATTTATTTCTTTATTCTTTATTCAAGCGCTTTGGCATAAACAATATTTTTTGTTTTTCTATTTGTTTTTGAGTAAATATAAAATATAAATTGAAAATCAGGAAAAAAGAAGATTGTTTTTAAATTTCAAATCAACGCATATGAATAAACAATCGTCTTTTTTCCTGATCATCCATGAATTTTTCGTTTCAATTTATATGTTTTATTAAGCATTCAAGCTTTTTTAACCATTATCCATTTATATTTAAAAAAAAAAACAACGAAAAAAATTGTTTTTTCCACGAACACATAATTTCATTCGGATTTCACATTAAATTCTCAAATTTCGTAAGAAATTATTCACAGTTTCAAAATCCACTCCAAAAAAATTCACAAACAATTTTTACATGTTGCACTTACGTTTTTTCCTTATGGCATCCAAATCAGAAAGAAATATTGACACATTGTAACTCACACTGTCAATTTGACAGTTCAGTTCCGCCCCAAGCGTTAAAAAAGTAAGCGACATTATGGCTGGCTCAAAAGAACGCTGTACCCGTTGCCACTGCTCCGAATTACAACCAAACTTTACGAAACCCATTTTCAATACTTACTTAACAATGTGCATAAGTTTGGTTTAATTCGGTGCAAAGACACGGCGGGTCCACGTTTTAGCATATATTTCGAGACCCTAGTCATCAATAGGTATGAAAATTACCTTGTATTAAAGCACTTATCAACAGCTTTCATTTGATACCCATATTGTACATACACAACCAAAGGTTACCAGGTCCACGTTTTGACCTATATCTCGAGATCCTAGTCACGTAGCGGCATGAACAATACTCTGTACTAAAGCATTCACCAACAGCTTCAATTTGATATCCATATTGTACAAACACATTCTAGGGTCCACGTTTTGGTCTCTATCTCGAGACCCTAGTCACGGAGCGGCATGAAAAATACTCTGAACTAAAGCATTCACCAACAGCTTCCATTTGATACCCATATTGTAGATACACATCCGAAGGTTACCCGGGTCCACGTTTTGACCTATATCTCGAGACCCTATCTACCAATAGGTATTCAAACTATACGGAAATCATCTTCAATACCTACTTAACAATGTGTGTAATTCGGTTCAAAGACACGGCGGGTCCACGTTTTGGCATATATTTCGAGATCCTAGTCATCAATAGGTATGAAAATTACCCCGTATTAAAGCACTTATCAACAGCTTTCATTTGATATCCATATTGTACAAACACATTCTAGGCTCCACGTTTTGGTCTCTATCTCGAGACCCTAGCCACGGAGCGGATGGAAATACTCTGAACTAAAGCATTCACCAACAGCTTCCATTTGATACCCATATTGTACATACACATCCGAAGGTTACCCGGGTCCACGTTTTGACCTATATCTCGAGACCCTATCTACCAATAGGTATTCAAACTATACGGAAATCATCTTCAATACCTACTTAACAATGTGTGTAATTCGGTTCAAAGACACGGCGGGTCCACGTTTTGGCATATATTTCGAGATCCTAGTCATCAATAGGTATGAAAATTACCCCGTATTAAAGCACTTATCAACAGCTTTCATTTGATATCCATATTGTACAAACACATTCTAGGGTCCACGTTTTAGTCTCTATCTCGAGACCTACGGAGCGGATGGAAATACTCTGAACTAAAGCATTCACCAACAGCTTCCATTTGATACCCATATTGTACATACACATCCGAAGGTTACCCGGGTCCACGTTTTGACTTATATCTCGAGACCCTGTCTACCAATAGGTATCCAAACTATACGGAAACCATCTTCAATACCTCCTTAACAATGTGTGTAAGTTTGGTTTAATTCGGTGCAAAGACACGGCGGGTCCACGTTTTGGCATATATTTCGAGACCCTAGTCATCAATAGGTATGAAAATTACCGCGTATTAAAGCACTTATCAACAGCTTTAATTTGATATCCATATTGCACATACACAGCCAAAGGTTACCCGGGTCCACGTTTTGACCTATATCTTGAGACCCTATCTACCAATAGGTATTCAAACTATACGGAAATCATCTTCAATACCTACTTAACAACGTGTGTAATTCGGTGCAAAGACACGGCGGGTCCACGTTTTAGCATATATTTCCAGACCCTAGTCTGTAGTCAATAGGTATGAAAATTACCCCGTATTAAAGCACTTATCAACAGCTTTCATTTGATACCCATATTGTACATACACAGCCAAAGGTTACCCGGGTCCACGTTTTGACCTATATCTTGAGACCCTATCTACCAATAGGTATCCAAACTATACGGAAACCATCTTCAATACCTTCTTAACAATGTGTGTAAGTTTGGTTTAATTCGGTGCAGACACGGCCGGTTAGCGAACACACACAAAAAGTTGACTTTATTTTATGTATAAGATTTTTTTCAGTTTGTGTCCGAAAAATCCAAATACCTTACGGAACCCTATTTTTTTCCAAAATAAAATGTAATCCATGTTACTCGTGGATAATGTAGTTTTCGAATGGTGAAAGAATTTTTAAAATCAGTCCAGTAGTTTTTGAGCCTATTCGTTACAAACAAACAAACAAACAAACAAAGTTTTTCTCTTTATAATATTAGTATAGATAAAGGATTTTTCAATTGGCGCGGGTCGATTTTGGCGCCCTGTGGTAGCCATTTTGTTTTGGTGACATCTGTCAAATCTTTTGTTTATTATTCAGTTGCTTATGCCAAATCATCATGGCAAGTTACACGATTGAGCAGCACGTTCAAATGGTAAAACTTTATTATCAAAATGAGTGTTCATTAACGCAAACGTTGCGCGCATTGCGCCCATTTTTCGGTAGACGTGGTGGCCCTTCCAATTTCTTATGGCCCATATTGAACCATATGGACCTAGACGACATGTGGTTCCAGCAACGCCATTTTATTCCATTTCAACATCTACCCGCCCTTATTGAAAAACCCTTTATATATTATTGGCGCGTACACCCGGTTTGGGTGTTTGGCTGAGCTCCTCCTCCTATTTGTGGTGTGCATCTTGATGTTGTTCCACAAATGGGGGGACCTACAGTTTTAAGCCGACTCCGAATGTCAGATATTTTTATGAGGAGCTTTTTCATGGCAGAAATACACTCGGAGGTTTGCCATTGCCTGCCGAGGGGCGACCGCTAATAGAAAAATGTTTTTCTTTAATTTTGGTGTTTCACCGAGGTTTGAACCTACGTTCTCTCCGTGATTTCCGAATAGTACTGACGCACCAACCATTTCGGCAACGGTGGCCGCCTGTGGGTTATTTGAGGGAAAATAGTGAAGATTAATTCGCTTATGTGGGCCTTAAGAGTATAGAAACGAAAATTCAAAACTTTAGTTAAGACCTTTTAGTTTCATGATAAAATTTGCTTTGATGTTCACTGGAAGAAGTCAAAAGAAAACGTTTGGGCTCGTCTTCCTAATCACCATAGCGTATTGCACGCTGAAATTCTAGTCATGTCTGGTTAGGCAAAAGTGTGACTACCTTATGGAAATATTTATTTATATTCTGATAACCAAGGAGCGATTAAATCTCTTAGTGGTGTTGTCACTAATTTTATCATTCCTCACAAATACTGGGTATTTCTTAACGAGATGGCGGAATATTTCCGCATCCATTTGTTATGGGTGCCAGGGCATTGTGACACATAAGGGGATTGTAAGGCATATAAATTAGCCAGAGAGGGCACTGCCACTCATCTCTCTCCACATATGGCTATTGGATATTACAAGTTGTAACATGAGATGGGTTGCTAGTCTGACATGTAACGCTATAAAAAAAATTTGGTCAGAATGGAACGTCGGATGCTACTTAATCGCTCAAAGAAAAGCATCTCTATGTTAGTTGCTTAGTTTAGTCGGCGCTATGAGCACAATAGAAAGAATTCTCAACTGACATCCAATCAAATTATTTAGTAGTAAGAAACTCAGCCATAAGACCTGCTCTAAGACTGAAGATGTCAAGACAATTCTCACAGAGGCTTTTTGGTCACAGTAACATTTTGGATTCAAACGGAAGGTCAGACTACGTGATTCCACGAGTTAAATTTGGCAAAAAGCTCAACGTCATTAGGGAGCAAAGTGGTAGCAAAAAGGTCTAGAATCCACATACCATTCACACAATTTGTTTGCAAATGGGCCCAAAATAGCGGAAGGAGTAGGAGCGGCTGCCTTTTGTCCGCAATTTGATCTCCAAAAGTCTTTCAGACTCCCTCATTCCAGTAGGATATTTCAAGCTGAAATCAATGCCGCAACAAAACCAACTGAATCGGCTCTGGAATTAACTCCTCTCAGTACTCGGACATTTTCATTGATAACCCAGCGGCTATTAAAGCAATCATGACTTTTTGAACTAACTCGGAATGTGTTCAACAATGCAACATGGGCAAGTCGCTGTGTATTGCCTACCAGGACACAAATGAATAGAAGGAAATGAGTTAATCGTTGAACTCGCCAAGGCAGGTATTCGCTTGCCCAAATTCGGTACGTCAGACATACATATACCTATCTCTCTTCCTTCGAAAAGTGGAACTGAGTGATGAACTAGATTTGGAGACGTAGTCGATATGGGAACTCTTAACTTCATCGTACACAGTAGACTTCGGCGTACATTTCGACTCCAAATACATAGCACTGATAACACAATGGTCTCTAGACGTCTAAGTGAGATCTTTTTATAGATCAGCCTGCACTGCCTAACCTAACCTAGTTGCCTTGATCACAGGCCACTGTCTCCTAGGTCGACAGGTCTAAGATTGAACGTAGGTACCTCATTTGGTTTATTGCAGAAGCTGCAAGAATGAGGAGGAGGCATAGTCTGTCAGACATCAGTTCTTTGTCCCTGTCCCGAGTGGCATGACGGTAGGTTTAGATACTTTGGCTGATCGTTCGTGAATGGTAGTGATGATCTTAGGGATATAAGTGTCAGGCAGATCAATGGGTTTGCACTTAAAACCAAATGATTTAGCAAGGAGTAGCAGTTCAACTACTTACAATGGATCGACTGTCACTCCCACCTACCTACTTATTTTCCAACATTCTTTTATGCAGTTGCATCAATTAGTTTTCGTAATATTTGATATTTATTTTAATAATATTATTTCATTCTATATTCAGGCTATTCATTTGAAGATTTGTCCGAAATGTCAAGACCAAAGTTTATACCGATAAAGTGATTGAAAGCCTCATCTGGAGGGGAGTTCGTTGAAGGCCAGAAAATGTTTGCTAACGATCAAATGAATACTCTGAGTATGATTGGCAAATTCCAGATATATATGTTTGACTGAACGTATCTCTATGGAAGTTGGTCATGTAATTTTTGAGAAGCCTGTGCGTTTACTATTACACTGATATTTTTAATAGTTTTGCCATTCTGCCAATTCTATGGGGGCACTGCGGTAGTATATTATCCCCTCTAAAAATGAAAGCTGTAGACGGCTTAGTTGTAAAGTTTTAGTCGTTTTTTCACTAATATGTCTTTTTCAATTTTCTTTTCAATTTGTTTTCTGTTGATTTAACTGCTTCATTTCGTAGCAAGGTATAGTTTTTGAAAGCCCTTCATTGCCCTTGCGGCTGTTACACTCGTCGTGCTCTGTTGGAGTTCGATGAATTTTCAACGCCATCTGTGTTGATTTGTACACCACATGTGGGCGTATGCATGTTTGTATGAATATATGTGAGTGCAGAGATCATAAATGCACCCAGGTTCACACATACATACTTTCATTCATCACTACTTAATGTTGTTCTACATTCAAGTTGCAGCCAATTGCAGATGAAAGTACTAAGTTTTTGTGTTCTTTGATTTTGCATTTAACTTTTACTTTTGCTGAAGCTAATGGGTTACGGATTTTCTACCAATGCATCAAGTTGAAACCATCTCGATAAATTCCATTTGATTTGTAAATAGGAATTCAGGTACTAAGTATTTTTTGTGGATTTTAATTCTGGTTACACTCATACACTTACAGCCTTCATGCCTGCTTGTAAAATAGAAGTTTACAAAAACTTTCATAGAATCAAAACGAGATGAATGAGTTCATATTCACATCCAGTCCAGTTATACCACTAATACATATCTACTAATAGAAAAAGATTTCGTAGCACATTAAAGCCCAACAATTTTTTCTTTTTTTATAACAGTATGTACAGAACTTATTCTAACAAAAGCAGATATGCTGTAAGTATATCCAAGAAAATTTGCAAATAAAAAAATAAAAATAAAAAAACGTTCAAAAATTCACAACTACGGTGTTTGAGGGCAACGTGAGAGTAAAACTAATTAGCCTTTATTTTCAACACAATTTAATGAAACTCCACGAATATTTTACATAACTATACACTAGTATACATATGTGGAGTATATCTATAGAATCATTTAAGAAAATGTCCATTAGCTGCAATTCCTCGATCCGGGTTCGGAAACGCTTGCAGGCCCGAATCAAATGCGCCATATTCATATTGACCATAACGGTATTAAATGCAGTCTTAAGAAAAGAAATAGTGTCAAGTGGATGCTTACTGGTTTTACGCTCAAGTTTGTCCCATAAGATCTGGGAAGTTAGGCGGCCATAAGTTCGGTCATGGAAATTTTCAGCCATCCAATCTTGTGTCGCCATTGCTTCGTGTGTTCGAGCAGAGTTTTGCTGAAATATGTATGAGCGGTCACCGCCTGCACTACCAATCCAGGGTTTCACTACTGTCTCTATAGCCTCGATATATGCAACAGAATTCACTCAAAATCCTTGAGTAAAGAAATGTGGTGTGGCATGGCATGTCCTTTTTTGCTTAGAACACCTACAACCATAACAGTGGCTGGAAACATTGTGTGCATGACAATAGGAAGCTCTGTGGGATTGAAACATAATCACCTTTTATTCTGGTCATTTCTGCGATTGGTCTTGATCAAAATAGGTATTGCTAGAAAAATTCCATAACATCTCAGTCGCTTCAGGGTGTTTAATTTTGTTTAGAAGGTGTTTTAATCGAATAATTCGATGTTCTCTCCGACGTAAACTGTCTTCTGTGCATAACGTAAGATTTAAGACCCTCAGAAGCATAAAGCTTCTTCGCAAGGGCCCTCATTGATTTTGAAGGGTGCTCGTTAATGGTCTCTTGCACTTGTTGAATAAATTCTGCAGATCGGACATTGTCAGAATGTTCCAACAGTTTCTGCGTCGCCGCCTGATGCTTTCAATTTACGGCGAACCTTATGAATGAATAAACGGGCGCACTTGAGAAAATTACAGATTGTTTGCACATGTAGCGATGATAACTGAATGTCTCTTCATTTCCTAAGTTAAGTTGTAGTTCTTCATGTCTTATTTGAGAAGGAAAAAAAAAACTGATTTCAGGAAATTATAGCCTCATACATGCATGTCTTCAAATACCGTGAGCACCCTGTGATTCTGAAAACTTAGCAATGCAATATGTTTTTCAAGGTTCTCTCAAATATAGCTGAACAAAGTATTTGATAAAATTCTTAATTTTTCTTCATCAATTTAAAGTTCATTCATAAAAGAATGGAGGAGAAGTAAAACGATTAAAATATGATTTAATTTCACTTAATAAGAAAAAAAATTAAACCAGCACGGGTTTCCTTTCCCTGCTCCGAATTCTAGACCATTTGTAACATTTTCCACTTAATAAGGAAACAATTAATGAGCGAAAAATCTCGAATAATTCTGTGATTTTATCGACATCTTCGACGATGGGCTTGACTGTTCGAGGTACATCTTTAACATCAGAAATGCCTGAACAGAATCGACGAAATCAAAATTGCGCGTAATTAGCTTTTACAGTATCGGCATCATAAACACCATTCACAATTTATTCATTCAGCGGCCTGGCTTACATTTTCGCCTTTATAAAAGAAAAACTGTAAAATGTTCTGAATTATCTCTTTGTTGACTTCCATTGTTAACACCCTGTAACTCACAACTGAATGAAACATTTGTTTTGTGCGACCTTAACCCACTAAGCCTACATTTTCAGTAGTCTAGCTAGCATTTTCGCCTTTATAAAAGAAAAACTTTAAAATATACCGAATTAACTCTTGTTGACTTCCATTGTTAAGACCTTGTAACTCACAACTTAATGGAGCAAACAAAAAACAGCAAAATAATTTTTTTAGTTTAAAATGTCACCTTAAAAACGAGCACAAACTTTAATTTGTTTGATCCATACTTGACAAGATATCGATCACTACAGCCATCTACCGAGAAAATAATAGATTTCTTTTTCCCAAAACTCAACTATTTTTGAGTGTACCTGCTTAAATACTAAGTCTATTCGAATTTTAAATTAAATGTACTACCCTTCATCCGGGGAAGTTTGGTACTGAAATGAATAAAATGGGTCCAAAACGACGCAAACCCCCCATATAACGATAATTACAAAAAACTGGTATCTTTGCCAAAACCAAAACAGAACTACTAAAATTTGGACGACTTAAGAAAAATGTAAAAAAAACTGTTGGTACCACGAAGAAATATGACTTTTTTCGTATATCACCAACACGGTTTTTTCGTCAACAAACCATTTTCATTACCCATGTGACGTTAGCTAATCAGCTGATTCTTTCATATCCGCTGAGAGTCGCTCAAAGGTGAAATCTTGGCCAGACCTCTGTAAATTTCTTTTACGCACACCTCTACACACATTTTCAAAATTTAATAAAAATCTTTAATTTAATTCAACATATTTAATTTTAATAAAATTAATAATAAATAAAATAAATAATAATTAATTATTTTCCTAAACAGACATGACCTGTTCTCTGATGATTAATTATATTGTTCGTGCATGCGTCCATGACGTAAATCCGCCAGCTCCCGTACTGCCGTTCTTTCGTATTCCTTAATACTGTTGTAATGCATTTCTAGGTCACATAGAGGTGACGATGAGCGTTGTTCGCCAATTCCCAATCTCCACTGCGTGTATTCCATCTCCATGGTAATCTCATCAGCACATTCGGAAAACTCCAACCACAAAGTTTGCGCCAGATATAAAAGCATACCTCCTCGAGACATTCTTTAATTTAGTTTTCTCCTTAATTTGAACGCAATTACTTATTGCACGAGCGAGTCGTTTGTTAGATTCCAAATGAATGTGTGAAGTTAGGAGAGAGCCATTTTATAGGTGCACAGACCAAATTATTCTATTCTGCTTTACGCGGGCGCTACAAACACTGCGCTGCTTGCACACATTCATGAGAGCATTCCTTGAAGCAGTAGGCGTCTTCGATTCGCTATTTGTCTGCTCACTTGACAAAAACTTTGCATGTGAAAGCAACAACAAATATGTCTAGCAAGATTCGCCACTAGCGGGCAAGGATAAGCACAGCGCGAGCAAAATAATTAGCGAGTTGAAATAACAAAAGATATGTTTTTTCAAAATTTTTTTTAGATTTAAGGATTGCTTTATTGTTAATTCGACCTTGAGCTGAAAAAAGTACGAAAAATAGACTCATTTAAATTAAGTAATGAACTGAAGAAAAGGTCAATAACCTTTTTTTCTTTCGGTAAACATAGGTAGGTAGAAACTTTTCTATTTTTGTTTTTTTTGTTTCTGTGTTTTTAAAAATAGTTTTGCAAGTAGATGGACAGATTAACTCTTCCCAGTTACCTCTCTCTGCATTGAAGTTGTTACGCGACTGGCGTGCCAATCTCTTCCAAGAATGCTTGAATAGTAGATTGGTGTTTGCGAATTCCATGTGATAAGCAAGTGACTTCCCATCCTTTTGTTTGTATACCTGAAACAGAAATTGCAACTGCTCTGACTTTTCTTAGTTATCATTTTTGCTCTCGCTACTTCTTTGAACTTGAACAGGTGATTAATGGATCAGGCAGCACGAAACACGGAATCAAATGGTTTACTCCGCTACAAGCTGTGCTTCGTTACTGCTAGTAGCTGTTGAAACAAAAAGAAAATTCCTTACATGATTCCCTAATCTATTGATAACTTCACTATTTTTTTAACGATTTAATTATTTACTTAATTTCTTATAATTTCATATTCTATAATTTGGAATGTGGCGTAATATCACAATCAACGTCATATCATATATATCTTATACCATAATATGTGTACATATGCATATGCGAAAACGATCAGAGGACTATTTCTGTTTCAGAATCTATTTAAGAGTCGTTTTAAATATTTAATTTTGAATAGAAACTATTAAATATTGAGAAAGCAACAATAGTGAGTAGATGCAAAGAGGTTGGGTATTTCCCGCAATGCATGAAGTAATTAATACTTCCTTCACACAAAGGCTTTCTTTGAAAACAGGAAAATATAGACATAATTTTTTTTACGGCTTCACTCGCCGATAATTGAATGGCATTGAACCTTTTCCCATTTTTAAATATTTGGGGCAGGTAAAATCTGCACTCATTACCTCATCATTTGTAAAAACCAAGTATTACGTCAGGCTTTTCCAGCGGGTGCCTGGCCTGTATTTTCAAGAGTTTAAATCCTTTGTTGTTGTCGCATTATCACTCGCCTACCTGCTAAAATTCGTGAATACGGAAAAAGGTTCAAAACCATGAATTATCGATGAGTGAAACTAAAGGGTGGTTAAGTTTCAAGGGCCGGTGCTGATTTTAAATAAAATATAATTCATTTAAAAAATTATTGTCTTTTCTTTTTATTGTGATAATATTGGTATGACTCCTTTACGTATGGTACAAAATATCGGTCAAATTTTCGATGACGCTGAGTCATAATTGAGGTTCTACGCCGTTAATGTGTCAAATTATCTCATCCTTTAGCTCTTGAATTGTTGCTGGCTTATCGACGTGCACCTCTTCTTTCAAGTAACCCCAAAGAAAGAAGTCCAACGGTGCCAAATCACATGTTTTTGGCGGCCAATTGACATCGCCGCGACGTGAGATTATTCAGCCATTTTTCGCGCAAAAGAGCTATTGTTTCGTTAGCTGTGTGACAAGTGGCACCGTTCTCATGCATATCTTCCAATTCGGGTCATAAAAAGTACGCTGTCATCTCACGATAGCGAACACTATTCACAGTAACTACCTGACCGGCCTCATTTTGGAAAAAATACGGCCCAATGATGCCACCGGCCCATAAACAGTCACTCTTTGTGGGTGCATTGGTTTTTCGACAATCACTCTTGGATTATCATTCGCCCAAATGCAGCAATTCTGCTTATTGACGAATCCACTGAGGTGAAAATGTGCCTCATCACTGAAGATGATTTTCTTTGATATGCATTTTGATTTGAACGCCCGTTTTCATAATAAGCCTGAATAACTTTAATGCGTTGCTCGATTGTGTATCTTTCCAGGGTTCAAATTGAGTTAGTCTGAAATTGACAAATAACAAATAAAGTACAGAAAAAACTTCACATTTGGGTGTGGTTTACATTCAACACCGGCCCTTGAAATTTAACCACCCTTTATAACAGTAAACATTTAGATTTATATATATATAATTGGCGCGTACACCCTTTTTGGGTCTTCGGCCGAGCTCCTCCTCCTATTTGTGGTGTACGTCTTGATGTTATTCCACAAATGGAGGGACCTACAGTTTCAAGCTAACTCCGAACGGCAGATATTTTTTATGAGGAGCCTTTCAATATCCATGTCTGTTTTTATTTACCAGCGAAGACTACGTGGAGCTCTTGGTTCAAATAATGTATGGCATCCGAAAGAGCATATAAAACTTGTTTAAATTATTTTAGTTAACAGGAAAATTTCTGAAATTTTTTCGCACCTTACCTTATATTATTGCCTTATTAAAATATGGACGAAAAATTGGCTTTTGGAAAATTATTTCTACATAATAAATAGTGTTTTTAAATTATACTAGAATAATTATATACTTTTTTTATGATTTGATAGAATATAAAACTTTTTTGGTAGATTAGTGCACTAAATTTAGAATCTATTTAAAGTGGGTTGTCAAATTATTTCGAACCTTCACAGTTTTTAATAATTTTCATACTTTTGGTTGACTTCAACGAAATTTTCAACAAATGCTGCTAAAGCTTATTATTCATGTTCATAGAGTTTCTATATCTAAAATTAAAGTGGATGTTGGGAGTTGAATGTTAGAAAGTACTTTATTCCTACAATCTTTAAAAATTTGTAAGTCTTGCAGTGTAAAGAATACGCGAATCACTGCAATGCGAATTGGAATATTTAAAATAAAGTTATTTTTAAATTTGTGCTATAAAATACAGCTAAAATGTAAGTGTTATTATTCTATTATTAAAAACCTATTTTTTACTAAATAAATGTAAAATCAATAGTTTACTTATTATGCCAAATTGAGCAAAAAGTTCACGGGACAACCGCTTGGTGGCGCTGAAAGTCGACTTATTTGAGTTCTGTCATTATTATTCCTAGCGACATTTTATCGCCATTGCTGGCATGTGTAAAAGTTACGCCGGCTTGAGTAAATCTACCTCGGCACGTGCTTTGTTTTTTTATAGTTTTAAATATGGATTTGAATTTGCAACAGCGAGTTTTTATTAAATGTTATACTAAAAATGGATGCAATGGTGCGAAAACCTTAGAAATGTTGGGAAACGGTTTTGGAAAAGTACTCTAGACATGAATGCTTCAGAGGACATCGTGAGCCCACCGGGCATGACGAAATTAATGGCAGACCGTCGACATGGAAAACTGATTACTACATCAATAAAGTGAAAGAAAAGTTGATCCAAAACGTCAAATTATCCATCACTGAGCTGGCAGCTGTCTTGGACATTGCTTATGGAGCGGTTCCGGATGTTGTAGTTAATGATTTGAGTTTGCGCATTGTTGGTTCCATAGGACTTGAAAGGTTTTCTGATATCGCCAAAGATATGATTTTGAAAGCTGAGTGAGTGGAGAACTCCGAATGAACCAAGACCAAAAAAAGCCACGTCGTCTTCAGTCAAAAAAAAGAATGATGCTCACGGTTTTTACGGATTTCATGGTCAGACAATCAATAACGATTATTATTTGGGTCACACGAAAAGTTTATGTGAAGCGATTCTCAAAAAAAGAAAGGATTTGTGGGTAAATGACTCATGAATTTAGCACCATGATGATGTACCGTCGCATAATGTCTTCATTATCTGTGAATTTTTGACCAAGAGCGAAACAAATACCCTCCACCAGCCATCGAATTCACCTGATATGGTCCCCAGTAATTTCCAGAAATGCTTCAAATGCTGGATCAAACGCTAGCATAAGTGCGTTGCAGACGATGGAAAGTACTTTGAAGGATACACTTTTATATTAAAATTTCTGTATATATGGCGGGTACTTTTTAAAAAGGATGCTCTACATTTTGATTAGTATTCCAAAAAATCTTGAGGGAGTATTTACATGTCAAAGTTAGAGTTAATAACTACTACTTCATTACAGCAAAAAAAAGGTCGCTTGTTTAGGCTAGATCAGCTGCCCTCAACGGAATTTTAAGAACAAAGCGAACCATATACTAAAGTACAGGGTCCGGCACTCGAGGTGTAACGAATTAAAAAGGTCATAAATTTAGTTTGGAAAATTATTTTTATTCAATTCAAAGTAAAAAATGTGTGAAAATAATACAAAATTAAGAATCTATTTACTTTTGCTCGATATTTGACCACGACCTTGAGACGGTCGGGAAACGAATCGCAAGCTGCCCCATTGTGACTTGCAGTTATTTTTGCTCACTCGCGGATAATGGCTTTTTTCAGCGCCTCGAGACTGGTGATTCTCTTAGTTCGGACCTTTCTCTCCAAAATGGCACAAAGAGAATAATCCATCGGATTCACGTTCTCTTCTGGTGAATATGAGAGTCACTGTGTACACGTTATCAAGTTCGAAACGTTGTTTTTTAGCCATTCTTGGTTCACTTGGGCTTCGTGAGACGGTGCCGAGTACTGTTGAAACGTCTATGATCTGACACCAAAGTGTTTATCTGCCAACGGCTTCAAAGCACCCACTAGAATACTTTCCCGATAATATTTTGCATTTATCTTGCCGCCAGGCTCGATAAAAACGATTGGTGAGCGCCCATCTGTGGTTAAAACGGCCCAAGCTATTACCTGTGGCGGGTGCTGCCTGCTGGTGGCCAATCGATTACTCGAATTCTCGCGTGAAAGGTCGATCAAATAAACCTTATCGTTTTGGGAGTTTACGATTTGCTCAATTTGAAAAATTTTTTCGGCCAACTGAAGCAACTCCTTGGCTCTCTCAAGTCTGACTTGTTGCTGCTTTGGTGTGAGATCATGTGCCTTTTGGGTACTGTAAGGCTTGACTTTGAGATCATTTTTCAATTGCGTCGCATGCTATGGTCACATATTTTTAGTTCTTTCGCCATTTGATTGGTACTTCGTCGGGGGTTTTGTTAAATCACTTCTTCACCTTTTGATCAATTTCACGTGACATTGCAGTCTTTTGATGACCACCTCCATGACGTTTCGCGATTCTACCAGTATCAGCGTAACAATAAAGAAAAACTTTATTTACCTTAAGGTGCTCGAGCTCACGAACAATCGCTGGTTGTGATTCTCCAGCCAAATATAATGCAATGATTCTATTACGTTTGAAATCCATTACTGATTTTCTTTTTTCGCGTTTACTTTCAGCAAAATGCTTCCGCGCGCTTGTAAACAATACTCTGAACTGTCATTTAGTCAATTAACAGACAGCTGCGTGAACGGTCTGAAGTTGGTTACACTTCGAGTGCTGTACCCTGTATCAAAAATTCAATTCCCAACATTGGTAGTAGCTTTGTGCATCACCTATGAAGGAACGAGCAAAATATGTTGCATATTTTAAAGAGAACTGCGAACTATTTGATATTTTAGTTAGACTTTTGCATTATTTTAATGCAGATTTTGTCTGAGAAGAATCGTAGTGAAATTTTTCGATAAATAATTTTATAAAACATCTTAACCCTCTAACGACTGTATAAATGCTTTGTTTGTCAAACTTCTGCAAAAAAGATCAAAACGACGCTATTTTGTGGAAGCTAATGGCTAAAATTAGGTAATTCGCTGAAATAATCAAAATGATAGAACTTTTTTTTTTAAAGCGGCCGCCCCTCAGCAGGCAATGGCAAATCGCCTTAAAAAAAGCCTGACAAAAAATATCTGTCGTTCTGAGTCGGCTTAAAACTGTAGGTCCTTCCATTTGTGGAATAAAATCAATACCCTCTCCTCAAATAGGACAAAGGACTCGGCCAAACACCTAACAGAAGTATTTATTTTTTATAAATATTTTTTCCGTTTTCTACACTTCTTCGCAAAGCCCTCAGATGCATAATTTAAAAATTAATTGGGTTATAAAAATAAGTTTCATTTGGGAATATAAATAGATGAGGGAAAATATTATACTCGTATACCTCTAGTACTTTCATCCTAAATTGGTTTCATTCCGTTCACAAGCAATTACCCCAGAATTGTTGCAAAGCGTTATTATAGGGATGAAGGCCTCTTCAATTTGGAAATCTTCTTCAAGATGGTTAAAAGTTATCGAACAAAATCGCACACGTTTGATATAAATCGGATACCAAATATGTGACCAAGAAAATAGACTTCGTTAGGTGTTACAAACAGCAGTTATGTGAGAAAAAAGTTGTAATGCAAAATTTGTGTGCAAAATTGCATTCTGCTATAATTAAATCTTTGCAAAAACTAAACTTTCACTGCATTCCGCATTGACTTCAGGTAAAATCGAAGGAGTAAATGTTTGCAAACTTTCTAGAGATGCCGAAATTCATTTCAATCAAAGCACATGAAATACTATATCTGTTTTTATTGAATTTTTTTTTAAATCGCTTTTGAATTGCATTTAAATTGTCTTAATTTGATATTCGAAAACATTTCTTTGGTTTATTTCGCTTGCTAAACAACCAGCAATAAAAGCAAATCTTGCTGGCAACTTTTCCCTACTGATTGATGCATTTGTGGTCATCGTAATTCTACGTAAATATGCATTTCCGTTTCACATGGGTGCATTTTATTTAATTTTGTCCTACTTTCAAGCTGCTAAATGGGTAAGAGCTGAGTGTTTGTACGATTATATTTTTCACTTGGATTGTGCAATAACATAGAAAATGTGTTGAAAGCTATGCTTCCATCAACATTTCGCACCGAACGACAAATATCAGCAAGGTCATTCATCTATCTATTCAACATGCACACATACACAGAAGCTTAAATGTCTGAATGCGTACAGTGGTTGGATGAGCTTGTGAGCCAAATGTGAGTACTTTGGCCACATTTGCATTCACATTTGCAGGAAAAAAGAGAGACAACAAAATGTGGCACACTAAAATGCAGATGCAAATAACTGTAATCCAGGATGTAAAATTCTATACGCCGACAAACAAGGAATGTCCTTTGCTAATAATTTTGATTTACATTTTATAAATTGCTACAAGGGCTCACTCAAACACACGCACACACGCACGCCCGAGTGTCAAGTGAAGTCTTTCGAAAAATAAGCAATGCTTTTATGAATTCTGATTTTTAGACAACTTCTGTGTGTGAGTATGTGTATGAGTGTGTGTTTGTGAGCTGAGGTGCATTTGTTTTGCATTTCGTTTGTAGTTAATTCCGTTTCTAATTCAAAATTCAGTCTCTATTTTTCAAAGGTTCAAATTTTTGTTTGATGGCTTTAGTGACTGGGCGTGTTTGCATATGTGTGTTTACATGTGTCCTACAGGAATAACCACCGGTACCGAAACAAGCAATACGAGTACATTTGTGATGGGCGTGATGACAGATTTCTATTGCCTCCACTGCATCGAAGCTTACAAGCAAAATCGTTTTAATACAAAAAGATCATAGATGAACTTCTCCACAAACTGAATAACCTAGGATTTCACACTCAGGGTTACGCTGATGACCTAGTAGTTTATGTATTAGGCTGGCATGAGGATACCATTTCGGATCGCATGCAGCAAGCCCTTACAATAATAAACAAATGGTGCACGGAAAAAGGGCTCTCCATCAACCCATCCAAAACAACACTTGTACCGTTTACTAAGAGAAGGAACATAAATCTCAAATGCCCGACCCTTAATGGAACAACACTTGAACTCTCGAGAGAAGCGAACTATCTTGGCGTTAGTCTTGACAAAACGCTTACGTGGAATTCCCATATTGAGAGAGTTACTTCAAAAGCCACAAGGGCATTCTTTGCCTGTACAAGGCTTTTTGGTAAGACATGGGGACTAAACCCTAGAATGACCTTCTGGACATTCACCACAGTTGTAAGACCCATAGTCACCTATGCATCTTTAGCATGGTGGCCCAAGGTCAAGCAAAGAAAGGCGGCAAACGAATTAAGCAAACTGCATCGCCTGGTATGTGTTGGTATTACAGGGGCTATGAAAACATGTCCCACGGATGCATTGGGTGTGCTCCTGAACATACCACCGCTTCCAATTCTAATTGAAAGGGAAGCTCGCTCGAGTGCCTTAAGACTAAAAGATATAACTGAACTTAAAAGTGGGGATATGAAAGGACATTTAAAGATCTTAGAAGACTTCCTACATAGTCCCATTCTTCATAGGGATGATATACTATCACCCAAACCAATACTCTTCAGGAACTTCCAAGTTATAATCAATGAACGAACAGACTGGAGAACTAACTCTACCACTTTCAAACCTGGCTCCCAGCTATGGTTTACTGATGGGTCCAAATTGGAAAATGGTAGAACAGGGGCAGGAATCAACGGGCCCAAATTCAAAAAATCGATTCCGATGGGATCCTACCCAACTATATTCCAGGCAGAAATACATGCTATTGAAATATGTGTGAAAGAATGCCTTAGAAGGAAAATGAGAGGTACTCACATCTACATACTTTCAGATAGCCAAGCGGCTCTGAAAGCCCTTCTATCAACAACTATCACCTCTAAATTGGTAAATGATTGCCTAAACCTTCTAAATACGTTAGGAAACCTCAACACAGTAACACTATGTTGGATTCCGGGACATGAAGGACATGAGGGAAATGAAATGGCTGATGACCTTGCAAAACAAGGAGCAAATATGCAACTTACTGGTCCTGAGCCTTTCTGTGGACTAACAAAAGGCCACATTAATGAATTCCTTAGGAAATGGGAAGAAAGAAAACTTGCCGCACACTGGCTAAACTGTGCCGGTCAGCGTCAAGCTAAACTATTCCTAAGTCCCAACAAAGGAATATCTGACAAACTTCTCTCACTAAACAGAGTAGATCTGCGTCTTTTAACCGGATACCTTACAGGTCACTGTAGCCTGAGGTACCATCTAAATAATATTGGTCTATCCGAGACCAATGTCTGCCGCTTTTGCGAAATGGACATAGAAAGCTCAGAACATGTGCTTTGTGAATGTCCTGCGTTGGGCAGACAAAGACTTCCCCACCTTGGTGGTATCGTAGTATCTCCATGCCATCTTTGGAACAACAAACCCAAAACTGTGCTAAAATTTCTAAAAAGCCTAAAACTCTAGGGTTACAAAATAGGCCTTTCACAATAGATCAACTCTGGTCGCAGTGCGTAATGGCCTTCTAATAATAATAATAATACAAAAAGAAGATATTTTCTTTCCGTTTTTATTTTATTTATTTATTTATTTTTTTTAATATTTTCTTTCTATTACTAATTAGTATTAAATTTTTTTTTTGTGAAAAATATGTTTTTTTTGTTTTAAAAGTTACAAGGACATAAAACACATCTAAGGAAATAATAATCCGTCAACAATTGTTTTTTTTAAATATAAGGTTTTAAGTTTTTCGAAGATCCGATGTTTGACCTTTATCAGCACCTGTAATAAAATTTTGTTCGAAAAAAAAAATTGTGTACTTTTTTAATAGATGGAAGAACCGAATCACGACCATATTTTTCCTTTTTTAATTATTTACACATATAAATTTTAAATAATTTTTTACTAAAGCCTCTATTTCGAACTTTGAAGGCTCATATCTCGAAACTGGAGACTAACCTCCAAATCGGATAAGCCACTTTTTTACTTTTGACTCAATCTTAAAAAAGTTGATTTGATCCAGTACCCAAAAAAAAGTTGATTCTGCAGTGTAGTGTAAGTATGCAAACCTTTATCTGGTATTACTTCCTGCTTGCATTTATTTAAGTTGTTCTGGGATATTGCGGTTGGACTGGTAAATAATTTCTACATAGTCGAGTGTTACTTGATACGTTTAACTCAGATTTTGCCAGCCGATTAGGATGTGTAGAGAGTACGCCGGATCGGTCACCATACCAAAAAAAGTTGGAAAAGTTCAGTTGTATTTAGCGCTTTTTGAGAGTATTTCGGACCATAAACATTTTGTTTTTAATTATACTAAAATGAAATATTCCTTATAACTTGATTATTAGTTTTGTCATTATTTTTGCCTTGAGCGGTTCTATAGATCATCGTACTACACCTGGATAGATTACAGTGGAAGGAATAGGGAGACGGGAAAGATAAAATGTGGGTGGTAAGACGGGCAAATTGGTTCGAGATCACTCTTCCGCGAATCTTTTGGGTTCGGTGATAAATCTTAAGAGTTCTGGAAGAGGAAGACTATGAACTTTGTCCAAGCTCAGGACAACGCATCCCAACAGCCTAAGTCTGATTCTAGAGAACGCGGGCAGCTGCAGAGAAAGTGCTCTGCAGTGTCCTCCTTTTCACGGCATGGCAGGCTAATTTCCTGTTTGGGTCTTTCACAAAGCACTTAGCTACTCTCCAGGAATCCAACTCAGACCAGCGCCTTCTATGGGTAGACCTCATGAAGCCGTCAATCCATAATTGAACCGATGCAGAATTGACCCCTAGGAAGGGTTCAGGGCCCAGTGGTGTGCTGGCTGAGCCTTCATTAGCCAATTTATCAGCCAACTTGTTCCCTGTAATACCGCAGTGTTCAGGCACTCAAATAAGACAAACTTTTTTGTGTTTTGCAACACTGTCCAGTTTTGTCTTACATTCACCAACCTTTTTCGCAGAGCAGCGTGGGTTAGCAAGCTTGACTGTCACTACAAATTCTAATACTACTACCCCGCCACTTTTTCTCAATTAGCCAGTATGCCACATTTAAGATGGCATAGACTCCTGTTAAAAATACCGTAGCCATCTGTTCCGTAGCGTAGGAGTACTTAGTGCCTTCGTCTAAGTACCACGCAAATGGAACACAAACAAGCTAAGCTCAGCGACGTTCCTTGCAACTATTGACGAAAATAAAACGACGATCTGCAGGAATAGTACAGCGAAAACACTAGTCAAGACAACAATGCAATACATTACGATAGGTTGCAACGCATCTATGCCCAAAATAGATAAGAACAAAAAAAGAAATGCTGTATACTGGTGGACACATGAGATCGCAGAACTTAGAGATATGTGCATCCATAAGCGTAGAAAGTATGATAGAGCCAGAAGATTGGGCCCTGCGATAACGGAATCCGAAGAATACAAAAAGAGCAGAAAAGAATTGAGGAAAGCTATAAGGCAAAGCAAAAAAGACAAATGGGAAGAGCTACGAAACGATCTAAACAATAACCCATGGGGGTTGGGCTACAAAATCCTTATGAAAAAGCTAGGAGCCAAATCCCCTGCTGCTCATATGGAAACCGAAGTGGTAAGAAAAATAGTCGACAAACTCTTCCCAACACACTGTGCTGAGAGGGAAGAACTCGAGTATGAAGCAACGGAACCTATCCCATTCACAGAAGAAGAACTTATGGATGCTGCAAAAGGAATAAAATGCAATAAAGCGCCAGGAAGTGATGGCATAGTTGCAGAAATATTGAAACTATTGACAATCGAACGCCCTCTTTTGCTGCTAAACATGTACAACGCATGCCTAAAAGAAGGAATTTTTCCAGAAATATGGATAAAACAAAAACTAGTACTAATCAGTAAGGGAAAGGGAGACCCAACATTAACGGCCGCTTATAGACCGTTATGTATGCTGGATAGCGCAGGAAAACTCTTTGAGAAACTGATAAAGCATAGGCTTAGCGAAGCCGTAGAGAACAGTAGTGGCTTCTCTGACAGGCAGCATGGTTTTAGAAGTGACAGATCTACCTTAAGAGCCATCCAAGATGTAATAGCTAGCGTAGAACATGCCTAGGCAGATAATCGATACTCCAAACGCTTAGTATTACTAGCCACACTGGATATTATAAATGCTTTCAACAGTTTAAGTTGGGACGACGTAATTGAAGCCTTAAAAGTAAAATTCAAGATCCCGAATAATCTATTGAAGATTATTCGTAGCTATCTAAGCAATCGCGTGCTCTTATACGAAACGTGAGAAGGGTGTAAGTCTAAACAAATACCAGCAGGTGCGGCCCAAGGATCAATACGCGGACCTGAACTCTGGAATATAAGCTACGATGAAATCCTTCGAATAGAGATGCCTGAGGATGTGCATTTAGTGGGATACGCGGATGACATTGCAGCTGTAATCATCGCCCGAAACACTGACGAAACCAAAAGGAAGTTAAATCAGGTGATGGTCCGAGTACAGACATGGCTAGAAGACCATGGATTAAAGCTGTCCACAGAGAAAACAGAGCTAATCCTTCTAACGAGCAGGACACCTGCGCTCTCAGAGTGGCTTCGTCATACAGAACACTATCTGAAGCAGCGGGGTTAGTTATCCGCGGAACCATCCCTATAGATATTCTAGCACAAGAGCGCAAACGAAGATGAGAGGCAAAAAACACAGGAATCCCAGTACAACGCTTCTCCGATATTAGAGTTTAAACCCTCACACTTTGGCAAGCCAGATGGATTTCTGAACGGTATGGTAGATGGACAGCGAGACCAATACCCAATCTAAAAAAGTGGGTAGAAAGAATCGTGCTCTTTCGTAAGTATTTGTGGCGAATGGGAAAAGTGAGCCAACCAAACTGCATATATGGAGATACTGAGTATGATGATGCGGAGCACACCTTCTTTAAATGCGAGAGGTGGAACGTAGAGAGAACAGGTTGCAATGAGCTATTGGTATATTTACACCTGAAGAAATTATCGAGAAAATGATGGCACACGAAGAAAAATGGAATGCCGTAAATTTGTGGAGGATATTATCGGAAAAAAGAAGCGCGAAATGGAAAGTTATGCTGAAGAGCATCGAGCATAGGTTTCTCAAAATTGGCGACCCTGGACGCAGGGTGAGTAAGTAAGTGTCCTTCTTAGGATGCAGGCTTGGCCCTTTATCTCGAAGCAATGCGGAAGCAGTCCCGGGGTCGAAGGAAAAAGCCAAGCGAAGAGGAGGGATATTTTTAGTGGTAGCGACGGTTACTATATGGTGCGAAGGCATTTTTAACCCAACCTCACCGCCAAAAAAAAACAAAAAAAATGTTCCGCTACCCCTGTTTTGGATCCGTCGGTGTATCCCGTTAATAAATGTTCCGGAATTAACCATTGATTTCTATCTGGGATCAAAATGTCATACTTCCTACCGAAGCCAAGGTTAAGCATCCGATTGACCGCTGGCATCGAGAAGAGAAATATTGTTGTGCAATATTCTTTTTGCTCAAACCCCGTGTGAATTTCCGATGCAATACAATTTTTTTGTTCGACAGTTCTGTGTTTTTCCCGAAAGCCAAATTGCTAGGTTGGGATAATATCAAAAGTTCACAGATAAGAACCAAGTCTAAATATGAGAAGTTACTCAAATGGTTTTGAAAAGCAGTTATATGATAACTTTTAACTGTTTATTTCTTCTTGAATCCCTCTTTTTTATAAGAAGAAAGCAACAAAAACCATGTAATGCAAAGTTTCAAACTTTGTACATAATTTAAAATAGTTGAAGAAATTTTCATTAAAATTTTAGGCTTTTTAGTATTTAAGCCCAATTTTGTAGCCTAATAAATTTTGGTATAACATTGTGCCAGTTTAAATAGATATGAAGTGACCTTTCAAACGCAGAAGAAGCATCCACTTTCATCCCATATCTTTATAAAAAAAAACTCATCCACCCATCGATTGGCTGTATCAGTCGACCCTAACAATCAAAGACCCTTCTCTTAATCGGTTGTGCTATCGTCAATTCCGCTGTGCTGTTCACCATAGCACGATTATGAGTCATGAAGCACTTACCAAGTGTGGCTCTTGTTCAACAAGAGGGCACATGAGAGCATAGGCAGTAACATCAAAGTGCCTACATACTTGAAGGAAAGTGTAATATTAGTGAGATTTAATACTAAAAAAATTCTTTTTTTTTTGCTTCATCCACCTGTAGTTTACAGGGTGTTAACATTGGTAGTCAACAAAGAGAAAATGCGGTACATTTTACAGTTTATTTTTTTGATTAAAGCGAAAATGAAAGCCAGGCTGAAACCTTTCAGGCTTTTTTGATGTTAAGGAAAATATCGATAAAATTACAAAAAAATTCTAGTATAGTCCAGCAGCTACAGATCAACCATAAAACAGCTGGAAGCTATTTGCGCAAAAATTGTACGCAAAAATAATGGTTTTATTTTTGCCCAACGTAATATTTTGTTGACTTCAAAAGTTAATAAGGAATTCGAAATACATTGGGATATAACTCGATACCAGTATGCTGACCGTTATTACAGCATTCCCACGATCCGCATTTATATCCCTCCAAGAAGTGCCTTTCCAGCATCATTACTTAAATATTTATAGGGGAATGCTAATGTTTATGCAATAACAATTGTTATTTCAGGATCAAGCAATTTTTTGATAAAAAACATACCCTTTAAAAAGCTGGCAGTCCGTCTGTTATCCGCAGCTCTCCTAGATATATTAAAGCAGAAATGTCAAGAGAAGATAGCGAATTTCACTGTTAAAACACAGATATCTCTTTTACCGCCTTTCTTGACAAAACCACATTTAGCAGAAGGTGTAGATATGGGATAAGGAACTCGTTAGCGATTCACACATTGGCGTACTTTATCTTGCGGAGGCTTCCGCAAATCTCGTCTTCAAAAGCAATAATCAGAATTGTTTGTATTGTAATTGTGTCCATAGTATTATGAACTAAGTTGTTAAGGCAGACTTTTTATACACCGCAGATGGCGACGATAATAATATCACCGATCTCAAAAACTACGCTATTGCCAAACTGGGTCAGAAAACGACTCCATTGAGTCTGCGGGTAAAATAGAACAAGACGAAGTAGATGTGCGAGCGCCTGTAATCAATAAAATATATCCTTTGAAGTAAACAAGAAAAATGTAGGCTTAAAGCTTTGTAAATTCTTTACACTTACCTTGGCATTAAAGTTTTCCAACATAATTTGCATCAATTGTTCTTTTGTCTTATTTTTGTTCACCGATAAACGGATAGCAACTTCTTGAAATGCATTGCATGGTTTTGGTTCGGCGCCATTCATGCATTTTGTAAGTTCTGAAACGTTGAATGGTCCCTTATCTGAGATCCGACAAATAATCCAGCCTTTATTTCTTCCGTCGACACTTTCCCAAAGTGATATTTTGTATTTTCATCAAATATTTCAATGTTTTTTTTTCGGGACCCTTTGCCAACGATTTAACGAAATTCGTCATAATCCCGAGTTTTATATCCCATGAAGACACCGGGAAAGCAGGGAAGGTGAACAAGAATTCACGTTTTGATTTTTTTCCTTTTCATTCGATCCCACGGGTATCTTTTCTCTAGTACAGGAACGACGCGAAGATATATCCGTCCAAGAACTGTCACTCTAGCCCTATTTCCCATACAAGTAACGGGATTTTTATGCTACAAAAACAACAACAATACCAAGATTTCACTCAACTCGATTGGCAACGGCAAGAAAATCATAGGAAACAGCAATGCAGTTTAAAAGCACTTTTTTACAAAGAACGGGTCTTACAAGCGTTTTCAGTAGTTATAATTTCCACTACTAAAGGGTGCTAAATTTAGAGGTATCGGGTTTTTTAAATTGAAATAAATCAACGAAAATTCAATTTGATTGAACAATCTTTATTATTTTTGTGTAAAACCATTCATGACATTTATTTTTTAAAGATAATCGCTTTCAATTGTTAGACAATCCACTCATCGAAACGACGACGCAGTAAATCCATTATTTTACGGGCCATATGGCAAATAGCGCCGTCTTGTTGTACGCAAATGCTGTTGATATCACGGATTTCAATTTCCGGCATCAAAAAGTCGTTTATCATGGCGCGAAAGCGTTGGCCATTCACGGCTGTTTTCAATAGATGTAAAGGCTGTTATTGAATAGCTTCGGGTTGCTCCTTAACCCAAATATGACAATTTTGGTTATTGACGTGGCCATTAAGCCAAAAATGGGCTTCATCACTGGACACCATAAGCTGGCCTGAGCGCGCAATGGACACAGTTCACAGAGCGTCGATTTTCGTAATTCATTTGTACGATTTGTAAACGTTGTTGAGGCGTAAGTTTTTCCGTGGTGAAATATAAATGAATACTGAAAAAATTATGTATTTAGTTTGACGGTGGTCCCGCATGTCCTGTAAAAAGCCCCTATTGGAAAAAGTACCTCCAATCTGACCACCCTTTACATAACCAGAAATTCATTGCACTAGTTCAGGTTTCCCCGTTGAAAGCAAATTATGATATATTTGGGATGGATCGTATTTTCATAACAGGTGTTTCACTGAACGTCACCTTTCATGTTGTCACTTATTTGAAATTTCAGCGGTTTTATTTTTGTTGTTCCTCTTTTATGCAAGCCACTTTCATGTGTGCTGTGTAGTTGGTTAAGAGCGGCAGAGAGAGAAAGAAGCGCAGTGAAACTCTTCCACACACTCCTCCTTTGCGCAATCTTCCCAGCTGTCTGCATTTGCATTGCAAAATATTCTTTTGCTACATATTTTTCGCAATTTAATATGATGTGGTAAATATTTTCTAAATACTCGCATGTGTGCTTGCATAAGAATGTTTTGGCATTTTTGTAAATTATCTTTCCGTAGGAAAAGTGATAGAAGTATGGTTGCTTGCTTGTGTTTGGTATTAAAGAAAAAAACCAAAATTGAATGGAATGCATATTTCTGCTCTCCCCCGAACTCTTCGCTGGCTCTCGCTGCACAACATTAAAGCGCATTACATAGAATAAACTATTGCAAACATTAAGTTAGTGTACTCATATGGAAGCATGCACCGAATTTTTAATTAGCATAAGTAAAATTTTTCGTGCATACACGAAATTAATAAAGAGTCATGCAAAAGTGCACTTTAGCACCAAAACATGGATGTAGCGCAGGGGAAGGCTAAATTTGTTTGCATCAAAGAGTTTGAAACTTAAATTCCATATGTATTTATGGCGAATACAATATATTGAATTATAAGAAGTCAAAGTTGAAATCAGAAATTAAAAAATACTCGTGCATTGTTGGCCTGTAGAGGACACAGGTCCTATGATTTTTCACTAACACGCAGGTCCAAGTATTTACACCGAATAGGAGTAACCCTTTCTCACCGTATGTTTATATCCGAAATCCGTGGTAAAATGAAAGTTTGGAAAAATAACAGCTATAATATGTGTTTTGCGCTTCAAGCTTATGGCTAACGCTTTTAACCCTTTGCCGCATACGAGCCCATAAATGGTATTATAGTTTTGATTCAATTTGATTTCCAAATTACCTATTATAAAATAATTCAAACTATTTCAACCCATCAAATATATATGTATTTAGCAATAATAAAACGCAAGAAAGTATCTATGATTTTATGACACTTCGAAATAACCTCACTTATATTCCATTCGAGAAAACATCAAAAAAGTCCACAAAATCGTTTTGAATGATCGAAAAGTGGGGTGAGTTAGCTGACATCGCAAAGATATCAAAGGAATGTATTGGCTGTATATTGCATGAGCATTTGACTATGACAAAGCTCTGTTCAAAGTGAGTGTCACGTTTGTTCACTGTTGACCAAAAACAAGCGTGTCACAAGTCAATGAAAACAATGACAAAACTACGTGAACTCAAATTCGAATTCCAGTGATTACTGGCTGTTCGCAGATCTAAAATAAATGCTCACCGGTAAAAAATTTCGCTCGAATGAAGATGTATGAAACTGAGGCCTATTTTGAGGCAAAAGATAAATCATTTTACAAAAGTGGTATTAAAATGTTAGAGCAGTCTTGGAATGATTGTGATGAGTTCTACAGTCGTGCCTTATTTTTCACGCTTACGAGTACTAGCGCCAATTACTTTTTGCCACTTTTTAGCACGTTTTCCTCTTCCTCTATCACGATTTTCGTCTTCGGTAACGCATAAAGGCTCTGAAATCTTCAGCATATTCCTTTCCGACCACATTATTACGGTCCTCATGTTAATAGTGTCCAAGGTTTTTCGCCAAAAAGTGGAACGAAGTTGGTCAGGGACTTACAAAGAGCTGCTCTTTCTCATTTGCAGTGGCCTTTAGTTCCCAATTATTTCTCCGCTCCAGATGATCACTTGTTGGGAAAAGATATGCTCCAGTGAATTTTCTCCCAAGTAAGTGGTTCTAAGACTTCTACTTCAAAACTATTTGCGATGTTGCACAGTGCGGCCGATCCCCGAAAAGCTGGCCAAAAGTCGAAAAAAAGTGTGTTGTGATGTGTTCGTTTATCTTACGTTTCAAAACAGCCCACATGTGCTCTATTGGGTTTAGATCTGGAGCCCAATCTAACAAAACCATGTTACTGTCTATAAGCTAAAGCATCGTATTCGTTGATTTGTGACAAGGATCGTTGTCTTGTATGAGTTGAACTCCATCTAAATTAGTGTCGCCGAAAAAGCGCGTTAACGAAGACAAAGGAGGAATGAACATTCCGCCGACAGCCATACAGACCGAAATCATAAAGCAGCCTCCCCCATACTCAACGGTTGGTAATACGCAAACTAGATGGTTCTCCTCGGCATCCCGTCGCCTCACGAACGTTACACCGGGTGTTACCTTAAGAAAGCGAAAAAATCGTTTTATAAGATTTGTGTTATTTCGTCAAAATTGAACTAGGATAAGAAGATATCGTTGTTGATATTTTGAAATGATATAAACTAAGCTTCCCTTGAAGTTCGATTCACCAGAACACATAAGATTCGACCAATCTTCCTCTATAAAATGTTAGTATCAGAGAGCCCATTCTAAACACGTTTCTGACTTTTTTCTGAAAGCCACGGTTTCTTTCAGGCTTTGCATCCTTTGAAATCTGCTTCCAGAAGCCATCTTCTGTTGTTCGAGCACTAACGGTTTTTTCTTTAACTTCTGCAAGGACAGAAGAAGATTTTTTATGATACTTGAGATATTCGCGTATAAGATTTGGTCTTGGTTTTTAATTAAAAAATACAGAACTAATAGTGTCTGATGCGGCTGGGAACACACAGAATTCTTATGACACTGCATGAAAAGTCCATGGCAGAAGCTGGCAGAACAATTTGTCTTCAAAAGAGCATCATGTGGGCTAGTCTTTGTTATTACGTTATTTGAAGAAACTAACTTTGGTACAAATAAGCGAACGACGTTTTTGTGAGCTAGACGATGGAACGCCAGAGCGAAAGACGAAAACTTACTCACCTAAATAATTTGACTTTAAATAAATTCGAGATATGTCACAAAGAGTTTGATGAAGTGATCAAATTCATTACGAGCCTTCAATTATAGACTCATCAGGTCATCAGGTGTCGCACCTATAAAAACTAATGGTGCACCTATAGAAACTAACTAGCGGCGCTTGATATCCATGTCCTTGGTATACGGCAGAAAAAGTACGCTCTTATAAAACGAATGTTGCCTGCTCGATTTAATATGGCAGCTCGAACAAACTTTTCCAGCATCAAATAGAGGTAGTAGCTTGAATGGTATCGCCGTAGAGAAGTCTAATACTAGATATAATTCTAATGGTTTCGGGGAAGATCGCAGCCAACCCACAAGCTTTTACTATATTCCGCTATTGTACTGAGTATAGCTAAAAGTTAATCCTTAGCTGTGGCCATATTCTTATCAGGGCAATAACCCAATATGTTTTGTCTCCTTGTACTCAAATTACGTGACTACTACTCTCAGCACAGAATAACAGGGATTATTCCAAAGCCGATTTGTATCTTAGCTAAAGATTGTTTCCAAATAAAAACCGATACATTTTATAAAGATGCTACAGTATTTGAAGTAACGGGATTACTGTGAAAGCCTTTCAGGATTTGATATGAGTTGAGCGGATGTGGTGAAGAAAACAACTTCTGCAAAACTTGGATGTAATATTCAATAGAGGCGCTGTGTTGCACGAATGTGTCAGTGGATTCAGCAAAGTGGAACAGTGAACAAAGCAGAACTTCAATGGTTTACGACAAATGGTTATGGGTATGAAGCCAGTCAATTTAGGTAAAGTTTAATGAGAGCCATTAAAATAAGAAGAAGAGCTTATTTTTTTACAATAAAGTCCCCTTGACCAGCTTAAGTCTCTTTACAAAAACTTCATCATTCCAAAAAAAAAAAAACACAAACAGACTACAGCTCCTTTTCAGATATCGAGGTAGTTGTGACATTATAAAGGGCGGTTAAACTTTAAGGGCCGATGTTGAATGTGAGCCACACCTAAACGACAGGCTTTTTCTGCACTGCATTTAACATTTTTCAATCTCAGATTAATTCAATTTGAACTGTGGAAAGATACACTATCAAGCAACGTGCTAAAGTTATTCGGGCTTATTATAAAAACTGGCAACAGTGAATGACCAATTTTCGAGGAAAATCATCTTCAGTGATGAGGCATATATTCACCTCAGTGGATTCGTCAATAAGCAGAATTGCCGCATTTAAGCGAATTATAATTCAAGAGTGATTGTCGAAAAACCAATGGACCCACAAAGAGTGACTGTTTGGAGCGGTTTATGGGCCGGTGGCATCATTGGGTCGTATTTTTTCCGAAATGAGGCCGGTCAGGCAGTTACTGTGAATAATGTTCGCTATCGTGAGATGATAACGAACTTTTTATGACCCGAATTGGAAGATATGGATGAGGACGGTGCCACTTGTCACACAGCTAACGAAGCAATGGCTCTTTTGCGCGAAAAATTTGACGGGCGAATAATCTCACGTCGCGGCGATGTCAATTGGCCGCCAAGATCATGTGATTTGACTTCTTTCTTTGATGGACTTCTTTCTTTGGGGTTATTTGAAAGAAAATGTGTACGTCGCTAAGCCAGCAATAATTCAAGAGCTAAAGGATGAGATAATTCGGCACATTAACGGCATAGAGCCTCAATTATGCCTCAGCGTCTTCGAAAATTTGGACCATCGGATGAAGCTGTGTCGCCGAGGCTGGGGCGGCTATTTGGCCAATATTTTATTTCACTCGTAATTGAGCCATACTAATATTATCATAATAAAAAGAAATAACAATAATTTCTTAAAAAAATTGTATTTTATTGAAAATCAACACCGGCCCTTGAAACTTAACCACCCTTTATATGTATGTAATCACCAACTACATACGTCGACTTAAGAAATAATTGCTTTATATGTGGAATAGATTTGTGGATGCCCGATAATGCTTTAGTGTATTTTTGCAAAGAAAAAGCTCCTCATAAAAACTCTCTGCCCTCTTGGCTTAAAACCGCAGGTGTCCCCATTTGTGAGAAATTGCAAAACACATGCACAAATAGGAGATTCATTACCCATCAGCAAACTTCCCACTTTTTTTATGAATTTTACCAGTTTGTCGAGGAAAAAGAACGTAGCTCGTCCAATATCAGTACATTCTACCCAAAAATGCGCCATCTACATAGGTCTAACGAAAGCCAGACAACAGCAGAAAAAGTACTCTGAACTTTATTCATCCCCCAAATAATATGTAAACTCCCTGATCATAAACTCGTCACTATGGATTGGGCTCCGTAATTAGTCCTACTAGAACTCGTAGCTTCCTCCTCTTCTATCTGAGAAGGAATTCTGATACTACCCTGATAGACCTTTTCAGGAAACACTTGGTTGCTTTGTAGGTGGTTTTTGATAAAAACATATAAACATATGAAGTGATCTCGTACGCATGATTTCCGTCTTAAGGGGCTGTTGATTGTGATCACAGATTCCCATAGTTTCTGTTGAGCTAAGAGAAAATGTGGGGGGAGTGTAGAGAAGGGAAGCGAGGCTTAATAGTGAAAATAGTTATTCAGGCAATAAAGTTTTGTCTTTGAGGCACTAGTATTTATTAGTTGATCGCTGAAAGCATTCAAAATTGAGCGGCAATTGCTTTTTTTTATTACCTCTTAATCGATTAAAGATAGTGGTAATAACTGACCTACTTGAGAGGTGGTGGTAGCAGAGGAAGAGGGAGGCGTCGAGAAGTACGAGAAAGAAACAACTGGCACGCTTTGTTAAACTCAGGCGGTTGTAACGCCAATCAAAAAGAAGAATAACTCACCTACATAAAATTGCTCCCGACAGAGGTTAGAATTGAACCCATAAGGCATTGAAAAGCACACCAAATCAGCTATTGGTTTTGTAAGCGTGCTGTGAATTGCAAAGGTAAGCGAGTGCTAATGAAATGAATGCGCAGGGTGAAGCAAACATTTTTTTGTTAACAATTTTTGGAACATTCTTTTGTAATTTTTTAGTATAAAATATATTATATGATACTTAAAAAACTGGTTTAAAATTAATACTATTTGTTCAATAAAAAATGTGTGCAGTGTTGATTTGAAAAGTCAAGGAGTTGATTTAAGGTGAAATTAGAGGTGCCAGAGCATATGGAATTGCGGGCATGTAGTAGATGCTCGAATTATGTAATACCAAATATCGCATTTTACTTCCACAGCTACTTTGGCACATATAATATATATGTGTGAATGTGCGGCATTCTCATTTGCATATGGCATCAATATCATTTAGAGACTCCAATCAATCAATCAATCAATCAATCGATTTGAAGCGCTCCATATTTACTAATCAAATACTTTCCCTTCAAAAGCAACTAGTCGAGCATATTGCCAACCATAGAGAGCATATTTATGCAAAATATTTCGTTGCATATCTAGCGCCGGGGTTCTCTTATTGCCTGGCATTTTTATTTTTAATTATTGTAAAATGCTTCTTCTGTGAAAAATACAAATACTGTCGTTTATGTAGAATCCCCTCTTGGCATGCGACCATAGACTCCACCTTAGCCGTCTTCGTCGTACACTGCGTTATCGCGTTACTTGTTGCGGACGTTATTTTTGCCAATTTCGCCTCACTTGCTTCCGTTTCCTTAGCGAACGGCAAACAGGATGTTGAACTTTTTCACTGGCGATGGACAACTATACATATCGATTATGTAGCAATAATGAATACAACCCGGAGGCCCAGCGAAAAGCAGCGCCAATTTAACTCGAATACACCAGCAAAAAGAGAATAATAAGGATATAAGTAATATGTGCACACACATACATATTCACTACTCATACACCACGTACGTGATATACAAACATACATAAATGTACATATATGAATTTGTGCTCCCTGCAAGTAAAATATGACATAATTTCGGCCCCCTTGTGCCAGAAATACGTCTGTGTTGAGGTGAAAAAATTGGGAAATCAAGTTTGAAAGTTTATTGCTCTATGAAAATTTGAAGTTTGATTTCTGATCTTTAAAAGTATTTGCGGTTTCCTTGTCCGCATGGCATCCTGGGTTTGGGTATAACATTGAACATCCACAGCTTAAGCAAGTCAAGCCATTAACTGAAAATTGGAAAACTTGCATAGGCTTGCTGCTGTCTGTCGTAAGGAGGACGGTATGTTGTCGTATGAATCCCGGTTAATTTGCAAGTTCAAACTCCATCAAATATAGCACAAAACTTTAAATTATTGTAGCTTTCTAAATCAATCAATGACTCACTCAAAACATTTAGCGGAAAATATTCAGAACTTTTTACTTCATCTGAGAGTTAACAGTTGCTAATTAAATATGTATTTGATATTTTTAGGAAAATAATGTCACCTGTTTTTTTTTACTTAGAGGATTGTATAATTTACTTAATTTTTTTAAAACTTTATAGCTTGACTTTTTCTAAAAACTAGAGCGACTCCATGCCAAGTATTTGGGACATCTTAAAGTGAAATATCTTTGGCTCATTTTATCATTATAAATTGTTTTATTAAATTTTTATACTTCAATAAAATTATTTATACTTTTAATGTTTAAGTATGAAATATGCTTAAAGAAATTATGTGAGAAAAAATTTGAGGAAAAATATTTTTTTTGTTAAAAATTCTTTGGTAATTTTTGAAAAAGACACACAGATTTTTAAAAATGTTTAATGATTTGGATTAATTTTTTGGAAAACAATTTTTGTATTTTAATTTCTCAGTATGAAATATACTTAAAATAATCTTTTTCTAAAAAAATTTTTGTAAAAATGTTTTCTGGTGGTTTGTGAAAAACACACCCTTCAATTTCTTTTATTTTTTTTTCAATGATAGTTTAAATAAAATATATTGTGCTTAAAAAATGCTTTGAGACAAAGTTTTTTTTTTGTAATTTTTAGTATAAAATATACGAGTACTTACAAAATATTTGAGAAAAATTAGTTTTTTTTATTAAAAATTTTTGGAAAAAAATTATTTTTGTGGTAAACAGTTTTTCGTAATTTTTGAAAAATACTCCTTTCAGATTGTTATATTATTTTTATTTAATTTTTTTTTGTCATTATTCTAGCATAGATTAAATTAGTAAACCCTACAACTTTCATTGAGCGTTTCCCATAACTGATAATTTTTTAGGTATATACACAAATAAATTTTAAGACAAGTGTACAGTAGTGAAGAATTTGGCAAGAACTATATTAAAATATTTCACTAGTATGTTTCCGAACTGGTTCCTTGTAGCTGCGAACAATGGAGTATCCATTCTTTGGACTAAAGATAGGGTAAAAGAATTTGGCTGTACTTGCGCTTAACTTTCAATTATTTGTTCAATTTGTACAACATTTTTATAAAAATGATTTTGACTTCTCATTTATTTGAATGAAAACAGGAAATCAAAAACAAATAATGGAAATGATAGTAAGAGACTAAATAGTTTGCAATCCCCAAAAACTCTAAAAGAGCGTCTCAGCGGTTCCACCTTACTATGCGAATTCATATCATGGAGTTTTTAAAATGAAATATCATCGGTTCCTTTTTATATTTTTATATAGCTGATATATTTTTTTGGGGATAATATAAACCTAAAAGTCAATTATTTGAGAAAGTATTATATATTTGTTGCATAATTGCGAGAGATATACTAAAAATATTCGAAGAAGTTTAAAAGTCGTATGTCAGCCGAAAGGGTGATGCCGATTTTCCGCCTAGAATTTGCGACTATTCCATTCGAATATTTTCAGCGGAGGGCCGTTACACTATAAAAATAGGTAAAGGTTACGTTCATGCTCAGAGATGACTGAAGAGTAGAAACGCCGAAACGAAGTTGGTATTGGTGGTATACCATAAAATTCGAGACTCTCGAAAATGCACTGAAACATTGGGCTGAGAGAATGGGCTACAGTAAGATCAGTTGCTAAAAGGACATTTCAATGGCATTGTGTGCCATATTTAATGAAAAGGCTTGCAGTAAAAAAGTCGTCATGCTAACGAAAAAATTATTCTCCATCACACAGAACACTAACACTCAAGCAACCATAGCTCAGAGGCAAGGTCCCATTCTTCATTGCGACTAAAAGCTAAACTTAGCATTACCTGATTTTCGTAGCAGCTTGCCTTTATGATATGGTATAAACTGTAGGATCAGTACTAACATTTATGTGAGTGATGTGCAATTGTACTTTGGAAATGATATTGTAGATACATCGTGAATGGAGAAAAATTAAGTAAGTTTTTATTCGGACAATCTGCGACTCATTTGACGACCAACTCACAAAAATATTTCGCTCTAAAAGCGACGACGATGACGACAATAATGAAATACAGGGTTGCCCATATTCGACGGACCCGACGGATTTCGATGACTCTTTCCTATGGCCTATTCCAATCGACGAGGCTTGTCCGCAGGCAACAATCTGTGCGCCCATTGAATCTTATACGGGAATAAATGCAAATCAATGCAGATAATTCGTTGTAAAGTGGTCCGAGCAATGCCCAACTGCTGAGAACGGCGATTTTGGGATGTCCTTGGCGACGCCGTGGTCGGTTTTGATTTGGCCTCTTTGGATTAGAAAGAGCATCACCAGTCGAAAACCTTTCGCATAAACGTTTTATGGTGTTCTTAGAAGGCGCACTTTTCACATTATTTAATTTTTTATACTCACGTTGAGTTTTCACTATTGACTTCTTTTGTTGAATGTGAATTTCAACAATTTGGGAGCGCTCGCGTGGCGTGTACTGTTCCATAGTATAAATTTGCTTAGACTGACGCCTCCAACGCGGTATGTCATTAAGCGATCTGACGTCTCTGTCAAAAGATACAGGGCTGCCAGATGGGTCCATCGAATATTGGCGACCCTGTATAATCAATTTCCAAGCTTTAATGATTTTCCAATTTCAACAAAACAAAAAAAAAAAATATAATTATCCGAAAAATTTAGTCAACTGAACCACTCTGCAAAAACTGGCTAGAAATTTGAATGAATGAATTGGAACTATATATTAAAAGATCTGCCATGGACATTAATTGCAGTAGGGAATAGCTCTCATTTATCACATTAATGGAACCGAAGAAAATACGTACAAACGACAATAGCCACTGTGTAAGGCTATGCATTATTTGGTTTTCACTAAAAGTGTACATTCGCCATCAGTTGTAGATTTTTTCCTGTTGGGTATTGTAAAAGGAGATATTCTTGCTTCCTTTCACTGTTTGCAGTATCGAACAGTTTGCTCTAATAACGTTTCCGCTTGCAATATAGAGAACGCGAATATTGCAAAATTGTCCAACAAGGGTAAGTATCTATGCAAAAAAAGAGAAAAAAAAGAGAAGGAGGAACGAGGACAGCGTGTAGGACAATTGACTTGACTTGACTTGTTATATTCAGTTGTGTTTGCATACTGGAAAATATTGAAAGTACCAAAGTTGCGGATGTACACGTGCTGAATTAATTTTATACATATTAACTCATTGAACTCATTTGTAAAATTCATAGATTGATATAATTATCGTAATTAATAAATTTGAAAAGGAGCGACCCAGAAGAGGTAGGTAGCTAGGTAGGTATAGTGGTTGTCCGTTGACACACCTACGCCTGCTGTAGGCCCATTGAGATACCACCAGGGTTGTGCCCTCTCCTCACTCTACATTGTCCCCATTAAGGGGTAACACCACTGTACACGCGTAAAATAAACACGATTTTTAAAGAATTTTTTTGTATAGAAGGAAAGGGGAAACAATCACTCTGATTTGGGAAGTTATTACTTATATACTCAAATACAAAACTACAAAGTTTGATCGAAAAATTTTACAAAATGGCGGCATTGGAGACATTTTTGTAATGTGGTTTCTCTTGAAGGAGCTCCGCGGCACGCAGCACAGAGGGTGCAAATTTTATTCTGGAACAAAGAAACATTTTTTTTCTTAATCTAGATAAGAATAGCTAGAGAAACACGTAGGGGACTTAAAAAATATTTATTTTTGTGGAATTAGCAAGCATTTGAATGAAAAAACTCTATTTTGGGCTAAAAAAACGGGACTTAAATAATTATAACAATCGTTTAAATTAATCTATCGAAAATCCCCTACGCTCTTCTCTTAAGAAGGTTATTATACAGACGTAGTGAAAAACCTGATTAAAAATATTTAAAATTGTTTGAGTTATGCTGCGTGCCAATTTCAGAAAACGTGTTTTGAGAAAAACGCGTTTAAAGTTTGGAAATTTGGAGAAGTCGTTAGGTAGCAGTCACTAACGCTTGGTTAAAAGCTTAAAATATTTATGAAATAAACTTCGGTAACGTATAAAACTTTTTGTTCTGTATTTTAAAAGGTTCAAAGAATTTTTTAAGCTTATAAAAAAAAATCAATTTTTTGAAATTTCTACAGTGGTGTTACCCCTTAAACCAACCTGTGGCTTTCATACATCTAACAAGACTTTTTATTTCTATTTTGGCTACTTCTGCCAAGTTATCCAGGGAACATTTTCCCATGCACCCGCATAGAAAGTGTTCTATAGTCTCTTCTTCTCCAATGTCGTTACAGCGCTTCTGCAATGGTCGTTATAGGATGTTCCCAGTCTACTGGCATGCCTGCCAATCAGACAATGCCCTGTTAGAACCCCGAGAAGATTTCTTCAGTTTTTCCTGTTTAGTTTCAAGGTTTTCTGCAGAAATGGAACATGACCTCTATGAAGGCCAAAAAAAGATTTGGATTATGCTTAGAAAGAGAAAAAAGAACACCAATGAACATCTCTCAGTTACAAACATATGAATTTCTGAGTGGGAAGACCATTACAAAGAATTTTACAATGAAATTTCGTAGAAGGACCGCCTATCGAACTACTGAAAGGTGGTGAGTGCAGAGGCTTATACGATCTCGAGTGAACGTGTTTAAATTACGATAAACAAATTAAAAAATCGGAAGTCTCCAGGAATGGACGGAACACACAACGAAATGATATAATATGACAATGAAGCTTTTTCAGAAGAAGTAGGCAATTTTTGCAAAAGATTGTCGATACGGGTAAGGTTCCATTAGAATGGAAAGAAAGTATCAAAGTGGCAAAAAGAACCCAAGCAATTATCGGGGAATAACATTTCTTAGCTCTATGTTAAAGCAATGTACAAAAATTCACGGTGAGGAAATAGTATGCGCGCTTATAAATGAGGAACAGCAAGGCTTCAGGAAAACCTGATCAATAACTGATAAAATATTAAGATAAATTATCGAAAAATCCATAGAATTTAACTGCCACGTTTACCTCTGCTTTGTAGACCTTACAAAGGCATTTGACAGAGTACTCCTTAGAGATGTTATAGACGTACTTACGCAAAAATGTGTGGAAAGCAATATAATATCTGTCATAGAGAACATGAATACTGACAACAGCACATATATCAAATCGAACAAGATCATCAGTTCTAAGCTACCAATTGCTACAGGTATACGACAAGACGATCATTTAAGCCGAACCCTATTCAATACTATTATACAATGGATGAAATCATTAATGATGTGTTTAGTATCTCTAACACTGAGGTAAAAATATTATGTTATGCGGACGACACAGTGATCATGGCGAATTCAGAAGATGATCTTCAACGTTTACTATTACAACTTGGAAAAATCTTCGCAAAAATACAACATGCAAATATCCATATCAAAGACGAAATCACTAACAATTCCAAAGGACCCATTAAAATGCATGTTAGCAGTATATGACAAAAGCATCGAGCAGGTAATAGAATTGAATTACTTGGGCGCAAAAATAAAATCTTCAAAAAATGTCGTTGATGAAGTGCGAAATCAATTCGAAAAAGCCGCACGGGTATCCGCAATATTATATGGAGAAGCAAAAGAACAAGCATTAAGAGTAAAGTTCGCTTATATAAGACATGCGTAAGTCCAATTATGGCATATGGAATTGAAACTCAAGGGGACACAACTACAACAGAGGGAATAATATCTACCGTCGAAATGCAAACGCTGCGAGCAATAGCTGGATACACAAGGCGCGATCTCAAACGAAACGAAGAGATACGAGAGATGTGCGAAATCCCTGACGTAGTAAAATGGAGCCGCAGGAGTAGAAAAGAATAAAACCAGCATGTAAAGAGAATGGGAGACGACCCATTGGCAACGATTGTGATGAAAAGTCAACTTAAAACACCACGACTCGTAGGAAGACCACCAAAGCGTCAGCACGAGTGCTGGACGTCTGGATCCCGATCCGAATGATGAAATAAAAAAATAACATATTTTATATAAATTATTTTTTCGTTGAAAGAACAGGACACAATAAAGTTGAAGAAGAAGAAAAATTTAGTGATTCGCCGTTTAAATGCTGACCAAGTCGCTCAAATTTTTCGTTTTTTAGTAGTTGCCAACTCTCCATATATATACATATGACAATGTACGACCCACGTGTATCATTATCCTGACATTTATGAATAAAAATTGCCCACACCTTCCTTATTGGAGCAAATTTGTCTGCTGTAAGCCAACTGCGTACTGCTTTATCATCATATCACAAGCAGGACATTACAAATTTTAATCCGATTTCTGTCATTGCAGGAAGATATTTACATACATCCAGAGTAGGACGGATCAAGTAAATCTGCACATGTGAGGTGATTCCCCTCACGGCAGTTGTTAGAACTAAGATACCAATCAAAGCTTCACTTTCCTCAACGTTGGTTTCTTTTATTTTCGCTGCATCAGTGGAATTATTACTCAAGCTTTGGTTGACTGGTCCACTAAACAAAGTCTCCATTTATGCCATCCGTTATAAAAAGTTTGAAAACTTGTAGTAGGTCCACAATATTTTTGGACAAGCGAATAGGTCTACGCCACAATATCTTACCCGTGTCTATGAGACTTAACTTTTTGTGTCGACCCCAATGACAGTGTTTAGACCATTCTCTCAAAATATGATGACGTCTTCCTCTGAAGAAGAATCTTCAGAAGAATTTTCATCTTCACTTAGCTCTCCCACGTCAGACTTAAGTTCGTCTATCGCACCGTCATCATCATCCGATCCAAAAATGTTATCGTCCTTTGCCAGAAATTTTTAAATTTCCTCCTCATTCATTGAATATTGATTTGTTGTCCTAAAAATGCTATTGCTTTGGTAGCAAAAGCCACACAAAAGACATTGTTCGTCGTTTCGACGACGCAAACTTTTTGAAACGGTACTTACAAACAACTAGCGAAGCTGAACATGCCCACAGAATTTAAGACATTGAAAGACTTGGTAATTTCATAAGTCGAGTACGTCAGTATAGTGGTGAAAAGAGTTCAGACATTGAGTAAGTCTCTCTAATACTCACTCTATGGTTCAGATAACCCTTATCACACCGTAAACCATCTCTCAGCGAATTTCAGGAAATCAGCTGATTAGTTGACGCCACCTGGGTTGTGATGGCGGTTTGTTTACGACGAGATTGTGTTGGTGATATAAAACAAATCAACGCAGTCAACACAACGATACATACATACATGTGAAATAAGGGAGCGGAATTCTGCAGTTGTATACACGATGACGTGGCGTGATGGCCAAACCTTATAATCTAACATCCTTGTGCGTTATGGCCTCGCTAATGTTCACCTTCTCCGTGAGTTTGGTCTCCCGCCAGAGTGTAATTGAACGATCTTGTTATGAACTACTTGAACTCCATGCAAAAGAATGGTTTACTCATGAACGAAAATCAAAACCTTCCAGCAGCCCGGACCGGACATCTGCATATGGAACCAAACACCTGTGGTCATGGTGAAGAATGAAATGAAGCAAAATCGTTGGCCATTTAGCATTCTCAGCACTAAGGTGCAAAGTGTTTGTTTTAGACGACTACGCAAAAAGGGCTCGTCTTCTTCAACTTTCCAACTAATGTGAAAATTTTACAGGTCGACGAAGTGGTCCTAAGTGAAAGAAAAGAATTTGTATAGACACTGAAATTTTTAGAACGAACCTTTTACTTAAACACTTTGCATTCACTCCTCTCACTTCTTGAGTTTTTCAAGGGTGGCAAGAAATTTATAAGATCTTTGATTCCTCTTCTCAAGCGATGAGATTTTTTTGATTTTTTGTTGAGATCGTCGATATTTATCGTTCTGTTCTTTCCAAGTATTTCTTTGGTGGATAAAAGCGTGTGTAGATCACTTCGCCTTTTGTCTGACAAATTTAGTTAATCTTTCGAAAAATGGGCTAACTAAGTTCACACAGAAGCACACTTTGATAAATTTAAAATCCTTATTCACCATTCTGAGACTATGAGTTATGTGGAATTGAGGGTGTGAAAATAGCTGTGAGAACGAAGCGAATATAGCAGAGTAAAATGGTATTGCATATGGATAAGTGTTTATGTTGTAGCAGAGCTCTGATGAAATACTCAGGATAAGAGCGAAAAAAAGTTGTCTTTACTCTATTTAGTACCTCTGGCCAAAATGCACACTAGGGAACTAAATCTGCTTGGTAGAATCAGAGGAATGGAAACCACTGCAATAAGTTTTTGCTGGATAAATTTGATGGATGGATGAGCTAGCACAATTTCATCTTTACTCATTAACACTTCCTTACTTATTTATGTGGCGCAACAACCGTAAATCGGTTATGGCCGAATCCAATTGTTTCTGCCCTGCACTTGCTGGTGCCAGTTGGGTCCTTTCAACGGAAAAGCCATCTTCCTTTTCTTCCGTTTAGGGGTACCAAGTCGTAAACTCGTCTTGCTGGAACGTCTTGTTGATAAGGGCGCCGTATAGTAGGACGCAAATTAGAAGCGTTTTGCAGTATCTCATTTTGGTCCTTCCAGAGAGAGTTCTACTTCTTCATTGCCTACTGAGCCCAAAATAACACCTGTAGGCAAGAGTTATTCTCCGTATGATCTCTAAGCCGACGTCGTTTTTGTGGTGACGCTGATTAGATTAGATAAGATTTGTGGAGGGTTGGACAGGTCCAAGCACTTCGTCAGGAAGACCATTGTAATATACTACACCCGAGTAGATTACAGTGAAAATGATAGAGAGACAGGATAGATATCATATGGATGGTAAGACTGAAAAATTCGTTTGAGATCACTCTTTCGCGAATCTTTTGGATTCATTGATGAATCTTAAGAGGTCCGAAAGAGGAAGAGTATGAACCCATTATTATGCTCCATACCCAGTACATCGGCCCTATTAGCCTAAATCTGATTCTAGAAAACGCCGGACAGCTGCACAGAAAATTCTCTGCAGTGTTTTCATTCTCAAGGTCGCTAATTTCCTGTTTGGTTCTTTCACAAAGCACTTAGCTACTCTGCAAGAGTCCAACTCAGACCAGCGCCTTCTCCGTATAGTCCTCATGAAGTCGTCAATCCATACTTGAATCGATGCAGATTTGACACCTAGAAAAGGATTCAGGATGTAATAGTTTGCTTGCGGAGCCTTCATTAGCCAGCTAATCAGGCAACTCGTCCCCTGTAATACTGCAATGTCAGGCACCCAAATAAGGACTTAACTTTTGATCTCCATCTGGTATCAAAACATGATATTTTCTACTGAAGCTAACATAAGGCAGAGGATTCGAGAATAGTGTGCACCGCTCCAACAACTGGTTCCAGTTCGAAGTTGGGAAGGAGTAAATAAAGTTGTTAGTTGTCAACACTGACATATTGTCCAGGACGCGTAGAGTCCTTGTGTGTTGCCAGCAGGTACTTTGTTTTGCCTTCATAAACTGAAAGACCTACTTTGCTCCCCTCTCTTTTTAAAAACGGTATGTGAAAATCAGCCAGCGTTTTGTGTGCTTTTAAATAAATAGCAAATTTCACTTGAAGACAACAACGAAATTTATTACTTAGAGTGGCTCGTTCTTCTTTATTTGTTTGACTTCCAAAGTAAAAGAAAAGTTATGATATCGAGAAGATATCCACAACTTTGATCAGTACATTCCCTGCCAACATTTAAACTATTCGATGCGGTCCCCGTTTATATCAGCAGATGATGAAAACTACTTTTCCAACATTGGAAGTGTGGAGTAATGAAGGAAAACTGGGACTCTCTTTGGGTTTAATCGAATAGTATTGAATCTAAAAAGAAATTTAAAATCTCTAAATTTTTACACATTTTTTTATATTTTTTTTTAATCTTTTATAAGAAGTCTACCGCTCCCGCATCCACTTTCATAAAGTCACTCTCTTGCAGATATCATTTTACACCAATTCTTAGCAGTTATGTATATATGTATGTAAGTATACATAACAATTCACGCATAGTCGTCAATCTTTAAATTACATTTTTTTAAGCAAAATTCTGTGAATACAAGAAGCGTTTTACGTGAATGCAATTTCATGCTCAAAGGCGTAATGAGCTCCGGAGGCTGTGCACATTTCAAAGTGTTGAAATAAAGTAAAATAAACGCAAGAATCCGGAACCGCACTCCTACGTAGACACACTGCACGAAACACAACAGTGATGAATAATTGTTGTTATTAATTAAAAATAATAATTGCAAATAAATTAAGTTTAAATAAATAAATTGAAATGAATGGAAAACAATGCGAACAAGCAGAAAGTGTGAGTGAGCCGTGTGGGGAAGTGAGCGAAAGGCGGCGGAAGTGCAGAAAACCCTTGCCGAGAAATTAATAGAGCTGGTTTGCAGGAAATTTCCACTCATTTCAGGGAAACACAGTGCTTAAAGCAATACATTTAATGACTAAAGATAGTATTTAAAATACGAAGTTATATTTTCATTCAATTTTTTTTGATTAGTCTATGGTTGCAGACTAGAAGTGCAGAAGAGCTCAATGGCAATTTCTTACTGATTAATGGCTAATGACAAGTGACAAGTCTTGTAAACAGAAAAAATAATCTCAGACATAAACAGATATCTCGGCATAGCAAAATCGTCATCAAGGGAGGTATGGATTATATTAACACATTAATGTTTGCAAAAAAAGTTTCTCTGGTTCCGGGGGAAATTCAAAATAATCAAAAACAATATGTATCGCTTTTCGTTGGACCCTATATGTGAGGAAATAGGGATGGCGATGGGAACAAAAAATCGTATAGGAGTGGATTGTGAAATGCTTTGTTTCGGAAGTAGGAGGGATTTTGTAATTTTAGAATATTTTTTAGGTGTAGATTCTATGAGGGTTATATTTATATCTAATAATAGCTAATAGTCTAGGCTTTCCAAGAAATGCTTCGTCAACTTCTGACTTCTCTTTTGTCGGGAGTTATCGGATGTGAAATTCAAACAATTGGAATAAATTCGATAATTTTTATTTTTTTTGTTTTTGCGGTCCACTGTTTCTTATTTGGTATGATTTGGGCGTAATATTTATTTGCTTCTTTGTATATAGCAGATAAAAGATCATCACCAGTAAAGAGCGATGTTACATATTTTATGCTGTCAGCATTTTCTTGAAATATTTTCACCCCTGAGGTACCTTGAGAATCTTATTGTCCTCTTGCATATCAGTTTCTGCTCAATCAGAATTTCCATTGGTAATTTCATCTTCAGAGTCACTTGAATCTGGTAATTGTAGTACTCTTTGTCTTGATCCGGGAAAAATAGAATCAGAAGACTCTTCTGAAGTACTTTCTTCATGTTCGCTGAAAATGTATGAAAGACTATCCTCAAAGTTTTCTTCTGAATATATAAGGATATATGCACTTTTATCCATGTTTCACTTCACTTGCGGGTTGAAAAATATATACATAATTTTCTACAAAAAAAAAACACAATATATAAAAAGTTGTGCACTAACGGGGTTTCAACAACTTTTTTGTCTTGCCTGAAATAGTTTCCTTATAACAATAATAGGCCTCTTCTTTTCGCCGAACGTTAGCAAGTGGCGAATAAATCAAGTAACTGGTATAGAGAAACATATTTTGGCAGCACTGGAATAGAGCTGCCTAAAATTACATTTGTTTATGAAAATATTAAGCTATACCAGTTTTATGAGGTATAACCATATTCGCTAGCGGCGAATCTTACTTGATAAGTTTGCTCTTGCTTTCACATGCAAATGTTTCGTCAAGTTAGCCGAGCAGAGAAGTGGCGAATAGAATATGTGCTAATCCACTAGCGATGCCGCAAGAGACCTTCGACAAAGAATAACGTGACAAAAGAAGAACTGAGAAATGCCACCCTGTACAATTTTAGCTGAAACAAAGGAATCAAACTTTATTTGATTCGAAATTAAAATTAACGGTTATTGGCAGACTCAAATGTATGCACACGAGAGTTTTGGGAAGTTTAACGAAAAGTACAAATAAGAGCACACAGTAGGTAATATGTTAAGCTTAGGAACTAATGTAGGCAAAAGTAATTAGATTTAACTACGAAAAGATGAAAATTATAATAGAAATATAGCATCCTCTTGAGTGTATTGAAGCTTCCATTTGTATCAGTATTAGGCAATCAATTAAGCCATTATAACATCATAGCTAAGCATTAATGATTAAATGGAAGGAGGTTCAGATCTATGCGCAAGCAACGGGCACTGTAAGACGGGTAGGAGACACCAAAATGAAGAGTTTGAAGAGAAAAATGAACGAAAGTCAGTATTTATAAGTAAGCCGCGCATTTTCTTCTGTATTTCCTACAAGCAAGACTTTACCGGTTCTGTTTATCCTACATACGGTATATTGCAAAGTATTATTTATTTCTTATTTAATTTTAATTTTTTCTTTTCATAAAGACACACTTTATATCGGGTGTTTTTTAAGCTGCATGAGAACTTTCGAGATCGATAACTATGGTGGAAAACATTTCTTTTCACTAAGGTTTGGCAAGTCATCATGAATCGTTTAATGCCAGAACAATGCTTCCACTTGGTGGAAATTCGCGAAATTCATAAGGCGAAGTGTTGAAGAGAACGCGTAAATATCGATTCGAAGTCGTTCTCTACTTGTTGGCCTTCTTTCTTTGACTACGCGGAAAATTTTAGGGACGCATCTTAGCACACCTGCCTATAAAATACAGCTCATGCAAGAATTAAAAGCAAATGACTACCGTTTGCGTCGCATTTTTGCTGATTGGACTCATTTAGATTCATTATTCAGATTTATTGGGAAAAGGCCCAAAAATTGAACTGATCGAAATGGCCATGTGAAACGTAGCCGCGGCGGACATATGCCGGATATCATATTCAAAAAATGAATGTCATGAAATTGACAACCTCTTCTTCTGTGTTACTTTCTCGTGCTAACCGGCGCGGAGGCCTTCCTCTGCTACCCCCAGCAAGTACCGCATCGAACAAATTCAGAGTCGGAGCGTTTGTTTGCATTCGGAGGACATAATCGAGCCAATGTTGCCGCTGGATCTTTATTCTTTGCGCTATGTCTATATCGTCGTAAAGCTCATACAGCTCATCGTTCCATCGTCTACGATATTCGCCGTTGCCAACGTGCAAAGATCCAAAAATCTTCCGCAGAATCTTTCTCTCAAACATTCCAACGATCGCTTCATCGGATTTTAATGTCGTGCCGGGAGCGACGCTCATAGGAACGTTCCAGGCGTTCATAGAAGGAATCTGTGTTCGCATCGTCCTTCTCTTTCTTCGGGGCTTGGGCGCAAGTGACTGAGATGTTGAAAACTCTCGCTTTGATTATTGCGAGATGCTCGTCCAATGGAATGAACGACAGTACTTGGCGACGAAGTCTCTGCCCACAATAAATTCAACACCGAATTTGAACTCATATGGACATCAACCAGCCGAGCAAAGACATCTTCTCCATTAAGAGACCGGACACTCCAGGTGCTTGTCATTTTTACGTGGCGGGTCCCAAACTCAGCGCACAACCAGCCATACTGGGTTGCTTAGTCTTCTCAAATTATCAAACAGATTATGATAAATAAATTCATTCCAACAATATTTCTGTTTTGCATTATCATTTTAAGTTCTCAAACTTTTGAAAAACACCCTTTACTACAACGAAAATAATGTAACTGAAAACGTGAAACTTTATAAAAAATAAAAACAATTTATCAAAATTTTAAACTTTTTAATCAGAATTGGGAGAAAACTTAAATTTTGTTGTAATATTTGGAGAGCTCAAAATTCGGCTTGATTTTTGATAATTTTGTTTTTTTTTTGACGATGTTCTGCATCTTTTTTCACATACCAAGTGCTCGAATGTTCGAATGCACAAGATAGCCGGAAGAAATAAATGATCAAAAATCAGAACTATTTTTGAGTCACTTTAAAACTTGTTATACCTAAACTATAGTATATGCAATTTTACATAGGCTAGGAATCCCTGCTTCGTTAACGCCACAGGCACCTCGACGCAAACTCGCTATGCAGTTATTTTCATCTCAATTCGCATATTTGGAAATAGCTTATAGTAAAAGTAATTTGAAGTTGGTCAACAAGGTGAGTACTCGTATACCATTCAATAACGGTACATGTCATCTTTGACATTTTTTAGACAGATGTATAGTTTTACGCGATAGAACAATGCGCTAAAATTATCTTTTTTGGTGAAAATAATCGCCCGAATAAGTCGACAATTCAAAGGATGGTGAAAAAAAATTGAAGAAACTGGCTCACTGGAGGATAGAAAAAGGACTGACAGACCAAAAGGTGATCGTTCTGTTGAAAATATTGCTGCTGTAGCGAAAAGGGTTGCTGCATAACCTTGAAAATCGAGGTCTCGACGTTCTCAACAATTGGGCGTTCATAAAGCGACTGTTTCGCGGTAGTCACGCAACAACCCATTCGGCTAAGGCGGCTACTCAAATTATGTTTCTATAATACAAAATATTAAATAAATAAATTATAATACTATTTTTTTTTTCATTTACATGAGAACTAATTAAAAGTAATTAATCCACATTTCTTCTTTTTTTTTTTTTTTTTTGAAGGATTCACCCTCCTATGTTTTTGGAAGAAGGTTAAAATCAAAAGGTCAGAAACATCTCAGAGGTGACGTCACACCAATAGTATGTGGGTCACGCTCCCACTAATACTATAACAATCCTCCACATCGGTTAATTCTACCCTGGGACGATAAAAGTAAACCTTCTGGCTAGAGCCGCGTTTATGTCCGAAGACTCAACAGGTACCTGCGTCCAGGTTCCTCTCCCGCAGGCATATGAAGGCTATACACCGTCGATAGTCCCAAGTACTCCCACTGTGTTTAAAGGTGTTTCCAAAGTAAAGGATACATCGGAAAAGTTGCAGTAGTGCTATATTAACTCCCTACCGTTTTGTCTTCTGTACGATACTGTATTGGGTGTTTCACTCAAACGTCTGTGCTTGTTGTTGGTTCGTCAGAAACTGACCGCCTTCTCTGTTGCTGCATCGCTTTGCCTTCCCATTCAATATGGTGAAGTCGCGTCATGATCTTACCTGCGAACGATTGCGCTGCATCTCACTCACCGATGGTTGATGACCCAGTGCTTGTTCCAGGATACCTCGTTCCTCTCTGAAGCGGTCGTAATAAAACTTGACGAGCTCTGCGTTTTCTTTAGTATTCGGGCGCTTTGGACAGAAAGGACTTTCTGCCAGCTTAAAACGGTGCAGGTATTCCTAAAAACAACCATGTCCGCTGAGCAACTGCGAAAGGTGATAGTCGGTGTTTACATGCTTTCTCATTAATCACTCATCAACACGTGGTATGAGTTTGTAGGTCCAACGTCCGCTTTGTGACTCATTCCACCGTTGCTGCCACCGGCCCATTGTCAGCAGTCGTTTAGCTGCTTTTTCTAATGGTGGGGGCCGCGCTCCTTGCCCGTTATAGAGCCGAAACATTTCATCTGTCAAGACGTTCAATCAATCCACTATAGATAAGCCTACCAGGGCCTTCGGTTCATGTTACTACAAATTTAAAGATACAGATGTAAACTACACTACTACAAACTATCTCATATCTACATTGTATAATTTTCTACTACGTAAGTAAGTAAAAAAATAAATAATAAACAAATCACCGCTCTAGTATCATTAAGTCTGAAAATACAGAAGCGCATACACAGGCGATGTCCTTGATGTCCCTCTTGTAATATCATTCATCAGAATTTATTCAGAATCAGACACGTCTACAAATGTGGATAATTTTCACTTGAAAAAATTTTTAATTTCGCACATATTATATTTTCAGTTTTCCTCAGAAAACTTAAAACTGGAGTGAAATGTAATGGAAAGAGAGGAAGCGCTTGGTAGTCAGTTACGAATATTTTGTCAGATCTGATACGAAAAATGTTCGTATTTTTGTTTGATGTATCCACTTTTTTATTTCGGTAATTACAATACGGCGGCCGCCCTAGCCGAATGGGTTGGTGCGTGACTACCATTCGCAATTCACAGAGAGAACGTCGGTTCGAATCTTGGTGAAACACCAAAATTAAGAAAAATATTTTTCTAATAGCTGTCGCCCCTTGGCAGGCAATGGCAAACCTCCGAGTGTATTTCTGCCACGAAAAAGCTCCTTATGAAAACATCTGCCGCTCGGAGTCGGCTTGAAACTGTAGGTCCCTCCATTTGTGGAACAACATCACGTCGCACACCACAAATAGGAGGGGGAGCTCGGCAGCTCGGCCAAATACTCAAAAAGGGTGTACGCGCCAATTTTATAAATATATTATATATAACTAAAATAATATAAGAGATGAGGCAGAAATTTAATTTCTAATTAAAATATATCGCTTTTTGCTAGAACAAGTACGCTTAATAGTTGAACATTTGGTAAATGATGAGCATTTAACCAAAAGCTCAGTTTTCCCAATGACGCTCATTTTCACCCCAGTAGTTGTGTACAAAAAAAAAATGATTGGGACTACGCTGATTATAGAGAGAACTATTTATTTCGGGTGGCGAAATGAGATCTTCCATCCGATCCACCCATGCCAGTGGCACACCCCCTGGAGCTCCCCCGGGGGGTTCCCCATACAATCATTTCAAAATATCACCATTTTTGGCCTTTACATGAGAAAAGAAACTAAAAAGTTCGACCCAAATTGGGGGACATCAGAATTCGTTTTAGAGGTATGGTTCCTTCGGCAAAGTTTCTTATTTTGATCCCTAGAATATGATTTTCACAGAGCAATGGGCGATTTTTTTGCCTCCCCACAAATCGACCCGGCCTAGTTTGTACCCAACAATCTTCCAGGCAAAATACATGGCATCAAGATATTTGTAACGGAATGCCTTTGTAGGAAAATGAGAGCAAACTCACATTTACATACTTTCAGAAAGTCAGGCGATTTTGACAGCCCTTCTATCAACTGTACCCACTTCACATATGACAAATGACTGCCTGAACCTTCTTAGCACGCTAAGGAACTTCAACACAGTACCATATTATTGGGTTCGGTCCCTGCCCTGGACATGAGGGATATGAGGCAAATGAAATGGCTAATCATCTAGCTGAAAAAGGGGGCAAACATGCCTCTAATTGGTCATGAAACTTTCTGTGGATTACAAAAGGTGACATTAACGAATTTCTCAGAAAGTGGGAGGAGAAGAAATTAGTTTAAATAATGGCAGGATTCAATCAGTCAGCGATTCCTTATGCCAGAATATAAAATACTTTCGCTTTTGATCGCAATGCGCAGTGACGCAATAATAATAATAAACTACTTTCGCCGAGTTGCTAAACAAATCTTGTATACATTTGTGTGGCTTCCCTTCAGAGGCTGGTGTTTTTAGTAAGGAATAGGTTTCCGCATTTCGCTCAAGCAATGTTGAGCACGGAATCTCATATCTCTAAATCTCCTGGAACAAAATGATGATTTTAATTACTAAATCAATGTTCTGATACGAATTCGACTTTTCAAAAACCAGATAGCCACAGCAGCTGGTGCTTAATTTTATTAATTACTTTAAGTATGATTAATAAGAACACAAATAATCATAAAAGACCCTAAACTTAAGTGTCCAAGGACAACTCTCAACCTGACTATTTGTGATCTTGAAGTAATTTACAACGACTTTTAAAGTCAACGTTTGTAGCTGCTCAGTCAAATCGATAATCTCCACTTTTTTCCAAGTTGTTGAAATATTCACATCGTCTTTTTTTAAATCACAATGAAAAATAAAAAAGCGATTGCATTTCCGTTAACAATGGCAACACTGCCAACAATACTATCGACAACAATGGGAATAAATCAGCCACAGGAACAGCAACATTGGCTCTACGTCCCTGTCAACTACAGTCAAAGAAAAAATACAAAAAAAAAAGACACAAATTGAAATGAAAAAGACAATCGAATAAATATGGAAAAAATTGCAGGACACAAAGAGCGAAGTGCAAAGCGAAAAAGTGCAAACATTTGTCGCCCGCACAATGTGAACTCAACCACCGAAACCATTGTCAAAGCAGACCAGCAAATGAAAGTGAAATTTGATTTTTTCTTCCTTTTAATTTCTTTTTTCCCACATTTAGAATTTTTCAAGTAGAGCTACGCGTTTTTTCGTTTTATTTTTTTTTTGGACCTTCTTTTTTTTCACTTGCTTTGTACTCTGCCATTTTGAGTTGACCAGCAGACAAACTGATGAATATCCCTACAACCAAATTTAAATAATTATTTTTTAGGATACTTTGCTTTCAGTCTGATGTCAAGCAATATTTAAATATAATAACATTATGTTTGCTGTGTAAATTTTCAGAGCAAGCAATTTAATGGTCGCTCACTAATCGTTCTGCGGTTCGCTAATAAATCATTGACAACAAATATTGCGGTGTGTAGATTATTTGTAGATTTAGCATCTACGGTCAGCTGCGCATCTGAAATGAAGGCGAGATGTTATCCAAAAGCCAACCGCCATCTCCACAAATTAATTTATTCCTTGAAATGCGGAACTTAAGCGATGATGTGCCAGCTCACACGTCATTGATGGTTCGTGATTTTTGGCCGAAAGCGCAAACATGCGACCGTATTCGCCGGACTTGGCCTCTATCAGCTTGTTACTGCTCCAAACAGGGAGAAGTTACATGAAAGCAATGGAAACTTGCACTATTGAGGAGATTAAAACCGCAATGCTATGCTTTTTTTACTAAAAATAATAATTTGTAGAGTTCTCGCATATAAAAAGGTGAAAACGTATTAATTTAATACCAGTTCAGCTGAAACATAATGGATGCCATTTAACGATAGTAACACGAACAGTCTTCTTCTCCTTCTTCTGGTCCTCAATCTCTTGTGGGACATTGGGCATCAGTGAGGTGCAAATCCTACTTTCAGCCTCCTAAAAGCGCTTACGGACGTGGCTCAGAGGCAACCTGGGCAATGCAGAGGGCGATGAACGACATTGTATTCCGTGAGAGCAGGGCAGCAGCGTGTACTAGTCTGAGCTGTAGGTGAAGAGAAAGAGAGGTTCATGATCTCTGTGACCATACTGGTGATCCCAACAACGAGGCTAACGTTTGCTCAGATAAGAGGCGAATGAGGACCGACTTTCTTGTTTCCTATTCTGGAGTTTTAAGCCTCTGAAAATGTGACTGGTAAAGTGAGATTATCTGGAGTTTTCCCGCGTAATAGTTTCGGCTAAGAAATCTGATCGGAGGCTTAAATCTGGTGCTACAGGGAACATGAGCCCTCGGAATTCGCTCCAATCTGTTCGTGAGGGCATCTCGTGGAGCAGCGCAATTGTTGCGGTTTAAAACCCATAGTGAAGTTGCATTGCAATCAGCCAAAGTATGGCAGAGGTTTAGACAGGACTCGAACCTCACCCACGCGGCTAATGTACCCATTGACACTACCAATTGATACCGTCAATGCTTTCTGGGTTTTGTGGTGCTAGATTAGATTAGATGACTTCGAGGTTTGCACTTCAACCATGTGGCCTTTTGTGCCCTCTGCTCATCACAGTACCTCATCTAGACATAGTTTCCTTATTAATCTTAGGATAGAGCTGGGTTGGACTCATCGCATGTATCTTTCCTTTCCGGTTGCAGTCGGCCGAGATGTCTGAACCTTCTCCGCACTATAGCCCTACATTCAAGGAGAAGGTGCATTGGAGTTACCCGGTATTGGTCGCAGAAACGACAAGTACAAGTGGATCATGTGCGCACGACAACGCAGTCTGTAGTGACCTGTGAGAATGACCGTGAGCATTTTCAGTTTATTCTTGGGAGAGTTATGAGTATTTTGAATCTCTTTGATTGTATCGCTCAATAAGGATTTCGTTTTACGTAGCCCCATATTTTGATGCCAAGCCATTCGCCTAAGCTTCTCACTCATAAGCCAATGTGCCCGCTACTTCGTTATCAATTATACCCCTGTGTCCTGGAACCCAAATTAGCCGAATAGGATTCCGCGTTCCTAGTAGATTCAGTTTCTCGATACGCTCAAGAACCAGTGAGAGCTTCATCTCACAGAATGAGAGAGCCTTGAGGGACACCTGACTAACGCTCGGAATGGCGATTCGCTCATTCCGGAAATTTCCGTCTTAGTTGCTCTGCACATAGACAGATGACATACATCTCCGCTTGGAAGATGGTTGAAAAGCTACGGATCGGCACAAAACGCTTTGATCTGGTACACATATTCCATCACCTATGTCCTCTGGTGTCTCCGAACCATTTGTGTACCAGTGCAGGGTACACTGCTGGAGTTTCTTTCCAAATGCAAGTCTACTCCAGTTTAACTTATCGTCCAGTTCAATTCTGAATTTCGAATTTGATGGCTTTAGTGATATAATCCCTGGGTAGCTGCGTAAGTGAGTGCTGCAGACTCAGCAATTAAATTTTTTTAGATGGCATCACTTTTCCTCTACCGAAGCCTTTCCTGGTAATATTCAATAGAGTCGCTTGGCTGATTACTGAATAACTAAATATATAAAGCGGTGCCAGCGCAAGCATCAACTCCATCGAAGCTGTAGGACAGGTCCGCAACGCCTCCGTCGTGTACACGCATACTAAGCGCTGAAGCTTAGTTAGTGCCGCTCGCACTTTCGAGATGCCCAAGTGACCACTCCATATGTTATCATTGGTCTTATTATCATGATGTACATCTATGTTTCACAGGATCCTTGGGCTACAGTCCCATGATTTTCCTGCTACACGTTTGCAGATCGTGAGAGCTTTTGTTGCTTCGGAAAGGATTACGTCAGCATACCGCTTTCAGCTAAGCTTTGCAGCCAGGGCAAAGCCAAGATTCTTGACTTCGCTGAAGGGCGCGGATCATTGATTTGGTACGCTGTGCTTTTCATATACATCTTACCGGATGGTAAGCTAACAGCTAATGAAAACTCTCGGTTTTGTACAACAGGGATATTTGCACCTTTAAGTGATTAAGAAAATGTGGAGGATATCTCTATTAAAGTCACACTGAAAAGCTCAAGTCGGTTCATGGATGTCAGTTTATTCAATTGCAACTTGTAATTAGTGCTGGTATGTGAAAAAGGAGTCCATTGCATTGTGCCTTCGGCGGAAGGCATCCGACGGTAGCCTGTACTCACTGATAAAATCATTAAAGCAGCAACAGTTTCGATTGAGTTATTCAATGCCGTTTGTGTATCAGATAGAATTACAGAATTAAAAAAATGCAAAAAAAAAAGAAAACAAAAAATACAGTTAATGTGCGGAAAATGTATGTAAACTTCTAGTATGCACAACTTCAACTAAAACTTTTTTTTACGCTACGCTCTTCACTTCCCTTCAAACAATGAATATAACACCTTTTATCCTTTGTTTCCTCATTAAAAATGCAGTGGTTTCATTTTTCACACTTTGACTGCAAGTGGACAGCCAGGGAGAGTGTAGGTGTGAGCACTACTCTGCGTTGACGTCGTAAGTTTGCCTGTGTTGGCGCCATTGTTTGTACCGTTCGTTGCCTGTTATTGCCTACCGTCAGTAGCGTTTAAAAACTCTTCGCTTGTCAACGTGATATATGAGAGTGGATAAATCAATATGTATAGGTATTGGTGGGTGTGTGTGTGTGCGTGTGGATACATGCCTCTGAATAATGCCGCAATGATGCTTGCGAGTATGTACTTAGCACCTTGTCATACACTTCAAGGAAATGAAGGAATGAAAACAATACCTAGTTATAAACTAGAGTCCACACATACACATACACACACTCACACGCATTCACCAGTAGTAGTAGAAGTTCATATGCAGTCGTTTATAGAAAATTATGCAGCAAAAGGCGAGTGAAACGCAAACTTATTGAATTACACAAATAACAGATGTTGGATTGGAAAGTATTGTTCTCGTGCTAGCTATGGTTTAACACAAACGTAATGCACACACACAGACACACATACAAACCCCTTCTACACATTTCCATTCTGTGCCGCTCATTGACTTCATCCTGTGTCACTTTTCTGACTCAACAGTTAAGGGAATTGTAAAACAAGCGAACGAGCGAGCGATCGAGCAACTTATATAAGGGCATCGACATGGCCGTCGACAGAACGAACGTCAAGGCAAACAGACACATGCTCACACGTGTGTGTACTCTAACACTCACCCCTGCTGTTGACAACACGCTCAAGGGGTGTCGTGTGTGCGCCGTTAGATACATATCGATGAGAGCGACGTGTTGAGATGGACCAACACATTCAATCAGCTACACCTAAGCATGTGCAGTGGGTATGCAGATTCGTGTATTTGTATATGTATACAGGCTTGTGTGTGTATGTTCATATCAATTCATCCTTCGTTCAAGAGCTAACAGTAAACACCTCAGTGTTCTTTTTCTTATCGCCTCTATTTTTCAGTTTTGTCAATGGCTATGTGCCTGTGTGTGTGTGCTTGTGAGTGTTGACTTATTGCTGCTGCTGCTGTTGTTACTGCGTTTCACTGCTAAAGGCGATCAATTATCCGTAATTAGCCAAAAATGCCCCTGAAGGCTGTTAATTAGCTGAACAAAGATAATCAGAAGCCAATCAGCTCTTTGGCCAGCTGTGCATTGTTTAGCTGTTGTTCTATAAATTTCGTATGAAAGTAGCTATTAAATATTGACTCCATATGCCGGCGGGCTAGACTTTGTGCGAGTGCATTAACCTAAACGCAGAGCAGTAAAAAGTGGATAAAAAAGAAAAATCGTGTTTTTTTTTGTTATTTTTATTAGCATAAAAATTAGTTGCCTGCATTTACTGTTAACCATTGATTCAATTAATGTGTGAGTAGTAATTCTCCATAAATGAAATTATAGCTTACACTTTTTTTCACTAATTAATTTTGGAAACATAAAACACAAGCAACTATCTGTAATAACTGTGTAAGCATTCTAAACCCCACAACTAAATGAATTTATGAGTTTTTAGGGAGGGGAAAATTGTTGTAGTGCTTTAAAGATACTCAACCATGCAACCATAATTCCAAAGCAGTTATTTTTATTATAAAAAACGAGAAGATGGCAAACGCATACCCAATGCAAAGTATTTAGGATGTAAAACCTCTATTCAGCTGGTTCAGTAAGCAGCTTACAAAAAGCAGCTAATCTACAATTTACCAGGCTTATTTTCGGTAGGTGAGATTAGGTAGGTGGGTGAAATGGTTGAGGTACCACTCTGGTCCTCCCCAAATAGCACTAAAGCGCCGTTTTGATACCATTCTGAGATCTCCAATATCTACAGCCAGGCAGAGCTGTTGATGTAATGGAGAAGGTTGATAAGATTTTGGTTAGCGTACTTCCCCAAACTGCCGAAGAATGGAGCATCCAGTGACCTTAATCGTCTAACTGCCAAGCCCGGATACTTACAGAGAAAGTGCTCAACAATCTCCTTCTCTGAAAGATCCCCACATCTTCTGCAATGGGGGTTAAATTGTAAACCTAGCATTTCTGCGTGCGTGCCGATTCTACAATGACCGGTAAGGACTGGTACGAGTTTGGAAATTGAATGACGTGAATTTCCCAGCACTTTCTGAGACCTCCGTCTATTGCACTGGTGCCACAGGGTTTTCGAAATAGCACATGTAGAAATGGGGCTCACAGATTTTCTGCGCTTTCCGTTCCGCAATTCACCTTAACAACAGTCAGTGGGATGCCGATGACTAGTTAGGAAGTCTGTGAGATAAATTCGGTCCAATTCCTGTCAAGGGCATCAGCAATTTCATTTCCCTCTGTATTCCTATGTCGTGAAACCCAGATCAAAGAAATGTTACCTGCACACTCAACAAATTTGATTTCCTCCTTACAGGATTTCACTAATTTGGATCTGCACCATGGCGTCGTCAGAGCCTTGATCGCGGCTTGACTATAGGAAAAAATGTTAATATTTCCCTCACTCCCATGTTTCCCAAGCATTTTGCATGCCTGCTGGATTGCAAAGACTTCTGCCTGAAAAACACTACCAGTATTCAGAAATTTTAAGTAAATATATAAATTGGCAGATTTAGAGAAAAACACCTGCTTCGACTAACGATTCCATCTTGCAGCCGTCAGCAATGACAGAGGCACCAGCTTCGGTGCAGATTTGCCCCTCGTTCCAATACTGCCTAGTTGAAAATATTGCCCTGGCACTAGCCTCAAACTCCAGGTTACTACATGTTTGATAATCCTAGAAAGAACCACAGTCATGAACGTCTTTTCAACTTCCGATTATTTTCGAAAATTAAGTGCTCGTTAAAAACAGTTTCGCTTTCTCAACTGTTGATCAGTCGTACGGATTACCAATTTGAATTAGAGCTTACATCATCTTGGGTTGCGGGTAGTAGTTTCTAAAATAATTTGCAAAATGTTTTCCAAACAAAAAGTTGATATTTTATTATGTGCCCAATAATGAAAACAATTGTTTTTCAAACATATAAAATATTTCAAACATTCAACAATACATTTCAGCAAACGCTTGGAGCTAATGTCAAAGCACTTTTGCCACTCAGAAGTGGATACCTTCAAAAGGAGCTGCTTAGAGACTTCAACAGCTTCTTCAGGCATTGAAAAATATTGACTTCGCATTTTATTTTTGATGTTCGGGAACGAAAAAAAAATCAGAAAATCAGTAGGTACCTGTTTAGGCCACACCCTGAAGTCGATTAAATGTTTAGCCACCCTAATGTTAACCCTTTCGCTACATCTTTTTATTGCGCCATCCAAAAAATCCAAATAAATTTTTTTTTTGTTAAGTGCTTTTTTTTCAAATGTTTTGTATGGTAAAGAAAACAGTTTATTTTTGGTTTTTGCATAAAGGTTCGTACATTTATTAAAATTTGGTTTGACATCAAAATTTCAATTTATTTATAAATCAAGATTTCTAAACTAAAGTTCCAACAATAACAAAATATTTAAAATAAAAAAATCCATTCAATACTATAAATATACACATACATACATATTAAAAAGTAAACAAGGATATAAACTAAAAACATAAAATATTAGCATAAAAAGTATTATAGAAAACTATAGCTATAAAAATTACTTAAAATAATACAAAGGAAAGAAGTATCTTACCAAGAATTTAGTCGCTGCAGTGATAATCCTTAAAGCAATCGCCATCTCCGTTGGGTAGACACAAGTGAACCGAACACTTTGAACATTTGTATCTGGAAAATCCTGAACATCCTTTTTTTGCATCTGTTTTTTTTCTCAGTGTACTCCACCCAATGTTGATTTCCATCATATCGGACAGAAACTGATGGTGCTGTTTCATATCTCTTTCGAGAAGTTGATGGGCTGTCGATGTTTTCATTCAAAGAGACTTTAAGCCGTCCACGTTTGCGAGAAAATGCGTCCTTATGCAATTTATGCATTGCGTCCATCAGCAATGTCGTTGCGGAACTCAAGCAGATCCATGTGTTTCTGCTTTTGGCCTTTATTATTATCCTCATGATCCTTCCTGTACTCCAGCCATGAGTTGCATATGGCCAGGTCAATAAAGTGGTCAAATATTTTAAGTGTCCATTTTCTTGATCGTATCGATATTCTATACAATGAAAGAAGGAAGTCTATTTTATCAACTCCTCCCATATTCTTGTTGTACACAGCCACAATGTAGGGCTGAGTTATTTCAACTTCCGTCTTTTTTTCAACTAAAAATCTTCGCACATTTTTAAGCGGCTCTTCGCCATATATTGATGAAATCAATTGGACAACACCTCGATCAAGCCATCTTATGACATAAAGATTGTCCTCCCTTTCGATGCGGTAATCAAAACTACCTCTACCTTCCTTTTTTAGTTCCTTTTCAGATTGCAAAGGCACTTTACTACACCTATTTCCTCTAACTGTACCCGTAGCCCAAATATATTACCTTTTTTCTGTAAGTACAGTATCAAATTAAGTGTAGCAAACTAGTTGTCAAAAAATACAATAGCTTCAAGTTTTTGTTTTCGGGAATAGTTCTTGTGAGATGAACTACAATATCGGAGCAAAGCCCTAGTTTTGGTCCAGAAATAACGGTATTTTTTCCTTGATATGTTTCAAAGTCATACATCATGCCATTTGAACTACATAGACAAAATAATTTAATTCCCCATTTTATTGGCTTTTTAGGCATGTATTGTCTAAGGACAGTCTTTCCTTTGAAAGGTACCATCATTTCATCCACACAAAGATTCTCTTTGGGGGTAGTATACAACTTTTTAGTAAAGATATTTATTAATGGACGAATCCTGAAAAGTTTGTCATTGCCCGGATCACTTGTTGTGAACTTCAAGTTGTTTCGCAAGGAATGAAATCTATTCTTTGTCATATTTTGACGAAATGCCGGAATATCTGTGGGCGCTGTCCAGTACATAGACAATCTGGGATAACCAATTGTCCCAATCATAACCTCCAAAGCAAGAAACTTAAAAAATTCTTCTTTCGTTACGTTAAATGATCGACCGTCTTTTAAAAGAGAGGCTTGGTTTGTCGCCTGCACTACTTCTTCAAAAAATTCTACAGTAAAATACTCCAAAAAGTACTGTACTGGAAGTTTTACAGCGTTACTTGAATAACACTCAGAAAACTCAGCTTGAGGAGGAGCCCACGAAGTCTTTTTCCATCGAAATTCATTAACTTTTTTTGGTTGATAGTTCGAAGTACCAGCTTCTGAGCTAGAGTCATTTTCATCCAAAACTAGTTCGTCATTACATTCCCCGTTGATATTTGTAATGCTTATATCATACGGACCTTGAAGACTAAGCTCCTCCATCATAAAAGTTTCATTATTGTCAAATGCCTCAAATAAATCCTCTAATATTTCTTCCGATTCCTAATTCTCAAAGTCTGAGAGATCTGAGTCCTCGAAATTCTCCAAAATCTTTTCACTGTCGCTAATTTTTCTTGTCATATTTGAAAATAATATTCCGCAAACAACAACACGTATCTCTGCTACCAGTTTCAATCGCAAATAAACTTCTTCTGCAATCTAATGCAAGTTAACACCTTACGAGAAATTTGTTGCCATATGGCAACAAGCTTAGTTTTAAAAATTAGCACAGCTTATAAAGCTGCGAGCGAAAAAATATTTATATGCCAAATGACAGATTGAACATTTTTCTATATACTTTATTCAAAAATTGTTGAAAACATTTGCCCAAAATGCCTCAAAAATCTAAAAATGCAAAATACAAATTTCAGAGTGAAGTGCTATATGCCAAAAGGCTTTCTTTAAAAATGCTGTGTTAACCATTAAACTTCGAAAGGGTTAACTGCGCCTACCGTTCCGACTGTTGCAAACCACCGTTCCAGTCGCTGCAACGTTAAGGCCGTTAACCAGGCATTTCCCCGCCGAACAGTTAAAACGTTTACCGTGTTAAACGCTGTTCGGCGACGTTACTTTCGCCTTAATTTTAAATTTCATTTTCACTGCGATTTTTCTAACCCAAGGATCAGGACGTGTCAGCCGACCAAGGTAACTACAATTACAACCATTATATCTATTGTATAATATTAAAACATTTCATGCATGCATATATTGTATGATATTGATATATTCATATCTACATACATGCAAATATTAATAAATAATGAAAACTGATAATAACTCGAAATTGACACGCCTCTTTATTTTCTTTTTCTTTAAAATATATCATCGGAGCGACCGTGAAGGCCCCACATTTTTAAACCTCTCACCTGCGTCGCCCTCCGATGATAACATGGTCCTTCGAGCCGGATATATTGCAAAATAAATTAACAAGCAATTTTTGAACCAGAGCACCTACACACCAGTACCAGGCACCAATTAGCACTCACTCAACAAAGCAACAGTACCAAGGCAACGGAATCACCTATCAAACCAAAGGAAAACGGCAGTGGTCAAAACAAGGTACGTGGAATTTATTGCACACATTTTTTTTGGTGAGAAAAAAATTAATAAATAAATAAAAAAGAGGTCAACGATTCCGTCTGTCTGCAAACAGACGATTATTTTATAGGTACGCGCGGCAGTTATTTTAAATTGCTTACCAGCTGTAAGGCGGATGACCCATTAGTTTAATGTTTTGATGGCTCAAAAACTCTCCTGTGTTGGTTGTATACCATTAAGAATTGACTGTTTTAAGTTTCTCTAGTGGTACAGTTGCGCCATGAGCAGATTTTCTGAAAAAGTGGCTGCTAATTGCTTAAGGTGCTTCTTCCGCGAACAGCTTTTGCTAGATTATGCCCGTCGTGGAACACCCATACCGTTGATAGCTGTTTTGTTTTCGGATTATTTGCAAGTTATAACCTGTGACTATATCATAGACGCGCCTTGAACCACCGCGGCTGAATTTCTGAGAAATTGTTCAATTATCCAGTTTCCCACGAGTACAAAACTTCTTGACGACCAAATGTTAATGCAATATTGAAAGTACGCTGGTCCCACTAATGCAATTAATCAGAAATGATTTAAATGGTATAATCGATACATTTCTGTTATCGTTTTGCCTTTCCGCTAGAACAGCACCATCTGCTTTAATATTTTATAACCTTTTTTTAAATTTATTTTCATCGAAAACTACGCAAAGCAAACAGAGTTTTCTGTGATTGTTGACTTTATAGTTTTTAGAAAGCTGATATTGAAAGTTTGGCCGATTCTATTTTGCAGGACTACCGCATTCATGGGCGAATATGATGCATTTTGTTATTTAATGTCCATTGTAGTAGACATTCTTGGTTTCCTGCAACTGATTTGTTCATAAGCCTTCTCTGTCTGACAGTCACCAAAATGTATGGGTGAATTTTTTGATCTAATAACAACAAAATCTAAGGCGGTTATTGCTTCTTTCCACATATTTTAGCAAGTTATTGAGTGTCATTTGCCTATGTTGTTTCATACGTTTTTCCATGTCAAAAATTTAAGATTTTGTTTATTTATTTATCAAATTTGAATGCTCCATAAAACTCTGGCCACACCTGCTATAAAGCGCTGATACTAAATGATTCAGACATCTTGAAAGAAATACCTTTCTTCAACAATTCAAGGCAAAAAGTTGCTTCGTTAAAGGAGCAAAAACGAGTAGGGGGATGCGTACACGCCTACTATTACATGGGAATTGAGTACACCAGATGACTTTCTTTATTAAGGAAAAAGTACTACACGCCTTAAAAAACAGTTTCTCCACCTCTAAGGGAGCATGTGGATTAAATATTTACACACATTCAGATACATATGTATATTTTTAATGCTTGTATGAGTGCTTGGTCTTGTTTTCTGGTTGGTGCTTCTCCCACAAAAACAACTACATTTTTGACTCCTCATTTTACATACTTGACAAGGGATTGGCAGAGTGGGAGATGCAATAACAGACACCTCAAAGGGAAAAATTTTTACCAGCTGTGAAAAAGATGTTCGTTTTTATATTGGAGGAATTCATATATGGATGTGCGAGTATATGTTCTTATGTATGCACTAGTATATAAGTACAACAGGACAATATGTGCACCTCTGTAGATATTAACAAAAATTAGAATTTTACTAATGTGAAAATAGTGTAAATATGTGTGAAGTTTTCGGTAGTACTAAAATATATGATTTTTGATATGACAACAAAGGTATTTACAGTAAAAGAGAAACAAACACACTTTCGAATTTACTTTCCTAAAATTCTTTGCTTTACTAGATTATCGGTAAATTTTCGGTATTAAATTTAATCATTCCTGACCACTGCCTTAGATATACTAGAGGTGGAAAGACCTATCTGTCTCTAGATCTCGTCCCTGCTTGGCTGTAGGGAAGTTAATGCGGTCGCAAGAGGAGCTTAGTGACTTTAGTTCGTTTACAGGGGGGTGTCCTTTCGCCTCCACTTTGGCGCGTTGCTATTAACGAAGTTCTGATAATGCTAAATAAGGGTGGGGTTCAGGTAGTAGTATATGACTTCGTTCTGATGGTATCGGGACCGTTTCCCTCAGTCATGGCTGTACTCAGTCGCTGGGCTGCCACTACAGCTACACATTGAAATTCGAATAAAGCAGGCCAGTATAGCCTTCTACTCCTGCAAATCTTTGTTCGGTAAGAAATGGGGACTCAAGCCACAGGTCGTGCTGTCGGTGTACAACGCAGTCGTTTTGCCAATTATATGCATGCATGCATGTATGCATGCGTGGTTTGGTGGAAGCTCTTCGGAAGGGCTATAATATCATTAAGCTGGGGAGGGTGCAAAGGACTGCATACATTGGCATCACCGGAGCATGTAAAACTTGCCCCAGTGCTGCCCTGAATATCCTTTTGCACTTACCTCCCATCGAATTTTCCGTCATTTCCATCGCAGCTCAAAGTGCAATCAAGTTAAAGGAGATTGGCTTCTGGAGGCAATTTCTCAAGGGACATGGTAGCTTTTGAGGGTAGTTAACCACGTATTTCTCCGAACTTCGAACAGATCTCTCTATCCAAATAGGCAGGATTGGATCGAGGGGAAAATCTGCACCGAAGCTTGCACCTCTGTCTTCACTGACGGTTCCAAGATGGAATCGGGAGTCGGAGCAGGTGTTTTCTCTAAATCTAATTTATCTATCTCCTTTAAACTGCCGAACACTGCAAGTGTTTTTCAAGTAGAAGTCTTTGCGATCCTGCAGGCATGCAAAATGCTTAGGGAACGCGGGAGCGAGGGAGACATTAACATTTTCTCTGATAGTCAAGCCGCGATTAAGGCTCTGACGACGCCATGGTGTAGAACGAAATTAGTAAACTTCTGTAAGGAGGAGATCAAAACTCTTGGTGTGCAGGTGACATTTCTCCGATGTGTGTTCCAGGACATAGGAACATAGAGGGAAATGAAATTGATGATGAGCTTGCCAGCAAGTTGACTGTATTGGCCTCAAAGACCTCCTACCCGGTCATCGGCATCCCCTTGACAGTTGTTAAAGGGGAGCTGCACAAATTATTTCTGAGGAAAGCACAGAAAAGGTGCAGCTCCATTTCTTCATGTGCTAATTTGAAAAGCCTTTGGCCCCAATACGATATACGAAGGACTCAGAAAGTCCTGGTGACTTCTTGTCATTCAATTTCCAAACTCTAGCTGCATTAACTGGTCACTGGACGATCAGCACACACGCGGAAAAGCTAGTGTTACCATATAACCCCCATTCCAGAAGCTGTAGGGACCTCTCAGAGAAGGAGACTGTAGAGCATTTTCTCCTTAAATGTCCAGGTTTGACAGATGGTTGACTTAAGTAACTTGGAGCTCCCTTCTTCGACAGCCTGGGGCAGTGCGCCAACCTAAGTCCCATCAATCTCCTCCATTATATATACAGCTCTGGCTGGCTGTAGATATCTGCCTGTTAGAGGTCTCATAATGGTATCAAAACTGCGCCTTAGTGCTACTTGAGGAGTGCCAGACCGGCACTTCAACAATTTCACCTACTTACCTACCTTAATGGTTCCTTCCCAAAAACAGTTTCACATTGGTAGGTTACTAGCTTGGAGATAGGAAGTCTATCTGCACCCCAAGCAGGTGCTTGTTGTGTTCCACGGGTGGTATTTTATTTCGTACTTACCTTGCATATCTACAGGGTATTCCCCGATCCGCCACCTGGCTACGCGTTCGATGGAAGACAACCAACTCCGCGCGATAAGCAATTAAAGCAGATACACAATCAGTTTCTCAGGTACCTAGTGCAAATGGCATCTGCTTACTCAGGAAAACCTTCAAGGTACTGGCCTCAAGATCCACGCTAGACAAACGAAAGCACTGCAACTCAATGAGCTAATTTCAGAACCATTTGCAGGGGGCGCACAACAATATGCAAGTGTAAAGAAATTTTGCTACCTTAACTGCATGGTAATCCTCGAAGGCAGCTCTAAGGTAGTTGATGAGTGTAGGACTAGCAAAGCTATTTCAACATCTTCGCGCCTTTGTGGCAAAATAACAACATCAGCCTTCATACCAAATTGCGCATATTTAAGACTAATCTCAAACAATCATATATGAGATATGGTTGCACAACATGGAAAGTAACCGTCGAATCATGAGACATCTGTAAACGTTTGCCACCCGCTGCCTGCACCATATTGTGCGATCCAACTCGGATCTGCTAAAAAAGCTAACTAGCCAGACGTGGCGACTGAAATTCGAAAAAGGAAGTGTCAATGGTTACGACACAGGCTTGGAAGAAGTTATGACAATGTTGCTAAGCAGGCCCTGCAACAAGCTGGCCGAAGAGTGAGTAGGTCACGTACCACCTGGAGACAATAAATATAAGCTGGAATGAACTCTCTGGTATTACGTGGAATGAACTGGGAAATATAGCGCAAAACCGTGTCCGTTGGCGAAGAGGAGTAGTTGAAGCCTTAAGCTCCAATAGGAGTTAAAGGAAAATAATAATAATAATAATAAAATAATATCAGCAAACTCCACACTTGCCTTGCCGTTGAGCGCACTATAAATTCAATTCACACACTCACGCATAATTGTCTGACGAATTGTTAAAACAAAGCGGGGGAAATGGTTTTTTACATTTTCAATGGTATGAAAAAAATTGTTGATTCACTAAAATTAATTTCTTTTTTAATTCGGACTTCAAAAGATCCAAAGAAGGGGAACAAATGAGGAGATCACAAGAACGCGAAATTGTTGTCTCAAAGTCTCGATCGGTAGCCGAGGTGTGTGACTAATTGTTCTCTCCTACTGGAACCAGAAATGTTCAAGACTAAATTCAGTATCTTGCGCAAAAAAAAAAACAAAACTTGTTCAGCAACTGCTTGTAGCACTCACCAGTTTTTGTAATGCTGAAAGTATCTTTTCCCAGCAAATGTCGCACCAAACAGCCACTTTGAAGAGTTGTAATGACTTATCGTGCATTTCGTATAAATTCACTATGTAGCAGAATAAAAATCGTATCTATTAATAAAAACACATGAGGGAAAATATGCTTCGTCACCCAGTAAGGTTTTGGATACGAAATCATCCTCTGCTTGCAACAGGTTAAACGTAACGTGGGAGTTAGTTGCCCTCGCTTGACGTCCAGCAAACAGCAGCTGGCGAACGTTTTGCACTTTGTATTGGTACTCATTCAGCTCTTTCACCAAAAGTAGAGGCAGCGAACAGGAACTATGCCGTCAGGATGAGACCTTAACACACTAAATGTTGTAATACTTTGTCAAATGCTTCAGTTACGTCGATGTATACAAGTCATCGGTAATTTTGTGAACCTTTCTAAGAACTTGCAAGGTTGTTGAATGATTTCGTCTGAATCCAAATTGGTGTTGGGGTGTGAGCTCCGTGATTGTCATGCTTGTCATAATCGCTAGTGCAGCTTTTTGTTTAATTTTGGGGTCGCCTTCATTTCAGCTACTTTTCAGGTGCTAAGGAAATATTAGTTTGGAGAAAAAGAGATCCATTATTTCTTCATTAGTGATCAATATCTCGTCAAGTAGGCGGGTTAATGGGAAAGTGATGTGAATAACATAGACACTCCTCTCCAAACGACGACTTTCACACACTGGCGCATATGATACTTGTTTTTGCTAACGAGGTTCTGTCGACCGAGTCAAGGCGGCATAACCTTGTCGACTAGGGCGGGTCGATTTAAAAATCGCTCATTGCTCTGTGAAAATCGTATTCTAGGGATCAAAATAAGAAACTTTGCCGAAGGAACCATACCTCTAATAGGAATTCTGATGTCCCCCAATTTGGGTCGAACGAAAAATCCCACTTTGACTCATTTAGAGTGCTCCAATCGAGTCCAAATGTATGACCGACCCCCACTAACTTTGGACGGCCGATCCACCCATGCCAGTGGTACACCCCCTGGAACTCCCTTGGGTCGTTCCCCATACAATAATTTCAAAATATCACCATTTTTGGCCTTTACATGAGAAAAGAAACTAAAAAGATCGACCCAAATTGGGGGACATCAGAATTCGTTTTAGAGGTATGGTTCCTTCGGCAAAGTTTCTTATTTTGATCCCTAGAATATGATTTTCACAGAGCAAAGGGCGATTTTTTTGCCTCCCCACAAATGGACCCAGCCTATTGTCGACACTTCAAGCTAGGTTGTTGAGGTACCCGTACTAAGAGCTGGTAGTGCTTAAATAACCAGTCTACAACCGTCCTCGCCGATACTCAGGTAAGTTTGGTTATATTAAGTGCCTTCCATGGTATGTAGACTCTGCCGTGACTGACCTTCCGTGCCTACACGTGGGAAAAAAACGCGATGGCAGAAATAAATAATAATAATAAAAACAAACAAAAGACGGAGAGTGTGATGCGCACGATCTGTTTGCTTCCAGCCAGGACACGATCGCCGATCCATGCACGTCGAGCGGAGCATGTCACAGCAATCCTCTTCTCAAATCAAGCCTACTTCAGCCAGCCGCTCAGACCAGCTCTGATAAAGTAGTCAAGGTGGCCTCTGGAAAGGGTCTCAAGGCGGCCTCTGGAAAGGCTGCCAAAGCAAACTCTGGCAAGTATACCTTCGCGACCATAGTGAAGGTTACCGAAGAGAAAAATAAAAAATCGTCCGGTGTCCCGCTCAAGGCACGTTGAGAGCCAAGTTCATTCTGACAAAGATTGTCAAACATGAACAGGCTGGTAAAGCGAACGAGCGGGACATCGAGGACCATGCTAAGAGCGTGGCCACGAACAAAGAGTATGGAGTCGCAGTCGCATCTAAGCTGAACCAGTCACAACAACAGCCTAAATAATATTCACAGGACGTGAGTTGTCGCGAAGCCAAGATGAGCAAAAACGTTTCAACCCAGGGTGCTAAAACTAATCCCTGCGTCAAAGATTCCTATGCGACCATGAGGCCGAATTAGGTTGTCAAGGTAACATTTCATTCCGTTGTGAGCTACCGGATGTTAACAATGGAAGTCAACAAAGAGAAAATTCGCTACATTTTACAGTTTTTCATTGATAAGGGCGAAAATGCAAGTCCGCCCGCAGAAATTGTGAAAGGTGGCTATGGTGCCAATACTGCAACAGTTAATTACATCCGGTTTTGGTTTCGTCGATTCCGTTCAGGCATTTTTTGGGGTTAAATAATATTTCGATTATGTCGATAAAATCACAGAAATAATCGAGGTTCACAGTTCATCGTAGCATCGCCCAGGAGCTAAAGATCCACCGTAAAGCATTTGCATTAAAATTTTTTTCAAAAATAGTGGATTTATTTTTCCTCAAACTAACATATTGAGTTTTCTTACTACACTAACAGAAAGCTGTAGATGGAATTAAATTTTTCCCCACACAAAATATGTATACTTGTACAATAAATTGCTATCGCTCCTTACCACTATTTTGGCAGCTAATTTTCAATATAACACAAAATAGCACAAAAACAAACACCACTACTAAATGTTTCCTCCTCTCATCTTCATACGTGGCTTAGTGTGTTTACCATTTTATGAGCCTCCAGCATTGCTACTATTAAAATCTGTAAATTCACACGCAATGCTGCCAACTAATCGCCACCGTCACTGAGTCAATTGACTATCTGTCAACCGCCGCACTGCTTGCTCATTAACGCCCAAAAACTTCTAATCTAGCAGTCAAATCCCTGTTTGTTGATCGGACCCATGAATACTTGGTGCTTAATTCAGCCGAGCACATACCATACATAAAGCCATTTTATACTTACAGGCGCATTCACACATCTGTATTGAGCATATGGGGGAAATCCCGGGGGTGCATTAGTCCATTTGTCTGCTTTGTCGCAGCTGGAACATCTGCGTTGCAGGAATCGCCCAAAAGCTAAATCCATGCATCATTTGTGATTTTGCTATTGCGCCTGCGTCTGTTTTTCAGCGGTTATACAAGTATATACATATACATGAGTATATGTACGTGTATTTGTATGTATGCGCTTGATTGCCTGGTTGATAAGGCAGCTATGAGTGCACGTGGAGTTACAGTGAATTGCGATAAAATCTCGTGAGATTCGGCTTTGCCTCATCACGCAACCCGAATTGATAAGTTAAATTATTGCGAATGAGATAAAATTCAAGGCGCTTATAGTAATGTCACTCTCATGCAATATATTTGAATTTAAATTCATTTGAAGGCTTTGTTTTCATTCGCGAGAAATGTTTATCGGTGGGAAAATTTCATTATGTAGAGATTTAAGCTACTGCAATTGGTTTCTAATGCCGAATCGAATAATTGAATAAGTAGAAAAAATGCAGCAGTGAGGCTTTAGTTATAATAAAGAATTAATTACAGTTATTCCATTGACTCTTTATTTTTGAAGAAAAAAGGCGAATTCTTAGTTTTGCCAGGCATTTTTTACGATTCTGAAGCCATTTAACCGCATAAAAAAATTTTTCGCTGCCTGCCTCTATATTGCATGTTGATGGGTGTTTAGTTTCCGAGCAATTTCATGACTATTTAACTGGTATTCGAATTTTCGCCAACTACTCGAGGATTAATGATATGTACATTAGCAGACGACACAGTTTTAATGTCAGCTAACAAAATAGTGATAATTTCATTCTTTTACGAAAATCTGCCCTGAACCTTTTTTTCTTAAAAAATTATGCTCTAGAAATTAACTAAATTCCAAATTTAAAACTTGTGAAAGCTGATCAATAAATTTACATTTAGTTTCTGAGATATTGGAGTCCGAAGTTGGTGGTCGAAAAATCGACCAGCTGCCGAAAATGGGTTAAGCAACATCTACTGTACTTTTTTTTTTTTAGTATTTTACATTGCGACTAGTTACAAAGAAAAATTTTATTAACTAACGAGCAATTTGAAAATAAGGTACATACAACAATTAACGCTAAGGTGTGGTTAGTACATTAAGTCTTTGGGCTTTCTGAGTTGCAGTCTTCTTCTCCAATTAGCTGGATTAGCGAGAATAGTGGCCTCCCTATTAACGTGGTTTCTTAACCTTTCATCATGGGCTTTTGCTATCCTTTTTATTGTGTCTGCTACCGAGTCAATATTTAGGTCGTGTTCAAGATCGGAGCTACGGATATACCACGGAGCACCGACTGCACATTTAATAATTTTATTTTGGAGCTTTTGTATGAATTGAATGTTACTTTGTCTGGAGCCCCATAACTGTGCGCCGTAGGACCATACAGGCTTAAGAATTTGTTTGTATACGTTCATTTTATTATTGGTGGATAGTGCTGATTTCTTTCCCATAAGCCAAGACATATTTCTGTATTTTAATTCCATTTCTTCTTTCTTTTTCTTTACATGGGCTTTCCATCTTAGCTTGGCGTCTAGAGTCATGCCCAGATACTTTGCAGTATTTGAGTATGGAATCTGTCTACTAGGCCGGGTCGATTTGTGGGGAGGCAAAAAAATCGCCCATTGCTCTGTGAAAATCATATTCTAGGGATCAAAGTAAGAAACTTTGCCGAAGGAACCATACCTCTAAAACGAATTCTGATGTCCCCCAATTTGGGTCGAACTTTTTAGTTTCTTTTCTCATGTAAAGGCCAAAAATTGTGATATTTTGAAATGATTGTATGGGGAACCCCCCAGGAGAGTTCCAGGGGGTGTGCCACTGGCATGGGTGGATCGGCCGTCCAAAGTTAGTGGGGGTCGGTCATACATTTGGACTCGATTGGAGCACTCTAAATGAGTCAAAGTGGGATTTTTCGTTCGACCCAAATTGGGGGACATCAGAATTCGTTTTAGAGGTATGGTTCCTTCGGCAAAGTTTCTTATTTTGATCCCTAGAATACGATTTTCACAGAGCAATGAGCGATTTTTAAATCGACCTGCCCTGCTGTCTACCATTTAAATATATTGGAACATATTTGATTTTGTTTTGGGTGAAATTTATTTGCACAGACTTGCTTTCATTTAATTTAATATGCCATTTATTGGGGCAGTCATATATTTCATTAATGGCTAATTGTAATTGTGATGTCGATGTGTTTTCCGTGTTTCCTATCGAACGAATAGCTGTATCGTCGGCAAAAGTGGCTGTTACGCAGTTTGAATTGCATGGAAGATCGCATGTAAAGAGCAAATACAATAAAGGGCCAAGTACGCTTCCCTGGGGAGCCCCTGCTTTGATTGTTTTGAGACATGAATATGAATCTTCTTGTTTTACTCTGAAGTAACGGTCGGATAAATACGAATGTAGGATGGTGGAGTACTGCTTGGGTTGGGCTGCATAAAATTAGAATAAGAAAATACTGCAAGCCGATCGTGGAATAATTAACTGCGAGTAGACGTGTGAAGCAGACTAGTAAAACAAAGAGGTGAGAATGTGCACTGATGCCAGTCAGTCATCTTTTACTAAGATGCCACATAATACATGCAAACTGAAATACACATTCGTTCTTGCTGTGAATTATTTCTTTTCAGGTATGAATATTTTTTCCTTATGCAATAATGAATATAAGATAATAAGGGTGAAGTTCTGAAATTTTCGAAAAAAATTAGAAATTTTTTAAAATTTTTTGCCACTTTTATTAAAAAAAAGAAACAAAAATTTTAACATGCGCTCAGTTTCGGTGATAATCAGAAATCTCGACCCCTGACTTTTAGTATGTCATATACAGCGACCACTAACAGTGAAAGTCAACATTCGAATGTTCCCACCACCTTTTCCGCTGTTATTCAAATAGCCACCCACTGTTCATGTTCCACAAAATGTTGACTCAACAACTTTGTTGCTACAACCACAAATGTATACCAATAAAAAGGGTGCGCACCCCAAACGCACAAACGTGCTGCCGAACAAAAATGTTGTAGTGAGTGCTGGTTGCATGCAACACGCCAGTGAAGTGTGCGCATTGCCTGCCGCAGTAGAACGAAGTTGATGCTGGTCATGTGTTGTGAGCGGGAAATTAAGGAAAAACAGTGAAAATCGAGAAAAACGAGTAGGGCAAACACGAAGTAAACATTGAACATCGCCCTCGTCACGCACAGTGCGTTCGGCGTTAACATCGTCAGCGCCGACGTAGTTGTCGTTGCTGTAGTCGGGCGTAATGTTGCTGCTCGCTAGCACTGTTAGGGCAATATATGCTGTTGTTGGTTGCTGCTGTCGTTGCCATAGATATGCCAATGCAGCTGCTGTTGCTGTTGCCATTGTTGTTTTCATTTTCGTTCACATTCGCTTAACTTCTGCTTTCAGTTCTGCTCTGCTACTGCCACTGCTGCTGTTACTGCTGCTGCTACTGCTGCCATCATCGCGCAGCTGTTCGTCGTGTCGTGTGGGCGCTCCGCCGAATGTGCATACATATGTATGTACCGAATAGTTGATATCACAAAAAGTATCTGCTGGGAGATTCGTGCATCTCAGTTGATATTCGTGGCTCGTCTCAGTTACAACATACGTGTGCGGCACGGTGGCACGGTAGTTTTGAAATCGACAGCGGAACATTTAACGTTCGTGATATTGTATTATGCGCGCCGTGCGGTGCGGTGAGGTGTAGTGCGCGATAATTGGAACGTTTAAAGCCAACAAAAAAATTAATTTAATTTTACATACCCGGCTGCTGTGTGGCATAATGATGACGAGGCCATATGCGAAATAGCAGTTCATGCAGAAATAATTGTCAAATGTCAACATGAGCTCCTCGAGCTCGACAATAATATTCGCGTTACTGTAGGATTTCTTAAAGTTCACAACATACGAAACATGCGTGCAGCAGTGAAAGCCTCAATTGGATAATAGCAAAAGCGAAATCTAAAGAAGTAGAAGCAACATTCAAAGCTTCACGCTAAATAGTCGAAATTCGTGGTAGCCAAAGGCTCACAGGTCAACCAAGTGCGTGTAAATTGTGTGGTGCCCATGACGGTGTGTTTGTGTGCCTGTTTGCAAGTGTGTTCGATGATGATGCAGGAGCTGTAGCGGCGCGTAGTTTTCGCCTTCTTCGCCTCCGCCTCCGTTTCCGCGTTCGTTGTGTGCGTGCGCGTTTGCCGTTTGCGTAAAAATAAACACGCGCTAAAGTATCTGAAAGTTGTACGCACAAGTTAGCTTTGGCATCTTGTGAAATGAATTTGGGCCACTCGAGGAGAAAATAGTGCCCAGAGCAGAAAATCTACAAAAAAATAAAAACAAAAATAAGAAAGAAGAAAATAAAAAATAAAAATAAGAAACCAAAAACGATTTGTCACAAAGCTGAGGAACATAATAACAAAAGCAGTGGCAACGGCGTAGTGTGTGTGATTTGAACTACAACAGAGGCGAATAGGCCAGAGTAGAGCAGAAAATCAAAATTAAAGTCAAAAAGTTTGATCCATAAAGAAAACAAGATTATGATAAGCGACATGCGAATATGTATTTAGAAGCAAAAAAAGAAAAAATAAATAAATAAAGGTTATAAGAAGAAGAATTAAGTAGAAAAAGTTCGAATACCCCACTCACTTTGGATATGTGATGTTTACAACCTTTCCAATAACGGGCCAAAAATACAAGCGTAAACATAAATAAGCACAAATACACTCACATATGTATGTACACCTACATGTGTATATATGTATAAGTATATGTAAGTCAAGCACAGTGCGCCTCCTCGGCTCCTAAATGTTTTAGTGACTCCAAATAAGCAGAGATAAAGTGGAAAGTAAACGTGGATATATATACATACATCCCTACGTAAACAACCTTCCTTGCATACACTCAACTGCATACTGCAAATCATAGTGCAAAATTGCCCAAATTTCGGGTGTGTATGTGTGCGCGCTTGCTTTTGGCCCCAAAGGTGGCGACCCATTTACCACAATTCTTTGCCGCTGACCGATTTCCGGTGCCGCATAATAAATAAATACATACACACACATACATATGCCTGTGTGCGCTTAAGTTCGTATTTGGTATGTGTGTTGTGCACCAAAATCATTAATTTTCGTTATCCCAAAACCAAAATAAAGCAAATAAAAATAAAAGTAAAAAAGCTTGCCGAGCAAGAAAACAAGTGAACGGCGCTTGGCATTTGTCAGCTTCAATAAAATTCGCATTAAAATTTGAGTGCAACGTTGCAGTAACAATATGATGGTGTTGTCATCCAGCAGGCAGCACTAGCCCCACTAACCGAATGCCTTCATGCAACAATTTCAATTTATCACAATTTGTGCGTAAGTGCTCGTGAACGCTAAGCGATTAGTGAGTGACCAACTGGCTAAATATTATACATACCTACATACATATGCACATATGTGGCAAGGAATCAGGCAAATTTGTCGAGTGACCCAACAGAAGTGTAACTAATAGCATACATACATACATGCATACATACATGTGTATATATGTAAATCATACGAAAATAATAACAAATTTATTGGGAGCCGCTTGGTGTACAGTGAATTGGTGAGTGTTATTTTGTAATTTACCGTTATGGTACCTACATGGAAATGGAAGAACATGAATTAGCGGAATTTAAATGGGTCTACACGTGGTTGCGTGCAAAATGCAATGTTTAGTTACACATACAGTGTAGTGTACTCTCCCATAAGCGGACACCTAAAGGTCTGAAAATTTTGTTCGCTTATGGGAAGTGTCCGCTTATGAGAAAAGTTTAAAAAAAGTTCATAATCTATTATGAGAGGATTAACGTGTTATGGGAGGGTTGTCCGCTCAAGAGAAAAAAGTTTTAAAAATTCTTAGGAATTTGTGGTATGTACTGAAAATAGTGTCCGTTAATGAGAGGTGCCCGCTTAAGAGAGGTGTCCGCTAGGAGAGAGTACACTTTACACTGCGTTAAATAACTATAGCACAAGAACATATATGTTATTGCTGCTTATTTGATTTAATTAATTCATCACGAAATTATAGTTTATTTTCCCCCCTCAAAAAAAACAACAAAAAAAAAAACTAAAGTATCAAACTTTGTACAAACTAAAAAAGACTCAACAAATGTTCATCAAAATTTCACATTCTTTAAACAGAATGTTCAGGAAAATTTCAGGTATGCAGTCCTATAGCTCATCGAACTTTAGTATAATAGAGTGCAAGTTTTAGGTGGCTTAAAAGTCGGGTTGTTTTATGACAATTTTGCGTGCTGACGGTGTTTGCTGTTTTCTTCCATATAAAAATGTGTAAGTGAACGTTGATTATATGGAAAAAATACTCACGACTGGTAGCAAAAATATCTTTCAAAATTTTACGCGCCACTTGAAGCTTGCACTTTATTATACTGAAATTTGATGGGCCATAAAACGGCATACCCAGAAAAATTCTAGAAATCTTAATTAAAGAGTGAGAAATTTTTTTGAAATTTGTTCTAGTTTTTTAGTTTTAAATAAAATAAATAATTAAATTAAAAAAAAAATTCATTTACTTTTTTCAGTTTTCGCTTAAAATGGAATGAAATGAGGGAATAATATTTTGCAGGGAGTAGCATCAGGGGGAAAAATCGCTTTGCGCCATCCTGGTGTAGACTAAAGGTTGAAACAAGCTACGTGAATCTGTAGCAAAATGTTTCAAGAAACCAAGTATCTACTTGCGTAAATAAGAGTGCGGAGCTGTAGAGAGAAGTTAAAATCGTCAACAACTTATTTGAGCGGAGCCCCGAAAACGAGACCAAGGCAGAATATTAATTCATTTAAGCTACCAACATAAATCCCGTTTTAATGAAGAAAAATGATCAAAAAGTTTAATTGCAATCAAAAGATAGGATTTTATAGGGTTTTTGCAATGGAGTAGGGGGCGATGGAATGGAATAAAAGAAGCTATGCGTGCGTTATCAATGAAATTAGCTTTTGTTTTGAATGGTCAATGTATGGCCTTAGGGTAGAAAGTGACAGCCTTCAAATGTCTACAGTGCATCCTCATAGTGGCACGGATCCGGAGCTTAAATTTTCATTCACTCTACTGAGTAGATTCAGTTGAATTTGTATATTGGTTTGAGATATGCTAACTTTGAGGGAATCAGTTGATTGTGGCTTTTTGCCATAGAAGTGCGACTTTAGGAGACTCCACATAAACAAGTCTAGCCGGGTCAAATCCCACGCTGTTGCTAGGTAATTCACGCATCACATCTTTCAATTTTCTTTCGATATAGAAATAATGCATAGAGTGCAACATTATATGCATTCATATATTCAGACCAATGCTGATAACTTTTATAAGTCTTACATATATCTGATGATGTGTCTTTAAAAATTTATTCTTAGCAGACTTTTGAACAAGTGTTTCCATTTATGCCTGGCAGCATTTTCAATAGCAAAACATATGCAAACATAAAATGCAACTAAAATTTTGCGGTCGCCGTCCCCGAATGGGTTGGTGCGTGACTACGCTTGAAACTGTAGGTCCGTCCATTTGCGGAACAATATCAAGGCACACGCCACAAATAGGAGGAGAAGCTCAGCCAAACACCCAAAAAGGGTGTACGCGCCAATTATATACATATATATCATATATAAAATTTTTGAGTCAGAAAAATCAAATTGCGGAATCTATTGGTACGAAGCTAGTAGTTTCTCGACAAGTAGGACGTCAAAAAAATGGAAGCATTCACTCACGATGGGCTTGAACATGAGATAGGTTTGACAAAGATGTCATAAAAAATGGCCTACTGGGATTCGTTACTGGCTACACATTTTTGTGAAATCAGTTTAGTTTGAAATTCTGTTCGCATCTATACTCAAAATATTTTAATTTTTGTGAAAAATTCCGAATAAATCGAATATTTCGTACCGAACGAAATTAAGAAAGTATTTATATTGGCAGAAACTAAGAAGAGTAATAAAAGTGTACGCTTATCATTAGTTCGCTTAGTCTCAGAAAACCATTTCCTTGCTCAACTAATCTATCAGCAGTATTTGTTCCGTAGCTCGCGCTTCAAGCTGTCTTTGCATATGCACTGATTGCTCCAGTTTTCTCAATGGCTATTGGCCACTTGCAATCATATCTGCCCATCACTATATTCCTTCCGCTTCATAGTGAACTATAGGGTCACATCGGCCCATCGTTGCAATCACATAGTTAATTAATTTTCAGGTATTCCAGTGTAGCAACAAACAGTAAGATAAATGGGGCTCATCTACCTTAAAACGTCATTTCTTCTATTAGAACTGTTTCCATAAAAAACAAAGGGAGCCGTAAAGCTTTTTAATGCATTTCAAATCTGCAAACATTCATATCAAATAGTTAAAATAATAATTTATTAACGGTCGCCTTGGCCGAATGCGTGGCTATCATTCGGACCTCCTCGGATGTGAAACCGACAATGGGCAAGAAACACCAAATTAAAGAAATGGTTTTTTTTTTCTAAAATCACGTTAGTTTTGAAGAAACTTTTTTTTGCTTAACTCTTTTTCATATCAAAAATATATTTATATGGGGAAAATGCACAACACCGTCAATAAAAAAAATTAAAAAAAAAACACAATTTTGAAGAAATTTTTTATTATTTCATCTAAATTTGGTACATGGCTTGAAACTTTGAATAAGATAGATTTTGTTAAAGATTGAACTATATTTTTTATGAAAATTAGCTAAAATTAAAAAAAATTGAATGCCGAAATTATATGTAAAAGTTGTTTACGCCCTAGCTTCATTGGATTTTTAGCGGTAGTTATTCCATCTTCGAATTGGTAATCGCTTTTAAATTGCACGCTCAATCTACGGAATATGTTTGAAGGGTAACGAACTCCTAAATACTTCTAAAAAAATAGACGTAACATTGATGGTCTTCCAGCTATAGGGTGGGCCATATAGCCTTTGCTGTTTGAACCACCTATTTTTTTGAGAATGGTAACACAAATGACATGTCAAATGTGTTCATAATTTACTTAAAGGTTTGACATTTACGAAATGGGACGCTATACGCTTGAACAAAATTGGGAAATATTGAAAACCTATTTCCAAAGTGGTGAGTCTTCTTCTTCTTTTCTGATTTTCACATCGGTGGCTACGTCAATAAGCAAAATGGTCGGATTTGGGGCTCAAAAAATCCACACGTTACTGTAGAGAATCAAATGCATCCACAACGAGTCACTGTTTGGTGCGGTATAACGAGCGTTACCGTGACATGCTCAACGAGTTTTTGTTTCCAAAAATTGAAGAGGATGACATGGACCACATTTGGTTTCAACAGGACGGTGCAACTTGTCACATTGCCAAAGTTACACTCGAACTTTTGGCTACCGTTTTTGAATTCTGATATCAATTGGCCGCCTCGGAGCTGTGATTTAAGCCCGTTGGACTATTTTTTGTGGGGAGCCGTTAAGGACAAATGCTATGCGAACCATCCAGAGACGATTGATGCTTTAAAACACGAAATCGAAGTTGCCATTCATGAAATTGAAGCCCAAACAATCGGAAATGTGCTTAAAATTGGGTTGATCGAATGGCCTACTGTAAAGCCAGTCGTGGCAGTCATTTGAACGATATTATTTTTCATTCATAAATGATAATGTTCAATCTTCAAAATAAAAAAAAAGTTTGAAAAAATATTGATTAGTTTTTTTTTATAGCCAATTCAAAAAGCAAATTTTACATGGCCCACCCTATATTATTTTTTTAACCACAATTCTTTACTTATTGAACTTAAACACTCATTTTTCATAAGTCGTTATCTTCCGGTGAGTTTATTGTTGAGCGAAAAAAGGCTTCCAATTTGCAAAAGGGGTAATAAAAATAACATTGCCAATTACAGACTGACAGCTTGATAAGCTGCATACTTACTAAGCATACTGGTGTGCTCAGTCCCATCTGTTTCTGCATGTGAAGAAGTGATCCCTTGCTACTTCTACTAGGAGGTTCATTCTGTTATGCACGAGTAATGATATTTCGGGATTCTCTTTAAATAGTGTTACTAAAGTTAAGTATTTAAGAGTACATTTAGACTCGAAACTAAGCCTCATCACTATATGAATTATATTATTTCGAAATCTTATGCAATGCTAGCTTTTGTCCGACGTAACAGCCTGTCTACTCTTATATCTGACCTGTATACTTTGAAGATTTTATACATCTTTTTTGTAAGATGTACACTTGATTACGTTGCCTTCGTTTGGAGGTCGTGTCATGTAACTCACATGAGACGCATGAAGCGAGTTTATAAAATATTTATTCATTTTCGAATCCATTCGTTAAGCTTCAGAGAGCCTTTACTGCCTTATTAGCCGCGTTTTATAGTTTATATACTTTTATAAAACCTCTGCATAGTACATTTGCATTTCTTGTCTGCCATTTTATATTTCACCCTCTGAATGATTCAGTTAAATGTTCATAAATAGTCAGCGTTGGGTCTCAATATTTTGTGCTGGAATTCCAAAGTGCAATATGCCGAATTTGCTCCTTCGACTAGAGCTCCATCTGAGGCAGATGATGTTCCTGACTTGGAATCTACCTGCCGTGTGGATATCTGCGTAACCTGTTATGCGGTTATTTTTAAATGGTATTAAGTAGTTTTGTTTTAATTTTGCTTATGTGGCTAATTAAATAAATAAATAAATAAGAATATGTACCAAAAGAAGCAAAAAAGTATCTTGGAGATATGGCATTTTCCTTTAAAAAATTGAGTAGTAATTGTAGGCGGGAGGTTTCTGTTTTTTTATTAAACCGACTAACAGGCTCTGCTTATCTAAACTTTCTAATCTTTTGGACGACAATCTTTGGAACAGAGACAACAAATATAATTCGAGCACAAAGGTGCTTTAACTCATTTTTCTACTGCCGTTTTATAGCATTTACACCCAACTTTTCTACGTAAATGGGTAAGCAGGGGCGGACCTGCATTGTGACCTGCAATATTGCCTGATTAAAACCCTCTACATTTTTTTAAATATTTTAATACTTTTTCGATATTTCAAAATATTAGTCTACAATAATCTTGTAAATAGCCTAGGAAAGATGCAGCTACAATTAAATAAAAGATGGCAACATATCCAAGTGAGCGGGTCTTAGAATTAAAAGGCTTTCCTGCTTAGAAATAGAAGGCATGCACTTTGAACTTTTTATGTAACTTTGAGTTTTTTTTTTTAATAAACAGATGAGTGAAAATTAATTTTTTAGAAAATAATAACTTGCCACAACTCCAAAACCTAGGTCCTGTGCTCCCAAGAGGAATCAAGATTGGTTGGTTGATTGGCTTAAATAGTTAATCTCCAAGAATATAATTTGCGCATCCGCACCATTTTGTTGTAACATTCTCGCTGCCAAAAAGTCATACGGATTATTCCTACACGACTATATCCCTTCTCTGCGTTTGAGAAACCTTATTTTGTTCTTCGAGGTTCTCAAAAAGCGTTTTGCCAAGGGTTGACATCCGCGCTTTCCACAAGGCAGGGTATTCACAAAGGAAGTGATGGTAGTTTCTTTTTTCTTCAGACGCTTACAACTGTGACGGTATAAATTACAATTTGGCTGTTTGCTCCCCTATGGGCCAGAAGCCAGTTTGCACTACCGTGAATCTGCAGGCCTCCCTTCGAGGCTGCAGGTTGGCCAGAAGGTTCTGCTAACTTTGCATGTCGTCTGATCTCTCCATCTACAATCTACTTTGTAGGTATTTTGGGAAGATTACATTCCTGATTTTACCCAGTAGGGTGAATACCGATTCTGCAAGAATGTTACTCATGGCAGATTTCCCTTTTGTCAGTTCGTCTGCTTTTTCGTTTCCTTTAATATTCGGATGTCCCGGGATCCAGATTAAGAAACGTCAATGGTTTTCGCTCAAGGCTGTAGGGCTATTTTTGCTTTGCTTCACTAGTTTCGAGGTTGTTGTAGCCAGAGGAGAGCAGTAAAACAAAATCATTAGTTGGGCGGATTAATGAATATTAAGACTTTTGCTTCTTTTTATCCGTACTTTTAACTTTTTAAATATTTTACGTTAGGTTAGATCTCTTATATACCATAAGGATCCGTAGTTTATTAGCAGTGTTGTTGCAGTCATGTTAAACACACTTGGCGAGTTTTAATTAATAGTTTAAACATTTCTTCAGACATGAAAAGTATACTGATCCCAGGCAGTTGTAACGAGTTCTGCTTAGAGCAGGGCAGTAGCAAAAGAGGTGGTCTAAAGCACTCGTTTTTCTTTGCATAAGTTACACGCGTCGTTCTGGACCAATTCCATTTAGCTGCGTGCTAGATAGACAATATCCCGCGTCTAACCAATATTTTAGATTCCTCCCTTGGGGATAATAAAATGAAGTTGGTTTTTTTCGTGTTGCAAGCTCATAGCATTATTTTGGTAATCTTGTTGGAGGTCATGGCTTCCCAGAGCTAGCTTCTGGTCTAGTTCCTCGTCTAGTTACGTTTTCAAAACCGATAGGGAGGTATATGTGTTGGACGTGCCCATCCTAGGCAAGCGGGTGTATGTCTTAGGAAGCTCGTCAACTCTCTCATTTTCCTCTATTCCCTTGTGCTCTGCTGCCTAGTAAATTGTGACCTCTCTATTCTCGCAAAGGTCGTCTATTTTGGATCTACCCATTCCGAGCTGTCATTATTGCTTTAATAGTAGTTTGACATCGAACTGTTTTGGTTACAGCTTAGATCTCAGCTCTAAATTTGCTACAGTGATTAGGAAGCCTGAGAAGTTTATGTAAGTCAAACTGCGGGCAAAAAATTGTATTCGTGGTATTCGGATTCTAAACCCTTTTGCCAACTATTCTTTTCTACTACAAAATCAGACCTTTTACCAAAGTTTACTTGTAGAATAACGTAGTCTGACCTTCCGTTTATGACCTGTATGTTACAGGGACCAAAAAGCCTTTTTGTGAATTGTCCGGTCATCCTCAGTCTTAGTGCAGATCTTTCGGCTGAGTTTCTTTGATTGGGTGCCAGTTGAGAATTCTTTCTACTGCCGCTGTTGGAGTTGTGCTCATAGCGCCAGTTGCACATATTCCTGCAATCCTTTGCTCGCTGACCAATCGTTTAACGTACGCCATTTTATCACACGTCATCCACCATACTAGCGAACCATAGAACATTATTGTTTCGTAGAGCATCTAATGACCGCCATGTACTATATACCCATTGTATGAGTCGAGAAGCTAATCCCCAAGTCTTACCGAGCATTTTCCTGCATGCCTATAAGGCATTAGAACCTTACTTTGCGCTTTCTTCCTCATTAAATCTCCGTGACAGTTTATATCTACAATAACACCAACTCCTCCACGTGTCGGTGGTTACCAGTGGGGAATATTGTATTTCCTTGTAAAAAGTACTAAATCTGTTTTATCTGGATTTCCTTCCAGTTCGCCCACTTGCAGATTTCTTTGAGCGTCCTTGTGAATATTTCACTCATAGTTTGTGGATATTTACGTGAAATAATAACAGCCAAGTTGTCAGCACATTCCGTCTATTTTTGTTCGCTATTCCCAAGTTTTATGAGAATCTTATTCATAACTAATGACCCTATCGGAAGATTTATAATTTTTACAAATGACGTCGCACATCAATCTTATTTGACACTTATGAACTAGACAGCTGCAGTAAAGACTAGAAAGGAAGAGCATCAAGGTCAAGATTTCATCACTCAAAATATTTGGACATTTTGACATTTTGACATTTAATTAATTAAATTTAATTTGAATTAAATTTCAACAAAAATATAGTTCATAGCTTAACAAAAGCCATATAAATCAGACTTGGGAGAAAATTCAGAAAAAAATCAGAAAATCGTATTCGCACAGCAAACAGTCTTACTCGTTGACGTGTGTAGACTTGCAAGAAATTTCTGTGGAAAAAGGGATTTTTCAAATCGCATTTATTGTGTTGGTGTATTGGTGTGTTCGTTTTTCTGACAAGCTCGCTTTGTTAAAGCTTTCAAATTGCACAAATAATTCACGGATATCACTTTCACTATTTCATACATTTCTTCAAATGTAACTGTGTGTGTAACATGCAAGTGTATGCACTTGATATGCTTGGAAATATATGAATGCCCACAAAATGATTTTCAGAAAGCAATTTATTGAATTTAGTTAGTTGAAAAGCGTACATATCTACAATTGAATTTACTACTTCGCTGAGTGAGCTGAGCGCCAAGCTTTTGTTCAAATAACTTTACTGCCAATTCTATTTCACTTGAACGAGTTTCTGTGCTTTAGTGTCATGATACTGTCAATCTCCTATTGCCACACACACAGTACATGTGTTTGTATGTAGCTATACTTGGAAGCGTTAACGCTTACGCTATAGTTTTATGCCGTAAATCAAAACCAGAATGTCAATAAACTAAAACTATTTACCTTTTTGAACACAACGAACGAATAGTAAATTGAACGTACGCAGGCAAAAAACTACCAAACAAAAAGAAACGTAGTATGCGAAAAGGCGCTTAACAGCAAGCTATGGTATGTGAAAGTATTTGCTGGAATTGGGATGTAGTAGTAGCAGCGAAAAGCATCATGTGCCATTGGGACTTACACGCATAAAATCTACATTTCTATCGCACATAAAACGGTATGCATATAAATATATGTATGTACATATGCATATACTTGTATGTGTATATATCTATCATGTCAATGGCACATAAACATGAACAAATGAGCGTGCGTGTGGATGTTTGCAGGGTGTGTGCGTTAACGTCATAAACGCCAACGAAAGCATGATGTACGACTCTTTCGTAACGCATCGTAAACACAAAGTCATGGCGACAACAGCAAAAAAAATTTTAAGGAATATGCATGTATGTGTATGTGTGCATGTAAGTATGCGCGTATGCGCGTATATATGTAAACAACAGCGCGTTTAGGACGCTGACTTTGCGTATGCCATCCAACATTTGACATAACACAGTTGCTATGCGTATGCGTATGCTTACATGTATGTATGTGTGGATACACGCATGTGTAGGCGGCTAGCTGTGGAGGAGGCGGCGAAAACGTTTTCTAAAAGCCACAATTGGATGTGTCGGGTAACTCTATGCGATGCTGTGGGGTGAATTTTAAGCGGAAAGGCTCTTACTTAAATACTTACGAGCGTAATATCCTATGCAAGCGCATTTGAATGATAAAAACTTGTATGTACTTGTATGCGTAGGTGTTTGTGTGCGCTTAGCCGCGAATTCGCGGAAAATTTTGCTGAAATGAGAAAACTTTACTGCTAAAGTGCATGGTTAAAAATTCAAAGCTTTTAACTCTAAAAACCGCAATAAAACTAACTAAAATTGTTATCCATAAATTAGAGCGTAATAAAACACGCTGCTGGTAATCGTTATGCGTTGAAAAGTGCAGAACATATGTGCGGTTCCTAAATGAAATTCATGTAACTAAATGAATGGAAAATGTTTTATTTTACGACTTTTTAGAGTTAATTTACTTTTCGGCGGATTATATAATTATTTATGAGCATAAAAATAATAAAGAAAGACAGCGTGCGAATATTAAAAGTTGACTTTTCAGAGAAAGCGGCTGGCTTAGAGGTTTTCAAGCTGCTGAGCGAGGTTGTATGTATATAGATAAAGGGTATTTCAAAACTGACGCCTAGATGTCGGTAGGTAATAGTTTCTTTTTGCTGACTACCTAAAACTTCTATTATATAACTTTTTTTTTAGTTCTTTTATGTTATCTGTAGTATTTGTCAGACAGATGTACAATTTTATACCATAGAACAACTATGGAAATGGTCGATCTTTAACCACACGTTTAGACACACATGTTTTTTGACTTAAACGACACACGAACACATTTCACCCAGGTTCTTCAACTTTGGTCCACAAACTGAGTTAACGTTTTTATTTATACATTTTTTAGAAGTGTTTAGGTAAAATTTATGTCAAATTAATCGATTCCTGTAATTTATTCAAAGTTATCAGGTAGTGTAATAACATGATTGTAAAGGGTTTTTCAATTGGCGCGGATCGATTTTGGTGCCCTGTGGCAGCCATTTTGTTTTGGTGACATCTGTCAAATCTTTTGTTTATTATTCAGTTGTTTAGGCCAAATCATCATGGCAAGTTACACGATTGAACAGCACGTTCAAATTATAAAACTTTATTATCAAAATGAGTGTTCATTAACGCAAACGTTGCGCGCATTGCGCCCATTTTTCGGTAGACGTGGTGACCCTTCAAAGTCGACTCTTCAACGTTTGGTGGAAAAATTTGAGACGACCGGCTCAGTAAACCATCAGCCAACACCCGTACGTTCAAGGAACGCAAGATCAGCCGAGAACATTGCCGCGGTCCGTGAAAGTGTACAGCAGAACCCGAGGCAGTGTGTTCCTCGTCGTGCACAAGAACTTGGCCTTTCGCAGACTTCAACTTGGCGAATTTTGCGTCGGGACTTGGGCCTACACCCGTACAAGATCCAACTGACCCAGGAGCTCAAAGTTGATGACCATAGACAACGCCGTTTGTTCGCTGACTGGGCTTCGAATCTTTTGGAAGAGAACCCCAGTTTTGGGCGAAAAATCATCTTTAGTGACGAGGCGCATTTTTGGATGAATGGCTGTGTTAACAAACAAAATTGCCGTATATGGGACGACACCAATCCACACGAGGTGCAGGTGATACTGCATCCTCAAAAAGTTACCGTTTGGTGTGGATTTTGGGCCGGCGGCGTCATTGGTCCGTACTTTTTGAAAACGACGTTGGTGAGGCGGTCACCGTCAACAGCGAGCGCTACACAACGACGATAACCAATTTCGTATGGCCCATATTGAACCATATGGACCTAGTCGACATGTGGTTCCAGCAGGACGGCGCTACGTGCCACGCAGCAAACGCCACGACTGTCATTCTGCACATCTACCCGCCCTTATTGAAAATCCCTCTATTTTATTCACATAAAGAAAATTTTTATCACAAATAGGCCTTCTGTTCTGAAGAGAAAATATGTATCGGAAAATTATCTTAGGCTTTAAAAAAACTATATTGTATATATAATATATATATATATAATATATATATACAATAATATATATATATATAATATATATATAATATATATATACAATATATATATATAATTGGCGCGTACAGCCTTTTCGGGGGTTTGGCCGAGCTCCTCCTCCTATTTGAGGTGTGCGTCTTGATGTTGTTCCACAAATAGAGGGACCTACAGTTTCAAGCCGACTCCGAACGGCAGATATTTCTTTTGCGGAGCTTTCTTCATTGCAGAAATACACTCGGAGGTTTGCCATTGCCTGCCGAAGGACGACCGCTATTTGAAAAAAACTTTTTATTCATTTTGGTCTTGTACCGATTCGAACCTACGTGCTCTCTGAATTCCGTATGGTAGTCACGCACCAACCCATTCGGCTACGGCGGCCGGCAAATGAATTATTAGTAATTATTATTATCATTATTTATTGGGGATATATACAATGTAATCCTAACATATTTACAACACTGGCTACTAGGGTCTTCAGTGCTTAATGACGATTACAAAATGACTTATTTCTAACTGTAAATTTGAAATATGGTCTGATATATGAATACATTTCATATAATTGTATACTTTAAGGGGTCCCGGTGGTCTAGAGGTCGAAAATTTAGGTTATTTAGGGTTTTTAATTGGACTTCTGTTACATATAAAAATGAAAAAAATATAGTAATAATAATAATTAATAAAACTAAAAAAATGGCGTTGAAGCTGACCCTCCCAAAAAATTGGGCCTGGCCGGTGTGGTCCAATTTGGCTCTTCTATTTATTTGAAACACAAATACCCCAAAAATTACGGCTGTCCCGTACTAGAATAATAAAAAGAAAAATTTTACAAAATGACGCGCTTTCAATTTGACACTCTAAAAATCGTTTTTTTTTCAGGTTTTTTAATCAAAAAAATACGAAGTAATTGAAATAATAATATGATTCTAGTACGGAGCTTATCTAGCCATTGATGTTGTGAATAACATATTGAAATTTCAGAAATTTTGCTTTTTTTTGACAACACCAGACCGAAAAAGCCGTTTCGGGATAATTGAGTTTAAAGTTTTGAGAGTGCCCGCGTGACGAATCTGACTCTACTTACTAAAACGGCTATAGAATCGAAAATACTGGGAATATCCTTCCAAACATTTTACAAAAAAATCAATTTTTTGAATATTTTAGACTTCCGGGACCCCTTAATCACATTGTCAAAGGTAACATCATTTAATAGAGTTGATAATACCATTGTTCCAAATGCAGTAACCCCGTTTGGTGGTTAGTGTTGGACATAGGTCTAAGATGTGTTCGATTCAGAGATGCCCTCCACAAAGCTGACGAGTCCGGAAAGAAGAGCCGAGGAGAAGATGTTCGTTTATTTGTTTAATATGAGCGAGTCCCAAACGTATGAAAGTTGTGATTTGGTGTTTGGAAAGGGAGTTGGGAATAGGGATTTTTGACAATCAGTGTTTATAAGGTTGTAAGAATGATTAAATTGAGAATATTCAACATTTTCAAGTGGGAAGAATGAGGGTTGATAGTTTTAAGGATGTCATTCCAGGAGAGTGTGTCGATAGAAATGAAGGGGTTGGAATATGTATTTCGGCTAAAATTTATATTTCAAAAAACACAACCCACCAAACAGTTTGTGGGATGACTCACCGGTGACCCCAATGCATCTACCGAAGGTTAAGAAAAACACATCGCAAAATTCGTGATTTCATTGGTGAAGTATTTGTGGTATTTTTTCCAAACACAATAGTATGCGTGGCTTTCAGTAGCTCTCTCTCTGAAAATTAACTCTAATCAGTTTTGCATTAAGAAAAATAACAAAAAATGCTTGCAAGTCTCCAACGCCCTACTTTTAAAAATCAGCAAATCTTGGCCGGTAGTCTATACCTGCAGTCACCATATAAGGATTTTATCCCTTGTATTCTTTTTTGGTTTTCTGGGCTGTAGTTATTGCGCTGTATGGTGTGATCTGGCATCTGATAGCTCGCGCAGCATCGACCTCCTCCAAGACTTGTGTATTCAAATACAATTTTGTTGAGTTCTGCATATCGAAACATGTCTTTTTATAGTTTCTTGCATATGTGACTAACGCTGTTTTCTATTCCATACTAACAGGAAAGCAGCGCTGTAGGTTTTCATACATCAATGATCAGTTTTGCTTGCGACGAAAAGCTATTCTATTCTCTCATTAGCGAGTTCTAATGAAAGTTGGGAAAGGGAAGGAACTCTCCGAGCCGTTTGATACCAAAGGAGGTTTCAAACAGGGTGACTCGCTGTCGTGTGACTTCTTTAACCTGATGTTGGAGAGCATCGTACGAGCCGCAGAACTTAATCGCTCAGGCACAATATTTTATAAGAGCGTACAATTGTTGGCGTATGCCGATGATATCGATATCATCGGCCTTAACAACCGCGCTGTTAGTTCTGCCTTTCCCAAACTGGATAAAGAGGCAGAGCGAATGGGTTTGGTGGTGAACGAGGACAAAACGAAGTACCTCCTGTCTTCAAACAAACAGTCCGTGCACTCGCGTATCGGCACCCACGTCACTGTAGACAGTTATAATTTCGAGGTTGTAAAAGACTTCGTCTATTTAGGAACCAGCATTAACACCGATAACAATGTCAGCCTTGAAATCCAACGTAGAATCTCTCTTGCCAACAAGTGCTACTTTGGACTAAGTAGGCAATTGAGCAGGAAAGTCCTCTCTCGACGAACAAAACTAACACTCTACAAGACTCTCATCATGCCCGTCCTAACGTATTGCGCAGAAGCTTGGATGATGACAACATCCGATGAAGCGACGCTTGGAGTGTTCGAGAGAAAGATTCTGCGTAAGATTTTTGGACCTTTGCACGTTGGCAACGGCGAATATCGCAGACGATGGAACGATGAGCTGTATGAGCTTTACGACGACATAGACATAGCGCAGCGAATAAAGAACCAGCGGCTACGTTGGCTGGGTCATGTCGTCCGAATGGATACAAACGCTCCGGCTTTGAAAGTATTCGATGCGGTATCAGCTGGTGGCAGCAGAGGAAGAGGAAGGCCTCCTCTGCGTTGGAAAGATCAGGTGGAGAAGAACTTGGCTTCGCTTGGTGTGTCCAATTGGCGCCGGTTAGCACGAGAAAGAAACGACTGGCGCGCTTTGTTAAACTCGGCCAAAATCGCGTAAGCGGTTATCGCGCCAATTAAGAAGAAGAAGAATGAAAGTTGAGAGAGTGTTGTTAAAAAAATGGGAAGAAATTGGGAAAATCAATAATCTACGAGAATTTTTTCTCATCATTGAACTTCGGTAGGTATTTAACGTCCACGTGAATAAAAATTGTGTAAGTACAACTGCTGAATCAGCTTACTTCGAATTATGTTTCTGACCCTGCGGATGTCAAACCACTTAGTTGCTACTTCACGTTTTCGTCAAGGAAGTATCCTAGAGTCACTACATTTTGTCCGTTTTATCAGTGACATTAGTAAGCGCTTTGAATGATGAATGAAATGATTTGAAAATTTTTCCAACCATCAAAACCTCAACGGATGCTCTTAGAATTCAAATGATTTAATGCTTTACGGTCATATAAAATTTGAACATGGGTGTCGTACTGGTCAAAGTAAGAAGAAATAAAGGATATGAAGAATAAACAAAATTTATGAATTCTATAAACAAATACAGTACAAAATTAATTTGGTAAATTTAGTAAATTAGTAAACTAACTACCGCAAATGGTTAAACAGTCTCCACCAATGGTCTGTGAGGTTGCGTCACTCCCTAAATATTAAAAAATGTTTTCATTTCACTTTTTCGCGTCAAAAGGCATCCTATGGCGTTTTAACAAATCCTACACTAACACTAGCCATGAATTACAAAATATAATTAAGTTGACGGATCTTCTAAGTATATTCGACGCAAATTTTTTTCTAATGTTAAAAAAATATTTCTTAAACATGCCTTACTTTCCATATGGTTTGGAGCTTCTATTCCATCTTGCGATTCTTGACCTAAGCTAATTAATATGAACTCTCTGGGTAAGAGAGAGAGAGTAAGGGAGAATAAAGGGACAGATTTCAGATCAGTTTCCCTTCTAGACAACTCCCAGGCATATTTTTGTGTCCGCGAATAAGAATAGCTCTGAAACTGGTGTACAAATGAAATGGTCACAGAAACGTCAAGTAGTCGAAGTTGTGGCAATAGACATGCCATAGAGCATAAGTTGAAGATGGCATCGCGCATCAGTTGAAAAAGTTGCCGTGAATCAGTTGGTGTGGTCGAATCTCGGCTCTTGGCCCTGAAAAGTAGTAAAAGTTGCTTGAGTTGTCGGATTGCTCCGACCGTTGCTGAACTCAGTTTTAATATACATATTTTTTAATATATTTAATAATTTTCAAAGGTTTTGTAAATTAATTTACTGAACACTTTAAGGGGGGACTCTACTGTAAAACTTAAAAAAAATCGATTTTTTACTTTTTGTTGAAACATACTCAGAAACAACTCCAGAATGTTCCATGAAAATCTTAAAAAGAAATCTTGAATAGTTTTCAAGTTATAAAAGTTTTAGCAAAGCAGGTATAAACTGAGCGCTCGAGAGGTTTACGGTCATATGCGTGTTTTTCTCGAAACCACGTTTTCAAAATTGCCCACATCACAGCTCCGTGAAAAATTAACATATCAAGCTCAAACTTTGATAGTATATTTTAAACAATATTTACTAGTTTTTAAAGCTATGGTGGGGAAAAATTTATTATTTATAACCTCTTTTTTAATAACAAAATGACAACAAAAAAATGTCGATTTTTTAAAAAACTTCAAAAATTTTACAAAAAAATTTTTTTTTTTGCAAGTAATAGGCTTAACAACTAAAAATAATGATATATAATAAAAAAAATTTGGGTTTTTTGATTTCAGATTTTTTTTAAATGCGCGACAGTGTGGGCAGATTTCAAAAGGCGTTTCGGGGGAGCGGCTGTACAGCTGCCATTTTGAAATGAAAATAAATTTAAAAATTTTTTTTGTACACTCAAGACCTGTGTTTATGTAACCCTAAACTTTTTTTACTAATTAAATTAATACAAGTATGAAAACAAAATCCATGAAAATTTGATTTTTACAGTAGAATCCCCCCTTAATGAGCATTTAATGCGCCATCTTACATATGTGGATACGTGTATGTGTATATGTATGTGTGCATGATTTTTATTAATGTCTTCCTAACAAGCGCTACTTGCAACTTTCATTTTCTGAAACAATATAATAATTGCATTCGAGTGAGCTCTGCATGATCGCTGCATGATTTTTATTTGATTCGCGCACTTTCTTCGAAAATTGAATAGACTGTCGAAAGGATGATGTTAATGGCCGTCTAGAAGCTGCAATTTGACTACATTAAACTAATTTTTGTGTGACGCCATTCTCAAGAAATATTACGCCAATTATCCACAGGCGATTCAAGAGAATTCAAAAATAGAAAAGCAAAGTTGCCTCGCATAATTCTACTGAAAATTTTGGTTGAAAGAGTGGAAGTCGTTCGAATGCAACTGTATTCCATGCTTAATGGCTTGTTTATTCTTTCACAAGAAGAAAGAAAACAAAGAACTAATGAATTCTTGAAAAATGTTCATGCGTCTTTTATTTATAGTCGAATTTAATGAAATTTAAAACATAAATGGACCAACATACGTAAATGAAAAATAAATCTTCAAACTACACAATTTTGCACTAAAATTCAATTGTAAGAGTTTTCTTTGTTTTGCTATTAACTCCATTTAACAGCAAAGGCTTTTCTGAGGCTTACGTAAGCTCCTGCAAATTTCTTTAAAATATTATAAAAAATTCTCTTATTTCGTTTACATTTTGCACAATCACATAAGCACAGGTCCATTTACTTATACTCGTAAGCACAACTGTTAATTACAATTAGGATAACGAAAACTTACATTTCAAATTCTAAAAGTACTCGACACGCATACATACATACAGATATATCACCTAATCGCTTCTTTCGCCTCCTCTCTCTATTCCTGTCCTTCTCCCTATCCATTTCACCTAATACCTTCAACGTCGCTATTCCGAGCTGGCGATTGCGAAAGGATGAGTGCCTCGCTTTGCGTGGGTTGTTAGCAAAACAGTATTGTGGCATATCAGATTGCTTCCATTGATGAGCGTCAAACTTCGGTCATGGAAAATAGCAAACAAACGAAACGAGACGAAAATTTTACCATCTGGCTTGCAGTTGTAAATTAATCAATTAATCAAGAACATTATCATTTTTGCTAAACGTTTTATGTTACATATACATACAGACATTCCGAAGTATGTAGAGTTACAATGTGTGTGGGCGAAGGTAGCAAAGCTGAATTATTTGATAGGATATTGCATTTCCTTGTACAAATATAAAATTATTAAAATACTAAATATGTATTTTAATACTAAATATGTATTTTAATAATTTTATATTTGTACAAGGAAATGCAATATCCTATCAAATAATTCAGCTTTTCGTAATTACGTAATACGAGTATTAGCTAATCGTAACTCGAGTTGAGTTGCTGTCTGGTTTGCGATATGAAATTCGCGTCATGCAAAGCTTCGCTTGTTCGAAACAGTGCAGGAACATCTTTTCAGTCAGCTTATTCGGGATACCTGTCGCTTTCAGACTCAAATATTTTTACTTTTAATATATAATAGAATCCACTTTAGGCATCAGATAGCAGTCGGATTGTGTAAGATTCAACTCTTGAGGTGATGCGTGGCTAGAAGCCTTTTGCCAGCCAATGCGGAATCAGTCATCGCATTGTTTTGGAAAAGAACTTATGACTTTTCCTTTCATAATGTTTGTTTCCTTAACGGAACTCAGCAAGACTAATTTTAAAGATCCAGTTTCGGTAGCGATGTTTTGAGGTTTTATGTGAAATTCGACGATTCATTCATTTCTTGCAATTTAAGAGTATTTAATGTTTTTTTCAGGTAAATAAGCAACACAAAAAACATATTTTATAGCGGATCATGAATAGCTCAAATGGCAATTAATACTTTTTTATCCTCCAACTAGACCATCCCATTTCTATGTGAAATCTGTCGCCGAGTACAAAAATCTGAATGAGTTTTTTTATGACGTGCGTTTTTCGGGATATCGCCAAGTCCTGTTTTGGATGAAAGAAAACAAGTAGATCATCAAAAAGTAGACATTTCTAATAGCTGGAAAATCCGTCAGCCGATAAAAACCAGTGATAAACAAAATTAAAGGCAATTAAATTTTCTATCTTCCGGCTTTATTTTACTTTTCGATAAAATCAAAACTTTGCTTACAATTTTATTTTTTTATAAATTAGAAAAAAAAAATAGTTTTCAAGTTGCTGACAGCAATAAAAACAGGCCTACACAACCTCACAATTTTATAGAATTTTTGTTAGGTCGAGACAAGAGTCTTGTAGAACTGCAATAACTTTAGCAAGCAAAACAACAATCAGAAAAACTACAACTTTTCAAAACCCTCTTCTTCGGAGAAGTTTGGGTGTCCTCCGTCAGTTGCCGTCGCGCTGCACTTTGCGCTCGTGCACGAGCTCGCTAGAGCTGAAAGCTCTTTCAGAGGAATGTGGCTCACTGCGAAAGAAGTCATAAAGCTAAAATAATTTAATGTTAAAATAAATGCCACAATTGCCAATAATACTGCCACGAAATCCAGTTGCACCGGTGCATTTAAAAAAATGTTCAGACGTTTTTAACAACACCAAGATGGGTGTAGAAAGCTTGCGCGTTGACACGCACAGCCGCTCGGACGTTAAGAACTAAGTGATCACAATAGAAATTAGAACCTTTGCACAAAAATTACTAGAGTATTTAGCTGATGCTTCGGTCTTGGCCGACTCGGTTGGCTGCGGTGTTTGGTATTAGAATAAAAAAGAAAGTTTTGGGTTTAAAATAGAATGTCTCAAATCCTTCACCTTTGGAAAGTTATGAGCATTGCTAAAGACATTAGATGTTGCTCATCAGCCGCGCGCGTACAAAGTCGATCTTCTCGGACGGTTAAATAACCTAAGAGCTCTTAAAAACAATTCTTTCAGCAACCACTGTATCGCTCTGTTTTACGCAAAGCTTTCAGAGTTTGAATTCTCAAATGTTCATGTGGTGTGGTCTCCGGGCCTTTCTGGTATCCTAATTAATGAAAAGGCAGATAAAATTGCAAAAGAAGCAGCTTCGATGAAAGAAAGAAATTGAAAACACTCTGGAAGAAGCATTGAGAATGATTCGTATTTGTATTTTGTCTGAATGGTCCGATGAATTTCTGTCATCTGCAAGTAATCGACTTAACCGTTTTGCACAAATTTTCACTTTGTATGTTCGATGTTAAAGATATAAAACTTATCAGCAGAATTTTGCTTGGCCCCACTTACGGTGGCACTTACTTGCATATGATTGGTGCTATCGACTCGGAGAGCTAAACTTTTACAGACACCAAGTCTTTTACTGTGTCAGACTTAATCTAATAAGGAGTAAATATAAACTACTCGGTAACCGTAAAGACTTCAAATCAGTGTTGTCCCATGCAAATGTAAAGTACAGAGTAAATTTGCTTTCGTTTATTAAAGAAACCTACTTTGAAGTTTATCACCGCCATTTAAATAAAAGTTAAATAAAAAAATAAAAACCTACGCAGTGAAATTTTTTGTTTTTAGAATAACATTTTACTAATTTTAAAGAAATTTTTTTTATTTAAAAATCAAAAAAAAAAAAATTCTCTAAAAAAAATCCGAAAACTTTTACAAAAAACGATAAACAATTTAATTGCCTTTAATTTGATAAACCACTTGATTTGAGCGGCTAAAATATTCTCCAGATATTAGACATTTTTAGGATACACTTTTTTCTTTTCCACATTTTATCCGGTCACATCTCAAAAATACCAAAAATACATCGTCTTGCGCTGCCGGGCTCATCTAACCTAACTTATCCGGTTATACTAGTTAAGCGGCGATTTAAACATGACATTAGGCTTTCAAAATATTCAATCGACAGTTTTGTGTTCAGTGAACCTTAGAGCGTTCCAAAACTCAGGTAAAAAAGAGCAAATGTTTTAGTAGATAAAAGCGAGCATGAATGAAAATTCACAAATCCACATACACGTGCTTAGCATTACATATTTATACACGCGTACATACATACAAATTTAGGAGCTAATTTTTCCCGTTTGCCACGTCTTCATTGCTATTTGCTTTCGAAAAAGTGTTTGCCGCTAGAATTGTATAAGCCAAAGTCCATCCAGAAACCGCCAACCATAGCCAAGCTTAATGAAGATTGGCGGTTGATTTTGACTGAGCGCCGTGCGACGCATGAAATCATCTCAAGCCCCTGGCTCGGTTTTCTGTACTCCACTCGTAAATTGACCAATTCGTCGGTTTTCGGTTTGGGTTTTACTGTGTGGTCGCGCAATTCACTACATACAGCTTATGAACTCATTTATGCATTTGTCAGCTCAAATCACTGGCCCATGCAAAATGGCGCCAACACTTAAAGCCGTTATGGACAGATACGCATGCACACATAAGCTAACATAAAGCGACGCAGTTGCAAACACACAAACACTCGTGTACGCACATGAATCAATGATCGCGCTACCCATCAGTGAATGTAATTAGTTCTGAGCCAACGATTTCACTGCAATTCGGTGTTCATCACTAGTCCCACGCCAATCTATGTAATTGCCTTGTAATCAGCTGGCGAGTTAGACGTTAACTTGGTATAGAAGGAAGTGAATTGTCCTCCCTTTGCATTGCCATTCGTACATATTACATATATTTGATTAAATTTTTAACTAGCATTTGTCTATCGCATGAATATGAAAGTGGGAGATAAATAGAACATAAGGCGTTTTTCAATAGGTGCGCTTCAACTTTTTTCCAATAGGGAGGGCGAACGACGCAATATTTTTTATTTTTCGCTTGTCATTTGTAAACTTCATTAGTATACATTTCATCATGGAACGCTACACACTTGAGCAACGCTTGCAAATCATTGAATTTTATTATAAAAATGCGTGTTCTGTTAAGAAAGTTTAAAGTCGAAAAATCATCTTCAGTGATGAAGCTCACTTTTGGCTCAATGGCTTTGTCAACAAGCAAAATATGCGTTACTGGGCAGAAAGCAATCCACACGTGATTCATGAGGCACCGTTGCATCCCGAAAAAATCACTGTTTGGTGCGGTTTACATGCCGGCGGCGTAATTGGCCCATATTTTTTCGTTGACGAATCGCCACGTTACTGTGAATGAAAATCGATACCGCGACATGATAAACGATTATATTTGGCCGCAATTGAATGGTATGGACTTAGACGACATGTGGTTTCAACAGGATGGGGCCACACAGCACACGCTACAATTGATTTGTTGAAGAGTAAGTTCGATCAGCGCATTATTTCCAGAAATGGACCGGTCGAATGGCCGCCGCGCTCGTGTGATTTGACGCCTCTAGACTATTTTCTTTGGGGTTCTGTGAAGTCATTGGTCTACAGTAACAAGCCGGCAACGATTTGTGAGCTCAGAGCCAATATTGAACGCGAAATTGCTGGAATTTTGGCCGATTTATGCAAAAGAGTGGTCGAAAATTGGGTTCAACGATTGGACTTCGTAAAACGTACACACGGTGGTCATGCAAAAGAAATCGAATTTCATACTTAAAAGTTGAAGCGCTCTTACTGAAAAACGTTTTACATATAAGATGGATAAGATAAGTGCCTACGTGTAGATAATAGAGCACCCTACAAATACATGGAATGTGTTAAAGGCGTCCCCATCCATTTTTGGGTAGGCCATGTTTTAAATATAAGACCTGCATCAAAAAACTAGTTTCTCTAGTGGAAAATAGTCATCCTATATTGATTTAAAAAAACATACAAAATGGTCTGAAAAGGGGCCAGTTAATTATCGTTCTAAAACTCTCAAACTGTACATTTTAGGCGGTTAGTAGGAATTTGTATTTAGAATATAGTGAGAAATATTTCTTTCTTACAAATTTTTAATGTTCGAGTGAGTTTTATTTGCTTCTCAGGCATTTTTAAAATACCGCTAAAAATGTCGTTAACACATCATCCTACATAAATGTAGGCATTAAATATAAATAAATTTGAAAAAAAAAAATTGAAAATTATAATTTTTCACATAAGGCAGATGCTTTTACAATTAAAATTATTTATTGATAGTTTACTTTATTTAGGAGTTTGTGCCCACCTACAGCACTAGACAAGTGCACACTGGCCACTCTCAATGGGAGATCAGATAAATATTTTACAGCACCTTTTTTTTTGAAGAAAATTTGAGCTTTGATATGAACACCTGTAATCAATAATATTACAATTTAATGGGAATTTACCGAATCCTGGATGATGTGCCAGCCGGAGCTTCTCTCATAATTTTGATCCGGATGCCCAAATCTTTGTTGGGATGATAGATTCTCTGAGTATAACCAGCCCACACCAAATGGAGCAAACAAATGCGCGTCAGTATAACCACGGCGTCATTGGATATCCATGATAGCGATTGGGGCACAACTGGTAGTAGGTCAAGGTGATATTATACCATATTAAGGGTTTTCTAATAACAGGTGTTATCTATCGCTATCAAGAGATGATTAGCGATTTTTTATTTTAATTTTCAACAAGATGGCTCTACGTGCCACACAAGCAATGAAACCATTCATCTTTTACGGGAAAAGTTTCTGGACCGCTTTATCTCTCGAAGAGGTGATCACAATTGGCCACCAAAACCTTGTGATTTAACACCTTGTGACTTTTTTCTTTGAGGCCACGTGAAAGAGAAGGTCTACGCCAATAGCCCAGAGCCGATTAAATACCTCAAAGATGTAACTCGTGAGGCAATCGGGGACATAGGGCAGCCACTATGCAATTCGGTTATGGAAAATTTCATGAAAAGAATATTGTCCTGTAAGCGTGGTCGTGATGGTCATTTGCCTGATGTAATTTTCCACTATTAACGGCATACTTTTCTCTTTATAATGAAATAAACATCCGATCATTTATATTGAAAAACAGCATTTTTCTTTGAATATCAAAATAACACCTCTGATAGGAAACCCCTTTATATAAAAAACATTTTACAATACTTAAGTATTTATTCATATGAAATATAGTGATAAATATTTACTTGGCAAGTAGTAAGGCAACTAACTGTTGGGTTATGCAAAATATAGCTGCGGCAGTAGTAGGAAATCAGTGAACTGCGAAAAATGATTTATAATCTTGAAAATTATTGTAGCGTTTCGAAGTGAATTTAGTAAATTCAGCAAAGCCAAGAGCAATGGTTTTCCAGCAAGATGGAAGGTTAGCAGATAAAGAAAAGTGGACGTTCAAAGGAGAACTTGGTGTGAAATTGACTCTAAAGTTAAGCTTTAAAAAATATGTTTTAAATAGGAGCAGCGTAGCAAAAAATAGTATAACCGCTACCTTGCCAAAGATAACATAAAATTATCAATAAAATGGAATATTTTTTTAGTGGTAAGAAGACCAATGCAAAGTTACGTCGCTCAAGTTTGGCGTTTTGACTTTTTGATGAAGTAGATAAAACTGAGATGTACTTTGTAAAAGGAATTTTAAACTTGTCTATAAATATATGTATATATCGCCTTATTGTATTTTTTTAGAAATTGGCTTTCCAAATTGTCATATGCATGCATTACAATTCCATCATATTGGCATATTGATAAGACCTTATTTGACTATGATGCTAATAGATTGCCACGTAGATTCTTAAAAATCATCCTACAAAGAAAAATTTTTGGGGCAAAAGCAGTTCAAAATTAGAAAGAAAATTAAATCTAAATCTGACTACGACATATCGGATAGGCGGCTGTGGAATACAAAAATAGATGTATAGTACTTCTTTCAATTGAGAGCTCGACGAACAAACAGAGCTTGTGGGTAAGAGTACTCACATATACAAGGGCCTGAATTCTTATATTGGTAAAAGATATTTCAACGATACGGTTCAAAGTTATAAAATCTTTTGGATTTTGAAAGCCAGGTGTGATTTTATTTATCTCGGAGGCCACAAACAATTAAACTGCTTTCCTTGTAATTTAAACGAATTAGAAAACATAGTACACTTCTTAGGAAGGTGCCCCATTTTGAAACAAATCAGATATCGGTACTTTGGGCAGTTCTACTTAGGCCAAGATGAAATCAATAATAGATTGAATAGAGTTGATTCAGGCGGACAGAATAGTCTAGTTTGGTTCGTCACTAGTGCTTTGAAATATAGACAATATATATATATAATAAAATATAGAAAATTAATATAAATAATATTGTAAACAAATATCAATTAGCTTTGCGTACTTGGTTTCGAATGCCAATTCGGGTCATTGTCGTATATTCTTTAATAAATAGTTTTTAAGATACTTTAGTATATTTGTATAATAAAGAAAATAATCGAATCTAATCAGCAGCAAATCAGTTAAACTGTAATCGCCATGCATTACCTTGGGTGACACAGTTGCAATTGACCCTGCTGGGTTTCTCGCAAATGCCAATGCATGCATTTGTGTGTGTGTTTGCATGCGTTCATATGCATATAAGATGTGCTTGTCCTAAACTAGTATGTGGTCATAACTATGTATATATGTGTGTGTGTACGCCTGCAAATTTGTGTGTAGTAAGAAGTTTATGATTTTCGGTATGCTTTGTGTGTGTTTGTTATTGTATGTACGTGTCCTTTTGAATAAATTAATGTCAGAAGTGTTTTCGCTTTTGATTTTGATTGATGTTGGCAACAACAATGCCAGTTGTGCGAGAAATTGCGACAAGCTACAAGAGCCGCTGGCAGCAGTACCAACTCGCAACACATACATTCATATCCCATATGTGTATGTATGTATGTATGTACATACACGCGTAGAGCTTTTTGCATAACATCAGGCTCTGTTCGGCGTGTCCCAGTTTAGAATGCTTGTTGTTGTTCTTTTTTTGAAAATTTTTGTCTGTATCAGTGAGTTATGGTACTACATATACAAACATTCGACTCACTCTCAACTTGACACAGCATCTCTGACGGTCCCGAACCGGCAAAGGCTAAGCCATTTTGAGAATGTGAGTGCGTGTGTGTGTGTGTAAAAGTTCAATTCATTGCACTTTCAAATGTTGTCAACGGCACATTGAGTGGGGGTGCGGCACTTGCTGTTTGGTTTGTATTTCGTCATTTCGGCTATTTCGGACAGACAAGGGCAATGTCCTTCTCCCCAGGGAGTGTTCAGAATAGTTCTGTTGAGCTTAAGCTTTCACGACATAGTCTCTTTTCAATGTGTGTAATATCTTGATGGACGCTTGTCAGAGGCGGATGAATGTAAACACACCGCGTTTGTATGTTGTATTTGTATGCGTATGATTTAAAATGTGTTCGGGCATTTCGTTCTAATGAAAAATGGACGGAAATACTCTTCGATTCAAATCGCATACTATACAAGTAGTAGAGTGGCGGAAATCAGTTGACATGGCAAAAGTCCAGAAATGAAAACATTTATAAAGTAAATTAAATTTTAGAGTTATTAGTAAACGACACAACAACGTGATGAGTTAAGGCACAATTCCAAGGAATACGCCAATGGTGATACCAAGAAAATCCCATCGATAATGATTGATTTAATAAGACAACCAATGTGCAGTGGACCGGAAGCTAAGCAATGCACAGTGGGTCGGATTACAATATTGTCGGTATTTTGGGAATTACAAAAAAATTAATAAAATTAAAATTAATTGTATAAAATATAACATAATCTATACTAATATTATAAAGAGGAAAACTTTGTTTGTTTGTTTGTTTGTTTGTTTGTAACGAATAGGCTCAAAAACTACTGGACCGATTTTAAAAATTCTTTCACCATTCGAAAACTACATTATCCACGAGTAACATGGATTACATTTTATTTTGGAAAAAAATAGGGTTCCGTAAGATATTTGGATTTTTCGGACACAAACTGAAAAAAATCTTATATATAAAATAAAGTCAACTTTTTGTGTGTGTTCGCTAACCGGCCGTGTCTGCACCGAATTAAACCAAACTTACACACATTGCTAAAAAGGTATTGAAGATGGTTTCCGTATAGTTTGGATACCTATTGGTGGATAGGGAGATATAGGTCAAAACGTGGACCCGGGTAACCTTCGGATGTGTATGTACAATATGGATATCAAATTGAAGCTGTTGGTGAATGCTTTAGTACAGAGTATTTTTCATACCGCTCCGTGACTGGGGTCTCGAGATATAGGTCAAAACGTGGACCCGGGTAACCTTTGGTTGTGTATGTACAATATGGATATCAAATGAAAGCTGTTGATAAGTGCTTTAATACGGGGTAATTTTCATACCTATTGATGACTAGGGTCTCGAAATATATGCCAAAACGTGGACCCGCCGAGTCTTTGAACCGAATTAAACCAAACTTACACACATTGTTAAGTAGGTATTGAAGATGATTTCCGTATAGTTTGAATACCTATTGGTAGATAGGGTCTCGAGATATAGGTCAAAACGTGGACCCGGGTAACCTTCGGACGTGTATGTACAATATGGGTATCAAATGGAAGCTGTTGGTGAATGCTTTAGTTCAGAGTATTTTTCATGCCGCTCCGTGACTAGGGTTTCGAGATAGAGACCAAAACGTGGAGCCTAGAATGTGTTTGTACAATATGGATATCAAATTGAAGCTGTTGGTGAATGCCTTAGTACAGAGTATTTTTCATGCCGCTACGTGACTGGGGTCTCGAGATATAGGTCAAAACGTTGACCCGGGTAACCTTTGGTTGTGTATGTACAATATGGGTATCAAATGAAAGCTGTTGATAAGTGCTTTAATACGAGGTAATTTTCATACCTATTGATGACTAGGGTCTCGAAATATATGCCAAAACGTGGACCCGCCGTGTTTTTGCACCGAATTAAACCAGACTTATGCACATTGTTAAGTAAGTATTTAAAATGGGTTTCGTAAAGTTTGGTTGTAATTCGGAGCAGTGGCAACGGGTACAGCGTTCTTTTGAGCCAGCCATAATGTCGCTTACTTTTTTAACGCTTGGGGCGGAACTGAACTGTAAAATTGACAGTGTGAGTTACAATGTGTCAATATTTCTTTCTAATTTGGATGCCATAAGGAAAAAACGTAAGTGCAACATGTAAAAATTGTTTGTGAATTTTTTTGGAGTGGATTTTGGAACAGTGAATAATTTCTTACGAAATTAGAGAATTTAATGTGAAATCCGAATGAATAAAACATATAAATTGAAACGAAAAATTCATGGATGATCAGGAAAAAAGACGATTGTTTATTCATATGCGTTGATTTGAAATTTAAAAACAATCTTCTTTTTTCCTGATTTTCAATTTATATTTTATATTTACTCAAAAACAAATAGAAAAACAAAATATATTGTTTATGCCAAAGCGCTTGAATAAAGAATAAAGAAATAAATAATATGAAAACCATATATTTTCTGTTCTAAACAATATCTATTCTATTTTAGTGTGCCCAGCGAAGGGGGCCGGGTTTGCTAGTTTATTATATTTTGTTATGTCTCTAAAACGAGTTATCTTCGGAAAAATAAAAACTAAGCATATTTGTTAAAAAAATAGAAAAATAAAAAGGGCATTAAAATGCATCGCAATTTTTCTTTGTCTGGCATCGTGTTTTGTATATAAACATTAAGCTTAAAATGCTTATTGATTTCAAAAAAATGTATAACGTAAAATGGTTCCTAAATGAGTCCTTGGCTGGATATAAAGCCGGGTCGTTCCGGTAACATAGAATCGATTGCCGTCGGGCTCATGGCTTTTTGTACCCTTGCAAAGTGTTCTAGTATTACTATTTGTATGCGTGACAAATTACATCAAAAATGTTAGTTTTTTTTAATAAATGTGTTATGGATATGTACAATTTAATTTAGAGAACGATTTTTTTGCTCTATTTGAGGTTATGTAACTCTTTTTGTACAAAAAGGTGTCATGGTTTTTTCAGTATTTTCTGGTAGCTTATTTTTTCTGTGAATACACCTCTAGATGCCCTATGTTCCACTAAGGATTGAGGACTGGACGAAACGATTGCACCTCTATGGTTTTAATTCGCATTCAGTAAATTCAAACGTTTTTTAAACTGTGTCAAAGGTTTTTAATGTTAAGAAGAGTTGAGAGAAGAACATTCAATATTTTTTCATTAACGTAAAAGGAGCACAAAATTAAATTTGGACTTTCAAAATATCAAGTTTTATAAGAATCAACAAATTTGCTTTACATTAAAAACAAAAAGAAAAAAAGCCAAACTTACAAATTTTCGTATTTTGGGTATAAAAAAGCATTAAATTTATTGTGAAGAGCAAATGGTTGGCAACACTGCAACAACAAACGTGCATCACGCACTCTCTGATGAGTGCAATCTTCTTTCTACCATTCTTGGTCGTTCTCTATATTTTGCTTAAATAAAATATGAAGAGTATTCAATGCAGGAACATAAAAAAACTTAGAGAAGCGACATTTGCACAAATACTGATAATCCGTGAAAAGTTGATAAATGGCGGCCGCCACACAGTGCTTACTAAGCAAAAATGTCAAATGAAAATATTTAAAAATTATTTCTCAATATTTTATTTGATTTGAAAATTATATGTGGGTTCCAAAAAAACAAGTTCATTTCTTTGTATGACATACTTGTATACTCTCCAGGAAAAATCGGCGAAGTAATTTTATTAATACGGTTTTCAGTTGGATAAATAATTTTGACAATCTTTTAGGAATTTTCTATTCCATATATTTATATAAAGACTTAAACAAAATACAAAATATTTTTTTCGCGTTCTTAGTAGCAGATGAAATCGCTAATCAAAAAGGGAATATGGAGAGGAAGAGAATAAAAAAAACTCCACACTTCTGCTCGTCAAATGCTGCTTATGCATATACAAGCCTGCTAGATTACCAGGTTTGGCCTTCAGCTATGGTGTAAATTGAAATTGAGCTAGTAACTTTGGCTACCACGTCACCGGGTACTCGGCAACAGAATTCTGCCCGCTCATTTCACACATTTCACGTATTTATACACTCGTCCAATCAGTCGTTGTTCAGATGGCAACGAGGCAACATGAGCGTAAACTGTGTTGATTTTTTTGGTGTATCACAAACACACACCACAGTTTTGTCGTTATCAAACCGCTGACCCATGTGACGTCTCCCAGTCAAATTCGCTGAAAGCCAAGTAATGGTCTGATATTTTCCCCATAAGTAATAAACGCACTATTTACAACTAAAGATAAGTGAAATTAGCTGACGCCTGCAACCGCTTTAAAAACAAAGGTAAAACTTCAGTGGCATTTTCTGATGATAGTACGTTCACATTTTCACAAATTTTAACTATTTTATTTTTGTAATGCTCATTATTCTTATATAAAAGAATACTTCATTGTCTAGCAAAACCCATAAAATCAAACTTTAAAATTTTATACAAAAATTAGCAAAATTCATGCAAACTTTTCATACAAGTCCACGGTTTTTACTTTCTTGAGAATTTCTTGAACGATTTTTGGTCTGCAGTTTTATAGCCCAAATGCAAGTTTAAAGTTACTTAGAAATCCCTTGATTTGTTATAATTTTTTCCTTAAAATTTTCTCCATAGCAAAAATGCCGGACATGTTTTGATATGGCAAAATTGCGCACCACCGCCAGGGGAAAAAACAGTCAGATAATTGGCACTCAATACGAAATGCCGCACATTAGAGAGAAATAATTCCTATTGGGAATTAATAAATTGTACTTCTTATGTGCGACTAAAGAGTTACTCTACCAAACATTTGAGCAACACAAACTTATATTAGACGAGTGAGATTCGCTATTTCTCTGCTGGCTATGTTTGGGCCTGCTCGCATGACGAAAAATTTGCATGGAAAGCAACAACAAAGTTATAAAGTAAGATTCACCGCTAGAAAGTATGGTTATACTTAATTAAACTGGTATAACTCACTATTTTGAATGCTTCCAAATCACTCTTATGATATTAGGCAGCATTCTGCTCCAACTTTGGGAATGGTTAGTTTTTAGTCTACAGTTAACAACAACATTAAGAAGAATGAGAACACAAAGGATCTGGACACAGCTCTCAAAGCTCTCTCAGACTAGTTTTCAGTTTACAGTTAACAACAGCATTAAGAAGAATGAGAACATAAAGGGTCTGGCCAGAGCTCTCACAGCTATCTTCAGGTGCTACCAACATATAGTACTTATGTTTATTTATACCAGTTGCTTCATCTAATCGTAACTTGCTAACACTTGGCGAATCGAAGACGCCTATTGCTGAAGCCCTGTTTAGAACTCCCTCAATCCTTTTCGTTCAGGTCTTAGATGATTTTTGGAGTTTATACGCAACTGAGTGGTTCTTTTCCTGCAAACTTGGTACTAAGTAATTCGGCTCGCATAAATTAAATAAATATTACCTCTATTGATTTACTCTTGCACAGAGCTTGAACATGAGAGCAGCCACTGCCTTTATAAGTAATGCCTCTCATACCTCTACTACCGCTTTGTACTCGGCTTTGAATACAAAGGAAAAAAATTGTGTCTCCCACAAAACCAATTGTTAGCTATCGAAGCCAGCCAAACATTGGAGAAAATACCCCGACTCTGTAGTCTCCAGCACCAAATAAATGTCTAGGTTTGCGCTTGCATGCTCGAATTTCAGTTGGACGCCAAAAAAAAGCTCAATAAATTGGCCCATTAATTTTTGAAATATTCACAAAAAATACAACAATAACAAAAAATATGCTATTGTATAATACTTTTAATAATTTTATCCCACAATGACATTTGTATCAGTTTACTTTTACAGACACACAAGCACACATACACTATTGTCTGCACACTTGTGAATTTTTTCTGAAGCGCAGCAAAAAAAAAATATTCTTCTTTCATGAATGTACAGCTTAATTAAGGCCCCAAAGCGTTCCATTGCCGAGATTTTGTTACATCTCAAATCCTGATTTTGCTTTTTTGTGCTTCAACTCCGCTCCAACTGGTCTCGAATGAGTAATTTGAGTGCTTTTTGTGCGCAGACTATGTCGAATCGCATTAAATTCACACACACATATACATGTGTATGTACGTACGTATGAATATAAGTAAATTCATGGCACAGCGGAGTAGAAGCAATAGAAATAGAGAGAAAGTGGATCTGAATCTGTTGAGGCGAATAATTTATGAAATAAAATTCATCATATTTCAGCAAATTTATCTAATGCGTGCATATGTTTTTGTTTTATAGATGACAGTCCCATACAGGGTGTTTTCAAAATGGACTAGAAGTTTATAAAGTGGAAAAAAATTAAAGTAAATCGAAGATATAGCAATGCAACCAATTTTTAGTATTTATATACACGTAGCCGAAAGAGTTGGTGCATGACTACTATTGCACGAAACACCAAATGATAAAAAAAGTTTTTTCTAACAGCGGCCACCCCTCGGCAGGCATTACGCTTGGGTGCATTTCTGCCATGAGAAAGCTCTTCATAAAAAATTATCTACCGTTCGGAATCGGCTTAAAACTGTAGGTCCCTCCATTTGTGGAAAAATATTAAGACGCACCTCACAAATTGGAAGAGGAACTCGGTCAAATATCCAGTAATTAAGGTGCACTGAGTACTTTCATTACTTTAGCAAAAGCATGCCAAAAATCAACGCGATTTAATTTAATTCGCTTTAAAATTGCCGCAAGTTTTTGTGATGAAATTTGTTGGTTTAAACTTATTTGTTTAATTTACTCAAAATCTGAAACTGAGATTTATATGTTTTTTTAGAGGAATAAACTAAATTTTTATAAGAAATTATCAAAATAGAATAAGAAACCAACAAATTGCCGAAACTTTTTGTTTTTTAATTTACACAAAGTATGAAACTTGAATTTATTTGGTTTTTGTAGGCGAATAAACTTTATTTTCACACAAAAATTATGAAAATAAAATCAGAAACCAATAAATTGCCAAAACTTGTCAATAAGTCGCTGTGCTACAGTTTTTTAACGCAGTATTTGTTAAAGTGTACTGCGCTTAGTAACAGGTGGCGCTAAAGTAATCCTCCTATCAGAAAATGCTATAAATTTTGCGATTGGCCCCTAATGTCAGTTCTGTTTTGACATTTGTGTAGTAAACACATGCGAAATACACGTTAATAAACAATGTTACGCTACACTGCTCCAGAACGCGGAATATTGTTGACTATTTATTTGACCAATAATCGGTCGGTGACTTTGGCGCAACGTGAATTTCGTCGCAGATTTCCTCGCCGTCCAACGCCTACTGGTGAAACACTGCGACGTTTAGCCGCTCGCCTCGAAAAGACTGGCACAACACGAGATGCTGCCAGGCGTGGCAGACCCCTTGGTAGCCGTTCTGCAGAGAATAAAGCTGCTGTAACCGAGGATGTCATGGAAGCGCCGTCGACATCGACCAGACGACGTGCCACCCAAATGGGTATCACTCGACGGTCTTTACAGCGAATTTTGGTACAAGATTTGAAGATGTTTCCGTACAAAGTCCAGACGGTGCATCAGCTGTTAGCTGCTGACCGCCAATCGCGTCTAACATACGCTCAAGCCATCCTTAATCACCACCAAGAGGAAGATGATTTTTCATCAAAAATAATCATGAGTGATGAAGCCCATTTCCAATAAGCAAAATTTACGCTTCTGGGGCACTGAAAATACGCGTGTAACCCACAAAAAGCCATTACACCCGCTCAAAGTCACTGTATGGTGTACTGTTTTCGCTGGAGGAGTCAACGGACCTTTTTTCTTCGAAGACGTCGTGGGCCAAAAACGGTTACTGTGAATGGTGAGCGCTACAGAGCAATGATCAACGAGTTCTTTTTGCCGCAACTTGATGAATTGGGATTGGAAAACATGTGGTTCCAACAGGACGGTGCAACAGCACACACTGCACGTGACACAACCGATATGCTGAAGGATGCATTTCCCCGGCGCCTAATTTCCCGTTTTGGTGATTTGCACTGGCCAGCAAGATCACCTGATTTGACCGCTCCAGGCTTCTTTTTGTGGAGCTTTTTGAAGTCGAGGGTTTATCTCAACAAGCCTCAGACTCTTGCAGCTCTTAAAGACAATACCCGTCAAGAATGTGAGCCGGAAGTTTTGGCCAAAGTGATGGAAAATGCCATAAAAAGGGCTCAAATGGCAATCAACTGTGGCGGCGGCCATTTACATGACATCATATTCTCGACTTGATGTAAAAAAAAATTAAAAGACCAAATAAAAATAATCCACAAGAAGAATCAAAGTTTTTCATTTTTTTTTTAAATTACAGCCAAAAAACATCGCAAGGTTACTTTTGCGCCACCTTGTATTTCACCTGCCTATAAGTATGCAATTTTTAAAAGCAACTCGCACTTTTTGCTTATTTTTTCATTCGCCTAACTCACATGACTGCAACTCTCAACCGGTTTATAGTGATGATAAAGTACTCCCGCCAGAACAAGAGCCACCTCAAGAAAAAGAGCCTTCACAGTGTCCCCGGTTCGCAAAGCGGAACAGCTTTGGATAAATAGTAGTTAAGCGAAACCAAGAGAGATGGATTATAAGATTGCCCTGATTGAAGGCAGAAAAAGAAGGCAACTTTGCAGTGACGATATTACAACATTTACAAATGAAAGCGAAGCGTACGCTTAGGTTAATGTAAACAAGGAAAATTATAGAAAGAGGGTATTGTTAAGGTCCTATGTGATATCAACAGGATAACCGCTGTCTTTGTAAACTGCAATATTACATCCTCAGCTATCTTCTAATAAAATATGGGATGTTATTATCAGATTAACTCATCTACTTTTATTCAAGCTCATTTATGTAGAATACCATCAACAGATTAAACGATATTTTTAACAAATTATTAAAGTGTAAAAGAAAAAGGGTTAGCCATGCGACATAAAGATTTACCTTGAAAGCAAAGTAGCTACTTAAACATTGCTCGTGCATTTATTTGCTGCAAAGAGTAGCTACCAAACCTCGATTATCCCAAAAACATTAAAAGCCATGCAGGCTTTGTGAAATTTTCCTTGGTTACCCAGCCTTATATAGAGCCAGGTTTCTACTGAACTTTGGTCAATGTTATTTAAGAGCCAGTTTTGACTTAACTACAGGATATATGTTCTAACCAAAACAGAGGAGCCTACGCTACCGAATTGACCTGGATTTATATACAACTTGCCAAATACTGTCCCTAGAGGAGCATTCTCTAAATACCTTGGGGGCTGTGTTTTATGCTGTTACATCATGAAAAATTACTTATAACGGCAAAAACTAAGATCGTAGGCTTTAATTTTAACTCAGCGGATTTTATTAGCTTTACTGAAACAACTCGCTGCCTAGTCGAGCTCTGGTACTTTTTGTGTTTTTCGGTTCGATTTTTTGGTGGCATTAAGTAAGGTTGAGTCCGTCAAATATCAATTTAGATTCTCCATCCTCAACTGCCCGAAAGAACTCTTGTCTCTTTGCTCCGTAAGAGCAGGTGGGTCGATGTTTTGTTAATCCCAGCGGACTTGGTTTTTCGCAAATGGAAAGCTTTTGTTCGAGGTAAAAACTAAGGGATCGGACTACGAGGAACTGAAAATTTTGTCTGCTTACGGGAGGTGTTTCTTCTTCTTCTTCTTAATTGGCGCGATAACCGCTTACGCGATTTTGGCCGAGTTTAACAAAGCGCGCCAGTCGTTTCTATCTCGTGCTAACCGGCGCCAATTGGACACACCAAGTGAAGCCAAGTCCTTCTCCACCTGATCTTTCCAACGCAGAGGAGGTCTTCCTCTTCCTCTGCTACCACCAGCTGGTACCGCATCAAATACTTTCAAAGCCGGAGCGTTTGTATCCATATGGACGACATGACCCAGCCAACGTAGCCGCTGGAGGTGTTTACCTATGAAAAAAACGGGGAAAAAAATAATAATATATTATGGGAGGGTTAGGGTGTTATGGGAAGGTTGTCCATTTAAAGGAAAAAAATCTTAAAAATTTAAGAAGTTTTGGTATGTACTGAAACAAGTGTCCGCTTATGAGAAGTGTCCGTTAGGCGAGAGTACACTGCACATATATAAAGGTATACATATAATTGTCGCGAACACCCTCTGTTTGAGTATTTGGCCGAGCTTATCCTCTAATTTATAGAGTGCGTCTTAATATTTTTCCACAAATGGGGAGATTTAAAGTTTTGTGCCGCCTCCGAACGACAGCTGTTTTTTAAGACGAACTTTTTCATGTCAGAAATACACTTGGAGATTTAACATAGCCTCCAAGGACCGACCTCTCTTAGAAAAAACTTTCGCCAAAAGTTATTAAAGAACTATTTTCTAAATGACTTGATTTCTATTAACAGCAAAGGGTAAAATCAAAACAAAAAAAAAGAGGAAAATAACCCAATATGTGGCAAAGGAAGAAAAGGCTTTCGTACTTAGTTCATATTACGTTCGTGATGCTTAAACCCGCAGCATCCGCAGGTGTACCGAAAAAGTGAGAGCTCTGATGTCTGAATCTTTGTCCGATGAGAGGAGAGTAGATGAGAAAAAGGTGCTGAGATGATTCCATGTTATCCTCCAGACAGCTTCTGCAGAAAGAACTTGAAGCAATCCCACACCTCACCGCAATGGACACCTAACAGACAATGTTCGGTAAGGATACCTATTAAATTCGAGGCTGCGGCTTTGGAAGTTCTCTCGAGCGCCCCTGATCTACCCGTGGCCAGAAAGATCTCAAGACTTTGTACCTTTGCGCACTAGCCCAGCGCTCGCTGAGTTGACGCGAGTCCCATCTTTCGAGGAGTAGACCACAGGTTCACAAGCGAACCCCGATCCTCTCATTTTTGCGATGAAACCGTCTAGCCTGCTCATCAGCTTGGCTCTCTATTCTGCTGTGACCGGGAATCTAAATGAGCTTAATATCCAAGTATTCGGGTGGAATCGAGAGAGAATTTAGGCGTTCTCCGACTAATTTCGAACGCACAAGCGACGAGCCCAGGCCCTAATTGCCGTTTGGCTATCGAATTAGTAATTGCCGAAAAAGCAACTAAGCTTTCTTAAGGGGGGGGGGGGGGGGGGTAACGTTAATTCATGGAAAAAAAGGCACATTTTTATGAGTTTTTTTTGATGACACAGTTAAAATTTATTCGTCAAATCTTTTACTACATAAAACTATAGCATTTGAAGTATATTTTGTGAAATTTTCATCCAAAAATATTTAAAAATACGGCAATGGCAGAAATTATTCGGACGCATCTAAAAAAAAAGTAGTTTTGCGGTGCCCCTCATAACTTGGTGTTAAATCATCTGAAATCAAAAACCAAAGTTATTTCGTTAGATAATCGTTTTCTCCGGGTAACGCCGAGAGGGTTTTTTGAAATTAAAAATTTTTCGATTTTTGGGAACACGTTAAAGTCAAAAATACGATTTTCGCGTAAAAAATCGGTGAATTATATTAGTTACCGTAAAAACAAAAGTATCAACAAATTCGAAAAAAACTCTTCGGCGTTACCTTGTAAAACATCTACAGAAAAAGTATTCAAAATTTCAAAAGGATCGGTGCAGTAGTTTCAAAGTTATGAGGGGCACCGACTTTGAAAACGTAAGTTGTGGGAACAACGCTTTAAAGTTCAAATGGCGCGCGGTTGAGCCAGGTAGGTAGCAACACTTACATGGCTGTATCTTTGTAAGTTTTGCTCCGATTCATCTAAAATTTTCACAGAATATTCTTGAAAGGTTCTTCATTTAAAAAACCAAATAAAAAAAAAAATGCACAAAAAAAAATTTAAAAACGTTACCCCCCCCCTTAATTGCGGCTACTTCCGCTTGGAAAAAAATTCTTAAAATAACATAAAATCATTATATGGCTTTATCGATCTTTTTTAATTCTTGACTACCTTTTCAGAAAGGTGATACACGTATTCCCCTCTTTCCCTTCAATGGAAAGGGGTAGCATCTAAAATCAGTTGTCCCACCTTTTATTATTAAATCATGTTTTCATGGTCTAGAAATTTCAAAAAATCGATTTTTTGTTTTTTCAATATTTCGAGAGTATAGTATCTTAGGGCGGCCGCCGTAGCCGAATGGGTTGGTGCGTGATTACCATTCGGAATTCACAGAGAGGTCGTTGGTTCGAATCTCGGTGAAAGCAAAATTAATAAAAACATTTTTCTAATAGCGGTCGCCCCTCGGCAGGCAATGGCAAACCTCCGAGTGTATTTCTGCCATGAAAAAGCTCCTCATAAAAATATCTGCCGTTCGGAGTCGGCTTGAAACTGTAGGTCCCTCCATTTATGGAACAACATCGAGACGCACACCACAAATAGGAGGAGGAGCTCGGCCAAACACCTAACAGAAGTGTACGCGCCAATTATTTATTTTTTTTTTTTTATAGTATCTTAGGAATATACTGTGAAATTTTGATGCGGAAATTCCGAGGTTTATAGCTTCTACAGGCCATTAAGTAGGAGGAGAGCGGTCGGCGCGCTCGTGCACCTCAAACTTTAAACTCATTTATCTCGAAACGACTTTTTCCAGCCTTGTGTTGTCAAAAAAAAAAAAAAAAAACTATTCAACCGAATCGTCTGAAATTTGTATATGTTGTTCACAATGGTTATCGCTGGTACTAAAGTCTTATTATTATATATTTCATTTTTTTTTTTTTTATTAAACAACTGAAAATATTGTTTGAGTGTCAAATTCAAATCGCGCCATTTGGTCAATTTTTTTTATTCTAGTAGCTGCAGTCATACTGTTTAATACTTTTTTTGGTTTTTGTGTTTCAGATTAATAGAAGAGCCAAATAGACAGCATCGTCCGGGTTGGAAGGGTCAACTTCAGCGCCATTTTTAAAATTATTAAAAAAAAAATTTTGTTGATTTTAAAAAATTTTAAATTTTAAAATTTTTCTTTTAATTTTTGTATGTAAAAGAAGTTAAATAACAAGCACACAAAATTTAAGTAATGTATTTAATTTTTTTTATTGTAAACAAAAATTCATGAAACATTCCATTTTTAAAATTATTAAAATTAAAAAAACAATTTTTTTTTCATTTTTGTATGTAAAAGAAGTTAAATAAAAAGTCTAAGAAATTTAAATTTCATTTTTTATTTTTTTTATTGTAAAAAAATTCCTGAAAAGACCCTAAATTATCGAGCTGTAGACCACCGGGGCCCCTTAAGTTAGCCTATCTCCATTTACAATATAGAAGCTATGTAGAAATTGTGAAATTTTGAATTGACAATTTCCAACTCTTTCGCAAATCACCCTGTAAACAAGAGCTATTGTCTCGGTAACAGAGATGAGGCCAAGTAAATTTTTACATGAACGTTCATTTGCCAAACGATAAGCACAACACGTGCGATACAATTTGTTATTGTTCGTAATAGACAGACGTACATAAACGCCCATGCACATAAGCACGGCATCGCTAAGCTAGTTAGGCCAGGTTATTGCAGTTCGAGCAAAACCAAAAATTGTTTTACAACCACACATAAATGCATATATTTTTGCATTTGTATAACTTAGAAAATATTTGAAAATTCTTGCAATTTTATTAGTTTCCTCCTCATGGGAGCTATGAACTAATTTATTACTATTTGCTTGCATTTGTTTGAATACTAATGTTTGAGTGGAAATGCAAGTATTTATGTGCATATATTGCACAGAAAGTCTTCCTATCTACATATGTGTAATATATGTATGTAAATATAAATCACTAAATGAATACTCTTCTCATATTTGTAGGTAAGTATTTGCATTGGGCGAGGTCAAATGTTATTTCAGCAGTTACGGTTTGACTAAGATGGCATATGTAGCTAAATATATTTATATGTATATGCATGTATGTATGAATGTATAAAATTTCCAAGTCGTAGACAAATTTTTCTCGGACCAATAAACGCAAATAAATCATTTTAAATCTTGCCTGATTCTATTGAGACAGACACATGCCTACATTGTGCTTCGAGCAGATATGTATATTCTATTAGATGAAACGAACGTGCCTTTATGAAAAATACATATGTATGTATGTGTGCATGCTCACTGATTTCCATATTCACTCACTCACTGACTTACTTCCATGCATACGCAATAAGGCGTTGGTGATGACGAAGCTGGCAATGGCAATGGCACACATGAGAGCACCGCAAGCACTAAAGAAATTTCCATATGGCATAATGGGTTTTCCATTTACTGGACCAGCCCAGTAAGCATAAGTGTGTGTATAAGCATAGCTTGGAAACTGGTCATCTTGCATATTCGAACAAATACTTATAAAAATCTATCTCTACGTACGTATATGTGCCTATAAATATGCATACACATATGTAGATACATATATATGTAGGCCATTTGGTGGAGCTTCTAAGCCAGCATCTTGAAAATACTATATAAAACAACTATACACAAATCAAGCTGTCGGTCAATGTTGGTCTGGTTAAATGGTTAGGTGTATGTACGCGCGTGTGAGTGTGTGTGTGTGTGTGAAGGCATACTTTTGCATGCCATACTTTTGAATTATTTAAATGGGAGTGAGCGAGTGCCTTGCAGTCCTACAACATCAAGTAATTCCACAATATTGTGAAGCTCTTGACACATTTGGGCGAATGCGGATGCAAAACTTTACATATTTATGCATGCATGAGCATTTAAATATTCCCTCGTTTTCGTGCATAAATGCAATGTACAGTGTGTCACATAAATATGCATATAAACTAATATTTTCCTTTTTATAATTCTTTAAACATTCAGTAAATGCTAAGCAAACCAAATGCTTTTTCACTCGGTTAAACATAGCAAAGATAATTTTTTCGTGATTTTTTCTTTTCTCGATATCATAGTTGATTTGACAGCTAGGCATGGTAAACTGTGTTGACATTTCTACTCAGTAAGGTTTGGCCAGTCACCATGAATCATTTAACACTAGAACAACGATTTCAAATGGTAGAAATTTACTTTGAAAAAAACAAAAAAAAAATAAATCTGTACGCAAAGTTCATAGAGCTCTGGCGGCATTTCTTTCGAATTGAGGAATTAGTTGATGTTACGTTGAGTGGCGAGCGCTATCAAGCCATGCTGACTGAATTTTTGGCTCAACTTACCATAAAACGCGCCTAACAATCGATTTATCGCAATATTCAAGCCACCATTGACGCCATGCATCCAGATTTATTGCAAAAAGTAGTTAAAAATTGGGCTGATGGAATGGACCATGTAATTCATAGCCGCGGCGGACTTATGCCGGATATCAGATTCAAAAAAGGACTGCCATGCAATTTTCGATCAGTTTATACTAAAAAAAATCATTCCAACAATATTTCTCTTTGTTTTATCATTTTAAATACTCAAACTCCTAAAAAAGCAACCGATATTATAATAATAAATATTATACGTAAAAGCTTTTTCAGCGATTCAGAATCATCTGCCTCAAAGTTGAATTTGAAGCCCCCCAGACGAAGTCATCCCTTCAAGTCAAGGAGAGTGTGTTACAAACACAGTGCGACATCAAAAATCAAACCGCACCGGACCTTTTTTTTCTGAAAATATACCTATTCAATAGCAAAACCCTCGCTGGGTTTTTAAAAGTTAGCTCGATTTTTTTTTTATTGCGTTTTAAAGTTTTCTATTTTCATGAGATTTTGGAGTTTTACCTGTACGCTAAATTTTACTTATAAATCGACCTTTGTTTGATTTGATGCAGCTTGATGCAGAAATTTCGTACATGTACAAATAAACTTATTTTGAGAAGAACCTATATCTCAATACGCAATTTTGAATACCAAAATTTCGAAAAATTGTATGTTTTTACCATTTTTTACTGTAATTATGAAAATAATTAAAATTTCTCACTATTTCTTCTAGTAAAAATGTTGCAAAATGTACTAAAAAAGTCATTTATAAGATAAAAACATAAAACTGAACTTTAAGTTTGTTATTTTCTAAAAAAATAAATTTTTAACAAGATTTTTCTTCATAGTGTGTAGAGCTTGTTATGTTGGTTTAGTTAATTGGTTGCACAAAAAACAAAGCAGAATGCCTTTTGGAATGCCAATGCTATGGCACAATCCAGAAGAACATGATCCAAAAAATTGTTATAGTTGTGCAAATACTGTGATCGGATTGAACAAAAAGAAAGCGAAAAACAAAAAATACGTTTCAGTCCAGTGTGTACAATTACCGCTTGATCATAATGAAAATTCACTTTCTTCACCAACATTTGGACTATTTTAGTCAACAATTGTCGACAGAATCAGATGAGCAAGGAGAGCGCTATCATCAAACTGCGATGCCATTTGAGTCAAGATACCGAGGAAAACGAGCTCCAGGTGCCATACTAGCCGAAATATGTTGGTGGAGTAAACATATTTTTCAATACGACCAGGAAGAAAATGAAGGAAAATGGAGTAACCAGGAGGAAAAAGAATATGAGGTAGAAGAAGAAGAGACAGGCATGGAATTCTTTACTGATGAATCTGATTACTCTGATAATGATGATGTTGAAATTCAATCATTGTCGAAAAGAGCTCGTCTCTAAGGTTTTAGTACGTAAAAATTCTTTATTTTAATAAAAAAAAAATTATAAGAATTCAAGTCTATATTCTTTTTACTTAATCTATTTAATATTTTTACCTACAGAGTTTTTAGATATTTAAAAAAAAATTTAAAGCAGAGTATAAAAAAATTATTTTTATGAAGAAAAATCTTGTTAAAAATTTATTTTTTTAGAAAATAACAAACTTAAAGTTCAGTTTTATGTTTTTATCTTATAAATGACTTTTTTAGTACATTTTGCAACATTTTTGCTAGAAGAAATAGTGAGAAATTTTAATTATTTTCATAATTACAGTAAAAAATGGTAAAAACATACAATTTTTCGAAATTTTGGTATTCAAAATTGCGTATTGAGATATAGGTTCTTCTCAAAATAAGTTTATTTGTACATGTACGAAATTTCTGCATCAAGCTGCATCAAATCAAACAAAGGTCGATTTATAAGTAAAATTTAGCGTACAGGTAAAACTCCAAAATCTCATGAAAATAGAAAACTTTAAAACGCAATAAAAAAAAAATCGAGCTAACTTTTAAAAACCCAGCGAGGGTTTTGCTATTGAATAGGTATATTTTCAGAAAAAAAAGGTCCGGTGCGGTTTGATTTTGATGACCCCAAAATTGTCGCATAGTGAAATAAGCATTTTTGATTTTTTGAAATTTTTGTTCGCTGAGATGTCACTCCTTTTCCTCCATACACCGTACATGCACGCATTTCTTTATATGGAATAAAAGGCCTGGCACCACAAAAAAAAAAAAAAATAAAATAATGATTCCGAAAAATCAACGCTATTTTTTGGACACTTGAACTTTAGACTTTGTTATACTAAATTTCAAAGGGCTATAAAATTGCATACTCAGAAAAATTCTAGTTAAACCACTTGTAACTTTGAACAAATTTTGAAAAATTTTGTATAAGCAAAAATCGTAGGGATAGGAATTACGAGTGCTTTGGGCAAGTATAATTACATTCGTATACAAATTCGTGCTTTCACTCGTATTCGAATCGGCTCGTAATCTTATTCGCACTCGTGTTCGCCTTCGAATTCCTATTCGTATTCGTATTTCTATTAGTACTCGTGATAGTATTCAGTTCGTATTCATATTCATATTCATATTCGTATTCGCCTTTTTACTCATATTCCCGTTTTTAATTCTGGAACAACATCAAAACACACAGCGCAAATAAAAGCAGGAGCCGCCTTCGTATTCATATTCGTAACTGTAGTCGTTGGTATACTCGTAATTTTATACGTACTGGTTGGTATACCACTTACGAGGGGCGCCTTTTATATTTCGGGATTAGAGAACAAAAACAAATTTTAATCATCGAAAATCCCTTTATTGTTTTTCAAAATATTCTCCATGAAGATCTATACACTTTTGCATGCGTTTGAACTAATTGTCGAAGCACTTTTGCCACTCTGAATGAGGTACCTCCAAAACATGCATTCTGAATGCCGCAACCGCTTCTTCAGGTGTCGAAAAACGTTGACCTCTCAGTTTGTTTTTTACGTACGGGAATAAAAAGAAGTCATTCGGTGCCAAGTCCGGACTATACGGCGGATGACCCATTAATTCGATGTTTTGGGTGCTCAAAAATGCAGTTGTTTGAGCCGATGTGTGAGAGCTCGCATTGTCCTGGTGAAGAGTGATCCGTCTTTGTCGATTGGTTTTCCTAATTTCTTGGAAGACAACTGGCAAACAAATGGTTGTGTATCACTCAGAATTTACTGTTCTGCCATGTTCTAGTGGTACGGTTGCGACATGTCCAGTTTTTTCGAAAACACATTCGACCATTTGCTTGGAAATGCTTCGTGCGCGAACAACTTTTGTTGGATTTGGCTCATCTTGAAACACCCATACAGTCGACTGCTGTTTACTTTCGGGCTCATACGCGTAAATCCATAATTCATCACCTGTCTCGATGTCATAGACGTGTTTCGAAGCCCCGCGATCGTGTTTTTTGAGCATTTCCTTCGATCAATCGACACGAGCCTTTTTTTGAGCGATTGACAAATTGTGTGGGTCCAACGCGAACAAATTTTTTTGACAGTCAAATGTGTATGCAATATTGAATGTATGCTGGTCCCACTAATGCCTAAGATTGCCTCAATCTTACGATAGGTCACATGACGATCTTGCAATGTCAGTTCGCGCACAGCATCAATGGTTTTCGGAACAACAACTGATTTTGGACGACCTTCACGATATTCGTCTTTGAGTGAACTACGACCACGATTGAATTCACCATACCATCGATAAACACTGGTCCTTGATGGAGCTTCATCGCCAAAAAATGAATTAAGTTCATTCATGCAATGTTGCTGAGTTAATCCACGTCGAAAGTTGTAAAAAATAATCGCACGAAAATGTTCACGATTTAATTCCATTTTTGAATCTTTTAAGTTACTGTAGACAACACAAATAGCGCTGGTATTTCAAAACATTCTGAGTACGTAAAAGCCAAAAAATGTCAAACTTTGCGATACAGCTGTCAGTTGCCAGATTGCAACACCACGGTTGCTAAATCCTGCCAAATAAAAGGCACCCCTCGTAACAGCCTTACTCAAATTTGACCCAAAAATCATCATCATCATTTCTTCGTCTCGTAGAGTATAGGGTAAAATTTTTCCATTTTGTATGATTCCCGAATATATTTTTCACTTGCTGCGAGGTTATTGTTTTGTTCACGACTTTGTATTCCCCCTCCGATACAGCGTCGCGAAGAGCCCCAGGTTTGCCTCTTCTGCGCTGTCCTTGGGAGTTCCAGTCCAGCGCTTTTCTGCTAATTTCAGTGCCACTTTTCCGTAAGATATGGCCAAGTCATCTCCATTTACGTTCTCTTATTTCAGATGCAATTGGTTTTTGATGGCATCGTCGATGTAACTCGGTGTTAAAGAATCCAAAAATCCTTCACATTAAGAATTTGTTGTGCAATTTTTTATGGACAGTGAATACGAGAACTTCTGGACCACTTTGCTTTGGCAAACAGAGTACAACTCTTAGTGAAATCCATCTTTAGGTCCTAACTTCTTCTATAAAATATTTTGGAAAAAATTTAAAATAAATTCTAAACAGCTAAAATTTCTTTGGGTCATAATTCCGCGTCAAAGTTGAGTGGAAGCCAGAGCAAACTGTTTGAGTAAACGATTCAAGTATTTAATATTGAATGAAAAAAGTCACCAATTGTTTTCTGACCTATTTGAAGAATTTATAACGATTGAAATATATTTAACAAGCAGTAGAATAACAAATAACAAATTATCAGCATTGAGAATTTACAACATTTCCTTCGCAGCTAATTTGCTTGAAATCTGTCAACTGTGAAACGCTCACGATTAGAATGAGGCACATCAGGTGATTTAAGTGATCGCTTGAATCTACTGGTAAAAACTTGACGTATGGGAACCATTAGCTCTAGAAATATTCTTTCATGTTGATAAATTGGATAAATCGGCAATCGATGCAAATGTTGATATTCAAAATCTAGTTCAATGCTAATATCGTCTGTGTAAGTAGATTGGCTTGAACTATGATGAGCATCAGTGTGTGAAACAACGGACTTGGCTTTTAACTGGTTTTGATAACGCTTGACAATTCCCGTTTTTTATTTAAATACGGTACTTCATTTCACCAATAACTTCAAGGATTTGGTCTGCAACCCATCATTTGGCTCCGGAATAACTACGTGCATAAACTTCACAAACCTACGAAAGATGTTGTATCATAATTGCGTACATTTTGTGTTCGGTGTGGGCTCATGTTATATGTACCCAAGTATTTATATAAAGATTTTTCAAGCTGAGTTTCAATTAACATAATTGTAGAAAACGCACCACTGAAAGTTCTTACGAAACGTTCGCCAAAGCCATTCCATGCTGAATGAAAAGAAATGGGATGCCCATTCGCATTCAATTTGCAAAAGGTCTGAAATTCCTCCGAGGTGAATTGTGATCCGTTATCACTTACAATAGCTTATGAGAGGCTGCTATTGAAACAGCCTTGAAGAAACAAGAAGGCTTTGCTGATGACAAATCGAAAAAGTAAGGATATTTGGAACAAGAAACAACCAAGATCAACTACATTCAGTAAAAGAAAGGACCAGCAAAATTAATGTGAACACCAACGGCCATGAAGAAAAATCACATTTTCGAGTGTTTGAAAATACGTAACATGTTTTGCAAAATTTAAACAATTTTTAATATCTTAATCTATCTTCAGAAACCTCAAATAACGTCTTAACATTTGCTTCATTTACAGGCACCTCAGTGACTTTCATGAAGGATATTTGAAATCTTCTTTTGTAACGCTGGTGGATTTATTGCATGCGTAATAAGGAGTTAGGGGTAGTTAGAATTTTCAAGAGACTACATTTTCTTAAATTATGATATCTTAAAAATATTGTGTGGAAATTTGAACTGAATCCGACAAATACCTTCCGAGTTATTCAACAATTATAGCAAAATTTAAATGCGTTTTTCTCAAAACTATGTTTTTTGAACTGGTGATCACTGCAACTTAAAAACTGCTTATTAGATTTCAATAAAATTTATACCGCTTTGAAAAAACATAAAAAACTCGTGCCTGATTCAAGGATTTTTTTTCGAATATTTCGATTTTTTTAACAATTAATTGTCGGTTTTTTCTCGAAAATCTGAAAAATATTTCCTGAGACGCCGTATTGTTAATTTTGAAAAGAAAGCTTCGAACAGGCTTAAGGCTATCTATTAATAAAACTAATTTCTCTTGATGATTTTTCTAGGTCTAATTTCTCTAGATGAATATCCATAGACTTGTGATGATCACCCTAAGGGACTTCTGGAGAAACGGGCTCCTCACAAACAGCGATAACTTTTACAATTATTAATTTTCTTTTTTGAAATTTTGTTAAACTTAACTTACATGATGTATATATTAGTGCTACGTTTTTATTTTTGTAAAATAAAGCAATTGACTACAAAAAAAAATATTGAAAATCATCATTTTTTCGGGCTTTTGACTACACTTAACCCCATTAGTCTTGATAATGCAATTGCATTTGCGTGTTGTTGTACTTTTGTACTGAATTGTGTTTGAAGCACAATCGTCCATGGTTGGCATCTGTGCAACGTCATGATGGGTATTTTAGTCATTGGCTTTTCCGTGTCCTCTGAAAACCGATGGGAAGTCACAGGTCCCATACCATATTTCGAAGCACCAATAGCAATAACCAATTAAACAATTTTAAGTATTGAGTTTAATAAAGGTTGTCAATCTCCCAAAATGAACTTAGCATCGTTTCTTGTAAGTTCAATTGCTGCTTTTGAAGAAAAATTGGGCACGAATTTGTAATAATAATTCATTTTATCTATACATGCTTGAGAAAATTTTCGGATACATTTTATTCTTAAGAAAATGCAAAAAAATCTATCTTTTTTGCCAGTTAACTCAATTAAATTATAAATTTTCGGCACTTTTTGCACAGAAGTTGGATTCATTCAGATTTCGTAGTATTTAGCCAGGATCTATTTTAAATGCTTCTTGGCACTTTTAATTCAATTTTTGCTTACATTCATATTTTACTTTATACTAATCCTGAGATATTTTAGCATTTAGCTTTGCCGTGATGCCCCCTTCTTTCAATTTCGATACGTATAGATAAAAATATTCGCTTACTGCCAACTTTTATGATTTATGGTATCTGCTGCGGTGCACTAAAAGCATATGTTCGCAAAAGTGAATATACTTATATTACATACATATATAAATGCACACACATACATACATGCATTGTTTGTGCCCATATGCAAGTGCGTTTGGCTTTGTGTGCGTTGCCAATTAAAATTGGCAACGTAACACCCAAAATATTCAAGATGAAAACCAAAAATATTATAGCCCAATTTAATAGAAGCTCTTAGAAGCTGGTTATTTTTAAAGAAATACTTTAATCTCAACCCAATGTCCAATTAAATACCAATATGATAAAGAATGAAGGAAAGCCGTACTCCAAGGAATGTGGAATAGTTTTCTTATTCGAGGAAAACTTTCACAATTTCAATTACTTTATAATAAATTTTATGATTTATTTAAGGGACAAAGGAATTTTCTCCTTTAAATCACTGAATTGTCTCACAATTGCATAAAATTTAGTATGTATGTACAGTGTATTGAAATAGTAATCATATAATTTACATTTCAGGAATAAGTGCAAGATAATTAACAAAAAAATATTGTTAATTGCATAAAGTTAAGTTTACTTTCACTCAATTCCAGCAAAAATACACAAACTTGTTTTCTACATTAAATAAGTAATTTATTCCAATCCTCTGGGATATACCATCGTTTTTGTTCCACCATCTCGTGAAGGAAATGCGGAAATGATGTCGCAGCACATACATACACAAGTAGTGTACATATATTTGTGTGCATATAAAGTGAGCTAAATAACTACAGCACAGGCACGTATTGTTAAGTTTTGTCAACGTATTTGTTTCTTATTCAATTTTAATATTTTTTTTTTGAAAATATAGCTCATTCTACTACAGAAACCACAAACAAAATTTCTGCCAGTCTTGTGCATTTTCTCGTACAAGGAATGTTCAATATTTTTGAACATCCTTATGTTGTAGGAAAATCTCGACTGTAATTGTGTAGAGCTGAAAATACTGAACGAGTTAGGCCGCACTTCTTATCCAAGTACTTACATATAAAGGGTTTTCCAATAACAGGTGTTATTGGTGAATGGATTGCGCTGTCGAGAGATGATTAACGATTTTTTATGGCCGGAATTGGATGGTATTGATCTGGACAACGTTTATTTTCAACAAGACGGCGCTACGTGCCCCACAAGCAACGAAACCATTGATCTTTTACGGGAAAAGTTTCCGGACCGTGTTATCTCTCGAAGAGGTGATCACAATTGGCCACCGAGATCTTGTGATTTAACACTTTGTGACTTTTTTCTCTGGGGCCACGTGAAATAGAAGGTCTACGCCAACAGCCCAGGATCGATTCAAGACCTCAAAGATGGAATTCGTGAGGCTATCGAGGACATAGGGCAGCCGCTTTGCAATTCGGTTATGGAAATTTTATGAGAAGGATATTGTCCTGTAAGCGTGATCGTGGTGGTCATTTGCCTGACCAATTCAGAGTTATCACGAGTCCCCTAGAAAATCTCTTTCGGTAATTCGAAGGAAAAAATCATTGCTACGACGCGGCAATTCGAACTCATATGATCAAACACTCGGCAATTCAAATTTGCAAAGTTTCTTGGTGTGTTAGTAAGATCTTAGATTTTTGGGACTCCCCTGAAAATACCTTTACTGTGCGTGGTTGCGTGTGACGCATAAACCATATGCACATTTTGATGCACGCTTCCGCACGAATCGCTTCGTTGGTATACAGATTAAATTTATATTAAATATGAGTCCTAAAAAGTATAAATGTTTGACGATTGCTGAAAAGAAGAAATTAATTGAAAAAGTAGAAGGAGGTGAGAAAAAATGCGGTGATGCAAAAGAATTTAAGATTCCTCTCAGTACTCTCTCAACCATGATAATGAGCAAGGAGAAAGTTACTGCTGCTCAAACTGCTAGAGCACGGAAAAGAACAACTAAAGATGAATTTCCTCGTCTGAAAGAAAGAGAAAGGAAAGAAAAATAAGTGAAAGAAGATCAGAACAATTCACAAATAATTATGGATGATAAAGACCCATCAATGGTAAAAGTAGTTGACATCAACGGTGTGAGTTTTTCTGACTATGTTCAAGTGGATGAAGATGTTGCTGTCTCAGGATCACTAACCGATGGCGAAATTTGATAGTATCTGCGACAGATACGAATGAGGAGAGCAACGATGAAGATGAAGACGATACATCAGAACCTTTAGCAGAGGTGTCAGTTAAGGTAGCAAGAGCCTCATTCGATAACTTACAAAGCTTTTGTATACAAAACGAAACTAATGAAACAGCATATCATGCATTTTTTCTCCTTAAAAAAAATTATTTAAAAGTCTGAGCAGCAGCAATGTGCTTCGAAGCAAACCCGTGTAAATGAGTTCTTTTCGAAGATTAATTAATTCAAATTATTAATATGTAAAACATTAGCAGTGAAATAAAAACACTTGATAATTCGAAGTTTTATTTATTTTCCTTCAAAAATTTCGAACCATTTAATATTTGAAACATTCGGTAATTCGTAATATTTTAAGAGTCCCTTGAATTTCCAATTACCGAGAGTCGACTGTATTTTGACTGAAGTATTGGGTTTCAGAGAGCTGTGCGCACAAGGGGTACCGCTAATATATTCGCTAACAATGCAACAAAAGCACATTCTCGTGCGACCTTTTCATCAACATTTGGAGCGTTTTCGAAAGGATAAAGTTGACTTTTTACGTCAATTCAGCACAATGGATGAGGCTTGTGTCTATCACCATGATCCTGAATTAAAACAAGAGCTAAAGAGTGGCTGAACCTGGTTCTTCGGCTCCGAAATGAGTTCATGTCTAGAAACCGGCCAAGAAGTTGTTAGTATCAGTTTTTTGGGATGCGAAAGAAATTTCGTTTGTGGATTACTTGCAAACTGGTAAAACAATAAATGCTGAATATTATTGTAACCTTTTAGACCAGCTGAAGGAAAAAAAAATTGTGAAAAAAGTCCCAATGGGCAAAAGAAAGAATTTCAGAACATCAGAGGGTGTAATTTTAAGGGCGGCCTTGATACAGTGACTGTTCTTTGGAGAAACACCCCACCTGCGTCCTATGGCATTTCCGCATAAAAATAAAACTACAGTAGCTTTCCTTACTCTGCTCTCTACATTCATATTCAAATTTAGTTTCTTGTCGAGAATTATGCCTAAATATTAGGCGCTATCTCCCACTTCTGGCCCTACATCATTTAATTATGGTTTAACAAATGATCGAGTTTTATATTTCCTCGAAATTCACACTCAAACCGCTAGGTAGCTTTTTAAGAGCGGTCTGCATTAGATCGCTTAGAGTTGGAAGGTATTTGCCATACGTGGCAACAACTATGCTATCTGTTTAAGCGATCACTTTGCATCAAATCAGATTATCGAGCATCGATCGAGCATCAAAAGCAGATTATTTACAGCCAGCTTCTATATAAGAGGAGAAGAAAACCTCGTTGAGAAGTTCTTCTGAAAACTGTGCGAGCGGTACAAGAAGCAGTTAATTTGGAAATTATTTTCAGACGAACTATTAGGTTACGTACACAGATAAAATGTTGACACATCAACTCCAAACTTACAAAAGGCCGGAGGTACTTTCTCTGGAGAGATCAAACGCATCTTCAGTATCTAGGAATGCTGCTAGAGTATATTTTTTAATTGAGAAAGTTTGCTCAATAGTACCCACAACTGAGTGCAGGGTAGTATCTGTGGACCTATCCTTAGGAGAAGCCCGTGGTGCTGCCGAGAAGTTACCACTGTTCAAGCAACCTTTTATGTGCAGATCGATCAAATGTTCCGAAGTTTTTAGAAGGAACGATGACAGGCTGATTGATTTTGAATCCTTCGGAAGGACATCTGAATTCTCCCCTGCTTTGTGAATAAAAACTACATTGATTTCTCTCCACTTACCGGGTTTACACAGAAACAAGAAATTTCTAAACTTTAGTCGCAAATTTCAATGAAAATACAAAAATTAGGAGGTTTCTGTGAACCTATTGTGTTGTATTTGTATACTATAGGAATAGGTTAGAATTGCAGTTTTTAAATTTTATACGGTTTTCGGTAGCCTCAGTTTGAGAAGAGTATTTTGTAAACATTTTTTATAGCATTTGCATTTTTTTATGTGCATCAGTTTTTTTTTTTTTTTGGTTTTTTTGATGGCGGGTATCTTGTCTGTAAACTTAGAAAATATGAAGGAAATAAAATTTAACTAAACTCTCATACCTCTAAGTATTTCCAGCAAATTTCTTTTGTGTTTCTTCTTTTCGAATAACTGAAACTTCTCAGCCAAATGGGAGCCATAAATTTTGCAAAAAATTACTTTGAAAACTTTGGAATTTGTGTGCCTCCAATATGGCTCGAAGTTTACCAACATGCACACACATACGTTTGCATATATATTTATTGCTTGAATGGCGATAAAACATTAGAACATCAATTGTTGCAACGCTCTGTGCACCCTCTGTCACCCGTCGATCCAGGCGAACTCAAACTTCTGGCCTGTTTACATCAGTGACAATGGCGCAATTAACGCATTAGTATGGCAACACTTGTTGTTAATTGTCGTTGACGACGATGACGACGACGGCGACGATGACATTAATGGCGCCGCCTCCCACAACATCAAACCACCCATGCATCATCAGCCAACAGTCCCAACAACCTCCCCCCATGCGGCATGCATTGCAAGCTGTGCCATTCATGCATTGAATCCATGACTTTAGCGTGGATCGCAATAAATTATGTCTTTTCAATTTAATAAACGAATAGCAACAAAAAAAAGTTAAACACTGCAACGGATGGACTTAAGTGGGGTCGCGCACCCAACGCGTCATTTGTAAATGCGGCACTAGGCGTTGTTTGGTAGGGGCTAAATGACGGATTCGACACAAATGTGCATTTGACAGTTGAAAGGCGGGAACGGAAAAGCATAAGAGCCAAAAGCAGGAAAAAAACAACAATAGGACGACGAAAAAGTCGAGTTGGAAAGTTGGAAAGTTGGAAAGTTTTAACCCTGACACTTTTCTTCTGAAAAAGCTGATTTGAAGGTACCAATGGAAAATAGTTTAATACCATGAAAAGTAAAATATGTTAGTGACACTTTTTGTTGAAATGCAGTTTATGGTGTAAATTGGTTTTTTCTTTGTTTTTATTTCAAGAAAATATTGGGGAGGTTCAAGTATGCAAATATGTTATATTTCTTAAGCATTTCATATATGCTTTTCGGTAGTTTTCACTAGGCACAAATTTGGCACCGAACTCCACTAGAAATCTGCGTTTTTGGTTGAAGTTTTTTTTTTGTTTGTTTGGGATGCCACTGGATGCGGTTGTTTTTTTCGTGGCGGAAAAAAGTTCTGATCACTTTCCGCTAGTTGTCTTTAGTAAGTCATATCTCACGATATATTCATTGCATCGAGGTATATGACTCGGAAATTTTAAGGTGATATTAGATTTCACAAGTTGCGTCTGACAATTCACAGTTGCGTCTGACAGCGTTCCTTAACGGAGGTAAAAAAGAAAAAATTCGATGCATTCATAAGTAACCCTACAACAACGACAAAGAGGAGCCGGTAAGTTAGGTTGTATAGCAAGAGCGCCATGGGTATAGTACAAGTAATACTAGAGTGCGGTTTTGATACCATAACTTAGACCACTACCTGCGAAAAGTTAGAAAACTTAAAGGAAGAAAAACCAATCTAAAGCCATACAGTGCTGTTGAAGTAGTGGAGGAGAGAAAAGGGATCTAGGATGGGGAACTGCCTCAGGCTATCCCCAAAAGGCACACTAAGGAACCTCAAGCGGTTAGCCACCAAACCCAGACGTGTGCAAAGGAAGTGTAAAACATACTCTCTCTCAGCATGATCTGCAATGGAGGTTGTACGGAAGCCGATGCTTCTCCGCATAAATTTCGAACGCCCAGTGACCGGTTAACACCGCTATAAATTTGGAAATAGAATAGCGGGGGATCTCCAGCGTCCTGCTTGTGTCGCTCTCAGGCCAAACACTTTTTAGAATACCACGCCATAAGGTAGAACTCCATCTGTTCTGCGCTTTTCTCAAACAAAAATTGTGCACTTTCCCTATAACAGCAATCGGTTCTGTCGACCCCTTCTTGGCAAGTTCATCAACAATTTCACTTCCCTTCCATGTTCCTATCCCCTGGAACCGAGATATGAGAAATGTTTTCTGCACGTTCGAGACGTTTCGTTTCTTCCTTGCAACATGCCGGCGATAGGATCTTGATCGCAGCTTGACTATCGGAAAGGATATTTATGTCGACGCTTAAGCATTTTGCATGCCCACAGGAACTTGAAGACCTCTGCTTGAAAAACATTTCTACTTTTCGGCAGTTTAAAGAAGACTAAAATATTGGCTGATTTAGAGAAAACTCCCGCTCCAACTCCAGATTGAATAGAAGGAGCTGACACCCGAAAAAAAATTGTGCTGTTAATGTACCCATTACATTATCGACAGAACAGGATAACGGTAATTTCAATGATTCCATTCTTTTAATATGGACACCAAACGCGATGCGCTTTCGTATAGTCAGACTATCATGGAGCTCTTATTATATTTCACAAGAACTGAGGAGTATTCGGAAATAAGTAAAAATGATATAAGTCGTTGAAATAAAAGGAAGCAAATGCTTTTAACTTTTAATTTGAACTAATATTTAATAACTTGTTGCTTGCTTCAATAGATTAATAATGTTTCGCTGACGTTTATTGTATCTCCATCTAAGTTTTTCTATATAAATTTTATAGCAAGCCGATATGGCTAAAAAATTGCTTACAAGTGATGTTATATATCAACGAGCTCAAACTATTGCCACGTATATCCATTTGTTGAGTATTTGGCTGAGTTTTTGCTCCAATTTGTGGTGCGCGCCTTGAAGTTGTTCCACAAATGGAAAGTCTTCAGTGGGAACTTTTATTTAGTAGAGGTATACAGTTTGATGCTGCCTCCGAAAGACGGATAGTGATGTTAGAACACCTTAAATCTTTCAAAAATGCAATAAATCAACGCTTCCAGCCGACATTGCAGTATAAACTTGCATGCCCCAGACAAAATTGGCTTAGAGGTCATTTGCTCTTCCTAATTAGTTCACAATAGTGGCTCAGCAGTAGCAATATTTTTATTTGGTTAATATGCATATAATAAGTACATATGTGTTGTTGGTTTGGTACCAATTTATTCCATAATTCTGGCTAATAGCTAGCTTTTCAATGCGTTCGGCCACCTCTGTTGTTGAACAAATTTCTTTTGGAAATTATTAAACAAGAAATTCGTCCTCTCCTAAACTTTTGAGTGATTATGCATTAGATTTATAAGCCTTTCCGAATACGAGGTTTGCTATTAAACTTTTGAGGTGGATAAACGCAAAGAAATAGTATTTATAACAGGAAAGGTTTTTTTCCAAATGGAAATAAGGCCCAAGCATGCTACAATCTCTGGCATGACACATAAAGATTTTGCAGTTCACCTACAGCATCATTTTTTCTATCAGAACAACTGATCGGACGACTTTCATAAAATTCTTTCATTAGAAAAGTGAATGAAAATATTCATTATTTAAAGCAAAGAAATATATACAAGTTTTTCTGGCTTAGTTTCACAGTGCGGTGCCAGCTTGAGAGTCTTAGCCTTTGTTCTACTTTACTGAGCTCCTCTACAGTTAGTTAGGGTTCACTCCCTATTACTTGCTATTTGGAACCACAGTCTCTCTAATCAATCTATCAGCTACCTCGTTACGTTCTATGCCCTTGTGAGCCGGGTTCTATAACAGTTGAACTGCACATCTCTTTGATGGTGTATAGCCCCACACCCAGTTAGGGCTCACTTTCTATTCGTTTTGAAGCTACAGTCTCTCTCATCAGCTACCTCATTACCGCCTATGACCTTGTGAACTTGAATCCTCAACAAGTTTAATCTTTTCACGCACTCTAGAACTGGTGGGGTTTTAGATCAAAGTATGATAAAATCTTGAGAGCAGTTTGACTATGACTTAGTATGGCAGTAGGTTCGCTATAGAAATTTTTGTGCAGGTTTATTTCAGCCCACAGATTGATGGCATAAGCTTCCGCTTGGAATACGCTTACGTAGCTGGCCATTGGTAGCGACAGCTTGGTTTTGGTATCAAATATACCGCCATATGTCGGCACTTGCCTTTTGTCCCTTTTTTCTCTTGGCAGAGTATTCTTCTCGAGTTTCCCGTCAAAGGCAGGGATGCCTCAGTTCGCTTTGTTTTTCAGTTCGACTTATGTATTTCTGTTTTTTTTTTTCAAAACTAATGACACTAAAGACACCATCCCCGAGAAGTTTGGCTAGTGGGAGTTGTAAGCTCCGTGCTTCCATATTTTTTCATGATATCGCTTTTACTTTGCAAAACCTTTTCTAATCAGGTTTAGTCAAGATTGTTTGACTGACGATGGCGAAAGCTCGAGTATTATACTTACCACAGCTATGGGACACGCGCGAAACCACCTGTTGACGACTTGTAGGAGCTTCTAATATATTGTACAAAGAAGTTTTTAAACTATTTAGAAAATATCATTTTCTATATCGACGGCTCTTGGTGTGGCGGAAGCATATAATCAGTCCAGAAAAACGTTTTTTAGTCTCGATAGCCTCTACTGGCAGAATATTCTCCTCAGAATCAGATTCAAAAATCATTTATGTCACTTGGAAATGTTACAAAATACATACAATTTTTTTTATAAAAACTTAGATGGATAAAATCTCACTCACGTAAATGAGGCAATTCAGATATTTATACAAGAAACATAATAACTTCACCCTGCATTAAACAAGGAGGAAAGCTGAAAAGCATTTGAAATATGCAAAAATTTCACTCCACAAATAAAAAAAACGATAGCTAATTGTCGAAAATGGGTGAATTTTTACACCATATAACCATAAGGGTTAAGCTTTCCCGAAATTTTGTGCCCCCCTTTTCGCTCTTTTTCTCTCTCTGCATACGTTCATTAACTGCTTCTTCTCTTACTTGTTTCTTTGTTTCCCCGTTCGCTGAGCGGATGCTGCTGGGAACCTTTTCACTCTGTTTTTTTTAATGCATTTCCCATATCAGCATTTAGAGTTCGCTTTTGTTCTTCCGTTCCATTGTTTGCGATGCATGCTCGTTGGCTGCTTCCTCAGATGTCAAACACCAAATGTCATCTGTCAATTTTAATTTTCATGTGGCTGCTCATGAAAAACATGTGTTTATTTCTCATTATTCTCGTTTCGCTTACCTTCTGAGGGTACTGTAGCTTAAAGCCAAATTCGGCAGCTAAGGCAGTATGCAAAAACAACAATGCACAAAAACAAAGAACGAGAAATGTCAGCCTGTCTCTCTGTTAGTTAGTCGGTTTGTCTGCCAAACGAATTTCTTTAAGCAGAGGGTTGATTTATTATTGACTTTGTTGTTGTCATTATCTTCATAACTGCTGTCACGTCGCTGTCATATTTACGTGCGTTAAGTCGCATTGCATGGCGGCGGTTGTCATAATTTTATGCTACCGCTAACAGTTATAAGTGAGTGATTGAATGAGTAACTGAATGGGTGGCTCTGTGAGTGAGTGAGCGAATGCGTGAGATGGTGAGTAGGCGCATAAGTGGTTGACAGCGATATTGACACTGCTGGAAATTTTGGCTGTCGGTGACAGTCTACAGCCTACACCGCCGCTAATTTGACAGTTATTGATGACTATTTTCCCACTCCACGCACGGGTTTTCCTCTATTCGTAAATATTAAATATTTTTTCCGCACATAACTCAAATATATGAGGGAATTGAAATATATAAACAGCTATAGAATAGCAGAATCTGCTGCGAAAAATTCAATAAGGAAAATAATAAATGAATATACCATTTACGCATACCCATACATACATACAGTGGTTCATTGTATTTATTTATTATTACATACTCATTTCATTACATATTAATTTTTTGGATTTTAGGGGTACTGCTACTATTGTTGTTGTAGCAGCATACACATTCCCGATACATCCACGTGGAATGCTGCTGGAGTGACAGTCGCTTGACAACATTTCACTGGCAACTGTTCTGAAAGTTTCATTTAATTTTTGCGTGCGATGTAAGATTAAAGTATTGATTGCTGCAACTCTATTTTTATTAACCAGCTAAATGACACTGTACATCAAAACGGGATGAAAAAAAGACAATATTGCGGTATGTAAATTTTTTGTTATATGTTTTGTTCTACTTTGCACTTCATTTGATATTATAATTCCAGAGCTTCCTAGGATAACGAAAATTGTAGAATGTTTGAAACATTTATAAAATAAAATAAAATAAATAATTGGTTACTCCTATTTGGAATGTGTGATTTATTGTTGGTACACATATGGAGAGGTCTATAGTTTTAACCCGACTGCGAACGGCAAATGGTTTTTTATGAGGAGCTCTTTCATGGCAGAAATACGCTCAGAGTGGTTGGAATGGTTTTCATCGCTCCTGTTATGCACAGAGCAGCGAGTCGTTGAATCCTTTCCTGTGTCATTAAGTATGTCAGTTTTCTTGTCGCAGCCCACCATACTAAGGCCTCATACAGCAATATAGGTCCAACTACTGCCGTGTAGCACCATTGCATCAGAGAGGGTGATAGACCCCAAGTAAAACCCAGCATTACCGGCCTTTTTCATCCTTTCCTCAACATTGTGCTTCCACAGCAATTTACTATCAAGTATTACTCCGAGGTACCTCGCATGATCTATAAAAAGTAGTTCGTTGTTGCCTAGTTTTGGAAGGTTCCACGCCGAGACTTTGTACTTGCTGGTAAAAAGTACAATGCCCGTTGTTCCGGTGTTTATACCATTGCCCTGCGCAAGATGTCCATTGGTGTACCGTTTCCCGTAACTACTATAGCTATGTCATCTGCATATGCCACTAGTTTTGGTGCCTCTCCGCCAAATTTCTTAAGTAGTTCGTTTGCTTTGCAAGTAACCATAATAGCAGCGATAGTACCCCACCTTTCGGAGTGCCTCTGCATGCATATTTGGTGACGCTCGTATCGTTCTATTCCGCTCTTATCTTCCTGCTAGCTAATAGCTGCCTTATCGATAGATAAATCGCGGGCTGCACATTAAGTGACTCTATGCTATTTAAAATACCATCTTTCGTCCCGTTGTTAAAGGCCCCTGATATATCTAGAAATACTCCTAGAGCATACTCTTTATATTCTAACGCCTTTTCTATGTTTAGTACAAGTGAGTGAAGTGCAGTTACAGTAGATCTGCCTTTAGTGTGAGCATGCAGCACCTTGGATAATCCGTCTGGAGCAATTGTGCCTCTAATATATGTGTCTAGAATCTTCTCTAACGTTTTCAGGAGAAATGAGGTCAGACTAATGAGCCTGTACTCCTTCAGGTAGAGAGGGTTGCTTTTTCCCGCTTTTGGAATTAACATAACTCTCGCTTCTCTCCACAATACAGGAACGTAGCTGAACCTCAAGCATCCCTTGAATATCGGTCTAACCATGGTACCACAAGATGGCTTACCTGGCGATCCTGGCGATTTATATGGGTCTAAACTTTGTATAGCCCATTCTATCTTGTTGGTCGTAATTACGTTCATTGGGATGTCGTACACAATATTTCTTCTTGGATTGAGATCTTTAGAGTTCGCACACCTTGGAAAATGTGTGCTGACTAGGCCTTCTAGAGAATCCACACAACTGTCAGTCCACTCCCCGTGAATTTTTCGTGTTGTTCTTGGCATAGACGGATTCTTAGATAGCAGTTTCCTAAGTCTAGCCACCTCATTAATGTCTTCCGTACTGCTACAGAAGTATTTCCAAGATTCTCTCCAGGCTCTACTTAAGACATGATAAAAAGAAGAAATCTACAGAATCAAGAACATCATACAAAATTAATAAGCGGAACTCAGTCCTAAAAAATATCAAATGGGTGGTTAACTATAAGAATTTTATTAAAATTAAGAAAGAAAAGAAAAATTTCTTTAAAAGCCAAAGGCGACCAAATAAAATACTTTAAGTGGCTTTAAGTGCAAGGCTCTTAAAATTCATAAACCAACGCAAATCTTAAAAATGTTAATTAAAATTTAAGTATCCAGATGTCCCCAAAACTCCTTGTATATACTTTATTGTGTTGCTGTATATTTTTATTAACAAATGCAAAGCAAAAAGAAATAAAATATAAAAGCGAAAAAATGCTTTTTCCATGAACACTTTTTTGATTCACTATAAATTTACATACTCGCAGACACAAAACGCATTTGAGTATCTCAGCAGGCCTATTCCATTCTTTACTTTTCTTTGCTAGTGTATGTCTTCTGCTTGCTTGTCTTTCATTTCGCTTACAGCTTCCTGCCCAATCATTTGAACCGCACAGCAAATATGTCCCCGGAATAGTTGGAAATATTACGCGCGGCTGGAAAATGTGAAAAACTCTACAGCAGGCCGCAAGGCGCACAAAGCTTGTGTATCAAGTGAACACATATAATTTAAACAACAAAAATTGTCCACTTATTTATGGCTGCGAGAATACATATGCTCGAACTCCTATTTCAATCAGCTATTTTTAAATGAGGCTGGTTGCCAAGACTGCAGCTGGGTGCAGCAATTGTTGGGGTGTATAAAAGGCCAGTGAATCGAATTGCATTTCGCACGTACTAGCGCATGGCATACCTATTTATATATGTACTTGTATATATATATGTGTGTGTGTGTGTCTACTTCCGTGCATGCCTTGCAGAGAAATCCACTTGTGTGTCTCTTTAAAAATTGTAAACATCACTAACGCGGGCTCTTTTCTTTCTTCTTAATTTTTTTCATATTTTGTAAGATCTATGCTACGCTGCAAAATTATAATATATATATGTATATATATAATATATATTCACAAGTTTTGACTAATTTTGTATTTAAATATGTTTAATTTTTCGTTATTTTTTATAAATTTTATATAAAAACTGTATGATGCAGAGCTTCAAAATGTTCCCGAAATTTGTAAAAATTCGAAAACTTTTTATCAAAATTTAATTTAAAATTTAAACTTAATTTTCTTAGTCAACATTTTTAGAAAAACCTGGGTGAGTTTGCATGGCTAGCGCACTAAATTTCAGTATGAAAAAGCAAAGTCTCAAGTAGCTAAAAATTTGCGTTGAATTTTGGCAATTTTTTTTCGCTGAGGTGTTGCGAATTTTCTGCGCATAACGAATGCGCGATAATTTTTTATATGGAGCGATTACGCAGCGTCATTAAGGAAAAACATTATAAAAAATCAAAGAGAATCTCGCGCCGCTCCAAGCTTGCAATTTCTATACGCTAAATTTAATGGACTATAAAACTGTGTACCCATTTAATAATTTTTTTGATTCTAATTAAACAGTTTGAGATTTTAATAATAATTTGTCGAATTTTTAACAATCTAGAACAAAGTTTAAAACTTGGAACCAAATGAATTATAAAAAATAAAGAAAACTAACTCATTAAAAATTAAATAAGTAAGTGGTTGAAACTTGTCCATAGGTGATGATTTTACAATTTTACAAGAAGAAATTCGATGCTCTTTATGTGTAAGATCCCAAACTATACTTTACTCGTACTGCTGCCACTATCGCAATAGTCGCAGTGTGAGTAGATAACTGATACAAAATTAGCGAAATTTTACTATTTTTTTCCAGTATTTTTTTCATTAATTCACTCTCAACTTCAGGCAGTTGGAAGGCTGTTTTTCAGCCTAGGACTTAGAGAAAAGCCTAGTCCTGTGGATAAATGATAAAAGCAAGTAGACTTATACAACTTTGAATATCAGTTATTTATGGAAAGAGAACCGCAAAGAGTCTGTGGCATATCTGAAAGTAACGGCCAAAAGAAAGAGAGTATTGATGCTTCATACTTCATCATTATTTATTTTTATAACCCAGTTATCGAATATTCATAGCAGACTTTGATTTTGAGTATTACTTAGTACAATATTTTAGTTTTATTTTCATGTTTTTCTTCTTTCAAGAGATCAGAGGTGAAATGTGTGAACACTTCACTTTCCATATATTCTATTTACATGGGTACAGTCATAGAAGTATTAGGTGAACTTATGTTGGAAGCTTTTTAACGAGCTTAAATAGAATCAAAGCCTTGCCATTGTCTGTCGGCATTGGCGCCCTCTCTTAGAAGCAACTTCCTCTATTCATGAAGGCTTAATGCTCACAGCTCCAATTTATGACTTCGACTACACTCGTTAAAGTGTTTTCCTTTCTTCAGTGCTCTAAACTCAGTACTTAATTAACTATCTTTCTTCACATTCTCTTCACAGAATTTTTGAGCTGAGCTTTCCTACCGATCAAAGCTACCTCGTACGCAAATCAGTTTCCTAGTTTCATTACTTTGAATACTACTGAGTTTGAGTAGAATGTGACAATCGATCGGGACTACTACGACCACTCTTGCTTTTAAGTTAGATTAAACGCCGGGAGTTAGAGGCAATAAAATTAGGAGAGTAAAACGTAAAAGCTGGTCAAAAGTATTGATAAAAAGGGCACTACTATTGTTAATTATTGTCATTCTAATCGGATATCTAATTGAAAAATTATGATATTGCTAGCGTCCGAAAACTTTCAGGCCAGTACTAATTTCACAGTCGTGAAATGTAGCTGGCAACATTGATTTTCAATCGAAAACAATCGTCAAATTTTATGACATTTATTTACATATATACGAGTAATAGGTTGTTCAACAAGTTTTGTGGCTCGATAAGAAAGGGCGTTGCTAATAGTCTCATTTTAATCTGTAATTCCATACTTTTTTTACAGGCTATGTCACAGTAATTGCTACAATCAAACAAAATCAAGTATTGTGCAGTGAAATTTTTGAACGATTGTGGAAATGTGGTCGTATTGAAAAATCGTCCAGTAACTGAAAATACCCTACTAAGCCCTAGATATCTCTTTGGACAGTGTAAGTAATAATAATATTCGCTAACAATGGATCAAAAACACATTCGAATGCGACTTTTTCATCAACATTTGGAGCGTTTTTGAAAGGATAAAGTTGATTTTCTGCATCGATTCAGCTATGATAATACATCAAAACAAGAGTCTAAGAAGATGTTAGCATCAGTTTTTTAGGATGCGAAAGAAATTTTGTTTGTTGATTACTTGCAAACTGGTAAAACAATAAATTCTGAATATTATTGTAATCTTTGGGACCAGCCGAAGGAAAACCTTCGTGAAAAAAACACCCAGTTTGCAAGAGAAAAAATTGGTTTTTATCAGCACAATGCACTGCGTCACAAGAGCATATTGACAATGACCAAAATCCATGAGCTAAAGATCGAATGCCGGAGCATCCGCCGTATTTATCAGATTTGGAATCTAGCGACTGCCATCTTAAAACGAATTGATGTGTCGGTAGGGTTCTTCATCGAACGATGAGGTCATAACAGCTGTGGAAGCGTATTTTGCAGCCCTTCCAGTTTCTCACTTCAGGGATGGAATTCATTAATTGGAATCTCATTGGAGCAAGCGTATTAAGCGTACTGCTGTTCAGGAAGACTATACTGAATAGTAAAGTTTATTTCAAATCATAAAATTGTGTTTTTCTTATCGAACTTCAAAACTCCTTACATTTATTCTAATATCAGCGCCGACAAACACTCTTTGCTACATTTGAGGTTATGTAACAAGATAAGGTATTCAGTTTTCGTATAATTTCTTCAGTATTCTCTCGTATTTCTCTGGGTTCTTTTACTATAAATACATCTCTGTGGCTTTAACTCGTATTCCGTAAGTTCAAAGACTTTTTAAAATGTGTAAGAAGGATTTGCTTGTTAGGAAAAGTCGAGAGAAATGGATCCAATATATTTGTATAATCTCAAAAGGAGCAAAAAATGGGATTTGCACTTTGAAGACATCAAACTTCCGGAGAATCAACATATTTTCAATAGCACTAAAATCTTCTCATAGTGGCATTTTTTAAACATTTTTTTAATTATACAAATTTTTTTTTATCTTACAATTTTGGTAGTTGTAAATTAAAACATAAACAAACAGCAAACTCAAAAATTTTCGCATTTTGTGCATAAAAAAGCATTTCATTTATTGCGAAGAGCGGAGGGCTGACAGCACTGCACAACTAGGCTAGTGTGACGTCACGTATCCTTTGATGGGTACAATCTTGTTACTATTATTTCGGGGATATACACCAACACCAATTGCAGTCTGGTGCTTCTGAGCTTGATCCTCTCTCTTTGTGTTCGCCAAACCACAAAGAATTTTCTCACCGGAGCATCAGCAGGACCAGGTAGATGGTACTTTTAGAATTCAGGTAATAATTAGTCTAGTAGACGTCAGTGATCTAACTACTCATAAAGTCGCTGACTTATTTTCGCTGGGTTAAATTAACTATAACAGAGCCTTTCGAGTATCAAAACACTTCAAATTTTATAAATTTTTTGTTGCTTTGGAAAACTAATTTCGAACTAAATAAACAATTTTGATCTTTTTTGCCAAGCTGTTATCGCTCAGTCCAGCACGCTTCAAGCCTCATACTCACTTTTCCCCATTGAGAAAATAATAATATACTCTAAGAGTATCGCTCATCTTTAAATAAGATTATCCTTAAAATAAACTATTTCCTAGCAGCTCACGGTGGTTCTTAAACTACGCTCCTGCAAGCAGACGCAGACGTTGGTTAGAGTCATTGGCACGTAACGGCAGCTGTTGACAATTTGAGATGCCTCGATGCTGCGTGCCATTGTGGCTAAGAATGCTGCCAAGAGTGTCGGGCTACGAATGCGCATTATTTTGCTTTTCCTTACATTCTTGAATGCGATCCAGTAGAATGGTGGAGAGTTAAGGGAGTGTCACAAAAATTATGTGACAAGCACGCGGCACTTAAACTGTGGAGCAATTTGGCTATTGCAGTAATTAAAATTTTTTTATTGTAATATATATTTGTCTACACAATTGACAGTTTATTTTACTTTCGAGCATATTTTTGATTTTTGAGAGGGTATAGACACAATGAAACAAATTAAGTAAAATTAACTAATGGGAATAATTGATGGCTCTTGTGTAAAGTCTAACTAAAACGGAATAGATGCGAGTATATATTTTAATGCTTTTATTCATATATTAGTTTTTTAAACCATATTCGATTTTTTTTTCGTTTGCTATTGCATGGCTACCTGGCAATGTCACACAGCTGCAATATTTTGGTTTGACTATAAAAACTCATATTGTCGTTTCTTATTTGTCGCATTCGAGTTTACAGCGCAGAATACATACATGCATTCACACATACATACGCGTACAATCATCTACATACATCTGCGCATTGCATTTTACATATACAAACGTGTGCATGTAGGACACGAGCCGAATGAGACGGCATATTTTCCAAGCGCGCAGTGCATATTAATTGGATTCAGAATGCCACTGATGAGGCTTTAACGCTGCGAGTAGCATCTGCGCTGAAAGCCAGCAGCCAGCAGCTAACAGCCAGCAACCAGAAGCCAACAGTGAGTATCCAAGCCGGCAAGGTAATGGCAGCAGGAGGCACTGGTCCGTGCTAGTTTATATTTACCAGGTGTCAACAGCCAAACTCGATAGGTAGTAAGTAAGTAGTGTGTATGTGTGCGCTCAGCATGCATACGATAAATGTATGCAAATATTTATGCATGCACGTACGTGTGTAGGTGTGCCTACCATATCTGTCTATTGACAAAAACATCGCATGCATTGATTTACTTTTTTTCTTCCGCTGCATTTCGACTCCGGCAGCCGGGGGATACGCGCCGTTGCATGAAATTCTTGATTGTTTTGTGCGCTTTCACTTGAAAAACAACGTAAGCTTAAAACCTTCCATAAAATATAATAAATTCAAAAACCAGCTGACAGGCAATATGGCGAAAAAATTGCGTATACGCCGTGGCCTGTTGTGGGGAAGACGAAGAGATGCGCGCTGACTAGTTTGTGAGTGCATTGCTGTATGTTTGTGTACATCTCTGTGTGTTTGTGAAATGTAAAAGCAGCTATTCATTAATTTTATATTGAATTTTCTGATTTTTAACTTTTCTTTTTGTGTATTTTAATTGAATATTCTTAGTTAAATGAAATGTATTGTGCATATACCTTTATTTTTAACAAGCAACAGGATATGAGCACGGTAGTTCAGTGCAGTTATTCAAAAATATGCGTATACATTCGCAAAATATAAGACAAAAACATTTGAGTGCTTTATGAACTCACTCTTCAATAAATTTATTTGATTTAAAATTTATATATTTTATTTTATATGAATAAAAGAGAGTGTGCGGCCGCCAATGCCCGCTGTGAATATTTAAACTTTAATAAATGCAGCAGTTTTTTTAACAGTGGTCGTCACCTCAGTAGCTATGGTGACCCTGGTTGGTTGGTTGAAGTGGTGAATCAGCAGGTATTCAATTAGCGCTTATGCACCATTTTGTTGCACATCCTCGATACCAACAAGATATACGGGTTACTCCTGCACGACTATATCCACTGTCCAGTTTAGAAACTTTATAAAGTTTTTTGCCAGCCAGCTCTTGCAGGTTTTCAAAAAGCGGTTTGCCAAGGATTAACATCCTCGCCTTCTATAGGGCAGAGCATTCACGGCGGAAGTGGAAGACAGCTTTCTTTTTCTCAGGTTGATTACAATTATAAATGACGCTTACACCCGTTTTGGCTGTTTGGCCGAGCTCGAGCTCCGACTCCGAATGGCAAATGATTTTTTATGCGGAGCTTTTTCATGGCAGAAATACACTCGGAGATTTGCTATTGCCTGCCGAGGTTGATTACAATTTTGACAGTATAAATTGTAACGGATACCCATTTTGGCTGCCTGCTTTCCTATGGACCAAAATCCAGTTATCACTGCCGTGAGTCTGCAGGCGTCCCTTCGTTTCATATTTGTCAATGCTGACGATTGGCGTGCATTTTCTGCTATGGAAAAACATAAAAATGAAGGCTTTCCCTTTTGCAAACTAACAGAAGGACGCATACGTGTATCAAATTTGGGGTTAGGCTCGGCCAAACACCTGACAATGGAAAGTGGGCGCGAAGCCTCCGTATTTATATACTTTTAATTTATTCCTTTTACTCCATAGAGAAGCAAAGGGTCACGAAAAAAAGCTTCTGGTACATCACTAATGATGTGCGCGAACTACCGTTGTGTTAATTAAATACTACATCTTTCCTGTTCACCAACTTTAACTATTTCTGCTTGATCAACTACCACACATCTGATAACTTTTTAGCAATTGGTTGGCATTGTGAGAGCAATCAAGCCACCAGATATGCAACAAAATGTTCCTGGTCATTAATTCTAGCTTGACTTTCATTTGAACGTTTCGGCTTGTGACCCACTTTTTTGCGCTAGTTACCATTCACCCCAAACGTAGACCTACTTCCTTCTCTTACTTTAATTCGAGTTTTTTTATGCTATTTTTGCGAAAATGGTTCCCAACAGTTTTATAGCCAATTTTCAGTGCCTGAGTAATGTAATATATAAAGTTCTAACATTCCGATATGACTTCACTATTTCAACGATTTTATCGACATTTTCGACGATTGACCTGCCAGAGCATACCTCATTCTCAATGTCTATATTACCAGAACGGAATTATTGGCAGCCCCACTTTGCTGTTGCCTTCTATACTGTATTGAGTCGCTAAACAGCACACACATTTCTTTGCCATCTGCTTCCATTTTTCACTTTCATAATAGTGGCACTGGGGAACACTTGTGAACTCGCAGAAGTGTAGGTGATTCTAAATAACATAAAATTTATAGAAATTTGGAATGTTCACAGATGCGCACATTTTCTCTAGATTAAAAAGAGTGTTTCAGTATATTTATAGACATTCAAGCCAAAATGACTTTGTGAAGTGCCGGCAAATTTTTCATACCCTAGCGCTTGTGAACCATAGATCTCTCCCAACAAAATAATGCAAAGTAACCTGAGAGTTTTATTCACCCGCCCTCCTCTACGATTGCTCATGAGGCTTATAAAACATATGCTGGACATTTTGTGGGAGCACAAATCCTTCAAGTACTGAAAACTGTGCACTGCCACGTAAACTATATTATTCACAATTATATGTAATTGGTCGCCAAATGCGTATGCTGGTTAAAAATACAAAATTACTAGACTGACACTCAGCTTATTCACCTGCTTACTAAAACGCTCAGTTTGACTCCTCAAACATCGTTTTCGATAATATCCTTAAAAAATTTCTTATTTGGACACCAGATTACAGCATTGAATTGATTTTCCGTGATTTCTTGGCATGACAAGGGCAAACTTCAGCGGCCGCCGTAGCCGAATGGAATTCTGCCATTCGTGACCACCATTCGGAATTCACAGGGAGAACGTAGGTTCGAAACTCGGTGAAACACCAAAATTAAGAAAACATTTTTCTAATAGCGGTCGCCCCTCGGCAGGCAATGGCAAACCTCCGCGTGTATTTCGGCCATGAAAAAGCTCCTCATAAAAATATCTGCCGTTCGGAGTCGGCTTGAAAGTGTAGGTCCCTCCATTTGTGGAACAACATCAAGACGGACACCACAAATAGGAGGAGGAGTTCAGCCAAATACCTAAAAGAAGTGTACGCGCCAATTACTTATTTATTTTTTTATGATTCCCCGTTGAAAAGCTGATTTTTTTCCAAAAGTCTTAAAATTTTTAGTCAAAGAAATAGCTGAGAGATTTCTTGTCAACTGATCGAAGTATTTTGGACATTGCCATAAATTTTCTTAAAACTGGTTCATTTGTAGGCTTGAAAATAGTAAGGAATGAACTGAATTTTTTTTTTTGCTTAATAAGTTTTTGATTTATTCAGAGGTAAATAGTTGGATATGTAGCTTTTTAAGGTCAAAGATCATCGCTTATTTATAATCAAATTTAATATTTTTTTTTGTTTTTGCATTTTTCAGTGAAAAATATACTTTTAAATGTAATTTTTTGGAAAACATTGAATATTTTTCTTGAAATTTCTCAGTCTTTTGTTGCGGTTTTTTTCATATTTGAGAAACATTCCCACTCAAATTTTTTTCGCTTTTTTCATTAATTCATTGCCGTACATATTTTTGAAAATTGGTTTGTTTGAATGATTTATTCAGTGTTCAAAATGTTGGTAAGGAGTTGTTTAAGGTCAAATATCTTCGGTTCTGTAAGATATTATTTTACATTTCTTTAAGTTTCTAGGGAAAAATATATGATATATAAAAAAAAATTCAATATTTTTGGCAAACGTTCTTTTGCTCTTTTGTCATATTTGAGAAACATTCCTAATCTGAGTTTTATCTTATTTTTTTGTTTTTTTTATAAATACATTCCAGTAGTTTTTTCAGAAAATTGTTTTATTTGTTGGTCTGAGCATAATAAGAGGCATGCTGAAAGGACTTTGAAAAAATTTACTAATTTTGAGTTCTATTCAATGTTGAAAATTTTGGTAGCGAGTTTTTTAAGGTGAAATATCTTCGGAATATTTTTATAATCTTGTTTCAGTTTTTCGGGGAAAAAGCACTTAAAAAAATGATTGAAAAAAAATTGTATGTTTTCGTTAAAAATTTAATAAGAGAGATTTTGTGAGATTTATTCAATGTCAAAAACTTTGTACTGATTTTTAAGGCCATATATCTTCGGCTCCTCTTAATATTTTTATACTTTTTTGTGAGTTTTTTAGAAAAATATATTTAATTAAAAAAATTTGTTTATGGAATATTTTTTTAATATTTCTTAAAATCTTTTGGGACATTCCTTTTATTTTTTTATGCTATTTGAGAAACATTCCTGCTCTTACTTTTATCTATTTTTTTCATTTATACATTGCTATGTATTCTGAAATTTGGTTTATTTGTAATATAATGAGAAGTAAACTGAAAAAATTAAAAAAAAAAATCTCAAAAAGATTTTATAATTTTGAGATTTATTCACGGTTGAAAATTTGGGTGGGAAGTTTTTTAAGACCAAATATCTTCGGCTCATTTTAATCTCATTATACATTTTTTTCTTAATTTTTATGAAAAAGTATACATTTTTGAAATAATTAGTTTTAATAGTTTTATATTTTTAATAAAAAGGTGTGGGAAATTCTTTTGTTTTGAATTTGCATACTTAAATAATTTTTTTGGAGATTTATTCAGTACTGAAAATTTGGGTAAGAATTGTTTAAAGTAACTTTATATATTTAATAAAAAGGTGTGGGAAATTCTTTTTTTTTTAATATTTGAGAAGCAGCCCTACTCTAATTTTTCTTACTCTTTTCATTAACATGCTACCGTCAATTTTTCTGAAAATTGGTTTTTTGTAGAGCTGTGTAAAAAAATTTATAATTTGGAGATTTACTCAGTGTTGAAAACTTTGGTAGTGAGTTTTTAAAGTGAAATGTTTTCAGCTTTGTAAAAAAAAATTATATTTTTGAGATTTACTCAGCTTTGTTAATATCTTTATATATTTTTTAATATTTCAGGAAAGAAATGTGTGTCAAAAAAATTTATTTTGGAAAGAACATTTTTCCTAAAACTAAAAGCCGCTACTCAGGTTTTTTTTCTTATATTTTCATTACCAGCCGATACTTTAAGCTCTGAGCTGACAATATAATCTCTATTAGCTCAGAAAGTTTCATTTTCATTTCGATTTTCAATTTTTCGAGTTATATTCAAATTTTCCCGGGTATAAAAATTCACAAAATTCAAAATTTATTAATTAGTTTATTTTTGATTAATTAATTTATTTATTCACTCAGTATTTATTAATTTAAACATTTCACTTATTTATTATAGCCCAAAAATTTCGACTGCCCTATTCCACTTCAAAAGTGGGCTACAGAAAACTGCAGAAACCTCTGAACACTTAAATCTTTTCATAATTTATTAGTAAGCAGTAAAGTTTGGCACTGTTTCCTCGTTTTTATGTAATTTTTATTTGTTTTTTGTTTTTTTAATGAAATATTAGTGCGTGAGCCTTCATGCCATTCTGCCCTTTCCTCTATCAACGGGAAAATAATAAATTGCGCAGCAAAACTCAGCGCACCTGAGTCTGCACCTGTACCAGCTAAAAATGTACGGAGGCCAGAAATCCGCGTTTCAGTTAATTTTAAAACAACAACGAATGCTTTCCTTTCCACACATTTTTTTTTCTTGTGCATACATTTGTTTTTAATTTTTTCTCGCCCCATTAAATAATAAGCGTACTCAGAGTTTGTCCATAATATGCATACATACATACATATATACATACATACTTAATTACACAAAGCATACATACATACATCCATACGTACACAGTTATGTATGCATGTTTATGAGTGAGCGCGTCCCTTGCGTTAACTGCATGCCTCTGGACTATCATCGGTAACGCAGCACAAACCATCGCACTGTGATTCGCTCATTCGCACGTGAGGAGTAAAAAAATACATACAAACGTACAAACATATCAGTAGAGCTCACAATTTCACCGCAGCCAAATTGACCTTTTGGCCTCATTTTCGTTTACCTCATTTTGAAAATTTTCATTAATTCTTTTTTTTTCTTCTTTTCATTCCCTTTATTATTCAGTTATTTTTGCAAAGTTGCGTTGATTGCGATGTGCGAGGCCAATTTATTTATTTATTTATAAAGTTTGCGTACACCGGCATAGCGGCACTTGTCCGTCCGTTGTTGGTTTGCACAAATATTTATGAATAGCATAAAATCCGGTGTTACTCTGCGTGCATTTCATGGAACTTCATTAAGCCAAAATATCAAACAAACAAACGAAAAGCAAAAATAAAAATCAGAAAAATGGAAGAGGAACAACAACGAACTCAAGAAAATTAAAACAAAACAAAAAAACTTTGACCAGTGCCCCACACAAACCGAAATTTAGTACAGCGCCTGGCTATTGGTCCTTGGGGTCGAAGCGTTGGATGCTGGTTCAGAGCAGCGCAACTTGCTTAGCTCGCCCCATCACTGCAACGCCTATTTGGATGTATGCGTAGGTGTGCGCATACACTTGCCTGTGTGCATACTTTGGCTTTGTGTATTTGTGTGTGTGATGAGCGCAAAGTTTGTAGTATAATTTAAGTGCCAGTATAAATTTTAGTAATTAATGCGCTCTTATCGACGCAAGACTCAGCTTTTGAACTTACAGTTTTCAACAGAATTTCGGCAAACTTGACGATTCCCATTCTGCTGGCATTTTCTGTTTGCTTTGCAGTTGTTTTGAAGTTATACAAAGCAACTCGAATTTAAAGTGCAATTTTTGTTTACATTTGTATTATGTTGAACCAATTTTTTCGTTAATATCCGTACATTTTCGTGCTGCCCCAAATATGCCACGTATAGCTGCAGGCATGCGCTTATAGACACTTCCAATTAGTTTTAATAGGCGGTGATATAATCAAAGCGGCAACCAAGCGAAATTTTGAAACAATTTTACTTTTATGTCTTTTTGTCAAAATATTTCAAGAATTTGTTGTGTGGAAATACATAGAAAAAATGTCTGCTTTATGCAGAAGGAAAATATTCTGCGTGGAATTTTAAGGCGAATTTCTTAATCTGCTTAGAATTACTTAAAAGCAAAAAAACAAAAAATCATGCATTTTTTGGGGAAGCATGTCGGAAAGAATTCAGTACTAAAAATGTTTGCATTAAACACATTTTTTTGGAAATACTTAGTCTTAAAGCTTACAAACACAAAAATAAAATTTAAAAATAAATAAATAAAAACTTAACTAAATTGATTGTCTAGTCATAGTTGGAGAGGTCTGTACAATATGTAATTTTTGCAATAATTAAATGATTAGTTTTGGGAGTGAAAGGGTCCTATAAGGTATCTTCAAATTATTTACTCTCATATGGCAATTAAACTCCGAAAATTCGTCAATAAAACAAAACCAAATACGAGCTAAATTTGATGATCGACCTTTACAATAGTCCCCCTCTAAGTCCCGATTTATACCCAGATACATCTGGAAGAGAGACACTGGAAGTTCCTTTTTGATGTTTCATTCGCGGTGACACAGGCAAAATTATTTTCGACAACATTCGTTCGCTTTTGATTTTTACGCCTTTAAGTTTGACAATACGAATAAGAAGCGCAAAGCGCGCCCCAGTGCGATAAACCAAAACACCTCTCCCTTCTCCATCAGTTCGTCTCCCACGAACAAAATGTTTCCCTTCCAAATGTTGTCCTGCGTAAATCCGCACTAACTTTTCAAAATAATCGCAATGTCACTCTCACCCTCGGAAGCACACTTAGCAATCCACCGAAGTTAACCCATTCAGCACCCCTACCCTCCTGTACGCCAACCTGATGAGTTTCTTTGCAATGCAACTTCATCTTGTTAGAATAAGGTAAAGCCCCAGGCTGCAATATCGGGCCAATATGGTTGGTGCGACAAAGTTCGAATACCTTTTTTCGCTAAAAGTTCGAGGAAAGAGCCTGCTCATTTTCATGGCGCTAGATCCATTCGTCCCAGATGATTTCAAATGGCACACATACAATATGTGCCCGCAGCCACTGCAGGACGTCAATCTATGTAGAACTGTGAAGTCCTCGGCTGCCTCGTCAGAATGCATTCACAGTGAATAATGTGACGGATATCCAAAAAAAGAAAAATGTATGTTATTTTCAGATGCGGCGTGGGCATCCTGTTTCAACCGACAGTTGATTTCGTTTACGTATCTCGGGTGCATGTCTAAATTTTCTGGTTTTATCTCCAGTGACTTGCTTACTCACGTAAGCTCTAATCTCTCTGCTCACGTAAAAGTTCTGATTGCGGGACAAAAAATTCTTAAGAGAAGTAGTTGCATTCTCAACATGCTTACAGTGGAGGCATATTTGAAATCCACAAGGGTCACTAACATTCTTATGGAGGAAAACATTAAGGCTCTGCATAAATTGCCTGTGAAGATGGATTTCATCCGGCTTATCGATTACTTTCTTTGTGCGGAAACATTCCGACCAGAGCGCGGCTATGACTCTCTTCGGTGACAAGTGAATAGCAGTACTCTAGGTGCACTAATTCTGATTGGTAATTGTTAAGGACTTGAAGGGACTGGAGAAAAGGGGCAATCGGTGTAATGCATAAGAAGATTATGTGGCGCTTATAGTTGGTAGAAAGCTTTTGAATAATCTCTATGGATTGATGCATGGAAGTCTAAATTGGTGATTGTCTTTCTTGCGCGAAGTCATGAGATACACAGTTTATATTATTCCTGAAATTCGGGTTCAGTTCAAATTTGGAGCCCAGTTTCACTTTAACTGACTAATGTAAACCAAAATTAGGTCTTTCTACATTTGCATTCCATCCAAAGGGGAATGAATTAGGATTAGCATTGGAGACGAAGTTGTATGGAAAGGTAAGCCGTATTCTGTGATCAGCTTCTCTTTAAGCTTAAATTGGGTTTTCGAATAGAAGAAACAATCGACTTGCTGCTGCCTGGTGCAATAATGTTCATAAGATTTTGAAGTTAGTCGGAGAATACCGGACTACTCTTTTGATCGTATTCGAATGCTTATCTATGAAATTTACATAGAACTGACCATAAATGTTGGATTGATAAGCTAGCTAGGGCACCTCAGCCGAGATAGGTTGGTAGAGGGTATAAGAGGGAGCTTCTAGAGCTAATAATGTTGCAATTTAGTAGTGAGGTTCTTAACTGGACACTGTTTAATGGGAAACCATAAGATGAAACACAACATAATGCATTTGCGGTAGCTTTCTGTGGTAAAATTGTAGACCTGTTTTTCGGCGAATTCCGATACCCACGGGCTTGCCGCCAAGCTTTATTTCGTAGGGGAGGAAAAGTGATTAGTTGCCGCTGCTACACCTAAGCCCTGCTAGCGTCCTCAGCCTTCACTGTGTCGGCTATTACGTTGCCTGACAATCTCCAATTTCACGAACGAGTGTTTCTGGGATATAGGGCGCGTGATGCGTGACATTATGCCAAACAGGTGGTCCGTAAAGTATTTTATTTTTAACAATGGCTGCTAGTAATTGACGCCTCCTTGATTAGCCTTCGCATATTAAACAATATCCGCGATAACGCTGCCACTGTCGCTAAAGTTTTTTTCTTAGCTTTCTCTAGAAGGGTTTTAAATAAAAGGCTTTTGACAAACATAAAACCAAGGTACATACTTTAATAGCTGGTACGATCAACTCTTGTATTTGTCAAACACAAACTTTTCCTCAAACTTTTTCCTGTCAGTAGCGGCTCTGTTTTCTGCTCCGCGAACTGAAATCCATTTTGTAGAAGCCGCGTCTGTACAACCTCTATGATTTTATTGACCCTGCCGCAGATATCGCTTAAGTGTTTCACTGCAGCAATAACGACAATGTCGTCCGCAAAGGCAATTACTTATGGTAGATCCCTTGGATACCTCGAGGGTGCTAGGACTGAAGGCGAACAATATGATTTTTCATGCCTGCTGAGGTTTTATATTTCAGTAAAAGGCCTCGGAAGTTATTCTTCTCCGGTATTAAGCAAAGTTAGTTTTAGGCATGTGAATGCTTCTAGCATCATACTACCCCCCTTCGGCTTTGTGCATTTTATCCATATAAATAAAATTTCGCATGAAAATTTCCAAAACAAATATCAAAAATCCATGCAAACTTTAAGCTACCTTAAATTGGCATAACAAAAAAATAAATAAATAAGTTATTTGGCCGAGCTGCTCTTCCTATTTGTGGCGTGCGTCTTGATATTTGTCCACAAATGGAGGGACCTACAGCTTTAAGCCGACTCCGAACGGCAGTTATTTTTATGAGGAACTTTTTCATGGCGGAAATACACTCGCAGGTTTGCCGTTGCCTGCCAAGGAGCGAGAGCTATTGGAAACAACTTTTTCTATCATTTTGGTGTTTCACGGGGATTCGAACCTACGTTCTCCGAATGACAGCCTCGCACCAACGCATTCGGCTACGGCGGCCGCCCTGACAAAATATTCTATCAAAATGGAATGGGCTACAAAACTGTAAATTCATTGAATTCATTCGAAAGTTCCGCCTAAAAAGTTGGGAATATTCATGAAAGTGTTTTAAAATTTTGTGCAGAGTTTGAAACTGTAAGTTGGTTTTTGCTGTAGCATAGGCAATATTTCTGAATGGAATATAAAAAATTGAAATAAATAGGCAAAACTTGGCATGTTGATATTACTGTTAGTACACGTGCACCTTCTTTAAGTAAATGTACATTTTTAATGTACTCCAGTTTTCCTGTCAATGTTTTCTGGCCTTTAAACAGTCTCACGTTTTAAACTAATTGTGTGCAATTTCTGTTCTTGCTTTAAGTGGTCATATAAAATTATTTGTTCATGCTAAAAAACATTAAAAAAGACTGCCTTTCCGTCAAACCTTTGCAATTGAAAATACGCAAATTTGGTCGGATCCCAGCAACGTTCATCGCCATTTGTCAAATTGGTTGGGTAAATATAAAAAATTGCCTTCATCTTATTTAAAAGGCACTTCAATTTACAATTACTAAGCTTACAGCTGGCAAACTTTTGCACGCCTTGTTACTCGACCGTCCGCTGGCCCGACCAAGCGCCCGGCCAACCCACCAGCACGAGGGCAACTTAGATTGGCATGGTCGGTCGGCAATTTAAATTCGACTTAATTTCACTTTCATACCAGCTTTAACCCTTTCCAAGCGGTATAATTATTAATCGTGGCGCACACCCTCGCTTTTAGTTATTATTTTCGGTGCTTTGCTCAGCACAAGTGTGCCCGGAATTTGAACCTTTGACTGCCTTAACTTTGTATTGAGTGAGGGCGTGTGTTGATATGTGTGTGTGAATGAGTGTAGAGTTCACTGTCCCATACACATCCATAGAGCATTTTTTTTTTTTTTTTTTTGTTGATAATTTGCTTTGCAAAAATGAGAATTTCTCTTTCTCTCCTTCACCCAAACGTCACGCCTTCTAAGTATTGGAGTGTGTCTAATATTTTTCATGTTTTTGTTTAATCCCACACTTTGTGCTGTAAAATAAGACCTTGTCATTGTCCTTTTCTTGTTTGCTATTTCTAGGTTGCTTTTGTTGCTACTGCTGCTGCTGAAGTTTCGTTTGTTGGGTGATAACATAACACGCGGAGACAAACAATGCATGTTAAACGGATTTAGAATTTTTCTTATCCAACTTTTTTATTTACTGTTTAGCATTTTTTTCCTCTTTTTCTACACATTTTTATTTCGAATTCCTTTGTTTGTTTTTTAGGGATAATAGTCACAAGCGCCCGGCGGTAGGCAACAGCTGTAATGTTGTAAGCAACGACACTTCTGAAAAGCATTAGACTGCTTAGCGGGGCAGGCGCCTTGGCAGCAAAGGACTGGATTGTAATTTCAATTTTTTACTTTGAGGCAAATCTTCAAAATTTTAATGACTTTTTGAGAAACTTCAAAGCTCTTCTTTCTTTGTATAAAGTTGTTAATCTTGTTTTTCTTCATCGCACCTTCTTCATGCATAATCCAGTGTATTTGTTTATTTAGATGACACATATTTACAGTAGAGCCGCCTATATTTATGTGCCCCGTTACTTGTTCTGAATATTTGTTCAGCTTTCTGTGAGTCTATTTATGGAAAAAAACTCTCTAGCTTTTCTAATTAACTCCAAATTAAATTGAAATGTTCAGTGACGCGCGGGAAATTGTTAATAAATTGCCGCTGCAAATACTTGACTCCCTTAAACTCGATTAGCATTTAAATGGTATTTAATTGTGAAGAGGTTCTTTCTGTTTGCAAAATCAGGTAAAGAGTTGTTGTTTTTTTATAAAGCAAAGAGTTGTTGTTTTTTATAAAGTAGAGGCGCTTTCCATGCAAACTTTGCTAAGAAATATCATGCAATTAAATTCAATTAGTAGGCAATAGAATTTTTTAACGAAATTGTCGGAAAATTTTAACTTTTAGAAAGGACGGGTATCAATAAGATATGTGTTTTTTCTAGTGAGCGGCCAACATTTCTATATTTAATTATATAAGTTGTTGTTGTTTTCAATGTTTTTCACAATATGTGTAAGAGACAAAGTGTTGAGTGAAGAGTGCATCCGTATAAGAAAAAAAGTGACCAAACCTCAAAGTTTTAATTTTTTTAAATGCGAAAGAAATTGCATAACACTGTGCGACAGTGATATTGGACTTTTATGAAGACCTAGCAGAATTTGTAGGTATAGAAAAACTAAGAAAAATGGTATAGAGGAAATTTCCAATACACCCCCAAAATCTCATTTTATGGCCAAAAAACCGTTTTTAAGTAGGTTCATGTGAACAATCACTCCTAATTGTGCCAATTTCCATCCGATTTCTAATTTTGTCTCTTAGTTCGAAAGAATAAAAAAAAGCCTTTTTGACAGTGTGTTTACAATTTTTTTAAATTGAAAACTGACGAGACATGGAACGAGTTTTGGAATTTTTTGTTTTTTTTTCTCCATTTTTCAACTTTGACATTATTTTTACGACATTATCCGATATTTTGGATTCTTTTTAGTACACTTTTATTATAGTAAATTTAATTTTGCGTCGAATAAGCTATGTTTTATTGTAATTGGATGAAAATGCATAGAGTTGTGAGTTTTAAGATTTTATTTTTTTTGTTTTACTAATTTGGTATGTAGGTATAACTGACACTGAATAGGAATTAGGGCGTGTTTTGATGCGTTATTATAGATACATAATATTTATTGGAGTATTCCTTTCCGACCTATGGCAAATCTAGCCAAAAAATTGGTATGCATTTTTGGTCCCTATCACTTTGGTCAGTGTAGAAAATAGCTAAAAAGTTTATTTCGCCGAATCTTCTGTGTATCCTTTATTTCCAGGATACGCACAATTGTTGCGTTTCGGCCTGAATACAAATAAAAATCTATAAATAAATGCACGTTGGTAGAAATGTTAATTTATTATATTTTATTTTTATTAGGCACTTTTATTATTTTTCTGTATGATATTTCGCAAAACAATTTTGGCTTTTATTTAAACACAAATAAACTTTGCATTTGGTACAAAACAAACGTGTGCGGGATTTACAACCAACACGCCTGCAACATCTTGCTGATGACAAATCATGCTCCTCTGGTATATGATTGTGCCTATCAAGCCTCTTATCAATGCATGGCTGTTCAGATGGTCGATATTTTTTAGATACACTTGGAGTTTCTTCTTCTTCGGTATCGGAGATATACTCTTCACCACATATATCTACCCCTCCCATAGACTTGTTGTATTCTCGCACTATCCTTGGAGCCGGTACTTCAGTATACCTCTTTTCTTTTTTTCCCCAGCGTTTTACATTGGAAACGGGCCCGCAACCATAAGCTGATGATGCCAAGATTACCGCTTTGGAATCCTCCCATTGGACCACGACAATATTATGCTCGCTATGACAAAATTCTTCCATATTCTTTCTTTCATTTGCCTTTCATTGGTAAGGTGGATGTTTTTTATTCTGTTCCTCAATAAAGTCCCAGTAGCATAAATACCACGGTTTAGTAAAGCCTGAAGGAGTGGTATTGTCGTAAAGTATCGGTCAAAAAACACTTTTGAACCTTCTGGAAGTGTTTCAACCAAACGTTAAACGAAGGCTGGACCTACGCCTAAGTTCGTATTGGAAAGTGGTGTCGTCTTTCCTTGGTAGATTTCAAAATCGAGTACCAGCCCTTCAGATGTCGTTAATACTTCGTTCCTTAATCCCACTCCTCTAGGTTTGTTAGGAAGGCTTTGTCTCACGGGGCAACGACCAGTAAATGGGATCATTTGCTCATCTATGGAATAATTATGTCTTGGCTTTCTAGGAATGCTCCGACATGCCGATCTTACAGCTTCAATTAATGGATTAATCCTCCAAAAAACATTTGGTTGTTTCCCTGCTTCTGTCACTTCATTTTCGTCCATAACATGGAGGCACATTCGCAAAAGATAAAAGCGATCACGGGACATTGTATCAGCAACAATTGGAAGCCTCGTTTTAGTCTCCCAGTACATGCGCAATCTTGGATAACGTATGCAGCCCATCGCAATATTTATGCCAAAGAAATTCTTTATTTCACCAATTTTGGTCCCCAGTGGTTTTCCTTTCGAAAACATGTGGTATCTGTTTGTGTATTCCGCAACGCGTTTGAAAAAGTCGTCATTAAAATATTTATAAAAATAGTATTTAGGGGACACTCCACATCTATGTTAACTTCCACAGAAATGTAAGCACTCTCTTCCGGATTTATTTGAATGGTCCTTTGCTCCAAATTTCGCGGCGATTGCTGTTTTCATTTGATGGTTCCTCAGTACCTTCGCCATTCCCTTCGTAACTGTCATCACTTTCATCATTTGCAGATTCACTGTGCGCGCCAAGTAACTCCCAAGTAGCATCTCGAAGATCATCATCGCTACTAAATTCCTCCAAATCCGAGTCTGATAGTGCACCCAATATTTCGTCTTCAGTCAATTGCTCTGATTGAAAAAAAAAAACAAATATTTCGTTAAACAAGTCCTAACACGCACAATTGTGTCACTTCAAACTAAACTGGCTGTGCATAAATTAACGTCACAAAAATACACTTAATTTCACTTGTTAATTAAAACTTCTTCTGTTATTATTATGATAACACATTTTTTAAATATAAATTTCTCGGTTTACACAATTTAAATAATTTTTCTAACTTACTCTTTCGATTCATTTTTGCAAATGATTGAAATACAACATCAAAATAGCGAAATTCGCGAAAAATAACGGACACCAATAACTGTTCGTTGTGTTTTTATTAAGAAAATAGCTCGCACAATTGTGTACATCAGGTTAAATTGCACTAGCGCAGATATTTTCGGAAACATTAGGATTTAAACTTACACGCACAATTGTGCGTACACGGTCGGAAAGGGGTATATATGAGATAAATGAGATTTTACGGGTGTATTGGAAATTTCTCCTATACCATTTTTCTTAGTTTTTCTATACCTACAAGTTGTGCTAGGTCTCCATAAACGTATATTTAGTTTTTTTTTTTTTTTTGTTACACAGTGTAATTTCATTTGGCAAAAGTCTTAGCAACTAGTAAAAATAAATAAATAAATATTTAATTTATAATAAATAAATATTTAATTTCTAGTAAATAAAAATAAATAAATATTTCATTCCACACTGTGAAGAAAAAAAATAAAGTAAAATGATGGTAAGAATTTTTTTCCAACTCCGAATCTAATATTTAAAAAATACATTAAGTAGGTTCGAGATAGTATTTAATTTTTCGTGATTTGCATGGGAATTTACTTACAGGGTGTACGTTGGCAGAATTAGGAGTGAAAAGCTAAATTAACAGAGTAATACTAAAATTAAAAAACTTATTTCAATAACTATTACAAAGCAGGGAAGTACGTATTGTACCTTATTTTTAATTCTTTTCTGTAAATGTGGACCGTTCCGTCGGATGCACTCTTAGAATCTGGCATCCGTCTCCGTGCCACTTGCTGGAGAAGTGATGCTGGGATGCCATTAACCTCGCGAACGATATTTTTTTACTGCTGAGATGGTGCTAGGTTTGTTTTGATGACTTTACCTTTGAAGTATCCCCATACAAAAGGATCGATAGTGGTAAGATCGGGCGACCGGGGTGGCCAAAATGTGTCACCGAAGTGGCTTATCAGTTTGTTAGGAAGAAATCACGCAATATCGCCTTAATCTGTTTGGCCGTGTGCGACATGTCACTATATGGCCTAATCTATGTGTGTGCCTATGTTTATACTGAAGAAAGAATGTTTATTGGCAGAAAATAATGCTTGCCCTCGATTACATATATGTATAGTTATAGTGTGACCACCAACCTTTATTTGAAGGTTTTGAAATTTTTGTTGAGAGCTTATGCGAACCAGTTCAGTTTTATGGTCTGGTAGTCTTAGCCCGTTTGCTTAATTTTATTGAGGGTGTCCTCTACCATTGGTGAGACCTATTCTAGCGTATTACCCCATCGTGCCGGGCCATATAGCCGGGCTTAGTACTGAGCCTTGAGGAGCTCTTCCACTTAGCTTTTTGGCCCTTCGTCTATATCATGTCATAGGGTTCTGTTTTCAAAGTATGATGCGATTCACTTTAGCAGATAGTTCGGCACATTCAGTATTTGATGTCATTTAGCCGTAATGAGCGCATTTTTGACGTCCAGACATAGCATTTGCTGCTATTTCGCATACTTCTAGTATTGCATCTTTTGTACTGCGATGCTTTCGAAAGCCGTATTGCCGAGATGACATGTATATGACTTTCTAATTACTGCCCTAAATGGTTGTAAATTATTGCATCCAGTACTTTGCCAGCGGTGTCCAGCATGCGTGCACTTGACGGATCTACTCTAGGTTTCCCAAGCTTCGGCAATATGACTAGTCGCTGTGCTTCCATTTTACAGGAAAAACTCCACTTCTAAAAAACTCCACTTTAACTGAACTCCACGACGTTTACATGTGCCGAAAAGCATCTGGTCTCACCTGCAATGCTTTTTTCATCACGGCGTTATGGATTCTATCAAGAGCCGGTGTAGTTTATTCCTTTTGCTGGCCTGGCCAGTTCCAGTTCGCCATTGTTCACATTTTTATCCTTAGCCTAAGCATTTGCACGATTTGAATTTGAAAAAGGTTAAGTCTAAGTCACAATAGTTTTTGAAACGGCAGCCACTCTCATGCACATGAACCAATGCGGATTCTCGTGCACACTAGCAGCGACGAGTTCAGTATTTTTATTTGTTCTTCATGTCCGGTTGAGACCGTTTGCTACTGAGCTTATTGCTCGAAACCTTCGCATCCATAAATGAATAAAGTCTATATTTGGGGCAGCACGTTAACGTCGAATATTGAGATGTGAAGAAAATCTACGACGAACAGTTGAGGGCGAATCATTGGTTTCAAAATAGTTTCATTTTGTGCTTTTCTCTTCTCCACGGCCATCGAAATAAGTTTTTGATTTCTTTCTCTTAGCTTTTCGCCTTTCCAGATAGTTTAAACGGTTACGCCTGAACTTAACCTCTGAGTTTGAAATCTATTTTGTAATATTTACGACAAAGCCACTGGAATTTCTAGCAATTTGAGTTGAATTTCTAAACTGAGTTTATTTGCTTCCACAATCAATTCCTTTTTTCTGTTTTTGTATATTGACGCCTCCGTTTTATATTTTCGCCCACTTCTAGAAAAAAAGTACTAACTCTGTTTACGTTCTTTTCCAATAAGAATTTGCCAGTAATTAAATTTCTGAAAAATTTTTTAAGCCAAGAGAAAAACATCGAAAAACTCACAAACATGCAAAATTTGTAAGCTTTCATGGCACACAAAGCAAATAAGTAAAGAGGAAAAAATTAATGAAAAAGTGTGAATTATGCCTTGTGCTAAATATATGTATGTAGCTGCACACTTTTTATGTTCACTTGATTTTCGGTAAAGTCTTTCACGATTTTTTTTTAATTTGTAAAACGCTGATTCTCTTTTCTGGCAAATTGTAAAAATTTATCCATTTTCCCGAAAAACGATTTTCCGCTTTGTGCTATCAATTTCTTCTTCCCTGCAAGTTTTTTGGGTTATTTACCCTATTTTACCAATATTTAATTTTGCGACAATTTTTCTTTACTTTTATGTTGTGTGACAAATACAGTGACAAATACAGAGGTGAAGGTTTTCATCTTCACAGCTTGGATCACGCCTATGTAGGAAAGTGACGTTCTTGTTATTTTGAATGTCAAAGGTAGTATCTGCACTGTACATTTAAGATATTATTCCTCCTTGTTGTTTAAGTAACCTCCGTTTAAATTCATTTGCGCCTGTAAGTATGTTGCAAGTTACATTTTTGTTTATTATTTAATTTGCCCGGCAGATCGCTGCATCTCTCAAAGGGCCTATGAAATGATAAACTTGAAAGGTAAACAGCGTGCGTACTACAATCATGACGATTGCGCAACCGCATCGCAGCGCTAAGTTCTTCTAAGATGAGCGACTCCACGACTCACCGAGCCGCAAAACTCGTGCGTACACTTCTTTTAGGTGTTTGGCCGAGCTCCTCCTGCTATTTGCGGCGAGTGTCTTGATGTTGTTCTACTAATGGAGGGACCTACAGTTTTCAGCCGACTACGAATGGCAAATGGATTTTATGAGGAGCTTTTTCATGGCAGAAATACACTCCTTTCGGACGTTTGCTTTTACTTATATCGGTTTCGCTGTTTTATATACGGAGCTAACACAAAAGCTACAGTAATATTCACTCAATTCTCGGTTATCCCGCTCTTCCTTTGTTGTAAATTTCTTGTCTTTCCTTGATTTAACTCGACTTAATTTAACTCTAACTTTGGTTGACTTAACTTGACTTGCCTTGAATTAACTTAAATTGACTTAAGTTGACTTTATTTAACTTGGCTTAACTTAACTTGACGTAATTTAACTTTTAATTATATTTTACTTAACCTGACTTAATTTGACTTTATTTCACTTAACTTGACTTAATTTAATTTAGCTTGGTTTGACTTAACTTAATTTTACTTTATTTAACTTAACTTGACTAAACTTATCCTTAAATCACTTAACTTAACTTGATTTATAACACCTAATTTAACTTGGCTTAACTTAGCTCGACTTGATTTAACTTAACTTGACTCGACTTAACTTGACTCGACTTAACTTAACTTGTCTAGGCTTAACTTAACTTAACTTGTCCTGACTTGACTTAACTTGTCTAGATTGTAATTGACTTTATTTACCTTAATTTAACTTGGCTTAATTTAACTTGTAATTTAACTTCACTTCACTTTATTTGGATTAATTTAACTTGACTTGATTTAATTTAACGTAACCTCACTTCATTAAAATTAATTTGACTTAAATTAACTTAACTTGACTCGATTTAACTTAACTTAACTTGACTTAACTTAACTCGATTTGACTTAACGTAACATGACTTAGCGTGACTTAACTTAACTTAGCTTGACTTAACTTAACTTAATTTAACTTAACTTCACTTTACTTGACTTAACTTGACTTAATTTAACTTAACTTAATTGGCTTGATTTAACTTAACAAGACTCGATTTAACTTAACTTGACTTAACTTAACTCGATTTGACTTAACGTATCTTCACTTAGCGTGACTTAACTTAACTTAACTTAACTTAATTTAACTTAACTTCACTTGACTTAACTTAACTTAATTTAACATAACTTCACTTCACTTAACTTAATTGGCTTGATTTAACATGACGTGATTTAGCTTAACTTGACCTAAACGGACTCTACTTAGCTTGTCTTGCCTTACTTTGTTAGAATTACACTCAATAGAAGATACTTCATTCATCGTTCTTGCCATTCAAGCAAGAAATTAGGGTGGAAGGTTTGGTGAGTGCGAACAGAATGTCAACTGCTACTCGTCTACTCACCGGCAAGGCTCTTAACGTATGCATTTATGTACACATATAAATTTATTTCCTTACACTGGTGTACTTGTATGTACGTAGCTATGTATGCGTCATTATATTTTTATATGCCTTTAATGTAGCGTGAAGAGGACTGTGTAGCGAGCCTGGTATCTTTATTAAATCAACACAACCTTACAACTTTCCACCCTTTAATGAACCTCTGAGGTATTTGTACGCGTGTGTGTCATGATGCCCTTGCTTGCGTGCTTGTTTGTTTAAGGCGTGTGTAGTACTTTAACTCGAAATAATGGAGACGAACTCTTGTGTTTATTGTTATTATTATTAATTTTTCATTTCTATAACTTATTTTCATTTTTGTTTTCAGTAACATTTTTTCGAAGTGAGTTAATTGCTGTTATCCTGCTGTTATTCTTGTATGAGTGCATTAGCGAAAAAAGTCTGACACACAATAAAAGTTTTGAGTTTTTATTTTCTTATTTATTAAAGCTCTGCATAGCTGGTGGATAAATAAAAATGTAAATACGCGTTTAGCCCTGGAGACGCAAACAACGAACAACGGAAACAAAAGTGCTTACAAAGGGTAGTTGGATTGTTCGGAAAGTGAAGGCAAAAGTCCATAAAAATTATAGAATATTCATGGCGTGAATATTTTATTTTAGGATAGCTATCAAAATGGTGTTTTCTGTTTTTACACGCTTGTCAACCATAAACTCACCACATAGTGTACGTGATGATGTGTGTTCAATGTGAAAATAGGTATAAAAACCTTTTTTTCGATTTTAATATTGAAAGAATTTTTCCTAACTATTTGTGTTTGAAGAAAGAGAAAGCTGACTCAGCTTTCTAGGCACAAGAGTATCAAACTACATAATACTTATGTATACACATAAATGCACCTTCTTCCTTTTTGGAATAAACATTGAGCCACCTGTCGATGCCGCATGGGAACCTTTTGTTTTCATTTGGAAGTCAATTAAGCACTACTTCTCTTATTCTTTCATACTCTGCGTAATTATGTGCATATGTACATATGTAGGTGTGTATGTGTATGTATATGGCTATGACATTGGTATATAAAAATGTGTCTCATTGAGTCAAAAACATTGCCATCTGCATTGCTACTTAACTATGTAACAGTTAAAGGGGCGTCAAATAGCCGCGCCAAACCAAATCAAACAACAACAAAAGTGCCAATTGCTGGTAGTCGAATCCACCCCATGAGCTCACGTTTTCGCATTTTACGATCACAATTTACGATTTTACGATTTTGCATCTGTCAATAAAATGACTTTTATATCTTGTTTTTATTTTTCTTTCTTACATTTCAATGTTTCTTCAAAGAGTTGGTGCTGAGAGTGAATGAATGTAATTTGTGTACTTTTTCTCGCGAATGAAGTTGTTTTGCAAAAATAATGCACTGAATGTTTTTCAGCGTTTCGCGGCAAATAGTGAAGGAGAAAGATCAAAACTTAAATTTTAAAAAGATTCAAGTTTTTTCTGATTCTTTATTAATTTTTCTCTTATGTTGTAGCTTGTGCGGTATTTGTTTAAGTTTCTAGGATTATTTGACCATTTCCATTTATGATACTCACTTCTCCAATCCAGTGCACAAGTTTATTACTCCCTGTTTACAAGAGTCTACCGAAGACACGATTTTCATTGAGATAAATGTAGAAATAAATAAGTGAATAAAAATAAAAATAAAAAAATAAATGTAAATAAAAAGAAAATTAATAAAAATCTAAGCATTTACATGAAATCTGGCACAAATATAATGCTTAATGGCAAGTAGTTACATAGGTGGAGTAGGCTGGTATTTTTTAAGGTGCGAAATGGGTTGTAAATACCGAACAAGTACCTAGAGATGGTAAAGTAAAGCAGGCGAATATGGACCATCAATCATATTTTGGCAAATTTATATTGAATTACACGCATTAACAACATTGAAATTGTCATTTGCTACAAGAAAAACGTCACTTTGTTCTGCTCGGATTTTTTTCGCAGATTGCGAGTCTGGGCATGCATTTTTACGTCTCAGTTTTTACAGAATTTTACTTGAAATCTTAAAAAAATAATTTTTCCACATTTAAATTAACAAAATAAAAAAAATTTATGTTTATTACTTAACTCGAGAATAACTGAAATGTAACCTGTACTTTGCGCTTTATAGTTCAAAGAAAAAACCTTTAGAGCAGCAACGTGTGGTCCATACTGTTGACTCACAAATACTCTACCTTAAAGGAACCCTAAACCTCTTGATATTTGAGTTAGTAACAGAAATGATAAAATGAATCGTGGCATTGCAATAATAAACCCTATCTCAAAATTCATCCCAGCTACAAATACTAAGATTTTTGAGCCAATGCTCCTATGCAAAGATTAAACATATTGTTGACAGATCCAAATACCACATTTTGATGATCCGAAAGAAAAATTAAGTTGTCATAAAATTATCTAATTTTTACGCAAAATGAAAGCTCTTCTTTCTTTCTCTCATTCACCATTTATTAAAAGAGCTTACAATTGCTGTCATAATATATATCCATGATATGGACATCACGACCTCAACAACCGCGCTGTTAGTTCTGTCCTTTCCAGACTGGATAAAGAAGCAAAGCGAATGGGTTTGATGGTGAACGAGGACAAAACGAAGTACCTCCTCTCTTCAAACAAACAGTCGGTACACGCGCCTATGGGCACCCACGTCACTGTTGACATTTATGATTTCGAGGTTGTAAAAGGTTTCGTTTACTTTGGAACTATCATTAACACCGATAACAATGTCAGCCTAGAAATCCAACGGAGAATCTCTCTTACCAACAAGTGCTACTTTGGACACTCCGCAAGACTCTCATCATGCCCGTCTCTGGACGATATGTTGCGACGAATATCATTCGACGGTATCGTTCCGAACGACGAGGTTCGCGCAGCGATTTGATTCTGTTTGTATTATCAGGATGATAGAATAGAAGTTTGCATATTCAGAATTCGCTATGTCGTCAGAGTCCATGAATAAGGAAGGGCCATTACTTGTTTGTGAAGAGGAAGTGTAGGCGAACGCAGTGGAAACAACCAAACAGGAAACAAGAAATTGTACACACACACTAACACACACGGCATCACCCGCATAAAAACGCAAAAACAGAAACTTCTTTTGGAGGCTTCATATTAATTTGTACTTTCACAATTTAACACGCGGCATTTCATTTTCATTAGTTTATTTAGTTTAAATCCCACAAATCACAAAATTATCAAACCATTCACTGAATTTTCACAAACATGTAATTTCTCCTCCTTTTGTTTGTTTTGTTCATTTATTTTGTATTGTTAGGAGACCTGACGTCAGACTTGTCAAAATCCCAGAAAATAAAATAACTGTCGCCTGAAGACGCCACCCTCAGTACTCAATTTGCCGTGTATCAGTTTCAGTGAATAATGTATTTCTCGCCATCACTGCTCTGATATCAGTTGTCATATCGTATTTTGAAAACTCAATTATCATTTGCATGCGCGAATACAGCGATCCGATTTGCTTGATGTAATTTTTAAAATGAAATGTTAAGACAGCAGCAAGACGTGCACATGAAAAACGGGACAAGGTCAAAAAATAAATTTAACAGATATAGAAACACAATTAGTAGAAGGTGTAGATGTGTATTTAGTGCCAAAAGGGCAAGTTCAGACAGGCCCGGCACAGTATATTTTCATATATTTTACTAACGAACAGAAGGTATCCTATTGAAAATTTCAGGAAAGCGCTGGACATACCACGGATGAGTGTGAATTGGTATCACTGATCTACATGGATTGACAATGATGCTGAACTGGCATGGCATTGATGTTGATCTTTGATTGATTGACATTGATCTTTAAAGTGCTCAGGCCAAAACTTGACTCTGGCACTACAATTGGGGGTTGTGCTGATTTATCATGCCCTTGAATTGATAAAAATGTTTTTTCTCAAACGACTTTTCATGACAGATTGTATACACGGAGCCTTACCATTGCCTGTGTGCGAGCTGTTAGAAAGTAGTCAGCAATTCAACGGCTGAGAGATGGGCAGTTTGAAATAAATTAAAATTCTGATGAATTTTTTTTGTTGTGCATATTATAAATTATATACACTTTTTTTTGTTTTGATTTTTAAGTAGTACAAAATACAAAAGAACGTGAGGCCGGAAAGCTTTTCATCGACAAAGCCTACTAGCACTAGACCAACAACAATGTTTTGCACATTTGATTGTCAAAGTAAAGTAAAAAACAAAGAATGAATTCGCCTTGTTTCATTCTGGGCTGACAGCCACATGGACACGGCGAAAGAAAAACACAAATCAGCTGATTTTCCCATGCCACCTTTAATAAATTCGCCTTGAATAAAACCGTCTGAAAATTTTTTATAAAAATATGTTATGTATTGAAAAAATCTATTGGCACTTCCATGCAGGATGTAAATAAGAATAGAAAAACACTATGCCATAATTTGAGGGTCATTGTCTGGTGATGGACTGATTCCAATTCTAGATAGAAGACTTTGAGCCATATAGCAAAACCTCAAAATCGTTTTGCATTCTGTGGTCAAGTTTGGACATTTACTAAGGGGATTGTAAATTTGCAATATTTTGCCTAAGTGAATAAATGCAAAAGAGTTAAGAGAGAGAAATATGTTGTTAAGATGGCAGATAGTAAAATTCCAGGGGAAATAATTTTCTAGAACATTTTAATCCCTTAGCTCTCTCTCGAAAGGGAGAGCCTAATTCCAATTAGCAAAAAAGATGCTATTTTGATACACCACTTGTAGAACCACTGCTTTTTGTTAGACGAACCATCTTGATTTGACTATGAATTTTCCTATGTCGTCTATTTTTTTCTGCAATTTCCTTCAAGTTAACCTTCGAGAATTCCCCCAGTATTCTATGTCGTAGAACGATGAGACTTGGGCACTCGCAAAGATAGTGAAAGAAGCTTCCTTAGGTTCTAGGTCGTTGTACGGCCACCCCATCTTCGTGGCAGGGTCTCCGATAGGACAGTGATCGGTTATTGTTGACTTAATTCTGAATATGTCTGCTCGTGGCTTTCTTAACAACTCGTCAGTTCTAGATTTGTTAAAATTGAGCCAGGTTTGTTAAGTTATTTTGCAGGTATCCGTGTTGGTCCATATATCAACGACCTGCTTTTGGAGTAGCGAGAAGATCTCCCTTTTGCGCACACCTTGATAGCAGCCTATTTCTGCTCCCTGTCTTGCCAGTTCATCAGCTTCCTTATTTCCTTCTATGTACCATGGTCAGGTACCCATATGAAAGTGATGTCTGCCGTGCGTGCTACAACATTCGGTTCTTCTTTACACTGTCTGACGATTTTTGAATTGGTTATAGGGACTTTAAAAATGGTTTTTAATATGGCTGCTTGACTATATATTATATCTAAAAAAACATATACATCCGTTAGTTGTTGTGGATGGTTTCTAATTATCCCAAAAACTTCAGCTTGAAAACTAATATTCTAAGGCTATTCTGATCCAAAAAACTTGAAAGTCTCGAGGTCTTTCGAATATACACCGACGCCGCAGTACATCGTGGATCCGCCAGTGTAAAGTGCAGTTGTATTCTCTTTGACAAGGGTGTAAATTTCTGCACCCTTAAGCTATTTTATTAAAGGCACGCAGAGTTATTCGAATTTAATTAGGTACTTTTCAATCTCATATTATTCAAAATTCGCTTTTGCCTGAATGTGCAGAATTCTATGGGGCGCTTACTTTTTATTTTATTTTATTTTATTTTATTTTATTTTATTTTATTTTATTTTATTTTATTTTATTTTATTTTATTTTATTTTATTTTATTTTATTTTATTTTATTTTATTTTATTTTATTTTATTTTATTTTATTTTATTTCATTTTATTTTTACTATTTCCATTTGACCTGTGTGCGTCGTTGCCTATTTATTTTCTACCCAAATTCATATAAAAATATAAGATTATAAATATTCTGCATTTTCTACCAAATTTTCAGATTCCTGTGCACATTGATGCGGCGTGAATGTCAAGCGAACAACAAAGGACATTAAGAGCGTGTCGCTTAAGTGCTTTTGCCACACACATACATACATACTTACAAATATACATAGCTATTCTACGCTCCAGCGGCAGTGCGCATATTTACTGCTTATTATACGGAAGGAAAAAAGAGTAAGTAGTTATAAAAAGGAAAAAAGGAAAAAAGTAATAAACAAAAAACAAAAACAAAAAACACAAAAAAATACGAAAACAAATATTTGGCACGAAAATAAAATGTTATGGCATTGCAGCTGTATAGCGAAAGCTCATTTAAAACAAATGCTGCTGCCAACAACAGTGACAACAACACCAACTGTAATAACTACAGCTGTAATGGCATTGGCTCTTCCTCCGAGTGGTGTCAGTAGTTTCGGTAATAGTGCCACAAGTATTTTACTTGCATAACAACAACAACAACAACATTTCCAGATATAAAACTAAAGTGTTGCCATTCACAGCCAAAAACCAACAGTTTGGAGTAGTTCCGCTGTCACTGCCCTTATGTCATTTGAGCTGGCAATTACACACGAACCAACACTATTAAATATGTGTATGTATTTATGCACACAAGCGGAGTGCATTTACAAAGAGGTGGCAACACTGTAATTATGTGTAATGCTAAGTTTTTGCTGCAGCAGATACCACAAAAACTTCAATTGCAAGGCATAAACATTTTCGACGCAATGACATTTAATTACAACAAAAACTATTAAACATTGTTGCCAAGCAATTTGCCGGCTAGCCCCGCAACAAACAAACATATCAGCAAAACGTGGTAACAGACAAAAAAAGCAAAAGAAAACAGCAAAAATCAAGAAGAAGTAAACAAAAAATGTATTAGCAGAATTACAAAGTCACTTAAAAAAAAAGTATAAAAAAAAACAAGTAAGAACTCAAACAAACAATACAAAGAGATTTCATTAGAATTTATCTGTTGTGCGTATAAATGACGGATTGCAGACTTGCGCAACAAAATGGCAACCCCACAATTCTCCCAAATCATTATCAATCAAAATTCCCCATTTATCACTGCTCCAGCACAAACCGAAACAACAACAAAAACCACAACAACTACTCGCTGCCGCCTTCAACAGATTCGAGTGCGAAGAAAATGTTATTGCATTGCGCCCAGCAGCAGCAGCAGCAGCAGCAACAATGCCATTGCAAATGGCAAACGAACAGCGAGCAGAGAAACGAGCACACTGGAGCATCACAGCGGGAACAGCACAAATTCACGCAACTGGCAATGGCCCAGACTTGGTTGGAGCGAACAGTTGCTGCTCGTATGTGTTTTGCTCGCCAGCGTGTGTGGTCGTACGGGTTGCGACGAGTCACAGGACTTTCAGAAAGCGAGTAAGTGGAAATGTTCTTATGTTCATATGTATTTATATGTAGGTGCATTTGTACGTGTATATATCTTTCATATATTTTTTGGTTAGGTTTAGATGAATCACTAATCAGTGTGACATCAGTCGGTAGTATAAGGTGGCCTAAAAATAATCACCGATTTTTATTTTTTTAATAACTTTTTTGTTAAATAAAAAATAAAAGAGTTTTCAGTGATAGAAATCTGGTCTGCTCATAAATGTCAAATATGTCTGATGTACAATGCTTTTTGAAAAAAATTATAAATCTTCTGAGTGAGTAATTTTGCGCCACCTTTTAATGTATATACTAAATTCTTTGCTTAAGTGACATAAAGCGTAAAACTACCAGTAAAAAATAAATTAAATTAGGAAAAGTGAAAAAAAAAAATATTAAAAAAATATACTTGGCGTCATAATTCTACGCTGTTATTATTTTTAAATGCTCATTAAGATTCTAACGGTAAGATCAGTACATATTTAAATTCATCATCTTTGTAGTTCATTACCACAGTAATTATGCTGGCGATTTCGTTGTGCACGCCGACTGTGTGACCAAAAATTCCCTCCTTGCCCATATCCTGGCATTTAGGTCACCAAACACGATTTTTATGTCGTGTGCGGGGGCAGCGCTCATAGAAACGTTCCAGCCACTCATAGAAGGAATCTTTGACGCATCGTCCCTCTCCTGCTTCGGGGCATGGGCGTAAATGCGAGAGATGTTTTGAAAAATCGCAATGTCCAATGCTCATCTTGCCTTGCCTCGTCCATCTCATCTCTTGAATGACAGCCTTTGCTCTTACGAAGACATCAAGGGACAGAGGCACCTTCCCCATTAAGGGACCGGACTTTCCAGGTGCATGCCCTCAAATCATAATCCGGATTTCGTTCGCAAGGATCGTCATGAGAGTAAACAGTTCTCATCCTAGGTTTTGTTTTGTTTTTCATTTAGGAAGGGCTTTTTCGTCGTGGGTCCCAAACCCAGCGCACAAACAGCTATCCTGGGTTGCTTCACCTTCTCACATTAGCTTGCTTTCAAGCGAATGCTCGGGAGCTAAGCAGAGGATACATGGGCGAAGGCCAGAAGTAGTGAGCTGACTGGATCGTATGCAAAAAAAATCATCCTGACCAGTGAGTGCCAATCAGGAACTTTAATCGCATCGTCATCAGGAATCTTTGAATCTTTACAGAACTTTAAAATGGAAGAAAAAGGAAGAACAAGACACAAGGCATGGGTACCAGTTTGAGCAATAATTCAAAACTAAGAAAATACCGGAATTATAACTTTAAGGCTAAAAGCATGGCGTCCTTGTAAATTAACAGAAAGGGAAAAACACATTATTATAGGCCTGATGAAAGATGTAAGACGGGAAAATTTTAAAAATATATTAGTGCTTAAATTGCCAGAAGAGTCTAAAGCAAATCCGACAGGAGTTGCTGGAAAGAATCCATTTATTTCCCTAAGAGTTAGACAAAAACTCACTGCAAACCTCCAGAATTTTGGAAAAGGGTTGTTGTTTTCTGATGGAAGCAAATTTTGCATATTTGGTATCAAAAAAATAAAAATTTCGTGGAGGAACTCTAGTGCACTGCTGAATAATTGTGTTGTAAATCTTTTCTTACTTAATACTTTAAAAATAATGGTGGGGTATTGTCTTGTACGAAAATCCAAAGCTATGGCATTTCTTCCTGATCGGTGACAGGTAGGTGATAGCCTACTTTCAAGCGTGATACTCCCACTGATGTGCCGATGCATCGATTCTTTGCTCAAGTAAAGAGATCCATCCATATAGAGGGGAAATAATACACAAAAATCATTGACCAAAGCCCTTGTTTCCCTTATTTAAATGATTTAGGTGCTTTATGTGCTTGCAAATAAGTTTCATGCCCGATATTTGACATACGCGTAGTGTCCTCCATTGCATGCATCGTCCACTATTTAATATCGCTTGACATTGCAGTTGCTGCAAATATTTGTACAAACCATTTAAAGTGCAGCTGACCGCCCAACTGAAATCTCTTTCCCAGCTTGTTTCGCCAACTCTAAAAATGCAGTGAAATAAACTGCTTATTAACTTCAAAAACTTCCCGGGATTGACTTGTTTAAGATATGTAATTCCAAAGCAATTTCTGCTATTAAACGATGATAGCTTTTAACTCCCTGACGACTACTTACTCCCGGCATTTCAACATTTCAGCAAACGATGAATTATGATATTTGTTGCACGCTGCTATGACATTGAAAAAAGTATATATTTGTACTTCCATTGACATCCGCTGGCATGACGCTGCAGTGACAACGCGCTAAGTGGAAGTCAAACATAAACCGCACATAAGCAGGCCAACATGCAATATTTCCACACCCAGCAAGGAAATGCACTAAGCATCGAACTGCTGCACTTGTGGCAAATTTAAAATTATAACTGGTTGGCGTTCGTTTGGTTTTACATGCAAGTAACTGGTGAATTTCCTACAGTAGTATCTTAGGAAGAGCTCAGTTGAGAGCTTCCATCGAGATACTAAATTCTTCCTTTGTAAAGCACTTGTTCTTCGAAAGTCTTTTATATGAATCAATGCTTTATGAACATTGTATGCAAAAAATTGTCAAAAAATCTACGCGAGTAGAAACTATTCGAAAAATTTAATTAAATCGTTAATGCATCAGTCTAACACTCCCCAAGTAGCACTGAAGCGCTGTTTTGATACCATTATGAGACCTCCAACAGGCAGATATCTAAAGCCAACGACAGCTGTTGATGATGCTTGATAGGATTTAGGTTAGCGTACTACCCCAGGCTGTTAAAGAAAGGAGTACCCAGTGACCTTAATCGTCTAACTGCCAAGCCCGGACGAATACAGAAAAAGTTTCCTTCTCTGAAAGGTCCCACAGCTTGAGCAATGGAGATTAAATAGTCAACCTAGCTTTTCTGTATGTGTGCCGATCGTGTGCAATGACCGGTAAACGGAGCTACGAGTTTGAAAATTCCGGAGATTCCCAAAATTTTGGTGCGTCCTGTATCTATTGTACTGTGGTCATAGGTTTTTCGATATAGCACGTAAAGAAATGGTGCTCCATCTCTTCTGCACTTTCCTGAGAAATAAGCTGTGCACTTCCTCTTTAACAACAGTCAGTGGAATGCCGATGATTGGGCAGGAGACCTCTGACATTAAATCAGTCGACACCTTCCTGGTAAGTTTGCCACCTATTTCTTTTCCCGCTATGTTCCTATATCGTAGAACACCCAAAAGACTTGAATTCCTCCTTAGAGGAGTTGACCAGTTTGGATCTGCGCCATAGCATAGTCAGAGCTTTGATCACGGTTTGGTTATCGGGAAGAATGTTAATATCTCTCTCGCTACCACGTTCTCTAAGCATTTTCCATGCCTACAGGATTGCAAAGACTCTTTACTAGCAATATTCGGCGAATTCTAACGAAATAAATAATTTGTCTGATTTAAGGAAAACCCCTTCTGCATCTCCCGATTCCATTTTGGAACCGGGCGTGAAAGCAGAGGTACGAGCAGCGGTACAGTTTTTCCCTCGTTCCAGTCCAGCCTACTTGGAAAGATTGCCCTGGCACGACCTGCAAACTCCAGTTTACAGATCTGTCCGAAGTTCAGGAAAATGCGATGTTAACTGCCTAAAAATTCACCAAATGTAAGTCTCTTGAGGGATTGCGTCCAGAGGCCAATTTCCCTTAACCTGATAGCATCTTCAGCAGCGATGGAAATAATGCGAGTGTAGGTGGGAAGTAAATGCAAAATGACATGTCCGCCGATGTCGATATACGCAGACCCAGTCCAATTCGTTGTACATCCAAAGACCGACTTGTGGCTTGCCGAACGTAGATTTTCAGGAGTAGAAAACTATGCTAGCCTACTTTACCCGATTTTCAATGTGTAACTCCCTATGGAGTATCAAGGAGTGATACCTAACCAAGATACCTAACTTCCGACGAAAGCGGGAGATCGTGGTTATTTAATCTGAATAGAAGTTGTGGAGGTAATCGGCTCCAAATCGAGTTTGCATCGATAGCACTTTGAGCGTCCATATTCGGTTTCCTTTCAGTTTTTGCTTAACCCTTGTCCAAATATTTTCAATATGGCTGGAAAAAGGCGACTGTGAAGGGCAATCCAACATTTCAATCCCATTTTGTAGTTTCCACTCTATGGCTTCGATGCTTGGGATAGTTGTCTTCTTGTAGAATCCAAATTTGGGTAGTTCTTCCAAACATTTTTGCAGCTGACAGTAATTAATAACGCTTTTCTGGTAAATTTTATTCAACGCAACGGCGTTTAAATGGGTGGTAAACACAAATAAACGGTCAAGTCATTTTTCAGAGAAGCAGCGCCAAACATGAATCTTAACTGGATGTTTAACAGTTCGTTGCAATTCTCGATTATCAGCAATACACCAGGACCGACAAATACAACTATTTGCCCAAGCGGAAGATTCATCCGTGAATACGCGGTATAAGTTTGAAGACCATTTCATGCAATCTTTATAATTAGATTAGAGTCTGTCCAGAGACCTTTGTGCGCTTTGTTGTATGCACGAAGAAATTCATTGATTCCATTCCATCTTGCTTACATCTCGTTACTTACTAATGAATATCCTATCCTTAGATACCAGGCGTATTCAATATTCGTATCTATATATTGTTCGTATCTGCTCCATAAAATGCACTTTAATGTAGCCTCAAGCATTTTCCGTTGTTATGAATTTTTGCTTTTTTTTGGGTATAGCTCAAGCTTTTTATGGGATGAATGCTCCTTTTAGGAGGACGCTAGCTCAATTTACCAATACCCTTGAATAGTCCCATTGTGATACCCCTGGAGCTTGTCCTTTACACTCCTGAGTGTTCTCTGAATCGACCTGTGGATTTAATAAATTTTATTAGTTTCTGCAATGCTGTTAAGAAATGCGAATCGGAGCTTGGAAAGCCTTTTTCTGTATAAAGCAATGCATGCCTCTTCTTCAATTTCTTGACAGCTTCGAGAAAAAACATTAAGTGGTAGCCCCAGCTTCTTTTCATTCAGTGGCGATTTTGTGCGGTCGTGGTTCCATTCTGGCAAAATTTCCCTGCTTATTTGGCTAAAGGGCGATTGCCTTCAACGTGCATTACCAGCATTGATTAGTGTCTATGTATTTACAGATTTCACGTAGCTAAGTGAATCGGCGGCCGCCGTAGCCGAATGGGTTGGTGCGTGACTACCATTCGGAATTCACAGAGAGAACGTATGTTCAAATCTCGGTGAAACACCAAAATTAAAGAAAAACATTTTTCAAATAGCGGCCTCCCCTCGGCAGGCAATGGCAAACCTCCGAGTGTATTTCTGCCATGAAAAAACTCCTCATAAAAATATCTGCCGTTCGGAGTCGGCTTGGAACTGTAGGAACAACTTGGAACAACATCAAGACGCACACCACAAATAGGAGGAGAGCTCGGCCAAACACCCAAAAAGGGTGTACGCGTCAATTATATATATATAAGTGAATAGAATAGTGGTATTAGACATTATCTGTAAAGAGTGGTTTCGACGCTTCCAGAGTGGCAATGTCGACGTTAGTGGTAAAGATCGCAAAGGGCCACCGAAAAGATTCGAAAATACTCAACTACAACAAGTAGTGGATGAAGACGCATGTCGAACCCTTGATGATATGTCTAAAGTGTTTTATGTTGATAGATCAGCTGTCAATGTTAACCGTTTGCAGGCGATGGGAATGGGCCAGGAAGCAGGTAACTGGGTGCCACATCAATTGAAGGAGAGGGATATCGGGAGACATTTGGTGACGTATGAGATGCTTCTAGAACTGCAGAAAGAACCGAAAAGGTTTTCTGCATCGCATCGTCACTGGTGATGAAAAATGGAGCCTGCCAGGTGAACCCGGTCCATCGAAAGCAAAAAAAAAATATTCCTGCTTCAAAGGTTATGGTGTGCATCTGGTGGGATCAGAAGGGTGCCATCTATTATGAACTGCTTAAACCATCTGAAACCGTCACTGGTGATCGCTGGCGATCGCTATCGACTGCAGTGAATGCGTTTGAATGGGAGATCTCAAAAAAAGCGACCGGAATGGGACGGTTTACATAACAAACTGATTTTTCTGCATGACAACGCCAGGCCACACGTTGCTAAATCGGTCAAGAAATATTTAGAGGGACTGAAACCTTGCCCCACCACCATATTCCCCATACATCTCTGTTCCGATCAATGCAGTCAGCCCTTATTGGAGAGCATTTCACTTCTTACGAGAGCATCGCAAACTGGATCAATGAATGGCTTAAGTCAAAAGAACTAGAATTTTTCATCAGAGGAATCCGTATGCGAAATCAGCATGCGAATTTTTCGGCAGAGGAATTCGAAACTTATTCCCATACTCAATACCTATCATAGTTTGTAAGCATCCTGTTTGTCGATTACTAAATAAATAAATAAATGGAATTAATAAATATATGAATTGAGTAGTCCACAAAATCGATTTTTGGAATTTATGAACCCCACCTAAAGCATTTATTTTTAGATACTTAAGATAAATTCTGGTTAAGACCTAAATCGATCTATAATTATGAGTTTTAAAAATATTTCGACTCTTGCGCCACCTAACAAGCGTCTTCAACTGTAGCCTAGAACTATTCCTAGCTAATCCTATAAGTAAGAAAAAATGGCACCAAATTCGATTGCAAGGCGTGGAGTTATGAACAATGCACACCGAAATTGTAATTAAGATGAATTTTCAAAAGTCACACATTGCCTTTTATAAAGTTTGAAATAACCATTTCGTTTACTTTTCTGCTTAGCTACAATCACACTTTGAAGACAGTTGTCGCTACTCGCGACATGATAAGCGAAGTGGTGCGAAACTGGTGCAATAGTATTAGTCTTGAACCAGACATTTTTTACACTAGTTCAAGTTTTTCCTAAAGGGTGCATATATCTTCACATGTGTATAAATAAACACCAGCATTCACAGCTCTTTGTACTTTCAAATGTGCAGTGCTTTTAACAAATGCCCCAACTCGCGCCACATGTGCACCAATGGCTGGGCTTTCATTTTTCCCTCAAATTCCCAATCTGTCATTGACAGCAAAAGCAACATCACCAACGCCAGTAGCAAGAGCAATAGCAACAATTTCAAGCGAATTTCTATGTGTTGTCTCTGTTTTTTCAGTCTTTTTTTTGCTTCATTCCAATGTGTCAATATGTACATATATAGTATTTCTGTAGGGCAGATACAGAAGACCAAATGAGCAGAGTACAGCGCATCAACTGCATTCGATCCTGACAATTTAATATGTGACAAACAGTTTGGCTTATTCTCACTTGAGATTCACACAGCATGGCCAACAGTGTAGAGCATTGGAAAGTGAAAAATAGATGCAACAAAAAATAAATTTTCTCAAAGCGAAGAAAAAAAAGCGAGCATTTACGCATCCTAAGCTCTGATTCGAATACCAAAAGCGTAAAAAAATGTATTATTTACTATTTATAATTTTGTTCATGTTTTTGTTAGGAGTCTTATCTAGTTTATTGAAAACTAGGGATATTTAGTTTTTTCAAATTATTTTACTTTAATGCACTAACTGGCACAAGGTAGAGACACAAATTGAGGTCAGCTGCTTCTTAACTTTCACTTGATCTTTCTTAAGTCCCTGCTTCCCTTTGCTACTATACCAGCATGGTCTCTTATGTTGAAACTTTTATATCGATTCAAACGAATGACTTAACTAGGAAATCAGTTACACGCAGAGTTGGAAATTTAGCATTTCAAAATAAAGCGTTTTTCAGTAAGAGCGCTTCAACTTTTTTTTTGAATAAAACACAAACGGTTTGACTTTTTTAACAAATTTTTTTTTATTATCGAGTTTGAACATATACATTTAAGTATGAAATTCGATTTCTTTTACGAAGTCCAATCGTTGAACCCAATTTTCGACCACTCTTTTGCATAAATCGGCCGAAATTCCAGCAATTTCGCGTTCAATATTGGCTCTGAGCTCACAAATCGTCGCCGGCTTGTTACTGTAGACCAATGACTTCACATAACCCCAAAGAAAATAGTCTAGAGGCGTCAAATCCCACGAGCGCGGCGGCCATTCGACCGGTCCATTTCTGGAAATAATGCGCTCATCGAACTTACTCTTCTTGTGGCCCCGTCCTGTTGAAACCACATGTCGTCTAAGTCCATACCATTCAATTGCGGCCAAAAATAATCGTTTGTCATGTCGCGGTATCGATTTCCATTCACAGTAACGTGGCGATCGTTCTCGTCAACGAAAAAATATGGGCCAATTACGCCGCCGACATGTAAACCGCACCAAACAGTGATTTTTTCGGGATGCAACGGTGTCTCATGAATCACGTGTGGATTGCTTTCTGCCCAGTAACGCATATTTTGCTTGTTGACAAATTGAGCCAAAAGTGAGCTTCATCACTGAAGATGATTTTTTGGAAAATCTGCTCTTAAAGTAGCAGCAACAGAACGATTATTTTCATAAAAAATTTGCACGATTTGCAATCGTTGCTCAAGCGTGTAGCGTTCCATGATGAAATGTATACTAATGAAGTTTACAAATGACAAGCGAAAAATAACAAATATTGCGTCGTTCGCCCTCCCTATCGGAAAAAAGTTGAAGCGCACCTATTGAAAAACGCTATATGTGCGTTTTTATAGAAAGTGGGAAACCTGAAACTATAAAAATATGGCTTAGAGGAATAGTGGTTGTCACCTAGCAGGTTTTAAACCTAAAAGTTCATTGCAATACCATATTTTTTCATGCTTCAAGTCTGCCCATTTTCTGCTTCATTGAGAATTTCTTTGGTCTATAAAATTCAAAGAATCGCAAATTCAATTATTTAAGGTACATACACACGAGTATATACTACTGTATGTATGTATGAGAATGGCTGAAAACATTCAAAGAAAATCTCATTATTCTTTTTTCTTCCATTAGCAAGACGCTAAAAAATACGCTTAACATAAATAATGGCTCTAAATCATTCTTTATCCAGATTTTGGCTGGATTTATGGTGTTCCTTTGAAAAAGTATTACGCAGCTCATCTTCTATTTGTCGCTGCAAGAGGTCTATGTTCTTGGTCAAAGTTGACTAGAGTATTATTAACATTAGGGTAGGTATGCAAAATTATCATCCAGTTTGGGTTTTGCATAACTTCTTAATTAAATAAAAATAAAAAAAATCATTTTGAGTGATGAAAATCTTTATTTTGAGCTGTGCGCGGTCCATTGGCTGTCTGTTTGTATACTACAACTGTCTAATTACAAGAGTAAAATATGATTCACGCACCATTTGCAAAAGTTTTAAATTCTAATTCTAGGGTTATTAACTTGTCACCTTGCACATATATCTCGCGATCGAGATTACTTTTCTTTTGGTAGTTTCTTGGTGCCAGAAAGCCAACTGTGAGTTTTTATCCTTTTGATTTGTTTTTAGTTTTGGGATTTTAGAATAGTTAACATAGAGTATTTACTTCGTTGTTTAACTAAACTTTATGTTTTTTTTTTCAAAAAATAAAGCAAATCGCGTTTTTTTGCCACAACTTAATTAATTCCGCTCTTCTGCTACGGCTTTGACTGCGGCTGAAAGTAGCATCTAAAAAATGTTGTACAGCTAGCACTTTGAACTTAACATTTCCTGTTAGTAAGTGGCATTCTGTTCTGAGAGAGAGTTTGCGAGCTTCGATGCAAATACAATTATCAGTCAATTTGGTACTTTAAAAGAGACATTTAATTGGATTTGAAGTTAGTTTGCAGATAAAGGTCGGCGGATGAGTTTATGGGTGTTACTCGTATTAAGAGATAGCTAACATTTTCACTAGAAAGTTTGACATTTTTGACTCTGACTTTATTCAACACGATTTCTATTGTTCATAGTTATGTACTTGAAACTTACGTGCTAGCAAGAAAATTTTGTTAACTCTAGAAGAAGAAGAAGAAAGTTAAGTGTTAGCAAGAAAATTTAGTTAACTCGTAAAAGATTTCGTGCAATGGTTTATTACGATTTCCGATGTGAATTCAATGAACATAATTACAGTAGGTTCTGTTTTTATGCGGCTTTTTTTTATGCGGTTTTGAAATAGTGCGGTTTTTTTTTTTAAATTACAAAATGCATGTCGACCTATCGGGAATTGTACATATAAACAAGATTCTAAACCAGCTAAGCAAAAACTCATCACAGATTCATGCGGTCTATGGAACGTATCTATAGTTATAATATGGGACTAGTGCCCTTTTTTATGCGATTTTATTACATTATTTCAGATTTATGCGGTTTTAGCATTTGGAACGTATCTATAGTTTTACTATAGAACTAGTAGCTTTTTTATGCTGTTTTTTTTTATGCTGTTTCTTGCGGAACGTATGTACCGCATAAAAACAGAACCTACTGTACTTCTAAAGGGTCCGCCATATAACTTTACGGAATTAAAAATGCTATAAAAAAGAAACTACTCAATATTTTTCCAAACTGTTTTTTTTTATTTTGAAGTACAATCCTTCCGGTTAATGATGGAACACAACTTCATTCATTCCGAACCAATTGGACTTTGTACGGCGTCATACCAAGGTCTTTACGCAAAATTCGTCCCAATAATGTCTCCGAAATGTCCAATTGTTGAGAACGACGGTGATCTGATGTTCGTGGTGATTCACGAACACTCTCGGCCACAGCAGCAATATTTTCGGGTGTACGCACGGTTTTTGGTCGGTCACGCGTTGGTTTGTCAATAAGCAACCCAGTTTCTCTTACTTTTTTCGCAAAGTAACGCACATACGCTTCATTCGGTGCTTTTCATCTTCCCATTGCCGTACGTAATTTCCGTACACATTCCACCAAGATTTGCTGTTACAAAAGAGCAGTTTGAGGAATATTTTAGCAGATTGGGGAAACGTTTTCTAGCTTGTGGAGACTATAATGCAAAACACACGTATTGGGGCTCTCGATTAGTGAATCCCAAAGGTAGGCAGTTATATAAGACTTTAATTGATCGAAAAAACGAATTGGATGTCATATCTCCTGGACATCCCACCTATTGGCCCTCTGATCCTAAAAAAGTTCCTGACCTCATAGATTTTGCTATATCGAGAAATATAAATCGAAACTCAGTCACTACAGAAACGTCGTATGATTTATCATCAGATCATTCTCCAGTAATATTAACCTATTACGCTAATATACCTGGCTCTGCAACAGACTCTAAATATAAAACAAACTGGTTGAAGTACAAAAAATTTATTAGCAGCCACATTAACACAAATCCTGTAGTTCATAGCGAGGCTGAAATTGAAAAATCTGTTGATGACTTCACGTTTGTGATGACATCAGCTTTAGAGCACTCTAAATACCAATTAAGTCCAAAATTTGCCACAAATGTCTCCAACTCTGAAATTGAAGGACTACTACTAGAAAAAAGAAGGTTAAGAAGAGAATGGCAACAAAACAGATCCCCTGGTGCTAAGCAAAGGCTGTCTGCTGCAAATAGAAAACTGCGAAGTGCACTTCACTTGGACGAAGATCGTAAAAACAAAAACTATATTGAGAGCTTATCCAATACAAAGCACACAAATTTTTCTATATGGAAAGCAGCTAAGACCATTAAGACGCCAGTAGAAGTACAAAGCGCCCTAAGAAAACCTGACGGTACATGGGCTCGTAGCGCTGAAGATAAAGCGTCGATATTCGCCGATCATCTGAGTAATGTTTTCCAACCAAATTCTTCTGCAAATGAACAAATACTAGAAGAAAGTAGTGGCAACGCATCGTTAAACTCAGAACCAATCAACATAGCCCCTGAAGATATTCAGGCAGTTATTAACAAGAATCTTAAGGTGAAAAAGGCGCCAGGTTATGACGCAATAACACCATTAATGATAAAAAATCTACCGCAAGTCGCTATAATTGTGCTGTCTGTAATATTTAATGCAATCATCGAGGTAGGCATTTTTCCAAAGAGCTGGAAAACGTCTTTAATAATAATGATTCCTAAGCCGGGCAAAGACTTAAATGTGCCATCGTCCTATCGACCAATCAGTTTGTTGCCGTGTTTGTCAAAATTATTTGAAAAAGTTTTGAGAAACAAAATGATGCCGTTTTTAAACGAACGTAATATAATCCCTCCACATCAGTTTGGTTTTCGAGAACAACATGGGACAATCGAGCAAGTAAATCGGTTAACTGCGGAAATAAGAAAATGTTTTGAACTTAAAAAATACTGTTCAGCAATTTTTATAGATGTGGCACAGGCATTTGACAAAGTTTGGCATGAGGGTCTCATACATAAAATAAAACGCTGTTTGCCACCTATTACACACAAAGTTCTGGAATCGTACTTAACAAACAGACAATTCAGAGTAAAATGCAACGATTATGTGACTCATGAATATGAAATTGAAGCTGGTGTCCCTCAAGGCAGTGTACTAGGCCCAATTTTGTATTTAATTTATACTTCTGATCTGCCCGAGTGCGATAGTTTGACTATATCTACATTCGCTGACGACACCGCTGTGCTTAGTTCTCAAAATGATCCGTCTCTGGCATCTAGAGAGCTAAATAAATATCTCAGACTTTTAGAAAAGTGGCTGAAAAAATGGAGAATAAAAGTGAACGAAATAAAAAGTAAACATGTCACATTTTCGCTTAGAAGAGGAGACTGTCCCTCGGTTACCCTTAACAACGTACGCATACCACAGTCTGATCACGTCACATACCTTGGCGTTCACCTAGATAGGCGTTTAACATGGAGACGACACATCGAGGCAAAGCGGCTTAATATGAGAATCAAAGCTTCAAACCTTTACTGGCTAATTAATGAGCAATCAAGATTGAGCCTTGACTGTAAAGTCCTCTTGTACAAGGCAATTTTGAAATCAATTTGGACTTATGGAATCCAATTGTGGGGAACGGCCAGCAGTTCCAGTATCGATCTTATACAGAGAGCACAGTCGAAAATTTTAAGAACCATAACTGGAGCGCCGTGGTATATAAGAAACGACAACATCCATAGGGACCTAGATGTACCGATGGTGAAGGAAGTATTCAAAAAAGTTCGTGAAAACTATCAGTTGAAATTGCAAGATCACCCGAACCCGTTCGCACGTCAACTCCTGAGTACGCAACATACGACCAGGCTTCGAAGAAATGACCTACCACCCCGATGAGTAGAGGGCCATTTGATAATTATTTATTGTAGAAAATGAGATAAAATAAAATTTTTTCTTTTTAGTTCTAAGATTTGAATACTTATTGTGAGGCCTTTGAAAAGGCAGATTCAATAAACAAATAAAAAGTTAAAAAAAAAAAAAATTCTGCAACATTACCATGATGTTCAAAGTAATGTCGCAATATTTCCCAGCGTTCTTTGAGCGTACACACCACCATTTTCGTTCAGCGGAAGAATACAACTAATTTTCTGTCAAATCAGATGACAGCTAAGTGTTACCGTTCTTCAAATAATACCTAGTTCAAATCCGTAACGATAGATGGCGGGCCCTGTATAAGGGAACTAACCACTTTATGAACTCAGAGAACTTCTCTGAGCCTCCAACTTTTCCGATAAAGCGTCACTTTTTGACATTTTGAAATGCTGATTTAAAGGGTGTATTTTAATGGTGAGCATTACGTGCACAAGTACGCATGGGCCTCGACAACACTCTTTTATCGTGCACGGTTCTGGACTGTTCTTTTTGCGCCGTCCCATGTGATGTCGGCATCTGCTAGCTCGGGCAACATCGACCTTCTCCAAGTTTTCTTGGCCCAATCGCGGCGGGTTACAGTACAGTGCCATTTTCAGGATGCTGGTGGTTTTCTGAGCGTGTGACCTATCTTTTTTTGATTTGACATAAGATGGGTTGTTCATTCGTTGATCTCCACAGCGCGTCCTTGCTGATGGTGTTCGGCCAGAATATTCTACAAATGGTGCGAAGGCATTTATTGATGAAAGATTGTAACATCTGTATGATGGTGTTAAAGGCCAGTTATGTTGCACTTCCATACAAGAATACTGACTCCAAGTATGAGCTAAAAATTCCCAGTTAAAACGCATAGAGATTTGTAAACTCGCCTATATTGTATGCATTCCCTCCAACGCATCCCCTTTCTTTGTTCATTTTGCAGTTTAGATCTTCGTCTGTTCTGCCGTATACCACGATAGTACAGCCAAGGTGGCAGAAGTTTTCGGCAAATTCCACCGCAATTTCAACCTTGTCAACCGTTATATGGCTTGCTTTATTGTGGTTGACTTTCATAGCTTTGGTTCTTCCGATGTTGATCTCTAGTCCAACAGTGCGTGCTGGCGTGAGTAGTCTGTCCAATTTCGCTTGCATGTCAGTGAGTTTGTGAGAGAAGAGGCAGGTATAATCGGCGAAGTCCAGTTATTCAAGATGTCTGGTGAAACTTCATGCCTCTTTTGTCCAGGGTGTCAATTGGCTAATAATGGCGTCTAGGACAATGGCTAAAAGAAGATGCGACAGGGGATAATCCTGTCTTACGCGTGCGTTGGTGGTGAATGGGTCGCTCATATTGCCATGTGAAGTACTGGTAAGTTGGAGTTCTCATAAGGGGTTCTGATGAGGTCGATTATCATAGCGGGAATTTCTTTTCTGTCGACCACAGCGACAGCCGTTTGATGGTGCCGAATGTCTTCTTAAAGTCAACGAACAGCATATAAAGCGGGGAGCACCACTCAACTGGTTGTTCTACTATGACGCGAAGGATGTTGGCTTAGTCAGCTTCGGTGTGGGGAAATCCAGCTTGCACGTCTCTTAAGGAGTATTCGCAATATTAATGCTGTGCAAAAACTTAAAATGTCAGATCATCGCGTGGTACATACTAGTTAGGTCAAGGCAACCCTAGGCGTACTTGATATGTTGCAATAAAATTGACAAAAGTTCAAAAGGTGCTCATGTTGATTATTAGTAGAAAAAGACGGTAATAGGAGTTTCTTCAAAAGAAGGTCGTGTCAGGTGATGAGTCATGTTTCTGCGTGTCGTGTATCCATGTGTGTGCATTTTTCTGCGTTTTTTATTATAGGGCTTATAATAAACACAGCGACCCTCGTAAAACCATCACTAATTCCAAGCTAATAGCCACACCTGTGCAGCGCTCATAAAAATTATGTTTATCCAAATAGCATTTTCCAGAAATTCTAAGAATCATTTGCTAGATTTAACATCAAAGACTTCAAAATGCTTTACATGTACACGTTTTATGCGCATGTAATGGTGTGCCCTGTTGATTTCAGGAAGATTATACTCCTTTGCACATACATACGTATATATATATTGCACATAAAAGTGTATATGTATGTGTGTGCCTGCATAACATAAGCATGTGCAAGAATTTGATTTAGTGTCGCTTGTTGCATCTGTTGACGGCGCGACGGAGAAGCGACGCCAATAAATGTTGAGGGCGGACAGACAGATGGAAATGCATGTGCCAAATCTCGTATGCATATGCGTACGTATGCATGCATGTACGTATACATATAGCGGAAAGAGAAGGCGTGCTAAGTCAGGAAATGGGGGGAGGCAGCACGTCGCTGCAGCGGAAGCCATTCAGAAAACATACTAAAATGAATGGAGAAACTCCAAGCGGAAAAATAAAGAACTACTTACCTACTTGCATACCTACTAATAAAAAGAGGACAAAAGCAGTGAACTAAATTTCGAAGCGGCCGCACGTCTCTCCAATGGCCTTGAAGACAGTGAGCATTCCAAGAAAAGCGGACGACGACGACGACGAACACCCAACAAAGAAAAGTCATAAAAGGCGAGTTTATGTGTTACGCAGATGTCTTGCCGTTGACTGCGAATCGGATAAAGGCGACACACGACTTACGACTTACGACCACTCAAGATTTTACTTGTGCTTGATATTCGTCGTAACGGTACTTGGAACGTGGTGGGTGGCGGCATTGCAACTGTTGTTGTTCGTGCTGGATTGTTGCCGCAAATGCATTCATAGCAGACGACCGCAATGTCGGCACCGTGTACGATGAGAGTCGTAAAAATGCAGTCAACATGGTGGATTTCCGGTGTGCTTTCAATGCTTTACGAGTTTTTGATTTCTGTTTGAATGTATAACTACGAGTACATACACACACATAAACACATTCATCTGAGCAGTGACCATGCAAAGCACCTTCGAACACATTTAAAAAACGTTGAAATGGCACGGAATAGCTGCGAAATCTTACTCAAGTTTTTATATGCATATTTGATGTTGTGACTTAACGCCACAGGTGGCGCGATTTAAAGTGCTTACCCATGCGGCGCTGCCTGCAAAAAGGTTACTAACGCCTCTCGCACTTCCTTTGTCAGTCCGCATTCATATTGCCGCTTAATCATAGCAGCGTTAGTTGTTGTAAAACATTAGCATCCTGCACAGTTAATTGCCATTCGAAACCATTTGGCAGCACAACAAAAACGCTGTCATAAAGCAAGTGATTCGAGTGCTAAATACAGGCCGCAGCAGCAGCAGCAGCTGCTTTGTGGCATTCGTAGCTGAAAAGGCGAAGAGCACATGGCGCATCAGCAATTACAACGAAAAAAGTAGTAAAGTATGCAAATACTTTTATGATTTTGTTGGTGCTTGGAGCAGCTGCCATTTCCGATACATGCAACCAACACGTGTTGCATGATTCAGCACATGAGGCGTGCACTTCTTCTAAGTTCAACTAAACAAAGTGAACAAATGTACTTTTATGCCCCCAATACTACTTTATCCCTTTTATTCTGATCCATCTGAGAGTGTATAGGTTCCACAAACATATAAATATAGCTCAGATGTTGAGTTTAGAGCAGAAGGAATTTGCAAATGGCTATAGTGGCACATCACCATTGCCAACAAGAAATTTTCTATAAACAGTCAAACTTTCATAACGGCCACTGCAAAAACTCGAATTTTCCATGGCTCGAACTAAACCATAACTCGAGTTTCTCTATAATTCGAATGAGACTTTTGGCACATGCTTCCCTAAGCCGAGTTATTAGGTCGAAATATCTTTTTTTTTCAGATTTTAGCAGGTTTTCCTACAGGTGACGACATTTTTAAGACCGAGGACAGTAGATTCGGATTTGAGCGGAAAGGAAAGTAATAATGAGGGTTCAGTGGAGGAAATTATTTACATTTACAAATGAATGACACTACCACTGACGGTCCCTATAAGGATTTGAACAAATCAGTAACTCTTTTTAATGAAAACTATAAGAAGAAATTAGATTTTCAGTCACTGGTTTCTGATTATTTTATTGCATTGTAACTTTTACTTATATCTTTCGTGCCCTCTACTCATCACAGTACCTCATCCAGGCCTAGCTTCCTTATTAAATTCAACGTAGAACTGGGAAAGATTGAGCGATGTGTCTTTCTTCTGGCTGCAAAGTACCGACTTGTCTCAAACTTCACCGCGCTATAACGCTGCATTGAAGAAGAGGATGTATCGCATAAGCGACAGGAATCAGTGGACCGTATTTCGATCGTGTGTAGATGACTACGCAATCTGCAGTAGCCTGTGTAAAAGTTTATAATTAGAGAGGGTTATGAGTGTTCGAAACCTCTTGGTTGAACCCTCCGAGAAGGATTATGTCTGGCCTTAGTTCGTCAGTCATAATCTTATCCTTGATGATATGGCAAGGAAGAGCTGGGTTCCTGTTAATGGCGAGGCCGCAACGGTAATGCGTCCGCTAATTCGTTCCCAGTTATACGCCTGTAAATTAGCAAACCCAAATTAGCAAATACAATCTACGTTCCTAGTAGTCTCAGTTTCTCGATACAGCCAAGTGCATACTTAATCTCTCAGGATGACAAAGCCCTGAGTGCCGCTGAGAATGGCATTACGCTCATTCCGGAAATTTCTGTCTAACTTTATCTCTGCGCATAGACAGATGGCATACATCTCCGCTTGGAAGATGTGTCACACAAAATGCTTGGTTCTGGAACCATATTTTCCAGCGCCTATTCCTTCTGGTTTCTTCGAGCCATCTGTGTACCAGTGCAGGATTTACTCCTGGAGCTTCCCTTCAATTTCTTTTTTGAATTTGATGACTTTAGGGATATCGTCTCTGGGTAGATAAGTAAGTGGGAGCTGCAGACTCAGTACTTCAATGTTTTTAGATGACATCATTTTCCTCTACCGAAGGCTTCCTTCGTAGTATTCAACAGGGTACGATCAGCTGATTGCTAAGCCGGTTTCAAGCCAAGCATCACCCCCATCGCAGTTAATTAGTCTTGCCTGCACTGTGGAGAGAGTGGCTCTCGATACTCAAGCAACCGCTCCATATGTTATCATTAGTCTTATTATCATGATGTACATCCATCTCAGGAGTCATGGGCTACAGCCCCAGGATTTTCATACTAGACCAAAAATATGTAATTATATTAGCTTTTAATAATTTGTCTGTGGTAGACCTTCTGGTGGAAATACCCATGCGCATAATGGGACTCGATAAAACAAATATTTTATTCATATTTTAAAATACTTTTTATATTCTTGTATATAATATGGAATAGAACATAATTAAAATTTTTCTTATGAAGGGTGATCAATTTAGAGGTATCGGATTTTAAGCAAAAATAAAAGTGTGGAAATTCAAATTGATTGGACAATTTCTATAATTTTTATGTAGAACTATTCATGGCTTCTATTTTTTAAAGATAGTCCCTTTCAAATGTTAGCCGCAACTGCGCTGTAATTCTGCCATCATTAAACACTAATTTTGCATGACTCCCTGGACGACTTCGATCGGGATCTCACGAATAACGTGAGTAATTTTGGCTTCCCCTACCTCAATCGAAGCTGGTTCACCTACAAAGCATTTAGACTTTACATACCCCCGCAAATAAAAGTCCAGAGGTGTGATATCACACCATTAGTGGCCAAGGGACGAGAGATAAATTACTCACCGAAACGACAGTGCAGTAAGTCCATTGTTTCACGGGCTAAATGCCAAGAAGTGTCATCGTGTTGAAACCAACTTGTTGTTGTTGTGAAGATCACGGGCTTCAACTTCCAGCATCATAAAGTTGTTTATTATGTCGCGATAGCGTTCGCCATTCACTGTTACATTGGCGCCAGCCATGTCTTTGAAAAAAATTGGGCCGATGATTCCTCCAGCCCATAGACCGCACCAAATAGCTGTTTTCAATAGATGTAAAGGCTGTTCTTGAAAGGTTTCCGGTTGCTTTTTAGCCCAAATACGGCAATGTAGCTTATTGACGTATCCATTAAGCTCAAAACGGTTCTCACCGCTGGACGGTTATGCACACCATAAGTTAGTCTGATCGGCCAACGAACACATTTCACAGAGGGCCGATTTGCGTAATAAAATTGTAAAATTTGTAAACTTTGTTGATGCGTAAGTCTTTCCATGAAGAAATGGCGATAAATACTGAAAAAGTTATGTATTTAGTGCGACAGTAGTGACGCGTGATCTGTCAACATACCCCTATTGGAAAAAGTACCTTTAATCTGATCACCCCTTATTAAGTTTTTGCTATTTTATATGTTTTTGCATGTCATTTGGAATAATGATAATCTTTTTTTTCTTTTTGATATTTTAATAAGCGTTTGAGTTTATTTTGTGCTATTGTATATCGAATATAATGACACGCACTGCATTTACCCTATAATCCCTTAAATAGAAGCTCACCACTGATTCATTTTTTTCTATCCGCAACTGCAACTAAGTATGCGAGCTCTTTGGCGCACGTAATCTCATTTGCATTCAATGCGGAAAATATATGCAACAGTCACAAATTCATAAAAATGCTATTTCATTTATTTTGTGAAATACACACATACACATACAAGTGAAGGAGAATGCTATTCAAGCATATTTTCACACATATGTAGCTCTTTAGTGTACATAGTTGTTGTACAACACTTGTAGCTTATTGTGCATATGTAGCTGTTTTGTTTTTGTTGTCATTGCTATTTGCGGAAAACACAAGCGCCTACATTTCCTTTTCATATATCAGTCCAAATACAATACGAACGTGCGCGGCGCTCTGAGCATTGCTGCATCGCGAGGGAGAGTCGCGTAAACTGAGCACCGATTATTGCTTTTTATTGTTGTCATTGCTGTTGCTGTCATTATCGGTAGGCGCTGCAACTTTTTAGCACTGACACGCGTTTCCTTTCTGCCATTTCCAGCTATATATCGTCGACACATACCAACATACATGCGCCCTTGGATGCAAGTGTGCAGATGTTCCTCTGGTTGGTTGCCGACATGTGAGCTCTGCCTGTACATACATGCTACTGCTCGTATAAATACCATATATGTATGTGTGGAAATAATTGTGTGTAGCATTTGCTTGATTTCATAACGCATCCGTTTTTGTCAAAATGCAAACGAAAGCTGATTTTCATGCTCACAAAAAGTTTGGACAGGTTTACTATATTCGTTTGCCTCAAGCCACTATGGGCCAGGAGACCCTTATAAGTGGCCAAAATTCATAATTCCCAAAACACCAGCAATTTATAACTTTTAATACCGCTATGTACAGGTTTTGGGGTCTCTGATTACGAATATGAAGTCAGATTTCAACAATTCAAAATGGCGGATCCAATATGGCGGACATGAAATTTAAAAAATTGGATTTTTTTCACCAAATTTGGTATTTAGGGGATTTGATGGTCTCTGATTACGAATATGAAGTCAGATTTCAACAATTCAAAATGGCGGATCCAATATGGCGGACATAAATTTTTTAAAATTAATTATTTTTTACCAAACTTAGTATTTAGGGGTTTTTGGGGGCGCTGATTACGAATCTGCTGCCAGATTTTAGAAATTAAAAATGTCGAATCCCTTATGCGGACCTTTTTTTTTTTAATTTTATCTGGTTAATTTGAAACTTGTTACTCGGGCTTTTTTGTATCGCTGTTGACAAATCTGCAATTAGATTTAAACAATTGAAAATGGTGGATCCAATATGTCAGATAAAGAGACACGCCTGCAGTTAGCCTACATAATAAGTTGTAGTTTCCGGAATCTACCACGAGGAGGTTACAGTGGAGGAGGATTTTCATCTGTAGGAGTCTGTTTCTCATTGACACTATCATAACCTTGTTTGTAAGGCGAATGCCCACTACTCCCATCAAATCCCCAAGAACACATCAGAATAGTTTTGAGCTCAGTAATTTTATTTTTTTGAATAAGACAGTGTAAAACTTCTCTTTGTATTTCTATTATTCTATTCACCGTGTGGTTTAAAAGTTCTTGAAGTGATACTTCAGCTAACGTTTCAGAAATTTTAATTGACTCTTTCGACGGTCTTAACTTTTCTTTGGCTTCTCTAATCGCATTATACGCAGGCCAAATGTCTGCTCCACTAGATTTGGTCGCTAATCGCATATTCTGATAGACTTGTTTAGACATAGAATTATCGAAAAGAAATGCTAAAGCCACTTCTGGGCTTTTCTTTTCTATTGTAGGAAAAGGTGTTGTCATTATTTTTCTAATTTTCTTAGCCTGTTCCTCGTTTTTTGAAAGTTCGTTAAGTACCGATCGCAAATCTGCTTCCCCTGAAACTCGTGCCGCATGACTAGTAGCAATTAATAGTTTCTGGCGATCATTATCATGTTCTTCACTGATTTTAGACACTTCTCGTCTTTTCGATCTAGTAGATTTTTCTGCAAAATCGAGCGATGGACGACCTCTTTTAAGTATTTCAGTCTTACTTATTTTAGCTGTGAGGTCTAAGTCAGGAATAGTAAACTCAGAATCTAACCACTCTGAATTTTGTGACTCAAAGACAGCTATTTTCCTACTGCAATGCTGATATTTTGCATTTCTTTTTGACTTTAAACTATTTAAAGCATTTTTCAAGCGTTCCAATCCTTTACAACCTACATTTGATTTATTGATACCAATTTTAGTTAAAATTGAATCAACGGTTATATTCATGTCATTATTACCTAACATAATTTGAAGAACCTCTTTTTTCTTCAATGAAGTCATTATGAATTAAATAAGTTAAAATTGTGTGACTCTTAATACTTGGTTAACTTTTTACACCCTCTTGGCAAATGATTGATATACAGTCAACTCGCGCAAAGATCAGTAAAACTTCATTTTTTTTTTAAAGAAAATGAAAAACCGCAGCAAACCGCACCTTTAGCTTGTTACACATGAACTACTGAAGACGTTAATGTAAAGAAATTGTTAATAGCTTCTGGAGTTTTGCGCAAGGCTCAATCGGCGTATTAACAAGTAGTAAAAAAAAAACAAAATTTTTCACAATTATTCTCAATATTTCTAACATCAGATTTATTTTTTCAGCTATTGACTATTTTCACATACTACATGATTGCAACTAATGAGAAAATGCAATATAATTAATTAATGACAAATACTACATTTCAGTAAAACAGTGACAGTTTAGAACAATAGCCATATGGTGATCATTTAAGCCTTACACTTATATTAACTTATTATACAAGCTTAAATATTTCATTAAAACTTATAACATTTACAAAATAACTACTTTCACTTATCTATATGATGATACTATATTGCATTTTGAAAAATCTTTCAATGATTTTTGGCCAAATTTTTTGGTCTTCTGGCCCACAGTGCAAGCGAAAGCTCTACTTGGTATGTGGTATGACTCCGGGTCACGATTATTTCGCGCTTTTTTCATATACACGTTCACGGTGGTACCACATCCGTTTCCGTATTGGGTAAAATAGTCGCAAGTTGTGTAGAAAATTAGGCACTAATAGCACCAAAGCTGCTTTGGTGATTTGGCCAACAAAAGTGGCCATCGTTCCTCTTAAAATATGATCGAGCAGCATCTCCGCTTGGGCTACCTAATAATACACACTCTATTGACAAACAAAAAAATGATCTCCTACAAATGATTGCAATCAGTGCATATTTTTCAACACATAGTTTTTATTTATTACTTTATCAAATGAACTACGTAATCCCTTTATAGGAATGTTGCTTGGTAAGGCCTAAATCTATTCATGACGGTTTTCTTTCATTGCCTGGATGCATATCATAAGCGCGTGAATCTATAGATTTTATATAATAATGCTCCATACCCAGTTTTTTCATTTTCTCATCATTTTAATTTTTTTTAGAATTGTTTTGATTGACTATACTCACTCAGTCTATTTTCCGGCGTAAAATTCCTCCCCCTATCGGAAGATTTTAGAATTTTTGCAAATGCCGTCGTACTTCAACCATATTTGGCACTTATCAGCCAGACAGCTGCTGTATATAAGCAGAAAGCACGCTTAGAATGGGATAGTTGTGTCGACTTGTTTGACCAATAATCGGTCTGTGGAGTTTCCGCAGCGTGATTATCGACGTCCATTTCCTAATCTTGTCACGCCACCTGGGCAAACATTCCGTCGTTTAGCTGCTCGACTTGAATAGACCGGAATCGCATGAGACCTTGCTGGACGTGTCCGCCACATTGCTGGTCCTTCGAAGAAACACCTTGTCACGCAATTGGGCATCACTAGAAGGACAATACAGCGAATTTTAGTGAAAGAGCTATAAATACATGTTCCCCTACATAGTGCAAACAGTACGTCAGTTAATGTCTGCTGACCGTCAATCGCGTGTAAATTCAAGCCATCCTAAGCCTGAATAACGAAAATTACGATTTTGTGTCGAAAATCATTATGAGCGGTACGACGAATTTCCACTTACACCAATAAGCGAAATTTTGATTTTTGGGGTACTGAAAATCCGCGTGTGATGCACGAAAAGCTATAAATCTAAAGCCATTGTGTGGTGTGGCGTTCACGCGAGAAGATCGTAATCGGTCACTGTTACTGGTGAACGCTACAGGACCATGATGAGCGACTTCTTCGTGCCAGAGTGGGATGAATATTAAGCAAGCGGTTTCAACAAGACAATGCAACCGCATACACAGAATGGGCCACAGTGGATATTGCCAAGGAATTGCTTAGTGGTCACGTAATCTCCAGCGATTACCATCTTGGCGATTTGACAGGACCAGCAAGATCGAACCATTCAATTAACCGATAGTACTTTCTTTGGAGCGACTTGAAGTTGCGAGCTTATGTTAAGCTTGGGAGGCTAGATGGGGCTACTACCAAACTATGGGGCTACGCCAGGCGAAATCAACCAAAAGCGGTTTAAAAACCTTGTAACTCCCATTACAGACTCCGCAGTCATCTGCACATGATCGGGTTATGGTCCACCCATTCTTGTCGTTTCTGCGACCAGTCCCAGGAGACTCCAATGCTTCTTCTCCTTGAATGCAGCGCTATAGCACGGATAATGTTGAGACCACTCAGCCATTTGCAGTCAAAAAAGGCGCATACGCTCAGTCTAATCCAGCTCTAGCTTGAGTTTAATAAGGAAACTGGGGTACTGTGATGAGTATAGGGCACAAAAGACCGTGAAGTCGAAGTGCAAACCTCCGATAAATCATAATCTAAGGAGAATATTCGATAGAAATGCGAACAGTTATCACCAGAAATTGTGCGGATAGTCATGAAAACTGCGCTGAATAACGGCAGTCACTTTACGGATATCATTTTTTCCATTTTACAAAAGTGATAAAGCTTGAGTAAAGATTTGCATCAATCAAAATATTTTTTTTTATTCATTAAGAAAGTTATTTAAAAACAAAATTGGCTGATTAGTTTTGCGCCACCTTGTATTTGCAAGGTGCCAAATCACATGAATGCGACAAATGTTGCGATTACATAATTTTTCTTTTTGCCAGAAATTCGCTCACAACTCTTGACGTCGTTTGTCAGCAGCTGAATGGCACCAGCCTTGAGTTGAGATTACGAAGTCCTACGGACTAATGTCTAAGGGACTCTCAGATTCATTTCAATGATTTTCACAGACGATTCGGTTTAAGGAAGTTCATATATATGGATACGAGTCTGTTTAGAAAATTGAGTTTCATCCGGCTTTCATTGTCTTAAAACAGTTTCGAAATATTCAGATATTCCGTAGCCATAATAAACACAACAAAGTAGCAGCACCATCTTTGTTGTATATAAATGGACAAAATGATTTAAGCTCTAAGCTATTCAGTTCTCCGTTATCTCCACCATTGCAGATATTTAGTAGTCAAATCCATTCAATTAAGTATATGGATATTATCGCCCAAAATACCAGACAATTGACAGACAAAAAACCATTTAACGACATTTTATTGGTGTACGTGCCTTTCGAATGCATTAAAGTATTCATGTATACGTAAATATATTTATGTTTGGACTAACCTTAGACCCTTATATTTGACCGTAGCGAAAAAAATACCAACATAATCAATGATATTTTACGCGCCACAAGCAAATGTTCCCGCTTATTAATTTCTCAGCAATATCGCTTTTTTGGCATTCTGCACCGTTATCACATTTTGGCACGCTTCCGTTGACCATTGAAGGGTGAGCAGGCGTTCAATGACTTACCAAGCCGTACGACGGGAATGGCGTTGGCGACACCTGGCTAAGCAATAAGTTTAATGGCTTCCAGCTGCTTTCACTTAACTATTGACATTTGCTGTGTGGGAGAGTTGTATAAGTTAAACGTATGACTGTGTTAGTGAAAATACATTAAGCTTGGGTGGTTTCGTGCAGATTAGTCATATAGCGGAATGATTTGCGATCGGGTGACTGTGCATGAGTGTGGCGTCTCCACTGAATTCTGAATTCTGAGTTATGACAAAGCATAACGGCAATGCTAAGTTTCTACTAATTCGCGCCGCGAAAGGGTGCATACACACATACATATATACACATAAGCCCCTGAACGGTTTGATTATGAAGGGGTCAAGTGGATTGGCATGACAAAAAGTCGTTAAATTTTATTTTATTACATTTCTGCGAAGGGAAGCCAAGCAGACAGCCGGCCAGGCAGCCAGTGTTTGCTCAAGCCATCGTATCGGCTACATTTGTCGACATTTTGGATTTAGCGTTAATTGAAAATTAGTCAAAGGGGCGTTTTTAAATGCTAAATAAACAGCAGTAAACAAACATCTTACTGGCGAGCTGGTTGGGCGGGCACTCACCCGATTATTAATTCGTTTTAAAGATAAATTCATATTACTCGTAGTGTGAAGTTGAATGTCTTTGTGGGGTGAGCGAAACGTAATTACTGAACTTAAGTGGCTTAGGTGTGTAAGCGACGAATGGTGGATGGAGGTAATCAGAAATAAGTGTCATAATTGATTTCAAACACGAATTGTCGTTGCTTTAAACAAGAAAGGGAGGGTCGCAAGCAGTTTGAGTAAAAATGGGCAACAGGAGGTTATGTTAATCGGTAGCAGTTGTGCTATTTGACTGATGACGACATATTTTCGTGTTTTTATTGGGAAAGTAAATTGATGTAATCGAGAAGATTTGTAAAAATCGAAAGAAAGCAGTTAAATTTATATAATTGTTGCTTACCCCTTTTATTGGGTGTTTGGCCGAGTTTTTCCTCTTATTTGTGGTACGCATCTTGAAGTTTTTCGACAAAGGGACATACAGTTTTAGGCCTCCGAACGGCTGTTGGTATTTTATGACCAGCTTTTACATGGCAAAAACACACTCCGGGTACTCAGTACTAATCACTAACACTAATACTGACTCTGATAATGTTACTTATACGGATGCCGATACTGACACTGGTATTACTTACTTACTTTTGTACTGCTTGCAAATGAAAATCTGAAATTAATTGACTATGAAAGTTCTTTGGCAAAACTTTCGCAGCGAAAATCGAGTCCCGATCATACTACCAATATGTTACTTATTCCTTTCATTCCAGAATGAAGCATAGGACCACGACCAAAGTTTGCCATCGAAGATTCCAGCCAATTTTGCTTATATTGTTAGGGTTTCAGTAAACGTTTTTACGTTACGTTATTGCCATAGCTACTCAAAGAGCAATCAGGTTAAAAGAAGTTGGCCTTTGGAGGCAATCTCTCCAAGAACATGGTAGTATTTTTGGGTAGCTAACACCGTATTTCTCTCAAATTCGAACAGATCTCTCTATCCGCAACCAGGGTAGAAAGCACACACGCGCAAAGGCTAGGTTTACTACTTAACCTCCATTGCAAAAGCTGTAGAAATGAGACTGTTGAGCACTTTCCCTGTAAATGTTCGAGCTTGGCAGCTAGATGATTAGGCTCACTCGGTGCTCCTTTCTTCGATAGCCTGGGTAAGTGCGCTTACCTAAATCCCATCCGTCTTCTCCATTACATCAACAGCTGTGGTTGCCTGCAGATGGTCTGGCCTGTTGAAGGTCTCATAATGGTGTCAAAACGGCGCTTTTGTGTTACAGGGGGAGTGCAAGAGTGGTACTTCAACCATTTCACCTGCCTACCTACCTACCTGTGGTTTCAGTAATCAATAAATTTTAGATAGGCAGCTGATTAGGCTACGTATCCGAGTCCGCTTCTGGGGCTGCCAGATTAAGAATGCGGACCGGCTGAACTGTTTTAAAGGCCGCACGTAACCTCGACATTGACGTCTACTTGAGGGTTTTTCGGCTGCCAAAAGGGCTCCAGGATTTAGAGTTGTCGCAGTTTTTGATAAATACACCGCTGGCCTGTTGGTTCATCCGCTGCAATCCGTGTTGCTCAACCCTGCTCCATCAATCGTGAAATTTCTCTGACTGACTCAATCACACAAATAAGTTGTGGTGGCTAATAACAGATACCCCCGTCAGGTTTAGCCTAAGAGTCGGTATGGTTTTCCTGGATGTGGCGCTTGAAACCAGAGCTGGATGGTTCGACTTTGGGTGAGAACCAGGTCCTTTCAGTGACTGTGTGCAATACGATCTACGTGCCACCTCTAACTACTACCATTATGTAACGTTAAGCACTTGCGGCTATGACAATCGCAAATGCTCGTACAGCCAATGACTAAACATGCGGGAATATTATAAGCTGTAATATCCTGAACGTGGGCTTTATACTGCTGTTGTCGGACGCATTCTTCTATATGGAAATGTTGTTTGGTAGTGTGCTATGCAGAAAACAACCTATTCTAATTTTTTTAATAAGGTGCCGAGATCAGCGGAATTAGCAATACGTGGCGTCATAAAAACCACGCCATCCATGGCTTTGGATATTTTGCTACATCTGCCTTTAAACAACTGGATGGCTGCAGTGCCTTTCAAGGGGAAATAAACGCTATTCATTAAGCCTTAAAATGGTTAGAGATAAACAGAATATCATGAACAGATATCGTCATTCTATCAGACAGCCAAGCTGCCCTACTTGCTCTGGATGCATTCCAAATAATATCGAGGAGTGTCTTACATTGTCGCCAATCTCTTAATGAGATGGCTAAACTGTATCGTATTATCTTATGCTGGGTTCCAGCCCACAGAGATATACCAGGGAACTGCAGGGCTGACCAACCTGCAAGAGAAGAGAAGACTTGTATGCCAAACATAAGTAATTTTAAGGGGGTACCTCTCGCAACTTGTAAGCTGCCTGTTATGGACGCGCTAATCAATTCTGTAAATAAAAAAAGGATTAGTGCCAATACCTGTGAAATTGCTAGGCGAACATGGTTAAGCCTAAATCTACGTCTCCCCAAGAGTATTATAAAATTGAGTAGACTTCAAATGAAGACCTTAGTAGGGGCCCTCACAGGACATTGTCTCACAGGAAATCACACAGGCGTTTACATGCATGATTTCTGTCGTAGCTACAGGAATGAGGAGGAGTTGGAAACAATTCAACACCTTTTTGGCACATGTCCGATATTTAAGATCCTACTTCTCAATGAATATAAGATAGATAACACTGCACAACAGCATTTCTGATGATTGGGTTATGATACATGTTTTTAATCCAATTTTTAATGCCAATTTCAAATCTGTAACTGAAATTCCTGTATCAGCTCTATATGACACGTTTGACTTTTTGTAATAAAACACTATAGATTTAAAGATTATTTTATTTTATTGCCTTTTCTTTTATATGATTTCCTTGCTGAACTTGAAGGCATAGAACTGTTGTTAATGCTCCAACAATAGTCGGCCATCATGTGTGTGTTCCAGTAACCTTGATAGCGTTCCTCCATCGTACGAAGGTCCTGGTGGAATCGCTCGCTTTGTCCTTCGCTGAGATCCCCAAGATTGGCTGGAAAATAGTCCAGATGGTTGTGAAGAAAGTGTAACTAAATGCTCATATTACATCCAACCCTTTGGAAGTGACCCATTAGTTGTTGGACGTGCTGAGAATAGTCAGAACTTTTCTTATTTCCTAAGAAATTTCGAACAAGCCAAACAAACTCATTCCATGCCATTTTCTCAATCACTGTCATAGTGTCTATGAAATTTGAGACTTTTATTAACGACCTTATCTGTGGCCCGTCAAAAATACCCGCTTTTATCTTTTCTGCACTCAATTTTGGAAACTTTTTAGACAGGAAAAGAAAACAATTTCCATTTTTGTCAAGAGGTTTAACAAATTTTTTTATAAGCCCCAGTTTTTTAAGTAACAGAGGTAAAATTATACGATGCCTTGATACTAAAGGTGGGTTTATCACGTTCTGTTGTCCTGGTACTAACGCTTCCCGAGCAGGCCAATCTTTTTTAATCCAATGTTTATTTTTAGCTCTACTATCCCATAAGCAAAGAAAACAGGGAAACTTTGTGTGACCACCTTGTTGGCCTAAAAGAAAGTTTACCATTTTTAAATCGACACATATGACCCAATTGTGTTCCGCATATTTAATTTTGTCTAAAACCAGAGCAATAGTTGTACTCTTCTTTTACTTTAGTAGAATGTGCAATTGGCAATGAGCCCAATTTGTTCCCATTGTGTAAGAGAACACATTTTAAACTCCGTTTTGATGAATCTATAAATAAACGCCACTCACTAGAAACGTAATTTTGTAATTCCATTGCAGCCATTAAACCAGGTACATTTTTACAAAATACAAAGTCATCTTCTTCAGCAAAATATTCAAGGAAAGTTTGTTCTCTTCTGCGATAGTAAGAAATTTTAGTTTCTTTTGTGACTAAGTTTCTTTCTTTTAATCTAGACGCCAAAATTTCTGAACCAGTCTTTGACAGTCCCAGATCTCTAATGAGATCGTTTAAATCATCTTGGTTAAATGGTTTTGGTGTTCCCAGGTCACAATCAAAGTCACTATCGCTATTGTCTGTTTTTGCCTCAAAATGTAAAGGTTCTTCCTGTGAAGCACCAGGTTGAGGTTCCGATGACATCGTAGGGCTCAAAACACGTCTATGTGCCGATCGTATGGAAGGATATTCCCATTTGCCTCGATTTTTTCGGTGAATGCCAGTTATTTTTACCATACAAAAATAACAGTCGTCGTGGTGGTTCACAGGTTCAATCCAGATCATAGCAGTTTCGTATCTAAATTTATTTCTTTTCTTATTCGTCCACAAACGTAGAAACTCAACGCACGTTTTGCATACCTTTTGTGGAATCCAAGGCTTATTCTTCATTTCCATTGGGTGACCGAAGTAATTTTTGTACGCCTCATTTACGAGCGATGTCACATTCAAACGGTTTTATTGAAACATATGTATACTCTACGCAAATAAAACAAAAACTATTCCGGTCATTTATACAAACTCGTCTTGACGATGCCATAACAAATAATATTAAGAAAACTTAATATTTGTTTAAATATTCGTCAATTAACACTGAAATATAGTGATTTTTTTGTGATAGCTATAACTCGTAAACAAGAGCTGTTACAAAAAAAATGAGGGTATATTTAGAATCAGCGTTGTCAAATTAGTAAACATCAAGTATCAAAAGTCATTCATCAGACAAAAAGTGCGATTTTGTTTTTTTGTGTAATAGGTATCAAAAACTTTTTACGCTTTGTTCAAAACTTAGGATGGTTCAATCTGGAAGGGAAAAAATAGCCCAGCCCAGCCCCTGTCTGTCACTATGTGCGATGCGGCTGCTAAACCTAACCTAACCTAGACATTAAGAGTTATTTACAAAAACAACAACACTACCAAAGGCGAAGTTAATTTATTCGACACGGATTTTTTATAAAAATTTCTGCTTTCATTCGAAGCGTATTTGAAATTGCACGTAATATGGAAAATATTCGAATCATTTTATCTTTACCTTCATTGTATGCATCTCTCTCTTATCCTATTATTATAGTAGTTGTCAACCAAGGCTTTTGTCGATATAAGCGCATGAGTGAAAAAATTTGCTAATGAAAGCAAAAAATTATTTTTTTTTAACTAAAATTTTCTCGTATTATAAATACATTAAAATTGTTTAATGCATAAATTAAATAAATTGTAATCACATGCACATACATATGAACACACATATCACAATCACAATGGGAAAAGGGATAAGCTGTGCGGCAAAAATAATTTACTCTAATGAACAATTATTTACCACCAACGCACTATCGGGAACTGCAAATAGACTAGACCATGTGCGAAAAACAAAATGAATTGTCGAAGGAAAAAATGCAAATCCTATTAGGCTGCTGCTGCAAAATGATTAATGATGTTGCCGGTCATGTGCGCGCACATATGCACTTAATTAAATGTAATAATTCAGCTGAACAGGAAAATACACACAGCAATGCGAGTATTTAATGTGTAAAAACTAATAGTATGAAAAAAGGCAAAGAATAGACCAAAAGCAAAAACGGAGGCAAAATAAAACAAAAGGAAAAAAATACCAGCAAAATGAGTTGCGAAATTATGAAATAAATATTTACCTATGTATCTGTATTTGTATATGATTATATGCAAGTATATTAAATTTACCACGACACATGTAGATTGAAATCGTATGCGTGTTCAAGCGTATAATTTTTGCACTGTGTTCTTTTTCTAGAGTATATGAGATATGTGCGAGTGCATGTATGTATATATATATATATATATATATACATATATATGTAGGGTAGGTATGTGCATGTGCATGTATATATTCTAGCATAGAAAAATGGATTAGCTTATTAGGAATTGTGCCACTTGCGCTTATATGCAATATCCGCTTTAGCATGATTAGGCGTGGATTATACAGATAGTTTAAAATGTGGCGTTGCCCTAAGCGGTATTACTCTTTATCTCATTACCCTCTAATGCCAGTTGGAAGTTTATAGTATTCCAGTTATATAATTTGTATGCTTAATTGGCGCACCTGCGCCAACCGATGTGAACGCGGAACACCAAAAGAAAAGTAGCGACTATTCAGAGGTTATGCCAGCAACCTAGGCTTTTCATCTGCACATGGGTACAGCTTTGTTTGGTTTGCTTTTTTTTAATAATAAATCCTAATAATAGCCTCACACCCGCTCAACTGACACGACGAGTGCAGTCTATATGACATGCAAAGTATTTTTATTGTGGAGCTAAACAAATAGTGGCATTAGTTTGCCAAGCCTGATGGGCACTAAATGTTTGCAGATTAAGCTCCAGCAATCTAAATCGACCTCTGCTCGCTTACTGATCCGCTTAGCAAATCACGGAAATGATGGTATTCCCATTCAAGAGCACTGGACTCGCGCCAATAGGGTTTGCGGATTGATTACGCCAGGCTATAAGCTGTTGGTGTCTGGTTCTTACGATGTTCCTTCTTCTTTTTCCTGATTGGCGCGATAACCGCTTACGCAATTTTGGCCGAGTTCAACAAAGGGTGCCAGTCATTGCTTTCTCGTACAACCGATGCCAGTTGGAAACACCAAGTGAAGCCAAGTCGTTCCCAACCAGATCTTTCTAAAGCAGAGGAGGCCTTCCTCTGTTATCTCTGTTATTCGCTGCGCTGTGTATATGTCGTGGTGAAGCTCATACATCTCGTCGTACCATCGCCTGCGATACTCGCCGTTGCTAGCGTACAAAGTTCCAAAAATATTTCGCATAATCTCTGTCTCAAACACTCCAAGGGATGCCGCATTGGATGTTCCTAGGGGCTGAATTTTAGCAACAGCTACTCTGGATATATTCATTTTATCGAATCTAAGTAAAAACGATCTGGTAGTAGCAAGTCTTGATATCAACAATTCTAATTATTGGTTGAATTACCGCGACAATAAACGTAAAGTTGTGGTGTTTGTGGAATGCGATGCTAACGCTCACAACTCCCTGTGGGGAAGTAACGGAAAGGGTTAAATTACTTGCAGAATTTATCCTCGGTACTAAGTTACTCATTTGTAACATAGGTGAAGAACCCAATTTTGTCACTAGAGAGAAAAGGAAGAGGTTTTAAATATTAAAATTGCCCTAGATGTTATCTCCGTCTTAATAGATTGTTGGAGAGTTAGTAAGCAGAAGGTAGGCAGCTGGTTGAACTGACGATCGGCCACTTTCTATGGACGAAGCCGAAGGAAAAGGTAGACAGCTGACACAGTATACTCTGCCCAGCATGTGGAGAGGAGAATGAGACAGCGGACCACTTTTTTTACGTCGCTCGGATCAGCTTGAAGTCTTTGGCACTTTGGCACCACAAGATCCACTCAGATTTCTTCGGAGTCCCGTAGATTTAAAGAAAATTCAAAACGTAACCTGAGTGCTGTCCCGATAAAAAAAAAATTAAGATAAAAATATTAAGGAGAACTCGTTCTCAGATCATAGGTATTTTGAGTTTAATCTCTCTGACCCTCCACCAGTTCCGATATTTCGAAGAAATATTAGGAAGACCAATTGGGTATTCTAGATAACTACATTGATGAAGCGCCTTTGCAAAGTTTAGCTACAAGCACTAGTCTCAATCAAGTAGTAGAAAAACTCACCAGTAGCTACAACAAAGCGATTAATGTGGCCTGCCCCTTGGTAGTCGGAAGTACTAATTACGCTTAAGAAGAACTGTTGTTTGATTGGGTTAAATCCGTTTGTCGGATAGACGATTGTGAACATCCTAAAGATAGCCCCAGAATTTATAAAAGTGCTCTTAAAAAAGCAAAACATAGTTCGTGGCGAAATTTTTGTAGCTCAGTTGATGGGTGTAGGGAAACTTCTAGCCTTAGTAAGTATTGACTTCGACACCTGTTGAAATCAGATTTAGATTTAGATTTTTACCGCATGAATTACTGATCCTTCGAGTGGGATATTCTATTATCGCACCTACAAATTCAACTACACGTACAGTTTTCAGAGGAACTGCTCAAGTAGGTTCGGAGGATTCTTCATTTGTGGCAAAAGAGGCTGATATGAAAAGCTCGTCGAAACACTTCATTCGAATTATTAAATGATCGTGTTGACGATACTATTTTTTATTGTTATTGCTATTTATTGTTTTGTGACACATAGTAGCCATATACAAGGTGGCGCAAAATTAATCACCCTATCGGAAGATTTATAATTTTGGCAAATGGCGTCGTACATCACTCATATTTGACACTTGGGAATAAGGCAAGCAATGGAGCACGTAAATAAAGATTTTCATCACTCAAAATAACTTTTTTCTATTTTGTAAAAAAAAAATTTCAGAAACGAAATTGGATGATAAATTTTGCACAGATGGCCATAAGACAAATTTGCCGTTGACTACAGCTGTATATTGGGAATTTTGACTATGCCATCACACGTTTGGCAATTTTCAGATTTAATTTGATAAAATAAATTTATGTAATACACGCGCAGTTGTAGAGCATTGAAAATCCATCATATCGAAAAAAATTTCAAAACCTCCCTTTTGACCCACCAACAAAAAACACACATACACACAACCAAACAAATCATATTAAAAATTTATTGCCACCAAAGGCAAAATTGGCAATTTCCAATAAATAAATTGTATGCCCGCGTCTATTTGAAAACACACCAAACGAATTCAAAACCAGTTTCATGTTTTATGTATTGTAATTCACTACCTTTGTACATTTGGCACTCACTACTCGCCAAATAAATGATGCTGCAAAAATTTGTTTTTATTGCTGATGAAAATGTCAAAAGAAAATGAATTTCTCGAATAACAACTGCAACTGAATGCAAATGAAACTTAGCCACTGCATTGATAATTGAAAGCGGAATTTCCAATCAATAGTCAGTGGAAAAATGGAAGCCGGGAGGCTTTGTCGTATGCGCAAAATGACCACCAAATTATGGTTTACCAAGCGTAATTTGTCTGCTCGCAAGATAATGATGAGGTTATGATATGAATATGAATGTTGGGGCGATTTGATTGTCAGCTAATTTCACATAGAAATCGAACGGCTGGAATGCGTATATGAAGTTTGGTTTAATTTAAGGCAGTAGTTTGGAGTGTATGGCGTTATTACACCCACTTCGTGATACTGTGAAAGATAGCGGTTAAAATCTAATTGAAAGACGTCACAAGAAAAAGCGAGGTTAGATTAAACTGCGATTGCAACTAAAAATGTTATTATTCGGATGAGAATTATAGCCACATGAAATGTATGTAATTCCCATTAAATGCTCCGATGGCGCAATAACCAGTAGGAAGTGGCTGTAACACATAGAATATTAAAATACGTATGTATATTGGGTAGTCCAAAAGGTGCTGTAGCAAGTTGCTGGTACAAAGTTTAAAACTTCAATATTTACATATTTAATAATATATATAATACATCGCATCTGATAACGCTTTCGAAAAGTAATGTAGAAAGAAGAATTTTAGATTCATACAAAAATAGGCTATTATATTTTTTTCAACGTTTTATTCAAATTCAAATATTTTTTTTAGCTTAAAAAAATCAGAGAGTGCGGCCAACATTATTAATTAAATGCGGTTTAGAAAAAAAGTTATAAAGTTTAATAATTTTGGTTACGTAAATGTAGATGCTCATGATTAAACTCGCTCTAGTTGATGAACAACTGAAAGAATTAATGAAATCTTGAAAAAATTTAAGGAAACTGAAGCCTAAGTATTTCGTCTTGATCACCACTGTTAGGGCATTCAGTATTTTCCAACAAACAGTTTTCAAACATTTGAGAAAAGTTCCCCCACAAAACCAAACTTGATATTGTTTTGAAGTGAAAACTTCTTTAGAATCGTTGGGAGTGATTTGAGAAAAAGTGAAACGAAAAAAGCGACACTCTTGCCTACGAAGCGTTATATTATATGTTGATATAAACGTAGCGACGAACTAAATAAATTTTAGGCCAGCGCCGACAGCATGGCGCGATAGCCGAGCGGCCAGCAATGTGAGCTTCCGATCCAAAATCCTTGGTTCGAATCACAAGAAAAAAAATTTTTTTATACAGTTATTTTATTTTATTTTATGATATGTTTATGAGGAGCTTTTTTTCATGGCAGAAATACACTCGGTGTTTTGCCATTGCCTGCTGAGGGGTGAGCGCTATTAGAAAAATAGTTTTCCTTAATTTTGGTGTTTTCACCGAGATTCGAACTGACGTTCTCTCTGTGAATTCTGAATAGTAGTCACGCACCAACCCATTCGGCCACGGCGTTTGTTTAATTTTACTGATGCAAAAATGAGGAAAAATATATGAATAAAGTTTGCTTACTGTTTACACATTTTCCAAAGGTGACGGAGAACCAAAAACAAAAGTCGATTTTCAAACAAATACGAGTGCATATGTGTAATTGTGTTAGAGTTTCGGTCACGCCCCAGCAAAACCTGCGTGCATATGTGTTTGTAACATTCAAAAAAATGTCATTGTGTTAGAGTTTCGGTCACGCAGGTTTTGCTGGGGACGCTCATAATAGCAACCACGTGTGTATTTTTATATTCGTAAATATTTTCATTTTTAAATATTTACCGCAATTATGCCGAAAAATAATGCAGAAAAGTGTCGTGAATATCGACAGAAAAAAAAATCAATAAATAGCATCACGGAATTCATTCACGAAAATTTAATAAAGTATACACCAGAAGTATCGCGGATACTTAGAAAAGATTACGATAAAGTTCCAATGATTTTAAGTGGCGATTTTAACGTAAATTTTGCATTGGGCACAGCGGTTCCTTTAATTGATTTTCTCAATACAACATACAATTTAAAAATGTGTAACAATCGAACTGAATCGACAACACGATCAAGAACAACAATTGACGCGGTATTTCAAAGATATGTTGACAACATCGAAACCAAAGCATTTGTATCATATTTTAGCTATCATAAGCCACTCGTATCATTTGTTGAAATTGAAAACATTGAGGATGAATAATAATAAAATGAAGAAAATAAAATATGAACTTTATAGCAATATTATAATGAACCTATAATTATCCCGCCCCTAATGCTGCTTTCGTCTCATTCTCTCTCAGTTTGTTTTACGGAAGGTTTCACTTCTATCGCGTCTAACCGTTAGACTGGTATTTTTTTTTTTTTCAGAAGGTGAAGCATCGAAAGCTTCACTCTGTCAGTGTAGGACTTTAACCCGAAGTAAACCTCCGCCGAACTTGGCAGCTGCCGTAGCCGAATGGTTTGTGCGTGACTACCATTCGGAATAGCGCAGCTTCGAATCACTGTGCTTGAAACAACAATTTAATTTTTTTAAAAGCAATCGTGTCTAGGTAAACAATGGCAGCCCTCCGAGTATTTCTGTCATGTAAACCCTCCTGGTAAGAAACCATTTGCCGTTCGGAGTCGGCTTAAAACTGTAGGCCTCTCCTATTTTTTTGAGAATGGTAACACAAATGACATGTCAAATGTGTTCATAATTTACTTAAAGGTTTGATATTTACGAAATGGGACGCTACACGATACGCTTAAACAAAATTGGGAAATATTGAAAACCTATTTCCAAAGTGATGAATCTTCTTCTTCTTTTCTGATTATCATATCGGTGGCTACGTCAGAAAATCCACACGTTAGTGTAGAAAAGCAAATGCATCCACAACGAGTCACTGTTTGGTGCGGTTTTTGGTCTGGCGGCATCATTGGGCCATTTTTTTTCGAAAATGAGTGAGTGAGCCGTAGTAAATGGCGAGCGTTACCGTGACATGCTCAACGAGTTGTTTCGAAAAATTGAAGAGGATGACATGGACGACATTTGGTTTCAACAGGACGGTGCAACTTGTCACACTGCCAAAGTTACACTCGAACTTTTGGCTACCGTTTTTGAAAACCGAATAATCAGCCGAAATTCCGATATCAATTGGCCGCCTGGGAGCTGTGACTTAAGCCCGTTGGACTATTTTTTTGTGAGGAGCCGTTAAGGACAAATGCTTTGCGAACCATCCAGAGACGATTGATGCTTTAAAACACGAAATCGAAGTTGCCATTCATGAAATTGGAGCCCAAACAATCGAAAATGTGCTTAAAAATTGGGTTGATCGAATGGCCTACTGTAAAGCCACGACTGAATTGAATTCATTTGAACAATATTATTTTTCATTCATAAATGACAATGTTGAATCTTCAAAATAAAAAAAAGCTTGAAAAAATATTGATTAGTTTTTTTTTATAGCCGATTCAAAAAGCAAATTTTACATGACCCACCCTATAGAAGGAAGAGCTCGACTAAACACCTAACAGAAGTATACGCGCCAATTATTTTTTTATTTATTTATTTTTCTAACCTCCAATCGTCATAGTACAGTGCATATTGTTAGTTCACGTGCTTTCTTGGCGTTCACGGCTACGCCTTGCTTGCTCGCTGTTCTGGAGTTGCTGCATCACTCAGAGAGTCACATGCTGTACGTCATTCTATGCATAGATGTTGTTCAGCATCAGTGTTACTAGATTCTCGGGTATCAAACTAGGTTATCTTTCCTAAGTCTTCTGAAACGGGGTCATACGAAAAGCACTTGTTCCGCATCTTCTTTGATTCTTGACTGGCACAGTTCGCAATATGAATCTATTCGTGCCCAAAATGACGAAGGTATGCTTTAAAACATCCATGACCACTAAAGATTTGGGTAAGGTAGTAATCGAATTCTCGGTGATTTCTTTCAAGCTTGATACGTGGGTGCCTCTTGATTTGAGAATAAGAATTTTTAATGAACCGAATTTTCACTTGTGTTAATGAAAATGCACTGCATTCATTTGCTTAGTTCTTAAGTTGATTCGTACGTGACGATCTTGCAGTTGGTCTCGCAGTACGTTGTGGATATAAAACTTCAAATGAGCGTAAGAGTTTTCTCATGCATTGGTCGTCTCTCGCCAGTCACCACTCCGAGTGAATTTCCACCAATTTTATAACCGATGGTGTAGTCTCTTCTTTTTGTAGAGCAACATGAAAGTACAGAAATGCAGACTTTTAACAACATTGGTAATTCGGAAAGCCAAGTGAGCTCGGGTGGGAAGTTTTAATGCATCCTCATTCTATGAGGGTCCAAAAATCTAAAACGTGCCACACTGATGTCATGACATATCTGAACGAAAAATGCCGAAAGATCACCCTTGTAATGTTTAATAAATCCCATTAAAAAATAAGCCCACAAATATTTTAAATTTGCCAATTTCGCCAACAATCTTTTTAAACCACCCAATATGTAAATATGGAAAATTGTAAACTAAATTCTTGCAAAGCGAATATCATGCGGATATACTCGTACACCGAGGAATGCAATTACAATGCAAATATGATAATTTAAAAATTTGCAAACAAAACAAAATGAAAACTTGCGCAAATGAGCAAGAAAGCCAGAGACACACTCGGTCATACCCCTGCCTGCTTATTCGTTGGCGCAGCAAATCAACTCCAACGAAACGATGCTGCGTCATGTCGGTATCCTTGGTAGCAGGATGCTTGGAAAATTTTTGCATTCAGCAATAAACTGAAGTATCTGTGATGCAAGCTTTCACAAACTGAAAGTACATTTTTGGCACATTACACACATACACTCGCAATGCACTCGTAGGCACTTATGCAGCTTTGTATGTGTGAGTGTGTGTGTGAGCACTCGAATGATATAAATGAACTTATTTCACACAGCGTACAAACATGCAAATAAGAAGAAGAATAAATATAATTATGTGTTTTTGTAAAAAGTAAAATATAAAAAAAAAAGAATAGCAAGAAGAAGAAGCACGAACGTGCGCCGAAGATAAAGAACGTAAAATAGTTGGGGGAAATTGGGTTATGAGTTATTATGAATTTCACTACAAGAGACTGGGTACCTTAATACGCATTTATGTGTGAATGCATGCATGTCTGTATGTGTGCTTATACGACTGACAACCGGTAGAATAGTACAGCTGTTGACGACTCCGTTGCATTGCGTGGCCGTGCAAAGTTGTGGTTGCGGCTGCCTTTGTCGTGGCCAAAGCTAAAAGTGATTTAGTGACAATTGAAATAATTGTAGCGTGAAATGCATTCAAGGAAACCGCAATGTGGTGGGAAGCATACTGAATTTTACATTTCGTAATTATTATTGTATTCCGAGCAATGTTGTATTCTACAAATATTATTTGGTTTATGAGCTGTAGCAGCACTTTGCCGGTAAATACAGAATTACATATTTTTCAAACACTGGTTAAAAACCGCATATTTCGTGACTTTAACCGAGAGCGAGATAAGTAGTTGATGATAGGGTTTAACAGAATTTCTACTGAGCTATGCAAGAGCCAAATAAGATAAGATGAGATAAAATATTACATATAATAAGATAAGTTAAGGTATGATAAAATAAAATAAGAAAATAAAATTAAAGGTCTGATAAAGGAAGGTAATAAAAGGTGGGATGGGTTAAAATAAGATATGATAAAATATCTTCCTCTTCTAGGCTAGGCTATCCCATTTGAGGTCGGCTCTCCTTGTGTGATATCTCCCGGTCACATCGTCCTGAGTCATCTCTTCACTCATGCGTCTGCATTGAATGTAGTTATTGTTTTAAGGGGACAGATATCTGTAAACGGCCATATTTTCCCTGATTTTCATTAAAATTATATAAAACGAAATAGTCAATATATTTTTTTCAAAATTGGCATACAGTTTATTTATACTTTAAAATAATATAATTTTTTTTTTATTTTAATCATTTTAAATGGCGGATGTACACTCAATTCTTCCAGGAAGGTCGCAGCGGGACTTCTCAACTGGCGGGCATTGTAGCATCGGCGTCAGTGACCTGGATGCAAAAACCCAAAATTTTGTTTGTTTATTAGTGTCATAAAATCTATATGAATTAAACAAAAATGGGGGAAAAATTACCGGAATAAAATGCTTAAAAAAAAGGAATTATGGGGCGAATTTTCCGACTAATTTTGCTTCGAAAAAATTATTTTTTCGAAAAATTTTCGAAAACTCAAAACACATAAAAAGTAATATCATAAAAAAGATGTGTGCAAATTTTCAGGGAGATCGGTCAATAACTTTTCGAGTTATCGTGTACGCCAATACGAAAAATATATATTAGTTTTGAGAAAAACGCGTCTAAAGTCGGCAACGTAACTATACCTCTCACAGCGCACGAACGCACGTCACGGTTGACGATCTATTATATAAAAAATACTTAAATTTACGTTCCAATTTTTTTTTGACATATTCTTAAAGTATTATATTAACATTTTATGAAAAAAAAAACAAAATTTTTTTCGAACTTTTACAGGTATCTGTCCCTTTAAGTATTTTTCCATGTTTTTGGTGATCTGTCTGGTTCTCTTTTTAACTCATCCATCTGCAATACTTGCCTCACTGTCTGGTCATCTGGTCTTCTCATAACATGGCCATACCAGCGGAGTCGAATTTTTTGAAGTTTTGGCCCGATGGCCCACCTCAGCACCCGCATTTCTGCCACACGCAGTTTCTGTTCTAATTTCCGGAGTAAGATAAGATATAATAAAATAAAATAAGATAACATAAATTATGATAAGATAAGTTCAGATAAGTTAAGAAAGAACGAGATAAGAAATGAAGAGATGAGGTAATATGTATAAGCTAAAATAATAATAAGATAAGAAAAGATAAAATGAAATAAGAAAATAATGAAAGATACGATAAAATAAGACGAGCTGAGATGAAATCAGTTGATATGAGATGAAATTAGGTAAGATCATATAAACTAAGATCAGGTAAGATAAGCTGAAGTATTTACGATCAGATAAAATAAAACAAGGTAAGATTAGATAAGGTAAGATTAGATAATATATGATCAGAAAACATGAGGCGGGCTATAAAGGGTGGTTAGGGCCGATGTTGAATGTGAACCACACCTAAACGTCAAGCATTTCATTTGACATTTTTCAATTTCAGACAAACTCAATTGAACCATTGAAAGATACACAATCGAGCAACGCGTTAAAGTTATTCAGGCTTATTATGAAAAACTAAGATAATCTAAGACGAACAAAGATAAGTTAAAACTTATAAGATTATGTAAGATATGAACAATTAAGATATAATCAAGAAGAAAATAAAAAGTGAGATAACATTAAATAAGATCTGGTAGGATAAAATGAAATAAGAAAGGATACAATCAGATAAACTAAGATCAGCAAATATGATAATAATTATAACATAAGATAAAATAAATTGCGATGAGATCAAATAAGATAAGTTCAGATACCTTGAGATCAGGCAAGATAAGATGAAGTAAGATTATAAAAGGTTAAATATAAATAAAATAAGATAAGATAAGACAAAATAAATCAAGATAAGATATTATTATTATAGATAAAATGAAAAAAGGTTTGATATAGTAAGACAAGATACGATAAAACAAAATGAAACGTCGTATTTTAAAATAAGATAAACAAAGATAAGTTAAGATATTATTAGATAAAATAAAATAAGCTATGATCAATTAAGATAAGACAAGAAAATAAAACGAGAGGCAAGATAAAATAAGAAAAGAAAAGGTGTGATAAGATAAAATACAATATGGTAAGTTGAAATATGGTATGATGAGGAAAGGTGAAAGAAGATAAGATAAACCAAAATACTATAATATAAGTTTAAAATATGAAAATGGTGCCACAAGATTCGAGAGACACTTTAATATATAGTAAAATATCTTTGTGGTAGCAATGTCACGCTCCTGATCCTGTTGAAGGCTGAAATATCCTTGATTGCCACTTTCCTAACAGCAAACCAAATAAAATAAAAATATCTTATACAAATTTATGTCTTTAGAGGCTTCGTCATTTTCCAGATATAGTGGACACTCTGTATAAGTGGACTAAAAAATCCAAATGCGAGTGCAGTCTTCTATGACCGGTGAAGTAAACTGTGAGCACCCTTAGGTAGTCTCTATCAAACCGATCGTTATTCTTAGGAAAGATCTAAAAGTTTTGCTTTATCTAACACCGCCAAATGCATTTTATTATAATTCTTGCTAGACTTTGATTAAATCAAACCAAAATTAAACAAAAATAAATTTTTAGTTTTCACTTATATTACTTTCTGCTGCTGAATATCCGAAAACGTGAGCGAAAATCAATTGGCACTGAGTGAAATTTTTAAAGTCGGCATATATCTTCCTGGTGCTTTTTTTAATTTTTATATATATTTACTCGCAAATACCCGACATATACTGCTCAGCTGGTAAAGCATAGTATTTGATTGACGTCTTAGGATACACTATGTTATATTTTTTGCCTTAGCACCTTCTGTAAAAAAAGTTCATTTTTAATTTGAGTGATTTAATTTAGATTTGCAAATGTGTATTTTAATCCTTGGACTCTAATGCTACTTACTTAGTAGGTTCATTTTCTGGAAAAAAAAAACATTTCATACCCATTTCAAATCCATAATTAAATCGAATCCCGAGCACTATGTAAATATCTCGGCTCCACCTTGACTGGCAAGTTTATGAAACATTCCTGGCAGAGAAACAGGCAAATGTTTGCTATCCATTTCCATATATTAAGCTTAGAACTAAGTTCACGTTTCAAGTGAAATGGCTGTCAAAAAATCCATACAAATTCCATCCATCACACGAAATTTCATGTGAATTTCACGGCGTGAGTACCACTCTCAGTTCACGCCATGAAAACACCGCCCAGCATGCGAGCAACACTTGTTCAGACCTATTTAAAATGCAAATGTCATTTAAAATTGTGCAAAAAGTTACCGTTCGTTTGCGAGTGAAGTGCCTGAGTTTGAATATTCCGAAGATATGGCGTTTTTAAACGAAAGGTCTTCTAAAAGAGTGCAGGTAAATCTTCTCTAATTTTTTTTGTGTTAATATTAATTGGTTTAAAAACACTTTTCTTATCAAAATTTATCAATTGCTTCTGGGGCGATGATCACAACTTAGAGGTTTCTTCTCATTTGATAATCAATGTTGCGGCCGACATTTTAAGGCTGTGAAGTTAGTGCTGGCCCTTAAGTATGAGTGATTCTGTTCAGTCACATTTTAGCTAAAGGCTTGGATTTAAAAAAAGGGTTTTTATCATACGACAATTACAAAGGGCCAATACATTCATTTGTATTTTGGCGTTATTGCTCTGAAAAGGTTATTTTCTTCAAACGTGAATTTGCTTTTTTTTTATTGAATTGCGTAGCACTAATTTGATACCCATAATCTATTTCTTACAGATTTCTGAGCTACTCCTGACTTTCGTAATGTAATATAATTATATTTCTAATAAATAAACAAAATACAGGGTTTGATTGAGAAGTAATAAGCCTTCCCGCGCGGAGCGTCTGCCAAGCGATCAGCCGACCTCGTCAACAATTGGACCCTTCATCACGACAATGCGCCGGCGCACACCGCCTTCCTCTGCACCTCTGCATTGGAAAAGATGGGGGTTCCGGTGCTTCCCCACCCTCCTTACAGCCCAGACTTGTCCCTTCCGGACTTCTTCTTGTTCCCGCGCCTGAAAAGAAAGCTGAAGGGGAGGCGTTTCGACTCCATCGCGGCGATCCAAAAAACAGTGTCAGCCGAATTTAACGCGATTCGGGCGGATGAGTTTAAAAAACGATTCCTGCAGTGGAAGGACCGCTACCAGCGTGTATTGACGCTCAAGAGTCCTATTTTGAAGAATATTAGTTGTATAAGCCAAAAGGTTTAATAAAACTGCTTAAAAAACATAAGGCTCATTACTTTTCAATCAAACTCTGTAATAATCAATAATTAAATAATATGACTGTGTAGCCTGATACACTTTAACATAATCCTAGACGGTAAGTTTTTTCGCAATGTTCAAAACATAACCCAAGAACGATAGAATACAAGGTTTGGGCATCTGGTGCAAAAGGATGAGAGTAACTTCGGCTGCCACCTCACTGAAAATTCGGCAGCAGAATTGTGCCAAGACTGGCAAATTACCCGGCTTAGCCATCCGAAGCCAAATTGTGAGTCTAACTTCGGTTATTGAGGATTCGACAGCAGAGTTCTAGCCGCTCATTTCACACGTATTCACACACTTGTCCAACAGTCGTTGTTCAGACGACAGCGAAGTAAAATGACCTTTGGCTGCCTTAACTTTTTTCTTATATCACCACCACAATCACAGCTTTTTCGCCGCCAAATCGCCCTCACATCCCCGGGTACGTTAGCAAATCAGAAGATTCTTTCAAATTCGCTGAAAACCGCTTAACGGTCTGAAGTTGGCTACGCCCATGGTGAAAAAATTTTTGGTGGTATGCTTTTTAACAGACCTTTATTCGGATCTGAGGTAATGTGACAGAATCAGCTGATGGACTGACGCCAATTGGAATGTGTTCACAAAAAAACTGAGATTACGTTCGTCAATCAATAATATTTCATTCCTGTCTGAACAACGATTGATTGGACGAGTGTTTGAAGTCATGTGAAATGATCCTGCAGAATTCAGCTGAATCTCTCAAATGGCAGCTGAACTTCCCCTCACAATTTTTTTTTTCATTATAGTTAAAGAGTAAATCCGGTAAATCTATCTTGCTTGAGTCATACCTTCTGAATTCTTTTCACCACGACCAAAACTAGTTTAGGAAGTGTTTCAAGATAGTTCGTTGCGTGGGGATAGCGCGAAAAACCAGTCTCTTACCCAGAACAGCTAGTTCTATGCAAATTCTAAACTAATCAGAATTAGTGCAGGGTATCATTCACATAATTACACATACTTGCACATTTGAATGTGTGTGTATTGTTAAATAGTAATGACAGCAATGCTGTTGAATGCGCTTGAGTGCTGAAACGGAAAATAGCAATTAGTCCCAAATAGCGATGTGAATGAATTGTTTTCGATTTTCATGGTAACCACATACATATTTATATGCACACACATGAACTTATATATATGTATGAGTTTAATCACAATACGGCTTTTTCGTATTTATTTGACTTAAATGTGGAATTTAAAAACCAATTAGTGTGGTCCAAATATTTTGGGTTTATTAAAGCTGATTTAGGTGAAATCAGATATATAAATTTTATTTTTTAGCGCCATTTATTTCGGCCAACTGCCCTAATTACAATAAACGATTAGTGCCACTGAATAATGTACGTCTGTCTCGTTAGACTGAGTGAATTAATGGATAGAGGATATTAGTGAGAAATTAGCACAAATTCTTTTGTGGCGAAATTCTGTGGAAGCGAATTCATGTGAAATGTTTGCAATATAAATAATATATTGAAATGCTATAAGCTAATATTAATGCATAATACCAGTATTTAAAAGAAAACCTCGGTACAATTGTTTATCCAACACAAAATGCGGTCAGTACAAAATTGAATGCCTGATATTTACTGGTACCTGTGAACCTGAACTCTTTGGCGAAAAAGTTGCCTTCCATCAAATCACGTTCACGTAGCGATATTCTATTTCAGTTTTTCATATAATCATTTGGATGCCATGCTTCAATAAAATTAATTCTGGATAAAATAAAAATAGATTCATTCTAGATAAAATTAAAATCTAATTCTGAAAACAGACAAATGTTTCGTCATAATTTCAAGTGATAAAATTCACATCATTGACACCACACATCAATATTTTATATAAACTATGTATTTAAATACATTTAAATAAAAAATATAAAGATTTCTCTTTTTAAAATAATTTTTTTGTTAGTTCAACTGTTCCTTCGTTTTTTACGAATATGTTAAAACTTGTTATTTTGAGTTAACTTTTCGGACGAAGACTGACTCTGGTTTCAAAAAATTTCCACGGCACAGTACGCTGTGGTCCAGAAATCGATATACATACAAGCTGGCGCAAAATTTATTATCCAATTTTGTTTTTGAATAATTGTTTTACTAGAAGAAAATAATAATAATAAAAATGATTTGGCGTACTAGAAATCTTAATCTGAATGTTTACAATTTTTTCTGACAAGCTGCCAGTGTTGATACATTTGTCATGAATATTGTTCGTATTCCTGATGAATATTCTCCTTCCGGACTGCAATTGTGTGACAATGGTTAAATCGCATGATCTTGTTGGCCATGCCAAATAGCCAGGATCGTAATCGCCGGAGATTGCGCGACCGGGAAAATCTTCCTTCACAATATTCCTTGTCGTTCATTCTGGTAGTAAGAAGTCGTTTGTCATGGCCCTTCACAATATTCCTTGTTGTTCATTTTGACAGTAAGAAGTCGTTTGCCATGGCCTTATAGTGTTCGCCGATGGCGTATTAACAAAAAACCTCCGGCCCAATCACTCCTCCCGCATGAATGCCGCACCGCACAGTGGCTTTAAGTGGATGTAATGGCATTGCGTGCATCATACGCGAATTTTCAGTACCCAAAAATTAATATAATATTTGGCTTACTGACGTAACCACTTAAGTGAAATTTCGTCTCTCCGCTCATTTTGAGTTGATCGACACAAAATCGTAGTCTTCGTTGTTCAGATTTGGGGATTTATTTTGTGCAACCTTGTTTCATTTCAGTTCTTGTGCTTCGCTACGATTCAGTTGTGTGTTCAGATTTAGACTTATGTAGATTTATTTGAGGTTTGCGCTTCGAACTCTTGGCGTTTTGTTCCTTCTACTAATCATCGTACCTTATCCACACCCAGTTCCCGTATTAAACTTAAGATAGAGGTGGGTTGGACTTAGCATATGTGTCTTTTTCTGGTCGCAATTGACCGAGATGTCTCAACCCATGGAAGGAGAAGATGCATTGGAGTTTCCTGGGATTGGTAGCAGAAACGATAAGAATCTGTGGACCACATCCCGATCATGTGCAGATGACTAAGCTTTTTAAGCCACCAGTAAAGATTTCGCCTGGCGTTGCACCACAGTTTGCTGCCAAGAGTGCTATGCTGCTGACTCAAAGAGTGCTATGCGCCACTTGTCCTACAGGAAATCACCGGTCAACTTTCGTGCATTCTGTGATTTGTGAAACTACAGTGTGCGCTCAGCATCGAACCACGGTTTGGGTTTCAACCTCCTACAACATAAATCATGCCATGCACGCTTTAAGAGAAGTTTTTGACATTTTTAATTCGAATAAAATGTGAACTCATAGTTTTTAAATCATATCTACACTCTTTGAAATAAAATATATGAGTAAGCATTTTGTGACCTTAAAACCAAATTTCATAAAATGTTTATATGAAATGAATGAAAAGCAATAAAGTTAAGAAATTCAACGAAATTTAAATGGAATGAATAATTCTAACAAAAAAATTATTCTAATAAGCAATCTTCCGCATCTCAAGCTGAAGAGCAATGTCTGCTGCAAGTATATCGGAATCTGAATCATCTGAATTGCTCCCACATCCCATTGGTAACTGATTGAATACTTGTCTCTCACTTGAGGCTTTTAGTACATACATAGTACTTCATGCGGTAATTTCTTTTTCTTCCGATTTTTGTTGTCAAGCGCCCTGGTGTGAAATACCAAATGATAGAAAAGGTTTTTTCTTGTAGTGGTCGCCTCTTCGTAGACAATGGGAAATTCCGGAGTGTATTTCTACCATGAAGAAGCTCGGAGGCGCCATAAAACTGTAGAGACTACATTTAGGAACACATTAACATGCACACTACAAATAAGAGGAGCTTGGCCAAACACCCAGTAATGGATGAGAAGGCCAATTTTATGTAAATAGATAAAGACAAGATGGAAGAAAGATGGTCTGAAAAATGAATTGCTTTATTGAGAAAAATAAATCACATTATTAAATCTTAAGTTTTTCCTTGCAAGTGCGATTCCATCTTTCTTATACAACTTATTTAGAGCTTCTGATACATCTTCCCCAAAACTTCCAACAGGTAGTATATATTTTTTTTTTATTATTTGTGAGCTGTGAAGTGAAATTTTGTGAACTATTGCTGACATTGAAAGCCGTAATTTCTATTTCCTTCAGAAGATGGCAGTTTTTTCTCAAGAATTTTAAAACTTTGTGGTATTTTTAGAGTGTTCACTGGGAAAGCTGTTTAAAATTTCTATTTTATACAAAATCTTTGGTTAAAATATTAAAAAAGTAGTAATTCAATATGTTGCTGATAATTAATGATTTTTACTCGATAAAGTGCCCGTTGGCGATTCGTTAACCAATGGACACTCGAGATCCAGGTCGCATTAGTTTGCTGGAGCGATGCTATATAAAATCTTCTGGCATAGCTTGAACTAATATTTTTATGTATGTGTTCTACCGTGCCAAACTATAACTTTCAAGCGTGATTTAAAATTCCAGTGCCGACTCAAGTGTTTACACTTGCCATCCTCTTTCGTTCTCAGCCATTTGCACTAAAAATGTCTTTTTAGGACAAATATAAAAATATTCAAAAATAGTTTTTCTTTTCTTTTTGTAGCTGCAGTACTTGTCCCTTTATAGCGAAACATATATACATAGATACATATTACAAGAATATTTCTCACAAGCTTCCAACGAGGTGAATGACTCTGCGCAAAATGCTTTTCATGTGTGCCAGTACAATTTTATGATTTATTTTTAAATATTTGCATATCCTCGCAAATAAACAAGCGCTCACATGTTAGCATGCTTATGTACAAATGTTTGTATGTAAATACATAAAATAATATAAAATAGAAAACAAAATGCTTTTAAGTGCAAGCTGTGCGTGAGATTTGTTTACCCGGGCAAAAATAGGAAATTGCGTAAAATATTTTGCTGCTGTCACATTGCCAAGTTATATTTTTAAAGAATTTTTTTAGAACACAACTGTTCGGTGGCTTCTATATATGTATGTGTGCGTGTATGCATGTAAGTTACAAATAAGTGCCAAACACATGTTAGGGAAACCCATTTAGGTACCCCATAGAAAAAATAGCACCGACAAGAAATTTTTGGCACCAAATATTAAACATTTAATAAAAGCGTGAAAGTATCTGCTTGGAATTTTTGACTTTAAAATGCTTGGGGCTATATGTATTCCTACTTGGTGGCTACTTTTTTCTTCAACTTTCGCCTTTCCTCGTTTGTATACAGAAGCATAAAATATTGAATACGAGTAAACGCATAAAAATTCAGAGAAATATCGATTATGTGAATAGTTGGGTTACCACTTAATTTTTTCGACGTTGTTGTTGTGAAATAAGCATCCCTTCTCGAAATAGGCAGTGAGCTATTCCATATTAAGTTACCCTGGTATTTTGGACAATGTCGTCAATCATTCTAAAAATTGGTTTATTTGTAGGCATGCGTGTAATGGGAAAAAACTGAAAAAATTGTGAAAAAAATGTATTAAAAAATTTTAATTTCATTTAATTTTGATATATTTTAGGATAAAATATGTTTTAAACAAATTTTCTGGACATTTCTTTTGAATTTTTGAAGACACAGATACACGCCAAAAACTTTTGTTTTTTCCTCAAAAACTTGCTTAAAATTTGCATAATATTTAACAAATATTTTTAGTGTTGAATAAACCGTTAACATTTCATTTTAAATTCGCCATGTGAAAAAAATTAGTTGTTTTTTAAAAATGATAAAAAAATGCTAGCCAAAAAAAAAACTAAATAAATTAAATTAATTAAAAAATTAAAAAGCGAAGAAAAAAATGGGGTTGTTTTTTTCAAAAATTTTCAAAAATTTTTTTTTATTTTATGCTAAAAAACCAAATAAGGAACTTTCAAGATTACCGCGGAATTTTTAAAGAGTATAAGAAAGCCATTAGAGATACGCAGCGCAACTCTTGGAAAGAGTACTGCGAATCCATCGAATTCGTAAAAGACTCGGCCAGACTCAGCAGGATCCTATCCAAGGATCACTCCTGTAAGACTCTTGTCCAAAGAGAAAACGGGGAGTGGGCTGAATCTGCAGGCGAATCCTTAAAAATCCTTATTGATGCCCATTTCCCGGAAAACTCTATTGCTCCAGTCTGTAACGAAGACGCGAACCGGCAGGAGGGGTTACCTGCGATGTCCCTGACAACGGTCCTGTCCGTCAACAGAATAAACTGGGCAATCGAGAGCTTTTCCCCTTTCAAATCCCCAGGTATCGATGGTGTCATGCCAGTAATGCTTCAGAAGACTAAAACCGTAGTGGTTCTCGTTCTTCAAAAGATCTTCTCGTGAACTCCTTTAAGAAGGGACTCAAACGTCTCGAACGTACAGGAAACATTTCCTTTATCTGGGTTCCGGGGCACAGGAATTGAAATTGCCTATGAGCTTGCCAGGAAGGGGTCGGCAGAACAGGTTCAACTGGATGGCTGTGGACTGTTTTCTCTCCTCCCTAAATCCTTTCACGTTATATATAACATTATGGTATCGAAACGGCACGTAAGTGCTACTTGTAGTGTACCTGGGTACTCTTGCCATCTTACCCACCTACCTACCTATGCTAAAAAATTAAAACTTTCGTCATTTTAAAATTGACAAAAAAAAGTTTAAGCCAAAACATATATATTTTTTTTTCAAAAAAATGTGTTTCTATCTAATCTCAAATCATTTAATTTTTTATGTTAAAAAATCGTAGATATTTCATTTTAAAATCGACATAAGACAAAAATCGACAGATGACAAAAAGATATATTTAACCATTTTTTTTAATTTTTATTTTAACTTAAAAAATCCAGAAAAAAATGTTTTGAAAAAATGTTTCAAATTTGTTTTTATTTTAAAAATTAAAACTTTTGTTTTTAATTAAAAAAAACATATATATTTAATTTAAACAAACTAATTATAATATAAAATAATTTTTAACCAAAACTTTGTTTTTATTCGAAAAAAAATTAAAAACTATTTTTTTTCTTAAATTAAAAAATAAAATAAATGTTTCAAATTTGCACTTTATCCTAAAAAATAAAATTAAAATATGTTAAGCGATAAATAAAATTGCATTTTAAAATCGGTACATGAAAAATCTAGTTTTTTTTTCAAAAATGGTAAAAAATGTTACCCAAATATATTATATTTCACCCAAAAAAAAATGTTTTTAATTTATATTTTATCCAAAAAAATTAAATTTTCTTGAAAAAAACTAAAGAAATAAATTTAGTGTTAAATAAATTGTAGATATTTCATTATAAAATTTAAAAGACAAAAAAAAATATAACATTTTTTCGCAAAACATTGTTTTTCTTTAAAAATAAAAAAAACGTTTACTTCTAAAAAATCGCTGATATTTCCGTTTAAAAAACCATATATCAAAATTTTCCACATTGAGTAGATTTGGAAACTATTAAATTTTATTGGAAAATTGTTTTCCAGTCTACTTCTGACGCAAGCCTGCAAATAAGAAATACACAAATTTTTAGAAATATTTGCGACAATTTCCAAAATATTTAAATCACGTGACATACCCACGTAATACCCTTTTCAGGATTTGGAAATGTATTCTCTCTATGAAATATAAAATAAAGCGTTATCCAATAGGCTCCACTTACCCACTATAAAAAACTCTCGATAGTTTTCTGCAAATTCATATTTACGATGATTTGCCTCGAATAAAACTCATCTTCTACTTTGTATTGTACGAAACTGAGGTGAGTCATAAAAAAGGGTCGATGGAACAACTTTTGACACAAATTTGCAGCTCAGATACCGGAAGCAACTCTCGGCTAAAGTAAAAACAACCGGATGAGGTAACAATAAGAACATGCGATTCTCTCGTATCCACCAAATCTTTAATTAAATACCTAAGAGCGATTTTGGAAGAAAGTTTAATCTTTAGGCGGGATGCGGCTTTATTCGCCACAAAAGATCTTTTGAGCATCCCCGATTCAATCTCGACTAGAAGTCGTTTTAAAACCGCAGTTAGCTAGAGGAGAAATAAATTCAAGGGCAATATCAGCGATTGGAACAAACCTGCGTGAGCATCTGTTAATAGCAGCGAGAATGAAATTGAACTTTCTGAGAATTTTAGAATGCACGTAGCGGCAGCTTTGGTTCCAAAATAATACACATAAAACATCCTGGTAATAGGGAAGGTAAACAATTCAAGTTACCAAAAAATTTATTATTCTATTTTTTTAACCCTAGAAGGGTACTGTGAGTAAAATTTACTCACATAAGGAATAGATTTGTTCGTAAATCTGCAGGTTGGCCACACTGAAAGTCAAGCCCTTAGCAGTGCTTGGCCCACTTTGTCATTAGTCGGCTGCCGCAAGCATTGAATGGTGTTGTTTGATCTATCGCACTTGTGGACAATTTAAAAAATGTTAGTGAGTAAAATTTACTCATCTGTACCCTTTACGTACTAAATTGTGTGAGTCAAATTTATTTATCAGTAACTTACTACGTGTCTAAAAAATATATTTTGTGCTGAATTATGACAATTATGTTCATGTTTTGTATTATGTTACCGTAAAGAAAACTACAGAGCATACAAATGGCAGGTCGCGGGCTATCAGAACAAAATATTTTGGATGCAATACTTGAACTAGAATCTGAGGAAAAAGACAATTTGGAGTTGGAGCTTTGTAACTTTGATGAGGATTCTTGGGACAGTGTTGCAGATCCGGAATATCAACCAGAACCGAAAGAATTAAATGATGTCGAAGAAAATTTGATACACGGAATCATAAATGCAGAAGAAGCTGAAAAGGAAGAAAGGGAGGAACACCTGGAAGCAGCAAACGTAAAAAACAGAAACTTATTGAGGGGAGAAGAAATGAAAGATCAGCTGCCCAAGAAATTCGTGAAACAGAAGAGGTAATTACAATTATTACACCTAGTACCAACAATCTGATCGGAAAAGATGGAAATTTTATTTGGAGTAAGGAACCTGTTGCTGCGCTAGGTCAAAAAACTCCCTCAAAAAATATTGTTCACATTCGCCCTGGCCCAACAGCAAATGCAAAAAATTCGTTGTGTCCTGCCAGCTGCTTCAAACTGTTTTTTACCGCAGACATATTGGAAGATATTTTGGTTTATACAAATAAAGAAATAAACATTAAAAGGGAGAACTATAATGATAAATCTCACGCGGTTTTGTCAAATTTGGAAATGGTTCGATGACAAAGAAACAAGAACTGCTAAAAGAGAAATGACCAAACTAGCTCCAGTTTCTTCAATCTGGGACAAACTTCTAAACAATTGCAGAGTGAACTATAAGGCTGGAAGCTATATAACCATTGATGAGCAACTATCAATCAACCAATCGAAATGTCACGATAGACAATTGGTTTACGAGTGTACCACTCATTCAACGTCTCCGTCATGAATACAAAACAACAACTGTTGGCACAATAAAAAAAAATAAGCCACAATTGCCTATTGGAGCTACAGATATAAAGTTTCAAAAACGAGCCGCATCCACTTCATTGTTTATATTTCATGAGGATTTGACAGTTGTATCATACAAGCCCAATAATAATAAACTTGTATTATTGGCGTCTAGTATGCACAGTACGGGTAGTATTCATGAGACCACTGGAAACCCAGAAATAGTGCATGTGTACAACTCAACAAAAGGAGGAGTTGACAATTTTGACCAGATGTGCCAAAACATTAACCATGGCAGGAAAACCAGAAGGTGGTCTCTAGCATTTTTCCAAAATATGATGAACATAGCTGGAATAAACGCATACGCCGTGGGCAAAAGCCAGAATCCCGACTTAATTTTATGTTATCTCTACACAAGGAATTAACGGAAGGATTTCAAAGTAAAAGATTAGCAACTAATACAAACATGAGCCTGGCGTTGAAAAAATCCATTCAGAATATTGTAGGCGCAAGCCAAGAGGCCCATAGTGCCGGAGAAGACCAAAAGGGGCCAAAAAAGTACTGTAATTTTTGTAGTTATACCAAACGTAGATACACCACCACTTATTGCAATTGTGGATTAGCTATTTGCGGTGAACATGCACCAAAAAAGTGCCCTGAATGTGCTTGAAAAACAATTTTTATGTATTCATAATCGTCAAAAATCAATAATAAAGTATTATTTTTGCTTATTTTACATATTATAATAAAGAATTACACTTATATTATATGCTGGCTTTAAATTGTTTTCATTTAAAACTACTATTTTACAAAATAAATCAGATAATAACGTAAAAATTCTGAAGTGAGTAAAATTTACTCATCGCTACCTATAAGCGCCTACAATTTAACCGAACCCTTCTAGGGTTAAATAAATTTACCGAGTGTTGACTAGCAAAGCATTAGTTTGAACAAAAAAAATTTTAAGAATATAAAACTATATACTTTTCGTCCGAAAAAAAGCAAGTATCATTGAAATATTAGTTTTATTAATTTAATTTATTTGACAAAGAAAAAGGATGAATTAATTTGAATTAAATTTTTCTCTCTTTTACTCCCATGTATGTAAACAAAGCGTTTTAGTGCTCAACCTTTATCTGAACTGGTTGACAAAATCGAGCGTGAACTGTACACATTTACATAGAAGTCAGAAATCAAAGCAAACATTTGGCAAAAACGTAACGCGCATGTACCCGAAAAGCGAAAGCGACAGCGACAGCGTTCAGCGCGTCAAACGCATATCAACAAAATTTGTATTCAACTGACTGCCAGTGAAAAATGACTAATGCGAAAACCCCTTGAGTTTTGAATTTTTCATTTTCATCTAAATTTAGTCGTACGCCTCCCGCTTGCGATATTTTTAATGTGATTTTATTATTAAGTCGTATAAAATTTAAAATCGCATTTATTTTGCTACGCTGACGAAATGAAATGAAATGAAAATATTTGCTTATGCAAACGAACAAATGCTTATGCCATCAAACGGATGTTTGTGTGGTGGTCGAGGGGACGCATGTAAATTAAAATAGATCCCTGTAGGGAAAATAACTTTTCCTTTTTAATTTAGTTAGTGGTTCACTTAATTCCCTCAAGTTTATTCTTGAATTTAATCAGCGGCCGCCGTAGCCGAAAGGGTTTGTGTGTGTCTGTCTCGGGTTCGAAACCTGCAGTAGGCATGAAACATCAAATGATAGAACATTTTTCTAATAGAAATCACGGCTTAACAGGCAATGATCGCAAACCTCTGAGTGTATTTCTGATATAAAAATTTTCCTCTGAAGAAACCGTGTGACGTTCGGAGGGGGCGTAAAACTGTAGGCTCTACAAACTATCATATATGATTCATAGATATATGTATAATCAACCGATTGCCGTTGTTTGACTAGACGGTATTTTAGTCCTTACGTAATACAAAGCAGGAGAAATTTTTATCCCGAACTGACAATATGTATTTGCTACTTATGGACTTCCAAATCACGAAAATCCTTACAAAAAACTTTAAAATTGTAGGCATTTTTGTAAAAATTTTAAATAAATTGTAAATATTTTTTTTCGGAAAAACTCGAAATTTTTCCAAACAAATATTTGAATTATAAAATTTTTGAAATTTTTTCGTCGAATGTTTTTAGACTACTACTTGGAGTTACAGTGTATGCGCCAAATTTCATAGTTTCTTGCATGGGACATATTAATTAAAAGTGGGTATCACACCCATTACAAAAAAAAAAAATTGAATTACAAATGTGTTTTTTTATTTCATTATGTTTATATTTATTTCATCCCTTGTACTTAATTTATTTTTTATTACTTTTAATTGTATCGATTTTTTTTTTGCATTTTTGAAAATAACCATTGCATGAAAGCTGGAAGTTAATATCCAATGTGCCCATTTTATATCAAACAACGTCGCATCAAAAATTTGACTGAATTTTCTGGAGCGAGAACGTAAACTCGAATAGAATATTTAATTTATATAAATGTAAAGAAAAATTGTGCGTTTCTAGACTTCTTCCATTTATCGAGAATTTCTTTGTAATGAAAAAAATTTATTTTTCTTGGAAAAAAGAAAACTCGCTAATGTTCTGTCGTTTGCACTCAATTTACTGACCGACAGTCCATAAGTTCGTGCGTATTTTACCCATGAGTTCACTTTTGCACGTTTTTTGCATACAAAAAATTATTCGGGGAATATAACGGAACTATTTATATTTTCTTTGATATATTGTGCATTCAATTAGAGATTTTAATCGCGGATAGAAGACATGTTGTTAAAAAATAAAATGGAATCTTCGAGCGCGTATAAGAGGCATACTTTGTATTTTTTTATAAAAGTGGTAAAATGCAACAACTGCTGCTGCAGAAATAAACACTGTTCATGGAGAGGATACCGTGAGTGTAAGGACTGCGCAAAAGTGGTTTTCAAAATTTTGAAGTGGTAACTGCGACGTGGAGGATGCCCCGCACGCTAGTCGATCAAAGCTGGGAAAAATGGGTTCCGCATAGACTTTCCATCGCCAACCTCCAGCAGAGAGTGAATGTCTGTTCTGCTGCTGCAACGGCTTGAAAATGAAAGTTTTTTGAACCGTATCGTTACTGGTAATGAAAAATGGGCCCTTTACAATAATCCTGCTCGCAAACGCTAATGGTTAGATAAAGATGAAACACTAGAACCGACCCCTAGAGATGGCCTTCACCTCAAGAAGATTCTCTTGTCTATTTGGTGTGATATGGCCGGTATTGTTTATTATGAACTTCTGGAACGAAACCAGATGATAACTGCTGATTATTATTCCTATCGAATGAGGCACTTAACAAAAATCGACCGTCTTTAGTGAATAGACGCAAAGTTTTGTTTCACCACGACAACGCAAGACCTCATACCGCAAGGCAAACATTAGGCAAGCTGAACGAACTCGGATGGGAGCTAATGCCACATCCACCATACTCTCCGGATATTGCAGCTTGTGATTATCACCTGTCCTTTGTGATCAAAACCTTTTCCGTGGACTTCAATCCCCATATGAGTAACAAGAACTACTCCTCAAAAGCTATAAAAAGGGATATCGAAGCGTATTTCGGCTCCAAGGACAACAAATTTTTTGAGCAGGGAATTAAAAATTTGCGAAACGTTGGGAAAACATTGTGAGTAATGAAGGAAAATATATTATTGGTTAATAAATACTTTAAACATCTTTTTTATTAATTTTAAAACCACCTTTAAAATACGCACGAGCTTATGGACTGACCAAATAAAAGTATTAGTATTTCTGATGTAAAATGAGGCCTATTATTATTCCAACGGATTAACATAAGGGGTTTTCCAATAACAGGTGTTTCCGGTGAATGGATTGGGCTATCGACAGATGATTAACGGTTTTTTATGGCCGATATTGGATGGTATTGGTCTGGACAACATTTGTTTTCAACAAGACGGCGATACGTGCCACACAAGTAACGAAACCATTGATCTTTTACGGGAAAAGTGATTTAACATCTTGTGATTTAACATCTTGTGACTTTTTTCTTTGGGGCCACGTGAAAGAGAAGATCTACGCCAACAGCCCAGGGTCGCTTAAAGACCTCAAAGATAGAGCTCGTGAGGCTATCGAGGACATAGGGCAGCCACTTTGGAATTCGCTAATGGAAAATTCCATGAAAAGGATATTGTCCTGTAAGCGTGGTCGTAGTGGTCATTTGCATGATGTTATTTGCCACTATTAATGGCATACCTTCCTCTTTATAATGAAATAAACATCCCATTATTTATATTAAAAAGTAACATTTTTCTTTGAGTATCAAAATAACACCCCTTATTAAAAAACCCTATATTTGTCATGGCCTTATTTATGTACACATATGTTTGCTTATATATGTATGTTGGACAGCTTCACAAAAAATTTGAAAAAAAATCCGCCTTTTTTGTTGTCGTTCCGCCAAAAATCGCTTGGTCTGGTGTCAAAGAAGTTATTGAGTCAGTTTTGTTATCGAAGGTAGTGCCCTTCAAATGGTTTCACAGGGAGTGGAAAAGATGGTAATCGGTCGGTGCAAGTTCCGAAGAATACGGCGGATGCTGAAGTACCCCCCATTTGAGCTCTTGGAGTGCGGCTTTGACGACTTGTGCAACATAGAGCCTTGCGCCGAATATCCTCATTCACGTGGTGTAGCCGGGCAATGTAGAACTCCTTGTTCACCGAGCATTTCCCAATGCACCACGCCTTCCTAGTCGCACCAAATACATATCGGGTTCTTCTTTGGATAAAGATCCGTCTTGACTTTCGGCTTGGCATATGTCCTGGAACCTCTTACTCCTTTCTTTGCTTCATATTGATGTATAGGCACCGTTTATCATCTTCCGTGACTAATGGGTGCAAAAAACGCTGTTTATGACCGCGTCTTGCTCGATAGCAGACGAGCTCCTCAGAAGCAATTTGAAGGAGACTTTCTCGTGAGGCACCTAGGCTCCCAATTTTTCGGTAAATTCCATTGAATGAAGGTGATTGAGAATCGCTTTATGATCGCACTTCATTTTTTCCGCCAACTCACGACTGGTCTGGCGACCGTTTTCCTTCAAAAGTGATTTTGAAGTGTTCTTCATCGAATTCAGAGGGCCTTCCGCTACGGGACGTTCCATCGACGTCAAAGTCGCCATCTTTGAACTTTGCAAGCCATTTCCGTGCTGTAGACTCGGCTATGATACCTTCTCAATAAGCGTCACAAATGTCCCGGTCTGTTTCGGCAGCTTTTTGACCCCGATGAAAAGCAAAGAAGAGCAGGTGTCGAAAATATTGTCCTGGACATTCCATATCTAAGCCTCAAAAGTAATAAAAGTTAAATATCTCAAAGATATTATTAACACAGTTTTGTAGAGCAGAAAGATATCTATCGAATGAATACTTAGCCTTTGCCAAACAGCAAACAAATCGTTGTAAAATAAAAGAAAACATAAAAACGCTACGAACTTATTCCCCAACTATAGAAGGGCCTGCTAAGCTTCCCAATATCCAGTCATCCGTATAAAATACCAAACAACTGCTTGTGTTCGGCCGACCCAACAGCTCAAGACGCGGTTATCAAAAGCAAAGGAGCGGTAGAAGAATTTCACGAGGGTAAAATTACTTAATAGATTGGAAGCTTGTTGATTTTATCTGAAGCCGCATTATATGGTTATTATTCCTTGGTATTGATATAATAAAAATCCGTAAATAGAAAGATGGTAAGCGCCAATTATGCATATGTAAATACACATATAACACCTTTATAGCTTTAACTAATGGCTTGCATCCATCCTATTAACTTCTTTGATTCCTACGAAATATAGAAGTCATTCCTATAAGAATACTGAAATTTGTACACATGAGTTGCACTCCATTAATTAAACTTTATTTCTAAAACTTACTATATATTTTTATAAAATTTTAATTGCTCCTTGTCACAACTAAAGTGCGATAATATTTTCCTTTGCTTCTACTGGAAAATGAAAAACAAGCACATATACATACATACATACATGCCTAAAAATATAAAATTTTAATTTGATTAAATTTAGCAAAATCACCCCACAGTAAAGCGAAGTGATTTAGAAGTAGCGCAGAACCCGCCCAAGTGCGAACTATGATAGTTCGTACGAGTTATGGCTCTATTTCCATGGAATTCATTTAATTGCTCTCTTCTGGTCTGCCCATTGGTGATTTAGCCTACTTGTGAAAAATTTTTGGACACGTTCTCTCTGTATAAAAAAAGAAAACTTGAACATAGGTCGTGCAATTCTGCGGTCGCTATATTCGATAAAATAGAACATTCAAGAAACTATAGTATATGTTCGAATAGTGGAAATTCCGACCGTTTAATTTTATAATTTTTATTACTTTTTTTTAATTTTTTATTACTTTCGGATGATGATGTTTGGAGAATGCTTAGTTATACCGTGAGAGCACTGCGAGCAGGGCGATTTTGCGCCTTTCTATTTTCCACAGTGAAAATAGAAGTAGTATAGAAGTTAGTGTCTCTAAACCAAAACCGAAAACCAACTGGCCCACTCTATATCACTTTTGCACCAGTTCGACGCCAATCAGTGTATTCGGTATAAGATTTTTCCAAATTTTATTGCTGTTCAATTTTTAAATTTCATTGAATTTATTATCCTCGTCTTCTTCTTTTACTTTGTCTGCAAAGATTTTAAGTGCTTAATTTTTCCCAGCAGCACTTGAAAGAATTGTTTTCGAGTATGCTTTCCACATGCAACATAATTAAATTTTATCCTCAACACATCCACAATTACAACTTGTCAAGTGTTTTTCCTTTTTTCTTTCCTTACTGATATTTGTCAGTGACAATGACCAATAGCAAGTGGAGAAAACTTCAAAAATTTGCTGAATTTTATTGAAAATATATCATATGACTCCTTGAAAATGCTGCTGCCATCAAGGAGGAAATCAACTTCAATACGACGAGTATCTGAAGTGGACAATTAAATCTGCACAATTACCGCATGGCACTCAATGCGTCGTTATTAAGTTCGACTTGGACTACAAAAACTACTTGTATGAAATTCTGATTGAGTTGCCTACCACCGTCACCAGTTGGTATGCGACGGAACAGCATGATTGCTGCAATCGACTCCGCCATCATACCAACGCGTCTTGTTTCTGGTTACACAAATACTTGACGAAGACTCTTGGCTTGGTGGCTGGTTGACTGGTTTCTTGTTCTCGCAAACCGGATGCTCGACGCTTTCGTGTATGGCCCGAGGATGCGGTGGAGTGTACGTCTATGCGGTCGACATCTGAGTATCTTATATTACATCGTTGATTTCGCTTTGAACCACTTTCGCTTTGGAATCGTTTTCTTTTTTTTTCTCAAACACAAATATATGGTTTGCAACGAGAATGTGAAATGGAAATGCCGATATATTTCGCTGATTAATCAAGGTACACAAAAATATGAAAAATACGAAATGTGGTGCACTAATTTTAGAATTAAGTTGGAGTTTACTGCTCGCTAAGTAATACAGTGGCCCCTCCAGAAGAAGTCATAAAGGGCTAAAGTAAATTTCAGCGGTGGTGGCTGAGAAACATTTTCGTCATTATTGATTCATTGAAATTATTATCTTTAGCGAAGTTGGTGAAAACGACTAAAGACTGATAATACACCCAATGGTATCGTATTTTCAAAGGCTTCAAAATTTCGAAGGCGTTGACCTGCCCTGCACTAGATCATCTGGTGTATCCAATTTTGTAGCAAATTAGTATTAGCGAGGTACATGAACCGTTTCTGGATTGGGCCTAACATCGTTTCTGAAGGACCTCTAAGCCAAAAAAGGCTAGCGATGTCAATTCGTATAACCGTAGAGGCCAACTGACAGTTTGCGTGGCATATAGCATCAGCAGTGACCATACAATTACTGTCGTCTTCTTTTCCGAAGCAAAATAGGATAATAATGCCAGAAAATACCTAAGGCAGGGAACACAGTTGGAGAATTTTTTGGCGTCAACGAGCGTCTGCTTACAAAAATTATAAATAACTATTATATTTTTATTTTATCCAACAGAACTATTTTTATTGCTTATCGGTGAAGAAAGAAAGAGCTAAGATTTTATTAAACTTTTTCTTTTCATTTTCCTGCAATAAAAAAAATATCCAGCAAATGACAGCAGGCCGACGAAAGGATACCACTATAAATATGGGACGACAAGATAAATGAGTCGTGTGGCTACCGGGAAAACTGCCATATACTATTAGAAATAATAGAAGAGTTGAAGAAACTAGAATACAATTTGGCCACCTCCACAATTCTTAAGAATTCAGCAACCTTCTCGGGATGCATAATAATTTTTTTTCCCAATATCTTTTTTTGCTTTATTAAAATGAAAATTTTTCTGGTTTCGGTTTACTCTTTCATTTAATTGCGATAGATTTTCGTTAAAAATTAGGGAAGGCAACGATTTATTCGTAATTCCCAAGACTAAATCAATTCAAAATTTTGGATTCCAATGTATGCAATTTGAAGGGCAACTGGGAAGTGAATTACGAGTTGGCAAGCGAATTACGTGTCATGGGAGCATAGCATAATTAAGACTAGAGTTAAAATTTGTATGAAGGGAATTTTTTTTTAAATAAATAAATCGTATTACTGTTGTAAAGGAAAGGTACACATGTATTTAAAAACGACAATGGTACTGAGCGAAAAAGTAGATTTTTTTCAAGTGTTCTAATAAAGGGTGATTTTTTAAGAACTCTAGGAAAGTTTTTCAAAAAAAAAAAAAACACACGTAAACGTCAGAACATATAATTTAATGTTTGAATATTATTTCATGCAAATGTTGACCGCGACTGCGCTTCAAATGGTCCATCCGCTTAGTCCAATTTTGGCATACTCTTTCCAATGTTTCACTTACAGGGTGGGCCATATAGCGTTTGCTTTTTGAACGACCTATTTTTTTGAAAATGGTAACACAAATGACATGTCAAATGTGTTCATAATTTACTTAAAGATTTGACATTTACGAAATGGGACGCTATACGCTTGAACAAAATTGGGAAATATTGAAAACCTATTTCCAAAGTGGTGAGTCTTCTTCTTCATTTCAATAAGCAAAATTGTCGGATTTGGGGCTCAGAAAATCCACACGTTACTGTAGAAAAGAAAATGCATCCACAACGAGTCACTGTTTGGTGCGATTTTTGGTCTGGCGGCATCATCGGGCCATTTTTTTCGAAAATAAGCGAGGGGCCGCGGTTACATTAAATGGCGAGCGTTACCGTGACATGCTCAACGAGTTGTTTCCAAAAATTGAAGAGGATGACATGGACGACATTTGGTTTCAACAGGACGGTGCAACTTGTCACACTGCCAAAGTTACACTCGAACTTTTGGCTACCGTTTTTGAAAACCGAATAATCTGCCGAAATTCCGATATCAATTGGCCGCCTGGGAGCTGTGACTTAAGCCCGTTGGACTATTTTTTTGTGAGGAGCCGTTAAGGACAAATGCTTTGCGAACCATCCAGAGACGATTGATGCTTTAAAACACGAAATCGAAGTTGCCATTCATGAAATTGGAGCCCAAACAATCGAAAATGTGCTCAAAAATTGGGTTGATCGAATGGTCAACTGTAAAGCCAGTCGTGGCAGTCATTTGAACGATATTATTTTTTATTCATAAATGACAATGTTCACTCTTCAAAATAAAAAAAAAGTTTGAAAAAATATTAATTAGTTTTTTTTTAAACCCGATTCAAAAAGCAAATTTTACAACGTTCATATAAATGCTTTAATGTTGTCTTCCAATGGGTTAATTGAAGCAGGCTTGTCTGAATAGACATGAGCTTTAACATAGCCCCACAAAAAATAATCCAAAGGCGTTATATCGCACGATCTGGGTGGTCAATTGACAGGTCCCGAACGTGAAATAAAATGTTCACCGAACTCGCCTCTCAACAAGTCCATTGTTACGCGGGCTGTGTGGCATATAGCACCGTCTTGTTGAAACCACATGTCATGCAAGTCAAGCTCTTGCATTTTTGGTAAAAAAAAGTTGGATATCATTTCACGATAGCGCTCACCATTCACAGTTACGTTACGATTCGCAGCATCTTTGAAGAAGTACGGTCCAATGACACCTCCATCCCATAAACCGCACCAAACTGTGGCCTTTTCTGGATACATTGGTAGCTCTTGTAATTCTTCTGGCTGATCTTCACTCCAAAATCGACAATTCTGCTTATTTATGTACCCATCGATCCAAAAATGAGCTTCGTCGCTGAACACAATTTTTCGATAAAAAAGTAGATCTTAAACTTTCTTAACAAAACACGCATTTTTATAATAAAATTCAATGATTTGCAAGCGTTGTTCGTTTGTAAGACGACTCATGGTTAAATAATAGACCAAACTGAAGATGTTTGACAATGAAACAAAACACGAAACGTGAGTCAGCTGTTCAAACTAACTGTTTAAAAAGATAATAGGTTAAAAATCACCCGCTGTTTCCATTTCCTTAACCAGCTAATTTGGTTGAAATAGCAATAAATTGAGAGCAAGCAAAGATATGCCTGTTTTTCCGCCCACAGACTTATTAGCTCTTAAGATCGCTCATTCTGAAATTTGAAAAAATTACTTCTGTACTGATATTTTAATACTCATATATATTGAAACAAAAAAAAATATAAACTTTGCGAAGACGTTTCGCTTAATAATGTCATACCTTCGTAGTATTCGAACTCACTCGGAAACGAATGGTCAGCTTTCGCTGAATTTTAAATGAAATGTGGATTTAAATAGGTGTAAAGAAATGTTGCTGGTCCGATGTTTTCTCGGCGTGAGTACTACTTTGCCATGAACTACATACAAAATTTCACTCGTATTTCACAGCAATACAATTTGTAGATATATATTTTGACAGCCATTTCACGTAAAACGCGAACTCAGTACTATGCTTAATGTGTAATTGGCGGTGTGTTATTAGTACTCACCTTTACTTTCTGAAAAATTCAATGAATGTCGTGAACAAGCTTTTGAACAAGATAAAATTAGTTTTGGAAAAATTCGTGATTCTCCTTTTTTGGAAAAAAAAGAATGTACTATCAAACTGCCACCAACAAATTCGGTCATACTCAGTTTACCTACCACTCTCGGGAACAAGCAGTACAACAACAAATTGTTTATGCAGAATACAAGATGTGGCTCGCATGAAATGTTGCATAAGAAATACCGATGTTTCAAATGTCAGTGACCTCCAGCTGTACAGCGTGAAGCCTTATTTTTCAAATGCAATACCTCTCACATTCATTCACGTTGAAGGTGACTCACGTGCACCCGCGACAAAATTTCGAAGTATTTACGAATGAACCGAATTGTGGAAAGACAAATTATAGGGCCAATGCCAAAACAATGCACCAGCTCATTCCGCTTTGTCTGGCAAGAATATTTTAGACAGCATCTTGATTGGCACAGCGCATTATTTAGTGGAATAAAATTTCGTAAGATGAAATCTGCTTTAAAAGCAACAAGCTTGGGGTAGTTGAAGCAGTGAAAGAGAAAAAGCCGCGCTCCATGAAGGAATTAACAGATTAAAACTTTCAGCACTGATTCGAACAAAGAAAGTTTTGCACGATAAAGCGTAGGAATAAAGGAGGTCGCATTTTGATGCTGAGAAAAAATAAATATTTATGAAATCAAGCAAAAATATTTCACAGCATCAGCCTCGTATGTGTGCCGGGCGCGTTAGCATCACTTATCACTCAAAAGTTCCACCTCAAAGGCTCACGAACAGATTGCTTTCCATGCACTACCGCAATAAACATTCACAAAAAATAATTACGTGCATGGCGGTGAATATTTGATAACAAAAATTACGCAGTCATTGCCACTTGGCACCGCTCAAGGGACATATCTAATTATACATTTTATAATTTCGTGGCCTTTTCAACGTTTATAACTCGCAAACTCATCTCGAATTACATTAAATCAGGATCAAATCGACTTTGCCTGCGAGTCAGCATTTCATTTCCACTCAAATCCGGCATCAGAAATGACAGAGACGTAAATTAAAATAAATATCTGCCACTCACGTCCGCTGCCTTCTGCTAAGCAGGGAAAACAAACCGCTGCTAAAACAAAAGGAAAAAAAAAATCAAAATGTAATTTCCCACACCTTAGTGCACACGTTGTTAGTATGAAAAGTTCGCAGGTAACGGGCCTTGGGCAGTTGCGCGGCTGGGCAGTAGAGCGTTTGCTGATAATCGCATGTCCTGCGGCATTTGAGAGTTTTTCTCGTATTTCACTTCAAAGTGCTTTCGCAATTACAGAAATTCATGCAAAATGTGCGTATTTCGGCGGCAATGGTTGCTGCGAATGCTGCTCTACGCTCACTCACTCTTAGTCTACGCCTTCGAAGGTGACGCGTCCTTACCAACGCTCTGCCGTACGCGCGGTGAACATTGCGCATAGGTGCGATTGCAGTGTGTCTGTGTGTATGCGTGTGTGTGCGTTGCATGTTGTATGTGCGCATTAAAATTGAACGCTGCGAGTTGAAAATGCCAATGGCGCAACGGACAGTGAACTTCATGCTGCCTCATGTCCGTTTACGTGTGATTGCTTTTTCTGCCTTACTGCGGCGCTTGTTTATTTTGTACAATCTTTAAGCACATAAGTATTTCCAATGCGCGTCTTCCGCCTCACACTCTGCTGTTCGCCAACTCTGTATGCCTGGAGCTTCATTGCCTGGGGCCTCATTTATTTTCTGCAAAATTTTGCTGCACTTACGCACGCACCCGCACTTTCTTCCCCTCTGTGTGCCAATACTTTGGTGTTTTTAGCTATGTATTGCTGGCTATTGGCTGTTGTTGCTCACTTGTTGCAACTGAAAATTCCTGATGACTGCGCTTCGTTCAGTTAATTACACGCGCTACATTTATTGATGGCGCTCCGCGTACTTGTAAATGCATGAAGTTTTTAATACATACATGTGGGCGCACACACGTACACACACATATGTAATTATTTATTTTTTCGCTTCGAGTATTTCTCGGAATTAATGTCAAATCATCAAAAGCAACAGTGTTTTGGGTGTGCAAACAAATAATTAAAATGTAGCTGCATAACGAAGGTATTGCTGGTGGAGGACAGTCGTTTGGTCTGTTGGCGGGCGCGCGGGTACGAACTGCACATGTTGGTGTTGTAAAAAATATACTTACACAACCCTCCTTATTTCAACAACATGCGCTTTGCCGATTAACCGCTTCTGATGTGGAATGCAAATAAACGCGCGCATCATTAAGGCGGTCGCAGCAGCAGCAGCAGCGGCAAGAGCAAAAACACCACCATCAAAATTAATCATCCGCACTGTTTACGCATCAGCAGCTGCGAAATAAAAAGCAAACAAGAATTTTTAATGCTTATACACATGTGATATATGTGTGTATGTGTGTACAAGCATATTTGGAAAAAAGATGTGATGCATTGACATGCCAGTGCGTTACCGCCGCACACAGCAAGTGCAACACAAATGTTGACAATCATTTGTGCATAGCGCTGCTTCTTGAATTGCATTCCTTTTTTCACATTATTTTGCTTTCACATTTACAGCGCCTGGCTGGCAGGCCGTTCATTGTTGAGAAACTGGCGTTTCTTATTTCGCCCAAACTTGTCATGTGGCGTACAACGGCAGCAACAAATTTTTTAAGAACCATGGGAACTGGCAGCTCCACCCGCTGCGTTCCACATTTTTCTCCAAAAAAATTATAATTGCTTTTTTCTCATTACATTGCATAAGCACCGCAGATAATCAAATGTTTACAAGCGCACAGTAGAAAACGATGCTTTGGTCAAAACAAAAAAATAAAAGATAAAAGAAAAAAGAAAAAAAAAAATAAAAAAAATTGGGGAATAGTTCCTCTTTTTTTGAGTTTGAGTTTGCCACTCTGATATAGAAAACACAAGTGTTAAAAGAATGTGAATGGTTCTTTAATCAGTAAATAGATTTATCAGATTAATGATGAAAAATGATTTCTAGCGCGTGGCCACCAAGAAGGCGTCCAATGGATGTAGTTCTGCAGCCCCGACTTCTACAACTTTTTCGAGCTCTTGAAGTCTTACTGGTACCCAAAATTGCTGTTATGCTGTATGTTAATGATTTGAAAAACTCCACAGTGATCGATTTCCTAAAAAAAAAACGGAAAAGTTCGAAAAATATGCAAAAATAAAATTTGTATAAAACTTAAAACTTTTGTGTTTTTGGACGCATTGAAAACGAATTTGACCTTTTAAAACTTTTAAATAAAAAATAGTGGCGAAAAAACGCAGATTTTTGTTTAAATGTATCGTTTCGGCAGAAAATCACCTCAACTAGTCTTATGGATCTTGGAAGATAGGGCATCTACAAAACACCAGATGGATAGTTCACGATACGAGCAGACCTAACAGTTTATTTTTGCCTTCGGAAAAAACATCAAGTAGACTCCGAAAACTTGGATAGAAAGGTCTTAGAAACTCTCATTGGACAGTGTAGCTTTCATTATCGTTTCAGGAAATTAGAACTAGTAGAAACAAGCATCTGCCGTTTTTGATGATAAATCAAATCGTAGCTGCGAGGGACGGCTGACAACACGACTACCGTACTTAGCGCACAGAAGATCAATGGCGAAATTAGCTGTGTGGCTTGCAGCGCCATTCTAAAACCAAATACAGTCCAAGATCATACCTGTAATTTTCGGCCGCAAACATCGTTTATCGTGCCTTTGTAGCACTCACGGTTGACCGAAATGGCGTTATCAGCAGCCATTTGCAAAGAAAAATGGGCCAATGATGCCACTGCTCCAAAATCCGTACCAAACTTTCATTCTCTGAGGACGCGTTGGCTTTCCAACTATCGCTTCGGGTGTTTCGATTCCCAGATCCGGCAACTTTGCTCGTTAACATAGCCGCCAGCAGAAAAATGCGCTTCGTCAGAAAAATTACTTTTCAATAAATGCACAATATGGACCACCCTCTACTAATCATCTTGTTCTCTTCTTGATTGGCGTCATAACCGATTTACGCGATTTTGGCTGAGGTTAACCAATTACGCCAGTCATTTCTTTCTCGTGCTAACCGGCGCCAGGTGGGCACACTAAGGGGAGCCAAGTCCTGCTGCTGCACCTGATCTTTCCAATGCAGAGGAGACCTCCTTATTCCTCTGCTACCACCTGGTGGCACCGTATCGAATACTTTCAGAGCCCGAGCGTTTGTATCCATTCGGCCGACATGACCCAGCCAATGAAGCCGCTGGTTCTTTATGCGCTGCGCTATGTCTATGTTGCCGTAAATCTCATACTGTTCAATGCTCCATCGCCTGTGATACTTACAAAGGTCCAAAAATCTTACGCAGAATCTTTCTCTTCAATACTTCAAGCAACGCCGCATCGGGTATTGTCTTCCTCCATCACAGTTTCATATAATTAAGTAGTCTTGAGCCGATATTGCCGCATTAGGTCTCGCGTGATTCTGACATTTCGTAGTACATATATCAGACACATCATATTGAGACTTCCACTCATTTGTCTCTCAGTTTTCTTGGTGTTGTATGTATCTCTTTACTTTCAAGCTCCTTGAAGTTACTGTTGCTTTCACTTCTACCAATTTCGCCAACTTTTCTTGCGCTTGCAACGAATGTTCATTGAGCGATGCATTCAAATATTTTTCTTTGGACTTTTTCGGTTGGTAAAGCTGCTTCTCGTCTCCATTTTGAAAAGTATCACTTTTATGGCGCCGAAAACAAATATCGTATATTTTCAAAGACGAATTAGATTCGCCACAGATCTGCGTCCATTCAAGAACTCTCAGCAACACCTTTTTTGGAAATTGGAGCAGAAAGTAAGGATTCCCGCATGTGCTATTTCTTTGCTGATATAAATGTAAGTTATACAGAATTGTCGCGAAATTCAACTGACTCAATTCGTACTTACACTCTCGCGAAAGGAATGCAGAACTATCATAGGCATGCTAACAGGTCATAATCTATTGGCTGCACATGCGTACAAGATAGGGATTGCTAACACGGACAAATGCAGAGAGGATGTTGAGGAAACTTTAGAACACCTTCTGTGCGTTTGTCCGGCATTATCAAAAGCGCGACTAAGATGCCTGGGAGCCCCACTGTTTGAGGGTCTGGAAGACGTCTCAAAAGCGGAGCTCCCAGCCCTACTTAGATTCGCCGCTTTAGGTATTCATAGAGGTCGGTCTCTATCTGGTATCGCTAGGGACCAAAAGGTCTATGCGTGGCTTATAGCCAACCAGGTTAACCTAACCGAACCTAACGTGCCGCGAAATTCATCCTAGAAATTTAATAATATACTTATTTAGGTAGTTTCTGATTAATTTTGTTATATGATATGATGCCCGATTTTAGACATTATTTACAATAAAAAAAATATTTTTTTTGCTTTTATGTCCAGTTTTCTTTGAATTTAAGTTCAAGGGTCCGATTTATCCCAAAAATCAAATTGTACCTACCTTCCAGAACTGCTATCAAACGTTATCTACTTCAAAAATGTCAATGAAATTCTCAATTTTCGCAAGCGGTCCCATAAGTCTTTCTTTTCATATGCAATCCAAAAACAAAAAAAAAAGAATTCAATACCTCTTCATTTACTTTGTGTAACGCACTCGCTTTTCCCAACATGCTTCTAACGCACATATTTTTTCATACTTTGTGAGCCCACACATTTTCTTTTTACAATCACTGTTTCTCACCGAATGTTTCCTTCCTGAGGTACGGTATTCCACAATGAATAAACTACTAAAATCGAAATAAAGTAAAAATTCTACTATTCGATCTGCAACTATGGATGCACATATACACAGGTACATCATACACACAGGGGAAGGTACCCGCAACACCAGCGTAAACAAAGAAGCACAAAATTATTCTCAACTCATAACGAGTGTTGCACGTCCGCGCGAGCAATAAGTACACATATTACCTGCCACCCTTTCGCTGGTGCAATCTACTTATTTATTACACTTCTTCATCCAGCGCATTCTACGGTGGGGTTAGTACTTCTTTGTATGCAGTTCGTGCTCGAAATCGCATCGTATCTTTGAGTTATTATTGCTACTGTTGCCTGCTTGCACCGACGTTGCGGTATTCACAGCGACCACTTGCCATTCAAACACCGCCACCGATGGCTTCAGTTGCGTCGTCATTCAACAAAGTCAGCACTTCCGAAATGGCCAACAGCCACACAAGCGCACGTACATATACGCGACACGTGTGCGGTTAGCTGCTTGGATCTGAGGCTCTCTTGCCAACCGTGCAATACGGCAAAAGCTGGCTAATATGTGTTGGCTTGATAGGCGGTTGAGCGTGTCGTGGCAGTTCAACGTGAGTGGTGTTTCATTCGCCCTCTCTTATGTGCCAGCAAACCTCTTAATACTCGTGCATTGTTGTTGTTTATGACTGGTGTTATTTGTGCATAGTATTTTGTATTGCCAACGTCCTTGTCATTGTGTTGCTGCTGCTGGATGTGGCTGTGGCGCGGCAGCTATTCGTGGTGCCGCGATCACATACGGGTCTTAGCCAATAGTTGTTGGTGGTTGGTGTCACACTCGCCATATTGAACTTAACCTGGCACATACGAGTACTCGTATTTCGTGATTGTAGCCACTGTAGCGCTAAGCTCTGCAACTTTATATGGCGTACAATAAATTGTTGTTATTACTTTGATATTGGGTTTGATTATTTCGGTGCTTTGAATATTACTTATACTTATGCTTCTTCTTATTCTTTTTTTCCCTTTTGATCCTTTTGCCATAAAATATGATTCATGGAAGCTGCTGTAAGAGGCCATGACTACTGGCAGCTTGCGAAAAGTATTGTTAATTTTTTCTCTTTTTTGTGATTTTGCAACACCCACTGGTGTTGTTGTAGATTGCAGCGAATTCGAATGTAAGGATTTATTCATATCAAGTAAATCATTATTCACAGCAGTTACTGTCATTTTCTGAAAGATTCTTAAGCCGTAATATATTTCTACAGAGATAGACTGTCGCTGCTGTGAAGGTCTTTGCTAGCAATTGGGAGCTTCACACCATTCAATAGGCGAATGGATAAAATACTTAAGGAAAACTTATTTCATTGACTGGAAGATAACTAAACTACTGAGCAGTTGGCTGGTACCAACCGAGATTCAACTTCTGCAGGTACGGCTACAGCTGTGAAATTTCACCACCAACAAGCATTTGGCTTGCCGTGAGCGTAAATTCCTTGAACCTAATTCATAAACAAAATTCTAGCGAAATCGAAGGCCATGTGACAGAAGCTTGATACGCTTTTTATGGGTGTATCCTTTGTATGATGTATACAAAATATACGTTGACACTAAGTTTCATAAGTTTCACTAAGTTTTCCCCAAGAATCACTAAGAGGAACGCATGGAAAAATGCGTCGGACATGAACCCAAACTTGATTGATATCTTTATCGATTGCTCTAAGCCAAGCTTTGGGAGTTTTAAGCTAAATTTGAGCCTACGTTTACCTGACCATTACAATGTGTTGCAAGCAGAAGTGACAGCAATAAGCAGCTTCGGACTCTTTGGCCTGAATATTATTATATAGCTATACACCCTTTGCGTTGAAGATGGCAATTAAATGGTCGCGATATATGGGAACTACTATAGGCGGACCGCCGTAACCGAATGGGTTGGTGCGTGATTACCATTCGGAATTCACAGAGAGAACGTAGGTTCGAATCTCGGTGAAACACCAAAATTAAGAAAAATATTTTACTAATAGCGGTCGCCCCTCGAAGGCAATGGCAAACCTCCGAGTGTATTTCTGCTATGAAAAAGCTTTTCATAAAAATATCTGCCGTTCAGAGTCGGCTTGAAACTGTAGGGCCCTCCATTTGTGGAACAACATCAAGACGCACACCACAAATAGGAGGAGGAGCTCGGCCAAACACCCAAAATGACTGTATCTGCCAATTATATACATATAATATATATATACTATTGGCGAGCTCGGCTGAAAGTGCATCCCAGATAAAATCTCGCTTTATGGATTAAAGTAGTAACCGAGCAGCTACCATGAAATAGAGATATATGCCTAATAATTTTTAAGAGGCATCAGCAAATAATTGTAAATTCCTACTTTAAGATTTAACTTAAGTTAGATTTTAGAGATTTAGAGGTGGCTACATAACGAATGCTGGGTACTGTTTCACCGCAAAATGAGAGGATTCTTCTGAAAAGACGGGCCTCGCGTGAACTCAGCGAGCGCTGGGCTAGTTGCGAGATCCTTGTGGCTACGGATAGATCGGGGCCGCTCAAGGGAGCTTCTAAGGCTAATAAAGCCGCAGATCTCGTATTTGGTTTGTATCCTTACCGGATATTGTTCGTTAGATATGGTCAGCCTTGGGATTGCCTCAATTTCTTTCTGCAGAAGCTGTCGGGAAGATCAATTGGAATCATCCCAGCACCTTCGTCTCAGCCGCTCTACTCTAGTCGGACAAAGACTTAGACATCTGGGCTCTCACTTCAAATACATATTATATCACACACCAGGTGAATTTTAACAGTAGCTTGAAGCGGTTAACACAAACGTAATTAGCTACTGTTGGTCGTCATCCTGTAATACAAAGCTCCTTCTTCCATTTTCCACCTCTTTGGTTAGTTTTCTTCTGTTTTTTTTTTTGTTCGGTGTACTTTCGGTACTTCCCCCTATGGTATCACAATGGACGAATTTTAATTCTGTGGCTAAGTGGGCCGGCTCACATAGGCAGTCATTTATCCTGCCCCATACTAGAGATTTAATTTAAAAATGATTTTTGGACTTAATTTAAGTGAAATTGAATGTAAATTTTTGTTTGACAACGGTTTACCTCATTCTGTAGTCAAACGCCAAGCTGATATATCATACATTTGTATGTTGTATGCTAATTTGTTTTGATTTTGTCGTGAGTTGTGATGAATTATTTCAAGCGTTAATTGCGTAACAAATTATTTGCATGTTTTCATTGTTTTATTTAAAAGCATTAGCCATCTTGTTTTGAATATTAAAATGAAGCAAAACAAAATATTTATTATGAATAATAATATTTTTCAATTTTGAATTTGGTGTTTTGGTATAAATTATATACTTGCCGGGTGGTTAGGATAGTTTGCAATATGCATCTATTCGACAAACCCGCTGAAAAAATAATTCTTTTATGTGCCATTATATTTATTTAGCGGTTTCAAATAATACACCGCATTTTTCACTTCATATTACCACATCTTCTTTAGTCGTGTAGCGGAAAAAAATAAATTACAAAAATTAAGAATTGGTTTGGTATCTTCTAGCCCAAAAATTGCCTACCATATATCAGACTTTCGTAGCTCAAAAATAAAAATGCCAACCAAGGCTTAACTCGGCAGATATTGGCTATTACATATAAGTATCATCATTAAGCATACTCGAAGATTTAACTTTAACCCTAGCTGAACTATTGAGTGCTAAAAAAAAATGAATAGAAAATTATGCTACAGATAAGCGAAATCAAATGTTTGTATGTATAGCACATACTCGAGGTTGCTGAGCTGGTCCATGACCTATCGAAATGAACAATAAATATATAACAGAACTACCAGCTGTGTATACTCGTATGACCGACTTTACTAAGGAAATGAAAATCTTTGCCATTTTTTTGTTTGCTCTTAATTGATGTTGCCGACAAGTTTCACAAAACTCTCCCGGTTATATCTGGCATGCTTCCTCAGGGTCTATGTACCAAAAGGATTTTTAGGTAGTTACTACAGGGCGGTCCATATAGCTTTTGAACTATTCACTTTTTAATTTTGATACCTAAAATCACAATCTCAGTGTCTCAGAATCTTAGTTTGGGGCTAGGCATAGGTTTATTTTCTCTTGAACAAATGCTTCATTGAAAATGCGCATTTGAACCAAAAATCAACTTTTGACCTCGGCGCACAGTAGGGTATTTCATAGATATAGCTGGAAGTATAATGAAGTTGTAATATCGATGACATTTATTATAGAAATAATAGATTATATGTCAGTTATTCTAAAGGAGATCAAAAATTTGGTCTGAAAATTTGGTAATGGTAATGGTGTACGGGTTAGGGTAGAGCCTTTATGCACTTCGACCAGATTGATCTATTATGCGCCCCTAATTACTTAATTATAATTATTTAATATACCGCGAAATTGAACCAGCTTCTTAGGAGGGAGCAATTCCTCCTCTAGTAGGTACGAGACCAAGATTCTGTGTCTCCTGTGGCTTAATACCTCACAGTTAGTGATTAAGTATTCCAAAGACTCCTCTTCATCGCAGCAGAACCTGCATAATCTTGTACTAGATAACCCTATTATGTTAAAGTCTTTATTACAGGCAAAGTGCTCTGTAAGTGCTCCACAGAGTAATCTGAGGCCTTTTTTATCCAGGGTTAGAGCAGCTGTTGCCCTCTTGGCATTGAAGTTCAAAAACTTTTTGGAGTGATTAAGGCCGCTTGTGCCAGTGTTCCAGTGTTCCCTGATTTTAGTTTAGATCTATTTTTTGGTTTTCTGTTTTATATTATTTTTGTTAAAGTCGAAAAATGGGGTTGGTCCAATAAATAGCCCTCCGGCCCCTTTTTTTGGCATACAAGTCTGACTTCTCGTTTTCTTCGTATCCTTCATGTCCTGGTACCCAAATCAGTGAGACCTGATTATGAGTGTCCAGTTTGTTGAGTGCATTGTTACACTCTGTTAGGAATTTTGACTTGAACGTGAAGCTATTCAAGGCTTTGATAACCGATTGGCTGTTCGAAAGTATTTTAATTTTTACTTTCCCGAACCCTCTTTTGGATATGATTTCTACTGTTTTCATTATGGCGAAGAGCTCCGTATGGATAATTGTGGTATATGTACTTAGTGTTAGGGATGCGTGTGCTCTAGGCTCCACTATTACTGCTCCTACTCCTTAGAGCGTTTTGGAACCATCTGTGTACAATTTTTGTGAGCCATCGTAAGCATACTGCATGTTGAACCCTGTTCAAGATATTGACGTGTCCAGTGAGATCTCCTGGTTTAATTTTTTCTTTCATATGAAAAGAGAGTGCTTGCATAGTAACTTCCTCTTGTATTGCTTAATGTAGCGGTGGTAAATTTAAAAGCGCTTTCATGCCAGCAGTTGGGGTAATTCTTTTTATGCTTAGGCACGCCAGCCTTGAACTGTGTGAACTCAGTTTTAATAGTTTGACCAGTTTACCTTGGCCTTGTATCCCCGAACTTTATATATTCTTGAAACAAACTCTAGTTTTTAAAGTGTAGATTATCAATTTGGGGTAGTTCTTGATATTTTCAACGCAGTAAGATAAAAACAAGGTAAGTAGCACTTGGACTGAAAAATGCCGGTCCTTTCAAAGAAAACACTTTTTTTTGTTCATAATTAACTTTATTCATCAACGCAATTCCCATCAAGAACAACGCAATCATTCTAGCGACGCTCTAACATTTCGATACCACTTTTGTACAACGATTTATCTCTTGCCTTAAAATAAGCCTCAGTTTCAACGCTAACCTCTCACTCGAGCGAAATTTCATACCGGCAAGCAGGTCTGCGAACAACTAGTACTCGCTGGGAGCCAAATCTGGCGAATACAAATTTGGTGGATGTGCGAGCAATTTGAAGTTCAATTGTACATAATATAGTTTTGCCATTGTTTTGATCTACTTGTGACACGCTTTTTTAGTCAACAGTGAGCGAACGCGGCACCCACTTTGAACAGAGCTTTCTCATAGTCAAATACTCGTGCAATATAAAGCCAGTACATTATTTTGATATCTTTGCTTTTGATAATCAGCTAACTCATGCAACTTCACTTTTCGATCATTTCAAATGATTTTGTTGATTTTTTTGATGTTTTCTGGTATTACCACCTCATTTGGGCGTCCACTGCGTTGTGTATCATCGGTGTGTCTACGACCACGTTTGAAGTCAGTAAACCATCATGTTATTGTTGTTTCTGATGGAGCGGAGTCCCCTTAACACTTTTCAAGCCATTGCTCCGCTTGTACTCGCTTTTGCTAAGAGTGCCCCTCTTCGAAGCTAAAATTGTCTGACGAGAAATAATATTACATCCCTTTTTGTTTATTTCCGGAATTTTTGATTGAGGTATCCCTAATATTGCCAAAGATGAAACACTAACGTATTTTCCGATTTTTTCAATGACTTTTTTCTTTACGAAACGGAGCTTCCCCGAAACCACGTTGTCACTATCAATTTTTCAGGCGTTCTGAAACTTTTAAATTAATCACCCAATTTGGTTTTTGGATAACTTTTTTACTAAATTTGAGTGATTCAGTGTTCACTATATTGGCATTTACTAAATTCAAACACATATCGTCGTCTTTGCGAGAAATAGGGAGACTCTTCCGAACGTTTTCATGCGGCTAGTGAAAGCTACAAGACCTGCGGGCATCAAGATATGTGAAGAAAAAAAACAAGTACATGAAAAGATCCTTTGAAGATAGGCACATCAGAATTGGAACTTAGATTTTGAGCTCATATTGGAGCTGAAATATCTGGGCGTAGCACTCGGTACGAATAAAGATCCGTTCTTATCAATACAAGATAGCATTCAGGCAGGTAAAAGAGCACATTTTGGACAAAGCAAACTAATGAAATCTTCTGTCATATCAAAGGAACAATAATTGCAGAAACTATGATAAGATCGGTTCCAACATTCGCTTGTTAAAGATGGATCCTTAAAGCTAATCACGTGAATTTACAGATATGAATTGCAAGAAAAAATTCTTAGAAAAATACTCGGCCCTATACGATTAGAAGATATACGGTATACGGTATACGGTATAACCACGAACTCAGTGTTTTAATCGCAGGGCGAAATGTAAAGCGGGCGCAAAGATTTCGATGGTATGGACACGTCGTAAGAATGAGCAGCGAAAGAAGGAGCAAAACAGTTTTTGAAGCGAAACCAGAAGGGGCAGGAAAGAGAGACCGACAAGACGTGGAAGATGAAACATGAAAGATGGGAATCCCCGACAGCGGAATATAGTGATAAATGGAAGCATATTGTTGAGGAGGCAATGGTCCACCTCGGAATGTAATGCCAATATGATGACGATATCCATACACGCCTGTATACATATATAAAATATACTTTCAATATAAGCAAACTATTACGGAACTAATTTCCAAATACAAAAAAAAAATCTAATCAATAAAACTAAATTTCAGAACGAAAACAAAGATTATTATCTGAAATTACTTTCTACTCCCTTAAAGAAATTTATTCGGGGCTAATAACTAAAATTAAAAAAAAGAAGGCTCTAAACTCATTTTAGAGCTATGCGTCCTGTGACTTTTTTGTTCATAATTTCCAGTAAAATAGGTCAGTCGCCGAAACAATGAGAGAGCAATTTGTACTCACCCAAGTGTGTATATCTACGCAGTGCTTCTTTATTAGTGAAAATTTTCAACGAATACGCGTTAACAGCTTAATATAAATTACAAATTGAACTAGGAATATGACAGTGGCAGCGAAGAGCGTGCACTCGTGCATGCTAGAAACCAAGTATGATAACTCCTTCTATTCCGTTTTAAGTTCCTATTTTCCATATTCCATTATCCATTTTCCCTTGTCACGCTGTGCTCCTAGCATCAACTGCGCAAAAATGAAGCGCTCGAAAAGTACGCAAATTACGTGGCAGCTAATAAATTCAACTTAGCAACATGCCCTCCTAACCGGCCTCCGCACTGGATTTTCCAACAGCGCCACCCTCTTTTTGCAAGTACTTATATATGTACACACACATATATACTTGGATGTGTATAAGTTCTGCACCAGCTAGCTATGCGCTGCGTAACTTTTGTGAGTGCAATCAGCTACCAGCGACCAGCTAGCAACAGACACAGCACCAAATCACTAAAGCGCCGTGCAGCTGAGGAATTTTTAAATTATGCGAAAATTTGTTTTGCCAAGTCACTCCACGCACTAACTTTGGCCTTGCCTGCACATATTTCGATTGCTACCTCGGCGTCCTCAACGTTTTCACTCTTTTGCATAATGTAAATCTTGACTAATTCTTATAAATTATTTAATAAGAAGTTAAATGATTCATTTTAAGTCCACGTCCTAAGTTTCCGTCACCGACAAGCATTACTTGCACCGGCCGCCCACAGATCTCGCACCTCAAACCTTTGACCGTTCCCGCGTTGAATTAACTCCGTTGGTCTCCTTGCACGCTCGCCTGGCTGTAATGCTGTCATCAGTACTACTGAACTACTGAGAGTTGTGGCATTGTAAATGAACGGGTGTTTAGTGTGCCCAACGCCACCCGCACTGTGCATGCCCGTTAACTGGCGATACGTGCAACAGTTGGAGGCATTTTGTGTGTCACGAATACTAAATTAGTAACACAACGGTAATGAATCTTAGCACATTCGCAAATGTACTAGGTGCAGCAACTACGAGTAGCAATGGGCAAAGTGTACAGTAGTAGCGAATTTCCTTTAGCTGTACTAATGAGCTCCTTCATCACAAATTAAGCGCTTGCTCACTCGCAACTTAGTCGTTGTTGTGGTCACTTTGACAGTTCAGTTCGAATTTGCGACAAAGTAAGTACGAAAGTATTTCCAGTACAGCGTACGTGCTGTCATTTGAGTTGCAACTAGCAAATATTGGTCGCCCCGGGACAAATTCGGTTAGAAACAAATCTCTACTTAATTTACTGTCCATTTTATTTAGTTCTCTTTCCGATTTTGGCTAAGGGGTTTATTTTGTTTACTGTCTCTGCATCACCTGCGAAAATCAAAACTTTTGATTAGAGAGTAACTTAGACGCAGTTTTTGTACACACTTTTGTAAATATATACAGGGTGACCTTGCATTGGAAACTCAATTCAACCATAAATAAAAGCAACTTGAATATTTTTCAATGAATTTTTTTAATGAAAAAGATTAAAGCTTGCAATTACCACGACTGGCAGTCCAGTAGCCCATACTCTCAACCGAGGCTGCACTGTAATGTTAGTTTTATCAATACGCGAAAAAAAAAAATTTTTGTGTTTTTCAAGGTGGCGCAAATTTAATCACCCCATCGGAAGATTTATAATTTTCGCAATTGGCGTCGTACGTCAGCGACATTTGACACTTGTGAACTGTAAAAACAGACAAGCAATGGAGTGGGTAAAGGTCAAAATAAAGATTCCCATGACTCAAAGTCATTTATTTATTTCTTCTTCATCTTTATTGTAGGACTAGGTCCTGTTTTTTCAACAACAAAAATTACAATATGTTAAAGTTTTTAAAATAAAAATATAGTTATTGCTTCCATGAAACCAGGCTGAAAGAGCACATAAACCCGGAGGCCGCAGAGCTTACCAAAGCAGTCTGCACAAGAAGACTTCGAAGAACTAAGCCACGAGATTTAGTCGCCAACGCTGTATAATTGTTTGTAAAATATTTATAATTGTTTTTAAATTTCAATGTTAAGGATAGAATAATGTTACTTGTTAGCTTATGATAGGCGTAATACCATGAAATGTATACAAATTTTATAACGTTTCAATAAAAAAAAAAAAAAAAAAAAAAAAAAAATTGCTTCATACGGATCGGGACCCGTCCAACACTCGCGCCAACGCTTTGGTGGACTTTCTGTTTTAAGTTGACCTTTCATTACAATATTCGCCAACCGGCGCACCATTATTTCTTCCCTTGCGGCTCCATTTTGCTACGCCAGTTATTTCGCACAACTCTCGTGTCTTCTCGTTTAAAAAACAATATTGGTTCATTCATTCTGCGGCGTCTAGTATTTAGGAATTTCTAAATCCGTGCACGCGATAGCGGTAGTAAAAATTGAGTTCTCTGAGCACATTTTGGTTGTTTGGATGATTAATTTTGCGCCATCTTGTGTATCAATAATATAACCGCTTGAACAAAAAAAACTAGTTTCGCTGATCATGATAATGAGAAAAAATATGAAATACATTTTTCGTTTTTTTTAATTATCTGAAGAATTTGTCAATAAAAATTTTGTTTGGTTGATAATTAAAAAATTTAAATTCACTAATAATTGCAATCTTAAAAAATATTTCAAACAATCGCGGGTCCATGCGGCAGGTTAAGTGGAGTAATCATGTTTTCGAGTTGAAGAGAGACAATTTCTGTTATTTCAAGGGCGCCTTTCAGTAATAATAAAGGCCATTTGTATAGGAAGCACAAGTATACTTTCAAAAAGCCTCACCAATGAGAAAAAACGACGAGGCTGGTGACATAAAAAACAAACAAAATATATAAATATAGTTACATACCTATATGATATATGCACCTACATATGTAGTTTTCAAAACTTGTATATGTACATGCATATCATCTTCATTGTTGGCGTGACAGTCCGTGTTGAACCTGGGCTCCTTCATTAACTTCGACAAACAATCTCGATCCTTTGCAGACATTCTCCAGTTTTTCAGTCCAAAGATCTTGGCGTCGTCATTAACAGTATCATCCAGGTTTTCCTTAGGCGACCCCTTTTATGAGGCACATATGGCTTACACTAATGCAATTTACTTACTTTTTGTAATTTTGTTTGGGTCCATCCGCCGAACATGTCCAGCTCACTCAAGACGCTGAAGCTTAATGTAGTCGACAATTTGGATTTTGTTTTGCTCAGCTAGGCATTCATCGTTGTAACGTGGGTCCAAGAATGCGGCGTAGAATTTTTCGCTCAAATATGTTAAGCTTTTCTTCATCAGCCTTACGCATCGTCCAGGTTTCAGAAGTAAAAGTAACGCAAAGCCTAATTATTGCTTTATAGAGCTTGAGTTTCATTCGCTTAGAATGAAATGAAGAACCTGGAGCCTTGTATAGCGAAAAGGAGACCTCGTTTCCCACCTGGAGCCTCCAACAAACTTCTTGTTTGGCTGCTGCGCCCGCAGAGATGTTATATCCAAGATACTTGAACGACGTTACTCGCTCAAAAGTGTAACTGTTGAGCAATGTGACCTATTTACGATCAGGGGTACACCCCAAGGTGAGGTAATCTTTCCGCTTCTGTGGAACCTAACTGTCAATAATCTTTTTAAGCAACTTGATAAATAATTTTGGATCCTACCTGATCCATTTATGCATTTTGGAAGTAAGTGAAAAATGGGCCAAAGTTAATACGCTTTCTGAAAAGGTAGTAAAAAATAGAAAATAGATCGATGTATCTTCTGCTCAAATATGAACGAGACGTTATAAATAAAACGGTCCGCGGATGACATATGGCAAAAATAAATTTTTTGTTTTTTGGTAGGACTGTTATAAGCTTACATGGCAAATTTCAGCGTGATATGTCACATAGTTTGTTTTCTGTGCTACTGTAAACAAGTCAAGCTCGAGTGTGTTTTTCGAATTTAACGATGGAAATTCAAGTTGAACAAAGAATTTCTTTGAAATTTTGTTATTCCAACAAAATTTCGGCTTCAGACGCCTTAAAAATGTTGCAGACAACCTATGGGGACTCTCCTCTATCGCGTGCACATGTTTTCCAGTGGTACAGATCGTTCAAAGAGGGCCGTACATCAACCCAAAAAACCACGCCAAAGTCGCTCAAAAATGAATTTTATGCTGACTGTTTTTTTCGATTACGAAGGTGTGGTGCACTCGGAGTTCCTTCCGCAAGGCCGATCGGTTAACGCTGAATATTATTTAGACGTTTTAAAGCGTTTTTAAACGATAATGCACCAGCTCACACATCACGTCTTGTTCGCGATTATTTGAACAAAAATAATGTCAATATCGTTCCGCAAGCACCGTATTCGCCTGATATGGCTCCATGTGACTTTTTCCTGTTTCCCAAGCTCAAGTTGCCGCTCCGTGGAAAACATTTTAAGACAATTGAAGTCATAAAAGAGAATTCGAAGAACACACTCGAGCTTGACTTGTTTACAGTAGCACAGAAAACAAACTATGTGACATATCACGCTGAAATTTGCCATGTAAGCTTATAACAGTCCTACCAAAAAACAAAAAATTTATTTTTGCCATATGTCATCCGCGGACCGTTTTATTTATAACGTCTCGTTCATATTTGAGCAGAAGGTACATAAACCATAGATTAATTTTATGTTCTTTTATGAATGGTACTTAATTATTTATATTTTTAACTTAACCTTTCCTATGGAGTTGTAAATGCATGTGATTGGCATCTACATAAGCCTAGTTATCAAGTTCTCTTCGTACTATATTTTAAGTATTTTTGTGTGCAAACCTTTATTTTAGTAAAGTTTCCCAAATTTCCTATGAATTTTTTAGGTTTCACAAAGATGAATATCCTAAATCCAAAACCTCGTAGTTAGACAAACATTTGCGATTACCAAACTTAAATTAGTATTTTCATTTTAATTGTTGGATTTTAACAATTTTTCCAAATTGCGGTATGTTTCATAAAAGCTTTGACACCCCATGTCTTAAAAGCTATATTAATGCCTCACAAAAAATATATTTTTCTCATTCTCAGAAGACCTATGAATTTAGGATATTGCCTATGACATATCCCCCAAGTCCAATTAATTGCTTTTTTTTGGTTGGGTCTTCCAACTTTTGCAACTGCCCTCAGAATCTTGACTGACGTTAGATGTGAATTTATCCTCTTTCACAAGCCTGTCCTTAAGATGGGTCAATTCTTTTTCCAGGTGAAACACACGACTATCACAACGTGATCTAAGTCAAAACTCGTTTAAATAAAACTACATCTTTTGACGACATTTCTCTGTTTGCTTAGAATCGTCATTCAGAAGAATGTACCTTCTCGGCCCCACTCCCAAAATTTCAATAGGCATCAGAAGAGCATCACTTGGCTACTTTAGCCTATTCCAACCTGATCAGATCTCGATGAGTCTATTTTGAGTCTTTTTTCTATAGAATTTGCTCTAAAATAAAAAGTAGATTTTCCAAGAGGAGAGCAGGTATTTATGAAGTAGCTCAAGATGGCCGACGGATTGTGAAAATTACACCTCTTATATCAACTTTAATTATTGCTTTGTGCTTCATGACAATCCCAAGCCAAGACAAATAAAAAATCAAATCGGCAGTTCCACTCATGTCACCTTGAATAGCTGCGCCTTGATATAAAGTACGCCAGCCAGCCTTGATGCATACCTATTTTCATTTTTGATTTTAATTCTTTATAGGTGAATGCTGAATTGTTAAAATTAACCAAATTTTTTTGTATGAAACAAAACCATTTACATATTTAAAAAGCTTTTTTTTGATTTTGTGAAGTTTTGTCAAAATATTTGTATTTATTTAATTTGAATAAAGCCAACAATCCTCAAACTTCGTACAAGTTTAAAAGAAACTAACAAATTTTCATCAAAATCTCCCACTTTTCACTTTCAGAAAAATTTCAGCTTCAAATTGATCCCTTTAGAAAAATTTCAGATATTCAGCTTCATAACCTATTGAATTTTGATATAATAAAGTGCATGTTTTCATGACCTCAAAAATCGAAATATTTTTTGCACTGCACTTTGTTATACCAAAATTCAATGAGCTATAAAACTGCGTACAGTCTATTTGTTCAAGTGAAAATAAACCTGTGTTCAGCCCTAAACAAAATTTGTCTGACCCATCACGGATGTGATGATACGTAGCAATGTCAAAAAATGCGTAATTCAAATTCCCAACGCTAGATGCACCACCCTGTACATACGCCTACATACTTTTCTTGTTTATGCGAAGTTAATTCATCTTCTGATAATTGCTTGGTTATTTATTAATTTTGTTTCTTAAAAAGTTTAGCTTCTCGTTATTTCTTTTTTTTTGTGCTTTAGTGTCCACAGTTTACGCTGACCTCAATTAATTTGTGTAGTCGTGCATATTTTTCTACAGATAACTGTTGCTTAGAACCACATAACGGAATTGCGATAAATATATGTATACCTTCATATACCAAAATATTCAAGACGATGGGGGAATCGCTTTAGTTATTTCTATATGTTTCTTATTTCTTCTGTATCTATTTACTCGTTTATATATCCATCCCCGGGATGATTAGAGTAAGAATTTAACTTTCTGAGCACGCTTTGATGCATAAGAGGTGCGACTAATAAGGTTTTTCTGACAGCATATTTCAATTCGAGTTCATATACATATTTACTTATTTACACCTTCTATTTGCTTACAAGGCCTATTCGAGTCTTCTATTATTCGAAACAGAACAGCAAGTCTTGTTCTGTCAATTGCTTTGGAACGCGTGCAGCTTAGCTTAGGATTACCAAAGATTTTTAGTACGAAGACCCACACGGGTGGCCAATCATCTTTTGTTTTAATTTTGCATTATTTTTCTCATATAGGACAAAATTTTGTCATAGTTCTCCTTTGGCAGTGAGGAGCTTTGCCATCCACAAATATTTACGGATATTTGCATCATAATGAATTTGAACCAAACAAGTGCTACGAGTTTGTGGAAAAACATAATCACCAATTATGTACGAGGTGTGTTCAAAAGGTACCGCGAATTTTGTGTTTTTTCAAAATTTATTTATTTATTCATTAATATCTATTTTGCCCCCTTCAAAGTAATCCCCATGAGATATTATGCACTTGTGCAAACGTTTTTTCCAATCTTCGAAGCGCTTCAAAAAATCATTTTTTTTATTTAATCCAGCTGCTTCTTCGATGCCGTCTTTATCTCGTCTATCGTAGCGTAGCGTTATCCCTTCATGGGCCTCTTGAGTTTCAAAAACAAAGGGCCAGATCTGGGGAATACCGTGGCTGTGGCATCATTAGTGTGTTTTGTTTTGGCCAAAAAGTCGCGCACAAGCAACGTTTTGTAAGCAGGGGCGTTATCGTGATGCAGAAACCAATTTTTGCACTTTCAGAAATCCATTTTCTTCACTTCAACAATTTTTTCGTCTGTTGTTGAAGTGGTCGGACGTCTCGCACACTTTTCGTCACTCACATTTTCTAGGCCTTCTGAGAACATTTTGTACCACCGATAAACGTTGCTTTGGTCCAAAATACCTTCTCCGTATGACACAATCAACATTCGGAATGCATCCGCGCACTTAATTTCGTTTTTCCCACAAAATTTGATACAAGTTCTTTGATCCATCTTTTTGAATAGGTAAAAATCGAAGACGAGCCGAAACACTTGCAAGCAAAGCAGCTGTCAACAATTAACTGAAAATTCAGAATGGCCGAACTCGTCGGCATGAGTGAGAGACATGAATACCAACATATCGCCACACAAAAATCATAGCTAACGTGCGAAAATTCAAAATTCCCCATACTTTTTGAACGCACCTCGTACACAGATAAAATGCGAAATTTACCGTATGGGTCCTTAAACGTCTAGTCTCATTAAGAAGCAACAATTTTTTTTTTATTTGAGTGTACTTTGCATACAGTAACTAAATTGAAATTTAATATATTTGAAATTTGATATATTTCTTTTTTAAATAAAAGAAACGCGCTTGAACTAAAAGTAAGCGTATTTGTGTTAAATAACTTTAGCACTAGGCGTCATTGACAAGTTTTGTCAGCATATTTGCTTCTTATTTAATTTCGAAATTGAATTTAATTTTATGAAACCATAGTTCATTCTGTCGCAGAAACTTAGCGCAAATTAAAAAAAAATCAAACCTTCTACATTTATCAAAATTTCACCCTTTTTAACCAGAGATTTGGGTTATTTCCAAATTTCGATTACACAGTTTTATAGTCCATTGAATTTTGGTATAACAAAGTGGGAGTTTAAAATGGCTCAAAATTGCGTTACTTTTTTATTTTATTTTTCTGGCGGTCTTGTTGACTTTCTTCATATAATGAATGCTAGCCACTTGTTTTTTATATGAAAGACACACCCAGCACCGTAGGCAATGGACAATAAAACTGCATACTCGAAATTTTTCTAGTCTTCTTTGGGCAAAGTAGTCAATTGAGTAGTAAAGTGCTCTCTCGAAGAACAAAACTCATCCTCCATAAGGCTCTCATCATGCCCGTCCCAATGTATGAGACAGAAGCTTGAACAATGAGATTATCCGATGAGACGTTTCTTGGATTATTTGAGAGAAAGATTCTGCGGAAGCTTTTTGGACCTTTTCATGTTGTTGATGGCGAGTATCGCAGGCGATGGAACAATGAGATGTAGGAGCTTTGCGATGACATAGTCATAGCGCAGAGAATAAAGATCCAGCGTATGCAGTACCAGCTGGTAGTAGCAGAAGAGGAGGTAGTCGTCTTGACTTCCCCATTAATTATTTACACATTTTTTTATTCTTTCACAGAGTTAAGCGAGAATATCAGTTTAGTTTTACCTCACCCATATAAATATTATATTACCAAGTTTTGACTGTTCACTATATTTATTTCATAATTTCAATTATACGTTTATAAAAATACTGTTCAATCAATAACAAAGACCATAAGTCACAAGTTTCAAACATCGTACAAAATAAAACTAAAATTCCAGAAATTTTATCAGCATCTGAAAATTTTTAATCAGGGTTTTTGAAAAAACTTTCAGGGCACAGTTTCATATATATATATATATACATATGTATTAGGGCGGGTCGATTTAAAAATCGCTCATTGCTCTGTGAAAATCGTATTCTGGGGATCAAAATAAGAAACTTTGCCGAAGGAACCATACCTCTAAAACGAATTCAGATGTCCCCCAACTTGGGTCGAACGAAAAATCCCACTTTGACCCATTTAGAGTGCTCCAATCGAGTCCAAATGTATTCATAATTAGAATTTTTATAAAATTCTATATATTTATCAGCTTTAGAAGCAAAGCAGTTAAATTTTCAAGAAAAGTGTTGCAACGAGAAAACTTACGGAAGTAAAAATGTCATATCAGGTTTAGTGAGTCATGAGTCATGCGGTAAAAGCCTGAGAGTTTTTTGAGAAGATAAATTAGTTCATTCTTTACTGACTCACCTCTAGTATCTGGGAGATGGCATAAGTGGTCGTAAGATACGGCTCTACCGACCAACGCTCAGATATTAATGAGATACGCTTCAGTTGGTATTCTATAGGCCGAGGTTAACTCCCTAAATTAGAGGAGTCGTAAAAAAACTCGAATACGATCGTTTGAAAAGTCCGAGGCCATGTTTAGTAGGTCGGTATATTTCTCTGTCTTTGGCATTAGTTTGAATCGAGAAAGTCGAGTTATTTTCCATTTTCATCACGACAGCGCAGCAACTCACGCCTCAGCAGGTATGGTCGAAAAATAAATGAATGTTGTGTCCCAACTCGGGATGAGAACACATATTCTCCAGACTTGGTTTCCTCAGATCCCTCAGACTACTATTTGTTCCCCGTTATGAAGAAATGACAGAATTTGACAAATTGTATTATTCGGAAACGATCAGGAAACTACATAAAGCGGCATTGAGCAAAGTGTATGAGCCTAAAAGAAAATTATATCGAAAAATAAAAAAGCGATTATCCCAATAAATTAAGTAATTTTTATTTTTGCACCCACTTTTCAAATGACATTTGGTCTATACTCAGCTGTAAATTGCATGGTTTAAACTACAGTGAAAGTTCTCTTCCACTATATAATTTAACAAACGCGCCTCTAGACCTAATAAAATTTGCTGCCTGAATTTCTTTTAAACAAATATGTTCACACCACTTTCATAAGTTAAGCTCTTTAACAGCATTCTTTAAGCAATAACTTTTTCCCTAAGTGTTTATTTCCTAAGTGGCCGAGTTAAAGAAGGCGTTTTTGCCATTTTTCGTAGTCCTGCTAACCGTCGCCATGTATCAGCATCAGATTGAGCTACGCCCTTCTCCACTTCGTTTTTTCAACATCATTTTCAATTCATGGCTAAAATAGTTACACAACCGCAAAGCCTCAGGCTGTGAGCTGATTAATATACGACATTTCAGATTATATTTAAAAAAAATTAGCATTCATCTAATGTTAATCGGTGAGCGGCCGACCACAACTAAGTCTCTTCAAAGCTTACATTTCGATATGCTTGTTTTTATAAGCTTATGCTTAAAATTCTAATTATTCATATGTAAATTCTGCCGGTCAAAATTAAAGGACAACCAAATCCTCGCACGGACTACGCAAATTTTTGAGTTAATGATAAATAAACTAACCATTAGCCACAAAGCTGGACTATGGCATGCGCTGCTACGTGTGTGCAACTATTTTTTTTTTTGTGTGCAACTCTCTGCACATATGTATATATGGCTGTGCGTATGCGTTCACACACAGGCGGTGCGGTATAAATTTTCAAAATCGTAATAGTGGGGCAGCACAAAAAAACGCTTTAAAGGATATTTACTTGTCCAAAGCTACATACGGACATAATATACATGCACACATACACATGTATGCATACATATACATGCATTCATAAGCAGGAGTTTAAAAACACACACGCATAGCCGCAAAAAATAAAGGCAAGTGTTGAGCTGCACGGCCGCAATGCAGTCAGAAATTGAAAAGTGAGAAAACCGCCATTAGGGTCAGCAACGGTCCCGTTCTGACGCCAACCGCCGCTCGGTCACTTACGGCCTTCACTTCTACATTCACGTCCATCGTAATGGTCGGACAACTAAGTACGTATGTGTGTGCGTGTGCTTTTTGTAGTTTGCGGCAGTTTAATGAATATGGACTTGGTAGTGCGCCAGAGCGTTTGCTTGCAGATAGATTTTTAAGAGTATAAGTATGTGCATATAGGAATATTTAAACACACATACAAGCACACGCAAACACACATATTAAAAATGCAAATATATTACTTATATAAAAATTAATTTGCTGCATATCCTGTAGTGAAATGAATGTGTAGACTCATCAGATGACTGGTTTCACTTTGTGGGGGCTGAGGCTGAGTGCTCTAACCGAGTTATGTCACAAAAAGGTGTAAAGTAGTGAATTAAGAGGCTGGTAATTTAGCTAAAAAGACAAAAGATAAAAGGCGGAGGTGAGCATTTGGCTGCAGGGTATTTGTGTATTTAGATATGAAATAAAAGTATGCACTTGACCTTAAGATCTATTGTACCCTCAATGTTTCTAAATACCCCATCAGTACTTTTGACAAATCTAAAATGCTAAAGCGCTGGAATGAGCGCACGTGCCTCTTTTCCGAGATGCTCACTTCTTCTTCTCGATATGGAATTGCCTTAGAAAAGCAAGTGCGATGATTCCTTCGCGGATATGTCTCATAATCAGTAAGAGTCATTAGACTACATTCCCAGCGTGTGCGGATAACTTCACAGTTTAGAATGAGCAGTGAGGGTGTTTAAATTGTTTCTAGGACTATACCCCCCTTTTGCTTGACGGAGCCTTAAGTGTTGCCTGCTTGAGTTTCGTAGACTTTGCGCTTTTCTTTTGAGCTCCCCTTTGACAGCGTGCCAAAGTCCTAGTAATTTTCAAACTGCAGAATCTCTAGCTTATCCATCCATTACGTCATTCTTGTCTGTACCCGTGCATCCTGAGACTAATATAAGCTGAATGCGATTTAGTGCCCCTCTGGTCTTCCTCATTGGCGCGATAACCACTTACGCGATTTTGCCCGAGTTAAACAAAGCGCACCAGTAGTTTCTTTCTCGTCCTTACCGGCGCCACTTGGAAATATGAAGGGAAGCCATTATCTTCTCCACCTGATCCTTCCAACGCAGAGAAGGCCTTCCACTTCCTCTGTTTCCACCAGCTGGTACCGCATCAAATACTTTCAGAAGCGGAGCGTTTGTATTCATACGGACGACATGACCCAACCAACGTAGCTGTTGGTTCTTTATTCGTTGCGCACTAAAGCTTATACAGCTCTCTCTCCCATCTCTTATTATACTCGCCGTCGCCAAAGTGCAAAGGTCCAAAAATCTTCCGCAGAATCTTTCTCTCACTGCTGCCCTTTATGAGTTTAAATCCCTTAGAACTATTGGGTATTTGAGTGAAGCTCGACTGTCGCTTATAATGCCAATTCGCTCGCTCCTATAGGCATAGGCATATACCTCTGCTTAAACGACGCTCGAAAAACTGCCCATCGAATCCGCTAGCTTTGGTAACAAAACTATAAGCGCCTGCCTGTGATCTGCCTTTAAATTTCTTTGAGACGTCTGTATATCAGTGAAGCATCCTGTCAAAGGTAGAGATGATCCAGTTTGATCTATAAAGTAGGTATTTTTTTTATGGAAACATTTCGGTTGCATTGTTTTAGACGGTGACACGACGACTTTTGGATAAAAGGAATTATTTAGGCAGACATCATAGCAATATGACGTGATATTTGTAGGCACCAAATGCTGTACATAATTGTTCCAGTGGTAAGCAGTATAGCTTCGGTCTGTTGTTTTCAGAATAATGGATAGTCCCATTGCTTACAGCAGACTGTGAGGTTATCTACACATGACCGGGATATGCTCTGCTACTGATTATGAGACTCATATCCCGACAAATTATTGTAATATCCCATATCGAGAAGAAGAAGAAATAAGCATCTCGGGAGAGAGACCCATGCGTTCATCCCTGCCTTGTAGCATTTTAGATTTCTTTTCTGAGATTTGGACAACAATTTCATCACGGATCGCTTTAAAACCGAAAAGAAAACTGGTGCTGGTTGGCATATTGTATAAATAGTTTGATTTCCCTAGCCGAGGACGGTTTATTGAAATGAGTTGGCATTGCTTTCAGATCCAAGTCTGCCGTGACAGTCATATAAAGCATGGGAAAATGCTTTCGTTTTCTCCAAAACTATACAAAAATATTAGTAGATTCTAAAATCAACTCCATCACATAGAAGAGCGAGCTTGAACTCAAGGGCTTATGTGGTGTTTTCGGGGTAACGAAGTAACTAATGAAATGGCGAACAAATTTGTGGCATTGCTTCATGATTCTAAGTTCAATAATTTGACGAATGTAACTAGTCTAAACTTATTTTCTCCATATCAAGCCTTTATCCAAATCTATCGCTCAATCGACTACTGGTCAAAAAGGATGTCCGATTTGCCAATTCAAAACATTTACTGAGTATTGAGCGCAGAGCGGCACTATCTAAAAAGTGCCTAGTTCAACGAAGGACTAAAAACACTCTGAGTTTCTGCTACGTTCAGTTATACGAGTAAGTAACTTAAGTACTAACGTGAGTTGGCGCTAATGTGCCACTGCCTCTCAGTGGCATGTGCGTGTGTGTGTGCGTACGTGTGCTTTGCAATTTCACATACGCCAAGTGTAATCACAATTAATTCTTATTTGCATAGCGTATTTCTTTTTTCCTTTTCCTTTACTTTACTTTGCCGTTGTGCTTCCTTTTCACATTTTTCTGTTTTTCCTCATCGCTTACAACATTAAGGACAATCTTGAAAGCATATGCAGCTTGATATGAAATAAATACGGACAATTTTTTATGTATATATATACATATTTATATGAGTTAATATTTATCTTTGCCATTGCTGGGTAATTATCGCTAGCACATAAAAGTGTTGGAGAAATGATGAATTGCTCGAAAGGGTGTTTGACTCCGAGTATGTGCACAGCAGTAATTAAGCATTTTCTTGCGGCTAAAGTAAGAATGAGAAGAAAGTTGTTTGCCAATTACTTGAAAAAAGAGGATTTCTTATAGGCATATTCAAGGCGTATGCGTATATGTGAGTGTCTTATATGTACGAGTGTATTTAAACAATTTTACAATTATGAAGACATTTTTTATTGATATTTTCAGCACAAGTAAAGGTAAACTAATTTGGCTGTCAAAAATATGGCATGCAAAAAAGTATATTAAATATACAATTCTTTTATTTTGGGTTCATACAAGCACATATGTATTTCACTTATTCGCTTTGCGAACTTGAATATGAGTGGAAAGGTATGACAGTTGCTCTAAGGAAGCAGCTATTAGAAGAACTGAGGGATATATTTTCAAAACTGGCAAAACAAATTTTTTTAAATAATCGAAGCTATTAATAAAAAAAACTGGAGCAAAAATATAGCAACAAAATTAAAAAAATTGTTAAAAAATATAATACATTTTTTTTAATTGATAGTTTAACCTAAAAAGTAAAATTTTGCCAAAAAAATAAGCACAGCTATTAATGAAAAAGAAGAAAGAAAAAAACTTAAAGCCAAACAAAAATTTTAAATTGATTCTAAATTTATATTTTATCCTAAAGAGTAAAAAAAAAATGGCAAAAATTGCCAAAAATAGTTCACTTTCAAAACTCACTAGCAAAATTTTCAACATTGAATAAATCTGAAAATTATTATACGTTTTTCAAAAATTTTTTGAGTTTACTTTTTATTCTACTAAATCCCACAAATAAACCAATTTTTACAAAAATGCATGACAATGTCCAAAATAAAATATTTGTATCCCTGGTCTTCTTACCGATAAAAGCTCTAAAATGTAGTCAAACCCATTTTTTGAACGTTTCTTGAACATTAAATTTCTAGGTATTGCTGCACTGTACTAGAGTCTGGTTCACTTAATTATACTAAATTGTATGGGCATCATTCAGATTTTCTTCCATACTTTGCTATAGAGTTAGAAACAAATTTTTTTCCGCTAAAAGTCTCCCAAAAAAATTCATACAATTTTGAAAAAAAGTATTTTTTTAATTCAACTTTATTTTAAAACATGAAACAGATTATTTAATAGTTACAAAAACCGAAGCTACAGTCCGGCTCATTAGAGGCAATAGTTGAAGAGGAAGCATCCAGAAGAGAAAGACCAGGGACTGCATTAGTGGCACACCGCTAGACGCAGCAGACGACGGTCGCTGCAAGTGCGAAGGCATTTTAAACCGCCACAAAACAAAAATGGGGTAACCTGACTGTATAAGACCAACATATTGTTGATATGTGAACACACTTCAAGCCATCCTTCAGATTACTAAAAAGTTTTAGTCATAATCAATTAAACAGTGGTTGCATTCTTGAAACTATAGATGGCTCACGGTATTTCTCAGTAGATATACCAGAGGGGTTCCTTTTTTATTTATTTATTTTACCCGCATCCCTTTCGAATTTAAAGTATTTCCAATTTCAAAAAAAAATATTTTCATGAAATCAGTTCGAGAGTTTTGCTGTTCAGGTGTTTCGAAAATATGAGTATTTAGAATCAAAAGAATAATTATAAGTCTAGCCTCATTTATAATCATAATCAAAATCATATTTGTGGTCATAGTCGCAGTCATAGTCACAGTCATCATAATCAGTCCGTTCATAATCATAATCATGATTATAGACATAGTTACAGTCATAGTTATAGTAAAACTCATAATCGTAATCATAATCATATTCATAATCATAGTCATAATTTTAGTTATAGCCATAATCATAATCACGACCATAATCATAGTCGTAATCATAATCATAATCTTTTTCATAGTCATAGTCATCGTTATAATCATTATTATAATCGTAGTCGTAATCATAATTGTAGTCCCAATCGTATAAGATGAAGATGTTATCACTATTGCTTGAAACTGCTTTCAGTTCTTCATTTCATTTCCTTTGACACTATAATGCGGGAAAAGAATACCAAAACAAATGTCGTCGTTCTGTGCCGTCGTTCTTTCGTACCTTAAAATAGTCATAGTATATTCACAGGAGTAAAAATTTTAAATTGTGCTGCAGATTTGAAATAGCGCAATTGAAGTCACAGTACTGCCGAACGAAAACTTATTTTTGCTGTGCTGTAGCTCCACTCGCGTCCCTCTCGATATTGCGATTATAGATATACCCCTCTCAACCTACAAACTACATGATGCAAGTAGCATTGCCACTTCAGTCAACACGAAATGGGTTGATAGTCTGACATGTAATGCTACAAAAAGAATTTAGGCAAAATGAGATTCTAATCACTCAAAGCAGCTACCTAATCGGTCAAGGAAGAAATGTCTATATTAGTTGCTTTAATCACAGGCCATTATCTCATAGGTCGACACGCTCAAAGATTGAATTTACCTCATTGCAACTATTGCAGAAGCTGCAAGAATGGAGAGGGGAAGATTCCGCTAGACATCTTCTCTTCTACTATCTGGCGTGATATGCCATTAGGTTAAGATACCTAATAATATCGATTATGTGCTGTGGGTCCTGTTGTTGAAGCGTCGCAGCAGAGAAAAACCAAAATCGCATTCAAGAAATTTTTGCACTACCACACCATAGTTTGTTGTGCTGCTGCTGAATTACGACAATCGACGCTATGTGAAATGTGTTTATTGCGCGTTTAGTCCAACTTATGGTGTCCAGCGAGGAAGTCCAGTTTTGGCTTATGGCTACGTCAATGAGCAAAATTGCCATATTTGAACGGAAGAGCAACCCAAAACCATTCAAGAACAGTCATTACATCCACCGAAAACAACGGTTTGGTGCGGCGTATGGGCTGGATGAATTATCGGCCCATATTTCTTCAAAGAGGAGGCTGGCGCCAATGTAACAGTGAATGGGGAAAGCTATCGCATTATGATTAACGACTTTTGATGGCGGAAATTTAAGACTGTGCTCTTCACAACTAAATTTACACACGAAATACCGACAGAGGTCCGCCAGCGAGTCATTCAAAATTGGTGTTTACGGATGGCCGAATTACGGCGCAGCTGCGACCAACATTTGAAAGGGCTTATCTTTAACAAATAAATTTCATGAGTATTTCTACCCAAGAAAAGTAAGCAATCAATTTGAGTTTTAGTTGTTTTAATATCCGATGCCTCTAAATTGATCGCCCGGTATTATAATATTTTCATAACTCTGCCAAATTTAGATTTGAATTTTTGAATTCAATGCTTCCAAAATCAGTAAGGTCTGTGGTTCAGATGAATAATCTTGACTGCCACATGCCAGTATACTTATTGTTTTCCGCGGTGTTTTATAGTTTTGCCTTCCTTCCTTAAAAATTTCATTAAGAACTTTCAGCATGACACACCAGCATCCACGAAACGTGTTCACACCGATTAATCGAAATCCAATCAAACCATTTATTGCTGCTTTCATTTAGTCCAGAATCAAAAGTCAATGACATTTCTGCACGGAAATCGAAATAAAATCAAAAAATTGCACTTCGCTGAAAGCAGTGTAAATACTCAATTCTTTAAATCGAATGCTAAAGTGCTGGTGCAAGCACTCGCCAAAGTACTTGCACGCACATTCACACGTCCATACATACATACACACACACATACAAACGAAACTTTGTTGAGCCATTCCTGCTGTGCTGGACTTTTGCTAACGCTGCACGTCGCGTTTTTCAATTTATCTATCCACATTCACTTACATCCTTAAAATTACTTACTTACGAAATCTTTCTTCAACATTCTCATTTTCGCGCTACTCCGTGCCATTTTGCAGCTGTCTGTTTCTACATGTGTCAGTGCTGCGATGCCATAAATTCAACGGAAAGCTTATGCAATGCATTCGTACTGCTGCTCCTGGGCGCTACTCCACTAAATAGTTGGTACACTCAGTGGGACGGCAGCACGACCAGTGAACTGGCTGCTATTGGCAGCGGAAGCGTACACGCGAATGGCGAACTAAAATTTACTTTTGCTACTTTAGAAATGTGCCCAGCTTGGAAAGTTTTTGCCAAATCGTTAGTAGTCCTTACTGCGAGCAAATAGGGTAAAGCGAAATACACTGGCTAAGGCCATTTGGGAAAAGTGCAGTGACGGGTCGGACGGGCTGGTCGCATTGCAACGCGCTAAGACAGCTGGCGGCGTGTTGTACAATGAGAACAGAAATAATTTTGGTGTGTAGTTAATCAGAAAAGAATGCGCGATAAACCATGGCAAACAGCAAAGTGGCTCAAATGGGGGCGGTTAGTGAAGGAAGGTTACTCATACGCCTCCCATCACCAACGTGCGCCTTTTAACCGATCTGTACTTGTGTGTGTGTGTGTGTATGGTAGTTCGCTGGCTGAGCTTATTTATTTGTTATTCAGCTTCTCTTTTATTGCGCGTAGTCACACGCCTATCTGCGCGCCAATGAAGTGGGCGCACGCACTTAAATATTTAAATTAGACTGACACTAAAAATATTCTAAAAATATGATGCGCTGTTGTTTACACTTGATTATCCCTTCGCTGTGCCATTTCGTGTGCACGCATGTATGTGTACATAGTATTCTGCAGAAACGCTAGCCGACGCAAGTGTGCTTGCACGTGGCTAATCGACTTTTTGTGCGAAAGATATGAGTTTGAAATTTTCCTCAACATGAGAGAGAGAGATGGTCGTCTCTCGACAGGAAAGCGCCGTGAAAAATACTTCCATGCAACTCGATTTTAATGAAGGGATGACATAAAGTTGTAGAACTCAGCATTTCGTAAGTCAACCCCGCTACACAAATCAGAAGCTTGGCCCAAATCTATCGCATAGTGCTTACATCGCCATATTACTGTTATTACATTATTGCTATTATTATTATTATTATGGAATTATATCGCACGTATATATATGTATGTGTGTGTGTGTGACGTGCCAGTTCGCAACATGCAGTAGCAGTAAATTTCATTTTGGAACTATTGTGTGCCACTTGACAAACTTGAAACCATATTTTCCCCCACTAACGCGCACACACCCGTACAGCACGCAAGTGTACACCCATAAAGCCACACACACAAACATATACCAAAGCGCGCATATTTGCTCACTGATGCTGAAGCTGAAGTGTTAAGGACGGCCCTGAAGATGAGCTTCATCCTTGCATAGGAGAGGACGCAAGTCGACACTGCTGGCTGGCGCGTACACACACACAACTGTATACTTACATAGATATATATTTAGTTATGTATATGTACGTGCAGGTACATACTTACGCTTGTTTGTAGCATAAGTATATTTGTCAACGCACATACCTGCCACTCTTACCTCATTAATTATGCAACATTACGCACGCACCAGCACGACAAAATGCAACAAGCAATAAGAAGCACCAATGGCGATGGGAGACAACAGCGAAGCGGCAAAATAGCAAAACAGAAAATAAATAAAGGAAGATTGTTAGTTGCATTGAGAGCGTGTGCTATTTATACACAGACATACTCACATATATACATATATGAACACATATAAAATATATTGTATGAAAATATGAATGCGTGCAACTACCAAGCCAGCGGTAGCCAACTGGCGGGTATCAGGTCGCAGTACATACTTTCTAGGTGGATCGGAGTTCGCGAAATCAGACCTCAAACAAAATATTTTTGAAAATTTCGTTGCAAATTATAATTATTAATAGCCTATATTTTGAAAAAAAAAAACTTTTTTTACTTTAATCGTAGAAGCAATTTTTTCGAGCAAAAGTTATGGGCTTTTCAAAACTACGTTTTGTCATATAAACATCATTAGCACTACAGTATTGTGCAGACAATTGCCTCCAATTTGCGACAATGAATACTGGTATGTATATATAAGGGTGCTAACTTTAGGACCAGCCCCCTTTAAGATAGCCAGATCCCCCACTTCTTTTGCTTCATTTTCGTCCAGTGGGGCTCCCACCTTCTGAGGTAGCCAGTCACTGGTTGGGGTCAACAGTTTCACAGCTTGAAGGATTCAAGTCGAGAGATTGACAGTAAGAGGTGACATGCATCAGGTCTCAAGATTACTATTCATGTTGCACACTGGAACCAATACCATATAATACCTACTATAAAACTTACTAAAGCAATGCTACACTTTCACTGTAAATAATTTATTTTATGCAAAAATCAGTGAAATAAATTCAAAATAGATACAGATAGTAATATTGGACAGCATACATCCATTCTGACTATGGAAACATTTTTAAAATTTTGCCTAAATTCAATAAACAAAAAAAAAAGAATATTTAAGCGATAGTTGCTATGGGGACGGCCCATCTGTCTGTACATTGTTGAGTTTTAGATTTTGTTTTTACTTGGTAATTTTGTTGTATTTGGCAAAATAAACTCACCAGTATTTTTTAACATATATATCCGGACTTTTTAGATAATTTTGAAATATCATCTCACATGCTGATGGTCTCGTCATCTATCATGCGGACAACAATGTCTCTGTTATAAACTTAAATCTCCAAAAATTGATTGAAAGATTAAAAAATATACAAAAAATTAGCACCTGAAAATAAATCCAAAAAAGTGATAAGCAATATTATTTAGGCCCGCCATAAAAAAATGTAATTGTGATGCACGAAAAACTGGAAAAATTTTGGAATAAAATCAAGCATAAATTACTACAGTATTTCGGTGGAGAGTACATTGTTTCAACAAATTTTTGTACTTCAACCATCGCGTAAATCAATAGTTGGAGAGAGTCACAACTTTTTTTAATTTAAAATATTCTATTCATTCCCATATGGTGCAATATACGACTGTGGGCAAAAAGTAAGGTGCATTTATTTGTCAAACTTCGCGGGATTAAAATTTCGCTCTGGTTATTTTTTTCATGAGTTGGCAGCACTGTTAGTAACATCTGGGCCAACTTTCATGTGAATGTCATTATCAGTAATATATTTACGCTTGTGTTTACCAAACGACCAAGAGTGCATTTTTCGATTTTTACAATGTCTGATTTAATGGAGCAGAGAAGTGCCACCAAATTTTGTTTGCGGAATGAAATTTCGGCTGCGGAACCGTTTAGCATGTTGCAGAAGGCATTTGGTGATTCGCCATGTCGCCGAAAAATGTTTATAAGTGGTACAAAGACTTCAAAGAGGGTCGAGAACGTGTTGATGACTTGGAGCGCTCCGGACGACCATCGACGTCAACAGATGACCAACACGTCTATAAAGTGAAGGAGTTAGTACTCAAAAATCGTCGGTTGACTGTTACCTTACTGATATGATCGGAATATCAGAAGGATCTGTGAAAACCATTTTAAAAGACCATTTGGGCCTACGAAAAGTCAAATCTCGTTTGGTACCGAAAACTCTAAATTTCTTGGAAAAAAGTCGTTGGCATAAGTGTATTTCATCGAGAGGGGATCATTTTGAAGGGGATGAAATTGATTTACAAGAATAAATAAAGATTTTTCATTTTACGACCAAACTCACCTTACTTTTTGCCTCCATCCTACATTAAAAAAACTATATATTTTGAACGCAAATGTCTCAGAGTGTGCACCTCACTATTCAGAACACCATAAAGAGATTTAAGAAAATAAATAAATGATTGGCGCCTGTTTAGGTGTGTGGTCAAGCTCCTTCTCCCATTTGTGGTGTGCATCTTGATGTTGTTCCACAAATGGAGAGACCTACTGTTTCAAGTCGACTCCAAACGGCAAATGGTTTTTTATGAGGATCCTTTTCATGACAGAAATACACTCGGAGGTTTGCTACTGCCTACCGAGGCCCGCGACTATTAGAAAAAACTGTTTCTATCATTTTGCAGTTTTATACACGGAGATTTCTCTACACGCATACCCAAATGATAGTCACACACCAACCCATTCGGCTACGGCGGCTGCCACAAAATATTATTCTTATAGTCACCTCTATAAAATATCCAAAGTTCACAGAATAGATAATTATGGTATATGCGATTTGAACAATCTGATATACAAACTATTCTACACTAAAAAAGATCTCATAAAAACTGTCTGGAAGTCTGGAAAACTTTCCCGCCCGAGGTGTTTATCTATCTTGGGGCAAAATATAAATCTTTTGCAAATTATTGTGAATGGAATTTTTAAGTCATTATTTTCACGGAAATTTTATCTCGAAATCTGTTGGTCCTAGAAAAAAAGTGTGTTAACCGGAATTGTAGGAACTGAAATAGAGCTTAGAGATATATTTTTCTAAAATTACTAAACTTAGTTTAAGAATAAATTCAAATAATATTTTGGTTTTGTTACTTGCTCACCCCAAAGGAATAATTAAAAATTATAAAAATATTATATGATTTTATTAAAGTTGAAAGTGTCCCTCGGATATAAATATAATAATTGATGATGCTTGCGAGAAATATCTATGGATAAGTTCGTGCGGTTTTACAACAGATGGCGTAACTTGATTATTATTCCATCGATCCACATTTCCAAACATTCATTGGAGAGCTACTGTCGTAAGGCACAAACGTCAGTATAAGTTTTTTATTTGAAGCGTAAACAACCATATTTTTACCACACTTGAAAATGTCGAATTTCGTGCCAAATAATGTGTTTTTGCGGGGAATTCTTCTTCATTATTTTAATATGAAGAAAAAAGCAGCCGAAAGTCATCGTATCTTGGTGGAAGTTTATGGTGAGCATGCTCTAGCTGAGCGAACGTGCCAGAAGTGGTTTGCACGCTTTAAAAGTGGTGATTTTGGCTTGGAAGACGAAGAACGCGAGGGTGCGCCGCCAAAGTTCATGGATACCGAATTGGAGGAATTGCTCGATCAAGATCCGGCTCAAACGCAAGAAGAGGTTGCAAAAACTTTGGGAGTTGATCAATCAACCATTTCCAAACGTTTAAAAGCCATGGGAATGATCTGAAATTCAAATTTCGAAAAAAAACCGCACGAACTTATTCATAGTCCTATTACATTTTTGTATATTTGGCGATATGGCTCGGTTAGCATGTTTTCGTGGCAGTACCCGCCGGCTATCGAAACTTTTTTATAAAAAAACTCCAAAAACGCAAATACCTGATTTTCGAATGAAAATTTTGCTATTTTAGTTTTAAGCTAAGTTAAAACTGCTGTCCACTGTGGAACATACTCAGGCTTATGTCCCATTGTGATGCAGCTTGGGGAACTTGCCTTATCTCTTGTAAAATCAGTGTGCACTTTTAAAAAATTTTAGAAGGTTCCTGATTTCCTCAATACTGAGTTCTTACAATACAGTAAGTAATTCTCTGCCTGCAATGAAAAATCGACGGCTGGATAGAGCATAACAGGGGCACAGGATATGTGAAATCGTGTCTTCTTCTTCTAGACAGCTTCTGCTGAAGTCATGCGTTTGTACGCCCATCCTTTTGGTGTGTCTCCCTATTAGGCAGTGCCCTGTTATAACTAAAATCAGTGTGCTAAGAATGTGCTTTTTTTGGCTTAGCAAAGATTCTGTGTGTTTAGCATTGAGAGTCGGCCACAATTGTAGGGCTAGTCAGCAGGTGGGTTCATTACGCCATCTTTCATTCGTTGCTCTTACAATTTCCTCAAAGATAAGTAGCTTACAAGTCTGGAAAAAAACGTCTATGTCATTGTCCGTGTACGCAGTCAACTTGGTGCCGAGTTTCGATAGTTCATTTCGTTAAGAGATATGCGACATTTCATAGTTACTTTGGAGGCTGTGAATATTAATTGTCGACTATTTTTATGTTAAAATTAAAACAAAACAAATGTTTTTAAGGAGGCATGGCATATTGAGCGCACTTTATTCCCCGCTGTGATATTCGCAGTAGGTATAGCCCACGCCCCCAGCTCCAGAAATGAGCAAAATAAGCTATCGTAGTTAAAGCTACGCAATAAGTTAAAAAAATCATTTAAATTTATTATTTCGATAAGAAATAAAATACTGAAATATGGCGCTATTTCACGCATTGAAAGTCGATCTGCTAAAATTACTTTTAATTTGCCTGATCATCATGGAAAACAAAGTCAGCAGCTAAGGTACTAAATTATTTTCCACTGGATTGAATAAATATTTCGTATTCATTTATTTATTTAAATCAATAAAGTATTACAACCTTCCAGACTAAGATGTTACAGACTAAGTATGTAAACAGAATTTTCAATAACTTTTTATGACCCCGCTTTCTGAAAATCTCCATCCATGTGAAAGACGTATTCTGAATTTTAACTTTGCTGATTTATTGAAAAAAAATATGATTAAAAAAATAAATTGGTACAATGCGCAACTCGTTATTCGACCGCACACACGGTCGTATCTTTTACTACTACTCTTGGTCGTTTACTAGCATGGGTAGTCAGAGTTGCCACCCTTACACATGGAAATATCGAAATATATACAGCATCTAGTGTTTCTAGTTTTTCACAAAGCATTTTGCTCTTGCATCTGATAAAATCATTTATTTTTTTAACTTTTCTGATGGTGCTGCATCGGAGTACAAAAATACCATTAACTTGGTACATCACTACAATGATTTCGAAATAAAAACAAAATATCATTTCTTGCAAAAAATATTGAACTTTTATTTAAATTGAGTACTATTTTCAAAATTTTACAAAGTCAGAACAGGTGCCTACTTACTTAAGCGACTCTAAATACATTAAGAACGTGAGTCTCGAGGTTTCAAGGTCCCAATTTTTTTAGACCCGAAATCCCGGGACTATTAATCTTTTATGAATTATATCGAACGGAGAATATCAAAGTCTCGGGACTAGTTCCGGAATTCTGGGATTGTAATAACCGAAAATCCCGCTAACGTTAAAGTCGAAAAAATTCACATCTCTTGTACACATGGGCATATGGCTAAATTAAGTTCCTCAAGAATTACGGAAAATACTACCCTTGAAGGCACTGGCAACGAGATATTTCAAACCAATCGTATTTAAGTAAATATTAGTTAATAAAATTATCAGATGATGTGCACGCCATTTAAGGTTGGAATCGATAGATTTCTAAAAGTCACATTTGCCATTCGATTCGATTCATGTTTGGTATCTAATGGTCTTCATTAAAGGTGATGTGATTTTTCCATTACGGTTCATCCATGTTTAGTGTGTTATGATCTGCCATTTGTTCCCAAATGTATTCAATAAAGTTTACCATTTCCTAATTGAGAATATAAACCTCAAAAACGTACATGTAAAAATCAGTAAGTTTTACTATCAAAGCATTCGTTCTACGGTTGCAACTTTTACTGCACTTTTGCCTGTTTATGGTCATAATAATCGTACGTCCACGCTTACTATTCCAAAATGAAGATGGTGACACACCTCTGTTTGCTTAAGCGCAGTTTATGGGGCGCATAGTGCGATTTAATTTCCACTTATTTCCATCGTTTGCGATTTGCCTCAATTTAGTCCCGTTAAAATCATTGCAGGTTATTTTGTCATGCAGGCTGCTTCGCCCTGAGGATCCCTCTTAGTCTACCCCTGCGTCCCTACCCTTGTGGGTTGCACTCCAAAGCCATCGTTGGTATTTCTTGAACGGGTTTTTTAAGGGTGAATCCAGTTCATGCTCACTTCCTCTCACGGATTTTAACGTCAATTGTAATTGCACCTTCTGTGCAATTCAGCGTCCGATATGAAGTTTTCTGGCCACCAAGCGCCGATTATTGTGCGGAGGCATCGATTTACAAACGTTTGCAATTTACAAACATTCTGCACTGATTTTGACCAGGATTCACAGCCTACAATAAGACGAATTTGACATTAGAATTAAAAATAACATTTTCGTTTTCACCATAACCTGCTTAGCATTTTCTTTTTGTTTTTTTTTTTTTTTTAATTGGCGCGATAACCGCTTACGCGATTTTGGTCGAGTTTAACAAAGCGCCCCAGTCGTTTCTTTCTCGGGCTAACCGCCTCCAGTTGGACACAGCAAGTGAAGTCAAGTCCTTCTGCACCTGTTCTTTCCAACGCACAGGAGGCCTTCCTCTTCCTCTGCTACCACCAGCTGATACCGCATCAAATAATTTCAGAGCCGGAGAGTTTGTTCGAGCTCGCTCTGTGTATGTGCTGTCTACCCGTGGTATCTTCTCTTCACTATCGTCTTAACTGACGTTATGAGCCAATTAACTAACAAAACAGGTATCGTGTGAAGTTTCACCACACATCTTGAGGACCTGGACTTTGCCGATGATATCTGCCACCTCTCTGGCAAGAAAGCGAAGGTGAAAGACTAGTCATGTTGGCTCGCACTGACGGACTGAAGGTTAACATCGCCAAGACGAATGCTATGAGAGTCCGCCACAAAAAAGCAAGAAATATAACGATTGACTGGTGCCCTGCGGAATTTGTCGGAAGCTGCTGCTACCTCGGCTGCACTTTCACGGCAGACGGCGCAAGCAGATGAAAATGTCAAGTGAGGCTAAACAAAGCAAGGACGGCATTCGGGTGCGCTCTAAACTGCGATATTCGGCTCACGTGTGAAGTCATAATTATTGTACGGAAGTGAAACATGATTGATCTCTATCACCATCAAACGGAGGCTACAATCTTTTGTCAACAAATATCTACCTCTGCGTCATTTGTAAAATATTCTGGCCAAATATTATTATATACGACGTGCTGTGGAGATCAATGTATGAGAATCACATATAATAGCAAACCAAACGTAGAAAGTTTTGATGGGTAGATCACACGGTTAGAAAACCTCCAGATAGCATTTAGAGAATGGCACTGGACTGGAATCCACAAGGGAGCAGAGGTCGCGGTCGGCCAAAGAATATTTGGGGAAGGTCGATGTTGCGTGAGCTACATGGGACGCTGCAAAAATAACAGCCCAGAACTGTGTACAATGGAAGAGTTTTGTCGAGGACATATGCTACCGAGCGGAGTGAATAAGGATGAAAAGTGCTCTTCTCGAATTGGGGTGATCAATATAACTAGCCTCTAAGGTGCATCGTTTAATTGTAGTCTCACTGATAATGCCCTATAAATGGACTTAGTGTTTTAAGAAGTACTTGACAAGACTGCTGGAACAAAAACGAAATCCGTTGTTGCATTAATTTTCTACTTCCTTTAGTACTCTTTATTAAGCAAAATAATTAGGAAATGGACAGTCCAGTCCGAGTATGTAATCCACAACGAAGAATCTTCCCTTTACGTTGAAAATTTTTGACTGCGTGAGAAAATATTTTTCATTCTCATTCTTTGATCTCATAGATACTTTATGTCAATAACGCCACCACGCATATCGCTTCAACTTAGTTAGACCGATATATTTTCCAGCATCACAATCCTATTATCCTGGAAGCTGTAGCTTAAGCTTTGTCGATATGCAGATTAAGTTTTGTTCCTAAACACTTAAATGATTGCCGTAGTATTTAAGAAATATCCAATGCAGCCATCACCGTCCGAAGGATTAAACTTTTTGTAAGAGAAAAATAATTTTTGATATGAAGTTTTCTATTTCTTGTCCAAATCGATTTCCAAGTTAGCCGATTACTTGGCGATCCCTGTACTGTTACATCTACAGTTCGTGTTTCATGAACTTAATGATGACATTTGAAAAATAAAACATAATTGCTTGCATCCCACTTCTGTACAAACGTTACCTTGTACATATGCATGTATATACATACATAAAAATATATAATATAAGTAATATGTATGTGCATGTTTATAAAATTCACGAATGAATGTATGCGTGCGTGCTTAGTTGTTTAGCTGTGTGAAAATTGTAGCTGTGCACACGTTTTCTGAAGGCAGTCGGCAACTTCATTAGTGTAATGAAAAATGTCAAGGACACTCCGTCGCCAACAGAGCCAGAACCTGAGCTCGAGCCTCTGCCCCTGCCTACGCTTGTGCTTGTGCTGGTGGCTGTGTGAGTGGGCGCGTAGAGAACACACGTAGAGTGGGTTACGGCGAATAGCGGTGCGCATTCATTATGTACATAGAAAATAGTACGACTATAATTGAAGACATGACAAATCGAAATAAAAAAGCAAAGATAGAAGCAGTTGAACAGAAAAAAAAGACATAGAGAATTGCAAAGACACAATGAGGCCACAGCAGGCACGCCAAACAGCAAACTAAGTTGGTATGCGGGTCGTCGAGGCAACTGGTATGCGCCATGCGGTACGCAGCAATTCACAACTCAACTGCGCGCAGAAAACATGGGCGCACAGGTACAACAATAAATAAATAAAATAGAATTTGTGCCAGGATATCATCGAACAAGGGATGTGAGAATACGTAATACATAGCTTTATGTGGGATTTAATTTAAAATTTATGTGACGGTGGACAATTATTTTTTGAATGCATTTTTATTTTTAATAATGAACATTTCTTTTCTGTATAAATTTTTTGTGGTAAAAAAAGCCCAATGTTTTTAAAGAAAACACTAATTTTTTTCTCTTAATTAGCTTATGAAAGTCATATATGACATTGCTTATGGCATTTTAATTCGTGAAAATTGTATTATTTTCACAGAAACTTCACTAATGAATGTAATGCAATTCAGCGAATCTGTGCTCACTGAAGCCATTTATGCGTATTTCACTTTGATAACCGTAAGTTATCTCTGGAATTGCCAGAAAATTAAAAATATTTTACATTTTTTCCATACTGCACCAATAGGCTTTGCTTTTTTGGCGCACCACTACCCCCCTGAATGGCGCTGAGCTTACGCCCTGCGTATTGCAAATGTTGAAGAAAAAAGTTGCACAAAATATTCACAGCAAAGCAAGCAACTAACTGTGCGGGGATTTAATTACAAAATGGCGTTGTGCATACCAATTCAGTCTTACACCCACACACACAAGCAGCCTTTATTCATGTACAGAAAACTACTTTTAACAAAAACTCGTGCGTGTATGGTCTGTATGGCATATTTTCCTGTGCGATATTGTTTGGGCACAATTCCACAAATAAACACTACACTTTTTAACACGCTTTTTTAGCTTTAGGTAGTACATACATATATAAGATATTTTTCCATACCTATTAGCGATTTATTTGATGTAATCGCACAATAATCAAAGGCGTAGAAAAGAAAATCGGAAGATTTTTTGTTAAATATTTTTGCACAATTTTGCCTCTATACTTAACTGCATTTCATTACACGATTTGGGCATAGCCTCTCCTATATCTGAGTTTTACCAAACACGAAGGCAGCCTCCCGCTTCATAGTGACAGTGACACCATAGCTTATAGACATTTTACAGTTATATTAAGATTAGTACCGCTGAGATTAGATTTTTAGAGAGAAAATGTTGCGTTAAGGGGCGATATTTACCACTTTGACGGCCGAAAAAGGACGATTAATTTAATTTCGTTAATAAGAGTTTTGGTATATAAGGAAGAATGAATAAAATATTTCCTTATCATTCTGGTGGAAAATGATGGTGACAGAGCCCATATGCACACAGTACGTGTAACAATGTATTTGTTGGGAGGCGAGTTTGGTGAACATTTTACTTCACGTTCGGGACCTGTCAATTGGCCACCCAGATCGTGCGATATAACGCCTTTAGATTATTTTTTGTGGGGCTATGTTAAAGCTCATGTCTATTCAGACAAGCCTGCTTCAATTAACGCATTGGAAGACAACATTAAAGCATTTATATGTGAGATACCGGCCGAAACATTAGAAAGAGTAGCGGATGGACCATTTGAAGCGCAGTCGCGGTCAACATTTGCATGAAATAATCTTCAAGCATTAAATTATATGGACTGTACTATCGATTTAAATAAAAATTTCATGCATGTTTTTTGAATTTTACGTGTGTTTTTTTGAAAAACTTTCCTACATCTCTTAAAACGTCACCCTTTATAAAAAATGGACCGCTGTTGCTAGTAGGTACCGAACCCGAAGCAAGCATCAAATATCAGATGATACAAAAAATTTGTTTCTAACAGCACTCGCGCCCCAGGCAAACCTCTGAGTTTATTTTTATCATGAAAGTGCTCATCATAAAAATTATCTGTCATTTGGAGGTAGTTTATAATAGCACTCCATTTGTAGGATGTGTTTGGTAAGGATTCTTTCACCTTTTAGAAAGACATTGCAAACACAAATAAGGCTCGTTAAATTTTAAGTCAATTTTTTTGATTTGTTTTTTCCTTAAAATCCAACACCAAAAGCACAATTAACCATTTTTTCTGCGGTAGGAAGCATTATCCGCAGTTTTTTTTTTTTTGTTTTGAGGATAGGAAGCATCGGAAGCCTGAACTCTGTCAATGTGCGAGCGCAATAAAAGGGTTAGAGCACTAAACTTTACGTACGCTTCTATTAGGTGCTTGGCCGAGTGCCCGTTCTCTTTGAATTCACGCACGAACCTATTCGGCTACGGCGTCCGCTAAATTAGTCTGTCATAAAATTGCATATAATTTCTTGAAATCATTATCTAGAGGCTTACCGGGAAAGTCATTCTATATACTTAGGGGCACTATTATTTAGATAGTTTCTGCTTATTATCTGATATGATGTTCGAAATGTAACCTTTTTTGATACATTTGACTTGAAAGATTCATCGCGCTTCTAGTATTTCGAACACAGGTGCACATGAGTGCGGTGGGTGTAAGTTTGAATAAGAAATCGAAAAATAACGCATGACATTTTTTCACAACCCACTGCGTGTTTATGGGCTTACAATATATATCATTAGATGCCTTATTTTCTCCATGCATTTTGCTATAAATGTCTCCAGCAGCTGAGTATGAATATGGGATATTAAAAACTATATAAAATGTAAAAAAACTTCAGTTTTGACAAGCTGAAAACTACGATTTACAATAATGCTTTGCAATGCATTTATTGCTTATATCTTGCACAAGCAAAAAATTTTCAAAGTCTGTTTTCTTTGTTTGATATTTCGAAAGTATAGGCTTTTGAGAATACACTGTACAATTTTTTGAAGGGTATTCTTGGTATTTTCGATTCTATAGGCGATTTAACAGGTAGAGTCAGATTCGTCACGCGACCACTCTCAAAACTTTAAACCCAATTATCTCGAAAGTACTTTTTTCGGTTTGGTGTTGTCAAAAAAACAAAAAAAAAACTATTCAACCAAATTGCCTGAAATTTTAATATGTTGTTCACAACATCAATGGCTATCGCCCGTACTGGAATCATATTATTATTCGAATTATTTCGTTTTTATTTATTAAAAAACTGAAAAAAGACCCACAATTTTTGGAGTGTCAAATTCAAAACCGCGTCATTTTGTCAAATTTTTTTATTTTTGTATTCTAGTACGGGGCATAGCTGCAGTCTAACTGATTAATAATTTTTTTGGTTTTTATGTTTCAGATAAATAGAAGAACCACAATGGACAACACCGTCCAGGTCCAATTTCTCGGGAGGGTCAATTTCAGCGCGATTTTTAAAATTATTAAAATTAAAACAATTTTTTCTTTTCATTTTTGTGTGTAAAATAAGTTAAAAAAAGCCCAAAAAATTTAAATATCGTTTTTCATTTTTTTATTAAAACAAAAATCCTGAAAGTACCCTAATTTTAGAGCTCTAGACCTTAAGTAAAATAAGCCCCTGAAAGGAATAGGGTACTCGGTTTTTTCATACAACTTACCCAAAGGTTATTCACACGACCTGAAGTAATTATTTGGATCTTTTTACGCATTTTAAATTTATTCGTTGAGACTGGACAGTAGTAATTTTATAGTAGTAATTTTTACTTAAAACTGTAGTAATTTAATGTAGTTTTTAAAGACTTAAATAGAATTTGGTTTAAGTAAAGCCAGGTTGAGTGCAATCAAGTCTTGCATACCTTAAAGTTTGTCGAAATTTTTAGCATTCAAAAGCATTCGGCATCCGAAAGTTGGGTACGGCCCATTTTTTCTTCGAAAAAAGCTATAGAATTCGAAGGAAAGTTTTGGAAGATCAAGGTGACTGGTGCAGTATCGGGAGCACGGTTCATGCAAGGTCATCTACTGCCTCAAAATGTAACTGTTTCCAGATTCATTCCAACATTCAACAGTTAATATAAAAGGTAGTCCATAATGTCTTTCTCTTTGGAATTTGAGAAATTAAAATGAACAAAAATCTATGTATTTCTTGCGGTATATGTATAATTTGTTTATTCGAAAAAGCAGACATTCCCATTATTTCATTTCACGTGGCTGCTTCGGCTGACTTCGCAGCAGTGCACCATTTTAAGCCAGTTTTTCTGTAATTGGCTTCTTGACGATTACAAGCGGGTTTTACGATTCCCAAATGCGGAATTTTTGCTTGTTAACATAGCAGCCAAGATGAAAATACGCCTTGTTAGAAAGGGTGACCGGAAAACGATCACTAAGCCTTCAAGTCAAACCAAGTCAAGGATAATAGATTACAAAGTTTGGCTATTCGAAACAAAATTGTAAGAGTAACTGCGTAAGAGTAACTAAGTCATGTCATCTGCAGCTCATTTCGTACGTACTCGGACTTTTACGCTCTTGCAATCAGGTGTTGTTCAGACGGCAACGAAGTAACATTGCAGTGACTGGGTTGACTTTTTCTTATATCACGAACACAATCCCAATTTTCTCGTGAACAAACCGCTGTCATATTCTCTTCTACATCAGCAAATCAACTGACTCTTTCTAAAACGCTGAGAGTCGATTAACGGTCTGTAATGCGTGTAATGCTGAGTTGTTGAGATCGATAGCGAGGCGATCTATTAGCTACGGCAGCCACATGGGGGAAAACCGTGAATGTTGCACAAACCTGTGTACAGCAGGCGTGGTGAATGTCTCATTTCTTCTTCAATAAACCCCTTTTCAATGGATGCACTGTTTGGGCTGCACAACATTGACTTTGGAAATAAGTTTTCAATATTTCTCAATGGTGTCCAAGCGATTTTCTGATGTTGACTGTTATATTGATTGCTTGTTACGAAATTGATATTTTGTCAAGATTTTGGTTGTTTAGCTGAGCTCCTAATTTGTGTTGTGAGTCTTGATTTTTTTGTTCTAAAACTGAAGGGAGCTCTACACTTTTAGCCGCCCCCGAACGGCGGATGGTTCATTATTTTGTGACTATATTTTTTATCGCAGAAATACGAGTACACTGGAAGGTTTGCCATAGCCTGGCCCCTGCCGCTATGAGAAAAAACTTTTACTGTCATTTGATTTTTCATGCCTACTGTGGGTTTCGAAAACGAGGCAACTAAATGGCAGTTATGCACCAACCCATTCGGTTGCGCCCATACCTATCTAGGTAGATATATTAAACTGCTCATGCCGTAATAAAGTCTTGGATATCTTACACCCAAAATCATATTGTTTTTTATACCCCAGAGTTACATAAAAAAATTTCCATTTCTATTATTCTGTTCACATTGAATCTCTTCTACACAGAATTTTCTAACGCTTTTTTTTTTGTTAACGGAACTGGGTAAACACTATTAGGTATTTACTTCAAGTGCACATCGCCCACTCCTTATCAGAAAATCAAATTTATTGAAACGAAAAAGTGAAAGAAATCATGAATTGAAAAAAATACAGGAAGTTAATTCAAATGCATTAAAATGTAATTATCACTTTAGAAAAGCAGAGTTCCTTAAGAAAAATAGAGTGATAAAGGTTGAGAGTGCAGTTCAATAGGTAGTGAAAACTAAATATTCACCCTTCCTTGTGGTGCATTGGAAAATAATATAAAAATACATTCACTTTACATTCAAACTCGCCTTTGCCCCTCATTAGCACCATAATCGTAAACAATGCATAATAAATAAACAATTCTGCCATATCCACCGCATCAAATGGATTGACACGAAAAATATGAAAGTGTCAGTGCTTTTACTCATCAATTTTCTTTAATCGTAAAGAGGTAAAAGAAGAAACTTTCAACAGCAGGCACAAAGGCCGATATGCCACTTAATACCTTAATTGACAAATTCGATATAAAGAAAACATATATATATATATATGTATATGGTATATATCTAAGCAACTCCAACATTTCAGTTGTAAATTGTGTAGCTGAAATTGCTTAAGCAACTAGAAATGCATTTCACTTACCCTTTCTCTTAGTGCAGGGGCACTTTATCTGTAAGAACAAAAACACGACCAGCTATGCCATTCATTCTCTTCAATTATAACCGTAATGCACGTTGAATAGTCGCACGGAGTCATCATTGTTGTGGCAGCTAAATGCATAGCACAACAGTGCAACTGTCAACACGGACACGCTCCACTCCGCTCCACCTATATATGTATGTACATACACACGCACAAACATACATACCTGCCAGTAAATGCGGCAGCATTCATAGTTTGATATCCGCCTTGGGGTGTGCCGCCAGCATATTTTTAGAAAATTATGTATTTTAGTATTTCAAAAGCAATCATAAAAAAGAACTAAATCATTTCGAAAGATTTTCATTTTTGTTGCTTGCCACCAGCAGTTAAAAATAGCAAAGGGCCGTCAAAGAGCCGAATAAATTGTTAAATGTGTATGGATTGAGGGGGAAAATGAGAATATTACGTTTAGTGTGTGCTGTCAAAACCAACAACGTCATTGCTCTTGGTTTTTTGTGGACAAAACTTCTGTTCAAAAAGTGCCGGGAATTTGTCAATAAAATGAAAGAACGTTCAATATTTCCTGTATATATAGGAGTATGCAGCCGTTGAAAAATAGCTAAGAACGACATGCAGTTCTCTGCATTCGAGACCTGTTTCAATAAAAAACAGAGGTTGTCTGTAAAGTCGGTTTACTGACGATAGTTTAACGTGACAACATCATAAGAAAATACTGATGGAATGGTTGCACTTTTCAAAAGAAAATTTTAATTTTATTTGTTTGATAGATATTTTGTATGGATATAGAGAAGGAGGTAAATGGAGTCGCAATGGAATTAATCAAGTTACATTTACACAAAGGAGAAAAATTACAAAACATTTATCAAATTCATGAAAGATATCTTCAATTTCGATTGTGCATTAGACGTTAATAAGTCAACAACACTAAGAGGCACCATCATCGATTTGACTTTCTAAGGACACATTACACTCGAAATACCCCCTTTCAATTCCTACTTTTCCTATCATCGTCCTATTCTATCCTATAAATTAATAATAAAAACATTAAAACAACAGGTGTTATTAACAACTAGTCGTGACTAATTATAAATTCGGTAAGGATGCAAATACAAATATGTGAATTTATATACATATGCGCATATACATAAATATACATATATGCTCACTTAAATAGGAGAGAGCCAGATGTCGAAAGTTGCCGAAAACCGATTGTGCCTCTTTGTCGTTCTTTCTGTGCTCCGCTTGCAGAGAGAGGTAATGACGCATTGTTTGGTGCGTGCAGCCGGCTACATCGAATTATAAGACGTTATCACGTCAAAATTCCTTAAATGTTTTGTATATCGGGTTTCAGTTTACAGATTTGAATTTTTTTCAAACTGTTTTTTTTTATATAAAAAAACATAAATTTTTTACTTCATGTAAAGGGTTTTTCAATTGGCGGGGTCGATTTTGGCGCCCTGTGGCAGCCATTTTGTTTTGGTGACATCTGTCAAATCTTTTGTTTATTATTCAGTTGTTTATGCCAAATCATCATGGCAAGTTACACGATTGAACAACACGTTCAAATGATAAAACTTTATTATCAAAATGAGTGTTCATTAACGCAAACGTTGCGCGCATTGCGCCCATTTTTCGGTAGACGTGGTGGCTCTTCCAATTTCTTATGGCCCATATTGTACCATATGGACGTAGGCGGCATGTGGTTCCAGCAGGGCGGCGCTACGTGCCACACAGCAAACGCCATTTTATTCAATTTCAATATCTACCCGCCCTTATTGAAAAACCCTTTACAAAAGTTAATACAATTCGAAAATTCTTCGAGCAAAATACTTAAGAAAGAAGCGAAATAATAGTCACATCATAAAAAATGCTGGCGAAGAGAAATTACATTCCGTGCCAATCTACAGTGAAGCCCTGCTTCGGCCAATCGAAGGGTAACTGATCTTTTCCTTATTGGTTTTTCCAAGTCAACAAAAATTTCTCAATGGATGGCAATAGCACTCTTCCTGGGATAATGTTTCGACATTAACCACTTTATCAATCTTAACTTTGCTGGAAACGTTTTCATCTATTTCTTCAGTAATATATTTATTTCTTCATCGTTTTTAAAATGTTTAATTCCGTTTAAAAAAGCACAATAGGATGATCCGGTCTTTTGCTGCTCTAAGATTTCTTTTCGAAGATCTGGGGTACAATTTTGTCTTTTGACATTTCCTTTCAACAAAAGTAAAGTGCTGTAGAAATACTCCAGATACTTTAGTTTTTAATTACTTAACAGTTACAGTTTGTTCTAATCTTTAAAACTCTTTGCTGATTTAGAAATCACCCTCGCCTTCACCTTCGTCAATTGAATCGTCTCAAACCACTCTCGCTAAAGTGCTGACTTGAGTTCTGAAAACAGGACAAAGTAGCTCAGGGTGATGCCAGATGAACTTGTGAATCAGTATTCAATTTATTTTTGCTACAAATAGTCACCTAAATGATGAAATATGTCAGCATGCCCATTGCTGTTATGCGAAAGAAAACAACTGCTTCTACACAATTTAGGCCAGAAAGTATTCGAAATGGACCACCACAAATCAGATCAAAAAACTATCAACAAAACCTTCATTTTCGATGACCTTTTTTGTGTTTTTCTACTGAGAAACGCTATTCCGAAATGCGTTAGTTATGTTCCGTTTCGGAGATTCGCCAATAAAGCCCAATGAAATTACGTTACGCACAAAATTTCATTTTCGATCTTCACAATGCTCTACTTCTAACTCTAAACAAGAATTTAAAGGACTTACTCCCACGATTGTCAATTAGTACTTCCCCGAAGTTAGCCTATTTCGCATTGCGTTCGCAACTTCCTCGAGTTCCTACGCAGAGCCATGATGAGCTTCCTTGAAATCCGAATATTTGTATAAGGGCGATTTGGCGACACAAATTGACTGCATACATATTGGAATACCTTCCTTCGCCAAAAAAATCTTGTAGAATGAATAAAGAATGGACTGACGCGTTTAATTCGCAATCGCAAAATGTGAACTGTGCACATTTAAAGGTAGATCAAATGTGATTTGAGCGAGCAAACGGTCGGCATTCGCGTCGGTATGTCAGTCGGTCATCGAATGGGACTAAAGGAAGGTGGCTTGTTTTCAGACATAAGTATGTGTGCAGAACCAGGGCCGGAGTCACGACTAAATTCCTGGATATTAATTGTCACTCCTCGTGCAACACACTTATATCCTCTCAGATGAAATGATTGTATTTCTCAAAGATTGTATTTCTGTAATGACAGCTAAGCTGCTTTATTTTTGCAAAAAATTCAGTACTTTCGATACAAACCGCACTTAAACTCGTCTTACTTCCAACACATTGTGCTTAACGCTCTGCATTAATCCGTGGGATCCAATATCTTCCTTCCTTCCTTGATCAAGTGATGTAATATCTTCCTGAAGCACACGAGACGATCTTCGAGTAAAATTTATTTACTTTTTTATTAGTCACAGCTGTGAATGTTACACCCGAGTACAATGTAAATCATCAGCCGTGCAAACTCATCAACAGCACAATTCTCTTCAAACTTTTTGTGCAAATCGTGGCCTTGGGCTTTCGACAGCCTCAAGCCCCTTAGATTACCATTAACATTCTCCACGCAAATACACATTTGAAACCGACTCTTTTTGACTCGACTACAACTGACTGTTGAATCAACCTAGAAAAAGGTGATTTTGACAATATCTCAAGCGCAATTTGTTTAAACTAGCAATTCGGGGTGTTTTTTTCGAGCTGAAGGTATGATGCTATGTGCATGTGTGTGAGTGCGTTTGTGTGTTGAGGGGAAAATGTGACACGACGCGACGCTGTGATGCTTCGAAAGCTTTTTACAATTCAAATTTTCATAAATTAAAACATGAAAAAATATTGGTCCATTGTGATTTTATGTCTTTTTGTTGTTACCGTTGTCGTTGTTGCTATTTCGTGCATTTATTTCTATTGTATGTTTGCATCTGCTGTGAAGGGCGTCGTCGTCTAACTTGTCACTGAAAATTTGAAAAGCAACGATTTGCGTTAATTGAAAATGATTTTTCTTTAAGTTTACGGCTGGAGAAAATGGTATCTGTGTCATAGGAATGAGGTTTTTTGTGTGTAGGTGGAGGTATGTATGCATGTATTTGTGTGTGCACGCGTACCAATTTTAGTATAGCTTGTAATTAAATTAGATTTCTAAAATATTTTCCATACGGCCTTAATATTTTCAACTTAAATTGAAATGGGCTGAGTAGGGGGACGCATGCCATGCCAAGGGATATATACATATGCGTGTATGTTTGTGTAAGTATATTACTTTTTCTAGTGTTCCCTTTTGTATATCCATACATCACTCGCTTTATCGCATTGATTTAGTCGCCGTCGCATTTTTAGACTTCAAAGAATCCACTGGAATGTTTGCTAGATGTGAATGCGTATGTAAATAAAAGAGTATTGTTTAGTTGTTCGAGAACTATTCAAAAACGACTTCTTTACAAATTGAAAAAATCTAATTTAGTCGTTAAAAACGATTTCTTTAATAACTTTTTCTGCTAGGAGATCTCAGAGAGCATCTGATACAAAGTAATAATAATATCAATTAATACTATTCGAGGCAAAAATAAAATAAAAAAGTAGGTATTTCGTAGTTTCGAAAATTTATTTATAAAAAGCGTATTTTATTGGAGCATCGCAAGCTAATAGCTTCATTTTGGTCAAATAAAACGAGCTTAGCACATTTCCTTCCATTTGTAGAAAAATATTAAAATATCCAAACACCCAAAAAGAGTGCAATCACTAGTTGTACATCGTGGCGCAAAATTAATCATTAATTGCAACCAATTTTGTATTTGAATAACGTTTTTTCTTAAACAAAAAATAAATGATTTTGAGTAATAGGAATCTTTATTTTTGTGCTACGTTGCTTGACCGGTTGTATGCTGCAGCTGTTTAGTTCACAAGTGTCAAATATGATTGACCTATATATATATATATATATATATATAATTGGCGCGTACACCCTTTTTGGGTGTTTGGCTGAGCTCCTCCTCCTATTTGTGGTGTGCGTCTTGATGTTATTCCACAAATGCAGGGACCTACAGTTTCAAGCCGACTCCGAACGGCAGGTATTTTTATGAGTAGCTTTTTCATAGCAGAAATACACTCAGAGGTTTGCCATTGACTGCCGAGGGGCGACCCCTATTAGAAAAATGTTTTTCTTAATTTTGGAGTTTCACCGATATTCGAACCAACGTTCTCTCTGTGAACTCCGAATGGTAGTCGCGCACCAACCCATTCGGCTACGGCGGCCGATGATTGACTTATACTGAATATAAATGCGCTGACTAAGTTTCTCATAGAATATAAGCTAATAGCTTAATAAATACAACGTGCCGAACATTTACTTTTTTTATTATTGTAATACACAAAGAGAAAAAAAGAAAAAGAAAAAAATATAGTGTTACATATGTTAACCCAGTGCAACAAAGTAAATCTACCATACAAAAAGCAAAATTTTTACTGTTTTGCTTATAGCTGTAGCTCAAATTAAAGGTAACGGTATGAGTAATATTTTAAGATAAGATTTATAAATATTTAAAGCAGCATTGAGTAATTTCTGATATGAGTTTTGTCATAATGTCCCAAAGTTTCATACAAACTGAGAACTGTAAACTTTGAGGAAACATAAAATGAAAAAAAAAATATTAATACAGGTATTGGCTAAAATACGTACATTTTTATTTTTTAAACTTATTGTTTGGATTCATGAAGAGGCGCTGGAGTCAAGATACTTATAAAGGATGACTTTTTAGCTATTATCTTTTTAAACAGTTGGTTTGTTTCGTGTTTTGTTTATCGCGCGCTTCTTCCATTTTATGGTGAGTTTAATAGACCCACTGAAGCGGCTATTCGAGCTATTGTGACTAATTTTAGAACCAAATTTACATTATTGGACATCAAACCACCAACAACGCTTACATAGAGTGCGAACTGAAGAAAATATCGCAGTTGTATCGGCCATTGTTAATGATGACCATCAATTATCGATTCGTCGCCGTTCGCAGCAATTGGGCCTCTGTTACTCACCACGTTTTATCGAAAAATTTTGTTCATCGACGAAGCTCATTTTTGGATCAATGGGTACGTAAATAAGCAGAATTGTCGATTTTGAAGTGAAGATCAGCCAGAAGAATTGCAAGAGCTACCAATGTATCCAGAAATGGTCACAGTTTGGAGCGGTTTATGGGCTGGAGGTATCATTGGACCGTACTTCTTGAAATATGCTGCGAATCGTAACATAGTAACGTAACTGTGAATGGTGAGCGCTACCGTGAAATGATAGCCAACTTTTTTTTGCCCTAAATGCAAGAGCTTGACTTGTTGAGAGGCGAGTTCGGTGAACATTTTATTTCACGTTCGGGACTTGTCAATTGGCCACCCAGATCGTGCGATATAACGCCTTTAGATTATTTGTTGTGGGTCTATGTTAAAGCTCATGTCTATTCAGACAAGCCTGCTTCAATTAACGCATTGGAAGACAACATTAAAGCATTTATATGTGAGATGCCGGCCGAAACATTAGAAAGAGTATGCCAAAATTGGTCTAGCGGATAGACCATTTGAAGCGCAATCGCGGTCAACATTGGCATGAAATAATCTTCAAGCATTAAATTATATGGACTGTACTATCGATTTAAATAAAAATTGTATGCATTTTTTTTTATTTTACGTGTGTTTTTTGAAAAACTTTCCTATCGCTCTTAAAAAATCACCCTTTATATACCTTCCACCTTTCTTTTATCACTTATCATGTCAGGGGCAGAATGAGATCGTAAAGCGTTACAGCTTAAAAAACTGCAGAAAAGATTAAAAAAACTTTGACGAATTGGTCTTTTAAAACGATTTCTATTTAGTATCTCCTATTTTAGGGCGTAACAGCTTCAAGATATTACTTTGGGCATAGTACAAAAGTACATAATTATGAATTCCATTTCGAAAAATAGTTTCCTATTGAGGCCAAGAGATATGTAAAAAACAGGTATAGGTATTTTATTTAAATCTCGTAAGTCTGGTTTTTTAATAAAAAGATTATAGTATTTATGAGTGCAACACAAAAAACAATAGATCCAGATGTGAGTTTAAGTTTTGACGGAAATATTTGGTAGCTCTTTTGAAGTAAACCGGTTTGGAAATATCATCGACTATCGAATCGAACCTAACCTTAGAACAAAAATATGTTTAATTAATATTGCAGAAACAATTCATAATTTTCTCAACAAGTAGCACTATTGCCATTTACTCCTATTCCATAGTAAGACTGCGTCGTTGCCGCGTCGTATTTCGTTAAACTCCACGCTATAGTACTTCTTTCTAGTCCATACAATCTTTCCTTAGAAATGATAGAACAGCGTCTTATAACTTGCTCTTGAAAATTTCAAACCTTCAATTGGTGGATCTGCAGATCAATAAAACCGAAATCAGTCAATTACCCGGCATCTGGAGAAACATTGCACTTTAACTTAATTGAAAATGTGTATATTCTACCTCACACATAAGCTCAATATTTATAATGGAACAAAGTAGTTTACTGAAAATTCCAGACAATCCCAGATGGAGAGAAATTTGGCACCTCTGCCACCAGCGCGCAAGGATGTGGGGATGGATGGCGATAACCACATGTGCCCGTTCGTAGGCTGCCACACAAATTCACGCCAAACTCGTAAATACAACAATCTAAGGCTATAAAAATCCATTCACCAAAAGAAATTTCTGCTAAGTAGCAAACGAATTGTTCCAAGCACAAAAAAGAAAACATAAAAACAACAAAAAAACAAAAAAGGCGATAACACAGCATCAAAAAAAAAAACGAAAGAAGTAAAGACTTGTATGGTCGACGGGCCATGCACTGGAGCAGAGCGCCAACAACAGGCGCGCAATGTATAAGTAGGCAGTGGCAGAAGGGAAGAGAGCGACATGAAAAGGAAAGAAAGGCAGCAGTACATAATTGCATTCACTCAAGCGTGCTTCAAAAAGTAGATATGCTGCCGCAAAGGAGGGTAGTATGAAATCAATGAAACAGAACGGAAGTTGTAGAAAAATATATACAAACAATCAATAGCGCAAAATTATTGCCCTTCAACAACAGCACAACCGCACAAGCAGGAATAGAGCAGGAACAGCCCCAGCAGCTCCAGCAGCAGAACAATAAAGATTAAGTCCGATGTGGAATGGGTATGGGCATGGACATGGACGCGGGCGTGGGCGTGGGTGCAAATAAGGAAGAAATAGTGAAAAGAAAAAGGAAGATCAAATAGGAAATAGTTTCTGCAGTTCGTTAAGGAAACGGAATAAGCGTTTGTACTAAGTAGCAATGAGTATATTTATTGCGGTATTGTATTCTAGTTGTAAGCATACACACACAAGCATACACAGCCTCACATTTAAACAAATGCAAGCAAGCACAAAGCCTGTGGTGAATGCCAAACTACTTAGCAAACAATCAACTTCATAAATTGATATTTGGTATGAAAAGTCAAACTAGTTCGCAAGTGACTGCAATTGTCTTAGTTGCTAAACGACCAATTGGGAGTGCATGAACAAAAAATGCGTTTCTTCGTTGCTACGCCTAAATAAATAAAGTAAAAGCAGCCAATTAAAAAAAATATGTAACAAAATTATTCTGTATTTATTTTTCATCTGAACGCAAGCGAGCGAACAACGTTTTTCGTCTTCGCATTGGGAGCTTAAATGAACAAACTATTCGGAGTACCAGGTCTGGAGTAAACTGCATATGGGGTTGGCTATGGGAAAGTCAACTACATTTAAAAATTGTGCTCGGACTTTATTTATTGTAAGTGCAAATGCAAGAACGAGAGTAAACTTTAATCCCTACAAATTGAATGGCAGTTCGTGAGGCATACTTGAAATATGCAGAAGTAGCTCGCCTTTTCATATGAAACCGATAATTGTAACCCGAATATATCATACTTCGGCATTCGGTTTTTAACTACATAAAAGCTTGGCTCCTGTACATAGTTTCGGTGGATTTATTTTCGTAGGAGCATTAGTGCAGTGCTAACTTTCCAAGAAAATAGATGGAATTCCAAGTGTCCAAAGAGTTTAAAATATGTGATATGCAAGATACAAGGTGGCGCAAAATTAATCACCCTATCGGAAGATTTACACTTTTTGCAAGTGGCGTCGTACGTCAATCATATTTGACATCTGTGAACTAGACAGCTGCAGTACACAAACAGAAAATGGCGCATGTAAAGGTCTAAATAAATATTTCCATTACTCAAAATAATTTATTTATACAGTAAAAAAGTTGTTCAACAACAAAATTGGAATTGGAGGCGGATTCTGCTCGAATTCTGGATAAAAGTATTAAATTAAATTATGTTCTGCGTATCGTTTGTTTTTTCTATGAAATTCAATAAACTAAGGCATGTTAAAAATGTTGTTGTTGTTGTTGTAACAGCATAAACATTCCCCATGCGGCAATGTTGCATTAAATTCAATAATAAAAAGTTGAAAGTCTGGGTTTCAATAGATGTTATTTTAAAATCGGAAAAAGTGGAAGCTCATTCGTGGAAATTTTCGGCACTCGCAATATGCGAAGTGTATTGCGGATCAATGTAAAGGATCTAATTGATTCGGTTATATAAAAAATATTAAGTTTTTATCAAAGATTTTTTAAACAGTTTTCATTTGATATTTAAAAGAATTTTTCCAACGTTTTTTATTATTTTTTATGTTTCTACGAATTCGTTGCGTATGCATTCCATTACTTGTATTTCATTTATATAACTAAAAGCCAAATGTGTAAATTTTAAGGTGCAGTACAAGCTCGATTTTCACTATTAATTCAAAACACAAGAAAATTCTGTTCTCGCGATAATGACATTCAAACAGAAGTCGAAGTGTATTGATTAATAATATTTATAAAAATAATCAAAGCGTGAATGTTTTTAAATAAAATTTTATTCAAACAACTCAAGATTACAACCCGATTAAGCCGCCAATATGGATAAAAAAAATCATTCAAATCAATGCAGATAAGTAAGAGAATCGCGATAGTAAAACCCAATTTACTTTCCAGTGCTGCGCTTGTAGCATCAGCTAAAATTTAACAGATTAAACTTGAAATGGACCGTCGCAATAGTTGGTAGTCACGAGCTCGCGTATACTCTGCTTCCATTGTATCAAATTAGTTGCAGCCCTTTTAAAAAGTTTCCGAATCAAAGAGTTTTCGAACACCAATCGTTTGATTATATGTTGTACACTCTTTCTACATTTAATTTTCGTGTTTTAGATAGGTGGCAACCCTTAAAAGCTGTCGCATAATGCTTTCTCACTTTTCGTCTCTATTTTGAATTAATTTTTTAATTTTATTTTTTGATAGGTGGCAGCCCTTAAAAAAGGTTGTTTCATAAAGCTTTCTCACTTTTCGTCACTATTTTCCATTAACCTTTTTAATTTTTTTTAAATATGTGGCAACCCTTAAAACAGTTGCCCCGTAAAGCTTTCTCAGTTTTCATTCCTATTTTCATGTAATTTACAAAACATTTTTTTAGATAGATGGCAACCTTTAAAACATTTCATCTTCTCACATTTGATTTCATTCCTTTTTCGTACTTCATAAATTAATATTTAATTTAATTTTTTGGTTTTGTTCTTATAAGTAGATGGTAACCCTATTCCGAAATATATCTTAACTGAAAATTCTCAAATACCTTTCGCTTAATAGGTACCCATATGTAATAATCTTTTTCTAGTTTATGTTTATTTATTTATTCAATTAATAGTTTAAAAAATACTGTATTTCTTAGATTATGAAAAACAGCTTAATGCTAAATAATTTGATCAAAGTAAAATTGAACTTATAATTAACTAGTTTCAATTGTAATGAATGAAGGAAAAAGATAACATTTCTTATAACTTACAGAGAAAGATTTTTAGATAATACTAAGAATTTAGTTAAATATTTCAATTAGTACCAATTTGAAGCGGTTCTTTGTTGAAGAAAAATCTAGGCCAGTATGATTTGAAACCGAATTAAAATCTGCCAAAGTTCCAGAAATAAGAGCATTGGAAGCATATTTAGTTCTTACCATCCTTAACCAGGAAAAATCATGATTACATAAGCTTCGCTGAGGGATATATAAATTAAGTAGTGATGGGTAATCCATGACCCTACTTATCAAATCGAAAAGGAAAGTGATGGAGAGAATAGTCCATCTAATCGTTGCCGACCAGTTTTCCCAATCCATTTTTCCCAAAACTTTTTTCCCAATGCTTACTTTTCCCAAAGGCAAATGTTCCCAAATTTTTTCATCCAAACTGTTTTTCCCAAGACTTTTTTCCCAAAAGTCATTTTTCCCAAAACTTTTGTTCCCAATAAAATAAATTCTTTAGAGGAGTTCTACGAAAAAATACGGTGGATTGCGTAGCCGGAGTCGGACTGATGAGGGTTATTTTTTTGAAGCGCGGCCGAAGGCCGCCCACGCGAAATGGAGTTCTACGCAAAAAAAAAAACAAGTTTGGGAAAAATAGGATTTTAATTGAATTGGGAAAAATGGTTTTGGGAAAATTGGTTTGGGAGTTATTTTATTGGGAACAAAAGTTTTGGGAAAAATGACTTTTGGGAAAAATGGATTGGGAAAAGTGTACGGTAACCCATCTAATATCTACTGTTTTTATATTAAATAGCAGGCACCGACTTTTATAGGAGTGAATAGAATAAATGAAATTTAAGGAAATGCGAAGCATAACGCACAAAGGCTTTCTGAACACGTTCAAGCTTACTAATATGACAAGCATAATATGGTATCTAAATAAAGAAGGCGTATTCCAACTTTGAACGCACCGGAGACGTATATAACATACTCTAAAGTTGTGTATGGGCCAACAAAGTCTGAACTAAAACGTCGAACAAACGGAAGTACGGAATATAGCTTTGAAATTGTGTAATTTAAATTGAATTTGCAATAACCGAGTATATCTTTAAATCAAAAGTATAAAAACGAAAATCTGCGTTACTAAAACAGCTGTTGTGAACTGTGCACTTACGAACTTATCTTAAACCCTTTCCGAATTTGTCATCTGAAGCGACCTCCAGTAAAATTGTCTGCTTAAAATATTCGTGGAATATTTTAACTTTCGAATTGCCGTTTTTAACCAACTTTTATTACGGTCAAAATGCTTACTTAAAGGGTTAAAATCTACTACAAAAAATGCCATTTTGAGAACAAGAAAAAGATAACATAACATAAAAGTGGCCACTTAAGTAGGAATTATAGGTTTAAAATCGACTACAAAAAAATCCATCGTTCAATTGTAGCAACCTGAGAACAGAACTTTTAGTTGAAGTCATCTTACACAATATATATATATATTATTGGCGCGTACACCTTTTTTGGGTGTTTGGCCGAGCTCCTCCTCCTATTTGTGGTGTGTGTCTTGATGTTGTTCTACAAATGGAGGGACCTACAGTTTCAAGCCGACTCCGAACGGCAGATATTTTATGAGGAGCTTTTTCATGGCAGAAATACACTCGGAGGTTTGCCATCGCCTGCCGACGGGCGACCGCTATTAGAAAAATGTTTTTCTTAATTTTGGTGTTTCACCGAGATTCGAACCAACGTTCTCTCTGTGAATTCCGAATGGTAGTCACGCTCCAACGCGTTCGGCTACGGCAGCCGATAAATGAATTTCCCTCTCGGTCAAAATGTCAAAATGCTAAAACTTTACATCACCGTAAAAAAACCGACTAGTACTGGTACTGTACTAGTACGGCTTCCGAAAAGTTGGCTGAGAGACATATCCTTTCATAACTACGAGCGTTTGTTCGTGTTGAGTAACATTTTTGTAATTATTGTGTCCAAATAGTAAAAAAAAATTAGACAAGTAATGTCGGAGTCTATAGGTAGCATGCAAAATAAATAAACATTCATAAATATTTGATGAATAATAAATATCATACCTTGAAATTTATTTTATTTAGCTGTTAATATATTATTTTTTTCTTGTCCATTATGAACTGGTTCATTAACTAGTTAACACTGATGCATGCCCTTACTAGTTGATAATAATTCCGTTGGGCATTGCTATGAGAAAATTTCCTTTTGTTAGCATTGAAAAATGAGAGAAGACGAACGCCATCAACTGTAAACTAAACTGACAGTGGGATAGTTCAGAACCAGTCGATTTGACTGCAGGGTGTGTATTTGTAAATATAGACTAGTTACGTAGAGCAAAACAAGATTATTTCAAGTTGCTGTCCACATAAAGATATACCATATTTCAAATATTCATTGCAACATTTTCTTATTTTATATTTCTTCACTTTTATTTTCTTTACAGTACCCGCCAGAGTGGTTTGGGCTGCGGTGGGCAAAAGCGTCGATTTGCTGTGCGATTTAACGCCACCAACGGCGCAAGATTCCGTAAAGCTGTTGTTGTGGTTCAAGGACTCCACCGGAATACCACTTTACAGGTAGTTAAAAACACTTAATCATTAGCCAACTACATTCACATACTCACACTTGTACACAAGCACTGAATGCTACTTACTTATAAGCCCAGTCATTTGTGCTACACGACTACTTGAAAAGAGAAAAGTGGAAAATACAGGTAAAAGGATTCGCAAGTGGTTAAAAGGCTGCATTGAAGGTCATAAATTTTAAAAGGAAATTGAAAACTCATCACTGCGGTCAGCTTCATCTACCCCCGCGGCTATGTTGGCTTCCACGCCAGTTGAACACAAATCGAATAGTAAACCAAGACTTTTTACTGTTAGATATATGTGTATGTATATATTGTACGTGTGTTGGTGTATACGTTCCATGTATTGCCATTGCCAAAATGTGTTTGCTCTTTTTGTTTGCGCTGCTTTCCTGCATATAAGTTTGCCTGAAGCAGTGATTGGCTCAATTCTAAGCAGCACAACCACAAATGTCATACGAAGTGGTAGCCACCGTGGCTGTCGTTGCTATTCTGTTGCTTCTGAGCCTTTCTGTATTCTTTTCGTTATTTATTCGTTACGCTCACGTTTGACAACAGACGCGTAAACATTAAAACAAATGTACATTTATACAAACTTAAGTATTGGTGCACGGGATGGACCGCAAACATTAAGGTGCCGATATTCACACAATTTTTCGGTCTCGATTTAGCTGATTTTTTGCATTTTTAAAATGATGACTCCTTTTTGCCATTTCATCTGCCAAACGGCTTTCCCAAATAGGCTGAGTTAATATAAAATTCATGACCCTTTTAATTACTGTTTTTGTTTTCGTAAGGCGAGAGTCTAAAAATATTGCAATAAATTGTTCATGATAGCTGACGGTTAGGAATGCTCTCATTCCTTACTTAAAGATTTGCAATTTATTATCCTGAAATTGTGTTACTTGCATAGAAAGAACTAATGCGCTTACAGTTCAAATTTATGGTAACTTCGCCCTAGTTCAGGTAACCCTTTTTTAACTGGGGCATTAACTAAGGTGGCATTGAGGTGGCATAAAATCATAAAAAAAAAATTACTAATACAAATAAAGGGGTTTCCATTAGAGGTGTTTCGTTGCTTGTGTGGCACGTAGCGCGTTCTTGTTGAAAATAAACGTTGTCCAGATCAATACCATCCAATTCCGACCATAAAAAATCGTAGTCATCTCTCGGTAGCGCAATCCATTCACCGTAACTCTTGCGCCAGCTTCCTTTTCGAAAAAGTAAGGTTCAATAACTCCACCGGACCATAAACCGCACCAAACAGTCACACGTTGAGGATAAGGCTTTTCAACAATAACTCTTGGATTTTCTGAATCCCAGATCCGACAATTTTGCTTGTTGACGAAGCCACCGAGGTGGAAATGGGCCTCATCACTCAAGATGATTTTTCGATGGAATTCCGGATCATTTTCATGCATTTCAACGACCCAATCAGCAAAGACACGACATTGTTGATGATCGGTCGGCTTGAGTTCTTGTGTTAACTAGACTTTATAAGCCTTAAGAACCAAATTTTTATGCAAAATACGGTGTAATGACGTTTGTGGAATGCCTAATTCCAAAGAACGACGCGGAATGGACAAACCTGGGTTTTCTGCAACACTTTCGACTACTATAGCAATATTTTCGGCTGTTCTTGAGCAACGTACACGGGTTTTATTCTTCACATCACTAACTTGTATCAACAGCCCGAATTTGTTCACTAATTCTGTATTGTGTTCAAGTCTTACGAACCGTCTCAGCCAAATTTTCACCGCTTTTATAGTGAATTTTAATAATTTCAATGCATTGTTTAAGCGTGTATCGTTCCATTTTCATTAATGGCGTAGTTTTTACTTGTCAAATATGAAAAAATGGCAGATTCAAGAGTGACATCTACCGAAATAGCGGGCTATTCAAAATAACACCTGTTATTGGAAAACCCTTTGTTTGGTGAATTGTGTGTCTCCATTTCCCATAACCTATCAGAAAAATCTTATGAAACCACAGGTCGTACATTTTTTCATTTTGTTGCGCTGTGTAATTTCAGTCTTTCGAACTTGTCTGTAACTTTTCAAGTAGCAAATAAATTTTGTCTGTTGTAAGATATCCTTTATATAGTTCTACCTGTCATATAGTTGTATACTGCCCTCTGACGACTAATTATAATCAAAATCGGTTAAAATAAATTATTTTTAATAAAATTAAATCGACTTTGAAATTTTCAATTAGTTGCACGGATTTTTCAATTAGTTGAAATTTTCGCCTAGCAATAGATTCATAATGAGGCTAAGGACTATTCCTTGGCCAGCTCAAACTAATCTTTTTATATTTAGTTTTAACAAACAAAGTGCAGTTATAGTGAATTAACACTTTTCCGGAAAGTTTTTACCTCAGTATTAAAAACAGAAAAGAAAAAAATGTATGAATAGCAGAAAACATTCAAACATATTAGAAAGTGGAGGCCTGTTTACTGACCTAAATTCAATGCAGGTACACTTTCGCGTAGGAATTGACTCCAATTCAATTGGTTTGCTTCAAAGCATTAGAGAGAAGAAAAATGCAATAATTCAATAAATTTATTATATTTCGAGATAAACTTTTGTTAAGGATTTTCGATTTATGAATTCCTTGTGGTCATAAACTCTTCAGCGCATCATGACTTGTGACGAGAGTTGAACTCGTTGATTGAATTTGTAATAATTCTTCGTATACCTACTTATATACCGAAATAGTTTTTTTGAATGTGAAAGGTAATAAAAAAATGCTTGAGAAAGTATTGTAATTGCGCTGAAATAAATTTAATTAAAATGTACGTCAAATTCACAATGCTAAAAAGTTTATTACTGAGTTACCTGACTTTAATACCTGCGCAAATTCTTGTGCCCATGAAAATATTTGTTCTTTTACCTTTAGAAAGTGAATAAAAATACTTGCAATCTATTAAAGGCATCTTATATTTAAAAACATTAAAACGGGATTCTAGTGAATTATTCCTACGTGAGAAGTTCAATTCGCATCGATTTAAGTTTACAAGAGAACTGATTAGACTAATATGGAGTTAAAATTAACACTTAGCGAAATACGACCATCAACGCCCTTGATACAATGGGAAATTTGCCGGAGAAGAGTAGAGTGGGGGCACAAAGTATTTTTCAAATATAGATGTGGATGAAATTAATCAATGCGCCACCTTGTAATATAATAAAAGTGTTCGTTTCAAGTCATTTAAAATTGCGCTTATTTTTGACCTATTTTGTTGTTCCACAAATGGAGGGGCCTAGAGTTTCAAGCCTAGAGTTTCACTCCGAATGGCAGATATTGTACTTTTTATGAGGAGCTTTTTCTTGGCAGAAATACACTCGGAGGTCTGCCATTGCCTGCCGAGGGGTGACTGCTATTAGAAAAGTGTTTTTCTTCACTTTGATGTTTCACCGAGATTCGAACCTACATTCTCTCTGAATTCCGAAGTCACGCACCAACGCATTCGGCTACGGCGGCCGCATAACAGCGCTGCCGATTTTTTTGCATGCCTTCCGTGGTGTATAGTTGATAGGTGTAGTAGTTAACGGCGATGCGATATATTTTTCAAATTTTTCCTCCGTATCCATTTTTAACATATCTTTGATTTATTTTTTTACTATATTTAGCCATTTTTTATCGTCCGGTCAATATGTAGATTGCCAATTTTGCTTTAGTTTTCGTTTGTCTCTAATTTTTCCCAAATTTTATGGGATACCTTGGACTTCTTGTAAAATCATTTTAAGGATATATGTGTAGGTTTTTGTGGCATAATGCCACTGAAGTATACGATTGAGGAGTCTATTTCTTTTTCACTCTATAGAGGGACTTCAATCCTAAGGTTTTGTGCCATAATTTCACAAAAATAATCCCATTTCGTATAAAAATTGGAAAATTTATATATTTGGTACTTTAGGATAGGACTGACTGGTTTTGTCATCCATTGTGATGGCGTCTGCCTTCAGTATTAAAACCAGTCGGCATGAAATGATGAGGTCAAAATGACCCCTGGCTCTCGGACTATAATGGAGATGTGAGTCAAGGTTATTTCCAGGTGCTCTCGTTTGATAACTTTCGTGATATAAAAGGTATATCAGGTCTCTTCAGCATGTCAGTTAGTTAATAAGTTGGTCCTCCAAAGCTTAAAAAATTACTTTTGTTTTCAATATTACATCACAACGAGGTTTTCCTTTTGTGTTCATTATTCTGGATCCCCATAAGGTTCACTTTGCATTGAAAACTTGGCTTGCGGTAAAATACCTTCACGAGTTTTGAGAAAGTCAAAATATAGCGTCTAAGAGTTCATATGTTTAGGAGAGCAGTATGTGGCAGAAAGGTTTAGATATAGGGCATAGTTTTTTGATAAAAATTGTCAGCTGACATTGAGCAACAGTCACGAGCCATAAGAGGGCACTTCAAAGATTCAGATTTGTCATATTTCTATAATTGCAATGGACGTGTGACTAATGGAATAGCGAATGTTAAAAAAGAAAAATAGTAAATGATAACTTGAATACTTCATTCTAGAAATAAGTGTTCTATGCTTATATTAAAACGAAACTTACACTTAACGAAAAATTGCATAAATTTTTTCTTATATTATTTATGCAATCGATTTTAAATTATTCTTCACAATTTTCTTATATATAATTTTCTCTAATCATTCATTGCAGCTTGGACTCGCGCGGCGGAAATATCAAATTAGCACCGCACTCGGCCATAGCTAGCGATTTGGGTCAGCGTTTGTTCTTCTCCATTGGCGATAATCCGAAGGACTCCCGCCTACAGATACGCGATGTGAAGCCAACGGATGGTGGAATTTACCGCTGTAGAATAGATTTTTTCAATTCGCCAACACGCAACTTTAGAATTAATTTAACTTTAGTCGGTGAGTAAGCGGCATATTAATCTACAAACACACACACACACACACGCGAATATGCCTTCAGACACATGTGATTTGATGCAATTCAAAGCCAATTGCTCATTTCAACACGAATTTATTTTATTTTCACGACTAACTCTATGCTTCTTTACCCTTTTTTCATGTTTCCCTTTTTCGTAATTTGCCTGTTGACAGTTCCCCCCGAGGAGCCACGTATTTTCGATGCACAAGGCAAGGAGATCGCCCAAATGGCCGGACCATTTCGTGAGGGCTATGAACTTTTTTTATGCTGTCAAGTTAAAGGAGGTAAGTGATTTGTAAACGTCAGTCCCTTTTTAATCAACGTGCATACCCCTGAATATTTATATGTATGTGTAGGTATGGGTAAGTGTATAGAAGTTAGTGGGTGGGCTGTGGTGCGGAACCGCAAATCTTATTATTTTTGCTTTGGCTTGAAATTTGTTTGATTCGCGTTGGAAAATTGAAAATGTATGTACAATGTAACGGGTGCTGTTTTTTCTAATGTACGCAGCATTTTTCAACCAAAATGAAAAAACAAAAACAAAAACAATTATTGGTTAAATTGTATGTCATTTACTGTTAGTAGGTAGTTTCGCGCATATGACTGCCTCGATGGGCCCATTTTTTATTAGTTTTCTCATATCCTTGGCTCATGCCGAATGCTTGCTTCGAGGTAGCCAAATGTGGTTGTTTCATCAGCATGGGCCAGTGATGTGACGTATCTCCACAAGGAAATCAAATCAGATGATACAGACCAAAAACGGCCAATTGCCATCCATCGCATTTCTTGAGATGTTTCATCTAAATAAGGCAACGGTTTGAGGAGTACTCGTACAAGCAACGGATTATCTTTTAGTTTCACGAGTGCAAGCAACGGATTAGTTTTAGACCGATTCCATGTCAAGTGATTATAGTACTTTGGGACGTTGTCTTAAATATTTCTGAAAATTTTTTATTTGAAAGTTTGAGTTAATGCGAAGTAAACCGAGAAACTTGAGAAAACAATTAAATTTTAATAAAAATTATTAACAAATAATTATAAAAAATTAAAATTTTTGTTGAAAGTTTTGGTAAAGTGCTTTTTAAAGTGAAACATATTTGGTTAATATTAAAATTTTTAAATGTTTTTATTTTTAATTTCTCAGGTAAAATTAGTATATTAAATTTTTTAAAGAAATTCAATTTGTTTTGGAAAACAGACCTCAACATTCAGAATTTTTTTAATTTTTTTCAGTATTAGCTTAGATTATGCTCAATAAATAGTGAACAGAAGTTTCAAAACCAATAATAAAGACTTTTTTTTCAAACCGAAATAAAATAAAAATTTAATTTAAATTAAAATAATACAAACTCGACAAGAAGTAAAGATTTGGCATTTATAACTGAAAAGTGAACCAATATCACTGCCACAATTATAAATGTTGATTCTTTCATCAAAATTTTCAAATATTTTTTGGCAAAATGGTGAGATTATTTTGTTAATCACTTCACGGTTTGAAATTCTAAGACTGCAAACACTTCCATAGGCTCCGTGTAGACTATCTTTAGCATGGCTCCACAAAAATAATCCAGTGGTGTTGAATGGGATGCTCGGTACGGTCGGATAGTTGTTAACTGAATTTCGTGAAATTCTGCAATCGGGGAATTTGGTTTGCAATAAATGTCTTGTGTGTAGTAAGGCGGAGTCCTATTGAAACCAAATTGTCAGTGATATCATGCTGTTGACCCATTCAAATCTCAAGGAATTGATGAAATATTTCCGGTCATGCTCCAGAAGGTAATACGACTTTCGGTGCAGTGGTTAAGGGAAATTTTCACAGGATGTTTGAGCTTCAGTTATGTGCCACATTCACGGAGAGAAGCAAAATGCAGCCCTCCTTGCTGAAAAAAATATAGTCCGACAAGTCTGCCCTCGTTAGTGCTAAAAGCGCTGGAGAAGATTTTAGTCGCGCATATTGGATACTATTTGGCTCCAGGAAGCCTGACAAGACTGTCCATGCTATCAATAACACGAAGAGATTGTATAACTATGAAAGGCGTGCTGACTGGACATAGTCCAGTAGCGGCGAATGCTTATAAGATGGGAATCTCCGACAGCGAGGAATGCAGGAAATGTAGGGACGACCATAAAGACGATCTCAGAATCCAACAGCAGAAGGCCTCGGGTTTTTCCGGACCAAAGGCTGCCCCCCTGTAAACCAGCCCTGTCTAGTGCGTCGAACCTCACGATTTCAGACAGACGATTAAGTTGACCGAAAATATCACGAATTTTATAAAACGTAACTCCACCATTTTGACATTTTTTATTATTTTGAAATTAAATGACAAAACTGTAAGCAAAAAAAATATTAGACTTTGCCCTCATGACATATAATGCTTTTGTTAGGAAAGCAGAAAAACCTATCAAAAATTATATGTAATTATATGTGTGTGTGTATCACAAAAACAGACGTTGGAAATGTGTAAACACTCAAGCAAATTCTCAAGGGAAAAGCTCGCATTAAATTGAACAAAACTTCTTTAAATTCACGAAACAGAAAAGTTGGAAAGTTCAAAGCCGTTCAGAGCACTAATTTTAATAACTTTCGTGCGCTTTATATCATTAAAATGAACTTAACTTTTAGCAACAGAAGATCAAAGTTATACTGTTTATCAATTCTTTGAAAAGTTTTAGATTTGTTGTTGTTACAGTATTATTTTTGCAACTAATTAAATTTCACTTTGTTTTAATTGTCACATCTTCGCATCAAAAACGCCAGATAAATCACTATCAAAGCGCAGAAAATTATAACCAAATGCAAAAAAGATAGTGTAAAGTATGACGTCACCGAAATTAAAGTATTGTACTATATTGTTTTGTTCTTTCTTATTGTAAAAAAATTTGAAATTTTTTTTATTAATTTTTTTTTAATATAAAAGACCTCAATATTTATATTGTTTTGTTATTGCTTTTTCTTAACATGACAGGTTTCAAAATTCATATAAATACGAGTATATATGTATATGTATATATTTTTATTTTTTTTATTTTTGGTTATGTTAGGTTAGTTCAGGCTAAGTTGTATCGGCCATTTGTTATAAGATACACTCATAGGGAACTTGTTCGGTGGTTTTTTAATAAAAAATTAAAAAATATGGCCGTGCAACAGTTGGAAAAATTCAATCTTCCATGATTTTTTTAGGAAACGTTGCATCCCTTACGGTTAATATGCGAAGAAGTGAATATGCAAGAGCAATTCGTTGTTATTGAGGGTGGTGTAATAACTATGATACAATTGCATTGGCTTTATCGTTTGTAGAAACTATCTAAACAACTATAAAAAGCATGTTAATACTTACTACGAGAGTCGCCGAGATCCGATACACGAGAGCTTGTATTGCCTTGGGGAAGGACGATTCGCACTCGGCGTTTGGTTTTCCTTAATTCTCCCAAAACTTCTACCAAACAATGGCTGTGCACCACTCAAAATCGATTATTTTAACCCTCTCTAGCGAAACAATTGCGATATGCCCAAATTTTATGAAAAAAGCAGGCGACTAATTGCTGTGACCACTTCGTTACACCAATCCACACTCGTCACGAGTCCTTTCTGCTTTCTTGTCAAATTATGCGGTTTCCAACGTGAACAAATCTTTTTGAAGACCAAATATTGATGCAATATTCAATATGATTATATGCTGATGCCACTAATTCCCAAGGATGTCTCTATCACGCGATATGTTCCATAACAATCTCGAACTATTAATAGACGCAAAGCATTGGTTGTTTCTAACTCAACAAACGTTTTTAGCCGGCCAGCTACCAGAGTGATTGAGTGTGGTGCTTCAATGCCAAAAACCGAAATAATCATCAACGCAGAAAAGCGTATTAAATCAAATCAAATTTTTCTCGAGCGAATTTGAGCAAGATGAATTTTTCAACTCATTGTACAAAGAATAAACAAATCTCGCTTATGTTAAATATACTATAATTTTCAATAGAAATATCGAATTACAGCTCATCACGCTTAGTGTTACAAAATCAAGCCTGTTAAAAGGGCCCAAAGTGCGCCCAAAAATAAGGAGGCTTTCAAAATTTCTGGGCAACGTATATCCGATTTTCGAATTTGACTTTGTTTTGTGGGACACATGCCCTCTTTACAGTTTGGTTTACTCGCATTTAGCTTGTTATTGACAGATACGAGGTGTGCTCAAAAAGTATCGGGAATTTTGTGTTTTCTCAAAAATTATTTATTTATTCCCTAATATCTATTTTGTCCCCTTCAAAGTAATCCCCATGATATATTATGCGCTTGTGCCAACGTTTTTTCCAATCTTCGAAGCACTTCAAAAAATCATTTGATTTATCTTGTTCAGCTCCTCTTTCGATGCCGTCTTTATCTCGTCAATCGTAGCGCAGCGTCGCCCTTTCATGGGCCTCTTCAGTTTCGGGAACAAGAAAAAGTCACAGAGGGCCAAATCTGGGGAACACGGTGGCTGTGGCAGCATTAGTGTGTTGTTTTTGGCCAAAAAGTCGCGCACAAGCAACGATGTGTGAGCGGGGGCGTTATCGTGATGCAAGAGCCAATTTTTGTTCTTCCACAAATCCGGGCATTTCAGTCGTATTGCTTCGCGCAAATTGCGCATAACTGGCAGGTAATATTCCTTATTGACCGTTTTACCCTGTGGCGAGAACTCATTATGCTAAACGCCCCTGCAATCGAAGAAAACGGTAAGGAAAACTTTTACATTCGACCGAACTTGGCAGTCTTTTTTCGGTCTTGGCAGCGTGCGGCAGCTTAAATTGAGATGATTGAGCTTTGGTTTCCACGTCATAACAATAAACCCACGATTCGTCACCAGTTACGACCCTCTGGAGCAAATTTGGGTCTTCGCGGACAGAGTCCAACATCTCATTAGCAATGTTCATGCGATGATGCTTTTGGTAGAAATGCAGCAGTTTGGGTTCGAATTTTGGGGCGGAATCATGCCCAAATCATTGAAAAAAATCGAATGGCATGAGCCAATCGATATGTCTTGGTCGTCAGCAACTTCTCTAACGGTGATTCGACGATTGCCCAATACCATTTTCTTCACTTCATCAAATATTTCGTCTCTTGTTGAAGTGCTCGGGCGTCCGGCACGCTTTTCGTCGTTCACATCTTCTCGGCCTTCTGAGAACATTGTGCACCACCGATAAACGTTGCTTTGGTCCAAAGCAGCTTCCCCGTATAAAACAATTAACGTTCGGAATGCATCCGCGCACTTAACTTCGTTTTCACACAAAATTTGATACAGGTTCTTTGATCCATCTTTAGGCAAAAATCGAAGACGAGCCGCAACACGTGCAAGCAAAGCAGCTATCAACAATTAACTGAAAATTCAAAATGGCCGAACTCGTCGGCATGAGTGAGAGACATGAGTACCAACATATCGCCACAACAAAATCGAAATTCTAATATACGTAACCTGCGAAAATTCAAAACCTGCGATACTTTTTGAACACACCTCGTAGACGTCTTTTGTTTCTTTCACGATTTTCTGCTATTGACAAAAATTAATAAAAAAAATTTAATTTTTTGTCCAAAAATAACACGGCAATCTACCCTTAGCCATCTCACGCACCGACTGTTTCTAGTTGCCCAAATAGAACACACCTATAAAAAGACGGAAACCCGCCACAATTGTGGATATAAATTCCGCATCGTTGGAAAAGCTAAGGTTTTACCAAAGCGCTTGTTCGGTCAGAGGTAATTTGTCGATTGTAAAAGGCATTGGCACATCTGAGCGAGATTACTTTCAAAAGTACAAAATATAGGGCGGGCCATGTAAAATTTGCTTTTTGAATCGGCTATAAAAAAAAAAAAATCTAATCAATATTTTTTCAAACTTTTTTTTTGTTTTAAATATTGAACATTGTCATTTATGAATAAAAAATAATATCGTTCAAATGACTGCCACGACTGGCTTTGCAGTAGGCCATTCGATCAACCCAATGTTTAAGCACATTTTCGATTGTTTGGGCTCCAATTTCATGAATGGCAACTTCGATTTCGTGTCTTAAAGCATCAATCTACTCTGAATGGTTCGCATAGCATTTGTCCTTAACGGCTCCCCACAAAAAATAGTCCAACGGCCTTAAATCACAGTTCCGGGGCGGCCAATTGATATCGGAATTTCGGCTGATTATTCGGTTTTCAAAAACGGTGGCCAAAAGTTCGAGTGTAACTTTAACAGTGCGACCAGTTGCACCGTCTTGTTGAAATCAAATGTCGTCCATGTCATTTTATTCAATTTTTGGAAACAAAAACTCGTTGAGCATGTGACGGTAACGCTCGCCATTTACAGTAACCGCGGAAGAAGAAGAATACTCACCACTTTGGAAATAGATTTTCAATATTTCCCAATTTTGTTCAAGCGTATAGCGTCATGTCATTTGTATTACCATTCTCAAAAAAATAGGTGGTTCAAAAGGCAAACACTATATATGTAGATATTGAATAAACAAATATGTTTCGAGAAAAATAAAAATTGAAATTCTTTTTTTAATATACGTATATATATCGCTCGAATATTTGTGGAACAACGTCAAGACGCACGCCACAAATGGGAGGAAGAGCTCGGCTAATTATTGATCAGAAGTGTACTCGCCAATTCTTAAAAAAAAATTTCGAGAGGTATTTTATGCGGAAGAGAAAAAAATTATCAAATTATAAAGCAAAACAAAAATCAATTCAAAAATGACACTAAATACTCTCATATTCGTTTATTACTTTGACGACCTTTTTTCTTTCACTGAAGTGGAAAGTCTTATTTCCAAGTATTCGCTTTATTTTTTCACGTATGTAGATGCAGTGAACTATTTAGAAGAAACGAAATAATAAAATACTTAGGTGTGAGTGACAGATTCGATATCTCATTATTTGATTAGGATGATCTAAATTAATAAGAAATGACCCTAACCAAATCAACTACTATGCGGAAAATGCTCAACCGAATGCTTATCTGAACTCTGAGGATTAAGCTGCCAATATAAGTCAATATTAAAAAAAAACAGTTTGTCGTGTAAAGTTGCACTTACATGAGGCGATTTTTGGACAGGCGATAATAGCTTGAGACATCGCTTGACTAAGTTGACCTGCTGACTGCTTTGAGGCAAGCGATTTTCTTGCCACATAATGTAAATCGCCTGGAAATTCGCTCGCGTAAATGCTGCTTTCTCTTCGCCAATCTTTGCTCTGTTGAAGGCAGAGTTCGGTGTTGTACCACTTAATCGCTCTGTTACAATTTACCAAAATCGTAGAAAAAACTAAACTTTTCAGAGACTCAAATATCGAGCTCAGACTTACAGTTGCAGATGAACGCTCTAATTTTATTTGTATAAAAAGGTATGATAGATAAAAATTTGTATATGTATGCGTTCGCATGTACGTGTAGCTACTTAGTTGTACGGTAGAATACTCTCAATTTGTAAATGGCTTTGAAAAAGTATCAGAAGCTAACTTTTTCTCTACTTGTCTACTTTTACTTACAGTTCGCATATCAGCGCACAAACATACTTACCTACTATAATTACACTTACGTGTGTATTTACTATGAAAGGGTTCTATGAGCACCATGGCTCAGCTGAAATTCTTAACCAATTCTTTTGATTCTCGTCTTTCCGTCCGTCGAAGCCATTTGCAAGGCGCATAAAAATGAATATACAAACACACAAGCAAAAAAGGTCAATCTAGACACACACAATTATAGGTATGTGTACATACACATGTAAGTATATGTGCATGTGTCTCCAAAAAATGTGTGAGCACTTCCTGATAAACATGACGTGACATTTGTGTGCCGTTGGCTGCCAGTGTTGGCTTGTGGCCAAGCATGACCATGACAACAATTTTCTATGCACCACTCCATTCTTGTCATCTAATTTATGTTGACATTTTTTCAATTGAGCATACATGTTTTTGCCTCAATGCGCAAGTTGGACTGCTCAAATCAGCATGTGTATGAACTACATATATGTTTGTGCGACCGAGAATGTTTGTGGATTTTGGGTGGCTGCAAGCGCGATTATGGTAACGCCACTAAAGTATTGGAAGTAAATGAATAATTCTGAGGCATCAGCTGTTTGTTTATTTTACACGCGAATGTTTATATTCTTTATACGTGCGATTATATATATATATATAAACATGTATGAGTGCACGAATGTATATAAAATAATCCTCTGCAGCGCACAACCATAAAAAGATATAGAAAGTAGTTGGTAAACAACTTTGTTGCGTATACGCCGTGGCATCGTTTTCAATGTGATTCCTCATATGTAATGCGCATACATACATATATACATAGAAGTGGAAGTATATGTGTTGTTGTTGTTATGCGGTACTCTAACTGAGCTCCAAACTTTTTTGAATTGATTAGATTTTGTTTGAGTTGTTTAAAAAAAAACTTATTTTTTAACGCTCTGTAGCAAAGTTTCGTCGCATGCGTCAGAACTCTTGCTGATGAGCGATGCGCAACACATTCATGCGCTTATTGTTTCCCTTGTTGTAGTTGGTTTCATTTGATTTTGATGTTTTTAATGTTTACTTGGAGTTCAGTTTAACTTTTCTAATACAATCGCACGCGTACACATAGATGCACATGCATTAGCTTATTCGTATGCTCACATACTCGTACAGTTGCGGCCAAAAATGGAATAGTGCCTATAACCAGCAAGTAATTAGTACTGCTGCGTTTTTGAATTATAGAGTTCCGAAATGGGTCAGTGAGTGAGTTCAGCAAACGGGTTAGAATTGAAATTATGAGCCTGGAATGTTTTGTATAAAAATTCGGGCTTGCCTTTTTGACTATTAACTATTTACAAGCCACCGCAGGCAAATTAGCTTCTGCATGAGTGCTACCAAGTCTAAAAAAAATTATTCTCTTTTTCTCATTTTATTTATTTATAATTGACGCTCACTCCATTTTTGGGTATTTTTTGAACTCCTCATCTTATTTGTGGTGTGTGTCTTGATGTTGTTCCACAAATGGCGTTTTACTACAGTTTTAAGCCTTCGGGGTCGGCTATTTTTTTATGACGAGCTTTTTCATGGCATAAAAGCCAAGGGGTGACCGCTATTAGAAAAAACTGTTTCGGTGTTGGTGTTTCATGAACGGGGACTCGTACCTACGCACTTCTTCTCGGTAATCACGCAGCAACCGATTATTTTCTTAATTTTTTTTTTTTATTCCTTGATATCTCTTGTCAAATTAACAATAAATAGTTTGTGCATGAAATTATTTATATAGTTATATTAGGAAATACCGTTCTTAATTAGAGCATAGGGCGGAATTAGTGCTACCCTCTAAATTTATTCTATCTTCTATTTGATAATTACCCATGACGCTAACGCTTTAAAAATTACGCTAGAAGTCCATTGAAATACCTTTGAAAAACGAAACTTTCCGTAAATTTTGTATAAAATATTACCCTAAATATTTTCCTTAACAATTTTGCTAAAAATAATTTTTCCTTTAATTAAAAAAGTATAATTTTAATTAGTTAAATTACGGAGAAAAAATAAAAAATTTTTTTGAAAAATGCTTCTTACAGCTAGCTAAATTATCAAATAAAAATTGTTCATTCGTATTCTTTTTATATCTATTAATTACAATTGTAGAATTCTTCTACAAAATTAATAAAAAATACAAAAATAAAAAAAGAGAAAAGTTAACTAATTTCAATTTAAAAAAAAATTTAAACAAAAAAAAAAGAAAATGTTTTCCATTCTGCACGGTTTCTGGTTTCAGTTTTAACTTGCTTCCAAGTTAGGGTTTTTTCCACGGCTATAAGTTCCCTCCTGCTCTAGGTAGCGTCTCCAAGTACCTCAAAGTCTGTCTCTCCTGCAGACTTTAGTACTGTCTTTCCTCAAGGAATGGGCAATCCAGCTTCATTTGCGTTCTCTGTTTTCTTTTGCAATAGGTTTTTGCACCATTGGCACCATTTTCTGGCCACCAAATACGTAGAATTCGTCTTAGTCAGTGATACCCAAATATTGGAAGCTTTTGTTGAATGCCCGCTGAGAAGCTATCGAAGATAGTTTGTGATTATTAATTGGCATAAGTGCATTATTTCGGACAGGATTCACTTAAACGCATTATTTCGGACTCACACCGTAAATTTTAATGAACACACGGCCCTGTCGAGCTACCAAGCTCGGATAAATAGCTAAAAAATATGACCAGCCAAACCCTTTTTGAATTCAAATCCGCTCTCTTTTCTGTAAAACAGATTGACTGCCGATAAGCTATTTCTCGCTTTAAACATCTAATTTCTCAACTGTCTGACAAATACAAAATCGCTAGTTCTGGCAAGAATCCAGTACTAATCCACTCATTTGGTTCATCTATAAACATTTGCGATCTTTTTTTATTATCTCCTTCATTTAGTATGTACGGGTGTGTACCTCTCAACTGGCTCATGCAATATTACAAAGGATTTTTCAATAAGCCCGGGTAGAAATGGAATAAAAAAAGATGTGGGTGAGATCCAACAAATTTCATCAGCAATACTTCTACAATATTAAAGTACATTAAATTTGCCACCCAATTCCCTTGAACCTGCAGAATTTCTATACATTTTTTTTGCCTGATTCAAAATAATGATTTTGTTTATTTTTTTCCACCGTCTAGGTCGTCCAGCACCAAAGGTCACCTGGTGGCGTGATGACATGGAACTGATAGGCACCAGCCACACGTCTGTAGAAGAGGGTGCGACCGTTATGGTGAATCAATTGTTGATCGGTACAACGACACGTGATTATTTTGGTGCGAAAATTGAGTGTCGTGCGCAAGGCACAAAGCTGATAGCGCCAGTAATAAAGGAAGTAACGGTGCAAGTTCATTGTAAGTGCAATTATTACATATACTTATGCACCTTTAAAAATCTTATGCGTGTTATATTACAAGCATGTATAAGTATATAAGTACCATAATGTAATTTATTGAACAATTAACGAACAAAAAATTAATCAATATTCTGTAAAAAAATGTAATTTTTTCCCGCAGTGAAACCGGTACGCGTGAAAATTCTCACAGCCAATGATCTGCTAACAGCCGGTCAACCTGTGCCTTTGCGCTGCGATTCGTGGGGTTCATATCCGGCGGCGAAGATTACATGGTTGCTAGATGGTGAGCCGATACGGAATGCGGAAGTGACCGTACACAGTGACAAAGAGGTAGGCTATTCTTCTGCACATACATCCTCGCGTATTTGTTTATTTCAGAAATATTTTTGCCATTTATGTAAATATGTATCGGGGGTTTTTAAGAGCTTGAGAACTTGCAGATATAAAAAATTAATATTGAATTGGAATGCATCTTTATTTTATTATAATCTGTTAGATAATTTTATGGGATTTATTTTTTGAATATGATGTCCGGCATATGTTCGCCGCGGCTACGAGTTACATAGCCCATTCGATCAGTCCAATTTTTGGCTGCTTTTTCCAATAAATCTGTAAATCGCTTGAATATTGCAACAAATTGATTGTTATGTGCGTTGTGTGGCAAGTTGCGCCGTATTGTTGGAACCAAATGTTTAGCTGACTAATTTTTGGAGTTGTAGTCACAATGGTTCGGTAGCGCTCTTCATTCATCGCAACGGCAGCTCCTTCCTCATTTTGAAAGAAATAAGGACCAATAATGCCAGTACTGCTGGACTTCGTGAACAGATTTGTTTTTAGTAAAATAAATTTCCACCATTTGGAAGCGCTGTTTTGGCGTTAAATGATTCATGATGACTTGCCAAATCATACATAAAATAAATACCAACATAGTTTGCCAACCTCAACTGTTATACCATTATTATCGATATCAATAGTGCTCACGCAGTTAAAAAAACAGCCCATACATACAATCTATTTATCTGATGATGCCTCAGAAGGCAATGTTCAGTTATTTTTAAAGTGGCCTTTTGAAAGTTCATTACTCAATACAAAGGGCGATCGAGCGATACAATACAAATTTAATTAGCGTCAAAAATAATTGGAATTTCTATTGCAATGTAAGTTTTTTTGAAACAGTCCCATTCGTGCGTGAACTTTGAATTTATGCTTTAATATGTTGAGGCATAACCTTCTATACAGATGCCTTCAAAAGATGCGCCTGAACTTTGAGAGTGTGACAAGTTCGTTAACCCTAGAACACACACCCGGGTACAAATGTATCCACTTCAACTTTGAAGTGTTGTAACTTTTGAACCGCTATACCTCTATACCGCCAACTTCGGATCTGGGAAGATTATTTAGTTTTGAGTTCAAATTCAAAATTTGAACCAGATCGAACCATTGGTTCAGGAGCTACAGCTTTCCAAACACATTATATACGTAAACATACACCCCGGGATACATTTGTATCCCAATAGTAAAAATCCTCATAATAATCAAAAAAAACATTTTTTATATTATTTTTTTATTTGAAAAATTAAAAATATTCATTTCACACATTATATTATTGCCTTTTATTATAAAAATTATAAAAATGCATCTTATATCTAAGGAAAATCATGGCAAATAGAGCAATTTGTTGATGTGACGGAATGTTCGAGACACATTGGCTTCTTACATTTGGCGCACAGCTTTCTGGTTTTTCTACGGCGTTTTTCCTCTTGTGCGTAACATAAATAGCAAGATCCGGACACAGGTTTTGGCGTGCGCGCTGCGGCAGATGTTGATGCTGCTGTTGAGACCATTGATTCCAGCGGTCGGTTGAAATATGCTTCAATAGCAATTTTAGTCGAAAAATTTTCTCGTCACTTGACGATTTATGGCTCTGGCTTCAATAATGGGCATACACAATGCTTCAGCCAAGCTGCGCAGGATCTGCTTACGCTTGTTGTTTGTTCTCCAAGGCAACATAGGGTTATTCAAATCGTAGACAATGTAGGCTGCAAGAGCTGTAATGTCCAACATGTTGAAGAACATCGCTAGTGGCCATCGTTTTGTTTGTCTTTGTGTTGGATATTCCGCAAACATTTGGTCCATTCGATCAACACCACCTTTGGTACGATTATAATATTCAATTATTTCAGGTTTCCCACGGTCAGCTATTTCAGCATCATTATGCATGGTCGAAAGCAAAATTACTGCTTTATTTTTTTTGGGAACATAAGAGCACATTGTCACATTATTTTTGAAGCCAAATGTCGTTGAACCAATTTTCCTGTTTTTGTTCTGCTTCATTTCTTGAGGAATATATGATTTGTTTTTGCGCAAAGTTCCAACGATCGTGAGTTTCCAGGTGAGAAGCAGTTCTGTAACTGGCAAGGTCGTAAAAAAATTGTCCATTGTAATGTTTCGGCCACTTCCTTGGTATTTGGCAGACAAATCCTTCACCACTCGTTCGCCTTGGTTCATTTCCCTACCAGTTTCTGCTTGGCCAGTATATATTTGTCCATGCAGTGGATATGCATTTGTGGCATCGCAAATCCACCAAACCTTGACACCATATTTAGCAGGTTTTGACGGTATGTACTGCGTAAACCGTGTGCGTCCACGGTAAGGAAATAATTGTTCATCAATCGTCAAGCATGAGCTGGGCTTGTAATGTGCAGCAAGATTATTGTTAATCATCGTCCACAACTCACTGATCTGTGCTGCTTTATCAGTTAGTAAGCGTGTTGCACGAGTGTTTTTATCGTAAAATCTTAGGAACCGCAATATCGAACAGAAACGGTTGACTCCCATTGTGGCACGATATAAAGGATAGGTTTTGACGCTCCATAAATCTCGAACATGTTCTCCATTGCTATGGTTCGCACCAGTCATAAAAAGTATGCCAAAAAATGCATACAGCTCTGTTATTGACACAGGCGGCCATGACTTAGGAGTTGTGTTTGGATGCGCATTGTTGTAAGCATTATAAGTTTTTTTTGCTAACTTATTTGTGTGGCGCATAATTATATCAGCCATTTCAACGTCCATGAAACATTTGAATGTTTGCTCTATTGACAAAATTTCAGTGCATCTAGCTGGTCCAGAACGTTCTCTTACAATATTTTGTCTGAGTACCTGACGACTTACATTTGGTTCTTTCATCCACTCAGTACCATCACGTGCAACAAATTTTTCGCCACTAGCAGGTAATCCATTATTTTCTTCTACTTCTTCTTCTTCATCATCCTCATAGTCCGCATAATCAGGTAATACTTCTGCGACACTTTGCGAAACTTCAGCATCGTCATCAGCAATTTCAATGTCATTGAATTGAATTTCTTCTTCATCTTCTGAGTCAAAGTCATAGGGAGCGTCATCGTCACAAATTTCATCAAATAAAGATTGTATATATGATTCTCGCTGTTCCTCAGTTAGCCTGCATAATAAAAAAAATTAGTATATGTTTACATTGATGCTATTTTACATTTTTTACCTTCTATATGCTGCACTTGATAAATATTCGTTTCTTCTTGAAGTCATTTCGTATCCAGTTATTTATAGTTTCAGTTATATTTATTTTCACTTATATTTTCACTTCTTACACTTTTGAGCACCAAAACAATAATGAAAATATCAACAGGCAGCATTTATAACAACACCTCGTGTGAAAACAACCCTTGCAACTGCATATAAAATACAAAAACCAGTTATACCAGTGCATTTGCTATCTACGTACCCATACCTTGCGCGACCTTTTTGCACATATCTTTTGAACCAGGTAGAATATTTCAATAAAATAAAAACCAAAATGTGTATTCGTTGTTACTCTACAAGTATATTATTATAAATTGTATTATTTTGTTTTGCATTTATCAGGATAACAACAAAAACAAAAATCCACTGTTGCATGTCCTGACTTTATTTGCCCATATCGCTGGAACCAGTAGGAATATTCGAATGAAACAAAAAACAAAATACTTGTTATATATTAAAATATACATTTAAAAAAAAAATCATAGAAATCGGTTGAATAAGCATTAAAAAAACCGCAAAATAAGGTCCCGGGTACAAACGTATCCCGGGTGTGTGTTTACGTGGTATTTTCTGGGTGTGTGTTCTAGGGTTAAACCAACAGCTGTCAAATTTAGCGGGAAAATTTATCTCGTCCTCTAAATTGATTATTATTGAATAACCTTGGTAATTTTCATTCAAATTCTTTAACATAAGTGTATTATGCAAACTGCTATTAAAACCCAAATTTAATTTTCTACCGTTATTACCCCACAGGAAAATATACTAGTCGCGAACTAGACCAGACTTGTACCAGCTCACTTTTCAGCTTAACCACTTCGTGATCTTTATTTTTTTCTATATTAGCAAGTTTAGGACAGACATGTTCTTCAAAATGTCAAAGCTTCGGCATTGCATCAGCAAAATTCTACTTAAAATCCTAGCCGAAGAAAAAATCTGCTCCAATACCTGTCTTAAATACTTAGTTTTAGACCAAATCTAGTAATAAAAATGCCATTCATTCCTTTCGAACAATTTTGAAATATTCTATTTCATATTGGTAGCCTAACAGAATTTATCATATTTTTCTTCAGACTAAATAACATTGCTTTCAGGTACAATAATTGATTAACATTTAAAAATTAGTTCAAACTTACTCCATAAGTGAATTTTAAATATATTGAAAACCATTCTTTATAAGCTACAAAATTTAAGGTATTCACTTTAGGAACACAAATAAAATTAATCAATTAATGAAAGCATAAATTCGGATTCATATTGAATGTGTGCGGTTGCTGCGCGAATTTTTCTGGAATGACCCTTTTTGTAAAAGCTCATTTTTTATTCAATTGAAATGGTTTTGTTAATTACATTTCTGCTTCATCGGCGTAAAGCTTTTAATAGATTCTATTACATTAATATCTATTTGCATACCTACATTTGTTCATATCAACTTTCATTAATATTAGGAGATTAATTTCTCAAAAAAAAAAAACAAAAAAACAACACATATGAACTTTTATGTGGGATAGTATGCTGAAACATACTTCTTATTGGATAAATCTGTCACTGAATACTTTACACTCTGTATTATTCCGTGATCGAAAACAATACACATCCTCATGGTATGGTTTTGCGGAATCACCTGTTCATTCATCTTAATTAAATTTTTTGTAGAATCCGACCCTGCTATAGAACCTCGCCGACAAAGTTCCCGGAACAACCGCCAGCCGACGCTCTAATTCAACAGTTTCAGGTTATATTTTATGGTTTCCATCGGTGGTTAACATTCCTACCAAAATTGTATCCCCATTGCTTAGTATTGGTAAAACTGACACCGTCTTGAGAAAATCTATATTACCTCAACACGTGCTTTCGATTTTTTACAGTTTTAAAAACGGAATTGAATTTGCAACAACTGGTTTGAATTAATTTCCTTTTTTAATAGTGCGAAAAGTTTTGAAATTTTGGTAAACTGTTTCGGTAATGATACTCTACTAAAAACAGTCATTTACGAGTGGCATGAACGCTTCAAAAGATACCGTGGCAGGGTGTCGATATCGAAAGCTGATGAAAACATCAATAAAATGAAAGAAAAGTTTATCAATAACCACAAAATTAACCAACAGAGAGCTGGCAAAGGACTTGAACATTACTTAGGAGACCACACCCCACATCCGTGGTTCAAAATTGTTAACTTTGTACTTTAAGTCAAGAGCCGAGACTTGAATAAACTAAGGTAGTACGCTTTATTGGCGACTTTGGCGCGATCCCTGGGTGCAGGTGTGGAATTACCACTACATGCGAGCATAACTCCCAAATATCGCACCGCTTCAAAAGTACAAGTATAGGCCTCCATCGGTTATTTTGATATTCATAAAAAATGCTATTTTTTAATATAAATGATCGGAGGTTTATTTCATTATAAAGAGGAAGGTATGCCGTTAATAGTGGAAAATAACATCAGGCAAATGACCACCACGACCACGCTAACAGGATACTTTTCATGAATTGCAAAGTGGCTGCCCTATGTCCTCGATAGCCTCACGAATTCCATCTTTGAGGTCTTGAATCAACCCTGGGCTGTTGGCGTAGATCCTCTCTTTCACGTGGCCCCAAAGAAAAAAGTCACAAGGTGTTAAGTCACAAGATCTCGGTGGCCAATTGTGATCACCTCTTCGAGAGATAACATGGTGCAGAAACTTTTCCCGTAAAAGATCAATGGTTTCGTTGCTTGTGTGGCACGTAGCGCCGTCTTGCTGAAAATAAACGTTGTCCAGATCAACACCATCCAAGCCCGGCAAAAAAAAATCGTTAATCATCTCTCGATAGCGCAATCAAATTCAAAATAACACCTGTTATGGGAAAACACTTTATATATATATGTATATAGTACACTATATATAATTGTTGCGTACACTCTTTTTGGGTGGGTGATTGGCCGAGCTCCTCCTCCTATTTGTGGCGTGCGTCTTGATGTTGTCCCACAAAATGAAGGAACCTACAATTCCAAGCCAACTCTGAAATGCAGATATTTTTTTGTGAGAAGCTTTTTCATGGCAGAACCTCGGAGGTTTGCCATTGCCTGCCGAGGGGCTACCACTTTTTGAAAATAACTTGATCTTCATTTTGGTCTTTCGTCGAGATTCGAACCTACGATCTCTCTGAATTCCGAAGGATAGTCACGCACCAACCCATCCGTCTATGGCGGCCGCGGTTCATACTATGCGGATATTGTAGGGTGGTATTACGCTTTAAAAAAGCTATTAAGCAGTTCTGTTTATGATGGAGCCAGTTGTGTGTGAAATTGATGGCTTTTTTTTGCGGATGGTATTCGCTTCTTTCTTGGTCTGAAGTTCTCAGCCACTGATGGCACTGTGCGACAATGCGTTTTTATGGAGCAAAATCCACAAGTTTGTTTCCTACAAATCCTTTCCTTTTTGGTGAATTTCTTAACGTAATCGTTTCATAATACCTAAATAATAGTCCTTATTAACTGTTTAACCCTCTGGCAAAAATTTGTGTTGTACAGTACCGCTGTACTCCTTAAAAATCATGTGCATCGCTTTCTTCTTTGACTGAAGTGATTTTTCGACGTGGGGTTTTTTGATCTTGGTTCACTCAGAACTGTCTGGATTGCGTGTCGTACTCATAAACCTACGTCTCGTCTCCGTCTACTGATACGTCTGATCAATGTTGGATCGTATTCAGTCTTGGAAATCATGTATTTGGTGTTTCGTTTTTTGAATAAAGTTCAGGTCCTTTGGGACCAACCAGCAACACGTCGCAAACCTAAATCGTTAACTATAATGTCCTAAACGGATCCATTAGCTAGCTTGAGAGTTCAAGTTCTTAAATTTGCTGACCACGCGCAGATTGCTAATATGGAAAAAAAAATTGTACAAGAGATTTTTGGCCAAATAAGAATGGATGATTGTACCTATATCTATAGAATCCAGTATAACTGGAAACTAAACGATCGCATTGCTTGTATGTCTGCTGACTTTATCGTGTAACTACAAAGCAAAAGCTCAAGATCGACCGCTTTGAAGTAGCATTGTGAAGAAAACTTGAACGCACTCTGTGTTGTAGGCGTTGCAGAGCTATGATGTTTGATGATGATGATGAACCGATGCAATCCTGGGTCATATCCCACTATGCTATGTAATTGGTGCGTGCACCTCGGTAAGGTATTTCGTAGACCTCCACAAATGGTGGCAACTCCGAACTGCAGATAGCTTTTATCAGGGGCTTGTTTTAGCAAAGCTACAATCTGAGGTTTGCCATTACCTGCAGAGGGCCTACCGCTATTAAACAAAACTTTTTTTGTCATTTGGACTTCGAGTCCAGCACTTCCCATTTAGCTACAGTGACCGCCACAATAACTTGGCAGCACAATCCTCCAAACCCAGTTTGCGATTATGGAGACAAAGTACGGAGAAGGAGTGTAAATTTGCCTCAAAATGCTGTCTTGTCCTACAGCAGGTTGCCTCCCGATACCAATCTCCTTCAACCTAATAGCGCTCTGTGCAGCAATGGATTGAACTTGCGAATCAACGGGAAGTAAGTGCAGAATGATGTTAAGGGCGGCAGTGGGGCATGTTCTACACGTCCCAGTGATGCCAATACATGCAGTCCTCTAAACTCTCTGTAATTTAGTGGTGCCATAACTCTTCTGAAGATTTACCTACCAAACTAGGCAACCATATGTCAAAATTAGCATAACCACTAAGTGGGACATCCAGAGTACGACATGTGGCTTGGTCGAACATTGCCTTCTTAACTCGATTTTCGATGTGCAGCATCCAATGGATTTGGGTTAAGTATTACACCCAGATAATTCACTTGCAACGGGCGTAAAAAATTGAGTTCTAAAAGGTGTAGGTTTGTATTTTCTGGCGAATAGCACCAACTCCGTTTTGCCAGAGTAGACTCTAAGACCGCAACTGGCAGCCAATCGACTGAGTACAACCAATGCTCCTTCCAAAATTTCAGTCATGTCTGAGGGGAAGGGTCTTGGCACTAGTTGTATGTACTTACCTACCCATAAACAAAAATTTTATATACAAACAAAAAAGAATAATTTCCGGCAAACCTAATGCATTGCGACTTTTAAATTGTGGCAGCTTAATAAAATTCAGAAATAATATTAGGAGGTTGAATTAGTTTTAAAGGTGACACACAGATGACGCTATTTATCACTTCATCGCGTTGGCAATACTGAATATATATTCATGACAAAGCCTCATCCCTAGGCTTTGTTTATCAGTATCTGTCATTTCGCTGAAGTATAAACAACGCAGTGTTTTCGTGCTCCGAGTAGTTGACATTCGTGCCGTCGAAACGCAATTTGCGGGAAGCTTTGCTTTTCTGCTTCAATTTGAAAAAAAAATACAGCCCAAGCCCGTGAATTGCTGCAGAAGGCCTACCCAGACCATACTCCGTCGATTTCAACATGTGAGTACTGGTTTCGACGATTCAAAAGTGGTGATTTTCACACCGAAGACAAGGAGCGTCTTGGCCAGCCCATTGCTGATCGAGTGACAAAATCGGAAGGGTTTTTTGCATCGGGTGGTGAATGGCGACGAAAAATGGATCCACTACGATAACCCAAAACGCAAAAAATCATGGGGTTTGCCCAACGTCGACGGCCAAGCAGAATATTCACGGCAAGAAAATCATGCTCTGCATTTGGTGGGATCAGGTCGGCGTCGTATATTTTGAGCTGCTCCAACCGGGCGAAACAATCACGGGGGATCGTTACCGACTGCAATTGATGCATTTAAGCCGGGCATTGAAAGAAAAACGGCCGGAAACGGTAAAAAGGCACGGCAAGGTTATTTTGCAACATGACAACGCTCGGCCGCATGTTGCTCAACCTGTCAAAAAATACCTTGGAACGCTTGGCTGGGAAGTGTTACCCCACCCGCCGTATAGTCTAGACATAGCTCCCTCCGATTATCATTTGTTCCGGCATATGAGTCTCGATTTGGCGGACCAGCGGTTCTCCTCGTACGAGGCTACCAAAATATGGGTTGAGTCATGGATAGCCAAGCAGCGGCCGGAATTTTGGAGAAACGGCATCCGGAAATTGCCCGAAAGATGGGCGAAAGTTGTAGCTAGCGATGGCCAATACTTCGAATAAAATATTTTGTATCGTTTTTTCACAATAAAGCCCCAAATATTCGAAAAAAACCTTTAAAACTAGTTCAACCTCCCAATAATTTAGAAAATGCTCCTTCAGTTTCAGTCATGTCTGAGGGGAAGGGTCTTGGCACTAGTTGTATGTACTTACCTACCCAAAAACAAAAAAGAATAATTTCCGGCAAACCTAATGCATTGCGACTTTTAAATTGTGGCAGCTTAATATCATTCAGAAATAATAATTTAGAAAACAATTTACTCCACAAACCGGCATTGCTTGTTACTCGTAAATAAGTACAAGTACAAAAGCTCGAAAGCATCAAATGAAAGCATTCCCTTTGTTCGCTCGCTCACAAGTATTGCAGTAGTTTTTATTTACAAGTATTGTAGCTACAATGTACGTGAATTATAAAATTGTGAACCAAAGATGCATGCCAAGTTCGTCCACTACTGGCTCCCCAAGTGCAAGAAACCGCAACCACAGCTCATTGCTATTACATCAAGTCCTTTTGTCAATTGTCAACTACTGAAATCAACTGAAATGAATTCGCCCGGGGAATTGAGCAGAGAATTACGAGTATCAGAGTAAATGCAGTGCAGAAGAAAAGTGAAATATACATACCTACATACACACACATACATATATGGTATATTTGCTAGACGGTACATTTTTGAGAAGAGTGTAACTAAGCGTTTCCGCAGCAAACAGTTGCACTTGAAATGTAAGTGGTTGAGTGGGTGAGGTGAGCGGGGAGTGATTGCGGAGCGTGATTACACAAAGACTGCCACAAAAATTTGTCAAGGACATTAGAATTACGAACTTGATTTTTGGACGGACGAATTTCACTTAGGGCACTCAGAATTTTTGACAGGCAAGCACAAAAGCCATGCAAACATGCACACATACTAATATGTGTATATATATAAGTATGTGTATGTGTATGTATATAAGTATGTACATGTACTGTAAGCCATCAATGAAATTAAATTAAATCATTACAAAAGAATGGAAGCAAACTCGCGTGGCAATTCATAAAATATAACAGACACTTAGGCTACTTAGGCTATATGTATATGCATGTGTAGGTATATGTATACGTGGATATATGTATAGGTAGCTACACAAAAAATAAAAGATTTGAGTAAAAGTGGCTGACAATCGGATTCTTGCACGCTTCAGCAATGGCATACCATACAACTACAACGACTACCATCTAATCAAGGTATTAGCGAAAGTTGGCAGCGCACCAATCAGCCTTACCAATTTTGCCGCCAGCTAACGGCATTCAAAGCGCAGCCACAAAGTAAACGGAAGCAACGATACCAATTGCAATAAGAAATTCTCTAAAGCTGGTAATAGCGGGGAGTAGGGATTAACAATGGCAGTAGCAAAGAATGCTTATGTTGCTTAACCTAATTATGTCATCTCGTCTGATCTCATCTTGTCAGGAGTAGCTACTACTACTTGCCGTATACTGGTTATGCTCGTTGTTATTGTTGTGTTTGTTCTTGTAGCTGATTTTGTGCAGCCAATTTGTTATTTGACTTTGTCCGTGAAACACTTACGGTGCCTACTTTCGCATACACACACACATACACAGCCACAAACTACAACATATGTACTACCGTAAGCCTTAAAAGTAACTGCACACGCACAAGCGCTCGGGTATGTCCCATTCCAGTGCTCCACTGCTCCACTGCTCCGGTTTCGGTACTGCCGTGCTTCCGTGTGGAACGCACATAAGTATGTAAATGTCAGTACTTAAGAGAATGCCACCGTTGCCTTGTCAAATTGTTGCACAGTGGGAAAATTTTGGCCATAAATAATTTACGAAGTGAATTTAATGGAGGTATGGAAATTCTTTGGCGGTCATAAATGTTAATTGTGTTCGGTTTATTAGTGCCTTATTTCAAAAGGAAAGAAGGCTTTCGTTTATCGTTTATGAAACATGGTTTCATTCTACCAGCTGCCTTGACTAATTGTGAAGTAAGGCATTGGTGAGAAACTAGGTTTCCTATAAACTGTTGGCGGCTTCTAACTATAAGAAAATAATGGCTCGATCGCCGACTGAAGAAAAGGTTATCCTGGATAAGCTCTTCCGCCGTAGCCGAATGGGTTAGTGCATGACTACCGTCCGGGAGTCCGTGGGAGTGTAAGAAACAACAAAATAATAGAAAAAGTTGTTTCTAATAGCGGTCGCCCTTCAGCAGGCAATGGCAAGCCTTATTTCTGCCATGAAAAAGCTGCTCATAAAAACAATTTACCCTTCGGAGTCGGCTTAAAACTGTAGGTCCCTCCATTTTGGGGAGCAATATCAAGACGCACTCCACAAATGGGAGGAGGAGCTCGGCCAAACAACTAACAGAAATGCATTTGCCAATTATTTATTTCTATTAATTGTTGTGTCCTGGATAACCATATGGCATAAAGGCAAATGCCTGCCAATATAAAGAGCCTCCCAAATAAACGATTAATCTCTTATTTTTTCATATTAAATTAATTTAAAAAGTTATCTAAATTCTTAAAACTATACATACGAAAAGACTTACTGTGATTTTTTTAACCTTTAACATTAAAACTAACTTTTGCATGTCCCAAACATATTATTTACAGGGTTGCCCATATTCGACGGACCCATCTGGCAACCCTTTATCCTTTGACAGAAACGTCAGATCGTTTAATGGCATACCGCGTTGGAAGCGGCAGTCCAAGCAGATTTTTACCATGGAACAGTACACGCCACGCGAGCGCTCTCAAATTGTTCAAATTTATGGTACATTCAACAAAAGAAGTCAAAAGAAGAAGAAGAAAAACAAAATCATCATGTCCGATGAGGCTCATTTCTTGTTGAATGGGACGGTAAACAAGCAAAAGTGCCGTACTTACGCCACCGAAAATCCCCACGAAATTCAAGAGGTACCCCTTTACGACGAAAAAGTTACTGCTTGGTGCGGCGTTAGTGCGAAAACGATTATTGGGCCGTTTTTCTGTTACCGTTAATCAGGAGCGTTATCGCGATATGATAACCACTTTTGGGATGCCAATTATTCGTCGAAAGCGTATGAGGCAGTTCTGGTTTCAACAAGACGGCGCTCCACCACACACAGCTCGCACCATAATCGATTTGTCGAAGAAATTGTTTCCTCGTCGTTTGAGGTCGAAAAATGGCGATTTTGACTGGTCACCGCGTTCGCCCGATTTAATGCCACCTGACTTCTTCTTGTGGGGATATTTAAAATCAAAGGTTTATATTAATAAGCCAAAGGCCATAGAAGAGCTCAAGAACAACATCCGTGAGGAAATAGCAGCTATTCCAGCCGATATGTTTGCTCAAACTATGGAAAATGCTGCAAAACGGACACAATACGCCGTGCAGGCTCAGGGTGGCCATTTGAGAGATATTATATTCAAGAAGTGATGTCAACAAATCTACTTGAACCAAATAAAATGATTATTATCGTCAACATCAAAAAATTTTCTTTGATTTAAAAAAAAACATGGGTCCGTCGAATATGGGCAACCCAGTATTTACTGTCTAAGGCTTATTAAGGGGGGAGCCTGGTTTAAATCATCAATTTTTTTTTTCGTTTTAAGCGATTCCTAATATATTTCAGAATATTCACACAAAGTTACAGAGAATAATTCTCAACATTTCCGTAGATACAAAGCCAAAGGTAGGCGAGCGTTAGGTAGTTACGCTGTGACCGGACAGCTATAGTACAAACTTTATCTTCTTTTCTCGACTTTTCATTTTTATGATTTCTTTGAATTGGCGTACATGAATGAAAAAAAAACTAATGAACCTTTTGAAATGAATCATAGCTTGTTCCCTTCAGTATTAAGTTCTCTTCTAAACTAACAAAATAGATAAAAAAAATTTCAAAACTTTTAAACCAAGTTGAAGTGAATTTTTTTTTTATAGAAAGGCATTTTTTTCTTTAAAACCTCCAAAAAGTTGAAATTTTGGAATTTCTCTCAGTTTTCTTAGTTCATCTAGAATAAAAAATCATGATAATTAGAAATCCATTTGAATTTTTGATTTAGATAATAATTACGAGCTGTATCTTGTACGCCAGTTGGAAACTCCAGCGTTGCAGCACTCTACTAATTTCTATGTTTAACATTTTTTTCAACTTATTTTAACCAGTACAAAAATTTTTTATACTTTTTAAATGTTCATTAAAAGATAGAAAAAACTTTGCAGTGCTAAATTAATTTTTTGCTTAAAAAAATCGGAAAGAGATGCAATTTTTAGACCTCATAAACCAGGCTCCCCCCTTAAGGTACTGCTATGTACCCTTGAAGGGTAAAGGAAAAGCAAAATTTTCAAACTGAATATCCCAGTTTGTTCATCAAACTTGAGCATGAACCTTTTTAACATATTTCTAGGATACAAATATCTTTTATTTGCTGCGCTGATTTTATTTCTGTTATTTTATTAAGTGTGCTAAAATTTTGTCCTCTACTATAAAACGCTTTGTCCTACGGCGGATAGGATTGAGAAATCTGAAATACCACACATTCAGCAAAAAGAACAAATACAAAATTGTGATAAAAGTTTGATGTAAACTCAAAACAATTTTGTTTTTAGAAATTCAAAATGCTTTATTTTTCAGCTTAATTTTCGTGTTAGGAAATTTTAGCAAGTTTTACCAATAGTTGTTTCCTTGATTCTAATTAGATTGATTTGTATATATACCACAAATGTGAATTCCGAATGGTAGTCACGCACCAACCCATTCGGCAGCCGATTTGGATATTTTATAAGTAATTGAAATATCCTAGTTTTGTTAGAGAAGTAAGTTAAGAATGGCGTATCTTATATTTTTCTAGAGTAGTCTGAATTTGAAAGCTTTGATACAATTCATAATTGGGGAAAAGCACATCAAGTGCAGTTGCTTGAAAACTTCATCGCTACGAATTAGACATATAGAGAAATTTGGAGAAAATCCTCTCTATAGACTAGCATAAATTGTTCGAAAAGGGGAAAAGAAACTTTTGGTGGTTGCCAAGTTAAAGTGATTACAAATTCTTTCCTTTCTTTTTTTTTTGTATATTTTTCTTCAAATTTCAAGTTAATTAATTGTCGACTTAAAGGGAATCCAAAAAGAAAAAATGCTTTTAACATAAAACAATAAAACAAAATACATTTAACATAAAAAATTAAAAAGAATTTCGAAAAAATTTGTGAACAGAATTTTTTTCCAATATTTTTTGTTTTTTCATTTTTTAACTTTCCACGTTTCTGTTTTTTTTTAATTATGGTGGAATTAAAGCTTACAATTCTTACTTTAAAGTACACTTGCCAAAGTTTTGCTAAAGGAAAAAAAATAAATACATTTTTGTAGAGTATTTTTTCCATACTTTTCCATAAATAAAAAAATTCTAACAGTATTGTTTATTTTTTTTTTCGTTAAACACGTTTTTTTGAATTTTTTAAGTTTTTTTTATTAATTTTTTTAAATTTTGACTTCTTTTATTTTTTTATTTAATCTTAAATGAAAGCGTGGACGTTTTACTTTGAAGTGCACCCGCGGATTGTTGGTCTAAGAGAAAACAAATTTAAATCTTTTCTGGCGTACTTTTCGATGAAAAACTTAAACACATTTTTTTGTTATTTAAAAAATCTTGACTTTTGAATTTTTCGTTAAACATTTTTCCCAATTAGTTTCTTAGTTTTTTAAAACTTCGACATTATTATTTTTTTTAATTTGTTTCTTAATGAAAGCTTGGAATTTTTACTTTAAAATGCTCCCGCAAAGCTTTTTATTTGAGTTGCAAGCCAAATAATTGTTGGTTTAGGAGAAACGAAGAAATTCTAAAATTTGTTTGACCTTTTTTTTTAATTATGCTCAAATGAAGACTTTGTTACCTTACATTAAAATACAAGTGTCAAATTTTTCTTTAAAATGTAAGTAAAATAATTGTCGGTAAATGAAACAGATATTTTAAAAGATTTTTTCCGCGCTTCGGTTAAAAAGTTTTTTTTTTTTGTTAAGTTTTTTATATTTTAGCCTTTTTGATTTTCTGTTAACATTTTAGTTTATTCTTAATTTCAACATTTTTGACTTCTTAAATTATTTTTAAATGCTAACTTGGAATTCTTACTTTGAAATGCAACCACGAAGTTTTGTGCTTTGAGCCATAAGCCAAATGAGAAAAAGCAAAAATTTTTAAAGGATTTTTCCGTGCTCGGATAAAAAAATGTAAAAATGTTCGAACAGTTTTTTATTAAACATATTTTTTTTAATACTTTCAAATTTCGACATTATTGACTGTTTTAAATTATGCGCAACTGAATGCTTGGAAAGCGTTTTTTAAACTAACACCTAACTCTCTATTGCAATCGATCAACATACAGATCAACATTAATTTGGCTTCGAAATTCCGGCTATGAAACACCAAATGATAGGAAATGTTTTAGTGGTTTAGTCGCGAGCGGCAGGCAATGGCAAATCTCTGAGTGTATTTCTGCCATGAGAAAGCTTTTCATAAAAAACCTTTAGCAGTTTCGAGGCTGGCATAAAACTGTAGTTCCCCCCATTTGAAGAAGAAACATAATTTGATAATGGAATACTCTTTTGCAGCCATCTACAAAAGATTCAAAATATGTATGAATATACTTCTATGTATGTATGTATAGATATCTAACTATTACTAACTGCCTGTGACCAAAAATTGAGCAAACGTTCCCCACTGTGCGTCGTAGGTTGAGACATTACCATATCGCCACATCACGGCAGTGCTGCCTCTGTCGGCTACCCGTTACATGCCACATACACATCTACATACTTACTCGTTAAGGACCTAAATATGAAGAAATATGTGTATGTGTGTTTGTGCTGCACAGCTCCTACTGACATTGTTAAATACAAAACGTACATATTTATTTTTGTGCCACTTTCGTTGGCAACAGCTCGGCATGTCGTTGTGCGCTTTACTTATTGCTCGCTGTTTCCTGCTGCTATCGCTATAGCCCCTTGGTAATCGAATGTCAGATAGTAAATGCGAGTATACGAGGATTGTGCTCATTTTATCCGTTATTACTGCCATACTTGTCCCTTTCGCTATATTGGCTATTATTTGAACTATCTCTCCTGTCTCGGCACTCCACTATCCGCCAATGTCTTAGCCATTCTGACAGATGCTAAAAATTCATTTCACTATTTTCCATAAGCGTTTTTCTATCAAATACACACACACATGCACACACACTATATATGTATGTATATGCAATGGCAAACCACGAATTTCTCATATATGCATGCACTCGTATATATATTTGTTTGTTTTTCTTCACAGGACTCTAATACCACAACCAGCATCCTCAATTTGAAGGTAACATCGGACAATGATAATGCCGAGTTGACGTGTCGTGCGTCGAATCCTTGGTTCTCTGGTAGCGCCATCGAGGACAAGCGCATCATTCGTGTGGCATGTAAGTACATACAGATGTATTATTTGTATTTGTATTGTATAGGAACAACTATGTGAGATAAAATTAAAAGGAGGCAAATACATTTGCATATAAGTAAGTGCCGTGAATGTCGTAGCAGTGTCAGTGTAGAGGTGTGAGGTGTATATGTGCATATGAGTATAATAACAGCCATTTAAATTGAAGTCTGTGGATTCCAGAATTGGATTGTGTACAAGAAAACTAATATTTCGCAATAATATAACCAAAGTTGAGATAAAATATGAATAAAAAGATTAAAAATAAACAAACAGATATAAAATATTTAAACTGCTTTGTATATCTGGCATTCATGCATGTACGAGTATCTGCGTATGTATGTGTTAAATAATTGAGATCTTTTCAGAAAATAAAATTTTTCATCGGCTGGTTTTGTTTAAAAATTTGTCCACTATTTTTTTCTTTATTAGAAAGACTAAATCTACCGATTATTTGTGGACTTTAACTTGACTGGCATAGTTTCTTTAATTATTTGCGCTTTTTAGGCTTGAATTGAAAGAATTTCTTGAGTAATAACTGATTTAGAAAAGTGAGTGTAATTTTTTCTTTAATCGAATTGCGCTTCAAACAATGCCAACATCTCTTTTTGCTGTTGTTGAGCGCTATCTCTTCAATGGGGTGTGCATAACGGCTTGTAAGGAGATCATTCTGTTGCGCTCTGCAACATTTATCTTTGCCGAGCTTTGCTTTTAGTTATCGTATTTTTCGGCAACTTTGAAAAACTCGATTATTTGCATGATCTGCAGGATTACGAGCCGACACCGTACATTTCAAATCAGAACAAGAGTAACAGCTGATAAGGTAGGATATCTCAAATTTGACTTGAGTTATTCATTGCAAGTACAGCCGGAGTGTGGTACCCGTAGATATCGCAGGCAGAACTGCCGCAACACGTACCGCAATCAGACTGAGGGGCTGGAGCTATAAGCTCAATCTCACTTATGGGCACTCAAGCATCCTTAGAAACTTTGAGTTCATCCCTCTGTCAACAGACCAGTGTATACCCTCATTTAGTCCGACCGGAACATTCATCTCTCTCATCCCGTCAAGGGAAGAGTGGACGGGGGGCTACACTTGGGGGCAGGGCCTGGTGAACTTGTTCACGGATGGATCGAAGTTGGAAGGAAAGGTTGGCGGAGGAGTCTTTTGCGAAGGGCCCCCCATCAGACTAAAATTCAGGTTACCGGACCACTGCAGTGTGTTCCAGGCAGAGGTAGCCGCAATCAAGGAGGCAGCTGACTGGCTGCTCAAATGTGTACTAACAGTCAAGAAGGTAAATATTTACTCCGATAGCCAAGCGGCAATAAGGGCCCTCGGGTCTATGACGGTGCATTCGGAATTGGTCAAGGAATGCTTGACCTCACTTTCGACTGCGTCCGAATTCTTTGACATCAGCCTCATCTGGGTTCCCGGTCACAGGGACATTGCGGGAAACTGTGAGGCGGATGAGCTGGCTAGACAAGGGACATGTGAGGTGATTTCCCCGCGGAGGGAGAAAATTGGAATCCCCCTGACTACCTGCGGTCTGCTCCTGGAAAGATGGGCATCGCGCAAACTCAGCGAGCGCTGGGAAAATGCACAAACGTGCAAAGTCGCGAAATCCTTCTGGCCACGTGTGGACCGAAGGCACTCGGGTGAGCTTCTGAGGCTGACAAAATATCAGCTCTCCAATCTAGTGGGTTCCCTCACAGGACACAATGCGCGAGGAATGCATGCTGTGAGACTTGGAATCATCTCGAGTCCTTTCTGTGCTGGATGCATGGAGGATGAGGTGGAATCATCTCAGCACCTTCTCCTTAGCTGCCCTGCCCTGGCGGGGCTAAGATTCAGGCATCTTGGCTCTCACTTCTTTGCAACGCCTGCTGAGATAGCTGGCGCTGACATTAAAAATCTGATGAGTTTCATCAGCAGCATTAAGCGGTTGACGCAAACATAGTCATCGTTCATAATCCGCACGCTCCTAACCTTCCCATCACCACCTCTCCCCGCCCTCTCCCTGCACCTTATCGGTCCTTCCCCTCTCCTCACTTCCTTGAAAATGGTATCACAAAGGACGAATTTCTCTTCGTCCAAGTGTGCCCACTCCCTGGGCAACCATGCTAACCTAACCTAACCTAACAGCCGGAGAGTGAGCGTGATTTTGTTAACTTTCATGCCCTTATCGGCATGATCTGCGTGTACCCAGTTTGGCGGAGTTTGATACAAATATTAAACAGCCAGTAGGCAAATGCCCATTTGTTCCCAATATCCATCAATCCATCGATGCTCTCAACTATCGACAGTTTGACAGCTCTGGTGGGAATTGCTGGAACAATTGCAACTTCAGCAGTAGTATATGGCTATTCAATAGGTGCGCTTCAACTTTTTTCCGATAGGGAGGGCGAACGACGCAATATTTTTTATTTTTTGCTTGTCATTTGTAAACTTCATTAGTATACATTTCATCATGGAGCGCTACACACTTGAGCAACGATTGCAAATCGTGCAAATTTTTTATGAAAATAATCGTTCTGTTGCTGCTACTTTAAGAGCATTACGGCCATTTTACGGTCCATTTAACAAGCCGTCCCGTTTTGGGGTTATGTGAAGTCATTGGTCTACAGTAACAAGCCGGCGATGATTTGTGAACTCAGAGCCAATATTGAATGCGAAATTGCTGGAATTTCGGCCGATTTATGCAAAAGAGTGGTTGAAAATTGGGTTCAACGATTGGACTTCGTAAAACGTGCACGCGGTGGCTATGCAAAAGAAATCGAATTTCATACTTAAATGTATATGTTCAAACTCGATAATAAAAAAAAAATTAGTTAAAAAAGTCAAACCGTTTGTGTTTTTATCAAAAAAGTTCAAAAGTTGAAGCGCTCTTACTGAAAAACCCTATAGAAACAGCTGGCAGTTTAGATGAACTGATTTAGATGGACCGACAACAGATACAGACGCTTGGGTCAATGGCTCACTATACTATCAAACAGAAGAGAAGGCAGTAGTTTGCACATTTTCCGATGTTTCATTTCCTTCTGAACCACTTGTGAACGCAATAGGTGAAGTGGATACTATCGATGACGTTAAGTCTCCATACGCCCATTGGAGTGGTACTTGCCCGCAGGAACCTGTTATGTCAATAGACCTTGAAGAAATGTTAAAGCGGTTCCCGAGTAAAAATCAGCCGAGGAGGAGGAATGTTATAGTGTTAGTGGGAGCATGCCCCACATACGACTGGTGTGAGGGCACCTTTGACAATGTTTCTGACATTTCGATTTTGAAAAGAAAAAACAAGAATTGCTTGTTTGGAATATCTTTTAGTTAATACAATTTACTAATTGGTCACATTAACTACTCCCTAGTCAAATCCGAATGCCTCCATTTGTGCAATAAAGACTAGATTATCGTCTGTTGGATGTAATACCAGAATGTTTTGGCATAGTTATTTGGATGGATACTTTTCTTTCAGTATTTTCAGAAACACAGGTCTACTGAAGGATAAAGAAAACAACTACTGTCAAACACTACAACTTTCTACTACCGACTATCCTGCGTTTCAAAACTGTCTTCAATACAAGCTTTTCGAATCTCGTTTACATTAAATCAATAATCCAGCAAGCGGTTTTATTCAATAGTGCTTTGATTATTTTAGTAAAGAAGAGTTGCCTTTGCTCAGAGTTGCCTCAAAATGAGCTCCAAACAGTTTCTTCGAAAACAAAAATCTATCGACTTGAAAAACGCAACGATGGCGACATCTATTTTGCTTTACCGCACTGCTAATAATCTCCATATTTTTCCCAAAACTTTCATGATCCTGACGTAGAAATGAACTACATACATCAATTCTTAAACGGAAAAATGCACGGCCACAACAATGTTTCCCCATAAGCATCCGAAAAACGGAAGCAATTCAATTCTCAATTTGACGCTCAATTGTCTGAGAAAATCCGAGGAATGCCGCATATACCGCATGACACAAACTTTCCTGCTTCGTTTGCAAACCCATGCGTTTCTAAAAACAAGTGCGTACAAAAATGTGACAATTTTCCAAACTTTCCGCAAAAAGTATTAGAGTTTATTCAGGACGCCAAAAAATCTGTGCCCCAAAAGTGAAAATTTGCCTGCTCAATGATCAGGAACTGAAAGAAACAAAACAAAACAAAAACACAAAGAATGGAGTAAAACTGGAATGTTTAAAACAATTTGGCAAACGTAATTTTGGAAGAGAATGAAGGAATTTGAATTTTGGAAGAAATGAGAAGACAAATTGATATCGCAAGCCAAATGGCCAGTAAAGGACTGATTGTGTGAAATCTCATCTAATCTTACGTTGGAGAGAGGGGCGGTCTCGGCAAATATCACGCAATTTTTTTTCTGATTGAAACAAAAAAAAAATTATACTATTTTGGTCCATTATCCAGATTGTACATGCTTAAGATTTAATCTTAAGCGTAATCGTAGTATGATTAAGATCATTCACTAATTCGTTCGAAAGAAAATAATTTCATTCATACTTCGACTTATACATTACTGCTGTCAAAGCACCATATTTGTTTTATACCAAATAGCTCCATTTAATCTGAATTTACGGTACAGTGTAGCCCGTCGTTTGTTTTCGCGCCACTATCAGCCGAACGCGCGACTCGATGAACAAGAGCGTACGAGCTGAGTGGCAGCGACACACGGACAGATTCCAACCTTCTTTGTTTAGAGAGAGCCAATATTTACTCCAGGTACATTGCCGTTGATTCATATCAAATTTTTATGCGTGCCTATTTGTTTTTTTTTTAGTTTTTTAACGAGGGCGAATGTCAACAAATTTTTATTAAGAGTTACAAAGGGAAATTGTTTTAAATTTTTTTTTAGGTTGTGAAATGCGATGATAAGAACTGCTGCAGCCCACGCCGGAGTAATCTGCATATGATTCTTCACGACCGTTTTCTGCCACCTCCATACCCCATCACTTAGGTTGATTGAAGTTTGATAATTCCGGACTTTAAAGAACATGACGGAAAGTCATTTGCTCCATTTCTAATACGCCTACTGATTCAACCGCTGAATGCCTTTATCAGCACGCCTTATGATCTCTATTGCCCAAGTATACGTGATGATTTAGAGAAAATATGCTGCAGTACATGCGGTATTTACTTCGCATCTATCACAAGATCTGCAGAGCACAGGCGAGCAGCTCACATTGCACCAGCTAAGCAAGCGCGTATGTACCGCAAAGTGCGACCCTCACGGATTGTCGAAAGACGAGCTAATGAGTTACTGTGCGCAAGCGTCAACGGCTTAGAGTGGATAGATCAGAACGAAGTTGAAAGAGCAGATGATTTTACTGAAAATCTTATGGACATGTTGGTCCCAATAGTCTCTCTTGAAACCGCGCATGATTCTCCGCGGACTGAATTAGAGTAGATATTCTTTTTTTAATCGCAGTAGTTACGATTTAAGTCTTCAATTTTTAACTTTTTATAACACTTATAACTCTCAGCAATATTGATTACTAGTCTTAACTAGTCGTAAATAAAAGCACGAAGCAAATTTTTTTTCTTTTTACAATAACAATCCAACGCGTTTACATAAGAAACCCACATTTTGAAAAATCTCACGTGAGATTGGGGGATGGGGTAGGGGGTTGAATAAAATCTCACGACATCTCACCAGGCAGGGAGGGAGGTACAGAAAATTTAAAAAAACACCTCACGTAATTTATGGACGCCCCCTTATGAGCTTAGGAAATTTATCCATAGCAGAGAGAAACAAATCAATCAATCCACGGAATTTTGCAGAAGTTACTCGTATTACCCTTCGAATAAAAAGTTGTTTGGGATAAACTGAAAACCCCGTTTTTGCACGCATGAAAAGAAAATAGCATTTATAGGAAGAGCAATTTTCATAAACGAAAAAATCCGTTCATCCAAAACTAAATTTTTATAAGTAATTGCAGAACAAACTTGTTTGATTTGAATCGATTGAGCCGCCCAGTAATTTTTTAAGTTTGAATTTTTGTATCTGTCTTTATTTTGCAAAGTAGCGCAAAATTAATCATCCAATTTTGTTTTTCAATAACTTTCTTACTAAATAAAAAAACTGAATTCAAGTGATGGAAACCCTCAGCGCTCCACTGCTTGTCTGCTTGTATGCTGCAGCTCTCTTATTCTCAAATCTCAGACATGATTGGCATACCACACCATTTGCAAAAGGTTTAAATCCAAGGATAGGCTGATAAACTTTGCGCCACATTGCACTTTTATATACATACTTACGCACATATACACCCTATATACAAAATAAATAAGCAATACAAGTTAGTAAATTAATTTGATTAAATTTTCTTTAATGCGAATGATTTTTGTAAGAAGAAACTACAAATATCTGCCCACTTTTTCTCGCCACTGTACATACAAACCTACGTAAATATCGTCTTTGTTCGCTGTATTTTATTTGGTCAAACCAATTTCATGCTTGAAAGTGATTTAGTGATCAGAGTGGAGAATGTAACCAATTACGCCACACTCCATCCTATTAGCCTAATTTTATGCCAAGCTACTCAAATTCACTATAGTGCTTCTCATTTAGTCGATAAATTTCATATAACCTCAGTTCAAATGAATCTCCTTGGCTTCGTCTGGATGCACTCCATGTGGACGTGGTGTATCTACGAGCAACTGCTGTTTTGTATGGGAATATAAGTAAAACGCGCGAAAGCGTGTCTAATGGGCCGCATTTAATGCGTTTCTCTTTAGTAGACAGCTTTGGGAAACAAATATATATTTACATACCGATTGTATGCAAATTAGGGACGTTCAATTTGTATGGAATGACTATACCGACGTCGTTTCTCGCAGATTTGAATTCTATGTATATAAAATTCTAGAAAAAGGCTTTCGAGCTTGGCTCTAAAGTCAATTTCGAGGTCCCCAAATTTTAAAACCAGTTATTTTTAATTAATACGAAATTTGAGAGGGAGTTGGTTGAGAGAGTGTGCGATTGAAATTACAAAAGATCTAATATAAAATCAAAATAAGTGTAAATATGCTAATTGTAAAAAAACGAATGAGTAAAAATTAAAAATTAACAAAACAAATTTAAATATGTTGCGGCTTTTTGGACGTTTTAGCTTGATATATATGTCTATTAAAAAACTTATTTAGAGTAATTTTTCCTCTCATTGCATATATCATAAAATACTTTGTAGCGCCATTATGGGGTTCTATCAATGAAAAATAAATATAATAAAGTACAAATTTGTTTTAAAAAAAAATCATAATATATAGTTTTCATATCAAAGTCGTATACACAGGGTTGCGCAACATTAATCACTCCATGGGAAAATTTATAATTTTTGCAAATGGTGTCATAAGTCAACCATATTTGTCACTTGTGAACTAAACAGATTCGGTACACAAACAGTTATTTGCGTAAAGGTGAAAGTAAAGATTTCAACCATTCAAAATCATTTTTGCTTTTGTATTTAGTAAAATTTATTTGTATGTAGTAAATTTTGTGCCACCTTGTATAAAAGATAACTTTTGTTAACATAAACTTTGGAGGGCTCGAAATTGACTTTAGAAAATTCAATCCAGAATCTGCATTCACTAGCAACGTTGCCAAAGAAAATTGACCCCCCCTAATGTATTGCTGCATACATATATATTTATATGGCAACACTTACTTGTACACAAAAGTGTGCAGTGTAAATATTAGTTAAATATTTTTTACATAAAAAACAACATTGGGCACAGCAGGCGCCATACGGTGTGATGAGTGCGGTCCAGTTTGAAAAAATTTTAATAAAATGTTCTAAGCATAATAGAAAAATTATAAATAGTTATGCATATATATGTAATAAAAACAGCAAATAAAAAATCAAAAAAAGCTATAGTCAGAGAAGCAGCTGAGGGCAACAAAAATCCCAATAGAGTTGCTCACTGTGGCTTTTAGAAGAACTTTTTGTATTCATCTCTATGCGCTCCATATCAATGTCCATGCTGTGCATCAACTTTGACCTCCATCATAGCCTTTCATTCTTTCAACTCTGCCTGACTGACCACACCATGCCAAGTGTTCATTCTAAGCCCTACCGCAAATGATTTTTGAGTCGGTTGCTGGTGTGCGCTATGGTTTGCTGCCCTGCAGGAAATCTACTACTATACTGAACTTCTAGCTTCTAGAGAATATAGCTGACTATTTCGTATTCCTGCGCCTTCAAATGCAAGGAAGTGATAAGTTATACAATACATTAAAGTACACTACGCCCGGAAGTCCCAATGCCCTCCACTTACAGCCTCTCTTCACTAGTTCTGAACTGTTGCAAAATTCGATAGAAGATATCTAATACGTTCTGCATCGCTCTTCAAGATGCGTAGTTCTGATCTATAAAGTGTTAAATTCAACAACTAATCTATGAGCGCTTCCATGTCATTAGATAACTTCTGGGCATTGTCTTCAATTATTATTTAAAAGGTTTTGTTTTAGGCGTCAGTTGTAGAAGGAGACTGAAAAAGTGTTTTAAACGTTTTAATAAATTTGAAATTTATTCTATATTGAAAAGTATGGTATGAATATTTTTGAAGTAAAAATCAAGGTTTAAATTCTTGAGGAAAAAAATAAACCTGCTTAATAAAGATATAAAAAAAAAAATTAAAAATGATATAAATAATAAAAAACGAATATAATAAAATTTTTGAAATTTAGCCCATCAAATGTCCTGCTGTCAAAATTCGTCACTAGCGAGTATTGTTATACCTTATAAAACTGGTAAAGCTCACTATTTTTACAAACAAATGTAATTTTTGGCAGCGTTGCCAAAATATGCTTATTTATACCAGTTACTTCATATTTTCGCCACTGTCTTAACACTTAGCGAAACGAAGAGGTCTTATAAACAACTAAAGCCGATGCCCCTGATACAATAGTCGAAGGAGTAGTGCATAGACGTTCAGAAAATCCTTAGTTCGATTGTTTGAGTAAGAAAAAAGCATTGTTTATTTGATTTTATTTTTCCTTAATATTTTTATTTTATTTGTTCATGTCGGCCAGAAGCTGTAGTCATTACACGATGCGAAGTCCAATTACATGCAATTATCTCTCAGTGAAAGCAGCTATCCGCCTCGTAATTGTCAAAATGCAACTAGTTCTGACCCAGAAATTTATTTCACTAGTTCCAGCATTCCCTAGAGAGTCGTTTGTGACTCATAGTGGTGGCAACTTTTGACCCATTCAAATTTATTTTTGCTCGCTTTTATGCTGTAATTTGTAACGCTCATTAAACTTGCCGCTAACTTCAGCTTTATTTATATTTTTATTTTTTTATTTTTACATTTTTACATTTTATTAACGATTCTCTTTATTAGTCCTTATTATACATTTATGAAAGAGGATGGCTGCTATGTATGTACATATGTGTGTATGTATGTTTGTATGTATGTATAATGCATACATTTCTATATATAGGGCTATTTTATTTAATACTTACATTTTTTTTATTTCCCCATTTTCAGATCCACCAACTGTGTCGGTGCACTTAGCCAATGAGGATCCCAGTCGCTTTGTTACCAAGGCTGAGGGTCAAAATGTGACTTTCAAGTGTCGCGCGGATGCTAGACCACCAGTAATGTCGTATGCCTGGTTCAAAAACGTAAGTGAACTTAATAATTTAATAATTTTAAAATGGATATAATTTTGCAAAGTCACAATGCGGTATGCATTTTTCATATTCGTATACTCGGAATTGATTCTTTGCTTGAATAGGTTTTTAAAGTGTGGGTAATTAGAAATAAATTTTGAGTGTACACTTCTTCGTTGTTTGGAATCTGCAGCAAGAACACAAAACTCCTTTGTTTCAAATAAAATGTTAAGTGGAAAACTGTGGAATTTTATTTTCTAATATATTTATATGTGTAGCCTTAAGTGGCACAAACTCAATTTGAATCGAGTTCCGTAGGCGAAGACTCTGCTCACATCTGTTTACTTAAAACCGTTATACCAATTATATTGGCTATGATTGTATTCGAATGCAATCTTAATTAAAGTTTTACTTTTGACTTTGTCATAAATATTTTTGAATAGGGTTGCCAACTAGTTTTAAAATGAAAAATTTAATTAATTAAGCACTTGAAAAATTACAATATAATACTTATGCAATGATCTACAAACTGATAGCAAATTAAAAATATTGTTTAGCATATATAGTTCAAACAAAATTTTGAATAGTGGTGCCAACGAGTTTTCAAAGTGGAAATTGTAATTTAGCAATCAAAAAATTATCAATCACTTCAAAAATTAAAATATAATAAATAATAATAAATTAGTGAATAGATAAGTAACCAAAAATATTTTCGAACAGAGTTGCCACGTAATTTTCAATACCAAATTAAAAATGAATTAATCATTTCAAAAATTAAAATACAATATGAGTAGGCAATAAGAAAACTGATGTTAAAAACGCGCTGTCGAAATTGATGTCAGCCTTAAAACCGTCCGCATAAGGTTACCAAATGCTACAAATTATTAAAAAATATAACTGAAATGGAACAATATGGTACTGAAATTAAGTATGTTTTATATGTATAACTACCATCCCATCAATAAACATATTTGAGCAAGGCTTGCATATAATTATCGATTTGAAATTTTTAAAGTTAGTTCCTTTCAGAAATTCCATATGGCAACCTAATGGTTGTCACCTAATTTTAATTGCAAGAAAAATTAAAAAATCGTATTTTTGCAGACTTTTTATCACATACTTTGCGATTAACGATAAAGTTAAGTAAAAATTATTTTTCTGATGGCTTTAGATAAACCATTTGTACAAAAAAATGCATGTAGAAATGGCTCTTTCTTTCCATGGTGAAAAGAGTTCAAAAAGTGTGGCCAACATAAGCTGATTTACTGACGTAACATGGGGTGTGACAGCGGTTTGTTAACGTCAAAACTGAATTTGTGTTGGTGATATAAAAAAATCAACGAAAATCAATCAAAAAATCAATCAAATTACTTCATTGCCGTCTCAACCGTATTGTGGCGAATATTATACCTTTAAACGGCTTTTAGCGAATTTGAAGGAATCACGAAAAAATCAACATAGCCCTTCACTTCGTTGTCATCTGAACAAATACTGATTGTGTGAATACATCTAAAATGAGTGGGCAGAATTCTGCTGCGGAGACCCTGATGAAGTGGCAAGCAAATTTACTCTCACAATTTACCTCCGGAGAGCCAAATATTGTAATTTATCATCTTGGTGCATACACAAATAAAAAAATAAATAATTGGCGCGTACACTTCTGTTAGGTGTTTGGCCGAGCTCCTCCTCCTATTTGTGGCGTGCGTCTTGATGTTGTTCCACAAATGGAGGGATCTACAGTTTCAAGCCGACTCCGAACGGCAGATACTTTTATGAGGAGCTTTTTTCATGGCAGAAATACACTCGGAGGTTTACCAATGCCTGCCGAGGGGCGACCGCTATTAGAAAAATGTTTTTATTAATTTTGCTTTCACCGAGATTCGAACCAACGACCTCTCTGTGAATTCCGAATGATAACCATTCGGCTACGGCGGCCGCCGGTGCATACACAGGATTACATTATTATTCAGGTCATTGCAAATATTGACAATTTCGAGATATTTGATTTTAAAGATTATTTAAAAAATAAATTTTTTTTTCGCTTGTACGTCCATATTTCCACAATTGAGCGCCGAAAAAGAAAAGACGTACTAAATAATAATGAGGGACGTAGTAGTGACAATTTAGATTTATTGGAGGTTTGCTCCTCTACCTCATAGTATAATGTGCTCTCTACTCATCATAGTATCTCATCCAGACTTGGTTCCCTTATTAAACTTAAGGTAGAGCTAGGTTGGATTGAGCCTTATGTATCTTCTGGCTGCAAATGGCCGAGATGTCTCAACCTTCCTCGCGATATTGCGCTGCATTCAAGGAGATGGTGTATTGGAGTCTCCGGGGATTGGTCGTAGAAACGATAAATATTCCAATCCTGTGCAAATGACTGAGCAATCTGAATGTGCTGTGAGAATTTTCAATTTATGCTTAGGAAGGGTTATGAGTTTTCTAAACCTCTTTTGGCGTAGCCCTATAGTTTGGTGCCAGCTAACCTCTCTTAACTTGAGCTCTTCACTTCTTACCTTCTCCTTGACGAGTGTTGGCCCATAATCAGGAAGGGCTCGCCAGGTGGTCGTGGTCTGCCCACATCTCGTCTAGTCTGTTGGAGTCAGGTATATGGTACAGTTAAATATTTGTGATGTTTGATGCAGCACTTAAATTAATTTAAGTAATGCCGAATTCTGAAAATCTCTGCGAGCTTAAAAAATCACCGCCGACAAAAGTTCACTGCCGTTTGGAAATCCAGCATCAATATTTTGAGAAAACACTACATTTCTCTCGTATTTCGTTCGCATTGCGGTGTGGCGCTGTCATCAAACCATTTTTCCTTCCAAAATAAAGCAGAAAATGCGGTTTCTGTCAACAAATTACGATTTCGACACACGTATGTATGTTTGTTAGCAACGTTTGTATTATATTACTGATATTTGCTTGGAACAAAAAGGTGAGGCATGCCACTATACAGCCCACAAAGTAATAATTTTGTGGCAAACAATATTTTTGGGTGGAATAATTTTACGATATTTTGCTGCAATACTCGTATGACTGTTTCCGCCTCAAGCTCGCTCGTTATTTACCTGTGTTCAAAATAATGGGAGTGTGACATATTGGGAAGTTTTAGAAAATTTCTTTTTTTTCATTAACATTAACTATTTTTTTATAGAAATGGCTTGTTGTACAACAAAACTACGTAAACGAAAGTTTCAAACTTTAATTTTAATTTAATTTTGTTTTTATAAACGGAGTGTGGGCATTTGCTTGAATACATCTTTTTATCTTCTTTTTTTTTACTATCTAAAAGATAGAGTTTATATGAATAAATCAGGAACAATTGAAGTTTTAAAAGATAACAGCTGAAGATAGCTGAAAATTGCCAAGATAGAGCACAAATTATGCCTTGAGATATTTAACCAAACTTTTCAATACCCAAAAAGAAACGACTATCGTCCCCTTATACCAGAAACATGAATATGTAAAAATGAAAATGTTGGTGAGTCAAGTTTCAAAGCGTTTCGCAACCATAAACTTCAAAAGTTTAGTTTCTTTTTAAAAAATGTTTGTGGCTTCCTTGTACGCATCGCAATCTGGGTTTTGGTATAGCATAGAATTTTCAGAGGTTATTCAAATCAACTTAAAATTTAATGAAGGAAAAATAGTAGGAAGGAAAGTAGTAAAAAATATGAAACCCGCTACAATATATGGATTTCAATAAACAGATTATTATTTAATATTCAAAATATATTTTTAATTTAAATATGTAACGTTGTCTTTTTTTTATTATTTAAAACTTATAACGTTGTGTTTCTTTTTTCGTAAAATATTTCTCTCGTATTTTTAATTGTAAGAAAAACGCCGGAAAACTAAAACAAATGCGTTTAGTAAGCTGCGCGAACAAGAGCAACACTTGTTTTCCAGCGGCCAGCCAACGCTGTCCACACTACAAAGGTAGTTATTGGCAAGCACCTAAGCTCTGCTCACCGCCGATTACCAAACGGAATCAGTGATGGTAAATGATTTTTTGAAAAATCCCTACACAGCCCAAAAAAATTCCCTACTTTTCCCTACGCTTCAAAAAATTTTCCCTACAAAATTCCCCACATATTTTTCTCCTGTGTTTACACTATAATGACGCACTTGCAACGTCAAAATTGAATTATTTGCTTAAGTTTTGGGCTTGGTGCTATTCTGACACTTTATAAGACAGTTTAATAAGACATTTTATTTCAAAAATATATATAAATACACATATTTATTATATTATAAACACATATATGAAGAAAAATTCAGCAAAAATACTAAAAATTACACTTTTTCATTACATTCAGTTCTGTTTAAAACAAGACAGAGTTTCTATTTTTTCAGAATCCGGCACGATTACTTTTAAGATTGGGATAAAATGATCCACCACTTGCAGCGCGACATTGTGCTCAGCGAAGAACATGCTATATCTTATTTCGAAATTTCTGAAACCATTTGGTTTACTCGGCTTTTTTTTTTTAAACTGTTTATTTTAGGTGTCTTTTTTATTGTCTTCATATTTTTTGGTACGTTTTTGCTTCGGCGTGCTTCTGCAAATCAGAATTGCCGCAGTTTAAAACTTTGTCGCACTCAGCGCATTTGCATTTGAATGGATCGTTAGCCACAGCTTTCAACCAGCCACTAAAACTGTCGTCGTCAAGCCACTTGTTATTGAACTTTTGTTTCCGATACTTGAATTTTTCTCCTGGTGTTCCTCCGAAAAGTCAGTCGAAGAGGAGGAGCTCATTTCTGTAAATTATATAAATTTTAAATATAAAAAAAGCTAAAACTAAAAAAAAAAACGCGAGACAACTAACAATTTTCGCGCGAAGACAAAATCGCGTTAGCGTTAACGAGGAAAAAATGGCAATGTTGCCGTATTAACGCTTTAAAAGTAAGGAAAAAAATACTGGCATGAAATCTTACTGCGGCTTTTTATTTTAAATGAACTTTTTTAATATTTCCCGCTATTGTAAAATTTTTTCTGTCCTTTTTGAAAATTCCCTACATTTACAGAATTTAAAAAAATCTGTCCTTCTTTTTCGACAAATATCCCTACATGTAGGGAATTTTCCCTACATTTACCATCACTGAACGGAATGTGTTCTTTCCAAAAGCGCGCAGGCTTTTTATAGGCAAAATCGATCCTATTAAAAAATTCAAATTTAGAGTTTGAAAAAAGACATCTAGTAGTCATTACAATTTTAGGGATTTGGAAAATTCAAATTTACAGTTTGAAAAAGACATTTAGTGGTCATTACAATTTTAGGACATTGCCATATAAGAAAACTTTAAATTAAATCTTAACTATTTGAAGGTATTGCCATATAGAAATAAATACATTAATAAATTATAAAATAGGTATAAGTATGCTACAAATATAAAATATTAACTTAAACTTGATATCGGCGGCCGCCGTAGCCGAATGGGTTGGTGCGTGACTACCATTCGGAATTCACAGAGAGGTCGTTGGTTCGAATCTCGGTGAAAGCAAAATTAATAAAAACATTTTTCTAATAGCGGTCGGCCCTCGGCAGGCAATGGCAAACCTCCGAGTGTATTTCTGCCATGAAAAAGCTCGTCATAAAAATATCTGCCGTTCGGAGTCGGCTTGAAACTGTAGGTCCCTCCATTTGTGGAACAACATCAAAACGCACACCACAAATAGGAGGAGGAGCTCGGCCAAACACCTAACAGAAGTGTGCGCGCCAATTATTTATTTTTTATTTTAAACTTGATATATTATATGTACCTACATATACACATATTTCAATTTGTCACGGAACTTAAATTCTTTGTTGGTTATTCGACCAAGCTCCTCCTCCAATTTGTGGAGCGCATCTTGATGTTATTTTATAAGGAGCTGGTTGGTTGGTTAAGCAGTGATTCACCAAGAATTTGCGCTTCCGTACCATTTTATTGCCACTTTGTCGCTAACAACAAGTTATACAGTTATTCCTTCACGTCTATATCCAGTCTGTGTGATTGAGAAACCTCACAAGGTTGTTTAAGTCTGTACCAGCCAACTCTTCGAAGTTCTCAGTCTCTCCTTCCATAACGCAGGGCATTCACAGAGGAAATGGAACAAACCTCCTTTTTTCTCCGGTTGATAACAACTATGACAGTGCATTTTGTGATGCATGCCCACTTTTTTGGCTGCTTGTTCGCCGATAAACTATTGTATGTAGAAGCCAGTTATGACTGCCGTTAGTCTACAGGCGTCCCGTTGTTTCATCTTTATCAATGTCGACGATTGCTTAAGGTTGTAGGTGGGCCAGAACATTCTGCAGACTTTACATATCGCATTTTCCCTCCACCTATAATCCGCGATGCGTAGGTATTTTGGGGAGATTGCATTCTTGATTGCATCCAGTGGTGTGAATACCAATTCTGCAATAATGTTACCCCTGGCACATCCCCCTCCTTCCAGTTAGTCTGCTTTTTCGTTTCCTTCAATGTTCCAATGGCTCGGGCCTCAGATTAAGGTAACGTTATGGTTTTCGCTCAAGGTGGTAAGGCTATTTCTGCTTTGTTTCACCAGTTTAGAGGTTGTTGTAGCCGAATCCCGTGCGGGTATTGCAGCTTGGCTATCCGAAAGAATAGCTATTTTGCACTTAAAAGGGAAGTCTACGATTAGTATCCTACAAACTTAAGACTGTAGCAGAAGTCCCTTACTCCATTCCTACCGAGATGGAAAAATAATGGCAAAATTCCTATTAAATGCCACCGTTGGGACGATGTAATCAGTCCTGCCCAAGATGTACTAAGTGTGGCGGAATAATAGACTAACAGGACCATAAGTTCTTCCCTCCAGTGAGTCGTTTCATTTAACCTACATGCTCTTATGGTTGGCATCTTCTTGATATGGAGATCAATCGAAATAACGTGCGTCAGTGCGTTGAGGGCATCCTTAGGACATGATCTAATTGCACCGACCGTTATTGTAGAGGCTGATCTTTGTATTTTGCCAAGTAATTTGATATTGTAATTTATTCCTATAGTTTTCCACCCAACTCCCGATTCGTATGAAAAACTGGTCCAAGACCCCATCTCCTTCCAAGCATACGTTTACAGGCATACAGCCGCTTTTCTTACCCATTCTTCAATGTTAAATTTCTAGTTAACTTTGGAGTCCAAAGTCATCCCTAAGTACTTTGCACTGGGAGAAATTAAGAGAATTTGCCCATTTAAAAGTAGTAGGGTAAGATTAGGTACCTTGCATCTAGTGGTAAAAAGCATAACATCTGTTTTACATTAGTTCAAACTTATGCCACAGCTTATACCTTAGAGTTTAGCCCACCTAGTGCCCTTTGAATGATCTCACTGATCGTGTTCGCACACAGTCCACATGCCATTACCCCCACATCACCAGCGTACGCCACTACTTTTACTCCACCTCGATTAAGTTTAATCACGACTTTACTTATCACACATAACCAAAGAAGGGGAAATAATACCCCTCTCTGTGGAGTTCCCCTATTTATCCTCTTAATATTTCCCATGTAAGCTTTGATGATCCTGGTCTCTAGCATCGAGATGACCCAAGTACTAATGCAACTGTCCACCTCTAAGTCTATCAACGCTCGGGGGATGGCATCAGTACCAATGTTATAAAAGGCGTTTTCTATGTCCAAGAATGGCTCCATGGTATACTGTTTTTTTTCTTGAGAGCCGTCTACTCTTTGAATTACCTCGGATAAGGTAATGAATGAGGAGCTTTTTCATGGCAGAAATATATGCGAGGGTTGGATATTGCCTGCCGGAGGGCGACCGCTGGAAACACTTTTCCTGTTTTTTAATAAGTTGTACTTTCTCTCATGATTTAAGGAAACTATGTTTTAATTACTCTTCAGCACCTGACCTCTCTGGGAACTTCAGGCATAAGCCAAGATATGTATTATCTATGTAGACTCCTCTTCTCTTATCCCGTCATCCTCGATTGGAAGGCTTCATTTTCTGCGCACGTTGCTTCAAACTAATGAAAAAGTAAATTGCCTAGTCTCAGTTGAGCTAACTTTTAGACTACAGCACCGCCCACTTGCTGGTTACTCGCTCCCCCAACAGTAGTCCAACCGGCTATTTAATTATTACCGGCTATAAAACATTACAACGCTACTTTCGTTCTTAACTCAATGCACATAATATACAGTTATTGATTTATCCATTTTCAGTTTCGCTTTTATGCCGTGGTCCCTTTCGAACGCTTATCCGTTTATGTTTTGCATTGGGGTCATAACTGCACACTTTGATGGACGCCCCAGCACAATTTGATTATTTACTTTTCCGCACTTAGATGACGCTAACAGCCATCATTACTCACTCCCTCTCACATCTATTTGTCTTTGCTACAGCAGCAGCCTAACCGAGCATCTTGCCAACTGTTACCAGCTGTTAGAACCAGCCATCGTTAGGTTCTCCCTCTCCGCGCGAAGTGATCGTTCATTGTGGACGGTAATATTGGTACAAGTTTATGGGAATGTTGTTGTTGGCAATGGTTAGCTTTCACACTTCTTGCTGCCGCTGCTGTTGCTGCTGCATTATTTTTGTTGTCTTGACGTTGACGACACTTTTGTGGTCTAATTTAATTTGGCAAATTGCTCGGTGAACCGCAAAGTGCTGAAGCACCACTACCAGCGCAAAGGTTATCCGCTATTGCGATTTTCTGCCGTCATCGCCGAAAGCATCATTGCGCGCTACCAACAGTTGCCGACAAACACCAAGAAGTGACAATATTCAATTTATTTGCTCGCATAAAGAGATTTTCCAATTTTCCACTGTAAATGAAAGTGTCGAAAGTGGAAAGTGCCGGCGCGTGTGGATCGGTCGATTCATGAAATTTAAAGTGCATACTCACCATACTTATGTCCTTATTTATATATACTCTATGCATACACGTATGCATGGATGTGTATGTGTGTGTGTGTGTGCGTGTATCATGCAATTGACGCAATGACTTCGGACGCAAATGACGGATTGTGTGCGAATTTGTGCATTTAAATTCCGAAGCTATATATTAACTTTGTGTTGCGTGTTAATTTACGAGTAAAGTCAGAGCGCAGGCGACGTCGGCGGTTGATGGTCTTATTTATGTCAGTTATTGTTGCGCTTCGCAACACTTTAATTGTATTCACATTTGCATGCAAACATGCGAACGCGTGCACGCCCGACATGAAAATCCGCTAGTATTCAAGTGATTCGCTTCAAGTGGATTTGGAACCATGACTAGTAAGCAAATGGGGAATTGCGGCCATAACGCATAACTTTTTAAATAGTTCCGCACCAGTGTTCAATTTGACTCTTTATTAGGTGGAGGAACAAATCCACAACTTTCTACTTTATTTCGAATATAAAATCAAGAGAGTCGCAAATGTTCTTATGCAAATTATTCCAAAGATTTTTTTGACTAGTACCAAATTTCTGGGAATCGACTAAGTGCACGCTTGCCTGCCCACAATATTTTCATGATTTTACCAACATTTTCGACAATCCCATCTTTGATGTTAATATTAACAAAACCGAATCACTGGAATCGTATCGGTACTCGATACTGCATTCGATTTATAGGTGTATGTGAACAGGCAAACACAAAAAAAAGAACTTATTGAGGGGAGTGAAAGATTAACATTTTACGTTAACCGCCTAATACTACTGAAAATTTTCAGCAAGCGGATGATATTTAAACCAGAAGTTAACGGTTCTAAGGTAATTGCACTTCATCTTCCAGAAAGCTTTTGCAAAAGAGACTAGATGTAAGGCCAAGTCTTACCGCATGGATGCCTAATGGACAATGTCCGGATAGGATACCCTCAATAGACTTTGTTAAAAAGCCTTTTTAGCCTTAGAGGTTCCCTCCAGCGCCTCCGTTGTACACGAGACAATAAAGATTTCGTGACCATGCAAGATTAACTTAACCATCTTTAAAAAAGTAGTTCATAAGTCGTCAAGGTGTCCAAATCCTCTCATTTTGCATGAAAATAACTTCACGATCTCCAGCTCAGCTCAGCTCAGTTCTCTAGCTACGCTCCTGCACTGTCTTTGTGTTCAAATACCCAAACGAGCTTAATTCCAAAGTTTTCCCATGCAGTGGAAAGGATAGTTTTGGCTAATTTTGCCAGTTACCTTGGCCATCGCAGCCAAATGGGTCAGTGCGTGACTCACATTCGCAAGCGCTCAGGTTCAAATAATCGTGAATGAAGGATCAAATGACAGGGTTCGCCCCTAGGCAGGCAGGATCAAACCGATGGGTGTATTTCTGCCATGAAAAAGTTTTTCATAAAAAACCATTTGCCATTCGGAGTCGGCTTAAAACTGTAGGTCCCTCCATTTGCGGAACAACACCAAGACGCACACCACAAATAGGAGGAGGCGCTCAGCCAAACACCCAAAAACTGTATAAGAGTTAATTATATACATAAATAACCCCCACTTTGAACACACCGCAGTGGCCCAGCAAACTTAAATTGAGCTTCATCAACCTTATAGTCAAACTGCAAGCCATCCGTGAGCAGATTCGCAGAGTCCTGTCTTCAAATAATGCGCTCCGCCCATTTTTTCCTTGATGCGATGTGGAGGAAGAGTATTGAGTCCATTAATATCACAATTTTTTGTATCCCTCTCTTCGCTCTCTTCACTTCGGCCCTAGTGGTAGTGAAGGATATATCCAATTTTCTTCTTTTTGTATCACCGATTTGGAACGATGAAATGTATATATCGCGAGATATGGTTCGCCAAAGCGGAAATCACTCCTAGCGAAATACGTTGAGAAATTTTTAATTCACCAATAAACCTTTTATTGCAGTTGTCTCACAGCTGTAATGGACGAGAAGGGCAATTTTTCACCTTTCTACAGTTTTGGTCATGCGCTGAATCAATTTCGCTACTCCCCACACAGATGTCTATCTAGCGAAGAGGTCCCCAATCGGCGTAATAGGACTACTTCTGCGTCACTAGTTCTAGAGCAGAGCAGACATACGTTTTTAGGTACTTATAATGTCCATATGGACGTGACTGTAAGGATTTACTTTACCACAAAAAACTCACCAAAGTACTGTACTTCTTCTTGCATACGCAGTTCGTGGTTGGCAGGCAGTGGGCTGGTTCGTACATCTGTAACAGCCGCTTGTCACATGAAGGGCTTCATTCCATGCGCTTTCTCTCTTTGATTAATATGTTTTGTTTTGTTTTCCATGCGAATTTAATAAAAATGTGTGTGTGAGGTTTCCACTTTCCAATGCTTATTTTTTATTTTATTTCCATGAAAGTTCTTTGTTTCTTTTATACAATTTAGTTAGCTTTTGCTGTAAATAGTTTTTACGATTTTTTTTTCTCAGATATTCTCACTTTAAAGAAACTTTTCCCTAACTAACTTTGTTTGTTGTTTATTTGCATGTAGTTAAATAAGAGGGGAAAGTGAAGCGAAAATTTTTATGCAAAGTTTGGATTGGAGATGAAGCATTTTTGTGTAAATAAACACGCAAATAAATATATTTATTCGTCTGTGTATGGATGTATCATAGATATGCCTATAGGGACTTGTAGTTTTATGTGTATGTAACTATATATATTTATAGTCACTTGTATACACTTATAAGAAAAATAATAAGTACATGATATTTTCACCATGTTTTACAATTTTTTTTTTTAATTATAATAAATTTTTAATGAAAATGTAATAAACTTCACCTAACTACACTAAAACCAATTAATCCATATCCAACCATTTAAATCAAAATTTAAAACTATGTATAAGATTTATAAAAAACCCACAAATTTTCATAAAGATTTCAAATTTGATTTGTATTGAGAATGTTGAACAATTAAACAATTTGGTTACTTAGCTTTATAGCGCATAGAATTTCAGCGAAATACAGTGCAAGTTTCAATTGGCTTAAAATTCTTGTTTATTTTTGACTTTTGTTTCTTCAAAACTCTTATTATTTTGAGGGTTAATGTATGTAAAATATATAAATTTATATGTATATGGACCCTCTGCCCAAAATTCGTTCAACTTGTGTGGGATAAATATGTCGAAAATGAGACTTTATTCCTATGTCGTCAGATTTTAAGGTCCCCCATCTGCCGTTCGGTGGCGGCTTAAAATTGTGAGTCTCTCCCTTTGTGAAACAACATCAAAACGCACACATAAGACGAGGAGCTTGGCTAAACACCCGATAAAAGGGTATAAGCGCCAATTATACAATGTGGCACAAAGTTAATAGTTTTTTTTAATAGATATAGTTATTTATAATAATTTTTTTAATAACTTTTTTACTAGATAAAAGTAAATAAAATAAAATTCAGAATTTTGAGTGGCGTCTAGTTCACATGGGGCGAAAATGATTGACGCACGACACCATTTGCAAAAATTATAAATCTTCCGATAGGGTGATTAATCTTGAGCTACTTTGTATAAATAAAGGTCAAATAATCTGGCGGAAACATGTTTTGCAAAATTTTTTCTCCTCATGCAAAAAAAAACCCCAAAAAAATGGTTCTTGATGCTGCCTCCTATATTTGTTCTGTGGCCAAAAAATTAGGCATCTGTTTTCTTATTTATTTTTCATGTAATACCCGCGATGCTAACGCTTTGAAAATTACCACTGGAATGTACTTTTTCGTAAATTTGGTATGAAAGGTTTGCAGATCGATATTTTTAAGCTTCCTTTAATAAATATCCGACAAAATAACGTCCTTTGCTTTATTTAAAAAACAATAATTTTGACTTTTTATAGGGACCGCAGAAGCCCTCCAGAACTTAAAAGGTTCCAAGCATTAAAAAACAAATATATTTATCCCTTTCTTTCTGCTCTAAGAAATTTTTGATGGCAGGAGTATTTGCATGTGGTTTTTAAATGTTTCTTAAATTGTTGAGAAAGGTGTTTATCTATATTTTATAACATTTTCTAACTTGTGAAAGCAAAGTTGTTTTTGCGCTAGTATGCCTTAATATATTTGCTTGCATATGTATATGATTTAAAGTTATGTTGAGTTTTACCTAAAATTAGGTCTTATGTTATTAAGAAAAAATCAAAAAAAATATTAAGAGAAACCCATGAACTTTTAAGGTTATATGCAATCCACGAAAAATAAAACAAACCGACCCAAAATCCCCTTTTTAAGATGTCTGATATGCTTATTTTTTGAGACTTTTACTTATTATGGTATTTTCTCAAGTCTAATATCAATGCACACATACATACATAGGAATATGTATATATATTTAATATCTTTTTTATCTCTGAGGATTTGCTTGCCTTTCTAGGGATTTCGCCTTCGGCGGGTGTGCTAATATTAAAACACTTCTTTCCTTAAATCTAATACACATACATACTCGCACCAACACAAGCAAGCACTTTCGCTGCAGAATTATAATTTATTTTTTGCAATTTTGTCACACCCACACTCGTTGATATATTTATTTATATACGCATGTGTGTAATTAATTTTTCTTTGCATAAATAAAAATCCAAAAGCAAACAAAAGCCGGATAAACCGGAAAAAGCAATAACGAAAAACATCAACAATAAAGAAAATATAGAAACAAACAAATTCGTTTAATCCTTTTGTTTTCTTAACCCCCATAATTTTTCATTTTTTGATGCAGCAGTGCGAGGGGCGGACGCATCGGCAAGTTGCAGAATATACAAAACAGTATGACAAAAAAGGCAGAAAGGAATAAAGAAAATTAAGAAACAGGAAAGAAGTGATGTCAGCAACACGCCTTTTGAACGTCACGAGCATGTGTGCCAATGGGCATAAGGTACAGGGTGTATCAACAAGTATTGTTATTTTTCAAAAATAGTTCACTTTAAATTCAAATTTGTTTTGCGAACAAAATTATTGCACCTGGTTATAGAAGTAGTTCCCAATTCGAGAGCAGCTGCAGCTCGCTTTTTTTTTAATCCTAATTTAAGGAACACTGACCTTTGAACCCTCCGTTGGGCGCCCGGCTCTGGTCAGACTTTTTTCAACTTTGGACGTGAATTTAACATATTTCTATTATAGCTAACGACTTGAGCTTGCAGGTGGCTTCCTAAAATTTAATTTTCTATAAATTTATCGATATCACCTTTAAAAAAGGATCCTCGAACAGAACACAAAAAGGTCAGATCCGGGTGCCCAATCGAAGGTTTAAAAAAGGTGTCCTGAATTTTGCTATTATTTCTAAAAATTTACAATATTTATTAAAATTTCTGAAGTAAAATGGTATATAAGTTCATACCTATGTGCTGGGTCAGCGAAAAAAGCCACTATTACTTATATCATTTCTGATTAATTTGCTTACCAGACAAGATGTCCAAAACTTAACCATTAACTTCACCATTTTCGAAATGTACCTGTTCGCCTACTTTTTTATATTTTAGTCCAATGGTCCGATTTTTATGACTCCTTTTAGTTAAAGGTTGTTTCAATTAATAAAAATCATCAAGCAAAGCTTGAAAGTTGAAAATTCTGTGATATAAGGGTGTTAATCTCCTTGGAGTTTGACGATTGTCTCCCGAGACAAAAATCCTTTTCTACCATTTTTGGTGTTTTATGGGTTAGAGTTTCGAAATCGGACTATATCGGAGAACACTCACGCACAAATCCATTCGGCAGCCTCCGTAAGTCAAGTAAAATGTTCTTAACATTTGATAATTTTATTTCGACGATAAAATTAATTACTAATTTTAAGATTAAATGAAATGTTAGATATTTTTCCTTTTTTTATGGAAATTTGTTTGATGAACTCGTTGCCGTCATAACAGGAAACTTAAACATCTATCCTGGCAGCTGGGCTGCTTCACGATGATACCCAGGAATGAAAGAATACAATAATGAAAGAATACAAGATCCTCGACTTGAGGACGGCGAATAAACAAAAGAAAACAAATAAACGTGCATCAAAAGGGGCATTACTTTTATTATTTTCTTTGACTTAAAAATCACAAATCTTGAAATCACAATAATCACCAAGCCATTCACTGAATTTTCGCAAAAAACTAAGCTACACAAAGTTTTTTTTATTTGCTCTACTGACATCCTCGGTTGTTAAAATCGCGAAAAATAAAGTAGCGGTGTGCGACAAGCGTCAGCTTCTGTATTCTGTACGCTGTAGATGGGAGGACCTCGTAGTGGATGATTCTCTTTCAATTCCGCAAAATAAAACGAAGAACTTGCCTGGTTGTTAAAGCGGAATTGGCTGGGGTTTCGGCGGACCCTCCGCAATTTGATTGCATGTATTTTATGGAAATCTTTCCAAACGTTTCCCCTTTAAATTGGCGGATAGTACGATCTAATGCAAAGCTACCTTGAAGAAAATAGTCAAACATTTATACTTTTTGTTTCGTTTATTTCATTTATTTCAAGTCTAAAATATAGTTCTTTAAGAGTTTCTATGAGCTTAAATTACTACAAATAATGAAATTTGTTAGTTAAAAAAAGAGCTTAGAAATGTGTAAAATGCATTCTTTGACACCGAGAAGTCGAACGGAATAGAACTTGAGAGACCCACCTTAGATAGGTGTTGCCACCTATTTGCTAAAAAAGAGTTATTTATTAAAAAATGTGCGTAGCTGCCATATGGATACCAAGGCAAATTAAAAAAAAACAATTCTGATAGCGTTGCCACCTGAATTTTATTACAAAAATAGCAATTTACCACACATTCCAAATTCCAACGAAAGATGCTTAAACAAGTCTTAATGAAAAAAATATTTCTAAACGGTGTTGCCACCTGCTCTTTTTAAATTAAGCACTACTTAACAGAAATAAATTAGTTGTAAAAAAATATATGGTAAACATTTATCAATGTAAAGGTAAAATAGCTTTAATTCGATAAATTTTTATGGAAAGTGTTACCATCTAATTTCAAAAAGTTTAAGGGGTTAGGGGTAGTCAGAATTTTCAAAAAATCGATTTATTTTTTTTTGCATTTTCTTAAAGTATAATGTTTTAAAAATATTGTGTAAAAATTTGAAGTGGATCCGACAAATACTTTTCAAGTTATTCAACAATTAACAAAGGGCGCTCGGCCGCTCCGCAGCCGATAGCAAAACTTTAAATGCGTTTTTCTCAAAACTATGTTTTTCAAACTGGTGAACACTGTAACTTAAAAACCGCTACGTAGATTTCAATAAAATTTATACAGCTTTTGAAAAACATAAAAAACTTGTGCCTGATCGAAGGATTTTTTTTTTTTCAAAAATTTCGATTTTTTTTTAACAATTAACTGTTGGTTTTTTCCCGAAAATCTGGAAAAAAATTTTCTGAGGCCGCCATTTTGTTCATTTTGAAAAAAAAAAAAGCTTCGATCAGGCACAAGATTATCTATTAATAAAACTAATTTTTCTTGTCCGATTGGTTTTAGATGAATCTGCAAGGACTTGTGATGTTCACCGCAAGGGACTTCTGGAGAAATGGGCTTCACACAAACAGCGATAACTTTTGCAATTATTAATTTTTTTTTTTTAATTTTGGTGAAGTCAAGTTAAAACATGATGTTTTTATGCTATGTTTTTATTTTTGTTAAATAAATTAATTAAGTAACAAAAAAAAATTCGTGAAAATCATCATTTTTTCGAGCCTCTGACTACCCCTAACCCCTTAATTATTAACGAAATTTAATTAGAGATTCTGATGCGGTTATCAAACAAAATGTGTCCCGCTGAATGAACAAAGCCTTCTTTAAACTCTTTTGTGTAGGGCGTTGCCACCTAACTCTAATAGCGGAAATGGGTAATTATGTCAAAGCTCAATAACGTATTTGAGTGGATATCGGGGGAAATTATGATTAGTAACCCTTTAATTTTTTAATGGCGTTGCCAGTTTGTTTTTAAGTAAAAAAGTATTGAAATTGCATCTTTATATAAAATATATATTAAGATTGCAATTTTAAAAAATTCTACTAAAAACATAAATTGTTTGTCTTTCCCTTTCAAAAATTTTGATTTATAAGCGTTAAATATATTCGGTATTTTATTTTAGACGCAGCGGGTAGCAGCTAGTATTTATATTTTTTTTACATCTCACGCATTAATTCTGTGTCAGTCTTGAGCCCGACTGCCACGCCAATTTGCGGTATTAAGCTTGCTGTTGTCTTGTAGATGGAGGACGGTTTATGACCTATCCGGGTCAGATATTTTTTGTGAGAAGTTTTTTTATATTACATAAAAGTAGTCGACAGTTTAATATGGAGATTAGAAAAAAAGGGTTTCTATTAACTGTTCAGGATATTACACAGTGGCTCAAAATTAATCATCCAGCTATTTTTAAATAAATTAAAAAAAAAAAAAATTATTTTGAGTGATGGAAATAATTATTTAGCTACTATTCAGCTACTTGTCTGTTTGTATACTGCAGCTGTCAAGTTCTTAATTGCCAAATAAGATTAAAGTACCATTTGCAAAGCATATAGCATCTTCCTATAGGGTGAATAAATCTTGAATACCAGTCTCACAGTCACCAATAGCTACGCACAGCGTAAAGTGCACAGCTACCTGGAACCATTCTGCAAGCGTGGCAATCTTTCTTCAATCGTTTTCGTCGAAATATCATGCGGATATTCTTGTCCAATGTCATAAGCAACACTGGCCTTTGGGCTGCCACTAAACAGACACCTATCCACCTCAATGTACGGCGTCGCAAATGGCATTGGATCGGTCAAACGTTGAGTAAACTCCGTGAGCATATTATGATATAAGAGCTGCGTTTGACTGGAATTCCCAAGAGAGCTAAAGGCATAGAGGCCAGCCAACACTTGGAAACGACAAGTTGAAACAGAAGCGTGGAAAGCAGGTCATTCATGGAGACAATTTAATTTCTAGTTTTAAATAAATCAAATTATAATCTATTTGTTGAGGCCCTATGTTCCATCTAGAAACCATAGGAAAATATTTGTATATATACATAATTATATAATAGTCCACTTTGCTCAGCATTTTCTGTGGTCGCCATATGCCCAGGTTAGTTGCCATCATTTTATGTTACATTTATATAACGTACTGTTAAAATTGTGTGAAGGCCAAAGAAAATTTAGGCCTAAGTATTCAAGTATTTAATATGAAATAAAAAAAATACAAATTGTGTTTGGACTAATTTGAAGAACTTGAAATGGTTGCATCGATTGAAATGAAATCAGCATTGCCATAAAAGTGAATAAATTATCAGTGCTGAAAATTTGTAAGACCTCATATTTTATAAGCCCAAACAATTTACCAACCTCGGATAAATGCGTAAACAACTGTTACGTGAATTTCTAATACCCCAGTAGTGCACCGCCCAGCGCGATTTTTCGACTTGTTAATTTTTAAAAGAACTATTTTGTTATTTTGCTTAATTACTTCATCAAAGTCACGAAAAATGGGACCTGCCACTCAAGTTAAGTGCAGTACGATCTTTTCACTCTTAATGCACCCGCTTCGGAGCACCCTTTATAAGCATGGGCGTGGGTGCAATGGTGGCTTGCACAATTGTGCTTGTCTCTCTGCATTCATATGCGTCTGTGTTTTATTTGTTTAATAAAAAACATTAAAACCGGATGTGAGCTCTGACTTCCGCTGTTTTCCTTACCATTTTCACAACCACGCAAATGTGTATATAGAGATGTATGTACCGCACGTCACGTCACGACTTATGAGTAAGCGAGAGTGTGTGTGTGTGTGTACACGCACAGAATACAACTGTAACGCTTGGGCTCTTGCAGTGCTGGTCCTTCACATTTTCAAATGTACGATTTGCGTTTCTTGCATTCATTCGTTTTCCTTTAGTGTAATATCGTTACATTGTTTATGTCGTTGTTAGCCTCGAATGCCTTTTATATGTTGCGATTACACACATACATTTGTATATATGTTTAAGTATTTACAGGGTGGTCCATCTAGCATTCGGAATTTAATTTAATAATTAGAGCAACTGGATGACTTAATTTAGGATGAAGTAATATTCGCGGCTATAAACAAAAAACGCATAAGCATTTTTTTAAATTTGTTTTTACATGTTGTTTCGGCTGCTTACTCGATTTTCTATGTGTGGTTCATACCTGTAGGGCCATCCAGTTAAAACCAAATGTCATTTATGTTATTCTCTTCAGCAAAAATCGCGAGATACGACGGAGATTCATCAGAAAATATGATTTTCGGAAGCGCCAGTGGTTTTTTATTTTTAAATGTTTTTTTTTAATTTATATATATACCTATATATATATATATTTAACTGGCACATACTCCCTTTTTAGATGATTGACCGAGCTCCTCCTCCAATTTGTGGCGTGCATCTTCATGTTGTTCTACAAATGGATGGACTTACAGTTTCAAGTCGACTTCGAATGACAAATAGTATTTATGAGAAGCTTTTTCATGGCACTCGGAGGTTTTCCATTGCCTACCGAGAGGCGACCGCTATTAGAAAAAACTTTTTCTTCGTGTTTGGTCTTTCACTGAGACGCGAACATACGTTCTCTCTGAATTCTGAATGGTGGTCACGCTCCAACCCATTCGGCTACGGCGGCCACCGTATTTGCTTTCATAAAATATTATACCTGCCGTCAGACAATAAGTAATTTTATTAATAAGAGTAAAAAAGTAATTGTTGTGATATTAAAGGGTCATTGCCCACAAGATCATTTAGAAAAATAAACAAAGCATTGTTAACATTAAAAAACAAAAGCGAATATGAAATTTTTTTACAGTATAACCCTACAATTAGACTAAATATATTAAGCAAGCACTGTTGGCGCCTTTCTTTGACGCCGTATTTGGCTATACAAGTATTTCTCTACATTTGGCAGTCTTTTCACCATAAAATTTGTGGGCGTCAGTAGCCTGCTTATGTGTCTTCTGCTTGCGCTTTTCATTGCTTCGTCAATTATATCGACTTCAAGATAGCGATGAATATCAGCATTAAGCATAGTCCAAAGTATTTAAGATTGGACTCTTTGCAGCATACTTCAGTTTGATTTAGTCCTGTCAGTATACCTACGATATATCTGTTTTCCTTTCTAGACAAGGCTAGTGCGAATCTAGCGTATTTATCTGCATTCTGTGTGCACATGATACAAGTGGCTAGATTATTCCACCTCCTGTCTATCCGTGTTTTCATGTCCGCAGCGATGTCATTGTATACTGAATTTAAAGGTTTCAGTCTGTCGTTTTCTTGTTCAAATTCTACGTAAACAGCGCTTTTGCCAATCTCATCTACAATTTCGTTTCCTGCAATGCCCTTATGTCCAGGTACCCAGCAGATGTGTAACCGTCTGTCTGCGGCTAGTCTCTCTATGGCTTCGCTGGTCCTAAGAATGTTCTTAGACGAAATTTCATATGAGTTTATTGCTTTTATTGCCGCTTGACTGTCAACGTATATAGATAAAAGGCAAATTAAAAAAGATAATTCTATAATAAGGAAAAGAAGAAGTAGAAGAAGAAAAAAAAATATATTAAAGGAGATAAAACAAATAATCAAAACATCAATTAACAATAACTCTCGTGGATATGACCTATTTTTGAGAGCGATTATAAGGAATGAGAAATATCAACGCTGATATTAACCGCAAATATTTTTGAAGGACATGAAAAATCTCTGAAAATATGCTCAAATTGCAACATCATATTGATCTATTAGCGCCAGTTTCGATAAATAATATTTATAATATTATAATAATATTAATATTTATTTCCCCCAATTTTCCAAGCAGCTCAATTTTGTGAAATATCAAACAACAGACTAAATGCCAGCCATATCACATTCGTGGATGGACTACCCGGTATATTTACATACATACGTACATATATCTGCACCTATTTGTTTGTTAATATACTATATATACATATATATATATATATATATACATATATACATACATATTTGCTGATGCACATTTGCCATGGCTGCCACTCTGTTTTCCTTTTAGACCAATGCAATTTAATTCTTTTGTAGTTTGGATTAAAATGCTGCGCTCAACATGTAATACATCATAAATCACTTAGAAATTCATACATCCACTTGCATGAAAATATGTATTATACCTACATACACATGTATCATATGAGTATATGACTTTAAGTGAGTTGAGTAACTTTATTTCGAATAAAGTTGTGGAAAGTGCAATGTATCAAAGTCAGTACTCTCTGCTTATTTTCGTGCCGAGTACTCTAAACGAACTTAATTAGCAATCCCTTTGTTCTAGTGTGAATTCATATATTCTTGTGAATATGCACAGATGGAGTTATGCATGTAGGTATGCAAGTAGGTGTAAGCACGTTTTCAAAGCCCAGGCACGCCAGGTTCAGTTACCTGTGTACGCTTTCTCACGGACAGATTGTGGCATGGAAACAGGTTTCGGAAGGAAATTAGGGCCAAAAGAAAAGGAAAAAAATATATAAATGAGTATTTATAAAATCAATGGTCTTTGGAAAAATATAGGTGTCATTTTTCAGTTTTTTCAAAATTTTCATATATACTTAAAACTAGGCTCAGTTGAAAGCGCGATTTTTATGCCATAACAGAGGTATTTTTCTTTTTTTTTCTTAAAGTTTTCTTATGAGTTAAAAGAATTTATAGAGAAGGACCTAGAGAAAATATCTCAAATTCAAAGATATCTTGTGAAAATAAAGCCGTATTTTTATGGGGATTTTTTAATGACCACTTCGGCATACAAATGCAAACCTCCGAGTGTATTTCTGCCATGAAAAAGCTTCTCATAAAAAACCATCTGCCATCTGTAGGTCTCTCCAATTGTGCACAAGCATCTAAATGCACATAACAAATAAAAGAAGGACCCCGAACAAACACCAAAAAAAGGTGTAAGTTCCAATTATATATTAATTTGGGGCAGGGCCGTAGAGAGCATATCCGGGCCCCGGGGGAAAATTCTGGGCCCCGGGGGGAAATTCCAAATGCGGGCCCTTTCCAATAATGTCTAATTCATATAAATACGTATAATCTCGAGTCCGGGCCCCTCTGAGAACTCCGGGCCCGGGGGAAAAAGTACCCAAATCGGTACAGAACGCTTGGTTCTGGGGCCAAATATTCCAGCGCTTATGCCTTCTGATGCCTTCGAGCCATCTGTATACCAGTGCAGAGTAAGCTACAGCAGTTTGCTTTTACATGCAGATGTACTCCAACTTACCTTATCGTTCAGTGCAACACTGAGTTTCTTTTCGATTAAAATGGCTTTAGTGATATCATCCCTAGGTAGCTGGGCAACTGGGAGCCCCAGTCTCAGTAATTCCATGTTCTTAGATTGCATCACCAAATGTAAACTTATACATTTGTATATCGTTTAAAGAATTCGGTTGCCACAATTTGCCCCACAATGACATTTTTCTCCCATCCAATGTAATTTTCCGTTAGGACCGGTCAATTTTGTGCTACCGAATTAAGGAAATCTGATATGGAGTTACTTCAATCGGATCTTAATAATGGTGATAAACGGTGCATTAAACCCGCTCTTACTTATTTATACATGAAAAAGTGTTACCAAGTCTCGTGCTCGTATTTCTACCTCCTATTATATTGGAAAGTTTTTCTAAGAACCCTAGAGAAAATCTCTGATCTGGGTGGGGTTTGTGAGTCAAAGTTTCTATTTCAAATTATGATTAAGTTTTATGAATTAATTTTTAAGCCATAGAATTGTGGTTCTTTGTTTTCTTCCAAAGCATTAAACTTCATAAGTACTTTGCCAAAATATCATGTAAGTCAGCGAAAAGCTTACGGAGATAAATGACTTTAACTGAAGTAGTCTACAGGGTCGGCCACTCGAAGTGTAACCAATAAAAAAGGCCATAAATTTAGTTTGGAAAATTACTTTTATTCAATTCAAATTAAAAAATATGTGAACATAATACAAAACGAAGAATCAATTTGCTTTTGCTCCATATGACCACCTCTTGCCTTGTCTATGGCCTTGAGACGGCCCAAAAACGAATCGCAACTGCCCAAATGTGACTTGCAGGTATTTTGGCCCACTCGTGGACCATAGCTTTTTTCAGCGCCTCGAGATGGTAAGTCTTTTAGTTTGGACCTTGCTTCCCAAAATGGCTTAAAGAGAATAATCAAACGGATTCGCGTCTGGTGAATTCGAGAGCCATTGTGTGGACGTTAAGAAGTTCGGAACGTTGTTTATAGCCATTCTTGGTTCAGTCGAGCTTTGTGAGATGGTGCCGAGTCCTGTTGAAACGTCCACGGTCTGTCACCGAAATGTTTGCCTGCCCACGGCTTCAAAACAACCTCCAGAATACTTTCTCGATAATTATTCGCATTTATCTTGACGCCAGGCTCGATGAAAATGATTGGAGAGCGCCCATCTGCGCTTACAGTGGCCCAAACCATTACTTGTGCTGCCGGCGGGTTGCCTTCTGGTGGTCAATCGATGACTCAAATTCCCCTATAAACGGTCGGTCAAATAAACCCTATCGTTTTGTGAGTTTACGAATTGCTCAATTCGAAAAATTTTCTCGTCAGAAAACACAATGTTCGAAAATTTACCGCTTTCGGCCAAGCGAAGAAACTCCTTCGCTCTCTCAAGTCCGACTTGTTGCTGCCTTAGTGTGAGATCATGCGCTTTTTGGATGCTATAAGACTTGACTTTAAGATCATTTTTTAGTATGTGGCGGATGCTACGGTCAGATCCAGTTCCAGTTCTTGCGCCATTTGATTGGCACTTCGTCGGGGATTTCGCTCAAGTCGCTTCTTCACTTTTTGAACCATTTCAGTCTTTTGATGACCACCTCCATGACGTTTCGCGATTCTACCAGTATCAGTGTAACAATAAACAAAAACTTTATTTACCTTAAGGTGCTCGAGCTCATGAGCAATCGCTTGTTGTGATTTTCCAGCCAAATATATAATAATGCAATCACACTATTACGTTTGAGATCCATTACTGATTTTCTTTTTTCGCGTTTACTCTCAGCAAAGCGTTTCCGCACGCTTGTAAACAATACTCTGGACTGTCATTTAGCTAATTAACAGACAGCTGATGCCCGTGCAAAAAGGGTTTACTTTCGAAAGCACTTTATTGTAACAAATTAAAAAAAATAGTTTATTACATATATTAGTACATGAGAAGTTACTACCAATTTCAATAAATGAGTCTAACTGTCGTCGCCAACTGCCCACTAAATGATGCGCTAAAGAGTAAGTAGCCACAAGGAATTCATAAATCAAAAATCTTTAGTAGCAAAAGTTTGTCTTCAAATAAAATAAATTTATTGAATTATTGTTATTTTATTCTCTTTAATACTATAGCAAAAAAAGGTTTTATCTCTTTAATACTATAGCAAATAAAGGTCAGTAAAGAAAAGGACATATTGAAATTATGGCAAAAGCTAATTTGTAAATTCATCAGGCGTATGCCAAAACTGCCTACGCTTTTTAATATGTCTAAATGTTTTCTTCCATTTACACATTTTCTTCTGTTTTTTTAACACTGAAACACTTTTTCAACAATCCGTTGCTGTGGTTGTTGTTTTTTTTCTTTCGTTTATGTCCGTCGCCTAAAAAGTGAAAATTGCTGCAATCGATTTTCATTTTTATATTTTTTGTTAGAGCAAATTTGACAGAAACAACGTCAGCAACTACGGCTGTGGCGCAAACCGCTGCTACTTTTGGTACAGACAAATTAAATTGTGCTCTCGGCGTCAGCTGTGGCCCATATATTCGCTTTTATTGAAAAAAAAATAGGAGAGAAATCTAGCGGTAAATGTGAAATGAATTTAAGAAATGGTCCGATTAAATTATTCTTACAAATAAAGGGTGGTTAAGTTTCAATGGCCGGTGTTGATTTTGAATAAAATACAATTTTTTTATAAAATTATTGTCATTTCTCTTTACTATGATAATATTAGTATGGCGGAGGCATCATGCCTATTACGCCGAAAACTCGATTCATCGGGCATGAAATATCGAAATTGAGTTGCGCATCTTAATGCTTCTTTATAAATGGAAGGGCCTATAGTTGTATGCTCTTTGGAAAGGCGATGACTTTTTATTACGGTGTGCAAAATGTAGAGGTGTGACCAACTTTTTTACGTACTATACTTAGCTAGCAACAACAACCGATGATGGCTCATGGCCGCTACCAAAATGTTGCGCCAATCGCTTCTGCATTGCGCGCTTTGACGCCAATTACAAACACCACGCGAAGTCAGGTCGTCGACTTGGTCTTTCGAACGTAGATGAGGATTTCCTTTTTTGCGAGATCCACTAGTATCGTTCACGCAAATATAACCATAGATCTTGCGAAGAATTTTACTCTCGAAGGCGGGTACCGGAAGTTGGCGCAATCACCTTTCTTGTGGATTCGACAGAGCTGAGATGCCAGTCACTGGGCATACCATTTGCCATAAATCCGAACATATTTACCCTATGAGTATTTGCATGCTTTTCGTTGACTTATCACCTCCGTCCTTGAAGAACTCTGCCTGCAGGCCATCCACGCCCGACTATGACGGTGGAACGTCGACACCGTCATCAAAAACTGCACTACTCGGATCAAATTATCCATTGGTGGGAGTGTTCACGTCCTCACCATTTAATATTTTTGAGAAGTGACTTCTCTAAATCATAAGCATGATCTGGATGTCCGCTATCAGGTTTCCATAGGTGTGACCAACATTAGACCATTAACCGACTCTCACCGATTTTGAAGGAATCAGTGTATTTGCTTAGGTCATGGGGGTTGTGACGGGAATTTGTTTACAAAAAAACTGATCTTGTGTTGGTGATATACCAAAAAAAGAAATTAATGCAGCCGGCGCCTATTTCGTTGCCATCTGAACAATTACTGATTACACGAGTGTGTAAATACGTGTGAAATGAGCGTGCAGAATTCTGTTGCCGAGTCCTCAGTGACCGGGCAGCCAAAGTCACTCTCACGAATTTGTTTTTCACCATACCTGTTTGCCAATCCCGGTAATCTAGCTTTTTTGACTTTTTATAAAAGAATCTTCACTTCCGAAGCGACTGCCTGTACAAAAAAGGTCCTCCTTACTAAAGAGCTTATTTATATTATGTTACTAGGGATATGCAAATATGAGTTGCACACGTTAACTTTTGTGTAATTTATTTTATTCTTTCGCTATCGTTAGTGAAATGGTTGAAGTGCCAGTCTCCTCAAGTAACACTGAAGCTCCATTTTGAAATCGTTATTTTCATTTATGAAAAAATATTTCTTTCTTATTCCACTATCAATAAATTGAATATTTTATTCAACAATACATTCTATTTTCAAAATAGCCTCTTTAAGAATAAAGGATGGAGCCTCTCGCTTAAAGCTGTATTCTGGCTCTATAATACCATTATAAAGCCAATTCTGTCCAATTCTGTTGTATGTAGTCGTTATTTGGAAAGGATATCATTTGTGAAGAAGCTGGAGAGAGTTAAAGGTCTGCGCTCATTGGAATCAGTAGAGCGCTTTGCTCAATTGCAGACCGCTCTTAAATATCTTCAGAAATTTAGGGATTCTCCCCTTGGTGACTGACCAATGCATATCTTCACATAGTCCAAATGGAAAATTTTCCACTCACATACCTTCTAGGGAAGATTGGGTGGGGTGCAGTACTTGGATAGAGGGCATGAGAACCTACTGACGGTTGGCTCGAAGTTGGATGGAAGGGTTGGCGGAGAAATATTCGGCGTGGAGCTCCCCTCAGACTCAAGAAGCAGCTGATTGGCTGCCCACTTGCGTAATGGCTATCACGGAAGTAAATATCTATTCAGACAGCCAATCGGCAATCAAGGCCCTGAAACTGGTAGGGGAATGCCTTACTTCTCTTCCGATCGCTTTCGAATTCTTTGAAATAATGCTCATCTGGGTACCTGGTCAAAGAGACATTGTAGAAAACTTCGAAGCAGATGAGGTGGCTAGGCGGAGGACTTGTGAAGTCATTTGTAGTTCGGAGACGCCCATGGAATCTTCTGAGGTTAACAAAGCCTCACCCATATAATTTAGTAGGTGCCTTTAGAAAATACTTTCTACGAGTTTTGCATATTGTGAGACTCAGCATTACTTCGAGTCCTTTGTGCGTCAGCTGAATGGAGAAAGAGGTGAAGCCCCTTCTCCTTAGCTATACTGCTTTTGGGGGGTTAAGATTTAAGTATCTTGGTTTCATTTGTTTGCCACATTTCAACCTGAATCTAAACCTAACCCTTTAACAACCAACCCTACTTTCCCATACATCAATTACACCTACTGTCGGTCAACACTTGACACAATCTTTAATTCGATCATTTAAAAACTCAAAGTTATATTTGGCCCATTCGGTTAACGACTTATCGGCTTCTCAGGTATCAAAAAAAAATCTTAAAGCCAGATTTATTTACAAAAATTTCCTGAGTGATACATTGAATTTTTTTTTCGTTAAACGAGGCTTTCGGCCTAACTGACATCATCCTAATAAAAGTTTGAAAATTAACTTGGGAAATAATTTTATTGATCAATTTGAACAACATGGAAGTGGACGATTTGTGGTTTCAGCAGGACTATCTGCTATACTGGAAGCGTCACGGTGGATATTCTGCATGAGCGATTTAAGGGTTTTTGTGAAATCGTTAAAGTCTTTGTTAATAAACAGCAATCGACTGATGCACTCAAAGTTACTGTAACCCAAGCCATCAAATTCAACCAGATTTATGCAGCAATTCCAAATTGGACCTCCCGGATACGTACTTAATAGCAAATATTACGAATGTAGCAAAAATATTATTAATAACATAAACAAATTTATTGAAATGCAGAGATTGACAGGTGGTATTTTTATGCGGTGATTATTTTCATAAACCACTCAAAATTAAAGCTGGTCATAGTCACAAATATTCAGCGCTTTCCGACTTTTGGTTTGGGTTGATTACTTAATTAAAAAATTGAATCAGGGGAACTGTTTTAAATTAATTGTTTTCGATTTCGTGACATAAAACTTCACAATTTTTCATTAAAATCATCCAGCATACGCTGCTATTGGCAACATAGCGACTCAGCTTTATTGACTCTGATAAAAACACGAACGTTGTCAGTCGAACAAGAATTGTTACTTAAAATTTTCGTTTGATACTTTTGCAATATTTAAGTTTTCCTTTTTTTTCTTTCTTTTTTGCCATGCAAATTTCGTTGCATCCTATTGATTTCATTTATAGGTACGCACAGTAAGGCGCGCTCATATAAATGGTGAATAAAATAGTGAAATAGTAAACATTATGCGTTAATGAAATAACCAGGCCATATCGAACAGGTAGTAGCAATAGAGCCAAAACAAAAAAGCGATGTATTTTTGCTTTTGGTATCTAAAATGTCTAAATCGACTACCAAAAATTAACAGTTTAGGGTAATTAAAAGAAAATTTGACAATTTAGAGAGCAAATAAATAACAAGCAATTTATTAAATTAGCTGCTCTAGTGCTACTAGCCTGTTTTAATGGCTTGGTTGGTACAAATCATTTATAAAGGGTGGTTAAGTTTCAATGGCCGGTGTTGATTTTAAATAAAATACAATTTTTTATGAAATTAGTGCCATTTTTTTTTATTATGATAAATAATATTGGTATGGCGCAATTACGTATGGAACAAAATATCGGCCAAATGGCCGCCGTGACTTCGGCGACTTCTATGCCGTTAATGTGCCGAATTTTCTCATCCTTTAGTTCTTAAATTGATGCTGGCTTATCGACGTACACCTTTTCTTTCAAATAACCTCAAATAAAGAAGTCCAACGGTGTCGTTGACGTTTAGGTGTGGTTCACATTCAACATCGGGCCTTGAAATTTAACCACCCTTTATAAAGTAGTGATTCTCGCATTGAAAGCGCACGAGTAATGTGCATAAATTTTTTTTATTCAACGAGAATCTTGAGATTCTAATACATCATCAGCTTAAAACGGAAGGAGAGCATAACATAGTGAACTGTTAGAGGGATATAACATAGCTGTTAGAGAAACAGAATGTAATTTGCGTCATAATTTGTTCTCTTCAGCTTTCGCACGCATGCGGAAGAGACTGTACTGCATTCACACATTCATTAGCACACCCTACGTAGCAGTGATGCTAACGCCTTATTGCTAATGGCTGTTGCGATCGCACTTTGTCGGTGTACAGCATTCAAGCAAGGGCGTAGAACGCTACGAAAAAACATTTAACATCAATCGGGAGACAGTTTCTTATTTACTGATTTAGGACTTAAATTTTTTAAAAGCGCTTGCATTATTAACATTCTAGCGTCAAGCTTTATGTATAGCACATGCCAAACCATCGAATATGAAGCAGTATCAAATGAGGAAAGTGAAAATTTGTCTAGCGCTTAAAAAAGACGTATGGAACTTCTTAAGAATTAGAAAAAACATCTAATAAACACTGAACATCACTAATTGGGGTTATGCGAGCAAACACAAGCTTAGTGTACTGTTTAACATGTTCGCTTCCAAGCGTAAGATAATGTGTCAGCTGACTTTTCACGTAGTGCCACCGACACAAATATGTGACGCTGGTTTAACTTAATTCAATTATAACTCCATTCGCCACCGTCTGCCATAGCGGGTCGTTAGATGTAGAAGGGTCTATACGAAGATCTGGAACACATTTGTGACGAGGGGTCTCAATATTACAGTTATTTTTAAAGTATGAGGTTACTTTTTTTTACATTGCATGTGTGAAAGTGTTAACCGATTTAAAGCAAGAATATCAAAACTTCTATACAAAACACAAGGGCACTATGGGTGAAGCCACAAATAAAAGAGAAAATAAAAACTCAGACCCTGTTACCATAATTCATTTTAATTTGAATATATCAGGTATCGAGAGGGTTAAACTGTATCCTACTACTCAACCTACTACTTGCTACTAGACGTGTCAATCTTCAATCTTCAATCTTCAATAAAAAAACGTTTTTACAATTCCACGAAGATAGTGCCCTTGACCTTAAAGCGAATGCTAATTTTTCGAAAAAATTAGCTACTAGGTTAAGATGCCGCGTATATATTTTTAAATCGGCAATTTTTTTTTATATGTTTGGTTTGCCAAACTAAAGGCCAAGCAATTGATTCATGCATTAGAGATTAGTACACCCAAAATAAGCCATAAAGATACCCCTTTGTTATTTGCACTATTATGCTAGTTTTGAATCTTTGAATAAAACTGAGTTGTGTAAAGCCCTATAGTTTGACTGCCGGATAAATGTGAACCTAGTCTATACCAAAAAATATCTGCTATAGACCCGCATGACAAATACATACATATGTGACAGCATTAAAAAAATACTTTTATACAGGGTTCGGCACTCGAAGTGTAACTAATTACAAAGGCCATAAATTTAGTTTGCAAAATTATTTTTATTCAATTTACAGTAAAAAATGTGTGGAAATAATACAAAAGTAAGAATCAATTTGCTTTTGCTTCATATGACCGCCTTTTGCCTCGTCTGTGGCCTTGAGACGGTCCAGAAACGAATCGCAAGCTGCCCGAATGTGACTTGCAGGTGTTTTGGCCCACTCGCGGACAATGACTTTTTCAGCGCCTCGAGACTGGTGAATCTTTTAGTTCGGACCTTGCTCTCCAAAATGACCTAAAGAGAATAATCCATCGGATTTACGTCTGGTGAATTTTAGAGCCATTGTGTGGACGTTAAGAAGTTCGGAACGTTGTTTATAGCCGTTCTTGGTTCACTTGAGCTTTGTGAGATGGTGCCGAGTCCTGTTGAAACGTCCATGGTCTGCTACCGAAATGTTTTTCTGCCCACAACTTCAAAACAACCTCCAGAATACTTTCCCGATAATATTTCGAGTTTATCTTTACGCCAGGCTCGATGAAAACGATTGGAGAGCGCCCATCTGCGGTTATAGCGACCCATACCATTACCTGTGGCGGGTGCTGCCTTCTGGTGTCTAATCGATGACTAAAATTCTCGTATGAACGGTCGGTCAAATAAACTCTCTCGTTTTGGGTCAAACCATTGATCTTTTACGTGAAAAGTTTCCAGAACGTGTTATCTCTCGAAGAGGTGATCACAATTGGCTACCGAGATCTTGTGATTTAACACTTTGTGACTTTTTTCTTTGGGGCCACGTGAAAGAGAAGGTCAACATCAGCAGCCCAGGGTCGATTCAAGACCTCAAAGATGGAATTCGTGAGGCTATCGAGGACATAGGGCAGCCACTTTGCAATTCTGTTATGGAAAATTTCATGAAAGGGATATGGTCCTGTAAGCGTGGTCGTGGAGGTCATTTGCCTGATGTTATTTTCCACTATTAACGGCATACCTTCCTCGTTATAATGAAAGAAACCTCCGATCATTTATGTTAAAAAATAGCATTTTTCTTTGAATATTAAAATAAGACTTCTTATTGGAAAACCCTTTATAATGCATCACACTTCTACGTTTGAAATCCATTATTGATTTTCTTTTTTCGCGCTTACTCTCGACAAAATTTTTCCACTCATTTAGCCCACTAATAGACAGCTGATGCTGTGCATACCTACATATATATATATAAACATATACAGTTAAAATTGAATTAAATTGAATATAGTTTCTTGTATCCTTTTTTACTTTTTAGTATTTTTTTTGTTTTTGTGTGTACGTAAGTTCATTCTTATTCACACGGTTGAAATAGTCCACTTTTCATCTTAATTTTGCGCTCTCAATAAAAGCAGATGTAAGCAACACTTGTTGCAATAGACACAATGTTGCCAGACAAATTTGGTAACATATCTTAGAAATGCACATAAGTTCTTCAAAATACCAAATAAGGGCACCGAAATATCACTAGAAATACCTCTTTTAAAAGTTTTTGTATGAAGAGAATATTTTTTAATTTCTCTTGTTATAGGTATAATACAAAACCATAACCCATTGTGTTACGGAATTCATGGCAGTTTTTCTTGACTAGTTCATAATATATACACAAGTATTTTTACTCTTATTTTTATAGCTTCTATTCAAAAAAAAGTATTTATAATATTAACAAAAAGTGCAAAAATTTTACTTTTCAAGTATTTTAATAAATCTTTGAGTGCATTGGTTCTACGTAATAATCCTTGCTATCGACTGATGATGGTGCTGATAATGTTTCTGTATATTTAATTATAGAAAATTTAATTTGCTAACTTAAATTTAGGAACCAAAAATACCTTTTTATTTCAACGAATATCGTTTCATTATCCCAACGCCGAGTACGGGCGCGAGATTCGAAAGACAAAATCAAGTCAAAAACACACACATAGAAATGATTTTCATTTACCTATCCTACTTTTGCAAGTCCACATTTCGCAAGTGCACAGTAAATTAATAACAAAAAAAATTTATTTTTCGTATTCATTTTTATTTTATTTTTGTTATAGTCAAGTTAAGATTTTTACGAGCTTCTATAAAAACATATCTTTATTTTGAAGATAAATCTTCATTTCTGGCAACACTGCATCCGTGCGAGATTTGCTCCCACCATTCTGCAATTGAAAATTATGCCTCAAAAGAAGCTCCATAAGCAGGTTCGTGATCAACCCGAGTGCTAACATAAGTAAGTTTTAGAATCACGACTGAAGCTGCAGCTCCTTCTAAACCATCTTTACTCAACATAGTTCAAAACAAACTATGCAAGATGAATCCAGCTCACTAGGGCAGTGGTGGTCAAATCTCACACAGATTCAGTTAAAATAGAGTAACAGAGTAATGCTGTGCTGTGTAACTGATTTCTAAAGGATCGAAGGCGTGTTCCCCCTCAAATGTAAACGTTCGATTAGAGAAGGTCTTCAACTCAGATTTGTTCTTTCTCACAAGTTTAACGGCTCTAGATACTGTAGAATTATGGGTACGCCCCTTCTGTTAGGTATTTGGTCGAGCTCCTCTTCCTATTGGTGGTGTGCGTGTTGATGTTGTTCCGAAAATGAGGGGTCCTACAGTTTTAAGTCGACTTCGAATGACAGATAGTTGTTATGAGTTGCATTTTAATTGCAGAAATACACTCGGAGGTGTGTCGTTGCCAGCCGAGGGCCGACCGCTTTTTGAGAATAAATTTTTCTATAATTTCTGCTGTATCGCAGAAACGCACCAACTCATTCGGCTACGGCAGCCGCCTCTTATTTAACCAAATATTACCCCAATTGAGGCCTTTTGTCAACCTCTTTTTTCTCTTCCTTAATATGAATTTCTGTCGAGCAATGCGAACAACCTGCCCCATAGTCCCAAGGGCACTTGTCCAATTGACTTTAGCCATAACTTCGGCAACTTGATTCCGTTGCCGATGCGCTTCAATGCGCACAAAATGAAATTCTTACGCGATTTTTTTTCGTTTGTTTTTACCGTCATTTACATTTAAATTGAAAGAAAAATAAGAAGATGTCTACGAAGAGGCAATGTGGAAAACAGGCAGCACAAACACATACGAAGGCTCGCCAGCAATAACAGATGCAAAGAAAAACACGAAAAATAAAAGTAATATTATAAAATCACCAGCGAGCAGCGCACAAACAGAAAAGTAGCAAAAACATATGTACACACAAAGATCCGCACCAACACCATGAAACGCGCTTGCATATTCGCCACTAGCACGCACATTTTCGTATTAAAACTTTCCTATTTATTCCCATTAACGTTTCTGAATCGAAAGTCGGTGAATGTCATTGCGAATTTCGATGGAGAATCATCGAAGTTAAGCATACAGCTGCAGGAGCTGCTGCGAGTGCGAGAGACTGAGTATACCTATACTAAATAACACTCATGTAATTTTATGAACGTATGTATGTGTGCGTATTCACTTAGAGGTGAAATGATGCGAATTGCTTTTTTGTCAGTTGTATCTTTCACGTAAGACATTGTAAGCAGAGATGCGTGTATAAAATTAATGGAAAAAGCATTTCTCTTTCGTAGAAGACGTTTTTAGATTTGTCAAATTTTTAGTATTATCTAATTATTGTAATTCCAACAACTTCTACACCTAACAAGCGACACTCAGCTACGTGCAGCAAAATAACTTACATAAAAGCAATACATTTGATTTATATTTTTTTTTTTTTAGATATTATATGATATATTTACCCGAAGGCGACAAAAATAATTTACGAGCAGCACATATGCATGCAATTACCACAATTACCCCCTACACTCAAACGTATCTGAAAATCAGCATTTCAACTTGGAATTACATATTTATTAACGCCACTGACTTGTATACTTGCATGTGTACACCGAAGTTCGTCGCTTTGACGGCCAATCTGCCAAGAAGCAAATGGGTGGACTCATCACGCGGTCCCTCAATCGCCATTTAGTACGCAATAACAATGAATCATTTTATTTTATTGGCCACTCATGTACGTAATTGTTTCCCCAACGCTGATTATGAGTTGTTGCTTTTATGAATTTGTGAGCTGGCCATTTTCTACCAGTCATATTGCAATATTTTGCTCTTCTTCCTCTCATATACTTGCAGTTCATACGCAAAAATTATGACTGGCTCAAAGAGCAGCGCTGATCAGCATCATAATTGAAAAATTGGATAAAATATTGGAAATATGGGGTCTAGGCTAATACATAAATATAATATATATGTAAGTAATTGTGTATACATACATATGTATTTGTACTAGAAGCTGACATCGTTTAAGCTTTCACCTCAAGAATGATATATTATGGGATTTGGCTATTCGAAGCAGCACTGCGAGAGTAATTGTGGCTGTTCTCGCTCATTTCACAAAAATGATGGAAAGAAGATTGCGCCCATCAGCGAGTGCGTGACGTCACCATTGCCAAGTTGTGCCGTGTTGCCAACCATTTGCTCTTCACAATAGATTTAGTGCTTTTTTATACCCAAAATGCGAAAATTTTTAAGTCTGGTGTTTGTTTCTTTTTGTTTTTAATTTAAAGCTACTGAAAGTGTAAGTTAAATAAGAGCTGTATTATTAAGAGGTCACTCTGAGAAGTTTTTAGTACTATTGAAAATTTGTTGATTCTTATAAAGCTTGATATTTTGAAAGTGCAAATTTATTTTTTGGCTCCTTTTAAGTTAATGTAAGAATATTAAATGTTCTTCTCTCAACTCTTCTAAAGATTGAAAACCCTTGACACATTTTAAAAAGCGTTTGAATTTACTGAATGTGAATTAAAGCCATAGATGTGTAATCGTTTCGTCCGGTCCTTAATCCTTAGTGGGACATAGGGCATCAAGAGGTGTATTCATAGTAAAAATAAGCAAAAAAATGCCAGAAAATACTGAAAATACCATAACGACGTTTTTACAAAAAGAGTACCTTATTTTGTTATATAACCTTGAATATAGCAAATAAGTCGTTCCCTTAACAAAAGAGTTTCTTTTAATAAAAAAACTCATAAATTAAATTGTAGTTAAACGTAACACTTTTATTTAAAAAACGCACATTTCAAAGACATTTTGTCATGCATACAAAGTTTTTTTAAGAAATTCAATAAAAATTTGGTGTTTTAGTTTCTTTAAATGGGCATTTTAGTGCGTTTCTATATCGAAAGCAGTAGCGAGAGAGAGATTTGGCTGCCGGAAGGCGAAGAATATCAACAATAACCGCCATAACGGACAATGTGAACAGATGTTAGAAAAAAAGTAAAGCTAAATAAAACTGAGTGAATTATTGAACTAATTCTTAAAAAATGTATATTTTTTTCAAAATAAGTAATGTTTGTTAATTTTTTTAATTAGAAAAGGATAGAAAAATATTATGAAGAAAGAACTAAAACTCCGAGACTAAATAACAAAAAATTAAAATGCAAAATCAAGTTACGAAAATGGTAATCTGGCCATACTGGTGCTAATACGAAGGCGCGCATGGCCAAATTTGTTGAGAGCAAAGTAATGGTACCACGATAGGCGCCATCGCATTATTATTTCCATCATGATGTTGACCATACCTTTTTATTCCGAAAATTGTACGAGTTAACATCTCCTTCCGGAAATAGAATATACTTGAAAATACTCAGCACATACTGTAGCTGGAGTCCAGCATTCGCTAAACTCCCTTAAACAGGTGTGTATTAGGCGGTGAGAAAAAATTATTGCTAAGCAAATAACTCAACGTGTTATTTGCTTAAAATAATAGATTGCATAAGTGAGCGGATTATCTGGTCATAAGAGGTGGGAATCAGTGGAAAGACTTTACAAATTTGTATAGTAGTAGATAAGCTTTAAAATTATGATAGATTAAAAAAAGTTCTTGATTTACCTACAAAAGCTAAAGTACGAAGTGTTTAAGTTTATCACATTTTTTATAGTTCATTAAATTTTGAATACTTTAAAATTTCTAATAAATATAAAAGAAAAACAAACTCATATACGAGTATTTGCATCCAGTGGATCACAGCCAAAATGATGTAGCAATTAAGTGTGGCAATATTTGTTTACGAAATGAGGTTGTATCTGTAAGGCAAATAAGATTAAATTTGCAAAACAAAAATGGAATAATCTGTTGAGAAAAAAAAAAAACAAATTGCGTAGTTTGCTTGAAAAGACCCATGACGAACATTTATCATCGAAAATGGCATGCGAATATTGGTTTAAACGGAACAAACGCAGTGACTTCGACACTGATAGAAGGGAGCAAGACCAGACGGAAGGCCAATAATATTTGAGAGCTAGCATTACCGGACTCTAACTTAACATAACTCGCCCAGGTATCCCAGTGGTGTCTGTAGTTTTCGCAGAATTTTCGATTTTTTTCACAGTTCTTAAATTCTTATAAAGGCTCTACGTATTAATAAGTCTTAACTATTTCCTTATTAACTTTTTAATTTCAAAAAACAAACACTAATGCCAAAAACAACACACTAATGCTGCCACAGCCACCGTATTCCCCAGAGTTGGCCCCCTGTGACTTTTTCTTGTTCCCGAAACTGAAGAGGCCCATGAAAGGACGACGCTACGCAACGATTGACGAGATAAAGACGGCATCGAAAGAGGAGGATTACTTTGAAGGGGGCAAAATAGATATTAATGAATAAATAAATAAATTTTGAAAAAACACAAAATTCGCTATACTTTTTGAACACACCTCGTATCTGTCAATAACAAGCTAAATGCGAGTAAACCAACCTGTAAAGAGGGCATGTGTCCCACAAACCAAGTCAAATTTGAAAATCGGATATATAGGATTTTTCAGTAAGAGCGCTTCAACTTTTGAACTTTTTTGAATAAAACACAAACGGCTTGACTTTTTTAACTAATTTTTTTTTATTATCGAGTTTGAACATATACATTTAAGTATGAAATTCGATTTCTTTTGCATGACCACCGCGTGCACGTTTTACGAAGTACAATCGTTGAACCCAATTTTCGACCACTCTTTTACATAAATCGGCCGAAATTCCAGCAATTTCGCGTTCAATATTGGCTCTGAGCTCACAAATCGTCGCCGGCTTGTTATTGTAGACCAATGACTTCACATAACCCCAAAACGGGACGGCTTGTTAAATGGACCGTAAAATGGCGTATATCTTTCATTCTACAAGGTGCTATAATTTCTGCAAATGACGCCGTACATCAATCATATTTAACAGCTGTGAACTAGACAGTTGCAGTATATAAACAGGCAAGCAATAAAACGCGTAAAAGGTCAAAACAAAAATTTTCGTCGCTGAAAATAGTTTGTTTTATAGTAAAAAAATTTTCAAAAAGAAGATTTCATGATTATTTTTTGCCACGTTGTATAACAAAGGCCACAATAATTCAGCTTACACACTTTGCATAAGATTTATAAAATTTTTAAATTTTCATTACAATTTTTAATTGGAACTAACCCTTTACCGCATATGGGGCCATATATGGTATTTGCAGTTTGGATTTAATTTTATTACCAAATTAATTATTATCAAATAATTGGAACTATTATAATGCATCAAATATATATTTAGCAATAATAAAACGGAAAAGTCGTGTACGATTTCATGACATTTCGAAATAATTTCACACCTTTTGGGTGAGAAGGCAGAGTTGAAGTGCGAGTGATACATTTAAAAAAGCAATAACAGAGTAAGCCATAAATACCTTTTGACAAGAAAATATTTTGATGAAATCGATATATAAGTACTCATCTTTCGCAACGGATAATAATTTTCCCACTTTTCAACTGTTTTCTATACTTTACAACTAGTTTTTACAAATGCTTCCGTAAAAAAAAACTAAAAACGTCTTTCATTATAATTTTTTTAGTATGATTTATTGATATTTAAATGAAGCTATTGCCATCGTGAAATTACTAAAAAAATTGGATACGTTGTTTCATAACCCATTAAATTGCAATGTAGTAAAGGGCAAGTTTGAAGTCTTTTAAAATTTAACGAGATTTTTGGTAATTTTTCTCCCATGATGCAGTTTTGCATTTTCTTAGTATAAAAAAAATGTTGTGCATGGAAAAAATGCGCAATACCTTCAGTGTTATGGATACTATTATTGACTTTACTAGTGTTTCAAAGGTTTTTAGTTAGTATAAAAAATTAACCGGAACAGTCAACCATGGCTTCTCGAGTTACACAGCTCAGTATGTGAGTGATCAGTAAGAAAGCGTATGATCTCGGCAAAAAACTGATAATATCCCCTTCCTCTCTATTACACAGACTGTCCTGCTTCATCCTGCAACTTCAAAAATCATGCGATATCCATGCTCACTAGGGCATCAGCATCATTGAGGGCCGTGTTCTTAAAAAACAGTTATAGTAATTTTAAGTTTTAATAGCTAAGCAGTGTTCTATAATTCATTAAACTCCGTTTTCTAAGTAACGTAAAACTTAACGTTTTAGTCAGTAAGCACCTTTAAGCTGTTACCACACAGGGATCAGTCTAGAACACTGCAGAATTGCAAAGTATTTTGTGACAAGGCCGAACCGAAAATTGTCGAACTTTCTTGTAAAACTTGGAAGAAAAGGCGTTCGGTTGATGGTCGGTATTATTACAGGATACAAGTCATGATATCAGCATATGACCACCATTGGAATCACTGAGGACCCGATTTGCCTGCCTTGCTTAGAGGAGGCAAATAGCACTAAGCATTTTTTCTGTCTTTGAGTACTTTCTCTGTCTACTGCGTTTCCTAGATCAAAGCTACGAATTTTTAAGAAGTATGTTCTTTCTCTTTTCTTTTCTATCTATTTTCCTCCCTTTTACTTTCCAGAGCTTTGAATATAATGGGCTATTTAGCCTAAGCGTTTTAGGAGTTACGAATCTATCGGTGCTTCTTGGATCGCCTTTTTCAAGAATCTTTGTAATTTATTGACTTTAGAAATAAATAAATAAATGAATAAATAAATAAATAAATAAATAAATAAAAGAAACAAAATTGTTTAAATTAAATATTTATTTTCAATTCAATTTTTATTGGTGTTTCTTTGTACTCAAAATTAATTCAATTTGTTTTTGAATAACTTTTTACTAATTAAAAAAATATATTTTGAGTGATGGAAATCTTTATTTGGACCTCCAGCGTTTCATTGCTTGTCTGATTGCATACTGCAGCTGGCACAAGTGTCAACTATGATTGACGTACGACGCCATTTGCAAAAATTATAAATTTCCTGCTTAAGCGATAATTTGGTGCCACCTTGTATATCGAATGCTCATTCCAGTAAGTTACTTTCATCTACATAGAAAATGCTTCATCAGGAAAAACTCGTACATTTGCGTTTTTAGTTATTTCCAATACCTAAGCACACATATACTAACCCTTACTTACTCACACTCACACTCACATAAAATGATGCATATACGTACGCTAATATAAATTCTTAAATCAACACTCAAAGCAATGGGTTCCCTTCTAAGCCCATCCATATGCATGTATATATGTATGTACATGCGCGTATGTAGAAAATGATTGAAGAGCTTAGTGTATGGGATACGGGTTGGCTGCGTAATAAATGTGATCCTTAAGGATACGCACATGTAATGGCGAAAAATCCTATGTGATTATGGGCAAAACGTGATGATGAACGTGACATTGAAAAGTAATAAATTTCGGACGCTTGCAGTCATTGATTACTTTTCTTGTTGGTGTTGTTCTTATTGCGTGTGCCAAAGACATTGTTGTCGTAATGTTTGACTTATTGACTGTGCGTGTCTTTTACAGTCGGAGGTTTTATTGCATAAACGTGTTTGCTATTACATACACACAAACAAGCCGTAATAAATAATGGGTGCGTATGAGAAAATATTTACTAGTATGTGTGCACATACATATGTACATATACGTGTGTGTGATAAATCTACCAGTAAAATTTTGTGTAAGCAAAGATTTGTGCATTGTTGGCTACTGAAAATGGCAATTTTTTTGTTTACACTCCAACCCATACATATTCAATTATATGCGCAACACAGCCCCTATGCCGAATTGGCTTAATACTGGATAACTTATAATTATAACTACTTTGCTTTCTTTAAAAGTTTCCTTCTCCAATTCTTATATGCAAATGGTTAATTTTTGCACACGATGCCTTCGAAAGTATGGATTGCCTTCGCGCAATCCTTTTCTCGGCAGTTTAGTTCTAAGCTAAGTAATACCATCTGCAACCTCTTTTTGATTATTGAATGTGACCAACTATGTATATGAACAGCATATATTTCACTAAAAGTTTTTATTCCTGCTCGCGGGGTTGCATTCATGGAGCTTTCGTGCAGGAGCAATGTCCAGACGACATTTCTCTAAGCCTCGTATATATCTCTCCATTCGCAAGCTGGAGTTTGATTCCCGTGCATGGGCAATTCCACCAAGTAAGTAGATTTGAGCGAGAGGAAAATCTATACCGATGCTAGTACCTCTGTTTTTGTTGTTGTAGCAGCATAAACATTCCCCATACTTACGGGGAATGCTGCTGGAGTGACAGTCCTCGGCCGGATATAAATCCATGTCGTTTCGGTAACGTAGATCCGACTGTCGTGGAAACGCTGGTACCTCTATATTCACTGGCGGTTTCAAAATAGAATCGGGAGTCGCAGCAGGGGTTTTCTCTAAATCAGCCAATATATCTATTTCGCTAAAACTGTCGAATACCGCTAATGTTTTTCAGCAGTAGTCTTTCCGATGCCTGCCCAGCAGAATGCTTAAGGAACGCTATATTTTCCGATAGCCGCGATCAACGCACTGACGACACCATGGTGCAGATCCACATTTGTCAACTTCTGCAAAGAGAAGATAAAATCTCTTGGGTATGCACGTAACAGTTCCTTGAACTAAGTTTCAGGACATAGGAACATACAGGGAATTTAAATTGCTGATGAGCTTATCAGAAAGAGATTAACTGAATTGGTCTCAGAGGTCTCCTATCATCTCTATCATAGGCATCCCTCTGACTATTGGGGGAACATAAAGAGACATAAGGGGCAATTGCACAAGTTTTTTCTCAGAAAAGTGCAGAACAGATGTAGCTCCGTTGCTGTGTACACTATTTCGGAAGCCCTTTGGCTCCAGTACAATGGGCACAGGACGCAGCAAGTTCTGGGGGCTCGTCGACATTAAATTTTTAAAATCGCTGTAGTGGTTCGGTCATTGAACGTTCACACACTCGCAGGAAAGGTAAATTTACCATTTAATTCCCAATGCAGAAGCTATTGGCATCAGAGAAGGAGACTATTGAACACTTTCGTGTAAATTTCCGAGTGTGGCAGCTATACGATTAAGGTGCTCCTTTCTTCGACAGCCTAGAGCAGTGCTCTAAACTAGATCCTATGTATCTTCTGCACCACATCAACAGCTCCGGTTGGTTGTATGCATATATCATATCATATATGTATACCTGTGGAGTGCTCGACTGGTAACTCAACCATTTCACTTACCTACATAAGCCCTGCCTTTATAAGTGGCAACAAAAATTATGTCCGCAATTATTAGTCGATCTCAAAGCTATCTTCAGTTTCCAAATTACTCATTCGAGATTGTTGAAAATTTTAAATTGTCCTTCGCAGGTAGATACCATCCACATTGACTTCGCGAAAGCTTTTGTCAAAGTGTCACATTGTTTGCTTCTGCTGAAATTAACCTCTTTCTTCAAAAATCTAACAGCTTTTAACGAGTAAAAAATTTGTTTCTAGAATTTGGTTTCCGCTCATGAAATTTGTATCTACCTTTCTTACTATTCTCGATTCCAGCTAATTAACTATCCCACACTCGAAGTCAGAGGATCCACTTTAAAGTACTTAATTGTCATTGCCACAATAACTGGATCTATTCTATTTGGCTCTTCTCTTTTAGAAAATTTTGATATTCCCTCTAGACTTCTTGTCCATTCGGAATTCCCTAGAATTTTTTTAAGTAGTTATGGTATCAACGCTCCCATATCTAGAACTTATGCTTAAATAAATGTATTCTTCAATAAATTATATCTTAGAAATTGATATAAAATGAGAGCTGTAAGGGTTGGGATGGCATAAAATAAAAAAAAAAAATACTTATAAAACTATGTATTAAAATACGTGCTATAGCTGTTATTGTTGATGTAATAATTCACCGTTCCGCTCTTCTTTTCTTTCACTTTTTGTTCCCTTAATTTGGCAATTTATAATATCAGCTATAAAATTCGTGAAATCATACTACTGGGAAACCCAAAATTTTCTTTCCCTACAGGGTATCTCATATAAACAATTTGTATGAATTATGCAATATAGGAGTGTGATTACTTATTTGTCATGAATGAGCAAATATAAATAAAAGTAGTCTAGAGAATAGCAGCTGAACTTTCTCCACAAGTTAAATGGATTTTCACTTCATTCCAAGTAAATATTAAAATTAATAGAATTTCAAATTTTCTCAACTGACATGGGCTGTAGAAATAAAAAATAAACTTAAACAGTCTAAAGTCTAATGCATTTTCAATAAACCACTGAAATCAACAAATGAAACTTAATTAAAAATTAAAGCGTTCAGGAAAAAAATTAAAGCGTCAAAGAATTCATAAAGTATAGGTGGAGAATGGAGTAGGGAGAGGAGAGTTCACCCACGTGGTTACGTAATAAAATAAGTAAAATAAGTTTCGACTCGTTAAACCTGCAAATATCTCTGGACATACTTATATATCGGGAGGCAAAAACAAACCAAAGTTTGTGGGGCAATTAAGTTCCACAGTAGGAAAAGAAAAATACCGCTGATTATCAAGGAGGAGATGATATTTGTCTGTGAAGAGTCTTACTCAGTAAAAGTACATATACAAATAAAGTAGATAATCAACTGAAGGCGCTAAGCGCTCAGGCTGGCTGATTGATAAAACGTTCTTGGACATTATTGAAAATGCTGTAGTAGGTGTACACTTGAAAATGAAACAAAGTACACAAAATTTTGATGTATTATGCACGACCTGATACTCTTGGTATGTCTAAGGTCAGCGCAGGATAAATCTCACACCTCTAGCGCAGGTGAGATTTTGAACTAAATTGCTACTGAGTGCATCACTCTTGGTGAAAATAATCCAAAAGTTGCGGCCAAGATCAGGCCAATAACCGACTCTCAGCAAATTTGACAGAATCATCTGATGAGCTGACGTAACTGAGGTTTTGAAGTGGTTCGTGTACGAAAAAGCTGCGAAGCAAAAGCGGGTAGATTTCGGTATCCGAATCCCCTGTGATGTGGAAGCCGAAGTTACTAGCTCAATTTCATTTTTCACGAAGGATGATAGATTTGCAACGTTAGATATAGTTAAGAAACTATGATGAAAAACAAAGTTGTGAGCAGGGAAATGTGTGGCTGCCACGTCACAAGAGAGATTCGACAATCGAATTCTGCACGATAATTTTACACGTATTCACACAATTGTTCAAGCAGCCGTTCTTCCGATAGCAACGAAGTGACAAAGTTTTGATTTTTTTGGTATATCACCAACACAATCTCAGTTTATTTGTTCAATAACCCAACAGAGAATTGTTTGAAACTTGAGGTGGTCACGCGGTATCAATGATACTTTGTCTTATAATCAGTGATTTCCCTACAGGGCAGAAAATCGTCGAACACACAAAACTCTTGTCTTATTTATGCCTCTCACAAACAAACAAAAAATGATACAATATATTGCTACAACGTGAACATATCTTCGAGACGAGTGTGCCAAATAAAAAAATATATAATAATAATAATAAAAAGTCGAATGTACGTATCCCACGAAATGTGAAAATTCACCTTATTTTTTTAACAAACCTCGTATTTGGTACTATCTTGTAGAAGTATCCAAAGACGTTCAGCTGCTAGTACTAGAAGGCAAAATTTAGAATTTGAATTCATTTACTTTTGTAAATAAATAAATATAAAAAATAAAAATTGCAAGGAATCAGTTGTGTTCTGGATAACAAAAGTTTGTATAGCTCTCTGATAGTCGACGTTTATGGGCCTCATCTAATAATGCTCTAAATAGAGTCCGTGCATGCAAAAACCTTTACTCAATCACTCCTGATTATATTTAGTAAGCCATTCTGCTTTGACATCACCCAAGATCAACGCTGATACATCCTTAAGAAAGCCCTTTCAATATAAATTTTTTAAGAATATTATACAATCAAAAGACAAAAAAACGCTTTGTGTTAATTCATAAGAGTTCGTTTTACAGACTTTTGCTTTAACCTTTAACTACTGAGGTGAAATATTTGGACGTAGTTACTGAGGTGGGGGTAAATTTTACCCCTTTATAATCTATAAATAATTTTTGTGAACGAAAAATTTTTTTTAAACTATTTGTTTTTAATTGGAATACTAAAACATATTTTTAAATGAATAGAGTAATAAATTTAAAGAAAACGAACTTTTAGTTTAACAAAACAAGGACTTTATTTCATAGTCACTTTTCTTAAAACTAAAAAAACAGCACTAACATAACTTAAAAAAAATTGTAAGAAAAAATTCAAAACTAGATAAAGGCACTTTTCACAGCCAAATTTATGACATTAGAATCACAAAAAAGAAAACAAACAAAAATTATGTTCAAAAAAAAAAGAAACTGCAGATCAATCTTTTTGGAGGATTTTTACTCATCAAATTCCTTATTTGCACACTTCACGCATACGCGTTTACTGCATCCCATACACATAGGCTTAGTACAAAACAAACAAACATGTGGAGTCTTCCGCGTCAACCTACTAGGGCAAATGTAGCATAACTTTTTCGCAGTTGTGGCCGGCTCTCCTAGAGGGGAAGCTACGGAGTCTGGTCCTAAGATGCTACTTATATTGTCTCGAATTAACCTGGATAGTCGAGGATTATGCTGTCGCCTTTGCAAATGTGGTAAAATCAATTGCCGGCCTAGACTTTTCAAAAAGTTTGCCCTCGATTTATCATCAAACTCAGCACAAGATTGATATATATATTAATATAACGTAAGCATTTGCAGCACTTATATCCAGTAGTCTATAAAAAATTGCGAGTGGCCAGCGTCGCGTACGTCGAGTGGTTGAATATATGGAGCACTTCTTATCAAGTTCATCAACTCCCCCTTTTGTGTTATTATAGTCTGCTATTATTGCCGGCTTTCCACTTTGGATATCGCTTTCTTCCCTGTGATGCATAGAAGATAACAAAAGAACAGCTTTGTTTTTGTGAGGCACATATGATAAAATGGTAGCTTCTTTGGTAAAACCGTACAAACAAGATCCAATTGGTCTGTTTTTATTGGGCTGAAATTTGGGAGGTATTTCCCTTTTATTTTTCTTTAATGTACCCAAGTACGTAAGCTGTCTTTTTTTTAATTCTTCTATAACCTGCATTGAGGAAAACCAATTATCAGCAGTAATATTTCTGTTACTTCCTTCTATAATTTTAGTTAGTCTTAATAAGGCTTGCGTTGGTACTGATAGCCTTTTTTCTTCGGTTGTGGGACCATTTCCGTCAGAATTTTTGCCATGGTATATATAAGTATTTGCAAGGTACTGTGTGCAAGGTACTGCACCTACCGCGAAACGGCACTAACATTTCATCGATGCATCCATGGGCACCAATGTTATGTAGTGGAGTTTTACTGCACCGTGCTGTTTACGCCCAAACGCCCGAAAACACCCGCCCGAATCCACACGCCCGAATGTATATTTCCCCGAATTGACAGTTTCCCGAATTTTTTTGCCCGAACGTCTTCGCCCGAACCCATTTGCCCGAATCCTTTTACCCGAAAAGAAAAAAAAATTTAAAATAATTAAGAATTAGTATACACTTGAAGTACATGCAAGAAAAGAACAAAAGAGTGCTATTCCTTTATTTATTCATAACAAATGTTGTCAAAATTCTTGTGTCAAATTCATCAGTCAGTCATTCGTTCTTAATTATTCATAAAAATGGAAGAAATTGAGGAAGTGGGACAACTTGTCGGAAAAAAATTAATAATCGGAGGATACATTTATGTCAGATCCAAACCGTCGAAAAATAATCAATTCTATTGGGACTGTCAATTGGTTCGAAGAAAAGAATGCAAAGCGCGGGCAATTACATTGCAGACAGTTTCTGAGTTAATAGTTTTAAAAGGCCCTAAAAAATCTCCTCATGAACATCCGCCCAAGTTAGAGCGACACCACGTCAAACCTGGATATCACTCCAAAAACGATTACGCACAATAACGAAAGAATACCAAAGATATAAAGAAGAAAACCAAATTTTGGAATACTTAACTAATTTAGCATACAACATTCAAATATCCTAAATTCACACAATTCAATTTCTTTCACACCATGCCATATAATTAAAACTTGTTTACAAAATTTTGAATTTTAATTATTTATTAACATTTTTATATAAAATTTATTTTTATTTTTTCGGGCATTTTTCGGGCATTTTTCGGGAAAATTAATAAGATTCGGGTATTCGTATTCGGGCAAATTTATTCGGGTAAATTATTTTCGGGTGATTGGGTTTCGGGTGAATGTCCATTCGGGCATGTGTTTTCGGGATTTTGACCTGGAATCGCACCGTGCTGGCTCTTTTGCTGACCACTTATACCCATTTTTTCCACAAAAATATTTGGTTACACCTATTGACTCAATTGCGTCTTCTCCATCTCCATGTTCATTAGCATTGTCAATTTCTTTAGCAACATCTTCCTCGGAAACATCACATTCACTTCCTTCTTCATCTTCAATGCTCATTATATCATCTGTATCACTATCTTGAAGGCAAAAATCAGGATCAGCAATTTCATCATGAACGTCACTGATTTCGTCATCGTCTTCCAGCAATCTGGCTATCGCTAAGTCATTTAATTTGCTTGAATTTGACATAACCTAATAAAATAGGTTGCAATAAATCGTAGGAGTAGTCAAAATGATTCCACGAAAAACTAACGCTAAGCCTGAGAAGTGGTATTTTATTTTCTATTAAATACTTACGCTTAGTCTGATGTGGTGGTAAAATAATTTCTATTAAAAAAATACGTAACCCCGGACGAGTGGTAATTTTGACACCAGCACTGGTATATCTCCGCTTATACAATACCCCCGACTGTAGAAACACAACTGAATAATAATCATAGGATAACGAGAAGATACGAAGATAATGAAATTGATAGCGCCCAACTGCAGAGAGTGAGAGAGAAAACAAACTACGAGGTGTAAAATTTACCACCACCTCAGTAGTTAAAGGTTAACGAACAAATTTTGATACTACTAGGCATCACTTGCATGCATTACACCAGCTCAATTAGATTTTTAATGATGAATGTGCGAATAAAAAAATTTAATTGAATAAATGCCGTTGTTGTGCAAGAAAAAGAAACATTTGCATAAGATTCCTTTTCCGGCAACATCCTGTTTCAATGTATATATCTTAAGCAATATTAAGAAAATCACTTTCACGTGCAATTCCGCGTTCCTCCAGTGCTTACATTGCGAGCACCTTTCACACTCCAATACTCCAGTACTAAATTTTATGTTTGTTACTCAGCTGCGGATTCTCTGAGGTCACATTAAAACCGCTATTTTCCCAAATTAACCATTTAACATTAAAAACACATACAATCAGCGTTTCATTTTTCTTTCAAATGTTGTAAAAAAAGTGGAGCAAGCAGAGTAAAGCACTACCGTGGGGCACCTGAGCGTATGAGTAATATTTCCCTTACACTCAGCATATGCCTGTCTTAACAAGAGTTCACTTGAAGACAAGCAAAATAATATCACTGAAGATATGTATGCCTGTGTGCATATGAGTGTGTGTCTGTTCTACTATGTCCTTTGCTCAACTAAATAGATGACTGAAATGATGAGAAAATGAAATTCATTTCGTGTTGTCAGAAAATGGAAAATAATGACAAAACACCAACTTTGAATAGCGGCGCATGAGGCGAAAGCAGCGGGCGTTTACTTATACGTTAGTGGTGGAAGCGGAAGAGTCAAAGCTTCGAGCAAGGAACCTAATCGAAGCGTACAAACACTCATTCGGCCACAAAATGCAGAGTGTAGAGAGGTGTAGTTGCGGGTGAGAGTGTGTGTGTACACTGCCCAGAAATTTTAATAGCACGGAATAGGCGTTCTTGCAGCAAAAAAAAAATCAAAAATTAGCGCCAAAGAAGGCACAAAGCATAAAAGCTAGAACAAGCATGAAGGCAGTCTTGGTAACACCATTTTCATTTTCATTCTAATTTCGAGTATGATTTTTATTTTTATTTTTATTTGAATTTGTATTTGCAGTCTTATTTTTCAGTTTCCATTATCTTCTTTCGTACATTTATTCATTTATTCATTCTGTTTATTCATTTGCTTAGCAAAAATGTTTCCCTAATGAAAAACGACATTAATAAATATAATTGAAATGGGTGGAACGTGTTTCGATGTTGCCCCCGTAAGGCTCAGACAAAAGGAAATTTAAGATTCAAAGGAGCTTGGAGACAAATATGGGCTCCTTTCGCGTGCTAGTGTATGTTCAATGCAAACCTATCCATGCAGATATACATAGATAGAAATTCTGCTGCCATTCTACTTATTTTTCTGCTTCCAGCCGAATAGAAATATGATAATCTACAAACTAGAACCGCCACAATTAGATCTAGTTATATATGTACAAGTGCGGCTAAAGAGATAGCAGATAAAATCCAAGAAAATCACTCGGGAAATAAATCTATTCTTAGAATAATATATTATTTTTTTTATTTTTTCACAATTGCACACACAGTATTTATAAAATGAGACTAATGAGCAATTTTTATTTGATAATTGAACTTGTCTTAAGAAGCATTTTACAATACAATCGCTATTCACTTCCCATAAGCTCTGCTACCGTTGTCAGTTTCAGCAGAATTCCGCCGAAGTAAGCTGGATGCTGCATCGTTGACAAGATTTTTTAGTCGTCGTTTGTGAGCTATGGCAAATTGCTTCGTTACTTTAGTCATAGTTGGTACGCCAAGACCACGATGAAGGTCTACATGTAGAATGGCATTGGATAGACGTTCATACATACCTATTACGTAAGATATTAATGTTTTTATGTTTAAAATGGACTTAATTCAATTGAAAGGAACAGATGCATATAAATAAAAATAAAAAATAAAAAAAACTAAAGTTTGGAATTCCGTCAACATATAATCCTCTAAAGACGCTAATCATTGGATGTTTGACCAAAGTGCCCTTCTGATTTGTGGTTGGCGTCTTGATGTTGATCAACAAGTGGAGCGATCTACGATATTATTTCACCTACGAAGGATAGATGGGTTTCATGGAAAATTTTTTTCATGGCAGAAATAGGCTCGAGATTTTGCCATTGCCTGCTAAGGGTCGACCGTTTCTATGAATTGAAGTTTCCTGCCAGCATCACCTCCATACTATTATTTATCGGGCAAAAACCACAGCCAACCAGAGCTATTGACCTAATGGAGAAGGTTGATGGGATTTACGTTGGAGCACTGACTCAGGCTATCGAGGAGACCTTAATCGCCTGGCTGCTACACACGGACATATGCAGAGAAAGTGCTCTACAGTCAACTTCTCTGAAAAATCCCCACAGTTTCTGCAACGGGGGTTAAATGGTAAACCTAGCTTTTCCGCGTGTGTGTCGATCGTCCAATGGCCGGACGACTCTCGCACAACTCTACTAATTTTAATTCAGTTACAGTCAAATATAGCTCATTTGACGCAAAATTAAATTTACTAACACAGTAGTGTACTAAAAAAAATCCTCAATATCGGATAATATCGTAAAAATTATGTCAAAGTTGAAAAAATAGAGAAAAAATAAAAAAATCCAAATACTTCCGTCTACAGTCTCGTCAGTTGTCATTTCAGAAAAAATGTTAACACACTGTCAAAAAGGCTTGTTTTTGTTCTTTCGAACTAAAAAAGCAAATTCGAAATCGGATGGAAATTGGCGAAGTTCGGAGTTATTCTTCACATCAACCTACTGAAAAACGGTTTTATGGCCATAAAATGAGATTTTGGGGGTGTATTGGAAATTTCTCCTATACCATTCTTTTCAGTTTTTCATAAGCTACAACCCTCACCATGTCCGATCCAAAGTTTTTTCGCAACTTTTTTTTTTTGTACCACAGTGTAATTATCCTATTAATTATCAAAACCTCGGTAGGCAATGGCAACCTCCGAGTGTATTTCTGCCATGAAAAAGCTCCTCATTAAAATATCTGCCGTTCGGAGTCTGCTTGTAACTGTAGACGCACGCCACAAATAGGAGAAGGAGCTTGGCCAAACACCCAGAAAAGAGTGTACACTCCAATTATTAGTTGTTTTTTTTTTAATTATCAAAACGGCGCTTTAGTGCTACTTGAGGAGTGCCAGACGACACATCAACCATTTCACCTACCCTGTGAAATTTATAATGTAATTGTATTGAGAATTCCCAGTTAGCTAAGCTCAACAGAAAGTGGCACCACTGATTTATTTTCACCGCAGTTGCAGTTGCACTATAAATACATACATACTTTCATATAAGAGTCCCGTCAGCGTCCAAAGAAGGTGTACACCACATATTGGCAAGGTTTGACTATTTTCTTTTTTTTATAAGAATATAGTTTATACTAAATGAAAGTTTCCAAATTTGTACAAAAAATTCGGCGAATTAAAAAAGTCCTAATTTTTAGCAGAATTTATGAAAACAGAATTTCCGGTTCCCAAGATAGATCTGAATCTTTGCTCTGAAATACAAACACCCAACAGAAATAATTAGCAGACCAGAGTCATATCTGACGATAGGGTTCATTATATTTTTTACTGACGGCTCAAAGATGGACTCCGGATGGCACTGAAATTGCTACTTTAGACTCCCAGACCGGTGTAGCGTCTTCCAAGCTGAGATCTCCGCTATAGGCAAAGCAGCAAAAACGATGAGACTAATGGACTTATCTCCGGCGAACCCTACAATTTTTGTTCATAGTCAAGCAGCGACCAAGGCACTGGCCTCAGGGCGCATCAATTCAAGATCTGCTAAAGAAAGCAGAAGATCGCTCTCGCTTATCCAACAACACAACACTACACTTTCTTGGGTTTCCGGCAAGGCGAATTTATTACAGGTGACAGCAAACACATATAAGTAAAACCCTACATCTATTTGTTGTTGCGTTTGGTCCAAGCATCACGTCAAAATCAGTAATCAAATGTAAACATACGAATGTAAACATACCAATACATACAAACAAAGCATATCATTTTGACGTAAGCCATACCTACGGTGAAAAATTCAGCTGGGTGAATGCTGTCACCTTAATAAATCCACCTTGGTTTCCGGCCACTCTGGTGTGCAGGGAAACTAACGTGCGGATGAGTGTGGAAAACAATGCTCTGTGCTTGACCTTCAGCGAGTGGTAGACGACATAAATTCCTCTAAATGTACTGCACCCAGCGATTGACTTGAGCTTAATAGCGGAAACCATTGAATAGTGGTCACCGATTACTAACTGCAGTGTCTGCAAAGCGCCAAAACGGAATCTTATGTGCACAAAATGACTGCTTGGATTCAACTACCAGCATCCTCACAGGTGCAATAATGGGTCACTGCGCTACTGCTCTACAACTCAGTAGAATAGGTATACCTTGCAATGACTTCTGCAGGAGTAGCGGAGATGAAGAAAAAATTGAGTCTGTGAATTTCCAGCACTTCAAAGTAGCCGTGTGAAATCTCTTGACGATTACTTTTTTGAAGACCAGGGAAATGGAGGGACTAGTCTCACTGGAGGAACTAGTTACCTTCTTAAGATCTAAGTGGCTTATTTAATTTAGTTCGGGAATGGAAGGGCCACTTAGCTAGAGCCACCGAGTGTCTTGCCTTAGACAAGGAACCAGGCTAACCTAACCTAGCAAAATTAAAAAAAAAATTTGAGTATGCAATTTTATAGTTCACTGAATTGTAGTATAAGAAAGTTCTATTTGGAAGTGGCTCAAAATTCGCGTTGTTTTTTGACAATTTTTATCGCTGAGGTGTTGCGCATTTCACCCATATAAAGAACTAATTTCATAAAAAAAATAACGAATTTCATTAATCAATTGCCGTATCCTGCCTTTGTGCATAACTACCAGACGGTGGGTTAAAAAACACAAAAACAAAAAAAAGCAAATAAAAAATACACAGTAAAGACTTATCACTTTCTTTTGACGCTGTCTGGTTGCGTACGTATATTTTTGCAGCATATTCTGTATTGTTGATTGTCAAAAACATTTATAACACTCTTGCGGCTTATTGCCACGTCATCTTACTTGTTACTGTTAATTTTGTATTCATGAGTATTCGGTTTTTGAGTTGTTGGCTGGCACCACAGGATTTGACTTTAATTAGACTAACTTACAATATAGTATATATTTATATACATAAATATATGTACACATTAAGTCATATCCCTTTGTTACCTTAGAACGTGTTAACGGTACAGCAGCCGTAGCATCAGCATTCATTAGACACAAATACATACATACAGATCCGCATTTTGTTTGATAATTTCCAAAAAAGCCATCCTTCAATTAACTTGCCTCACTAGGTTTTGAATTTATTTATGTAGTAATAATATTTTGCCCAAATGACTTACCGAGCGCTAAGCTGCCAGCTGAACTTAGATGTACAAAACAATTTTCCTTTCTCGTGCTTAAGTGCGAAACAGCGAACAACCTGGAAATTCCGGTGGGGCTGTTTTTACTTTTGAGCATATCTGAGCAGCAGCAAAAATTATAACATTAGGAATGAGAATAAAATTTGTTTTGTTGTTGTGAGGCCCGCTTAAAGATTAACTAGTTGCACTGAAAGCGTGAATGTTTTGGAAAATGCCTACTTTTTCACCAAACTAAGTTTAATTAGAAATGTCAAATTTATGTGGGGAAGTTGGTTAATTAAAATTTAATTATAATGTTAACGAATATGCTCCTGTACGGGCGACAGCAATCTACCCTCACAGCTGACGTCCAGTAAATAGATATTTATCTTATGGAGGGAACATTTTGTCTACTCTGCTGAATGCTGCAGACAGCGAGTAATTGCCTTCTCTCAATCAAACCACGAAGAAAAACGAAAGTAAGTTGGATGGCCAAATATGCGGAAATGCTGCCTTCTGAACTCCAGTCTGAAAACAGTCTGCGACAATTCCGTGCAAGGGCAGCGGGCTGATGGAAGCTTTCTACGCGGAGGATTCAAAAAGTTCGCAGAACGAAAAGGAAGTGGTTTCGCATTAAATATGAAAATAAATTATTAAAGATATGCTTTATTTTGCTGTGGAAAAACTGATTAGTCCTAATCAGCACCGGATTTACATCAACGAATTCTGCTTTCAATTTTTACGGAAAAATGCTTTACGTGTTTTTGAAGTGGCGTCCAGGCTGATAATTTAATGCAACTTCCTTCAAAATCTTAGTTGCTAAGTTAGCTATTTTTGGTTTTCATTCAATCTCTTTGTAGTGGATGAAATCGTATTTGGAAACTAGCAGTTCTAATGTTGGTTATTGGTAGTAATTCAAAACACCCGCCTAGATGTTGTTTTAAAATAAAACACGTAAAAATGTAAATTCTTTCAGGTTTCCACTTTTATTCAAAATGCGGCTCTTAATGAAGCTATGAGTATTGAGATCTACCCTCCTACTTTCCGTTAATTGAACTATGCTTCAATCCGCATATGGTGATGATTGTGAAAATTTACGATCGACGCAAGTGATTACAATCGATAGGAAAAACACTTAGTGACGGTGTAAACCCATAAACCCAGCCGTCCGCATAAGGGATTATCCCCAGCAAACATTGAAAAAGTGTGTGACTTCAATAAAATGAATGAGAAATCCTCCGTATAAAATTCATTGAATTGGAATTGGGGGTTCCTCAGACAAATGTGTATCACTTTTTCACCGAGTTATTATTTTTATGTCTTCGTGAGCTAAACTACAGATTTCTTCCGCACAAGGTGATAGGCGACGCATCAAAAGTTGTGAATGAATTTCTGATAGCGAATTATTTTTCTACTCCATGGACAGTATTCACTTGACTTGGTGTTCCACGACTACTATTTATTCCCGACACTACATTTGGCGTTGAAAAAAAAACGACATGGATCGATTGTAATGAGTCAAGCCGCTTTGCCCACCACCATACAAAAATTCTAGTATCGATACAGTATGCAAAATTTTGTTTCAAATCCGAAGGCGAAAATATTTATTACTATTTATTTATAATTATGAAAGTTTATATTAAATTACGAAACGAACGAGTTGCTAAGACTATCGGCCAACTGATTCATAAAAAATACTTCCGCTGTTTGTAAAATCTTTAGCTTTTTTGTTTGGAATATGTTTTTATATGGAAAATTTAATAATATTGACAGCTCGAGGAATTCATATTTGTTGTTTTTTAAATAATCTTTATTGCGATCCGTAATACTTTCCATTAAGAATTACGCATTTCAGTGTGTCCTGTGGCGTTAAGCTACTGTCAAGCACAATCTTTAAAGGCAAGGATAAATATACAAACATACGCTGACACACATACATACACATGTATATATGTAAATATATACGATTACAATGCAAGCTGACTGCCGCAGAGAAACTGAGAGTGGCTTTGGTGGAAAAAGGCATAAAAAAGAAATATTCAATACAATTTGCCATTTTTAACGAAAACAAAAGAAAAAAACTTAAGTCGGATGAAACTTAATTGAGTAGGAAATCATATGAACCAATGTTGCTAGGCCTGGTTGTGGTGGTTTCAAGTGCTATGGGCGCGCGTTTGCCGTTGTTTGAATGAATTGCTTCCGAAACGGAGGCATTACCAGTTAGGGTTTGCCCTGCGAGCGCATGACACAGATGCCCAACTGGCTTTCATGTTTAATGATGCCCAAAATTATTTGCTTTGTGTTGCCAATTTCTTTTCGTTTTTTTTTTTTTCGGCTAAATATTATCCGATTGTCGGAAATGCTTCGAATAATTGTACAAATGTGTACTCCCCACATAAGCGGCAGTAATTGGGTGAAAATTTTCGAATTCGCTTGTCCTATTAATAATTGCACAGAGATGTAAATTAAAGAATTATTTTTCTCCATTGCCATTATTATTGATTTCACTTCATTTAAAAATGTTCAAAAATATTAAATATTTAATTTTTCTCATTTCAGGGTATGCGTATGTCTGGTGAAAGTTCAGATATATTATACCTGACGCAGTTGGAGCGCGAGAGTGCGGGTGCCTACGCCTGTGGTGCAGCCAATACGGAGGGGGAGACGCGCAGCTCCAGCTTAACGCTGAAAGTCCAATGTAAGTAAAGTAGTTGCATAAATCGATTGGATATTAAATGAAAGCAATGCGGTAGAAATATATATTTTAAACAAATATGCCCAGTCCTAAGATGCTTGAAATTTATTTAAGCGTTCAATTGATTTTATTCTCAATTTCCGATAAAAGTAAGAGAAAAGCAAACGAAACCCAAATCTCTTACAAATTTCACTGTAGTCACTTTCGAACCGTATCAATTTCAGATTAGGCCGCAAATCCCTCAGACCAAATATGCGTTTCTTCGACTTGCCTTTCACCATTGTTATCTGCCACTTTACTCCACCTTCTCCTCTAAGCCCACACTTTGCGCTAAGCCGCAATGAAATGCGAAGCGTTTCGATCTACTTTGAAATTTATGCAAAAGTTACAAAAACACACATAAACACATACATTTATGTATGTAGGTATATATCGATAAATACATATAGTTACATTGGATGAAGGGCCTAAGCAAGGCTATACAGAAGAGTATCGTGAAGAACAAAAGCTTGAGGGAGCAAAAAACGGAATAGCAATGCTGGTGGTGAATCTCAGTTTATCAATTCAAATGGAAATTTCACGTTTTGACAGAAACATTGATATGCAGATTTGTTGTGCTACAATTCGCAGGGCATAGAAGCTGCTGAACAGGCACTGCTGCAAATACAGTATCTCTGCAAAAAATTAAGAGTGGAATAAAAGCAACTAATATGAAATGAAAATAATTTTGATAAAATAAGATAAAATTAAATGATACACGTTGAAGTGAAATAAAATTAAATAACACAGAGAAAATATATAAAAAGCAAAATAAAAATTAATTAAATTAAAGTAAGTAAAGAAAAATGAAAAAAATGCAATTAAATTGAATTGGAATAAAAAATTAAAACAAGCAAAATAAAGTAAAACCAAATAAAAATAAAATCCAAATAATATAAATTATTTAAAAAAATTATTTGTTAAAATATGTAAAACAAGCAAAATAAAATTTTAAAAACGAAGCTACATTAAATGAAAATGTAGCGCAAAATAAAGTAAAATAAAGCAAATTTAAATCAAAATAAGAGTTACTCAAAATAAAACAAATAATAACATTAAAATAAAAAGTTTACCTAATATTACCTAAACTAAAACTAAGATAAGTTAAATTGAATGAAAAAAATTAATTAAAAAAAATGTACAAGAATGAAACAACGTGAAATAAAATAAAATAGCTTATAAACCTAGAAACAAAATAAATAAAAAGAATATAATAGAAAATGGAACAATATAAAGTGTAAAAACTAAAATTTAATAAAGAAAATAAAACTAAGAGAACTGATAAAATAAAATTAAATTAAATTAACTTCTAAACATATATAAAAATAAAATAAAAAATAAAGTAATGTAAAAGACAACAAAAGGTAATATAATAAACCAATAAAATAAAAAAAATTAATTAAAAGAAAAAATAAAATAAAAATAAAACAATATAAAGTACAGCAAAATCAAATATAATAAGAAACAAGATTAAATTAAATTAACTTAATGAAAATAATAATTAATAAGTAAATATTTTATTTAGTAAAATTAGGAATAAAATTGTATTAAAGTAACTGCAGAACTTGAAATAAAACTAAGTGATTCAAAATTAAATTAATGAGGGTAAAAATTATCACTTAAAATATTTATTAAAATCAATACAAAAATTAAATTAAGTGGAAATATTAAATTAAAAAAAAAAGATAATATAAAAATAAAACAATATAAAGTACAACAAAATTAAATATAATAAGAAATAAAACCAAATTAAATTAAACAATATTTAATATGCATTTAATATTTATAACAATTAATAATTAACAATTTCTTAATAATTTTTAATAATAACTAAAACAGGGAAGAAAATGAAGTTAAATTAACTTGAGAACATAAATTTAAATATAAAAAACTGTAAAAAAAATAAATTATAAAATAGAAAGTTAAGCAATATAAGTAAATAGAATAAACAATTAAAAAAAACGGTGTAGAGTAGCCACAATTGATCGAGTCCAAAGAACAGTCTGCCTCCTGATAACAGGATGCTTAAGTACAACACCTACTAAGGCTCTAAATACGTTGCCTCACTTGTTCCCTATCGATCTGGCTGGCAAAGCGATTGCAGCGAAAGCAGCGACACGCATGAATGCTATATCGAAATGGAATAAGTATCTTGACCATTCGGCCATACTGAACAGGAACACTGTTATCTCTTCCGACATAGACTATCATGTAAGTCTTCCATCACCACCTTTGCTATTCTCCTGTTCACTCCCAACTAGGGAAGAATGGAAGACAAATCTAACTGAAATCGATGGCCCTGTGATTATGTATACAGATGGTTCAAAACAAAACGGCAAAGTGGGATTTGGAATCTTTTCCAATTCCCCTCACATCAATCTATCATTTAGATTACTCGACTACTGTAATGTATTCCAAGCGGAAGAATGCGCTATCTGGTATGCTGCGAATACTCTCTTAGAAAATAGAATATCACTAGAGGATATTCGCTTTTTCACCGACAGTCAAGCGGCCGTTCGAGCACTCAGCTCCTCTTATACCCACTCTCTTAACAAGATAAGTGTTCAGAATTCTGTCCAAGTTATCTGGATACCGGGTCACAGTGGATTCGATGGTAACTGCAAAGCTGATGAGCTCGCAAGAGCTGGAGCTGCGCAATCAAATGTTAGTAACTTACCCACAATCCACATTCCGCTCTCAACATGTAAAATGCTCATTGATCGAGTCTTTCACAGCATTGCTGATCGAAGGTGGCGAGTGGAAACTACTTGCGTTACGACCAGACAAATCTGGCCATCCTACAATCTAAAACAGACAAAAACCCTTATAAGTCTTTCGAGACACGAACTAAGGCATATAATATCTCTTATCACCGGCCACTGCCTTTTGGGCACTCGGCTCGGGGTTCCTCAAAACGACCTGTGCAGATACAGCGAGGACGAAGATGAGAAAGTATCGAGCAGACATTTGCTGTGCAGTTGTCCCGGTCTAGCCAGAAGTCGACTCGCTTTTCTAGGCTCTCCAACAATTGACAATCTTTCAGTACTCTCGAACCTGAAAATCGAATCTCTCATCAATTATATTAATATCTTTGACCAAAATCTACAATAAAAATCTCGGTTAGGTGGGGAAATCATATAACATAATGAGCTCTAGGGCAACACAACGGACCCAACTTGCGGTCTATGTGGCACTCCGATGCGGGGTCACCCTTAAACCAACCAACCAACCAACCAACCATAAACAAATAAAATTACTATTAAATGAAAAAATTTAAGCAAAGAAAAGAATTAAAAGAAATAAAATTAAATTAAGTTAACTTTACAAAATAAATGTAAATAAAATAAAAAATATTATATAAATAAAAAATGTATTTATAGCAACAAAATAGAATATAATTAAAAGATTAAATTAAATCAAAAAATTAATAAGATGAAAAAAATAAATAAAATAACAATAAATTTAATAAAATAAGAGAAAATAAAATAAAATTAAATTAAATTAAATTAACCCTAATCTCCTAATTTTAAAAAGTTACACAGATCCTAAAGTGAGACTCCGAAGCTCATGTAGACAAAAGTGCTGAAAAACATAATTTTGGTAATTTATTTTTTTTTTTTAATTTCTAAATACATAGCATTAAAAAAATTTTGATTATAAAGTAAGTAAGGACAAATTATTCATTACATTTTTCAAAAATTTTCGTAGTTGTAGAATTCTGGTTACAGATATTTTTTTCCATTTGTTACAAATTTGTTTCTGCATTTTAGATATTTTCATCGGACAAAGATGACAGCGCTTTCATTTTAGGGTGACAGAAGTACAGGGTTGCGAATCAACAGATGGTGGTAATACTGTTTTAATGGCTGCTTGTGTTTCTGTTCGCATATATTTGGCAGATTGTCTTTTCTGTATTTGTGACTCCACAAGGCTTTCTCCTAATTCCCGCAAAAAGCAATATCTTTTGCTTTTCTTTTTGTCGTGCCACTCAGGATGAGTTTTTATCCAAATATTGTTGGAAGCAATACCTGCAGCATTAATTAAATTCATAACAAAAGCAAGGGGCCATCTATTGCACTTGCGCTTGATCATATATTCGTGAATTAGTTGGTCAAATGTGTCTACGCCCCCTTTGGTTTTATTATAAAATTTACTGATCTACGAAATTTTTTTTTTCCTTTTTCTTCAAAGGCGTTATCATCAAGATGCATAGTTGACATGAAAATAACTGCTTTTCGTGCTTTCGGAACATGAGAAGCAATCGTTATATGTTTTTGAAACAAGAAGATTGTTGAGTTAATGTCTCGAGACTTGTTCGGCAAAAATTCTGGCGGAATACATGTTTTGTTTTTTCTTAGCGTCGCCACCAATGTTAAGCCTTTACTCAATAGACTCTCAGCTAATTCTTTACTTGTGAAGTAATTGTCCATCATTACATTACGGTTAGTACCATTACGCATAGCTCCTCAACAACTTTTTTGGCAAGATCAACAGCCCTTAGATTCCCATCTTTACCCGCATATGGAATGCCGCGAAGAGGATATGCATTAGCACTGTCGCATAACCACCGAATCTTAATTCCATATTTTTCCAGTTTAGATGGCATATACTGAATAAAGGGACATCTAATACGGCAAGGTAGCAACTGTTCGTCAACAACAATGTTCCCCGTGGGCATATAATACTTTCCAAAGTTGTGATTAACTTTATCCCAAACAGAGCGTATAGGTGCTAACTCATCCGTTTGATGGCGGATACTTCGGGTAGAATTATTGTCAAAGCGTAAAAATCTTAAAAGTTCCTCAAAACGTTTAGCGCTCATAATGGCTTTAAAAATCGTTATTCCATACAACTTGGCCCAGAATAACTTACAACTTTGATTATTTGATTTCATATGGCCAGCTATGATTAAAAGTCCTATAAAAGCAAGGAGTTCATCTTTGTCTACCACGTGCCACAATTTTCCTAATTTTGAGTACACTGTTGATCCTTCTTCATTCGTATACCTTATAATTTCATCACAAAGTTCATCGTTTATGAAGAGTTTGAAGCAATCAAGTACGTCTGATAGAGTTGCACCTGTATGAATAAATTCCATTTTATGCTCAGCTCTGCTGGTATAATTATTACTTACCTGTAGGTAAAACAACTGCATCAACCTTTCCTTTGAGGATATTCGTTGATTTAATTTTAGATGAAGGTGGTGGAGACTTGTTTCAAATAGTAGAATCTTTATTATCTTCCATATCTGCATTTTCGTTTTCATCCGAAATTTCATCTTCTTCTTCAGATGCTTCAGTCATCTGGTCCACTTCGCAATCATTATAATCATCATCATTGTTGTCACTGACTTCACCATCAGACTCATCTTCCGTTTCCCAATGTTCCAAAATATCCTCAAACTCCAAATCATTCAACCGTTTTTTAGCCATCGTAAAATGAAATTTTGCCAGAGTTATATAATAACGTATTTACACAAATGAGAAATAACAGACTACAAGTATACCCGTGAGCATAATCAGCAAAACTAAATATAAAGAATTTGAATATGTATATTTCTTCATCTGCTCAAAAATACAGTGCCAACTACGACTTTTTGCACTCAATGGATTTAAATTTTGCAACAGTTCAAAAATGCAGTGCCTACTATAATTTTCTTCATTTCACGAATTCAAATTTTCATGTTATTTAAAAATGATAGGCCAACTATGCGAAGAGTGAGTCCTTCAGGCTCACTTGAGGATTTACGTTACAATTTTGTAGGATTGCAAAAAAATGGTAAAATGTATACGTTTTTTATAAAAACTTATAAATACGTCATAACAATTATAATCAGTTGGAGGAATACCCAAAATTTCAAATCAAAATATTATTTGGTGCGGGAATAATCAATACTTAAATTTCAGAGTGAGACTGAAAGGCTCACTTTAGGAGATTAGGGTTAAATTAAATTAAACGAAAATAATACTTAAAGTTATTAATAAAATGAGGTACAAAATTAAATTAAACTTACTTAAAAAAATAAAACTATACAAACTATAATAAAATAATTTAAAATAAGAAATAGAAAATAAGAAAGTTGTGCCAAAATTAATTAAATTAAATTAGAAAATTAAAAAATGCATATTTAAATTAATTTAAATTCCATCAAATTCACTGAAATGATAATAAATTCAAACGAAAAGAAATGTATCTAATATGTTTTTTTTAATAATAAAAAATTGTTAAGGCATTTGAGTCGTGTATAGTGAAATATACTGGCATTGTATTATATCAGAATTACCTTGGCAACATAAAAAGTAAATAGATTTATTTTCCATCATAATTTGCAGTTGCTATGATGCCAGGTCTTTGGTGATGAATTATCACTTTCGTTTAAGATTTCATAATGCAAAACTGCACAACGTTCACCAATTCAAAGAAATTTCACATTCAGTTCAAATGTCAATTATCAATACCAAATTTACAGTACGCAGTAAAATATCTTTAAAATTGTCACAAGCGTCAATTTGTCTTCAGTGCGGAGGCTCACGTATGGCGCAACTACCAATGCACTCTGAGATAAATAAATTGCGGTTCACATAAAGGTACAAAAAATCAAATCAAAATCTTGGCTATCAGCCTGTGGCATACCTTTGCGGAACGAAATGAGTTGCTTTAGGCTTGGTTATATTAGCGAGGTCAATTGGCTGTCATACTGACGTGAAGTTATCGATTTATTAAAAGAAACCTTTCATGATCATATTTTTCCCAAAATAGACCTGAACGCTAACTCTCAAAGCCAAGAGATTGAATAAAATGAGAAATGCTTAAATTTCGCAAACCCTTTCGCTTACAAAATTTTTTATATGGAGCAGAAAAAAAAAACAAGAAGACTTGTGTTTAACTTTTTCAATACATACAAGGTCTTCCACGAAAAATGCGCCGTATGACAATTAAAAATTAATTTCGCATTTTTCGTATAATCTATTTTTTTTCTTTACTAGACCGGCAAGAATTAATTCGCAAAAAACCCGCATTATTACCTCCTAAGAAAATTAAAAATTGTAAAATAGAAAATATTTCTGTTTCCAAATTTTTGGCGATTTACTGTACACGCACTTACACATACAGATGTGCATGCATATGTGAACAAGTTGGATTGTGTTTGCCGACAACATTTGATCCCCACTGGGCGCACGCTTTCTACTCGATTTGACTGGCGACATCTTTATCCCCACAACATTATACCGTTACCACATGTACATATGTATGTACAACAACAAGCTAATGCGTATATTTTCATTTCCAAAGTCGTCTGTGCGACGCATCGCGTTTTTGCGCGACTTGTAGTCGCTCCATTGTTTTCACAGTAAATCCGTTTGTGATGATGCCTTTGGAGTGCGTTAAAAAAATTTGCTATGCTGCAATAAGTATCGTCTGGAGATTCCCACGAGCAGCACATAAGTAAATACTTATAGCGTATTTATGTTGGAATAAAGCTCCCACTAGGCGTGACAATCTGTGAGGCTTTTACAAATCCCTACATTCGACAATTTCCAAAGCAACTCACATGCAATATAAGGATCTCAATTTTTAAAGCCTAAAAAACTAACGAAAATGTTGCGAATACTCGAAAAATTAAGGAGGGCATCAAAACTTTAAGTAATATTGTCTTATTCTTTAATGAGGAAGGAAGTGTATACAAATATTTCCTAGTTTCATGCTTTGCTGGTTTAGTTCGACGCAAAGTTGAAGGAATCCCATTATGAAAGTTGCACGGATTACTTAGTATGGTTTAAGTTCTTAACGAAAAAATTAACAAAAAGTTTAAAGGATGGGCGGGCGATGTGTTGAAAAAATAACAAAGAAAATTTTCTAAATTCAACAAATGTACGATTAATCTTAAAAAGTTACACGAATATATTCAGAAAATTCAAAATACAAGTTTATTCCTCAAAATGTATATTATCATCTTCAAAGTTCACCCTATCAACTACCCCGTTTGATACAGTTCTTGAAATATTTTCAGAACTCTATTTTCGGAATAGCCGCCAGACTTCCTTTCGGCTGTTCAACCACTCCACTAAACAGAATAGAAAACACAGAGATAGCCATACCAGGCGAATTCGATGGTATTCGTTTCGTTCTTGGTCAAAAATTCACAGATACTGGATACTGATGGCACGGTGCGCCGGTGCGTGATCCTGGAGCAAAATCCATGGGTTTTTTCTCACAAATCCTTTATATTTTAGCGAATTGCTTTACGTGAACGTTTCATAACTCCAAAAACATAACTGCCTGACCTTCTGGTGAAAACTCGTCCCGTAGAATACCATTGTAAATTCGTGAGCAATGCTTGTTTTTTGACCGAAAACGGCGTGTTTTTTTGTCTTGGTTCATCCGGAGCTCTCCATTCGCTCGTCTGCAGATGAGATGCATTTGATGAGTACTGAGACATATTCAGCCATGGAAATCATGTCTTTGGCGACATCAACACAGTCCCTTTTTTTCATAAAACTCAGGCCTTCTTAGACCAACTTTGCAGCAACATAACACAAATCCAATATCATCAACGGATCATAAGTAATGTTCAAGATCTCTGCCAGCCTTCTGATGGTTCATTTGCGGTTATTAATCAACATCAACAAGCTAAATTTATTACAAATTCCTGGTTGCAGATTCAAATTCGCTTTTAAAACTGTAAAAATTCGAAAACACGTGTAGAAGTAGATTTACTCAAGACGGCGTAACTACCACAATAAAAGTTTTGGTAGGAATATTAATCACAGGTATGGCCATCTAACAAAAAGAACAGAACTCAAATCAGCTGGCCTAGGGCTGTTGGTTGTTCCGGGAGCTTCTTTATCAAGGTGGTACTTGTATCACTTTACGTGTAATCGATCTATTTACGGTTGGATAAATCGACCGAAATCAAGTATGATTCGTCGGTATTTTTGAAACCGAAATGTACCACGGCTAAAAACATAGTTTGATTCGAACAATATGCCGAGTTCACTGAGGTCAGAGAAGTCAATAAGGCCGAAGAATTCCGTAGACGGGAGCTTATTGTTCAATAGTTCACGAGTGGCAGCATTGGATGCTGACATTGCTGACACTTATCGTTGGTAAGATTAACTTTATTACTGTGGCAAATACTGCCGATTTCATACGAAGCTATGAAAATACTTGGATTGGGCAGAGTTTATGAACCATTTTCATCCTATATTCATCTAAATAGCTCGCCATTGCCGTATTTGTTGTTGCTTTGGTAGACTCTGGCATCGTCTACGTAGAGTCTAATTAAAAGGGTAGGCAAAGGATAAACTGACTACAGATTGCGTAGTAATCTTCACAGGATTAGGATATGGTCCACTGACTGCTGTCGTTTCTGCGACTAGATAGATGAGTGAAAGGCACAAAAAACCACCAACCAAAAAACTCTTCTAAATCTAATCGATTGAGTTAAATATTTTTGTCTGTCTTATTGAGAAAGTGCTTGACTAGAAAATAATTTTGACCTATTAACAATCGTGTTTCGCTCTCTAGTTCTGCTTCAAATTTTTTTTTATTATGTTTAATATGAAAAATAACATGTAAGTTGGTATGTTTACACAAAAATATGAAATCTCAAACTTATCACTGTGGTTTGTTTCTTATTGAAATTCAAAGATGTTTTTAAACGTTTCAACTAAAGACCGCAGAGAGTCAAAAGAGCGAATCACGTGCAGAGTTTTTTTAAGTAAGCAGTACTGCCATTGACATCTGTATTAAAATGAATATCATTACCTTCATTACTCTCAGCATCTTGTGTGTTTTCTTTCTAATATTGCTTAATCGGCGACTTTTCTTCAGGACAGCTTCATTCGATTTTTGAAACTCAATAGTCGAGAAATATATATATAATATAAAGCAGCCATGAAAGTCGATAGTAAATAGATGATTTCTAACTCTGAGTGGGTCATAAAAGCAATGAACAGCTAGCTACTGGCTGTTCAAAAAACAAAAAATGTACTGCGGTGACATGGTTCAGTGTTCATAAAAGTTGCCTTGAGTAACGTAAAAGATTTCCAAACTATCAAGCATCTCTAAGCTGTTGGAATGCATTAGAAAGGACAAACTACATTTTGCCTTACTTATGTGTCCTTAATTAATCCAAAACAAGATAGCTTTGTAACTGGACGCTCTACTACTAATTTTGCTGTTTTTAGTGAATTCTGTATGCCAGCGTTTTCCAAAAGACTCCAAATTGATTGCATTTACACTCACACTCACTTGCCTAAGGCATTTTCACAAAGTGTCGCACGAGATTCTAGTAAACAAGTTAGCTTGCACGCTTTCACTCCATCCTTCTGCAATGGTTTCAATCATAATTGACGGACAGAGGGAGCGTGATAAAAATCGATGGAGTTTTATTGAACCACTTTGTTGCTACGTCAGATGTCCCCCAAGGATGCATCTTAGGCCCACTTCGTTTTGTCACTTTTTTCAATGACATAAGAAAATGTGTTTCTTTTTCGAATTTTTTGCTCTTCGCGGATGATTTAAAAACTTTCTTATTGATTAAAGATTCAGTGGTTCAGTGCTCAAAAGCTTCAAATCGACTTGACATGAATATTAAAATATGTTTTCATTTAACATTATAGAGGCGTCACCACACTTTTAACTCATTTCACACCATATTGAATAATTTACTAAAAAGTGTAACAGAGTTTAAGGATCTTGGAATTTTGTTCGATAGGAAATTTTGCTTCAGTGGTCATATTCATTTTATTTTCTGATTTTCTGATTGTATCTGTTATTATTTGGCGACCTTACGACCAACTTTCGTTTAATAGAATAGAACAGGGGCCTGTTCAATTCTATTATTCCCAGCTAAAGTTAATTAATTTAGAATATCTAAAAAGGGAAGGGCAGTCCTTAATTTCGTTTATTTTCAGTATTAAACCTCCACAAAGAACTCTACGCAATTTTTACTCTTTTTATGGGGAAAACTTTAAGACTTAATTTGTGAGTAATGCAACTATTGCTCGAGCACTTCGAGACTATAATTCATTATCCAAATCCAACGTGCTTGATCTCGCTTTATCTAGATCTAATTTTGTAAAAAAATTTAATTTAGTTCCATAGTATTTTATTTATATCGTGACTTCTAATACTTTGGTTGCCAAATTTGTCTTGTTTTTCTGGGTTTTAGTCGGTTTCGATCTTAGAGTGAGGAAATAAATTTGGAAAAATTAAAAAATTTAAAAAAATTAAATGTAAGGAAAAAATTGCAAATAATTCCACTTCTAGTTTTTATTACCTGCAAAACTTTTGTTATTAAATTCAAAGAACAACTTTCACGGAAGGGTAAAAATATCGCATATTAAATCACTCATTTGGGAGGGTGGTTATGGCATAAATGTTACTGTTTTGTATATTTACATTAAATATGTTTTTTTTTTGTTGGCAAATTTATGTGAATTTACTTTTTCACAAAATTATGCAACACACAAATACTAGGTACATAGTGAGTACTTAGTATGCAAGACCAGAGGTCCATGTATCATAAATTCTTTCACGATTACGCCTAACCCGAATCCACTCCTATTCATCTCAGAAAGTTCGCAAAAGGTTCGACAAACGTTTGTTATTTCCCTAGCCTCTCATGCAAAATAAATCCAGATCCAGTGTGAGGTGAAATTGAGAAATGGATATTATTTGCAGAACAAATGACACATATGAATAAACTGCATAAAATAAAGCTCTACAATTTGAATATTGAGAACTGAAGTTCAGTGTCCAACTACCATGCCCCCGCCCCCGACTTCGTACATCATCGACGAAGCATAGGCGATTTACATATGCCAAAACCAACAACTGTCTTTATTTCAATGGCAAATTTCAATTTGAATAGTAAATTCCTGCTGCAGGCAAATCATCATCATTAAACTTATTGTAGTAGTTGTATGGTTGTTATCTGTGCGTGTGAAGTAGTTTTCAGCCTCGACTTGACTGGAGCGTAATGCCATCTATGTATGTATGTACATATGTACATGCCCCTCACCTTCGCAGCACAAATCGAGAATGTCATGAATAATTAATGAAAATTCAAGCAAGGCGAAACATTTCAAATAAAAATAAATGCCATGACAAAACGCAAGGAGAAAAAAAGTTGACAGAACAAAAGTTTCGTACACAACAACACCATAGCGATAAAAACGCAATAAACAATGGAGAAAAACCGAGCCATGGAAACTCAGTTGGAAAACGAAGCCGTTCTACGAATTTGTGGCACGCGTTGCTATTAAGCTTTGCTAAGAAAATATAAAGTATATTGAAAAAAAAAAAAACAAAAAAAAAAAAACGAAGCAACGAATAAACAAGGAAACAGGGAAATAAAGAAATAAACATCAAGCACAACATCTTATTCATCGTGTTTTGTTTTCTCTTCGCACTGAGTTTTGCGTTTTTTTGTTGTTTTGTGTACTGAATACCATTGATAACACTGCACAACAAAATCAAACTTCTTTCATAAAAATAAGGTTGTGGCAATGCATTCTGGTAGAGTGGACACAAAAATATACGCGTTTCGGCGATATGAAAGTTTAGGCGTCTATTTTTTTAGGGGGGATCAAAACTGTGCACCCATTTGCACAGTCTTAGGATAAATCGCCATAGGAAACAATGTTATTTTTAGATTTTAGATATATGGAAAAAAAAAGACAACATAATTTTGTTGAACATTTTAACCCTGCAGCTCCTCAATGGAAGGACCCTTGTCGTCTGTTATGCGAAAAAGGGCCAGGCGAGTAATATAGTGGATTTAAATATACTAGAAAAATATTTGTCATAAAATTCGACTATAAGCCTCTTAGTCCACTATTCCTTACAATTAGTCTCAAACGCGAAAAAAGGTGAAATCATAAAATATGTGCCTACTGTAACTTATATATGAACGATTCCCTATTAAATATCTCAAAAATTAAGTTTATTTCTAGGCTTAAATTTAATAAGTCATAAACTGAAAAAACGTTTAATAAAAGTTTAATACTTGGAGATTTATTCAATGTTGAAAATTTTGGTAAGGAACTGTTTAAATACAAACACATTTGGTTCTTTTAACATTCTGATAGTTTGTCCTTTATTACTTAGGAAAAAAAACTATCTTAAAAAAATTTTTTTTTGGTAAAAATTAAAGCTTTTTTTTATAGGGAAAATGGAAAAAATTAAACTTTTTTACCGCAATTTTTGGAAAGAAATTGAATTTTTAAAAATATAAAACTCACAAAAGGGGATTTATAAAATGTGAAAAGAAATCGCAGATATTTGACTTTAAAAAGCTTCACACCAAAATTTTCAACAATTTGAGTAAATTAAAAAGTGTCAACATTTTTTTTATTTTTCTCAGTTTCACTTTTACTCTTTTAATTCTGCAGCCTACAAATAAACCAATTTTTAGAAAAACGTTATTGTAACGGAATGTTTTTTAACACTTTTGAGATGTTTCCTCTTAATTTTTTAGGATAAAAACACTTTTTAAATTGCTTTTTACCAAATTTTTGAAAGAAATTGAATTACGAAATCGCCAAAAAAATTCTAGATAAAATATTATTTCAGATAATTTGGTTTGTTTTAAATTTTTTTGGTATTTGAAAAATTTCTCAAAAACTTTCTTTAATATTCGGTATTAAAAACACAAATAGGAATGTATAAAATGTTGGAATTTAAAAGTCAAATACTACTCGTTGTTTTTAACATTAAACATAACATAAAAAAAAATTTTTGGAAATAATTTATATTTTTTTCTCCAATTTTTTGGGAAGGAATTGGGTTTCGAAAATGCTGAAAAAAAATAAAAAAAAATCTTTTTTTTTCATTTAAAAAAATATATATTTTTTTACAATTACAAAAATATCTATTTTTTCACAATTTTTTGTTGGCAATTTTTTTAGAAATTTTAAAATTTCACAAAATACTTTTTTCTAATATTTTGAGTTAAAAACTCATGCTTCAAATTTTGGGGAAGAAATTTGGTTTCGAAATACTGAAAAAAAAAATTTTTTAAATATCTATTTTTTTCACACTTAAAAAAGTATCTATTTTTTCACATTTTTTTTTTTTTGGGAATTTTTTCAGAAATTTTAAAATTTCACTAAAAAATGTTGCTGCTATTTTGAGTTAAAAACTCATGCTTCACATTTTGGGGAAGAAATTTGATTTCGAAAATGCCCAAAAAAATTAAAGATTATTTGTTTACAATTTTTTTATGCAATTTATTTCGAAATTTAAAAATTTCGCATAATACTTTTTTCTAATATTTTGAGTTAAAAACTCAAAACGGGATTTATAAAACGTTAAAGGTACACTCGGTTGTTTTTAAGATTTATATAGATTTTTTAAAATATAAATTATTTCCAAAATTTTTAAGAAGAAATTGGGTTTCAAAAATGGAAACATAAAAAAATTGTATAAAAAAAAATATTATTTTATGAAAAAAAAAAATTATTCAATGAAAACATTTTTTTAAAAATTATTATTGCATTTGCGAAATTTCACAAATTTTTTTTTTAATAATTTGTAGACAAAAAGGGTTTTATCAAATCGTAAAAGAATTCGAAGATATTTTTCTTTAAAAAACTTTTCTACAAAATTTTCATTATTGAATAAATCTCAAAAATTTTCAGTTCTGTGAATTTAATTATTTTTCTTAGTTCTGCAGCCTGCAAATTAACGAATTTCCGAAAAATTTTAGGCTTTGCCCGAAATACCTGGATCTCTTGACATAGAATCGCTTTTATTGAAAACAATGTCTTTCTATTCGCACTACCGAAATTAAACCCTTACCCGATGTATGTACCACAAATATGCGCAAACGGATGAAAACTTGTATCCCCTGCTAAAACTAAATTCAGATGCAAATTATCAAACCGCCGACACACCTACTATGTGCTTATTGTCCTCTCCACAGAATCCATTGTCTGGACTTTGATATTTTTTCATGTTGTATAGTGTCATGATTGTCGGTTGCCGTCGTCAAGTAGATTTGTACATGACCGCAATTCTGTTGGTATCGAGTTCGTTTCCCGATACGAGCTTACAAAATTACATCAAATGATAGACGAGATTTCTCCAGTCAGGGATTCCTCCTCCATACCTCCTCCAATGGTAAATCTACTTGTACGTGAAACCTGTAAAGCGCTCGAGTTGTATCTTATCATCAACAGACACATCACATATTCATAAATTGGAGGATAAGCTCGGCCTAACAAGTAGTAAATGTGTCTTTCGCCAATCATATTTGTTTGTGTATATATGTGTGTGTACATATAAATATATATTATTGATAATTTTATGCTTTACTTCTGTCCAACATAACTTTAGTAAATTTGTTGACATAATTTCGGCGTTTGCGTATTTGTTATCTATTTCTATGCTTTTTTGTCTCTTTGTATTGTATGATTTTCAAATGGTAAGTAGTCTACCCAGCAAACATTCAATTTCTTAAATGAACCCAGTAGGTAGACGTGGTTCAGACACAAATGTCGCTAACGAAATACATTCCTTGAAATAATATCTTTTGTATCTACTATTAATAGCAAAGTGAGGTGGAGTCCAGTTCCTTCAGTGAAAGTCCATGTAAGCGAGAAAAGTTTTTGACTTCTATTCAGCTGAGAGTGGCCAGAAACGATACTTTTTGTACAAATTCGCTCAAAATTGCCGATTGATCTCAGGCAAGCATTCTCTGAATAGGGGCAAATAGATATTATATATTTGAAAGGCAACTAATTTTAGAATGTCAGTCCTGATGGACCAACTTCGATATATTGGATTTAAAGGCTTGTCAAAATCGGCAGCGCTTGTCCATCATTATATACATCTATCCACCAGGAAGGAGTCTGTGTGGAAGTGATCGGCACGCTATGTACATAAACGTGAAACTACCAAACCTTACCCGCAATTACATTTGCATTGAGCTTCCAATCCGCCTCATAAAAAAACCGAATCCTATGAAAATACCCAAAATGTCTGATAGTTAGATGCACAAACATTGATAAACCCTGTAAGTCGGACTATCACTACTCCAGCACTTACTACAAGTAACTAGGAAAGCTTCAAAAATGAGAAACGCAATTGGCAAAGCCTTTTGGTCTGTGCCCAAGCCGACAAGCAATTGATGTTGCTAATAAATGGGGTGAGGTGAGGATGTGTGAAACATCTATTTCTCTGTTTAACGAAAATTTGTAAGACAATTTATGTTTTGAATATGTAATGTCTATGCCATATCGAGGAAAAAAGCAAAAGAAATCCGTAATATTAGTTTCTCAACACTAGTAAAAATCAGGTAATATATACAATAATATCCGCAAAAGTGTTGTAAATGTCTTATATGGATTTTTTAAAGAGAAATTAGGACATTTAGCCCTCCAGCAAAATTGCGCTCCAGCTCACAAAGCCAAAATTGTTCAAAATTCGTTTAAAAACGAGCTTCCCGATTTTATTTCATCAGATAAATGGCCACCCTATTTTCCAGATCTGAACCCATTGAATTACTACATATGTAGCTTCAACTTGGACAAAATGAGGAACATAAAAAAGTTGAAGTTGGAAGAATTCAAGCGACGCTTACAGAAGATATGGTATGAAGATGCCATTCGTGTTGCGTCCGTCACCATTCCAAAACGTCTACGAATGGCAAAATAAAACAAGACAAAAGAATTGAAATAAATGAATAAAAATAAATGGAAATATGAGCTGATAAAAAATAATATATTTGCCAAGGCGGATTTATTACAGGTGATGGCATCCAGCCAGCCGATTTTTTCGCCGTAGATATGAATAACGTCAAAATGATTTGTTTTGTTTACATGTGTGAATTTACTTTGCCATTTTTGTAATTTATTTTTGGGTAATTTATAGTTGGTGATTCAAATAATATCTAAGTGAAATATTACAAAACAAGACATGTAAAAGTGTGTATAGGCTTAAAACAAGTTAAATGGGGTAATGTAGGGTCCTTGGTTTGGAATTCCTGGTGAAAATCCGAAATGATAAGTGTGGAGCAGATCACTGCTCATTTTGACGTGATGGAATTATATGCGGATGGTATCACCTTCCTTTTCAGTCAGCAAGGGCTTTGTTTTTATTTTTGGCAAAGCAGGTATTCGTCGCCAAAGTCTAATTTTAATATTTTTTGATTTCTTTAGTTTAGTTTCTACAAAAACCATATAAATCCAAATTTCAAACTTTGAGAAAAAATCAGAAATTCTACCAATATTCATAAAAATAGCATAATTTTTCTCAGAGTTTTTAGGAAATTTACACGTATGCAAGATTATAGTGCAGATTTGAAGGGCCTCACTAATCGCATTGATTTAAAACATAATTATTATATAATATTATATAATAATTATAATTATTATTACTCTTTTTTTTTAATTTTTAATTTTTAATTCAAAAACTTTTTTTTTTTATTTTTTTTTTTTTTAATTAAAAATTAAAAAAAAAATTTATAAATTACGATTAAAAAAAAAACAAAATTAAAAAAATAACAGAACATTTTACTATAAAACTGCTAAAAAAATTTAATGTTTATTGTATTTATGAGCAAAAAAGGAACAGGACCGCTAAAAAAACAATTTTTATAAAAAAAAATTAGAGCAGAACATTTTACTCAAAAAAATTTAATATTTGTTTTATTTATAAGGAGATAAGGAACAGGACCGCCAAAAACAAAAATTTATAAAAATTTTATAAAAAATTTAAAAATTGTTTGTTTATTTTAAAATTTATCTTTTATTTTTAAAATTTATATATATATATATTTTTTTTTTTCAGTCCTCTTCCTTTTCTCCTTATAAATATTTAATACATTTTTTCTTTTTTTTGCTGTCCTGTTCCTTTTTTCCTTATAAATAAAATAAGTATAAAATTTTTTGAGTAAAATTTTCTGCTCTAAATTGATTTAAATAATTTTTGAATTTCCATTTATCTATGCACATGTGTGCGTGCCTGATTTACCCAGTATCTGTCTAATTGAAAATTATGGATTGATATTTATTTGCGATTTCTTCACTGATAGTAAAAAAGGAAAAAAAAAAAAATCTTTCAAAATCAAAAGAGAGAAACGGAAGAAATTGAGTATACGTAATTCATAGTAACATTTACTTATGCATGTGTGTGAGATTTGCATAGGTCTATGAGTTAAATCAGGCGATAAATAGTCAATATAATTCATTTTATCGAACATTTGTGATTGAATTTAAAGATATATGAACAAGTACAACTATAATAGGTAAAATGAATCTGGTATCGCTATAATTTTGATTAAAATATGAAAGCGTTTTGTGCAACTTCTACACTGCAAAACTTAAAAAGGGATCACAGATACTCACAAATGCATTTGCCCTACAGCTAAGTGCAAGTAAATGACTTCCGCAACAACTTGCATGTAGGTACCTACATACACATATGCACACAAGCATCCTACATATATATGCAAGCTTTGAAAATCGCTCCAATTTGCTTGGGCGTATATGTGCTTCCATGTATGTAACGACACCACCATCACCATACATATTTACATTTGCCTGCATGTGTGCCTTTCAGTGCGTAATAGCGGTAACGGTACATGTGTGTTTGGTTATTTGTATGTATTTAAATTCCTATGCAGATGAGCTCACATTTAAGTGAATATGCGTATGTATGCATGTTTTATTAAACTCCAAGGGTGTACGTGGGAAATATTTTCAGTAGGGGTGTTTGTAAAATTTTTAGCGACATAGAACTCGGAGTTGATAAAAAGATGAAAGATAATTTTTATACAAATCTTAGTGATCTAGTGAGTATTATTTGAAAATTAATTCGTTGGGAGTAAAAACCTTCACCTTTAGACTAGTGCTAAGTTCCCAGAGCACACAACTCGCTGCCCATACTCAATTCGCTCCTTTATTCGTAATTCACTTCCCAATTACCGTTCGAATTGCGCAATTTGCAATGCAACATTTTAAGAGCACATTTTTATCTCATTTGTGAATAATTCAGTCTCAATCACTTTGCGATTTACGAATAAATTGTTCTCTTCTCTAATTTGTATCATATTTTTATCGAAATTAGCGTTCAGACCAAAAAGAAAGAGTCAACCAAAACAAAATTTCCAAACATTGAATTATAGCCAGAAAATAGATTAGATTTTATTAAAAAAAAGATAGTGGGAAAAAATTATTATGTCGATGAGTTTGCTGAACACTTAAAGAATATTCCGGCATCAGCTAAAAAATATCCGGAATTTGCGAGCAAGGATGGAATTGGTTGTAACCCCACCAAGAGATTTAATAGCGGCTTGAATATCGGAGTAAATGTAGACTTCTCTGGAGGTAGTTACATTTGGGCCTAACCAGACAGCTACCTGATTAATGGCTAAAATTTCAGCCTAAAATACGCTACAATTATTAGGAAAACGAAGCGAAGCGCTTATTTTTGGCTTATAACAGTGGACAACAGAACCAACTTTATCATCTATTTTTAGCCATTAGTAAAGAACTGAAAGAAGATAAATAGTCTTTTAAAATTTGTATATGAACTTATGGATTTTACTCAATACTTCTGGGAGACAGACAGCCAAGACGCTGATGAACTTACACTTAAAAAATAAAAAAACGGATGCACCGAGGCAAAAATGTGCGAATTATAAAAGAATAAAAAGCCAAAAACAAGAAAAAGAGTTGCCAAAGTGAATTACGAATGCGCCGTGCAAACTGGGCAAATGGTGAACAGTCGGACCAAACCGCTGATTCAGCTATTTTCAGCGGGGCATTCAACATTCCTACTTTAGTTACCCTTAAGACTTGTGCAATAAAAAATCCAATATAATGACGTGTAATAATGTGAATTTAAATATAAAAAATAAGTGGCAATATTTGACGCAATCAATGCAAGTCACAAATATGGTAGGTTCCTCGGTTAGTGGTGTGCGGAATTTTTTTAATTACAACTAAGGTTTCTTGGGGCCGCCGTAGCCGAATGGGTTAGTGCGTGCCTACAATTTGGTAGTGCACAGTAAAAACGGAGACGGGTTTTTCTAATAACAGCCGTCCTTCGATAGGAAATGGCAAACTTTCGAATGTATTTGTACTGTAGCTTCTTCGATTTTTGGAAAAATATCAAGACGCACACCACAAATAGGAAAAGGAGATCGGCTGAACTACTAAGAAAGGGTGTAAGCGTCAAATATATATACCTACATATACATATAAAATTTCTCTAAGTTGTCACAGAAAAGTCATCTCTTGGTACCAATTTCCAATTATCTGCAGAGTCTGAAGAATTTTGTAGTTTTGTAGATACTTTGTGGTAAAAAGTCAGTTCGATCAAAATATTGGCAGGATAACTAATTATTTCAGTCAAACTGATTATGAAGTGAGTTCTTAAAAATTGTATTTTTGGTATTTTGCTCTCAAAATCTTGAAATAGGCCCTCAAGCTCAATCTTATAATAAGCGTCTAGTCTTAGATTCGTAGTCGGAGCGATTACCAGTGGCGATATTGAGTTTATGTTTCAAATGTTTTAATTTTATAAACTATCAATATTTTCTCAGTCTAAATTGTGTTTTGAATCCGATTACCAAATTAAAAATAGTCGGAAATGAACAATTTTTGCTTAAAATTTGAAATACTAAATATTGAGGTAATTTATAAAATAAAGGTACAGGTACAAGAAACGTAAGATCACCCAACAGCATGTAGATCATTCTCCGAAGCTAACATTATTTTTATATGTCGGGACAAATAGAAAGTGCAGCACTCAGTCACCATTAAGTTCATTGTAGAGCACTCGGATTCCCTTCTAACTTTCTTTAAAACTACCCGATCTCCGAAGAAATCTGAGTCGCTTCTTAACACATCAGTGCCAAAGACCTCAAACCTGATTCGAGCGAAGGCGGGGCAGACGCACAGGAAGGGGTCCGCCGTCTCATCCTCCTCTTCACCAGCTGGGCAAAGTACACTGTCTGAGATGCCTACTTTTCCATGTGCCGCACCCACAGAAAGTGGCTCGTCATTAGGCCAACCAGCTATCTGCAGTCATATCTGCATAATAATAGGAGGATTTGCGACAGTTAGTCGAAAATGACGGGTAACATCAGTTTGGTCCATCTGCAACCTCTCTCAGCCTGCCAAACTTACTTGTGGGTTGTGGCAACCCATTTGCTAACCGTGATTTTGATGGATGCAGAAGGGAGTGGCAGAACGGGCTCTGGGCCAAGGAAGTTGGCCTCCTAGCTAAGGAGTCAGAGGTCTCGTTACCCACGTTACCCACGATATCCACGTGTCCCGGGACCCATGTTAGACCCTAGATTTACAGGACTCGACTACCCCTGATGTGGTTTTGGGGCTGTCTAAGGCACATATCGGTTGCCTCTCCATCGGTTTTCCACAACAAAGTTCATCGCTTCTTGAACTGCATACACCTCCGCTTGAAGCACAGATGCATTCCAAGAGCAGGTTTGTCCCGCTGGATTCCACGTAGACCCCAAAGCCGAACACTGTTTACTCTGCTAGGCACTTCTTATATTTAAGCGGCAGTGAAGTGCGTAATACAATAGAAAAAAAAAATACGTCGAAATCAACTGCTCTAAATGCACAAGACTGTTGTCTGTCATGGAGAAAATTTGACTTTCTTTTGTTTTTTGAATTTACAATGCCGAATCGTGCAGTCGCAGTTCTATCGTTTTTTTCGCAGCAAGCCACACTACCTAGCAGGCCAAAAAGTGGAAGAAAATTACTTACGAACTTACATGTATCATCGACACCTACACCCTTTTTGCGGGTTTGACTGAGCTGCTCCTTCTATTTATGATGTGTGTCTTGATGTTTTGCCACATATGGAAGGACCTACAGTTTTAAGCGGACTCCGAACGATAGATGTTTTTTTAATCATTAGCTTTTTCAGGGCAGAAATACACTCCGATGTTTGCTATTGTTTAGCGATAACTGATCACTATTTCGATGAATTGGTGTTGCGAACCTGTGCACTTCCGAATGGTAATCACGCATCAACCCTTTCGGCTACAGCGGCCGCCTTCTAACTTCTACTTACCTCTCAGTTATTCTGTAAATGCTTCGCCAATTATTCGTCCTTTAAGCCAAACTAATTTCTCACATTTTCATAAGAAATGTGGTGCTGCATTTCACGTGCATCTCTCATCAATGACACGATAAGATAGCAATCAGATGCAACGAAGTCCCATGAATAAACACTACGTTCCAGTGTTGCAAAGTTAAGTACTCGTACAATTTTTTTGGCACACTTGGCTCGATATGATGGTTAATTGGTCATGAGGAAAATCTCTTTATTTTGTCTCTTTTGATATTGATTTTACTGACACTGATTTTACTTAGAAGCGCATACCAGAATACGCCGAGTTAATCTAAGAAAACATGGAGCATTGGTTTTTCACTCAAACGATTTGGACTTTTATTCCATGTGACCACCTAATCCAGCCTATGAATTTCTTCATTTGGTATCCATAAGACTTATGCGAATAAGTTACACTTACATCTACATATACATACATTCATTAGCCATGAGAATTCTATGTGAAAAATATCCTAATTAATTCACAAGCAGAATGGAGAAAGGTTGAAGGTAGAAGATTTTGGATAAATAACAAAGGAAAAAATGTTAAATTTTGAGAAACTTTGAATGCTGTTGACAGAAACCAAAGCCATAAAATTACAAAGTTGAAGTGATAGAGCAAAGGATTACATGGATTGAAATAGAATTTTGATACTAATTTTGCAGTGATATCAATTCAGATTAGCTGTAAGGTGGAGTTATGTTCGAGGTGAAAGAATAGGGAAATTTTGCAAAAGAAAATTTTGAAAATTTAGGTTAGATTGATGTAAACACGGAAGAGAATAGCAAAGAAAGTAGAAAAAATATATAAAAAAATGTTGTTATAAACAAAGCGAAATATAAAAGACTCTATAATTCAGGCAGTTCAGCAACTGATTTTTATTAATTCTGAGACATTAAAGAAGAAAATCGATGTGCGTAGCCGTCTGTACTTTCCTTACGCTTGTACTTGTGGGTATGCACCGGGTAGCAGGATGTATTCAATGTGAGTAGTGTCTTCTTACACTGTGTTTGTATACATAGGAAAATAACAGTATGTAAGTAGTCTAAGCCATTATTTTATGACTCAAGATCTCTTCTGACTGAAGAGAAGCCCCCAACATTAAAGGGACTTTTTGATTTTCTCGCAAAATATTTATTTATTCACCAATATCTACTTTGTCCCCTTCAAAGTAATCAGATAAAATATACAATAAACCTGTACCAATGCTTTTTCCAAACCTCGAATAACCTCTGACCAAAAAGCGCTTTGGTACGGCCTAAGCTCTTCCAACGATACCGATTTTATCTTCACTATTCGGGAAATTGTTTGCCTCCTCATAGGTATTTTCTGTTTTGGAACAAAAAAAGGCCTCAAGGAGTCAAGTCTGGCAAGTAGTTTTGGCCAAAAAGTTCAAATTTTTTTATAAATTTTTTTTAATAGCAGAAAATCCCCGAGCCCATCAAAATACTTCTAGCCTTGGAATGCATGGGAAGTATTTTGAATGTAAGGATGATAGATTATAAGGTTTTGCCTTCGGTTATGGTGAAAAATGAAATTGAGCGAGTAACTTCAGCTGCCAGCATAATTCTGCTCACTGATTTCACACGTATTCGCACACTCTTCATATCAGTCGTTGTTCAGACGGCAACAAAGCAACATGGGGGAGACTGCATTCATGTCTTTTGTATATCACCAACGTAGTTTTAGTATTTTCGTAAACAAACCGATGTCATGACCCCTGTTACGTCAGAGAATCAGCTGATTATTCTTTGAAATTCGGTGATATTAGGCAGACCTTATGCTTTTTTTCACCATGCGTTGTCTACGAAATCTGAAAAGTTCCCTTATTTTTAAACACATTTTCTGCTTCTTTTAACTTTCATATTCTATATTCTACTACATTTCCAAAATACATAGAAAATATGGTGTGCTATGTTAGAAAACGAATCATCAAAAGTGTGAAAAGGATCTCAATAGTAGAAGGAATAGGTATACGATCTGGCACTGTGACTATAGAAATACTATCAGTAGAGGAACGCGGAGACACCACTGTTTGATCTAAGACACTAATTCATTAAGCGGTAAATATACATCAGCATAAAATCTCAGGAGCCATCCATTAGTATAGACTTTCTAAGTTAGCAAGGCAATGAATAACAAAAGTAAAATTCGGCAATCACAGTCCCAACCACGTGGCGAGTTCGAATCTGCGGATGCTGGTGCAATTGTGAATTGTTGTGCCAATGAGAATCCCAATTACAGCCAATAAAAAGTCATGACAACATCAATGACAATAATTTAAAAACTTAATTTGAGTCCATTGCACTTTACCGGCTTGGACAATAAATCCGCTTAAGGGGACCCGGTGGTCTAGAAATTTCAAAAAAGCGTTTTTTCGTTCTGTGAAATATTCATGCGGGGATCCCCAATAATATAGCTTCTATAGCCCATTAACTAGATAGAGAACGGTCCGCGCGCTCCTGAACCTCAAACTTTAAACTCATTTATCTCGATATTATCAACCGAATCGTGGGTCAACTTCAATAAATCGGGTCAACTTCAGCGCCATTTTTAAATTATTATTTTTTTATTAATATTAAAAAAATTTTTGTTTATCATTTTTAGATCTAAAAAATTTAAATATCGTTTTTCGCTTTTTATTGCAGAAATGAATTCTTGAAAATACCTAAATATTCGGGCTCTAGACCTCCAGGACCCCTTAAATACCTCGAAAAGTTGAAATGTCTATGCAAACTTTTTATAGAGAACTGTATATTTTTTGAAATTTTCGTAAGAGTTTGAGTCCCCCCCCCTCACCCAATACATGTGCTTGATATACCCTACGCTCGCAAATATTCAGATATGTACCGAAAAGTATCTTTTATAAATGAGGGGATATACTTATGTTTATATACTCCACAGATACTTACATTCATATATATAATATGCACGTAAACGTGTATGAAAGTAAATATTTCTTAGCTCATATCGTTCGGTTGCAAATACCCACACACATACAAGCGCATATATAGAAAACAACCGCAACACCAAACTGAACCATGTTAATTACTCGCCTTGAGGCACTTGAAGGAAACCAAACAAAACTTGGTTATATATGAGTGTATGTGTGTGCGTCTATTTGTATATATGTATGTATGTGCGTAATGTGTGCAAGTCATCATCAACCGCAAGCCGACAACCGCAATGTCAGTGTAACGAATGCAACCGTATTCCGGTAGTGCATCTTTAAATGCCTGGTGCTTGGGCTCTTCAGCGTTTTAGTTTTTTTATCCTTGCAGCAAATGAAAAAAAAATATACATTTACATAAATCGTTTCCTTTTCCAATTGCAGACTCGCCCAGATGCCGACCGGGCACAGAGCAAACATCACTCGGAGCACTGAATATGCACTCGGTGCAGGTAAAATGCGAAGTGGACGCGGATCCGCCAGACTCAGTGAAATTCAGTTGGACTTACAACAACACAAGAAATGTGTCGCCGGTTAGTATGAGGTTGATTTAACATACATAGATAAGAGTATATACATACACACTTACAAACTATATGTACGTAGCTATAAGTGAAATGTGTTTCTAATCAATAATTGAAGTTTATCATCGACTATATTGAATACAGGGAGGAGGGAGAGAGAAAATGTTTAGCTTGGCATCTTTCTCGCTGCAGCGCGTGACTACCAGTAAGAAAGCGGGATTCATTATTGTAAATACCGTTGGGTATTTCATGTACTTATCTTAAAATTTGCATAGAGAAACGTTCAGTAGATGAAAGGATTATTTAAGTTTCTATTAATGAAATATTTACATATATACTTATTTATCAAAGCTATTGGAATACAGTAGTGGGCATTTCTGCGCACAATTCCTATTCTTAAGTCGATTTTTTCTCTTACATTTTATCTGATTTTTTTTAAGATTTTTAATTTTAATATACCCAGGGCTTTGTAAAGGGAAGTATTTTCGATTTTTTAAACAATCTACTTTATGTTTTAGGATAACGTTTAATTAAAAAAACAAAAATTTTTTTTTTTTTTGGGGAATTAATTTTTTTTTACTGTCTAGGAAAATTTAGGAAGAGAAACTGGCTGGTCTATTTTTCAAAAATAATGAAAAAATGTTTTTCCAAACCTTTTACAAACAACATCCCAAACTAATTTTTAAAATATTGAAAAGAACCGAAGATATTACACACTTCAAAAATTTTTGCATTGACTAAATCTTAAAATTATAAATTTTTCATATTTTTTTATTTTTTTCTAATACTTTTTATAACCATAAAAATGAATTCATGTTCAAAAACAAAAATGTTTGAAAATTACATTTTATCTAAAAAAATACTAAAATGTTGAAAAGAACCGAAGATATTTCAGTTCAAAATGTTTCAACATTGAATAAATCTCAAAATTATATTTTTTTTTTGTTTTTTTTTCACATTTTGTGCATGAGAATATATCTTGCATCACCCATCGTGATCAACCACTCGCCAATAGGCGGCATTTTTTTGCTTGTCTCTCTGTTTAAGAAAAAGTCTACATCTGAAGCGCTTGGCGCCCGAGCTAGCAAAATGATAATTTAAATCAGCATTAAAAGCGGCTTATTAAAGCGACTTGGTTGTTTTATACCATAATAGAAATAAAAATTAAGCACAAATTCCTTGCTTTCATAGAGCCACAAGCCTTCGCATAAACAGCTTAACATTTATAGCGCTTTTACTGCTGTTCTCTGTTTTTATTATTACTTTTTGTTGTCTTTCCTTTTGTGATCAACTTTTCCTTAAAGCACTTCATTCCACTTCGCCTTGCACTTTGCAATATTTCAATAAATCTTGGAGCGCAACACCTTCGGGACTCTATCAAATTATTGTGGTCTTAACATTCGCACCCTCTCTGCTTCAGTTATCGCTCTAAATGGACGCACGTAAATATGCAATCTGTTGAGAATGTTAAATATTAAATTTTTTATTTTAAAATCGCACACCATTAAAAAAGGACAGTTGGCATCCCTGCCTTGCCAGCTGCAAACTACTTACTCTAGCTGCAGGTTTCATTGGTGGTCATTCGAAGTCATGCATCTCTTATTCGATTCATGCCCATTCCGGTTGCTGCACTCACCGGGCAGAAGCTCTGCCATATTAAGAATGTGATTTCGTTAAAGCATTCAATGAAACACGCTGCATTGTTTGTCAAAGCGTAAAAGCATAGAGACAACTCCCCGGCACGCAAACAGCCAGCACAGCCAGCGTCGTACGTGACTACAGGAAAATCTAATAAAGTTGTGCGACTATAAATTATTTATTTCTTCCCGTGTGCACATTTTCTCCCACTCCCCCTGTACTTGTCCTGCTTCGCATCACCGTTTGGCTGCTATCAGCAGTTATGCAGAATTTACAACTACCTACAACTGCTTCATCTCCATCACATCGTTCGCTGCATGTGGGCGTTTGTATGCGTTCGTTTTTTACTCGTATTCGTATGTATGATACATATTTTTATACTCGCCTGCACTTGTGTTCAAGGGTATTGTAATTTTAACAGCATAAAGGAATCTAGATAGATATAGACATATAGATCTATACCAAAATGCTATGAATGATGAGAGTAGTCAATTTAGCCCGGTCGGTCCATGTGCACGATAGCTCGCACAAAAATTAATGTATTTCAGTGTCCTTGTCCAAGGTACGTAGGTAGCTGGAAGGCAAGAGTACCACGGGTACACTACAAGTAGTACCAGAGAGCCATTTTGATACCATAACGTAGGCAAAAATTTAGAGGAAGAATAAGCAAGCACCTGACCGCCAAACCTGAGCACTTGCAAAATAATGTGTTCAACATTCTCTTTCTCCGCAGGATCCCCATAGCTTTTGCAATAGGGGTTGCTCGGAAGTCGAAGCTTCTCCGCATGAAATCCGATCACCCAGTGACCGGTGACCTTCTCTATGAGTTGGAAATTGAATGGTGACGTATCCCCAGCACTTTGAGCGTCCTGCTTCTGTCGTACTGAGACCAGAGTGTTTTTGAAATAGCGCTCGATGATATCGAACATCATTTGTCTTGCTCTTTTTTAAGAAAGCAATTGTGCAGTTTCCCATGTTTGAAGTGGGGACAACAGAAACTGGTTCTGTCGACCTCTTCCTGGCAAGTTCATCTGCAATTTAATTTTCCTCTATAGTCCTATGCTCATGAGTTGACCAGAAGAGATCTGCAATATGGCGACGACAGCGACTTGATCGTAGCTTGACTATAGGAAAAGATATATATGTCTCCCTCCCAACAGCGATGCCTAAGAATTGCATGCCTGCAGGATGGCTAAGACTTCTGCTTGAAAAACACAACTAATATACTTTCCAACAGTTTTAAGAAGACTGAAATATTTTCTCACATAGAGAGGCAAAATCTGCATCAAAACGCAACCATGTCCTACAGGAGATCGCCTCCAGAGGCCAATCTCCCTCAACCTAATGCGCTATGAGCAGAAATGGTTTGAACTTGATAAGCAATGGGAAGTAAGTGCAGAATGACGTTAAGGGCCAGTGACGCCATACATCCTATGCCCTACACTCTCTCTAATTTCGTGCTATTATAGTCCTTCCGAAGAGCTACCCACCAAAGCAAGCAATCATATATCAAAATTGACAGAATCACTAAGTTGTACATCCGGAGTACGACGTTCGGCTTGCCCAACGAAAGTAGGTGCTGTCAATAGTCGGTCAATAAGCACACCTACCACTATATAGCGGTAATTTAGAAAAAGCAAACACTTGATTTCTCCATAATGAATTAAAATTATTCAATTGTGGATCAAATGATGAAGCTAACACAAATTTTTGGTAAATGCGTGCCACTCAATAGGCACTTGGTAAATATTTACATAGTTTCCGACCTCACTTTTATATAGTACTAGCGAAAACACGCCCGTTCCGCTGGTCGTCTTTAAAAAAATCTAGATCAATTAATTAAATTAAGCCGAAAAATACTGTGTGTTTTTTATAAAAATTCTCGCGCCTGAATAGTAAGGAAAGAAGTTTTGAATAGTAGTAGCAATTAAAAAACGTTTGATGTGATTTACTTTATTACTTTTTTTATTGTAATGCTCTTTGGTATACAATATTCTTCGTTTTTCCATGCGTTGTTGAATAAATGAACACTACCGATGGTTTACCAACTCTTGAGCATGAAACATAAAGTTGGCCATGAGAAAAACATGGGTATTCTAAATCAATACCACAAATTGATAAAGTTTGGCCTTGTGACTTATTAATAGTAATCGCGAATGCTAGGCGAACAGGAAATTGAAGACGTTTGAATTCAAACGGCATATCCGATGGTATCATTGGTATTCGCGATATTAAAACGTCTTCACCAGAGTATTTTCCATTCAGAAGTGTTGCTTCAATGACGTTATTCATCAATCTCTTAACTGTTAATCGAGTGCCATTACATAGTCGTGGTTGATTTATGTATGTTTCTCAACATAATAATCGGTGCTCCTATTTTCAAGTTTAGCATGTGTGGCGGTAATCCAGGTAAATCAACGGAATTCAAAAATTCAGTGGGATAATTTACAATATCATCTTGATTTGTAACAGTGTCAACGGATCGATATGTTTGTTCTGGACTTGGTATGTTAGCCAAAATAGCCGCATTCATTTCATTAACATCTTTATTTTTGCCAGCCATGATGGCTCGTTCACTAAGAAAATCATGATTTTTGTAATTTTGAGGCAAATTTGGGAAAATACTTTGAATTAACTGTTCTTTCGTTTGACTTATTTGACAAAAGTTTGGTTGTAAAGTTATTAAGCCAGTTAAATTATCGACAGGAACTTTGCCATTTCCAATATCCAATAATTGCTGTGAAAATTCAGCAGCTGATGGATCATTTTGCATAAGAACACGTACATTTGTAGTTAGTTTGAGTGTTTGAACGTGTCTCCACAAATATGATGATTTCAAACATGCAACCAATTCATCTGCTATAGTTGCTCGAGGAATAACAGGCAGTGTTTGTCTAAAATCACCTGCCAGCAGCACTAAGGCACGACCAAACATTTCATTTTTACTACGTAAATCTCGTAATGTCCTATCAAGCGCTTCCAGTGACTTTTTATGTGCCATCGGGCACTCATCCCATACAATTACGTGTGCGAAAAAGCGGAGAAGGAGAAGAGAACTGTTCTATTCCCCCAGCTTTAACCCAGCTATATGTTCAGGTGCAAATGACTTTTTTGCGTGAAGTCTGATATATAATAAGTTCTATTTACTCTTCTTAAATTTATATAAACTTTTCCAGACGAAGACATATATTTGCTTCAACCGTATATTTGTGATTTGTAATATCTCATATTAGCATAACCTTTCTGCAAAAGTTAAGGAAACGATCACCAATCACGCCGGCAATGATACAATGAATTTTTCACTATAACTGACTTCAGATTAACGTTTATATTATATAATAAGCGTATATGTAACATTTTAAAATTTTTTTAGAATTTTTTTTTTAATTTTTAATAATAAGTGGTCTTCCTCTTCCTGTAGTTATTCCTCTTCCATCTCCAGCTCCATCTCCTTTCTTTATCCCGGAAACGGGCAGTAAAAATTACTTCACTTAAAAGCTTTCATCAACAGCTTCCATCTGATACCCATATTGTACAAACACATCCAAGGGTACCTTGGTCCACCTTTTTGGCTATATCTCGAGACCGTGGTCACTCAGAGATCTAAAAAATACTCTGTATTAAAGCACTCATCAGTAGCTTTGATTTGATACCCACAATGTAAAAACACATCCTAGGGTTACCCGGGTCCTCGTTTTGGCCTTCGGCAGCGCCACCCTTGGAAAAATATATATAAATATATACCAAATTTCATAATAATCGGCCCAGACACACACGACCAAAATATATTCAATTCTAATGAATGCTATGTGCGGTACAAAAAATACGTGCGGCAAATAGCAAAAACACACTCACTTAACCGACGCACCGCACACACACGCGTTATCGGATTTCAACCAAACTTCACAGAAACCTTTGCCAAAGAAACACCAACAATGTGTGAAACTTTCATTGTTTTCCTTAAACGCGTTGCTGAGATTACCCCGGACAAATACACACTTTTTTTCGGCTTAATTTTTATATATATAGATATTCCTTCCGCTCTATAGTAAAGCCTAGGCCATCACCTACGACCCTTAAACTCACCGTAAATACTATTGAAATGAGATAAAAACCACACCACCCTTTTATATACTAAGACTTAATTTCCGCCCGTCCGTCTGCTGCGCAAGTTATAACTCCTTCAATGCCTATGAGTTTGTTTGATTCCAAAACTTAACAGCCAATCCAAATTAAATTCTACTGAAATGTGCGCCGGTATTTGAAGCTCGATACGAACCGAATTTAGCACTTCCTTACTTTTTCTTTCACACTATATTTCATGGGAGATTTTGAAGTCCACAAGTGCTTGTGTTTAGTAGTATGGAGACTTTCATATTCACATTCATAGAAATAAATATTTATTTTCATATCTTCAGCCACAAAGGTTGCTAACTTAAATCTCTATGATTCAAATTGAATTTTCGTTTATTTATTTTAGAATTTTCATTGCAACTCTGAATTTATATACTTCTATTTGCAGGTGCTCAACTCTCGAATCACTTCCAATGGACTGGTCAGCACGGTAACCTATCTGCCACAAACCGATTCCGAGCTGATAACGCTCGCCTGCTGGGCGAGCAACTCGGTGGGGCGTCAAACCACCCCATGTCTGGTGCATATACTCCCAGCAAGTAAGTGAAAATTGAAATAAATGGCAATTAATCCAGAGAAAGTTCTGCAAAAATGTCTACTCAAATCAAAGCCAACTGCTTATTACGCTCAAAGGACGGGCAATTCGACTTGTAAATGTTTAAATGTTGGTCAAACGGTTAATGTTGTTGTTGTGGGACACATAATACCCAAACGCGGATGAGGGGATGAAAGTGGCACTTAATTTGAGCCCAACATAGTGTGATAGTTGGCATTTTTGGTTGCAAGCTTTCCTTTTCCAGATTGCAATTTTCTCGCACAACGGCGCAATGCCAACAACTACAACCAGTTGCAAACGCCATTATGGTATTTGCTGAATAAGGATGAGCTGGTGCAAGTGCTCAGCCAACAAGCTATTCAAACACTCCACGAACTGCATTTCAAGTATCACCAGAGATATTTGCACACTCACTCACACAATCTTCAGCGTAGATGAAAGCTTACTTTAGTCAATAGCCTGCCGGGAAATTCGTTGAGGTACAGAAAACTTCTACTTTCGCAACTGGTGCATGAAGGGCTAGTTGGTTCTGGTGCAATGCTGGTGCTAAATTATGCCAATTACAAAGTAAAAAAATGCAAAAAGGAGCCAATTGTGAATAAAAATAGTTTCGCGGACAGAGAGCACCTGCGCTCATAATAATAGCACCGATCAATAAGAAAACTTGGCATATTTGGGCTGAAGAGCAACCCGAAGCCATTCGAGAACTGCCATTACATCCATTAAAAAAGATCGTTTGGTGCGGTGTATGAGTTGGATGGATCATCGGCCCATATTTCTTCAAAGACGAGGCTAGCGCCAATGTTACAGTGAATGGCGAACTCAATGGCGCCATGATAAATGATTTTTTGATGTCGAAAATTGACACCCGTGGGCTCCACAACGTTTGGTTCCATACAGCCCGTGAAACAATGGACTTACTACGTCGTCGGTTCGGTAACAATTTATCTTTCGTCTCAGACCAGAGGACAGGACATCAAGATCGTTCGATATCGCACCTTAGAACTTTTACTTGTGGGTGTTTGTTAAGTCTAATTGCTTTGTGGATAAACCAGCTTTGATTGGGGCATTAGAAGCCAATATTACTAAAGTTATTCACGAGATATCGATCGAAGTCCTCCGGTGAATCATTCAAAATTGATGTTTACTGATGGCCGAATTACCGTGCAGTTGCGGCAATATTTCAAAGAGATTATCTCTAAAACATAAATGCCACGAATGGTTCTACACAAAAATAGTAGAGATTACCCAATCAATTTGAATTTTCGTGATGATCACCCTTTCTTTATATATAATAATAGTCGCATTAGAATATACGGGGCCTGGTTTTTGTATTTTGTGCCCATTAATGAAAACAGGGTGAAATAATAATCACAATAGCTTTGCTATCAAATTATTCTACACTTTTTCATTCAAGTGAACCAATTTTCAATGCACTTTTGTCACTCAGAAGTGGATACCTCCCTCAGAAGAAAAAATTTGGTTCCAAATAAGAACTGTAAACGGATAATCAAAAACTCGCCAATACGTACGAGCTGGGCTTGTCTTCGTGAAGAATGATTCGTCTTCGGCGGTTGGTTTTACTTAATTCTCCGAAAACTGCTGGGAAACAGATAGTTGTGTAGCACTGAAAAAAAGAGATTTCTTGAAAAAAAGGCGACTATTTTCTTTGAGGTGCTTCTTTTGACAACAAATTTTGTTGGATAAAGTTGGTTTAGAGCACCCGTACCCAACAAATCTTCTAGACGACAAAATAATCACACGATATTGAAGGAATGCTGATCTCATGTCAGGCGACAAACTTGCGTTGTCAATTTATGTAAAGCATCGATTGTTTCTGGCACAACAACCGTTTTTGGACGGCCTTCACGAAATTCATCCTGCAAGGATCAACAGCCACCGAGTCCATATCAAAAATCGTTATAAATCATAGTATCAAAATTTTCACTACTGAATTCCATCTTTTGGACGATATGAATTTTTCAACTCACTGTAAAAGGAACGAATATAGTTCGTAAATGAAACCGATATACGTAAATTTGTGCTAAAAAATACTAGATTTTTCTATAAGAATATCGAACTATAGCTCATCACGCAAAGGCTTAAAATGTAAAAGGCAGCCCTCGTATATGTCATGTGAATATATTATATTTGCATAGTGCACTCTGAAATTGCTGTTCTGTGTATGCAAATTTGTAGAATGTTGGTCATAGCTGTATACACACCACATGCACATGTTTGTATATAACTATAAACATATACGTATATATATAAACATATATACATTCATAATGTTTGTAATTAATTATTTCTCCTACTTCTTACAGATCCACCAGAGGCACCTAAAGCTTGTGAATTGCGCAACGACACCGTCTTGGAGGTAGTTTGTGTGGCGGGTAACGATGGCGGCCTCACTCAATACTTCCTGCTCGAAGTAATTGGTGGCGATCCACTCTATGCCAACGATGCGGGGCGTAGTTTTGCCGATGCTAATGTGGGCGACAATGAGCTCTCCACTATGAACGACCAGGTAAGCAGTTTATATATTTACCAATTTGCATATGTTTGTATGTACATACATAAATAGTTCTATATAAATACGCATACATTCGAGTATGATTGAGTGGAAGTGAAAGCGAACATTGAAAATTATCTTCATTCTCAATGGCTTTGTAAGCAAATATTAAACAATTTGTGTATTTAATTTGACAAGGAACTTCATTATTGGCAGTGTGTTTGTAAGTTTAATTGTTGGACATTAAATATTGAAACAATTGATGCTTGATATCTAGCACCAGTTTACGACTCGTCTCGAATGTGTTGACCAATTCAGCAATTGTCAGAAATTTCTCCGCGGGGTATATTAACTAACTGCATTTAAATAAAATTGAATTAATACTTTTGTATTTTTTTAAAACTGAACTTTAGTTATTGACTTTGGTATGACCTGCTTGTATATATCTTATGTATCTTGAGCTGAATATAAAATGTGCGGGTTTTGTGTGAGTGTGACATTTACTCTCTGGGAGTTATGGATAAAAATATATCTCACAATATATCATAAAGCAACTGGTGTAAGTAATTTTCCACCTGAAATAGCAATACTCAAATGCTTACTGCTGCTTATCCTGTGCGCCTGAAATATCTTAGAATTGAAAAATACTGGCTTCACCAAAAGCTGAACCATGACAAAAAGTTATTAATTGTCCTCCTTTTTATCACGCAAATAAAAACAGCTCTTCCCGAACCAGAATTTTATTTTACTATAATTTAGCATTAGCTTGTTATATTTTGTAATGTAATGCTTATTGTATGTAGTCCCACTTGAATAAGCATTCTACAATCGTTCTGAAGAGTCACTGTTTTTGATTAAATGTTCATTCGCTGAAATCAATGACGCCTACGCTGCTCTGACAAATCATTGAGCTTAGCATTTTCACATCTCGTTGAGTTTTATTTAATTTGGTCTAAGCCAAAAGTCAAGGAAATTATTGTCACTCAGGCAAATGGAAAATAATGGGCAGTTCCATAGGAAAGGGAAATGGTGGATCAAAGAAATTTTTTCAACTTTGTGGCTTTGTAGAATGAGTGCTTGGTGTGTTAAATATTAAGACAAATGAAGATATGAAATTTTAAACAAATGCCTCTTTTTCTAAGAATTTTTACATCGTAAAATATTAGTCTTGCAAGGAAACGTAATTTGTGCAAAATTTTAAGAAAAATGTAAAATTTTTATATTGTTACAAAATTCAAATTTTTTAAATAATTTTTGATAAATAAATTTTAATAAACATTTTTTTAATTATTTTTTAAAACACTATTATTTTATTGTGCAGAAACTATGGCGGGGATAACATAGATTTTCTAAAAAATTAAATTTGTATCTTCCTTAAAAAATAGTAAATTTTGAAAGAGAAGTTTTTGTCATCTTTGAAATTTACGATACGTTAAACAAAATTGCATACTTAACATAAGCTCAATCCGATTATTTTAAGTAAAGGGTAGTTAAGTTTCAAGGGCCGGTGTTGATTTTGAATAAAATACAATTTTTTTAGAAAATTATTGTCATTTCTCTTTATTATGATAATATTGGTATTTCTCAATTACGTATGGAATAAAATATCGGCCAAATGGCCGCCGCGGCACATCCGATGGTCCAAATTTTCGATGACGCTGAGTCATAATTTAGGTTCTATGCCGTTAATGTGCCGAATTATCTCATCCTTTAGCTCTTGAATTGTTGTTGGCTTATCGACGTGCACCTCTTCTTTCAAGTAACCCCAAAGAAAGAAGTCCAACGGTGTCAAATCACATTATCTTGGCGGCCAATTGACATCGCCGCGACGTGAGATTATTCGGCCATCAAATTTTTCGCGCAAAAGAGCCATTGTTTCGTTAGCTGCGTGACAAGTGGCACCGTCCTGTTGAAACCACATATCGTCTGCATTCATATCTTCCAATTCGGGCCCTAACAAGTTCGTTATTATCTCACGATAGCGAACACTATTCACAGTAACTGCCTGACCGGCCTCATTTTGGAAAAAATGATGCCGCCGCCCAATGATGCCGCCGGCCCATAAACCGCACCAAGCAGTCACTGGGTGGATGCATTGGTTTTTCGGCAATCACTCTTGGATTATCATTCGCCCAAATGCGGCAATTCTGCTTATTGACGAATCCACTGAGATGAAAATGTGCCTCATCACTGAAGATGATTTTCTTCGAAAATTGGTCAGTCACTGTTGCCATTTCCTGCCACCATTCTGACCATTGACGACGCTTGAAATGGTCAAGAGGCTTTAGTTCTTGAGTCAATTGCACCCTATAAGCGTGTAAATGCAAGTCTTTATGCATAATTTTCATCAACGACGAGCGTGAGAGGTGCAATTGTTGGGCACGACGACGAGTTGAGGTAAACGGCTCTTCAACCACACTCTCGCGAACAGCAGCAATATTTTCAGCAGTACGAGCATGCACTGGTGTTTTCACATCTCCTACAGACCCGGTTTGCTCAAACTTTTGCACAATTCTTCCGAAAAGTTGCAAACGAAAAACAGGTGATAATATCATTATTAAACAGAACGAAGAGAAGAAGCCCTAAAATACTGGCTTGTCGCACACCTGTACATTGTAGATGCAATGTAAGGTTTCGAACATTCACCCTCAACCCCTACCACACACCATCTGTCGGATAAATAAAATTCCATTCATTGAAAGAAAACAGAATGAAAACCAAGCGAGGATAATTTACGTAATAGAACTTTATCACAAGCTCTATCAAATGCTTTAAAAAAGTCCGTGTAAATACAATCGACTTGAAATCCTCAGCAAAAGTGCAAAAACAATATTCACCAAAAGCAGCTAGATTGGAAACGGTAGACATACCAATGGCAAGTCCATGTTGATTGGGCGAAATTAAACCTTTATCCGCATAGTGCATCTTTTCTTTTACAATTCCTTCGAAAAGTTTTAATATGATACAAAGCTTGGAGATCGACCTGCAATTGTGCACATCAATCATTTTGCCACTGTTGAAAACAAGGATAATAGTTGTGATTTTCCAATCGTAGATAAAAACTTCAGAAGTTAGGAACTTATTAAAAATTATTTGGAGAGGAATAACAATAGCCGGGCAGCTTTTGAGAAAAATCACGGGCCGCCCATCTTCAACAGTGTGCGAAGAAGTTTTTAACCTCAAAATCCCATTCTCAATGTCCAGAGAAAGCAGCTTTAAATAGTCAAATTTTAAAGATGAATGTAGTTTAGCATAGCAAGAAGAAAACGAGCATGCACCATCACTCGTGAAATTCGAAAAAATCGGCAACCAAATTGACTACGCCCGCAGGTGTAGTAGCAAATTTGTTATTAAAACGAACGGCAGAAGGAATTCTAGCGCTTGACTTTTTAGATATTCCAAATCGCCAAACAGCCTTAGGATTTGACTTAATACTCTGTTCAATCGTAAGAATATAGTTCCTGTACAAAAAATTATTTAAGCATTTGAATTTTTACCAGCATTGCTGGTAATTTATAAAGAGAGTTTGATTGTTAGATTCCAAAAATTGTTTAAGAAGTTTATTTGGTTTGTTTTTAAGTTTTTGAAGTTGATACATGTAACATGGAAGCTGAAAAGGTTGTTTTCTAACAAATGTATTTCAATTCCTGGCATGTTTAAAAAATGCAAAAAATTCTATTAAATTACAAGTATTTCGTTTACTTGTATTAATATTAAAAATAAATTATCCAAGTTCGCTTATAAAAATTAAAGAAACTTTTATTTCTTTCTGTTTCGAAATATTTGCCACATGTACAAGTTTTACATGATTTTCAGTTTTGACAATTGATATCGCTAAAATTTAAATAAAGTTTAATAATATTTAAAAATAACAATTTTGTATATGTAAAGTGCCCAATGGCAGTCACTTCACCCTAAAAGATCTTTTGTGTCCTACTACATGTTTTATGTACTAATAATAAAATAATACTAGGAAAAAAGTTAGCAGAGCAACACCTCAAGGCGGTGTGTTCTCTCCTCTTCTGTGGGTACTGCCAATTAATGAAATGCTCACTGGACTGGAGGAGAGGAAGCCTACATCATTTCTTACGCGGATGATGTAACTACGGCAGAAAGAGGGAAATTTTCCATTACGCTTTGTGAAATTGTTAAAGGACTATTAATTCAGTTGGAAAGCGGGCGAAAGCAAACGGGCTAAACGTCAACCCAAACAAAACCGAAATGGTTCCATTTTCTAGGAAACACAATATCCCGGAATTAGTTCCTCCTCCCCTAAGTGGCACGGTACTCTCGATTGGGGAGGAAGCCCGCTACTTGGGATTAATACTAGAGAGGAAACTCAATCGAAGATAGAGTAAGGAAAGCCACTATAGCACTTTACTCCTGTAAAAGATTTTGATCATTGTCAATTAGATTTACACAGCAATAGTAAGACCAATCCCAACTTTCGTCGTACTGGTATGGAGGCTGGCTTTAGAAAGTGGGTACATCAAAAATACTATGAATCCTTTACAGAGGACGACAAATCTATGTATTTGAGCAACTCTTGGAACTACACCTACAGATGCATTAAATATGATGTTGAACTTACTACCAATCAAATTATTGGGTAAGCCAGTAGCTGCCAAATCAGTTCTTAGATTATGGGAAATAAACTCATTTAGAACGACTCATAAAGGTCATTCGACCATATTGGAGAAATTCACCTGTATTCATTGCAAAACAGACTTTTGTTATACCAATTGCATTAATTTTAATAAATCCTCCACCGCAATGTTTCCTTCGAAAAAAAATTGGGATACCGACTTTATTGAACATGAAAATGGGAGTTGCATACTATGATTATTGTAGAAGCTGCTACAACACCGAAGAAGAGGAAACTATTAAACACCTCCTTTGTGAGTGTGAAGGATTAGCTAGAAAAAGACTTCACACGCTTGGTAGTGCATTTTTAACAGATGTACCGGATATAGCGCATCTTAAACTAACGAAGCTAAGCTCGTTTATAAAAACCACAAGATGGTTTAAAAGGGATCCCACAGCAGCCACCAGATCTAGCTATCAACCATCATAACCAGTTCTATTTAACCCAGATGTTCCCTGCCCTAGGCTGGGAATTGGTTGAAAGCCTGCAGCAGGAGCATTCTTGATTTCATTCGGATCCATTTGATCTTGACGAAAGATGTGCAATCTTGTATTTTCCAAGACAATGCCATTACATATGATAAGCCCTGTGATTTCATCATCCTCAAGACAGAGTCTACAATTGAAGTGAATTTTTGAGAGATGGTATTTAAGTACTATGAAAGAAGTTTACATTTCATTTTAATAGGCTTGGTGTCTCGGGCCTTATTCCGTTTACTCGTTTCGAAATTTGATTATGTTCGAATTCTATTCTACAAAAGTTTCGGATCGAGTTATTGGTGCCAAATTGCACCAAAGACAAAATACATAGAAGGAAATAAATAAACAACTTATTTCTCAGTAATTTAGGAAACAAAAAAGGAATTTACAAAATAAAAAAATGGCTTCTGTTACATTTTCGATGGACGAAGAAATTATTTAAGATAAAAATTGGAAAAGGATCATTTGATAAATATTATGGAATTATAGTGAAAAGCACAAGTACATACATAAATTTTGTTACATTACACTTGTTAATATACATGCATTTGAAATTTTATCCTCCAACAAAATGTTCAGTTTTCCAAGCAAGCCTTTAATTGCGTGTTCAGAAGCATATCTCACGAGCTATACGAATCTATAAGATCTACGGTGGTAATTCCAACCTTAAAACTTGCTGCTGTAGTATTCTAAAATTACTTGAAATTCTGATTTGTACTTAAAATTACTTAAAATTCTGATTTGTAAATAAAATTAAGATATGTAAATACTTTTTCCACTTACTAAATCTTTTCTAATGGTTCACAGAATTCAATTTACTCGAATTCACATTGCAGAGTAACACATTTTTTCCGATAATCATAATCGTTTGGGAATTCACTCATGTGTGCAATTATTACAAGTACGTACGCGCCGAAGGCCTCGCAACCAGTGCCCTAGTATTGCCAAAGTTGTATTTTTTATTTCCCTAAACAAATAATAATAAACAGTAAAAATACCCAGTTGAATCAAATAAAGTAATTAAATGGTTAAGATGCCTTTTTGGAATTTAGAATATTTCGAGAAAGCTTAAAAGGCACAAATTTACGGTGGAGCAACTGAGAAAAGGGAAACAATTTTAGTCGGCATAGCACCTTTTACTTATTAGGCACTAAATTGCTGGATATCTGGATTATTGAATACTAATTAATGTACCTAAGTGATTTATATGAATAAAATATGAATACAATAGTTAAATTTTTCTGTGAATTTTCATGATCTATTGATCCAAAACCATATGAACTGGCAGGAAGCAATGAAACATTTCAAAAATCCATCAAGAAAAACACAAATATTACTAAAATTATGCTGCATTCAAAGATGAAGTAAAGTTGTAGCTTCCAATGGCACATATCTATGTATATAATTGGCGCGTACACCCTTTTTGGGTGTTTGGCCGAGCTCCTCCTCCTATTTGTGGTGTGCGTCTTGATGTTGTTCCACAAATGGAGGGACCTACAGTTTCAAGCCGACTCCGAACGGCAGATATTTTATGAGGAGCTTTTTCATGGCAGAAATACACTCGGAGGTTTGCCATTGCCTGCCGAGGGGCGACCGCTATTAAAAAAATGTTTTTCTTAATTTTGGTGTTTCACCGAGATTTGAACCTACGTTCTCTCTGTGAATTGCGAATGGTAGTCACGCACCAACCCATTCGGCTACGGCGGCCGCCATGGCCAATACTTCACATAATATCACGTATTATTAAATTGTTTAAATAATTCGTAACTTTGGCCAAGAAAGAATGGAAACTTATTCCCATACCCAATATATCTATGTTTTCCTTTAACTCCTGAAGAACATAGGGCGTCAACAATTCCAGATCGCCAGCGAGTACGGTTTTGTACACGATCCTTAGTTCGCTCCATGATAAGCCAAGAGTTGCCATTTCGGATTCGGTTGATCTTTGCCAAGTTGTGCGAGGTCTACCTACTGAACGTCCTGCTTGTTGGAATAGGTCCCATCTTAACGCTTGTTTAGCCACGTTGTTGTCGTTTTTCCGAAGTGTGTAACCAATTCATTGCCATTTCCTCCTCCGCACTTCACACGCAATCTCGACCTGACTGGTAATCCTAGGCACCTCAGACTTGCTTATTTTACGGTGCAGCAGTAGTGCAATCAGACAGCAGCAGAAATTTAACGCAAGAATTGAATATTGTCAGTTTGTTCTGCCATAGACACGCGTGCCTCTGCCTTGCATACTTTGTTCAACTTCTATGTCAGAGCCTCCACTTTCGTCGACAATACTCCCGAGGTAGCAAAACTTCTCCACGCTCTCGAACTACAGCCCATCGACGTTCAATGACTCAGAGGCGGTACTGTTGAGATACAGCGCTTTAGTTTTATTGACGTTGATTTTAAGTCCAGTCGAAAGAAGTAGCTTTTGCACGGACGTTGTCATAGCCTTAAGATCAGAAAGCTTTGGTGGCAGTAAGCAGATGTCATCTGCATAGGCCAGGTATCTGGTGTTATCAAGCTTCCATAGAATGTCACGTCGACCACCAACAGGAAAAGTAGGGGCCATGATATCTTCGATAAGCAAAAGAAAATTAAAAGTAATTAAAAAAAAATGTCCATAATTATTTACTAATACTAAAATAAATACTATATATACGTCTATACATATATGTCCTCATCATTGTGTACTGGTCAACCCTCGTTGGGTATTCGCCTTCTGCAGCATATACCTCCAATTGTCTCGGTTTCGTGCCTGCGTCGTCCAAGCCCGAAATCCCAAAAAACCTACGTCTCCATCTAAGTTACACCGTCAATCCATCTGAGCGGCGAACGGCCTCTTCTTCTTTGTCTGCCGACCCATTTTGAAGAGTATTTGTTGGGGTGGGTAATTTTAAAATATTAGTCGGTTGATCATAACTGCGTTTATTGCATACAGGTACGTGGGCACGTTCGAGTTCATGATTTTAGAGCTTCCGCATTCGCCCATATGACGTACCACGTCTAAAAAATTTCGCTTCTCAAAGATCAGCAGCTTCTGTATATCCTATATATTTAGTAAGGTGGGAATAATAATTGAGCGGTACAGTGAAATCTTCGTTTTCCTGTGAGCGTAAGGATTCTGTGACCAATTTCCACTAAAATTTTTTTGTCATGATTAATGGTTATTCCCAAGTAACTTTAGTACACTTTGTTGTACTAAAATTGAATGGGGTATAAAACTGCATACCTGGAAGTTATTCAAAAATTCTGATTAAAAAGTAGTTTTGAAAGTTTTGATGATAATTGTTTGAAATTCGTTAAATTTGTATGAATTTTGTATAAGGTAGCGCAAATTTAATCATCCAGTATTGTTTTTGAATAACTTTTTTACTAAATAAAAATCAATAATTTTGAGTAATGGAAATCTTCATTTTGACCTTTGCGCGCTTCAATACTTGGCTTTGCATACTGCAGCTGTCTACTATACAAGTATCAAATATGATTAGCATACAACGTCAATTGCAAAAATTGTAAACCTTCCCGTAGGGTGATTAATTTTGCACCATTACCGTTTATAAAAAATTACGAAATAATTTTTTTCGTGAAAAACACATATCGTAATACGGTTAGAAATCACGCTTGCAATGGACGTTTATTGAGGTTTCCCCTTCGACTTTCACATTTTAAATATGAATGTTGCTACTCGCGATATGAATACCAAATTGATTCGATATTGCTCAAATCGCGCTGATATTTCTTTTGCCTGCGGAATAGTTATCTACTTACGTTTATAATAGTAAAATATGCTTGTGTTTGTGTGCTCATGTTTTATCAACACTGAACTAAAAACAAAACCTGCTAAGATCAGATAAGCTGTTTTGTCAAAAGACCAAAATTATGTAGATATGGATTATTTGGATATGAAATTATGTAGTATCGGAGTACTCATACTTGTCATTTTTTTCTTTCCCAGCTGCCATGCACCTCAAATTTCAATTTATTTTGCCTAAATTTTCACAATAAAAAAAAACAAATCTCTAAAGGGTAAAAAAGCAAAAAACTAGAAACAACGATCTCTTAACCGTTTCATCATTCAATTTAATTCAATTAGATATCTTTACTGTTCATATATCTGTATGTATATAATAATTGCACACATGAGTGAGTTGGCCAGCAATTATGACTATCTGCCAGCCAATTCAAATTAAACAACACAACTTTGTAATTCATACGGTCAATTATTGCTCAAACGGACCCAACTGACTTCGCAGGCAAGGCAGACTACACACAAACACACGCACACTCGCATGTGAACATGAGATATCATGCCAATTGGGTCGTATAGTTGGGTAGCCGCCAGGGTCAGGGTCGGAAATATGTGAAATTCGAATGAAATGCGAACTGAGAACTGCTTATTGGCCGCCATTTTCGCACATACATACGTCTATTTATGAGTGTATTGTCAGTAAGTAAGCAGTAGCTGTAACCCTTGCTGCTTCGAATGCCTCAAGTGCCACATTCCAACACTCTAATTCTCAATGGCAATAACATTATCATCCTATGGATGTTACGCAACTATTATTAGTTTCATAGTTTTGCTTCCACTCGAACAGCTAAGAAACAATAAAGCTTTTTAATAAGCCAAACAAAGCATTGAATGAATGAACGAACGGGCAATTGGTTCGACGATGCAAAGCGCCGCGAGCCTTCATAAGCACATGGTTGCGAAAGGAACGAAAGCGCTTCACTGATTGCCAGTTACAAAAGGGACACACAATAAATTACTTCCACTTACTTGAGTGGGAATTTGTGCGTAACCGTTTAAAGAGACCAAGCAGCTCCGCCGCCCGTTCGACCCAGCTGAAGCAATCAACAAAACTATAAGTATATGTACGAGTACACAAAAACAGCAACACAAGTGCATAGAAAGATAAGTTGCAAAGTCGAAGGAAGAAGAAGATGTAAACAATAACGAAGATAAAGAAAAGAAAAGTAACTGTAATACTCGTAAAAGGAAGCGCAGTCAATGGCTAGACAAGTATCAACAATAAAGACCATGGCTGAGAACTTCCAAAGAGGTTTCGAACTTTGAGCAAAGCATGCTGCTTACATACCAAAATACTTATGCATTGCGGCATGGAGCTATACACCCTGTGTGCAAAAAAAGACTGGAACCCTTTTAAGGAAACAGTGCTTAAAGTCACATCTTTTGGAATATTTGGAATATGGAATTCGATATGAAACTGTGATTCAAGTGTGACATTTGGATGGCTGTGAAAATCACAAAAATGGATTTTGGATTTCTCAGGGAACTGAGTCTCACTTTTTGAACGAGTCTTTAATATTCCATGACCTCATTACAATATACTGAGAGGCAACCACAAGATCAATCTAATCGTTAAAGAGTTGTGCGTGAAGTTTTGATAAAAAGGTAAATTATTTATTTATTTACTTCATTACACCATTCGCCGTATTCACCTGATTTGGCACCCTGTGACTAGTATACAAGCAAAAATGCAATCGAAAAACTTTATTTTTGAACTTCTTTTGAGCTGCTTAAAACGAAAATGATGTCGATTTTTTTGGATAAACGCTTTAAATATTTTTTTTGTTGAAAAACATTTATTTGGATATTATTGAATCCAAACGGCGCACAATGGTATGGCGTCAGACATTTTTTGGCAAACACTAGAAGCAGTGCTCCTACCATTTGAGAGTGCGTAGGTTCGAGTCTCTGTACATGAAAGACCAAAAATGATAAAAGAAAAGTTTTCTAATGGCTGTCGCTCCGTGTCAGGCAATGGAAAACCAAACCAAACCAAAATTCCGAAAATGGTTGAAATCTGTCAAAGGAGTGACCTACCTGCCTTGAACCTATAGAAAAATTTCTAAATACATTTTTAGCTTAAGCATAAAAAAGAAGATAACTTTACGAAATAGGTTGCATAAGTTACTCCTATAGAAGGTACTCTCGGTATTAAAAATGGGTGAGGTTGTGTATCAATCACGCCTACTTTTATATGCAACTAAAACACAATCCACAATCCATTTGTGGAACAACATCAAGACGCACACCACAAATAGGAGGAGGAGCTCGGCCAAACACCTAACAGAAGTGTACGCGCCAATTATTTATTTATTTTTTTTTTAAACACAAAATGTGGTATTTATGAAAACAAAATAATTGGCGCGTACACTTCTGTTGGGTGCTTGGCCAAGATCCTCCTCCAACTTGTGGAAAAATATAAAAATGTTTTTCTTAATTTTGGTGTTTCACAGAGATTCGAACCGACGTTCTCTCTGTGTATTCTGAATGGTAGTTACGCACCAACCCATTCGGCTACGGCGGCCGCAATGCAAATTTAGTTGGCTCAAAAACTAGGATAATCAATAAAAGTATAATTCTCTAGCAGCTTGGAAAGTTTCACAATTTTAGTTTTTATTTTACAGTCGAAAAGCTTTTAATCTCTGTATTTTTGAAATTTAAGGTAAAAATTAGATTAATTGCATATACGACAATGAGATGCAAAATAAAAAAGATTTACAGTATTTATCTAAAATTTTAAATTTTTAGCGAAATACTATGGAATGGAAAAGGCAAAAAAAAAATCTTCGAAAAAAAGCCATCAGTTTTGTGTTTAAAGAATAATTTTCATAAACGCCGATTTTCTCTATCCTCTATTTTTTTTCTTCTTTTTTTGGAATAAGAGGTATATGTTTCTTTGTGATTGTGCTTTTCTTTCTTTCACATACACACATACATATGTACATACTCGTATTTATGGTTCAATACAAGTATAAATGTTTGCACGCATACGGGCAAGTGGTCAGCGAGACGATTGTGCACCAAGAGTACAAAAACACAAACAGAAAAACCAAAAACAGCGCCATCAAAAAATACAAATGCTCTATGGCATACATATTTGAGAGATAACAACAAAGAATTTTGATAAAGACAAACTGAGCAACAAAGAAAAATACATTACAAAAAAAATGTGCTAGAAAAAATTGCCAAGATCTGCATTGAACACAAACTTTATAATAGAGTTTGCAAGGATGATTAATTGTTTGGGAAACTTTTGCAACTTGTTCGATTATTGCTACTTGCTTTGCCAGCTATGTGCGCTTCTCTGTATCTCTGCATCTCCGCTTTTCCACCGTCGTATTTTTGCTTGGCTCTTTAGCGGTTTAGCAGCGCAAATAGATTTGATGTTGTACGAGAAAAAATCGTTTGTTAAAGTTTTCTCCTTCGTAGATTAGATGATTTAAGGGTGATTCACCGAGAATGTCAGAATTTGATTATATCGAAAAGAGGAAGAATATGTAAATTCAATATAAATTATGAGAAAATTTTATCTCACATGAGCCACCGGGCTACACAAAATTGGCCAACTGGTATGGGGCAGCGGCTGTATTGTGGATAAATATGGTCATACGTGTATTCGTGCACCTGTGCTTAAAATAATAGCAGCGCGATATATGGCAAAGTTTTGACAAATTTATTTATTTAACATTTTTTTTGCTCATAAAGAATCTATATAATTAAGAGTTTCAAACTTACTAGTCTGATTTTTGCTAAATTTCTGGGTACGCGGTCTTAAAGCCCATTCAATTTTGATACAGTTATGTGTCAGTTAAGAGTAATTCGAAATTTGTGTTGGTTTTTGAGTATTTTTTTGTTGATGATGTTATACATTTTCTTCCAGCAACGAGTGCTCGATATTATTGTTATATGTTAAAAATATTTGTGACAAATCAATACTTTAAAATTGTACTTTAATTTGCGCTATAAAACTACATCCCCCGCATATCCAAAAACCCTGACTAAAAGGTTTGGAGTTTTGATCGAAAATTTAAAATTTGTTGATTTTTTTTTTTGAATTTTCAATAAAGCTTGAAACTTTGAGTTACGAAAAAAATTAAATAAAATAGTTAAATACAAGATGAATCCCAAAATAAACAAGACTGATGTCATTAAAATGTTTTTGATGGCACCATCTTTTTAATGAGTTAGTGCGTTGGATGCTACATCCCTAGCTGACTTCCAATGAACGCTTGGTGACATTCGGTTCAGTGGAAGCGAAGTTAGTGCGTCTAAAGTGTCAGTATGTTTGTGCCATCGGTACAAAAATGAGTTTCGAACAAAGAACTAATATCAAATTTTGGTTTAAAACCGGTTTACCAAAACATTTGAATGGATGAAAAAAGTTGATGGCGATGATTGTCTGTCTCGTGCCAGAGCTCATGAGTGGTTCACCCGTTTCAGAGATGGTTGTGAGAACATAAATTACAATGAACATACGGTAATCCCTGAAAACTCTATCGAAATTGTTCGTAAATTTATCAAAAATTAACCGAAATCATCGCTGAAATTCATGGAATCGGAGTTGAATCTATCCAAAACTTCTTTTTATCGCATTTTAACTGATCATTTGGGCTTACGAAAGGTCTGTGCACGTTTTATTTTGCATAAGTTAACTGAGGACCAAAAAATCCTCAGAACTCAACCTCATTAAAGAGTCGAGAAAAAACGAGAACTTCCTTTACAACATTGTAACTGGTGATGAAACGTTGTGTTTCAAACATAATCCTGAAACTAAGCGTCAAAGAGCCGAATGGTAGGCCCCAGACTAGCCACCACCCAAAAAATCGCGTTTGGAGAAGTCAAAAATCAAGTCGATGCTCATTTGCTTTTACGATTCCTAGAGAATTGTCCACAAAGAATACAATTTTCTATCTTCGCGTTCATAGCGCGAAGAAGGAAGCTGGCGCTTATTGCATGATAATGCACCATCTTATCGATCCACTCTTGAAACTGACTTTTTGACTACAAATCGCATTTTAACCATCAATCACTCACCGTATTCGCCTTATATGGCTCCTTGTGACTGCTACCTATTCGGAAAATTGCACTTGGATATTAAAGGAAAACGTTTTGCGTCCGTATAGGCCATCCGAAAGGCTTGTGCCGACATCCTGAAAGACATTTCTGTCAGTGAACTGAAACACTCTTTCGAAAAGCTTTTAGATCGCGCAAAACAGTGTATCGAGGCCGGGCCAGAAGGGACTATTTTGAATATAAACTCAAAGTTATCAGAACAAAGCTGCTGTCGTTTCTATTTTAGCTCAGTATTGTTTCTTTTGGACTTCACCTTGTAGTGAACACTTTGCTATATGTCGGACTATCATAAACAAATATGTTTTCTAAATAAAATAAAATAATAAATGAAAGTCAAAAAATTATGTTTAGTTTCTAAGGAAAAGAAAACTGAAAAAACAGTTTTTATTCCATAAATAAAATATTCAATCCAGAAAATTAATTTTCATTCTTAGGAAGAATAAAACTTGAAAATTAAAATTTATTTCCTAAATGAAAACTTAAATCCAAAAATTTAGTTTTAGTTTCTTAGCAAAAAATAAAACTCATAAAGTAATTATTTTTTGTTTCCTAAATAAACAACTAAAACTTGAAAATTTTATTCTATTTCTTAAACAACAAATTTAAGTTAAAAAATAATATTTGTTTTCTAGGCAATAAAAAACTGGAAAATAATTAGAAGAAGTAATTTTGTTCTCTGGCCAGAAACAGACGTACATATATACAAGGTGGCGCAAAATTAATCAACCAATTTTGTTTAGAAATACATTTTTTACTAAGCAAAAACTTTTGAAACATAGGTCGGGAAGCAGCAATATTTCCGCTTTTATGGCATTTTTTGAGGCCCGCTTGATTAATTAAATATTCATATCATTTTGCTACTGTCACAATCAATAGTTGTGTGATTATATTCTTTAATGGACGATGATCAGCGTGATTATTATTATTTGCAGGCTTTGAGTTTCTGATACTCTTTAAAACGATAGCAAAGTCATAGTAAACCAATGAGCTCAGTATCATAAGGGTAAAAGTTAAGTTGCATTTCGCCCAGGAAACAGCTGCTGTATTTACTTAATTTTTTTTAATGAGAGATAACTATATGAAAATACTGCATAAAGAACGATCGTATCTTAAGTGATCTCACTTGATTCTTTTCTTAAATTTTTCTGAAAAATTAGTTTATTTGCTGGCTTGAGAAAAATAAGAAGTTAACTGCAAAGAATTTGAAAAAAATTTAATTCAATGCTGAAAAAATCATAAGTGAAAGCCAAACGATGGATCCGATGCATTGGCGATGGCCTAGCATAGCTCTGATTACCTCTTTCTCACAACACTAAATTATTATTATTATATTATAACTTATATTCGTGACTAAAGCCCATTTCTATTTAGCTAAATACATCGTTTCGCTCACTGCGAAATGTTTCTCAAACTTTCCTTGTTCGCCAGTATAAAATTAAATGCCTAAAAATCGAGTCACGCATTTAATTTTATGCTACATATAAAGACCATAAGACCTTATGTCAGATTTGCTTTCGGTGATACACGTTTTATCACACATCTTTGCAACACTACGTTTGATGAGCTGTAATTCGATATTTTTATCGAAAAGCTTTTTTACTTGCGAGCTTTTTTCTAGCCCAAAAATGGAATTAACCCGTAAAATTTTCAAGACAGGCTTAATTCAACTTTTGGTGTTGCGACTGTAAAGCGCTGATTTCACGAAGGGCGTCCAAAGCGGTTGTTGTTCCAGAAACAAGAAGCAAGAATATCCAGATAAAGCAAGAATATCAAGAGACATATCGCGAGATAGAGGCATCCTGGGGCACTGATGCGATCAGCATACCCTTAGTATTGCATGAACACTTAGTCGACTTGTTCTCATTGAGTGCCACACAATATGACAAATATCGGATTGAGGTGATTGGTGTAACGAAATGTTGAAGTAATTCAACCGCGGTGACTCAAAACGCGTCTATGATAGCGTACGAGTAACAGGTGACGAATCTTGGATATAAGCATATGAGCTGGAAACAAAACAGCAATCGACCGTATGGGTATTTGTTACGAACAGTCTGGCAGCACGGTCGGGATAGATCCAACTGTGGCTCCCAAGCAACATTGAATACGTGTCGATCGGTGATTGGTCGATGAAAAAAGGAGAAAACGGGAGAAACAAAGAAAACCGAAAGGCGTGTAGGAAAAACGGCAGTACGCGAACAGTAAGCAAGGCAGAAAGAGCCACCAAATTTTTTAATTCATTTTTGTAAACCTTAATTAAATAAAGTTTTTTTGAATTGCAAAAAATTTTGCCAACAAATTAAAAAATTTGTTCTGCCCACAACGTACGTACAAAAAATTCCGATGTCGCAGGCTACTACATTGTCTTCGAGCATAACCGATGTGACCGCTGCGCCGGCTAATCTCGCCGTTGCGCCTAGTTCCAGTGCCGCCGCCAATCACACCGCGGCAATGAGTTATCCCGTTGCATCCAATTCGATCGCTCCGGGCAACAGTTTGCTGATGCTGGAAACGTGTGCCGCTAATAGTGCAGCTGCCCCACAACTAGCCTCGATGGCGCATCGCGAAAACCTGAATGCTGGTATTGTATATGGAACTCCCTCCGCGCCTAATACAGCGCACACCATGCCATCCGGTCGACTACTGCTCCAGAGAAACCCGCCGATTAGCCCCGCTCACTCCATTAACTCTGTTGGCTCGCAAGGGCTTCGCCGTCGAGCTGAGCTTATACAGGAGCGAAGCGAAATTTTACGTCAGAGGGAGGCTTTGTTAAGAGAGGAGCATAGTTTTTTGGATCGCATAGATGCGATGGGCTTTGACGATGACCTAGATGATGGACAATGCACTGTACCTAGGTTTTCAACTTCCGCGCATGATTCAGGTCCACATTCAACGCAAATTATACAGCCACCTCCAAATTTTATTACACCTTTCAACATAGCTGCTTCCGGTGCCAATAATTTTACCAATACTGGCTCTGCCCCGGACGATGTCAATTTGATAAGTGGATCAAATGCCCAGCAGCCAGGAGGGGGTCTAACAGGATCTGTTCTTCAATGCCTATTAGACAGAATACAGTCACTCGAACAGCAAGTACACAGATATTCGACACTCAATCGAGGATATTCTCCGCCACAACCGCAACCGGCACAAACTACTTTGCCAACAGCTGGGCACGTTAATAGTTTATCTTTCGGTGCCTCGACTTCTCGACGCTTGAGTAGAGACCAGATTGCTTCTCGTAACAGCCTTGCTAAAGAGTTGCCGAAATATGATGGCAAGCCAACTGAGTGGCCATTATTTTATGCCGCATATAACCAATCGACTGAGGTTTGTGGATTCTCGGACGATGAGAATCTTATAAGACTGCGGCAGGCATTGGAAGGGCCAGCACGGAATGCAGTTAAAAATTTATTGTTGCATTCCTCTTGCGTGCCCCAAATTATTGCTACCCTTCAAATGCGATTTGGACGACCAGAATTAATTATCAGCGTTCTACAGCGACAAATTTATGAGCTTCCATCACCGTCAGAGAGTCAGCTGGAATCGATCGTCGACTTCGCCGTAGAAGTGCAGAACATCTGCGCAACAATGTCTGCGTCAGGCCTGACCAGCCATTTGAATAATCCCGATCTCGAACAGAAGCTGGTTTCGAAATTGCCTGGGCTACTACCAGCTTATTGGGGAATGCATAAGCAAAGTTTACCGATCTGTAATTTACAACATTTCAGTGATTGGCTTTTTCTACTAGCACAAGGCGCCAACTCTGTTATCGTGCCAAAGGAGTCAACAAAGGTGCGCAAACGGGGCGCAATTAATTATCATTTTAATGCGGTAAGATGTATCGTTTGTGAAGAAAATTGCAGTGATGTCTCTAAATGTGTCTATTTTAAGGGATTGACACGTAGTCAAAAATGGGGAATTGTTCGCAAGTTGAAACTTTGTCACCGATGCTTGAAGGGCCATCCTACAGCCGGTTGTAAATCGACTGCACCTTGCAATGTTAATAGTTGCACCCGAAATCACCATCCTCTGTTGCACAACGCAGAGTTAGCTGCTAAAGACGCTCCAAACAATGGCAAGGGCGTAACTACAATGCGGGCGGTCAACGTTAACATGCACAATGTGGGCCAAGGCAGTACCATTTTCCGTGTCCTTCCCGTAGTTCTACACTCAGGCGAACGGAGTGTATCAACATACGCTTTCATAGACGATGGTTCGTCGCTCACCCTTATCGACGAAGAGCTGCTGAATAAGCTAAATATAAAGGGCACACCACAACCACTGTGCCTGCGCTGGACTGGTGATACACATCGGTATGAGGACGAGTCTGTGGTTGTCGACTTAGCCATATCAGCTAAAAACGGTAATAAGAAATTCGGGCTTAAAGGCGTTCACACAGTCAAAAAGCTTGACCTGCCTCTTCAATCGATTAACGCTGCTAAACTGCAGTCCAAATTTCAATATTTGAAAAGGTTGCCTCTGGAGTCCTATTCAAACGCGGTACCACAACTATTGATTGGTTTAAACAACGCTGCGCTTGGTTCTCCAATCAAATCTTTATATGGCCGTGAAAATGAGCCAATAGCAGAGAAGTCCAAACTCGGATGGACATTGAAAGGACAAGCATCAAGTACAAACCATGATGCGGCGCACCCTGTCTTTCACATTTGCGACTGCTCCGCACAGGCTGAACTCGTTAAAATTACTAAATCGTACATTTGCCTCGATAATTTAGGCGTGTCAGCTAAATCTTCTGCGTTAATGTCTAAAGAGGACGAATTTGCTATGGTGCAGCTACAACAACACACTGTGCGAGTTGGCAATCGATATCGAACCAGCTTATTGTGGAAGCACCCTAAAATGCAGCTACCCAATAGCCTACCAATGGCCTTATTTCGAGCGAAGTGTTTGCTGAAGAAGATGCAACGCGACCCTAACTTGGCTGAGGTGCTTCAGCAAAAAATTGATGATTATATTCAAAAGGGGTACGCTAGACGTATGACACCAGTCGACAGCGCCGTTGAAAGATACTGGTATCTACCGGTTTTTGCAGTAATTAACCCCAACAAACCAGGCAAGGTGCGCTTAGTCTGGGACGCAGCCGCGAAGGTTGATGATATATCCTTGAATACCATGTTGCTCAAAGGCCCAGACCTAACGACCCCATTGTTGTCGGTGTTGTTTAAATTTCGACAAAAGCGAATCGCCATGTCGGCCGATATTGCTGAGATGTTTCACCAAGTTCAAGTCCGGGAACAAGATCAAAATTTCATGCGTTTTCTTTGGTATGAACAGAATGCCAACGAGCCAACTACATTCGTGATGACTGTTATGACCTTTGGGGCCACATGTTCGCCCAGCTGCGCTCAATATGTCAAGAACAAAAATGCAGAAGAATTTCGTGAAGAGTTCCCTGGTGCTTCGCAGTGCATAATAGAAAACCACTACGTAGACGATATGTTAGTTAGCGTGGATACTGAAGAAGAAGCTATTAAGTTAGCGAGAGATGTGCGTCACGTACATGCGATGGGAGGTTTTCACATAAGAAATTTTTTATCGAATTCAAGTCGTGTGCTAGCCGCCCTAAATGGCAGCCCCACTGATGCACTATGCCTTGATTTTGAGAACGAGCAGCCAACTGAGAAGGTACTAGGCATGTGGTGGGTTACCTCTAGTGACCACTTCGCCTTTCGTGTATCATCCAAATATAAGAATTCTGATCTGTTACTTTCTCAGCGGCGACCTACCAAGCGCGAAGTTTTGAGCTTGGTTATGACTATATACGACCCAATTGGGCTGATAGGTTTCTACGTTGTATACGCCAAAGTTATCTTGCAAGAAATATGGCGAGCTGGATGCTACTGGGACGACCCAATTCCAGATGACCAATTTGCGAAATGGCTGCGGTGGATTAAGCTTATTCCAAAAATAGAAAACCTAAGGATTCCACGTTCTTATGCGCGAGTCAAATTTGACGATACACCTAAAATAGAGCTACATACCTTTGTAGATGCAAGCGAAAGTAGCTATGCAGCTGTATGCTACCTACGATACTCACATGGTAATTCAATCGACTGTATGATGATCGCCAGTAAAACCAGAGTGGCTCCGCTTAAATTATTGTCCATACCTCGCCTGGAACTAAAGGCAGCACTGTTGGGAGCTCGCCTTGCTAAGCATATCATTGAGTCGCATTCTATCCACCTTGATAGCTCCGTATACTGGTCAGATTCACGAACGGTATTAGCCTGGCTGTATGCTGATCATCGCCGCTACAAACAGTTTGTGGCTTTCCGAGTTAGTGAAATTCTAGAACTTACCGACGTCAGTGAGTGGCGCTGGGTGCCAACTGCAGCAAACGTTGCTGACGAAGCCACCAAATGGAATGGTGATCCAGATTTTTCTAACGATAGCCGATGGTTTAGCGGACCATCTTTTTTATATCTTCCGTGTGACGAATGGCCCGTGTCTAACGGACCGCAAAATATTTCAACAGAAGAACTCCGTCCTCAGTTTATTGGAGCTCATTGTAGAATTCCAGAACAACTTCTTATGGTGCCCAAACCTGAGAGATTTTCTACATGGGACCGTCTCCTCCGAGCAACCGCCACGACCTTGTACTGCGCTCGTATTTGGTTAAGTGTAGTGCGAGACAATCAAGTCTTACGTAGCGTTGCCACTACCGACGATTTTCGTAAGGCAGAAAACTTTCTTTGGAGGAAAGCCCAGCAAGACATTTTCAATGATTCAATAATATCTTTATCGGTTGGGAAGGCCGTTGACAAATCTAGCAAAATATTCAAATTATCACCCTATCTGGATGACGATGGTGTTTTGCGAATAGATGGCCGAGTTAAAATAATAGGGCGCACGGACCCAGTTTTGCTGCCTAACAATCATCACATTACGAACTTAATTATAAATCACTTTCATGTCAAATATCATCATGTGAACTCGGAGACAGTCGTCAACGAAATTCGGCAACACTTTTGGATTTTAAAACTTCGCATCGCAGTTAATCGAATTCGACGCAGCTGTCAGGTATGCAAAAACAGAAGCGCTCAACCACGTCCACCTAGAATGGCTTGCTTACCTACAGCCCGCATCGCACAATTTTGTCGTCCATTTTCCTATGTAGGGGTTGACTACTTTGGTCCACTTCTGGTCACGGTTAAAAGGAGCACCGAAAAGAGATATGGGGTATTATTCACCTGTCTGACAACCAGAGCGGTGCATCTCGAAGTGGCATATTCGCTTTCTACAGACTCCTGCATTTTGGCCGTACGTAATTTTATGGCGCGTAGAGGGAGCCCATTGGAGATATGGAGTGACAACGGCACAAATTTCAAAGGCGCTGAGAGGGAACTGAAATCTGCGTTTACGCTCGTAGACCAAAATCGATTGACGAGAACTTTCACTTCGGCCGCAACCAACTGGCATTTCATACCACCCGCGTCTCCACACATGGGCGGAGCATGGGAGCGGCTAGTTCGCTCAGTCAAGGACGTCCTACAACAGATATTGACATCTAACTGTCCAAATGACGAGATTCTTCATGCTGCTTTAATGGAGGTGGAGATGACAGTTAACTCGCGACCGTTGACTTATATTCCTATTGACCACGAAGAAGAAGAGGCACTAACACCCAACCACTTCCTATTAGGCAGCTCCAATGGTGTTAAGCCGATTGCAGAACCAGTTACTGAGGGCGTCCTAATGCGTCGTAACTGGCGAACATCACAAAACCTTGCGGACGCGTTCTGGCGACGTTGGGTCACCGAATATTTGCCCACCATCACTAGGAGAACTAAATGGTTCGAAGACGTTAAAGCAATAAAAGTCGGAGATATTGCATACATAGTTGATCCAAACAACCCAAGGAACTCTTGGCCCAAGGGTAAGGTAATTGGCGTGCGAACGAGTGCCGACGGAAGGGTTCGAAGCGCTACTCTTCAGACAATCTGTGGAATCTATGAAAGACCTGCTGCTAAAATAGCCGTTCTAGATCTGAAAGGCTCGGTACATCCTAATCGGCAGGATATACCAGGGGGGAGTGTTACGAACAGTCTGGCAGCACGGTCGGGATAGATCCAACTGTGGCTCCCAAGCAACATTGAATACGTGTCGATCGGTGATTGGTCGATGAAAAAAGGAGAAAACGGGAGAAACAAAGAAAACCGAAAGGCGTGTAGGAAAAACGGCAGTACGCGAACAGTAAGCAAGGCAGAAAGAGCCACCAAATTTTTTAATTCATTTTTGTAAACCTTAATTAAATAAAGTTTTTTTTGAATTGCAAAAAATTTTGCCAACAGGTATTCAAAGACGAGCTCTATCCACAAAACAAATGACCGCCTGTTTTTCTTGGGAAGTCTTTTTATGCCCCAACTAGAGAAAGTCCAAGCAGTCAGTGATTTCTTTCCCAGAAGTATTTGGAGAATTAGGTAAAACCAACGCCGAAGGCGAATCATCCTTCACGAAAAACATGCGAGCTCTCACGTATCGGCACAGAAAGTAGAGTTTCTGAACACTCAAAAGATGAAACTAATGGATCATCCACCATACAACGCAAATTTAGCACCTAATGATTTCTGACTTTTTTTTTTTTGTTTCTGAACATCACCAAATGCGAGGTGAAAATTTTTCAATGCACAAAGGAGCTGCTGAAGTATTTAAACAGGTCCTTTTGAAGGGTATCCTCTACTGAGTGGCAAAAGTGTATTGAAAATTGGCTCAAGTTATTTTCAGAAGTTTTTTGACTTCGAAGAAGAATATTTAGATACACAATAAAGTCATTTTATTATTATTTTACTGTATTTGTATTGTTAGGCGGACAATTTAAAAGGGAACTTCCGTTTGTTTTCAGTGGATGTTCGACGCATTTATTTATGCACAATTAACTGCTGGGCGTTTGAAGCTCCCAAAACATCCCACTGTGTGGTTTCAGGCCAGCCTCAGTAGAAAGAATGAATCTGACTTTGTCTCAGTTATACGATTTATTTAAGAATTCTTTATTAGAGGAAAAAGATTGTATTTAACTGAAATCTTTATGACTGTCACTGAAATGAAGAAGAAGAAGAAATTTTTAAATTACTCGAATTTCAAACACTTTCGACCGCCGTGCACTAAATTGCTTTATTCAACTTACTGGCATATTTGGCAGCCAAGAACTTACTTTGATCTAAAGCGATTAAGGTCTTTCTTTTTGCTATTTCTTCATCATATTCTACGTGAATTGGCTCAAAGCCTATTGAGTTGGTATTGTGAAGGCAAAGTTTTGAATAGTTTTGCTCTGCGTCAAATGGCGACTGCCTTAATATGAATGAATTCGCGGCAAGAGCTTTTGAAGACCGCCATGCACCAGGCGCTGCCATATTTGCTTATCGATTCCATTGAAATCGACTTTCAAACCATAAATTTACTGACAGCATTTTCTGCCACAAAAGCGAAGCGCATTTTGTTCGAATTAAGCGAAAGCTCTTTTGACTGTTGTTAAAGCAAAGTTTTCAAATATTTTTGCCTTGAGCCGACAAATTGCTTGCTGCCAACAATGGTCAATACCATGCTTTGCATCACTTTATCCTCCATTTTCTTATCTTTTCTCGAACTTACTGCGCGGTGTGTGTGTGTATATACGTAGGTGTAGATATGCGTATTTTCTTGCTATTTGCAGAATTTTGTTTTCAATTCGCATATTTTGCATACTTTCAGGCGACGTCAGCACCGGTTCTACGCATGCAGGAGCCGCAACCACAGTTTCGACTCAACAGCTTAGAGCCCGGGCGAGAATACCAATTCTTGGTGTATGCCGTCAATGCAAAGGGACGCAGCGAGCCACCGGTGGTAATCGAGCGTGTGCGTGTGGCTGCACAACTGGGGCCTTACGGTAAGTCACATTTAAATTTCTAAGGTTGCATACATGTAAATCTGGATATATGTATGTAAGTATGGATATATATACGCACATGACTGCCAAATTGTCACTGCTGTGAAAGTCACAAAACTGGTTCCATTTGATAAACTTTTCTCTCTTTTTTTTTGTAAATTCGCTTTGAGAACTCGGCAGTTTCTTGCAGTTGAACGCCTTCCACTTAACTGATTTCACACACTCTAGGCACATACAAATACTTACACGCTGACTTGAAAATATATGCGCTCCTTTATGTGTGTGTGCGTATATGTGCCGTGTGGCACCCGAGAAAAGTGGCAGTTTTTCGAAAGCACCTTTTCATTTGCTCATTCTACGCTTCGTTGCGTAGGCACTTCAACACTAAAACAGTTTCAAATCATCAATTCCAATGCTTTCCGAGTATTTCAGCCACTACAACAACTAAGCCAGTTACTGTAACTATAGTGAAAACTCAACGATGGAAGAAATCAAACAGAATACCCAGTGGCAGGACCATTTTTATAGGGTTGAATTAACTCATATCAAAGAGTTAACTAAAAGCTTTCAGCTACAAATATTCCATTCATACTAAGCTTAACTGCTCAATGGTGAAGAAATTTCAGAAGCCATGTAAACGTTTAAATGTAACAGCACCCATACATACAAGAACACTTACAAATACAATGATATTTTTCGGGAATTGCTAGTTAACGATTATGCCCATCTAAAGTCATCAAATGATAAATTTACATAACAGCTATATTTTCTCAAATCTATGCTAGAACAGGTTATGTAAGAAATCGTGGGCCAAATACCAGGCAAGCAACATTTCACTTTCAAGAATTCCGAACAAGAAAGCGGAAAAAAACGATACTTTTCATTGAGGTTTTATCGTAAAAGAGTAAATCTTAGACTATTTTCAAGGACTAAAAAAATATTTTTGCATGTCTCAATCAGCACAAGTCACAATTTTGTTCACTAATAAACCAGTTTTCTTGTTTTCATCACCTACACCCAAAGCAAGAATGGTAGAATACAACAATTGGCGATCCGAAGCAAAATTTTGAGAGCCACTTCGACGGCTACGTTACAGAGACTCGACAGCACAATTGCGTCCGCTCCCTCGCACGTATTCTTACGCTCTTCCAATCAATCGTTGCTCGAATGGCAATGAAGCAACATGGGCGATAGCTGAGTTAATTTTTTCTTGTGTGATCAGCACACTCTCAGTTTTCCCGATCTCTTTTGTGAACAAACAGCTGTTATCACAATTATTACGTCAGCAAAGTAGCTGGTGCCTTCAAATTCGCTGAGAACCGATTAATGGTTTGATGGCCACATCGTTGCGTTCTGTAGTATTCCACTTTAGTATTTTTTTAATAACATAGGAATCCGCGGTTATGCATCGGAGAAACCAAAGTGTATTCTTACGGTAATTTTCTATGCTGATTTCAAATTCGGAGGCCGTTTTTTCCAAGGTCAGGATAACTAAAATTACAATTTTTTGCAATAACTATTTTATTTGTGTTCTTGTGGTGGTTATGTTTCATGTAACAGACTCCAAGAATTATCGCCCTCGGTAATTTCTCTGTATTCCCTGCAAATCTTGATCCAATCACCTACCGTGCTCGCGACTCTTATCGCGTACTTTTTTCGGAAGGAAATCCAGACAGAAATGTAGCGTCATATGAGCACCGGTTCTGCTGTAGTTCAGCAACGGTTCCGCGACAATTTACTTGCAGCTGTGTATTTTCCGTTTGCCAAGAAAGTTATGGACGATGCTCCTGAAAGATGAACGTGTTGCCTTTTCTGTAGGTGTTAAACGTCGCGTAAAGTTGTCGCTATAGGTTTCCTTTTTCAGGTCCAATGAAAATAGCTATTTTATTTTGACGTAAGAAATCTTTGCATTCAGTCCAGTTGAGTATTGGAAAGTCGCTCCGTCTCAGTCAAGCGCCTTAATGAAATTAAATTAGGCCCACTTTAATACGTAGTGGAGAAAGTATAAATTTACCTGGTATCATCAGTGGATTGGTAAGCATGTTTTTCCTTCCTGGTGAATAAGGTCTCGCGACGGTCCTTACTGGATCATTTTATACTTATATAAAGGGTGATTAAGTTTCAAGGGCCGGTGTTGATTTTGAATAAAATACAATTTTTTTAGAAAATTATAGTAATTTCTCTTTATAATGATAATATTGGTATGGCTCAATTACGTGTGGAACAAAATATTGGCCAAATGGTCGCCGCTATCTCGGCGACACACCTCCATCCGATGGTTCAAATTTTCGACGTGAGATTATTCGGCCATCAAATTTTTCGCGCAAAATAGCCATTGTTTCGTTAGCTGTGTGACAAGTGGCACCGTTCTGTTGAAATCACATATCGTTTACATTCATATCTTCCAATTCGGGCCATAAAAAGTTGGTTATCATCTCACGATAGCGAACACTATTCACAGTAACTGCCTGAGCGTTCTCATTTTGGAAAAAATGAGGCCCAATGATGCCGCCGGCCCATAAACCGCACCAAGCAGTCACTCTTTGTGGGTGCATTGGTTTTTCGGCAATCACTCTTGGATTATCATTCGCCCAAATGCGACAATTCTGCTTATTGACGAATCCACTGAGGAGTAAATGTGCCTCATCACTGAAGATGATTTTCTTCGAAAATTGGTCAGTCACTGTTGCCATTTCCTGCCACCATTACTGACGACGCTTGAAATGGTCAAGAGGCTTTAGTTCTTGAGTCAATTGCACCTTGTAAGCGTGGAAATGCAAGCTTTTATGCATAATGTTCATCAACGACGAGCGTGAGAGGTGCAATTGTTGGGCACGACGACGAGTTGAGGTGGACGGCTCTTCAACCACACTCTCGCGAACAGCAGCAATATTTTCTGCAATACGAGCTGTACGAGCCTGCACTGGTGTTTGCACATCTCCTACAGACCCGGTTTGCTCAAACTTTTGCACAATTTTTCCGATTGTACGCACATTTGGACGATTAAATTGACCGAAAAAATCACGAAGTGCGCGATATGCATTTTGATTTGAATTTTGCTATAGGAGCTCATTTGTTGGTTGTATGGCTGAGCTCCTTCTCCACTTCGTGGTGTGTCTTTTTTCCACAAATGGAAGGTCGACTCCGGTTTTAGGCCAATTCCGATCGACAGATGCTTTTTTGTGCGCAGCTTTTTATGCCCGAAATACCCTTAGAGACTTGCCGAGGGGCGATTGCTATTAGGGAAAGCATTTTTTGTAATTTTAAATTTTCGTGCTCCAGCAGGTTTTGAATCCAGACACTACTGAATGACGCTCCAACCCATTCGGCCACCACGGCCTCACTTAGCACTTCTACGTAGCTAGTCCGTTCAGCTAGTTCCATTACAACTTTCTTGATCTCCTACACACCGACTTGATAAGTTCCTTTGGGGTACGATTTTTTCTCGGCGAATACGAAAAGTCGCAGGTGAGGATATCGTCCCTTTTTTCGCCAAAACGAAATATCAAGAAAAATGATAAATATTTATTCCAGTCGCAACTGGGACATTTTCGATATCGTTGGTCTCTCCTTACGCTCTTTCAATCGGTGCTGACTTTGGTTAAGTATATACTTATACGAGTATAATGGAGTTAAACTCAAATGCACAGGCCTCATTTCTAGTGAAGCATAGCTCTAACAAATTTGACAATATTTCAAACTAGGTTTATACAAGTACGAAATTCGGAATACATTTTGAGGAGCAACAGTTCGTTGATTTAAGATCCAGCAAGACAGTGTAATGTCTTAGGTAAAGAAAAAAGTTTATATTAACAGTACTCTAAATAGGACTAGGAAGATAATAAATACTACGCCCGAGCATCGGTTATGTATGTATATTTATAAATTGGCACATAGACTTTTTATTGGTATTTGGCCGACCTCCTCTTCGAATTTGCGGGGTGCATCTTAATATTGTCTCACCGATCATTGGTTAACTCATTTGAAAAGAAGTATATGGGTGCAGTTTCTGGTTTCCTGCAATTTTTGTCCTCCACTTCCACTAATCATTCAAAAGTTCTTAATTTGGCCCAGTTCTCTATTGTTCTCTATTTAAATATTCATCGCTTGGCATCTAAAACAACTTTTCATGCATAAGTTTTTAGTGCTTCCGCAATATCCTACTACAAAATCATAATATATTTTTCAAGCTAGTAGTAAAATTGGTCCCTTTCAAGTGCTTGCGAATTTCAGCTCCATTTACTTGTACGTCAACGCACGCGCGCCTGGTTGATGAAGCGTTATGAATTTCTTTCCTCCTCCAATTGCAAAAGTGAAATTATAAAAGTGAAACTAAACAAAAAACACAATCGTCAAAAGGAACTGGAAAGCACGAAAGTATGACAAACGGGTATTAGCGTGACAAGCAGGAAGTGTTCGAGGAAGTAACAAATTCGCACGCACTTATTTCCACCATTGTGTATGAAAGCATTTGTATGTATATACATATATACTATACTTACACATAAACAAATCTGGAATTTTTGATATATACAGTAATGGCCAATATTTAATACAGCATTTAAAGTATATACAGTAACGGCCAAAACAAAATGCGATTGCATTCTTATATTGTGTCATGTGGCAAATTTTTTGTATTCCTTCAGGTATTGTGAGAAATTGGCGGCCGCCGTAGCCGAACGGGTTGGTGCGTGATTACCATTCGGAATTCACAGAGAGGTCGTTGGTTCGAATCTCGGTGAAAGCAAAATTAATAAAACATTTTTCTAATAGCGGTCGCCCCTCGCCAGGCAATGGCAAACCTCCGAGTGTATTTCTGCCATGAAAAAGCTCCTCATAAAAATACCTGCCGTTCGGTGTCGGCTTGAAACTGTAGGTCCCTGCATTTGTGGAATAACATCAAGACGCACACCACAAATAGGAGGAGGATCTCGGCCAAACACCTAACAGAAGTGTACGCGCCAATTATTTATATATTTTTTTTTTTGTTATGAGAAATTTGAGATCACGATATATTTGCGCATTTGTAATGTAGTTAATATAAGGCGTTTGTCATCATTTTTAGGTTGATTGGAATTTTTGCAGAATTGCGTTGTTATGATGATGTATTGCTATGATTTTCCATAATTTTGCTTTGCTAGTCAATTGCCTTATTTTGCAAAAATAAAAACATGGCATTAATATATAATGTTTCGACTTGACTTTAGCAAAATTAAAAAAAAAAAAATTGTAAAAGCAATCGCTCTTTGTGGGGAGCCCGTTTCTCCAGAATCTCTTGCTGTGATCATCACAAGTCTTTGGAGATTCATCTAAAATCAATCGGACAAGATAAATTAGTTTTATTAATACACAACCTTGTGCCTGATCGAAGCTTTTTTCATAATTAACAATGTGGCGGCCTCAGGAAATATTTTTCAGATTTTCGAGAAAAAACCGACAATTAATTGTTAAAAAAAATCGAAATTTTGAAAAAAATCTTTCGATGAGGCACGAGTTTTTTTATGTTTTTCAAAAGCAGTTTAAATTTTATTGACAGTGATCACCAGTTCAAAAAACATAGTTTTGAGAAAAACGCATTTAAAGTTTTGCTATGGATTTATGTAGAGTTATACGCTCTTTGTTAATTGTTGTAGAGGAGGCGGATAGCACTGAGTAATTTCATTGTGAGCGTTCTGGCTTTGCTAGAGCAAGTCTTCGAATTTCCGGTTCGGATATTATGAGAATGAGTAAAATTCGTTCTCTCAAACTAGAGGATATTTTCAGATATGCCAAAGAAAGTGGAAAATTCTTACAGGATTATCTTTCTCTCTCTCTCTGTCTGTATTCATTTCATCTGCTTGACAGACTACCTGTACCTATTTAAATTAGTTATTATTATTTTATATTTAAGAGACGTTTTTTATTTTTACTTTTTTTTTTTTGGTTTATTTGATTTGTGTAAATTTTTTGTCAATTGCTACATTATTGTTTTTAAAGAAACTTCTTGACGTCGGTGAAGGCATTTACGTGCTTCGGACACGTAATAAACTTTTCCAAGTAGCTATTGCAGTATCGTTAAAGCTTTTGAATACTAGCTCAAATTATTTGACAGTACCCAGAGAGCTAGATCTGGGCTTTGTTAAGCCAGCTTTGTACACTTAATCCACCCATGTGAAGGTCGACTTATTAGAAACATATTCCTCCAATTCCAACTTTCTATAATGGGGGTTCCCCTGTAGCTATTTTCACTGTAGAAGTTCGTTGAGAAATGTGAGAAAGTTTTTTCAGAAATAAAGTTTTATGAATTCTGCTATTTCACTTAAGTGAAGCCACCCAGCTGCAGTAGTTAGGGCGTTACTATGGCTTTTGAGGGCTGTGATTAATTATATATATATATACATATATATATAATTGACGCGTACACCCTTTTTGGGTGTTTGGCCGAGCTCCTCCTCCTATTTGTGGTGTGCGTCTTGATGTTGTTCCACAAATGGAGGGACCTACAGTTTCAAGCCGACTCCGAACGGCAGATATTTTTATGAGGAGCTTTTTCATGGCAGAAATACACTCGGAGGTTTGCCATTGCCTGCCGAGGGGCGACCGCTATTACAAAAATGTTTTTATTAATTTCGCTTTCACCGAGATTCGAACCAACGACCTCTCTGTGAATTCCGAATGGTAGTCACGCACCAACCCATTCGGCTACGGCGGCCGCGGCTGTGATTAATTACATGTAGCTAAATGAACTACTGCAGGTAGCTTACATATGTGTTTTTAAATTTGAAATCCTATAACTTGAAATCCTCTGACCCGGTAAAACACACTTTAAAAATGGTACTTGAATGCCAGAAATTATTATGCAACTCATTAAATCCAGAAGTTGGTTCAAAGACTTAGGAGTGTAAAGGACGAGCTCTAGTAGTATCCAATTCTATTCAGGCCTAAGTGTGCCGGATGACAGCCACTCAACCTAACCAAATCTATGTATATTTGAAAGGCATCTGGTTCCGATTGAAAAATGCTTTATGATATCCTAATTTAAGCGGTATGTCAGGATGTTTTCCTTGTTACTGGATATACTGAGTGAATTCTTGCTTATAAGCCCACAACTTCTGAAATACAAATTTTACTTTTTCTCCAATTTACTTAAAATTTCTAGAATTAGCAGCATATTTACTTGCTAAGAGACGATTTGTCAAGAGGAAACGAGAAAGCTGATTATTGAGCAAACCTTTGGTATTGAATCATTGAATAAAAAATTAGAAAAAATATTGTGAGTCACAAAAATTGTGAAGAAAGTCTGCACGCACACTTCTTCTTCCTAGTTTTCGCTGAAGTTGTTCTATACAATAAATATGCGTACGTATGAAGCAAAAACAATAGCGTGCAATGAAACAATTTGCCCTTTTGTTTGAAATACAACTCCTGACAGATGAGATTGTGTATTATCTTAAACTAACAGTTTATGTGGCACAAATCTTGCGTTAAGCTTACGAAGACATAAAGACTCCAGCGAAAAGTGAACCACAGTTGCCTGAGAAACCCTCTGCTCTATTTCTGTTATTTTCGCTGATCCACAAATGTCACACTCCCGCACATTCTGAGACTAGTACCCGTGCCGATTGACTTCAAAAATGTTCTCAAAGGAGTCGCCATAACCAATTTATATTTACAAGAGAACACTCTATTTAAAGAAACCAGGGGGAAAACGAACAAAAGTAGTACCAAGCTGAATAGTAAATCGATTTTCAGTATATACTAAAGGGTCCGCCATATAACTTTACGGAATTAAAAATGCTATAAAAAAGAAACCACTCAATATTTTTCCAAACTGTTTTTTTTATTTTGAAGTACAATCCTTCCGGTTAATGATGGAACACAACTTCATTCATATGGCTGCCTCGGCTAGACATGCACCATCCCATACGATCGGTCCAATTTTTCAACACATTTTCGATTGTATGTGTCGTCTCAATGATGTCTCCGAAATGTCCAATTGTTGAGAACGACGGTGAACTGATGTTCCTGGTGATTCACGAACACTCTCGGCCACAGCAGCAATATTTTCGGGTGTCTGCACGGTTTTTGGTCGGTCACGCGTTGGTTTGTCAATAAGCAACCCAGTTTCTCTTACTTTTTTAGCAAAGTAACGCACATACGCTTCATTCGGTGCTGTTCTTCTTCCCATTGCCGTACGAAATTTTCGTACACATTCTGCAACATTACCATGATTTTCAAAGTAATGTTGCAATATTTCCCAGCGCTCTTTGAGCGTATACACAACCATTTTTGTTCAGCGGAAGAATAAAACTAATTTTCTGTCAAATCAGATGACAGCTAAGTGTTACCATTCTTCAAATAATACCTAGTTCAAATCCGTAACGATAGATGGCGGGCCCTGTACATACATATCTACATTTTTTTTCACAAATTTAAAAATTGATGACAACTGATTGCGATTGGCATTCCGGTATAATTTTTCTTCATGCCATCCTATTAAATTTCTTTCTACTTACTTATATTATGACAAACCAAATAAAAGTGCCCACCCTGCAGAATCTTCATTCAAATAGTTTGTGTACTGTCAAACCTAACTAACCTAACCTAGTTTGTGTACTGTGTTTTCTCGTATAGATGTATTTAGATGCGCATATATGTTCACATGTATACAAGAACAAAGGCGCTTGTTTTCGCTTGAATTTTTTGCCATAAATTTTATTAGTATTTTGATTGCTGCTTTATCGTTATTTGATGAGTTGTGTCTCCAGCGACGCCACTTTTCTTACAGCATTTTATGCGCTATAAATGTGCTGTAGATATGTATGTTTATACAGTCCTGCCCTCCTACGTACATACAGCGTTGTGCAAAACAAAAGCAACTTCTTCTTATAGCTTAGGATTGAAGAAATTCTTTAAATTATTTTATTTCAATCATTTTTTCGCTCACCATAACTTACTTTTCAGAAATTTAAAATTTAGTGAGTTATTATGAGGAATTAAAAATTAATTTAGAAGCAAATATAGTTATAAAGAAGGCTGGTCAAAACTTAGCTACTAAATTACAAAAAGTATAAAAAAAAAATTAGAAAACTATTGTATTACTTGAAGGCGAAAAGACAGGCGCCGTAGTATATTTTATGAAAACCGTGAGAAATATCAGAACGGAATGAAACTACGAATAGGGCGCTGGGGTGCATTATGTGAAAATAAAGGCAGGCAGTGTATGAATGCCACTACTACAGTACAATCCGGATTAGTTCAGTCTAGTTCGAGCCCTTTAAGTTTTTCCATTCATTAGAGAAACACCTTTTATTTACAATGCCGCATTCAATTCACACATTTTTAAAATTTAATATTAAATAAGAGGAGATGCTTTCCATTTAAATTCAACCGGGCTATTCGGGTCATGTTCTTCGATTTCGATGTAACTTAAATATGTTGCTCTCTGGTCAAAATAATGAGACACGTATTTTTTTGTTCGCCCGAAAAAAATTTTTTTCAAGAGTTATCGGCAATTTTGTTTTTCGCCTCAAACTCGATTTTTTTTAATTATATAAGAAAATTTTTTTTTTAAATGCCCATAACTTAGTCAAAAATGAACCGATTTTAATAATTTTGGGTTCAAAATGATCGTAATTACATACACAAGCGACTTCATGTAGAAACAATTGCAAAAAAGTAGTTGAAATTTTTTTATTTAGCAAAAAAGAAAAAAAAATGAAATTTTTTCGAAATTCAATATTTCAAAAAGTGTATTTTTTTTTTTTTATAACTTTTTCCAAATCAAAAGGACATCTCAAACTTTAATTGAGCTGCATGCCTAGTAGCTAAAATGAGTTGTTTTTGAGTAATGAATTTTTGAGTAAACACCCTGTTTCGCACTTTTTGTTTTTCGCAAAATAAAAAATTTTCAACTACTTTTTTGCAACTATTTCTATATGAAATCGCTCGTGTAAGTAATGACGATCATTTTGAACCCAAAATTATTAAAATCGGTTCATTTTTGACTAAGTTATGAGCATTTAAAAAAAAATTTCTTATATAGATTCTTTCCATTTCAATTCAAAAGGGCTTTTCGGGACATGTTCTTCGATTTCGATGTAACTCAAATATGTTGCTCTCTGGTCAAAATAATGAGACACGTATTTTTTTTTTTCGCCCAAAAAAAATTTTTTTCTAGCTTTATCGGCAATTTTGTTTTTCGGCTCAAAATCGATTTTTTTTAATAATATAAGATTTTTTTTTTTTTAAATGCTCATAACTTTGTCAAAAATGAACCGATTTTAATAATTCTGGGTTCAAAATGATCGTCCTTACTTACAGGAGCGACTTAATGTAGAAAAAATTGCAAAAAAGTAGTTGAAAATTTTTTATTTAGCAAAAAACAAAAAGTGCGAAACAGGTTCTTTACTCAAAAATTCATTACTCAAAAACAACTCAATTTAGCTACTAGGCATGCAGCTCAATTAAAGTTTGAGATGTCCTTTTGATTTGGAAAAAGTTATAAAAAAAAAAAAAATACACTTTTTGAAATATTGAATTTCGAAAAAATTTCATTTTTTTTTCTTTTTTGCTAAATAAAAAAATTTCAACTACTTTTTTGCAATTGTTTCTACATGAAGTCGCTTGTGTATGTAATTACGATCATTTTGAACCCAAAATTATTAAAATCGGTTCATTTTTGACTAAGTTATGGGCATTTAAAAAAAAAATTTTCTTATATAATTAAAAAAAATCGAGTTTGAGGCGAAAAACAAAATTGCCGATAACTCTTGAAAAAAAATTTTTTCGGGCGAACAAAAAAATACGTGTCTCATTATTTTGACCAGAGAGCAACATATTTAAGTTACATCGAAATCGAAGAACATGACCCGAATAGCCCGGTTGAATTTAAATGGAAAGCATCAGGAATAAGTTTATAAAACCTTCGCTTTCGGATAAACTAAAATCTTAGTTTAAACTTACTTTTTTTCTGCATCACTGATATTCACAGCAAATTATAATAATAAAAAGCTAAGAACAACATGAAGAGCTGCCAAAGTGAAATTTCATCGGGGAAACAGGGTGATTCGAAAATTACTTAGGGGAATGAATTACGTGGAAGTACCCAAGACTATAAATATAAATATCAACCCTCGTATACTGGCGCGATAACCGCCTACGCGATTTTGGCCGAGTTCAACAAAGTGCTGCATTCGTTTTTTTCTCGTACTAACCGGCGTCAGTTGGAAAGCAGAATTACAAGTTGATTCCAGCCCGGATCATCCTGCCGCGTCAAAAGCAGATAAAAATATCGTGAAAATTGGTTATCTGGTCCAATCTAGCACCTTCACTCCCTTGGTAAAGGTTAAACTATTAGTTGCGATATACTCAGGGAAAAATTTGAAAGGGGGAAGAATGGGAGGGGAAAACAGAGGGGTTTTTGTTTTCGTACTGGCGACACGCTTTGCGCTTCTTATTCGTATTGTCAAACTTAAAGAAGTAAACGTCAAAAGCTACGAATTTTGCCGAAAACAAGTTTGCGCGTATGACCGCCAATAAAACATTCAAAGAGAATTTCCAGTGTCTCCCTTCCAAAGATTTCCTTGTGTAAATCGAGACTTAGTTAGCATCACCACCTTTACGATTTTCCAAAGCTCAGTAAAAGAATAAAATCAGAAAACCACCCGAATTGTGGAAGAACAAGCCATGGGGCCCCTCCACAAGGAGATAAGAAGATTCGCATGTAGCTTTGTGAGGGTAGAAGAAGAGAGTATAATGAAGCTGATTAAAATAAAATGTTTAAGAAATTAAAAAACCAAAATGTTTTACAGCATAAGCCCACTAGAATTTCACATCCTTTTATGCTTCTATTAGCCTATCAGCAGCAGTTTGAAGGTTTTCCGGCCTGTCGATAGTAAACTTTGCTTTTTTGTTTTGTTTTAATATTTTTTTTAATTAAGCTTTTTTTAATGCGCACTGAAATACAAAATATCACATACATAAAGAATTTTTCAATCAAAATATTCACTGCGCCGTTTGAAAACTTATTAAAAAAAATTTGCTTGGATTTCCCATAGAAGTTTTATTCGTTTTTGGAAAGCAAAACTACTAAAAATTCATTACGCAAGTAAATATATTTGTGTAAAAAAAATGTCATAAAATATTTTGATGAGTTGAAGAGTTGACGTCAATGACACCGTTGGACTTCTTTCTTTAGTTATTTGAAAGAAGAGTAGTACGTCGATAAGCCAACAACAATTCAAGAGCTAAATAATGAGATAAGTCGGCACATTAACGGCATAGAACCTCAATTATGCCTCAGCGTCATCGGCTCTTAAAACTTAACCACTCTTTAGATAACGAGCTATTTGCATTTGGTGGTCTTTGGAGGTGTGGGGCTCGAGGCCTCGGCAGCCATTTGAACGATATTTTGTTCTACACGTAATTGAGCCATACCAATATTATCATACTAAAGAGAAATAACAATAATTTCCTAAAAAATTGTATTTTATTCAAAATTAACACCGGCCCTTGAAACTTAACCACCGCTTATTACAGATTTCTAAAACAAAAAAAAAAAACATATATGTATGTATATTAGTCTCAGCCGAAAAGGTTGCTTAGGTTTTGCACAGTACTATGGCTTCCTATGTACGAGTATGTAATATACTAGGTATAAACATGAGCTGGTGTATTACAAGTTTTTCTTCAAGCGCACAGGCAAAACAAAAAAGTATTGTGCATAGGTATGTGTGCATCACAACTAATAATTTATACGACATTCATCGGCGATCTCTTAACACTTGTGCTTACAAATGTCCGAACAAAAAGCTTTTCATTCTTGTTCTTCTTTAGCTCTCGTCTATCATCACTTCTTTGTGGGCATATTCATCAATTTGCCCATGTTTTGCTAATTTTAGCCATCAAATTATGCGCATATAAATACCAACAGATTAAATAATAGAAAACTAACGATGTTTATTGTAGGAATTTTAGCCAATGTGTGTAGGTATGTATGTATGTTTAGAGTGATATGCAGAATGGCCAAATTGCTACTTGTGCTTATACTAATGCATATACGTATATATATATATTTACATGCAACACTTAATAGAACAAAAATCCTAAGCATTTTGCAAATGTGATCGATCAATTAAGAGCACCAAAGTGGCAATTTGTGAAACATTCCTCTAACTGCGAGCTTTATGAATAAATGCGATTCGATTTTATATCGGGGAAGCACGCAATCAAGCAAGTTTATCAAGGGAATTTCCCCAGATTTTGCTTAACATTTAAAAGTTTTATATTTATTTATTTATTAATTTATCTATTAATTTATTCTTAGTAAATCCAGTGGTCGTCCCACGGCGGGCAATGAGAAACTCTGAGTGCATTTCTGCTCTAAAAAGGCTCCTGCTAAAAAATATCTGCCATTAGACGTCAGCTAAAAACTGTAGGTCCCTCCTTTTGTGGTACAACATCAAGACGCATACCACAAATAGAAGGAGGAGCTCCGCCAAACACCCAAAATGGGTGTAGGCGCCAATTATATACACATATATACAACAAAAACATTTTGAGAAAGGATAAATAATAACTCCGCAGGTTTTATATGGAATGTAAACATAACTGCGCTCTAAAATTAGAGAACAGTAAATTACATCAGTTAATATCAAAGATAAAGCAGAGTGAAATAATGTTCTTCGACTTCAAATTTATTATGACACATCTTGCAACATATGAAGGAAACGGGTCATCACAATTAGGCGAACTGATTGTGAAACGAAGAAAATTCGTTGGCATTCGTGTAAGTCTATGATATGGCAAAGGTGATTCGGCCTCCAACACAACACCTTCAAACGCAATACATTCCAACGTAGATCATATAAGTGAGATAAATTGTAACTCTAGCGCAATTTTTTGTTTCTTTTTGCTTTGGTTCAAAATGCCTTCGCACCATGCAGGAACCGTCTTAACTACGTGTGTGGTGATTCCACTAAAAACATCCCTCCTAGTTTCTTTAATTTTTCGCTCAACCCCGGGACTGTCTCCGCATTGCTTCCAGGTAGAGGTCTAAGACGGCGTCCTAAGAAGAACACATTCACTAGCTCCCCTACGGCCAGGAAACATGTTTTGAAAAACGCATGCTTAATGCACTTCAGCATTTCCAATTTCCATTTCACCCCTCTTTTTTCCGATAATATCTTCAGCGAAATTTGCGATGGCATTCCACTTTTCTTCACCTATCAACATTTCCTCGATGATTTCTTCAGGTCTACATACACTAATAGCTCGTTGCAGGGCTTTTTAGTCTATGTTCCACCTCTCGCATTTGAAAAAGGTATGCTCTGCATCATCATATCAGTATCTGTATAAATGAAATTGGGTAGGTTTACTTTTCCCATTCGCAACAAATTCTTGCGAAAAGGCTCGTGTCCGGCCAAAAACTGCATGAGGTAATAATTAACTTCACTATGCTTTCTTTCTATTCATTTTTTTAATCGGGTATTAGTCTCGTCGTTCATCTACAGTACTGATCAGAGTTCCATCATGTTTACAAAAATGTGAGCGTTTGAATTCTAATGTCAGACAAACATGGTCCTGGAATTCTTAATTTTTTTCCTCTTATCTTCGTTTATGCCCTGGTGCTGGAAGATATCCAAAACCGTTGCTTCTGATATTGTTCTGTATGAAGAAGCTATTTCCAGCAGAGTGCCATTCTACTTATGTCGGTTACGGGCTTACGCAGTGCCTAATTCGTTTTCTTTTTCACTCTCGCACTTCAATGTTTATTGGTTTTTATCTCTTTCAATCGATGAGTTGTGTTGCATATACAGGGTCCGCCATCTATCGTTACGGATTTGAACTAGGTATTATTTGAAGAATGGTAACACTTAGCTGTCATCTGATTTGACAGAAAATTAGTTCTATTCTTCCGCTGAGCGAAAATGTTTGTGTATACGCTCAAAGATCGCTGGGAAATGGCATTTGGTTCCAACAAGATGGCGCTACTTGAGACACAGCGAATGCTACGATCAATCTTTTGCGCACTGTCTTCGAAGATCGCATTATCAGCCGAAATTCTGATATCGTTTGGCCGCCTCGGAGCTGCGTCCAGTGTAATTTGGCTTCCTAGATAGGTGAAGCTGTTGGTCTTTTCTTTTATTTTGGAGTAAAGTGTTGATTTTGGTACAACATTGATTCGCAGTCGTACATTTTTGGCTTGCAAGCGTAAGTCATTAAGTCGTAAGTCCGCCATGTCATGATAAGACTCCCCGGCGCTTGAGGTTGTCCCAAATACTTTGATGTCGCAGCCTACCAATCACCAATGTAATAAGAAGTGGAGATAGGGGTTTGGAAAAGAGAACATGATAGCATTCCTTTATTATTATTTATGTATTTAGATGTTGGCGAAAAAGAATAAAATCTGATTAATGCTTCACAGATTTGGATGTATTTGCCACTGTTGTAAAAACATATTTCCTCGGCATAACGTAAAAAGATTAAGCAACTGAAATAACTAAGTATGCATGAATGCAAATTACAAGAAGTAATGGATATAAAATGACACCTGAGAAACACCAGATGAGACAGTAAAGGAATGTTAGAATTAGATTGAGTTTGCATCGCCATCACGTGAAAATCATTTTTCTTCTTCTTAATTGGCGCGTTAACGGCTTAAGCGATTTTGCCGGAGTTTAATAAAGCAAACCAATCGTTCCTTCTCCTAGTGACCGGCGCCAGTTGGAAACACCAGGGGATACCAAGTCCTTCTCCACCTGCTCTTACCAACATAGAGCAAGCACTCCTCTTCTTCTGCCGGAGTATCCATTCGGATGACATGACATGCTATTTATTCACTGCACTATACCTATGTCCGCGAGAAGCTCATAAAGCTCATTGTGCCAGACGAAAAAACACCACCTAATTAAATATGTGTCCCCCTCATCAAGCATGGGCATGGTGAAAAATTAAAAATTCCATGAGCCACTAACTCATAGTGGCCGGCTAACTCGTCAGCGCCTGTTCTCCATGATAGGAATGGTTATTAAAAACTAATTCGCGGCAGACAGGACATCAGACTCTAGACCAAAAAGATTCTGATTACGATGTTGTGGGATGTGTTCGCCCACAATCTTAGTAAATAGCTTGAAACCCCACGGAAACGGCGTGCAGAAAAGAATGTCATGAGAAGCAAATTGGTATAGATAGGTATAGATGAGGCAATCGAATTGCTACTATCTTCCCATTGATCTCGTCGGTAAACGAATTCTGTAATAGGTGAGCTCATCCGTTTCTGTGAACCGTGGCACATTTTGCATGGCGATATCAAAAATCCATGCATTTTTTATTTAATTAAGCGCTGGCACTCCAAGCTAGTCGCGGCGGAGCAGAAAAAAACACATTTGCTCCCATGGGCAAGACGGTGGAAGTCCAACCAACTGTCGCCAACCGTATCAGAGCCACACTAAGCACACCACAAAGCGCTAGCGAATCAGAGCTTAAAAAACCCCAAATCTTAAAAAGTCTTACGCAGAAATATTCTCTCAAATAGTGCAAGAAACGCCCCATCGCATGTTGTCATCATTAATCGACATAAGTTTCTCATGTTAGTATTTTCAAGGCTTCTAGTTTTTAACTCTCGTCTTGTGAATACTCTCGATGTTGTCGTTGCTAATGAAAATGAATTTTGGGTCGATCATCAGTTATGCTTGCAACGTACAATACACTAACTACACTTTGATGTTGCCTTAACCTTTTCGCCATTAAATGCATACTAAGTTAAAAACCTAAAATTAAAAAATACAAAAAAATTACGAAATTTCCTCTGCATACAAAAAGGGAAGTAGTACAAAGTATAACAAGCACCCGACTCAAACAATAGTGAGTGAAATACCCTTCTATTAAATAATTATTGTGGCACGAAGCAATGCATTATTTGGATCAGTACACTGTGAGCCTTCTTAGCCGTCTAAGGCGTATGAGCAATATTGTTGCTCTCTGTAGATTAAGTCGAAAGAAGCTCTCGACTTCCACATAATGTTATTTTTGGGCAACATATTAGTAAACGCCTACACACATACATACGCAAGTGTGCAAGTATATTAATGGCTCGGTTATGTTAAAGCTTCAGCGCCCATGTGCAAGAGTGCGAATGTGTGTTCGCATTTTATGGCAGCAACACGTTCGTTCCGCATAAATTCCCTCTGCCACTCAGCCATTCTGCCCGTCAACAACCTGACCTCGAGACCTAGACAATAGCTCAGATTACGGGCAAACAATTGCAGCACTATTGCTGCAAGAGAAAAGTATATTGCGGATGCGGGGTGCGGGCGATGCAAGGGGACTAAAGTGGAATAGAAAATGCTGTCAATCTCTCTCTACACACACATACACACACACCGTCAAATTACGTGCAATTTTACATAAATACATTCATACATTTATGCATATGTACATTCACACGTACATATACATAGGCCTCATAGCTCCCAAGCAGCACTATCCCGTAAACTCATAACAAACAGTTACTTAAGCAAATGTGGCCATCCTAGGCAGCCATATGTGCATAAGTTTGTTACAGTGCAACAAAAGCAGGCAACAATTATGAGCTGCTACTCGTAGAATAGCAATTTACGCTCCCAAAAATTTAACAACATCCTTTTATGCTACTTTTCGTTACCTAAACACCGGCGGCGCCTTCATCTACCACAGCGGCGCATCAGTCGGCTTTGTGTTATGTGCAAAGCAGTTGGTTTGAGTTTTCCCTTTTGTTCTTGCCTTAGTCTGTGAGTACGCATTTTTGACAGCCCCAATTTTTCTGTATTTCTGCAAACATTTAGTGAGTCGGAGGCGCCCCCAACTTGGAATCATGACTTCTTTTTCTAATCACATGCACATTAAGATTCTCACAATATGCCAAGCTCCGGATTTGTGCGTACGCGCCCACTTACACTCTCACAAACATACGTGCATAAACGAAAATGAGCATATGCCCTATATAATGTGCATGAACTCGTATGTATGTATGTATACTCGTATAGGCATGTGTGCATGTGTATGTTAATAGACCTACACCGCTGGAATCGAAAATCGCTCAGGGGCTTAAAGCTGCGCCTAGTCGGCTCAGTGGGCAATATTTTATGGCGATTTTATTCTACTCTCGCCACTGAAAACCACGAAGCATAAACAAAAGAGGTCGCAGGATACTCGCCAGCGTACGTGAGTTCCCGTTAACTGTTTGCTTGTGAAGCAAACTTTCGCATCTTAAATTTATTTCCCCATAATTTATGTGGCTTTGCTGCTTAACGTGGCTATAAAACAATATGCCGCTGATGCTTAAATATTAAGTATATAAATTCGATCACAGGCAAATGAGCCAATAAGCGGCACACGAAGGCCCTTAAGTGATTTTTAAAGACTTTGGTTGGTTAAAGGTGCACATTGAGAATTTCATAAGCAACTCAATAAAAATACCAATCGATGACGATGAAATATAAAGGAGAAATGTTCATAATGCAATAAAATTGAGCACGAGTGAAGCAATAAAATTAAACGGTAGTTTGTTGCACCGTTACCAACATGTGTGCGCCTTAACCTTTACCGTTTGATTTCGCTATGACCTCGAAAATATGGAATTCCAAGTATTGCATGAAAACGAACCGACACAATTGGGTTTTCAGCGAAGACTTTTATCCAAAATTTAATACCTTTGCATGTTCTTAGAATAAATATTTCCTAAGAATTTCTCGTTGCACAAAAGATAGCTGCTGGCCATATTTAGCATAAGTTATTATTGGTCGCCGTGATTGGGCCGCGTGGCTTGCGTATCTGTAGCTTATGAATAGATACAGTGGATTTGAACTCTCACAGCACAATGCCAAAACCAAAGTATGAACAATAAAAAATAGAAAAACACCTAAAATATTTACTACTAACCGACTCGTTGGATGTTTTACTAAAATTATATCTGTTTGTGAGAAATGCATGCCTAAGTATTTAGAGTGGTCAGCTTGGTATACAGTTGGGGAACAAGTATTTGTGAAGTTGTTTGCGCTGATTTTACTTCATTGGCTTTTATACGCCATTTGTTTAGCCATATGCTAAGGCTGTCAAGGTTTTGCTGAGGTTGATTAGGGGGCGCCCATAAATTACGGGAGATATTTAAAGGGGGAGGGGGTCGAGTCAAATCTCATCTAATCTTACGTAGGAGAGAGGGGGCGGTCTCGGCAAATATCACGCAATTTTTTTTCTGATTGAAACAAAAAAAATTATATATTACTATTTTTTCCATTATCCAGATTGTACATGCTTGAGATTTAATCTTAAGCGTAATCGTAGTATGATTAAGATCATTCAGTAATTCGTTCGAAAGAAAATAGTTTCATTCATACTTCGACGTTATACATTACTGCTGTCAAACAACCATATTAGTTTTATACCAAATAGCTCAATTTAATCTGAATTTACGGTACAGTGTAGCCAGTCATTTGTTTTCGCGCCACTATCAGCCGAACGTGCGACTCGATTAACAAGAGCGTACGAGCTGAGTGGCAGCGACACACGGACAGGTTCCAACCTTCTTTGTTTAGAGAGAGCCAATATTTACTCCAGGTACATTGCAGTTGATTCATATCAAATTCTTATGCGTGCCTATTTTTTTTTTTTTTAGTGTTTTAACGAGCGCGAATGTCAACAAATTTTTATTAAGAGTTACAAAGGGAAATTGTTTTTAGTTTTTTTTTAGGTTGTGAAATGCGATGATCATAACTGCTGCAGCCCACGCCGGAGTGATCTGCATATGATTCTTCACGACCGTTTTCTGCCACCTCCATACCCCATCACTTAGGTTGATTGACGTTTGATAATTTCGGACTTTAAAGAACATGACGGAAAGTCATTTGCTCCATTTCTAATACGCCTACCGATTCAACCGCTGAATGCCTTTATCAGCACGCCTTATGATCTCTATTGCCCAAGTATACGTGATGATTTAGAGAAAATATGCTGCAGTACATGCGGTATTTACTTCGCATCTATCACAAGAGCTGTAGAGCACAGGCGAGCAGCTCACATTGCACCAGCTAAGCAAGCGCGTATGTACCGCAAAGTGCGACCCTCACGGATTGTCGAAAGACGAGCTAATGAGTTACTGTGCGCAAGCGTCAACGGCTTAGAGTGGATAGATCAGAACGAAGTTGAAAGAGCAGATGCTTTTACTGAAAATCATATGGACATGTTGGTCCCAATAGTCTCTCTTGTAACCGCGCATCATTCTCCATGGACTGAATTAGAGTAGATATTCTTTTTTTAATCGCAGTAATTACGATTTAAGTCTTCTACGAGTATTGTTAAATTTTTATTACACTTATAACTCAGTAATATTGATAGTCTTAACTAGTCGTAAATAAAAGCACGAAGCAATTTTTTTTTCTTTTTACAATAACAATCTAACGCGTTTACATAAGAAACCCACATTTTGAAAAATCTCACGTGAGATTGGGGGAGGGGGTTGAATAAAATCTCACGACATCTCATCAGGTGGGGAGGGAGGTACAGAAAATTGAAAAAAAAAAACACCTCACGTAATTTATGGACGCCATCTTACAAGCAGTTGAAATGTGGCTATTTCGTGCCACTACTACAGCGTCATCTGCATATGTGGCTGGATATTTGCTTACTGTTAAAGGTCGGTCGGCAGTGAAAAACGTATAAAGTACTAGTCCCAGAACATTTCCCAACGGCAGACCTGCTTTGAGTTCAAACAGATTGGTAACTTCTGCATTTATTTTAACTCCAAAATGTCTGCTTTGTAAGTACGATTTTAACAGCATAAAAAAATGGTGAAGAAGATTAATTTTTAGTTTGCATGGCAGGCCCCTTAAGAAGACGACAACACAGTATTTTATATATTCCTATGCTTTTCTAACGAAATTATGTAAAAAGTTGACCTGCTAGATGGTAGAATAGTGTTTCCTGAATCTAAATTGTTGCATATGGATAAGACTTCTTTGTGCAATTATAGGGTTGAACCGATTTAGTAAGACTTTCTTGAAGGCTTTCGATAAAATAGGAAACAGACTTACTGGTCTATAAGGGATGCCATATCATAGGGCTTTCCTTGCTTAGGTACTAGGATTATGTCCGGTACTTTCCACTGCACTGACAAATTCTCTGCTCGAATCATCGCATTAAATATATAAGTGACGAAGTTAGAGCCGCAAGTAGGTAGTTCCTTTAGTACTATGCTCGTTATAAGATCGTATGCCGTTGCTTTGTTCGGGTTTAATGCTTTGCATAATGCGTCTTTTATTTTCTCCCAAGTAAATTTCAGAGTCGGAAAATCCACTTTGGAAAGGTTGATAGAAACTCGTAAATTTTTTTTATCACCTTCGGAGCTTTTGCTAGGAAAAGGTTTACAAACATCTGAAAGATATTTAGCGAATCCAGAGACTTTTTCTTTGTCGGATTTTGCCTACTGTGCGCTAGATGATTTAAGTGGAGCAAAATAAGATATTGGCTGCAAAATATTTTCCATCGCATGATCTAGAAAATATTCACTTCTAACATATTCGCGTCACCTTTTGAACAGCATTTATTTCATAATTTACTCATATTATTGCATTGAATATGATGTGTTTAAAAGGCAAAAGTCTTCTGTACAACCAGAAACATGAGCAAATAAATTAAGTTCATATATAAAGATTTAGTATTTTAAGTGGTCTGTACACCTCGAGTGTCTCGAAATCAGAATTATTCAATAAAACGCAAAATAATAATTTAATCATTAAAATTTATTTTTTCGCCTTGAAAATAGGCTCCATTTGAAGCAATACACATAGGGCAGCGATTAGTTCAGTCTTCAAAGCACCCTTTAAACGCGTTTGGAGAGATCTTCTTCAGCTTCTTCAGCGAATGGCCTCTAAAGACTCAGTTTTGAGAAAAGGAAAAGGTCACAGGGGGCTAAGTCCGGTAAGAATGGTGGTTGATTTATGATATTTGTCGAGTTTTTGGTGAAAAAAGTGTTCACAATATGAGCCTTGTGAGACGATGGGTTATCATCGTGCAAAATTCATGAGTTTTCTTTCCACAAACCGGGCCGTTACCTACACACATTTTCTCTCAAACGTCGCATAACTTCCAAATAATATTCTTTATTTACCGTAGAACCATTCAAAATGAATTCCGAGTGCACAATACTATGATAATCAAAGGAAACGAGTAGCATGACTTTCACTTTTGACGGACTTTGACGTGGTTTTTTGGGTTTCGGCTCATGTGGATAGCGCCATTGCGGCTAGCATGTTGATTGGTTTGCTCGTCGAACACACCCTCATACACCCACCCCTCTTATGATACGCTGGATAAACGTTGGGTTCGAATTCACTTCCTCAAGTCATCTTCACCTTCTCAGCCACCTTCTTCCGAAGATTTTTTTTAAGGAAATTGAACTCTCTTGGAACGAGTCGAGCAGCCACGCGTCTCATTCCTAGTTGATGGTTGATTCGTGAGACCCGCTAAGATCACAAGCTGCCTCTCTCAAACGTAAATGATGGTTTTTCATACTGTGTTTCTTATGTAAACCACAGAAGCGTTTCTCGCTTAAAAAGAAAAATTAATATTCCTCTTAAAGGAAAAACTTCTATTTTTTTAATCAATCAATCAATCAATCAAATAATATCCAAATCGGAAAATTGTTTGTTAAAAAAAGATTTCCTTTTAAATTCCAATGCGATAACTATAATCACAAACTTTTTGGAGAATACCTACATACAAATTACAAAAATACATTACAAAATACATTACAAATTTACCAAAGCACAAATTTACCAAAAATATTTTCAAAGAAGAATGGCATGCATTGAATTTTCGAAGACAACTTTTAAGCTATGTATAGAGTGAGCCATGTAATATGTGCTTTTTGAATCGGCTATAAAAAAAAAAAAACAAATCAATATTTTTTCAAACGTTTTTTTTTGTTTCAAAGATTGAACATTGTCATTTATGAATAAAAACTAATATCGTTCAAATGACTGCCACTACTGGCTTTACAGTAGGCCATTCGATCAACCCAATTTTTAAGCACATTTTCGATTGTTTGGGCTCCAATTTCATGAATGGCAACTTCGATTTCGTATTTTAAAGCATCAATCGTCTCTGGATGGTTCGCAAAGCATTTGTCCTTAACGGCTCCCCACAAAAAATAGTCCAACGGGCTTAAATCACAGCTATGAGGCGGCAAATTGATATCGGAATTTCGGCTGATTATTCGGTTTTCAAAAACGGTGGCCAAAAGTTCGAGTGTAACTTTGACAGTGTGACAAGTTGCACCGTCCTGTTGAAACCAAATGTCGTCCATGTCTTCTTCTTCTTAGCCTCACAGTCCGTGGTGGACCATAGCTTCATCAACAATTTTTCTCCACTTTATTCTATCCATGGCTACATCTCTCCAGTTGTGTACGTTCATTTGCTTAAGATCTGATTCGACGTCATCTAACCATCGCTTTCGTGGGCGTCCTCTTTTTCTTCCTCCAATTGGTGTTAAAATAAAAGCTTTCCTAGCATTTCGCTCTTTCGGCATGCGCAGTACGTGCCCAATCCATCTAATTCGTTGGGCTTTGATAAAACGTATTATATTTTATTTTTTTATTTTTTTATTTTTTTATTTTTGTCGTCCATGTCATCCTCTTCAATTTTTGGAAACAAAAACTCGTTGAGCATGTCACGGTAACGCTCGCCATTTACTGTAACCGCGGCTTCTCGCTCATTTTGGAAAAAAATGGCCCGATGATGCCGCCAGACCAAAAACCGAACCAAACAGTAACTCGTTGTGGATGCATTTGCTTCTCTACAGTAACGTGTGGATTTTCTGAGCCCCAAATCCGACAATTTTGCTTATTGACGTTGCGCCCGATGTGAAAATCAGAAAAGAAGAAGAAGACTCACCACTTTGGAAATAGGTTTTCAATATTTCCCAATTATGTTCAAGCGTATAGTGTCCCATTTCGTAAATGTCAAACCTTTAAGTAAATTATGAACACATTTGACATGTCATTTGTGTTACCATTCTCAAAAAAATTGGTGGTTCAAAAAGCAAACGCTATATGGCCTACCCTTTATTTGGTATTGGCTTTGAAAAATACATACACGCATTCTTTAAGTAAATAAACAAAATTTTTCGCAATATTAATTTTCATATTTCAGTTGACTTATCCGCTCATACTTCTCCTCCCTATTCCAGCATTATGTGCATATAATAAATTGGCCTGTATGTGTGCTCTTAAAAATACAACTCGAAGTCACAAGTCCTATAGCAATACGTTAAAATTAAAGAATTGTGAAATGGCTTGGCAAATTATTATCCTCTGCCCTTGCAGTCGGCCTTTAACCCCATAGTAGTTTTTAGGCATTTATGTCTGCCTGCTGCTTGATTTTTACCCATTTGCAAAGCCATAAACTTTCTTGTCCTCGCTTGCAGCCATCGCATCTCATATGCGCAAGTACGGTTATGTGTGTATATGTGTGTGTAAATGTCGAGCAGCGTTAACACCCATATTCATTCAACTAATTTCAATTTTCATCACCATATAGGAGAGCACACACCGACACATACATATATATATGAGTTCTATGCATATATATGAATATGTATGTATATATGTATGCACATATTCATATATACATACATACACCAGGGTGCTTCACCAAAACAGAGCTGCGAGTTTTCCACTGGAATTATAAATTATATTTTAAGACCTCCCCCAAAATATTACATTTCGTAAAAATAATAGCATAATAAAAATGCTTGTGCTTGTGCTCTGATTTGAAAGTTCTTCCAAGAATTTAGTTTTTAATAAACAAAGAGAGCTTTTGAAAATGTTGTTTGCAAAACAAGACAATCGAAGACTTTGAGCTTAAAATGCCTCGATTTGAAATGTTTAAACAGATCTTCAATAAAATCAATGGAACAGAGATTAGTTAACATTTGCAAAAAAAATTACAACGTGAATGATTAAATTTTTCAAAAACTAGAAAAGGCAAGAGCAAATATTTCTCTAATGATATCTCATAAATCGAAATCGGTCAAGATTTGGCTAAGCTTTTCAAGTTTCCGTTGAACTTTTCATCCGAAAAAATTCAAAATTAGCGTAAAAAATCAAATAGTTTTGATTTCGTAGATAACATTTTAAAAAATTTTATGCAGATTTGGGCACTCGAAACACTTTCGAGAACACTACGGAACAAGCTTAAATTGCTCTACAATTCTGTTTTGAAAATAATTTTCCCACATGCATCCTAAAAAGACAGGGAGAGGAGGAGTTTACTCTGAAAAGCTAAAAAACCTAAGCATCAGTGCATCTTTTTGCTTGCCTATTGACTATAGTGCCTTTAAAGCAGAAATTATATTCATAAAAGAGGTCGTATTGCTCTTAAAGAAGAGACCGCTAACTACGAGGGAAGTATACATCTACTCGTATAATCAGGCGATTCTGGAATCGTTAGAGTCAGTAAAACACCCATTCAAAACAGTAGTTGAATGCCCCCAAGTTAGTATGCAAAGTTTTGCAATATTTTAAAATAAACTTGATTTGGGTGTCAGACCATAGAAATATAGAAGGTAATTAAAAAGCAGTTGAGCTTACAAAGGAAGATACAACACTAAATATTCATCCCAAAAATGCACTAATACCGACTTCCTTAGCTACGTGTAAATTATTAATAGATAGACACTCCATTAATTCTGAAAATTTCCGTTGGGGGTAATTACCTTTTGACTAAATAAGCAGGCAAACTTGGACAGAATGGAACCATGGCCGTAGAAAATCACTATTAAATCTTAGGAGACAGGATATGAGAAATGCGATGGGATACTAACAGGGCTTTGTCTAATTGGAAGGCATGCATATAAACTGGGGATACTATCATACATATTGACTTTTGCCGATGGTGTCAAGTTATTGAAGAAGAGGCAACCGTGAAACACCATTCGTGTACATGCATTACTCTATACAGAAAAAGACTTCCCATGCTCGGATTCGCCTTGCTTGATAGGATTGAAATTCATTAAATCCATAGGTTGGTTCAGAGAAGACTAAAACGTGTAAAGCAGTAGTATCACAATGGGGTTATTTGGGCCTAAATATGTGGGATGACAGCCACTCAACCTAACCTAATCTAACATAATCCCAGAGAAATATGAAATGGATAATATTAATTATCCCAAAGAAATATGAAATGGATAATATTAATTATCTTGAGCGGCTATCATTACTGACGGTTAGAGACTAAATAATAAGGGGCAACTGAACTTAAATCTACGACTACGTGGCTACTGAAGCGTTTTTTATGCTGTGTTAATTGCTTTAAGGTAGGCTGCGTTGTGGGTAAGGAACTCGTCTGTCTACTCTGACAGTCAAGCTGCTATAAAATCTTTACAACGTCCGAGTACTTCATCCAAAATAGCAATCAAAAGTATAGTAGAACTAAATGAGCTGGCTAAGCGGTGCACCACCAATGGTGTTTGGGTTTCAAGGCAGTTCAGCTGGGTATAAACGGAATTGATTTTAAATCCACCAATTCTGCCCAACATATAGGCATCTCTTTATTCTTTATTCGGTTAACCTACTTTTCTTAATCCAACAGTAGATGGGCCATGGAACCTACTGGTGAGCTAACTAAACAGGCTTGACCCAGAGGAAATGAGCACATAACTATTATCCCTCATAAATCTACACCGAAATTCCATTAGTGCGGTAGTTGATATCATCACCGGACACCGTCTAATGGGAACACATGGGAAACGTATGTGGTTTCGGGAAGAGCACTGAGCAGTTCCTCTGTCCTTACCCCGCTTCTGCTAAAATGCGATATCGCTGTCTAAACTCTCACTTTTTGGAAGTCTTGCAGACTTTGAATCGACAGCCATTCACAGTATTTTATCGTTTATTCGAGAGACAAAATGATTTTACTTCAATTGCAAAGTGGAGGGGGAGCTTGAGTCCAAACTAATGATATCATAATGGGTCTAGGCCTCCTTATGGAGTGTGGCAACCACCGGAACTTTAACTATGCAGGCCTCTTATCTTTCTAAGCTCTTATACTAAGGTTAAGTTAGGTTAGGTTAGAATGGGTTAGGTTAGGTTAGAAATCAAACTCATCCTTTGTTACCCCATTGCAAAGGAAACAATTGAAGGTAACCGATGGGACGAAATGTGATAATTGAGGGGATGGAGAGAAGGAGCAGGGCTGAGTATTTGCGGATTACGAACGATGATTGAGTTACGGATGTGTTAAGCGCTTTATGCTGCTGATGAAGTTCTCCAGGTTTTTAATACCAAGGCCTGCTAATTTAAAACTAATTTTATTTATAAAAAAAATGTTTTTTAAGTCTCACAATTTTTTCTAAATAATTTAGCATAAGTCTAAAAATATTATAATTTTTTAGTGCCAGTGTAAAAATTATAAAGATTCCTTTAATTTTTTTTGTATAAGAAGTGATGCACCCTAGTATTTACATATACATATATATGCGTGTATGTAGCACGTAAATTGCATATACTGTATCTATGGGCACACATATACAGATGTACATTAGTACGCCCTAACTCTACTCGAACATAAAAGCTATTAGCCATACCAACTGGAGCTCTAAGTGAGGGGTAAATTCGCTCGAATTCACCATAAAAAAGGTGGAAACAATACCGCAGCGAAGAAGCGTGTTGCGAATATAGCAATAAATCGTAAGAGTGACTTTTACCTAATACCCTGTTCCATGAAAAATATGGTCAAGTTAAAGATTAAACTTAAATGAACATAAGAAAATACTGAAATCCACCACCTTTTAAGGAATATACTGGCATTTTTTACTGTACGGGTATACACGAGACCGATCAAAACAGACCTTTCCATGATAATCGGGGTTGTCTTGCCACAGCGACTAAGATTTGCTTACACCTGACCAAAGATTGTCACTTCAGCAGCAATCGATGCGGGAAAAAATATACGAGTATTAGTGATAATTGTAAGAAATTTATTTATAAAGACGGAATTATTTACGAGACCAGTGGGCATAATCTCAAGATCCGGGCTTCCGAAATGGCACAATGTATGCTACCTTTTTCAAATCTCCCTCATTCTCTATGGTCGCAAGCAGTTAACACAGCAGCATATACTCGCAATCGTAGCCCAACAAAGATGTTAAAAGGTAGGACACACTATGAATTGGCTGCGAAGGCATGGGGCTTAACAAGACATGGGTCTGGCCGATTAAAATTTGACGGTAGATGTGTAAAAGTTTGCTTTGCCTGCATCTCACGCTAAAGCTTATAGGTTACACAATGCCAATACAAAACAATTTTTGTAGGAAGTGACGTTATATTTTTCAACTTTAATAGCTCGTATGTGAATATGAATGAAGACTGTAATTCTGAATATTCTAATAAGGAAGGGGTTGTGATCGCTATAAAACAGTAACTGTTTATGTTCTACGAAATACAAATTGGGCAGCCGGAATCGTCAATCGCTGGCGGTGTTGAAGTGAGTGAAAGCGTAGACGGAATTAGGATTGAGGGCGAAGTAATTGCTGAAAAACGCAAAAGGGGTCGGCCGGGACTCTTTCGTGAAAGTAAAGTAGGGTGTTTACTAGAAATGATGCAAACGGTTCTGTAGAGAAGTATAAGGCGAGGTGCAGAGGTGTCATGCGTCAACCTGAGGGCTGCAAAGACTGCAAGTATCCGGGGCGTTTATGCAAATTGAATTACGGACTGAAGCAGTCCAGAAGATACTCGAATAATAAAATAATTAAAACGAATTCGCCGATAATGTCAAAATCATCGGCGTGCGGCAACAGTTGTACATTCTTATTAAAAATTGTGCCTGAGCGATTAAGTTCTGCGGTGATGCCAAATTCACACATCGTGGCATATAGACAACTCTTTTTCATGCTGTCGACTGCGAAGTCGGCGAAAAGATGATGTGTGTCTATTCCGCTTTCATGAACCTTTTCCAAGACCTGGCATATTGTGGATATCTGGTTAATGACGGATTTTCCAGGTCTAAAGCCACACTGATAAAATCCAATCAGTTGGTTGATGGAGGCTGCAGTCTTTTGCACAATATGCTCGATATAACCTTGTACGCCTTATTCTGCGGTAGTTGGATTGCAAATTGCACGATCACTCTTCTCACGGATTGGGCAAAATACACTTAAATTTCAATCGACAAGCATGAATTTGTTTGAACATACTTTGAATAGGAGCAGATGCATGCACCTTACCAACTTCTCGCTGAAATGTTGAAATTGTTCAGCGGACAGTGCGCCAGCTCTCGCGTCTTTGTTGTTATTTAGCAGCATTATCGCTATAAGCAGTTCTTCATGGTCAGGTGGCGGAACGAGAGTCCCAGGATCTTCACATTCTCTGCGGTATTCAGAATTGTCTGAACCACTTATGAAAACAGTGGGAGGAGGGGATAGTATATAAATATATAATTGGCGCCTAAACCCTTTCTGGGTGTTTGGCCGAGCTCCTCCTCCTATTTGTGGCGTGCGTCTTGATGTTGTTCCACAAATGGAGCGACCTACAGTTTCTAGCAAACTCCAAACGGCAGATATTTTTTATAAGGAGCTTTCTCATGGCAGAAATACATTCGGAGTTTTGCCATTGCCTGCCGAAGGGCGACTGCTATTAGAAAAAACTCTTTTTTAATTTTGGTGTTTCACCGAGACTCGAACCTACGTTCTCTCTGTGAATTCCGAATGGTAGTCACGCACCAATCCATTCGGCTAGCTGGAGTAAAGTCCCCATGCGTCCACAAGAGAGGGAACTGGACGCCGGTACCTGGTTATGTCAATAGACATAAACGCGGCTCCACCTTGATAAAATGCTTACAGCGGTCTCAGGGTGGAAAGCAGCCGAGCGGGATGAATGTTATAGGAATGTTACAGGAAGAGCGTGCCTCACATACCACATAAAGCAGAACCAGAAGTATGTAAGCCTGTTGACAATATCCTCACGAATTCTTTACCTCCTTACTGGCAACTAGTTTGAAATTATCACGAATTGGTATATCGGAATGAATTCGAAAGGATGCGAGACTTACGAGTATGCTTGGAATAAGATTAAAGTAAACTAATTTCAAGCAAATATGGAGCAAATCTATTTTAGCGTCGTATATGTATTCAATAGATACTCAGGACACACTTGTATGGTACCAATGCATGAATAAAAACTTCCTTGCATGGCAAAGTACATAGAAAAAAGCACCAGCATATTGCGACTGTCTTCAACTTACGCTGCTCGTGGGCGAGTGTGTAGCATGTGTGTGTGGGTTTGTATGCCATTCATTTATTTTGCAGACTCGTGAATATATCTGCGTATATGTGTAACTATGTATATATGCACTTAGTGCAAGGGTGCGTGAACATATTCTTGCAAACTGGCATGTGGCTTTCACAGTTGTCGAAGTGTGCCAGTGCGAGTATACTCATGCATACATTCGTAGCTACTTCATTTAAACATTATTGATTCATTTTTTTCTGCTTACCTCAACACTAATTCTTCTTTTCTCTTTTTTATTTTTGGTTTGTCTTTTCGCATTCATTTTTATTCAATGTTTGATACACAGACGAGTCTATACTCTCCGAGGATCCCACACCAGCAGAAACTACACATCATTCAAGTGGCGGCCTGAGTGCCAGTGCTAGTGGCAGTGGTGCGGGCGTGGGTGCGGGCGCCAGCATCGATGTACATGGACATGATAAACAGCAGTCGACACTTCTTATATTGGCCGCCGTTGTGGCGATAGGTGCCGTCATTGTAACGTCAATTATCGTGGCGGGTATTGTGGTCGTCTGCAGGCATCGACCGCGGCCACCTGAACCGCAGGATGTGCGCAAAAGTATGCGGTAAGTTCATTTTCATGCATGTATGCATATACAGATATATATATATATATATATAGAAATACATGTGTGTATGTAGTTTGTGAAGTGATTTTTTATGCTGAGTTAAAATAAAAAACTGCAGTGCCAGCGATTTCTCATAAAAAGTTTAAATATACGATTGCGTACGTGCGCACTTGCATTACATAAAAACTTCGGTGTAAATGTAAGCCATTAAAAGTAATTTTACTACAAACTGCGAAATGTACAGTTGCGAACAGCAAAAAATTTCAGTCGCTGCAGTTTTTTGTGTTTCGATAGCTGCGATAATTTTTTAGTCGAGTGTAGTGGATTATCAAAGATGATGATTCTAAAAATTTTGCTCTGTACATTTCCAATTACGAATGATTTTAATGCCAATTTCATGTATTCGTTGGTTTCAGTGGAATTATTTCTACGTTTTCATAATTTTGCCTCTATTATCACTACGCAAAAATTTTACTTAAGAGATGCCCTAAAGAAGCGAATTCAAAGTATTGAGGTGAATATTGGGTTAGGTTAGGTTTAAGTGGTTGACTTGCAGTCACGCATAGACCGGTTCGCTACATACCGGTATCAGATGGAGTTCATTAGTTATGCGTTTTGAAATAGTCCACCCGCCTAAATGGACGCCTTCCTCTATAAGCTGATGATATTGTCCTCCTGGCAGATAGTCTCAATGTCATGTAATCTATGATTAAAAAACTGGGAAAATATTGCGCTGAGTGGAACATGGAAATAAATTCAATAAAGTCTGAGATGGTCTTTAGAAAAGGTGGTCCACTAGCCAATACTGAAAAATGGTGATACAAAGGAAAAGAAATAAAAGAGGTGGCAGAATATAAATATCTCGGAGTCATTCTCACAGCCAAAATGACGTATGCTAAGCATTTGGAAGCCAGAAATAATTTAGCAAGACCTAATATTAATTACCAAATTCTTAGCTAAAACATAGATTTCATACAGAATGATGAAAGAAGAAGAAGAAAAGAAGAAGAAAACTTGAGCATTATTTTATTGAAAGAACTTTGAAATTACCTAACTTCACCCCGAATTGTGCAATAACCAAGAAGCTAACATGAAAGATAGCTTTTCTTATTCACTAGAACTACACATGAAATACCTACATTTGGAAAAATATATATTTATGAGTACAGCAGCAGTAGACTCACGCACAAACGTTTTTTGGTATGGAGTTCGGATTTAAGCTTAAAGAAAGTATAGCTGCTAGGGACTGGCAAGTTCGCTGTACCCCGCTTTTATCAAACGTGAAAGTACAAAATTTAAATATGGCAAAACAAAAAGCGCAATCAAGTAAGATTACTTAGATTACTCTAAAAAAGAAGCATATTTTAGAGTAGATCCACGGCTAGCTGACATCCGAACAATATTTAAAGCCGGATGTGAATTGCTAAAACTGAATGCAATAGCCTATAGAAACGCTATGCAAACTTGAGTCCTTAAACGAAGACGAAGACATAACACTATAGAGAATTTCATATTGCAGAGTTTAACTATTACTTTATTTTAGAGGTGTGGCAGACAAAATCGTTATTGTGACAAACATTCTTATCCAAATTCTGTCAAAAAACTATAGGGAACGAGTCATTTAAAAAGCGCGCGTTACACATATGTCTAAATTTTTTTTGTTGGAAAGTTGGTACAACTGTCCTCGATAGTGTCGCAGAGTTTGAGCGAGATCTGTCAATTAGCTTTTAATTAACTTCTGCTCAAATATGAACGAGACTTTATCAATAAAACGGTCCGCGGATGGCATATGGCAAAAATAAATTTTTTGTTTTTTGGTAGGACTGGCATAAGCTTACATGGCAAATTTCAGCGTGATATGTCACATAGTTTGTTTTCTGTGCTACTGTAAAGTCAAGCTCGAGTGTGTTCTTCGAATTTAACGATGGAAATTCAAGTTGAACAAAGAATTTGTTTGAAATTTTGTTATTCCAACAAAATTTCGGCTTCAGACGCCTTAAAAATATTGCAGACAACCTATGGGGACTCTGCTCTATCGCGTGCACGTGTTTTCCAGTGGTACAAATCGTTCAAAGAGGGCCGTACATCAACCCAAAAAACCACGCCAAAGTCGCTCAAAAATTAAGGTTATGTTGACTGTTTTTTTCGATTACGAAGGTGTGGTGCACTCGGAGTTCCTTCCGCAAGGCCGATCGGTTAACGCTGAATATTATTTAGACGTTTTAAAGCGTTTGCGCGAGAACATTCGTCTTAAAAGGAAGGAATTGTGGGACAACAAGTCATGGTTTTTGCATCACGATAATGCACCAGCTCACACATCACGTCTTGTTGTCATAATGTTAATATCGTTCCGCAAGCACCGTATTCGCCTGATATGGCTCCATGTGACTTTTTCCTGTTTCCCAAGCTCAAGTTGCCGCTCCGTGGAAAACATTTTTGAGACAATTGAAGTCATAAAAGAGAATTCGAAGAAGGAACTGAAATCCATACCGAAATCGGCCTTCCAGAAATGCTATGATGATTGGGTAAAACGTTGGCATATGTGTATCGCCTCCAATGGTGATTATTTTGAAGGAGATAAAATAAAAATTGAACAATAATTAACCGTTTGTGTTTTATTAAATCAGTCTCGTTCATATTTGAGCAGAAATCAGTCAACCGCAGGTGTGCTCTGCGATTTTCATGCGATGGATAAAAATATCGAATAAAGAATTTGTCTTAAATTTTGTGTTTTGAACGGAATTTCGTCTGCGGAATCATTGAAAATGTTGCAGAAAGCCTATAGCAAGTGTGCTTTATCAAAAAAACGGGTCTACGAGTGGTATAAGGCTTTTGCAGAGGGCCGGGAAGTCGTTAAAGATTTACTCCGATCTGGTCGCCCATCAACGTTTTTAACGGATGAAAACGTTGACAAAGACAAGGAAATGGTACCGAAAAACCATCATTTACGTTTGAGAGAGGTAGCTTGTGATCTTAGCGGGTCTCACGAATAAACCATGAACAAGGCATGAGACGCGTGGCTGCTGGACTCGTTCCAAGAGAGTAGAATTTCCTTAAAAAAATTCTTCGGAAGAAGGTGGCTGAGGAGGTGAAGATGACTTGAGGAAGTGAATTCGAATCCAACGTTTATCCAGCATATCATAAGAGGAGTGGGTATATGGGGGTGTGTTTGACGAGCAAGCCAATCAACATGCGGCTGAATGGCGCTATCCACATGAGCCGAAACCCAAAAAACCACGTCAAAGTCCGTCAAAAGCGAAAGGCATGCTACTAATTTTCTTTTTATTATCATGATGTTGTGCACTCGGAATTCATTCTAAATGGTTTTACGGTAAATAAAGAATATTATTTGGAAGTTATGCGACGTTTGAGAGAAAATGTGTGTAGGAAACGGCCCGGTTTGTTGAAAGAAAATTCATGGATTTTGCACGATGATAACCCACCGTCTCACAAGGCTCATACTGTGAACACTTTTTTCACCAAAAACTCGACAAATATCATTAATCAACCACCATTTTTACCGGACTTAGCCCCCTGTGACCTTTTCCTTTTCCCAAAACTTAAATTGCCACTCCGCGGACGCCGCTTTGAGTCTATAGAGGTCATTCGCTGAAGGAGCTGAAGAAGATCTCTCCAAACGAGATTGAAAGGTGCTTTGATGTATGCATATGTGTATTGCTTCGAATGGAGCCTATTTTGAAGGCGAAAAAATAAATTTTAATGATTGAACCATTTTTTGCGTTTTATTGGACAATTCCCAGTAATTTTATGACATAATGTATTTCTTTATTTATTTTTATATATTGAATGAATTAATTTATGAGTTAATTGTATCAATTGAATCAATTGTAAACCGTGGCTTTTATAAATGAGATAAAAAATTACTACTTAAATACTTACTTAGTCCACCCGCACACCATGTTTCCATTGTGCATTTAAGGACCGATTTCCAACCCACTGCTGTGATATCCTCCAATCTCTCACACTGTGGTGCCCCTAAATATTTTGTAATATTACAAGCATGTTTTGAATAACTCCCGACATCCGTAAAGACGCTTTACAGTTTCCCTTGAGCCTTGTTCCTTGCATTTCTTGCATTTCTCGCTGCTACTGGGCTATGTCCCGACAGCACTTTTACAAGCTCTACGTGTTGGTGATAGCAGAAGTAATTCTTAATTTATTTATAAATATTGCATCTTACGTTTCAATAATTTATTCAACAATGTTTACACAAGACCTTAGCTTTCCTGCGAGTAGCTCTCCCATCCGTGCCAAAGTTAACCGTGGAGTTGGTACCAGTAGTACCAAGTTGCATGTTAGATGTACCAACTTCGTTTTCCATTATAAGAAGATGTACTATCACAAGACTTTGCCTTACTATGTGCAATACAAAACAAATAATTTGAAATATATGTACGTATAAAATTATTGAGTATTCAAAGAAAAAAGGAGAAACCTAGTAAAAACTCTGGCCCAAATGTTGTGTTGCTTTCGTTTTGTCGCAGGCTGTATGTATACTTACCATCTCCCCTCCTGTGGCATAGGTCACATACTAGTTTTTGTATTATTACCTCGCAATACTTCGAACAAGCAATTCGCGCCTTGGGCAGATTTTCTTCTTTCACATCACAAGCTTCTAATCACTTATTCCTAATGAAAGGAATGGAATCAAATTGCAAAAATTTCATTCCGCAACCCTTACACGTAGTTATTTACAAAATTCACACAGCCTTCAAATGCGCAACTGTTTTTATTCTCGCTATTATTTGATTGAAAATGCTGTAATTTTTTTATTTGTTTATCTTTTGTTTCAAATATTTTTAGAAGCAATTGAAAAACAATCGATTTATTGCAACTACTAGCCTGATTTTGATGAAGATATGATAATACCAGCAAAAACCAAATGGCTAACATTGCCATCAAAACATTTAATGGAACTACCTTCTACTTTTTTTTGTATCAGAACGTTAATCACGTCATGAACATTTTTACGATTTAATAACATTTTTTTGTGGAGATGAATTTTTCGAATCACTTTAAATAGCACAAATAATTCACGCTTCTGAAAAGTACATTTCAATTAAAAAAAGTAGGTTGTGCAATGGAGACATCAGATTGCAACTAGCAACACTTCTTGTTGTTTAGCCAAGCAGCTCTTGTAATTGCGCGAGCTCATAAATAAAAAATAAAAAATACGTAAATTTTGCATAATAATTCACTATATGAAATTTCAGTCAACAAAACACATAAATTTATCCACAGAAGCGGAGGCGTCAAATCGATAAAAAATTGTATTGTTAATATTTTCTGACGCTACGAAAAACACGAAAAAAAAAATACAAAAAAAATCATCATCCGATTTTCTTTTGCGCTAATTCTGTAAGTTATTAAGTAATTGAACTTAATTTAACATTTAATATTAATTTTCTTTTAAAGGCATATGTTTATTTGTTCATGTTTTCGCAAATGATGATTTGAGGCCGCCATCAGAGTTGACGTAAATTTCGGCTCTTTTATGATATTTTGCATCACATTCGTCAATATTAATTATTTCAAATGCCGATTTTTTGCCGCGTGCTGATTTTATGGACCTATACATTTCACGGCATATGAACGTAGATCAGTTCCTTTAGGTAAACCCAGAGAAAGCAGTCTGGTACCGTCAAATCGGGCAAAGAAAAGTGTTTTTAAAAATTTCGGATTGCACACGCATTGCTGCCGTTTTACTGGAGTAACATTTTTTCCAAATATAAATAGTCTAGTATTAAGAACTCATTCAGACTGTTTCAATAGCGCTAACAAGTGACAGTTTTCGCGTTTCGTTTGTCTATTGAAAAAAAACCTGGCGCATGATTTAAGTAAACTGCGCACCATACGATCACTTTTTGGGCGTGGTTTGGTATTTTTTTGAGTTTACAGGTATTGTCGGTACTTAAAACTGCATAGTTTGTTCACTCACTTGTTCAAAAAGGTGAATGGTTAGCCTCGCCGCTCAAAATCGATTATTCGCAAAAATTAGCATCTCATTGTTCAGCTGAATATTGTAGATAAACTTCTTCAAATCTTTGGTCAAATTGTTTTGAAGGCACCTCCGACGAACAACCAGTCACAGGCTTATTCTCAACACTTTCCTCCACAGCTTGGATTTTGCCAGCTCATCGGTTTGATGGAAACCGTTCAGCTGATTTTCAATTTCGGGTTGACTCAGTCTATTCAAGACCAGCGCCCAGGTTGTTACATTAAGCGGTTATGTGTCCCGAAATACACGCTGTGTTAAATCTACATATTAAAGAGTTATTGCACAAAAACTTGGAAAGAAGAGCACAAAGCTCTTTATAGCTTTTTATAACTGTCCTCAAGATGACTTCTAATTGAGGGCAAGTAAATTCATTGTTTTATTTTTAACCCGCATGGAGCTCACCAAATAAAAATACGAAAACTTGAAATTTAAAGATCAGTAAACCCGCTTAAGGTAATTATATAAACTGTCAAGGTTTGAGTATCGAATGGAAAAAAATGAGTGCCTGCGAATAGAGAAATATTTCTTTGCACATAACAGCCTGCCGAGGAAACGAAAATAATTTTGAAGTGCAGACGAATTTTAGCAGGAGTTAGCTTTGCCGTAAGTGCAAAATTATCAAAAAAAAAAAAAAAAAAATAGAAACTAACAAGTCGCGCATGTTTCCGGTTTCTTATGAAAGCTTTAAACGCGTTTTTCTCCAAGTGACTTATTTCAATATAAAATGAAATTTGTACAAATTACTCCATAATACTATGTAGTAGTTCCCGTTCAGCTCTCGATTTTGTGTTTCATTAATAAAATTTTACTTTTATTTTTTTTATTAAAAATTGAGAACAGAACAATTTTTAATAAAAAACGCGGTTTTGATCATTTTTGCTTACAGCTTGGCACCTTTCTTTTGAAGTGAACTTAAATTATAATCATTGGTCAAACGATAAAATCAAACGTATGGAATACGGTAATATTTGAACTTTTATGTCCGGATCCGAGAACTGTTATCATTATGAGTTTTATCAAAAAAATTGATACTTAGCCATTATTTTGAGATTTTAAGATTTTCGATTCAAAATAGTAATAAATATTTTAGTCTTTTAATATTGCTAAGAAAATATAATCAAATATCGACTTATATTTTTGTGAACAAAAATAAAACTTATTTTTCAGTGTAATTTTTTTGCTGTGGAATAAAGTTGTTAGTTGCTATTTCGAAACATTCAATTTTTTTTAAATAATTTCATAAAAATTAATGAATATTTTTAGAGTCTCCCTTTTTTGTTTTTTGGCAGATCGAAGAACCGCCAAATAGGCCGTACCTCATCTAAACTCACCTCAGTTCATCTCTCCCGTGGTGAATAGATTTTAAAAGTGAGCTCCTTAACAGACTCTGAATGAATTTGACAGAATCAGCTCATGAGCTAATATCACTTGGAGTGTATTAACAAACAAACTGAGATTGTGTTGGTGATATACGAAAATAATCAAACAATGACACTTCAACGATGGCGACGTGGCAGTCGAAAATCCCCTCACAATTATTTTAAGAAAAAACCTTGAAATCTATCATCTGTGCATCGCACCCAAAGTCTACTCGACACACTTCGCCTCAACTAGCCTTATCTCAGCTCTCTTGATATGCATACACACAATACAATACAATAGAAATAGCATTTCATAACTATAGCACAGCGACTTTTCAGTAGTTTTGGCCATTTTTTGTTGTAATTCAAATAAAATAATTTTTTATGAACAAATAAAATGCCCATCAAAACATCAAACTTTTTACTCAGAATTTTTAGAAAAATTTGAGGTGGTCAGTTTTATAACCCATTGAATTTTAGTACACGCACCAACACATTCGGGTACGGTGATCGCCTCTTCGCCTAAACCTCTTCGAACCATTCAAATTTACTATAAATCGAATGCATGAAATCCATACAGTTTTTGCAGAAATTACACCAAATGTATACATTACATATTCATCATATTCATATACATATACATATATAATAAACAAAAACTACGAACAAACACTAATTACCGTTAATTACTTGTCCAGATAGTAGCAGTTCATACACAAGTTGAACCACCCAACCGTCCATCCAACAGACGGGCATTTACGTTTACATTTACGCTGACCAAATAGTATTTAGCAACTCTTGACATCTCTTTGGCGTTCTTAAACAAGTCGAACTCGTGTAAATGCCACTTCTGTCCGAACTCATCTCGCAAACATTTTAACTATAAGTAATTAGCACGGCATTCATTTAAGCGCAAAACTTTATATTCACACAAGTCTGGCTTCTTCTCCGTCGCCACCCACCGCAAGAACTTCGTTCAGAAACGCAGATTCACGCAAATTTGCGCAGCACTCACGCATGTCCCTACACTGCAAATAGCAATGACTTCTTGCGGCTGCCTTAGTATGAGCTGACTTTCCGACTCGCGCCGGTCGGCGGCCTGCAAATAAACAACCAACAACGTGCAGCCAAGGAAATAAACAAATAAATAACTTGCTTTAAAAGCTTTGCGGTGAACTGGGCCCCGCCAGTGAATGGCCTTTTTGCTTTTGGTTTTTTGCAAGTTCTTCTTCAACATTATTTGTTTTCGCATTTGCTTTTGTTTTCTTCTGCAGAAATGTGAAAGTTTTGCGAAGCTCATGAAAAATTAAATTAGTACCCCACCTGTGCAGCGCTGGCAAGCAACCATAGTTTACTTCGTGGTCAAACAGAGTGAGCCGGTCGGATTGTGCTGGTTGGCAAACGAGTCGGCGCGAGAATAGGCAAGAGGGTGGGCAAGTGGGCACGCAGACGGTAGGTGGGATTGCCAGCTGTATGAACTCCATAGTCACACTGACCACTCTGACTATTTGTGTGAGGAAGGAAGCGCTAATTACAAGTTATGCGGCAACGGTAAGCAACCAAAGTTTAAAAGGAATTTTCATTTGCATAAAAATTATGCGGAAATTATTTAGTCAGAAAATTTATGGCTAACGCCAAGTGTGAAAAATGTCAGCCAAGGCCATACAAATAAGTGGCAATCAGAGGGCTTTTTGTATTTTATTTTCATTTTCTGTTCATTTAGTATTATTCGTTTCCTATTTCTAAATTCTTTTCAAACTCTTCTGTGAGTCATTGAAATGAAAAGGTGCGCACTTGAGTCGCTCATACGCAGTGTATTGCCTGTGTAATGCAATCGTGTAGAGCCGAACGTAATGGGGAGAATGAGAAACGTGTTTTATGAAAAGTAAAAGGAAGAGTTGAAAGTGCAGAAAAAGCGAAAAAATAATATTTATACGAATATTCCCAGTATGTAAATATAAAAATAAACGAGTTAGTGATATTTAGTGCGCTGCCGGAGTGGAAGAGACTTTAAAAGGGTATCATTGTGGTAGCCAGAAACGGCAATACTCTACTTATAGACTGCAATTAAAATCAATTTATGTTGAAGAATCTAAGTAGTTACATTTTTTTTCATTCCTTCCTTTTCTACCTTTCCTTGTTAATCTTTTTACAATTTTCCAAATTTCTTAAAATCACCCAGATTTTGAGTAGTGTTTCGTGAGCTTTTGGAGCGACAATAGCTCCGTTAATTGAATCTTCAACAAAATGTTCTCAATGTCTTTAAGTCTAATATTAATGAAAGGTTCATTGGCGCAAAATACATTCATTACTGGCGCACTTACTAGCGCTGCACAGGTGTCCTACGTAATCTTTACAGAAGCAAATTATTTATAAGTACAATTTTGTTTTAGAATAACTTTTTTATTAAATTAAAAAAAAGTATTATATGTTCATGGAAATTTTTATTTTGATCCTTACGCGCTCCTTTGCTTGTCTGTTTGTATACTGCATCTGCATAGTTCACAAATGTCAACTATGATTGACGTACGACGCTATTTGAAAAAAGTATACATTTCCCGATAGGGTGATTATTTTTGCGTCTTAGAGTGTCATTATCGAAACAGTTTCCCAACATATCTAAGGTTTTTGCTTCATCGAATGCATTTTAAACGCAAAATTTAATACAAAGTCTTTATTGCAAATTCAAATTCATTTTTAAGACTGTGCAGAGATGGATTTTCTATAGATAGAAAATGTCAAGTAATGACGATAAAATATTGGTAGGAATGTTGATCACAGATGTGGCAAAATTAAAAAAAAACAGAACTCAAATCAGTAGTTCAAGAGTTGGTTGTTCCGGGAACTTTTTCATCAAGGTGGTATTGTCTTTTTGCGACAGGTATTTGTATCGGATTGTGACCTTTACTATAAATGACAGATACTATTCAGAGGTCCTCAACAACACGTTCTCTCGCTTTTTCATGCATGTCCTGCTATTCCCCAGGGAAGTACACTTGGGACATCTTTATTAATGATATTGGCCTTGCTTAATGTATTCAAGATTCATAAGTATGATATCACACGAGTTTGGTGGTCAATGCATTGGTACGAGGCGAGAGATAAATTTCTCACTAAAAAGACGACGCAGTAAGTCCATTGTTTCACGGGCTGTATGGCAAGTAGTGGCATTGTGGATATCACGGGCCTTAATTTCCCGCATCAAAAGGTTATTTATCTTGGCGCAATAGCGTTCGCCACTCACTGCTACATTGGCGCCAGCCACGTCTTTGCAGAAATATGAACCGATGATTCCTCCAGCCCATAGACCTCACCAAATGGTTGGTTTTAATGGATGTAATGGCTGTTCTGAATGGCTGCAAGTTCTCTTTATTGCAATTTTGCTTATTACGTAGCCATTCAGCCAAAAATGGGCCTAACCGCTGAACGGTTATGTACACAATAACTTGGCCTAAGCAGGCGCCTTACACTTTTGCACAGAGCGTCGATTTTTGTACAAAAATTGTAAGATTTGTAAACGTTGTTGAGGTGCAAGCCTTTCCATGATAAAATATCAAAGAATACTGACCAAAATTGTGTACTTGGTTTGCCAATAGTCACGCTTGACGCAAGAAAAAACTGTTCGAAAAAGTACCTCCAATCACCCTTTACATATGTATTTATAATTGGCACCTACACTCTTTACTTAGTGTTCAGCCAAGCTCCTGCTCCTATGTGCGATGCTTTTCTAAAAATGGAGGCTCGTACAGTTTTATGCCGCCTCCGAAGGGCAGATGGTGCTTTATGGGTCGCTTTTTCATGGCAGAAATACAACCGGAGGTTTTGCTATTGTCTGTCTCGAGTCGACCGCTATTAGAAAAAGCTTTTTCTAACATTTGGTGTTTCGAATCTGGACACTACCGAATGGTAGTCATGCACCAACTCATTCGGCTATGGCGGCCGCAATTTATTATATGTATATAGTATTTGTATTTTTACAAAACTCAAACGTGTAAGTTTTAAAGCTCAGTGGCTAGCCACTCGACATATTCCACAGCAATTCACATTCGACCACAAAGTGAATCTCAACCACAGCCAGAGTATTGCTCCAACAAAGATTCGCTTATCACAGCTTGAGCATAGTGCTAGGAGGAGGCCATCAAATAGGTAATTACTATTTAATGCAAACATTCAAGTTTTTCCTAGAGCTTCTGCATCAATTAACCAGTTTACTAGTAGTTTATTAGCAGCAGCTGAATGGCTTTGTGTGAATTTCAATTAACTTAATCAATCCACATCAATACAAAATTGCTTATCGCAGCTTTGCGTATTCGCAAAAGCATACCTATATCTAGGCACACAAATAAGCTTGAGTGCATAAATCAGATTGCGTTTGTATGTAGGCGTGTAGCTGCTGAAACTAAAAATGCTGTCAGGTCCACTTGGCGCACTCTGATCCTTTACATTGCGTCCTTCACTCACTAGTCACAGTGTAGCACTTTCAGTCGAGCAAAAAAATAACAACAACAAACAAACAAACAGAAAAGAACAAAAACCATTACAAAAAACTGAAGTCTGTATTAGTAAACGCAGCCGTATGCGCTATCTGAACTACCTTTTGATTAGAACTAATTCCGCACAGCACTATGCATGCCGCGCTGCGTCTACTCCGCTTGCTCATATAAACTGGATTATCTAATGCCCGGTAATTAATTTAATTGGACTCATCAAAAGCATGGAAAAACGCATCAATTTAGATAGAAATCTCACTTGGGCGGTCACCAGTCAGAGACGGTCAGTTACAGTGTTGGGTGAGTTGCTGCGTTGCTGTTTCTGGCTTTCTTGCAGCCGCCACACTTCTCCCATGCTATTGAATTTTCTGTGCCGTCACTTGTTAGGGTTGTCAAGCAGAAGCTGCAGGTGTGGCCCTTGCGGCAACGTCACAGTGTATGCGATCCCTAGCAGATGCTAGCACAGCTGTAGGGCACCCATTCTTCTGACACTCATGCCTTTCATATATGTATGTATGTACGTATGTATGTATGTGTGTAAGTTAGCAGCTGCGTATGCTCTTCTATTGTGTGGTGTCTACGAAGCGACGGTGACGCCACCTCCCCTACTAGCAGTCAAGAATAACAAAACCTTGTTTTAGCTAAAATTAACTTTAAATTAAGCTAATCACAGCACAGCAAAGAAGTGCCAGCTGATGATAGGGATGATGATGATGATGACGGTGAGGATGAAGGGTGTATGCATGAAGATAAAATTAACAAAAGCAGCAGCAGCGAAAGCGTAAGAGAGTATAAAAAATTAAAAAATAGAAATAATTGAAAAGACACCAGACAATGCGAGCCCTGATGAGGGAAAGACAAAAACAAAGCCTAACAAGTTAGAGAGAAACTTTACTAATTTATGTAGTTGTATGAGTGCTGTCATGACACAATGCAAGGGTGCAGGAATTATGCGAATGACACATTTTTCAATGCGTATGGCCCTTGTTATACAAAAATATTTAAACCTTAAATTCAATAATAAATTTATTTTTGAAAGTGATTAGTTACTTAAAATAATTGAAATATTTAATAGCGCCAAAGGTAGCCAGTTCAAGAATACTCCGCACTGGGAATATCAATCCTGATATTCTGCGATAATCACTCAAATACTACGGCTGTTGTAATGTCTTACGAAGCATGTGAAATGGAGACCGAAAAACACACTTTCGTAGCGAAACAGCAACATTGAAAAAGGCAGTCGGTTCTACGTTACCGGAATGACTCGGTCCAAGGACTTATCACTCCAGCACCGTACATGTATGGGAAATGTTTATGCTTTGCGTTTACAACACTTTTGCGATAGAAACCAGCTGGGTTTGTTGTGCTCAACGTTCAACTCTTCAAATTACGGAAATATTGAGATTTGTGTTGTGAATGAATGGCCATCCACTTCAGCTATATAGGTATATATATCTATAATTGGCGCGTACTACCTTTTTGGGTGTTTGACCGAGCTCTTCCTTCTATTTGTAGTGTGCGTCTTGATGTTGCTCCACAAATGGAGGGACCTGCAGCTTCAAGCCAACTCTGAATGGCAAATGTTTTTATGAGCAGAAATACACTCGGAGGTTTGCCATTGTCTGCCGAGGGGCAACCACTTTTAGAAAAAGGTTTTTCTTCATTTTGGTGTTTTACCGAGACTCGAACCTACGTTCTCTCTGTGAATTGCGAATGGTAGTCAGGCACCAACCCATTCGGCTAAGGCGGCCACTTCAGTTATCTTTATGAATAATAGAAGCGCGTTCGGACTTTATAATTTCAAGATCAAATCACATCTCATAACACTGATTTTTTCTGAAGCCACTTTTCAATTTTTAATGTTGTTTTCAGCGAGATTTTTTGATATATTTTAAGCTACTTTATCAGATACTTAAGTTACTTCCTCTATTTTGTTTCGGCGACTGAAGTATTCTACTGGCAATTTTGAACAACAAAGTACTCAGAAGCATAGCTCGTAAATACATTTTGGTTTTATTTTATTTTTTTATTTGTTATTTATTTATCTGTTATTTATTTTTTTTTTTTTTAATTCCTTTATTAATCTCCAATTATTTTTTTATTTGTTATTTATTTGTTTGTTATTTATTTATTTATTTTCTTAAATTTTTTTTGAAATAAAAGTTATGTATGCACTTATGTGCTTTCTGTGTGCAAATAATCAATTTTTGATTTTTACAGGTATCCCTGAGTTGCACGATTAATCGGTTCGGTGTAACTCAAAACCGTGTGAATGGAAACTCAGATTTAGTACAACATTTTCAATGAAAAAGAATTTTTTTATTTTTCAAATCTTAGCATTAAATGTTAGACTACTTTATAAAAAAATATCAATGTATATTATGAATAACTCTTTGGCGTCCTTACTCTAATTAATCAAAAAATGGTGTTAATTTAATGTACCTTCTCTTCAGAGGCAAAAAATCCTCGCCGCTGAAAACTTCTTTATCTTGTTGCTTCTCGGTAAACAATTTAGTCATTCAAATCCGCGATACATCTTTTTAATGGCTTTAAATATTTATTTAGTTTTGCTGCAAATATTTATCTACGGGCTAAACAAGGACCTCTTTATGCAAAATAAGTTTCCAACTCTTTCGCCATATTTAGGCCATGCTCTACATCAGTCATTGAGAGTTTCTGAGTAGATGCATCCTCATAACTTTCCTCCTCTTTGGCTGTCACTAAATTTAACGTTGACTGTGAAAGGAGCTCTAAAGCTCTTCTTCATCCAAAACTTTTCAAATAATAGTTAATTTATGTCTTCACTAGACATATCGTCGAATCCTTCACCAAGCAGCGAATGAGCAACATTTATAATGCGCTCATATTTATTTTCTTTACGTAGAACCTAACTATCTTCGCACACCACGTCAGGAAAGAGAAAAGGAAAGAGATTTCCAGCAGGCTTACGAGTTGAAGCTTTAAAACCAGACGATATAGGGGTTTTGCAGTGGAGAAAATAAAATTTTTCGCCATATTCTATATTTCCCAAAATAGACTGAAACGACATTGGTATATAGAACTATACGTCTTAAAAGTGGATATTGACTCCTTGCTTCAATGCCGGAATTAATGGTGTTGTATTGGGTGGTAGAAACACAACCTTCACACTTAGGTAATGTAGTTCTTCGTGATGCCCAGTAGCATTATCTATCAGCAATAGCGCCTTAATACCTACATTTTTCTTTAAAAGATATTTTTCTTTCTGAATTATCACAATTCTTTAATGTCGGAGGTTTCAATGATTTATATATCGGCTTCATCGGCTTCACACAAAAATCTTCTGATGCATTAAAACATAAAAGTGAGGTGAACCTGTCTTTAGACACTTTAAAGCCTGCCACGGACTTTATCCTTTATAAACATACTCATATGCAAGTATATTAATAAATAATTGTTAGGTAGTTATTATTTTGTCTTTTTTATGAAAATTGGTAAAAATCGTCTAACTTAAATAACATTTAACTCGAAGGAATGTCGCATTTTTTCCATGTAACTCGAAAAAGTTGCAACTTAAGAACGCTGTATCTACAGGGATACCTGTACGTTGCCCAAATACCTACGCCAGAGCGCCTAGCATTAGTTACATCTACCAGTTGTTCTCATTAACCCACCTGTAGTGCCAACTCGTTTCCGCTTTTTCCAATTCATCACACACACGACTAAATAGCAGCTAATTAAAATGTATAAAACACCACAAGAATTTTAATGGTATACATTTCTTATATAATATAATAAACAAACAAGGTTCAGAAAATGGATTTTGATGGCAGGGACTAAACATTTTAGCTACTGGGATCGGCGATTTGAAAGTTTAAATCAGAATTTCCTTTTAGGTAGGATACAATTTTTGCCCTTTTGCACAGTCAATAATAAATTGGACTGATCCATGATCTATGCGATCCATACATTTTCGATACATAATATGTGTAGAAATTCAATAAAAAAACAACAGGGAGCATTTTGTGATACAAATTCCTGAATAGATAGACCTTTTTTTGTCTCCAACGCAACCAACTTGAGCAATTTCTGGTGTTTAAGTGGAAAAGGCGGCCGCCGTAGCCGAATGGGTTGGTGCGTGATTACCATTCGGAATTCACAGAAAGGTCGTTGGTTCGAATCTCGGTGGAAGCAAAATTAATAAAAACATTTTTCTAATAGCGGTCGCCGCTCGGCAGGCAATGGCAAACCCCCGAGCGTATTTCTGCCATGAAAAAGCTACTCATAAAAATATCTGCCGTTCGGAGTCGGCTTGGAACTGTAGGTCCCTCCATTTGTGGAACAACATCAAAACGCACACCACAAATAGGAGGAGGAGCTCGGCCAAACACCTAACAGAAGTGTACGCGGCAATTATTTATTTTTTTTTGAAGTGGAATTTTGATCTTTGTTTTATTAAGAGACTTAGTACAATTTTATGACAAATATTTTATTTAGATTTTAAGCCACTGTTTTTTGTAGAGAAAATTAAATTAATTGTTCCCATATTTTTTTCAAAATATGTATGCTATTTTTTTTATGATGAAATAAAATGGTTAAATGGTCTTGCCGAGCCTTAATGGATTTTAATAATTTATACGCCAAATTAATCACCATTATAATTTCTGTGAATGGCGTCATACGTCAATCATAGCTGACATTTGTCAACTATTCAGCTGCGGCATACAACAGGTAAGCAATAGAGTGCTGCACTCCGCAAAAGCGTGGAATATTTGTGTAGGTTTTTTTTACCAAAAATCGGTCGGTGGCGTTGGTGTTTTGCCGCTTAACTGCTGGAGTCAAACAGATGGGAACAACGCGAGACTTGCAGGGCTTGGTCGCCACCAGCCTAGTCGATCGGCCGAGAATATCGCGACCGATTTCGCTAAAAATGAATAAAGAAACAATTGGGCATCAACAGACAGATTCTACAGCGAGTTTTAAACAAAGATGGGCGCCGCACATGGAGGAAACAGTGCATCAGTGCCTGTGTACCGTCAGCCGCGTATGACAATCATCAATCACAACAACGGAAAGGACGATTTTGTGTCGAAAATCATCATGAGAGATGAGGCGCATTTCCACTTAAGCGGTTACGTCAATAAGCAAAATCTTGGTTTTTGGGGCTCGGGAAATTCGCGTCTCCGTAGTCGCCGCCTTTGGCGATTTGGCATTGCTAACAAGACTGCTTGATTTAACCATCCCAATCATCATTTGTGGCTACTTGCAGTTTCGGGTTTATGCCAATAAGCCTCAGGCAATCCAGCATTTAAGGAGATTATTATACAGGAATGCGCACAGTTATTACCGGGAATCTTACGGCAAGCCATTGAAAATGCGATAAACTGAACACAAATATCTATCGAGGGATGCCACTTGAGGGATGCCATAGTTTTCACTTAACAGAAAAATAGTAAAGTCCCAAGCAAAGATTTCCACCACTCAAAATCATTTTTTCTTTATTTAGTAAAAAAGTTATTCAAAAACAAAATTAGAAGCTCGTTAAAAACAGAATTAAAATTAGTTTATTCGCAAATTTACAATAATTTCAAATTTTCCTTATGTTTCATGGTCGTGCATTGCTTAAGATTTATTAACATTTTATACGGCGTGGTTCGCCGCCATATATCTGCTTATAATTGAAGTATTAAAAAAATTAAAATTACTGGTAAGTTTATAATTCAGCCTATGAAAATTTGGTTTTTCAACCTGAGTCCAGAGTTAATTCAATATTCAGAGGATACAGTTTGTATCAAATTAGCCAAGTCTGAAAAAAACTGCAATATATTCGGAATTTGTGTTTTTGTTACACAGTGCAATGTTATAGGGACAAATATAGTGAATTGGAGTGAACATAATACTTTCTGGAATATTCTTCTGTTTATCAAATACTTTCACGTTTTTTATGTATTGTATTTTACTGTATTAATTTGAAACAAAAAAATTACAACAAATAGTCCTTTTTTATTTACGAATAAGAAAGATCGATGTTTTCTCTTAAAAAATAAGCGACGAATTGTGAACAAAATAAATATCAAAAATTAATTTCACATACCTCAAAACTCATGTCGATAATATAGTCATCACTTTTTGGAAGTTCTCTCAATTCAATCCAAACCAACCCCCACATGCGAGTAAACCAACATCGAAAATATGTTCTTATATAATTGTATGCCAGCTCTTAGGTCTAAATACATGTGCTAACTTTTAAATTGGCGTTGATTAACTCAGACCACAAGCGTGGGCACTAACCAGTTTTCCTTCGTAGTCATTGAACAAAGCCAACACGCCAGCAGCTGACTGGCGAAACAAGCGAATGGAATTTAGGTAAGAAGAAGCTTCACGCGGCGTAAATTGTTATCAATTCAGTTTAATGATGAAACTTTTCACATTGCATTCCCCGCTCTACACGAAACAACCTTTTCTTTGACGTCATTTCAAAAAGTGCCTGAGCCGAAAACAATTGGGTGCTTCAGTTTGTGTGACGTGCCAATAAATTTCGTATGAATCTGTCCTAAATTGTGGTTGCTGTGGCTGCGAAACTTATACTTCCAAAGCGTAAGCCGCTGCCAATAAGAATTTGATAAAATGTAATGATTTTCGGTACATTTTATTTTTATTTATCCTCTTTTTTATCCTGTTTTTGTTTGCGTCTTAACCGAAACATAAAAATATTTCTTCGGTCATTTAACGTTCAATCGACAAAGCAATGACTCGTGATTTGGTATTATTCCATTTGGGATATGGCTCGTGAGACTCTCATCATTGCAAAAACCTACATTTGTGTGTGTGTATGTGTGTGCTTGTGAATGGGGGCTTTTGTAGTGTTTTCACTGTTTGTAAGTTTTTGTTGGCTTATTGCTGCTACTTCTTCTTCAAAAACTTTCAATCTGGAAAATCCGTAAATCATTTCTATTTATTTTTTTTCATTCTTTGTGTGCGTTTTCTTTCGGCTCAGATGACTTAAGTTCTTGTCTAAATGTACCGTAACTCACTCACAAATACCATACGCACACACTTACGCGGCTTTGTTGGCAGCCGCCCATACAAGTGAGCGGCCATTTTTCCTAATTGGATACACTTATCGTTGATGCTCAATCTCAATTTCGAATTAATTGAGCTGAACAGATGAAATTTGTTGGCGTTTCCCTTTCGACACCGCCACGGGCCAAGCATGCACCAATACACATGCACGCCTATCCAACCTCGCATGTGCGAAAATAGACACAACAGCCACGCACACAAACACCGGCGAACATCTAAACCTATACATGAATGAGTAAAATGTTTGCTTATCGTAAATTTCTCTGGTCTCTCACTCACGCTCTCTCCTAAGCCCTCGACCCTTTCCACTCAACAGCATCTATCTCTCTGCGAACAAACCGTCGTCATCCGTCCACCTCGAACGTAAAGCGCTGATTAAAGCAAAAATCACTGCACCTTTCTACTACTCGTTTACGTTTAGTTGGTCACAGCCAAATTCGAGTCCGTATCCAAAATCGGTGGAGGTCACATCGATAGAAAATTTATTGCAGTCGATTGATATGCCAATGAAAATGTTCAGGTTGAAGTTGTGGCCATTATAGACATTGCCCATTTTAACCAATATCTGACTTTGTTGCCTTTGCTGACCATGCAAGTAATGCCGTTTGTGTAGAAGAAAGATGCTCAAGTCGTGCCACAAGCATTTACACAAAGATGGTGGTGTGCATGTGACCAAGTTGGGCGGTTACATAGACAAACAGCTGGAATTTTCGCAAATCTAATGAACTTCAATGAACTTTAATTTCTTTAACTGGTAATGGTAGCTTGGAACTGCAGAAGCAGCAGAAGCAACGGCCTGAACGCAATGGAATTAAACGAGAAATTATATCACAATAATTTTTATGGGCCCTGCAGCTAAACTGTGCATGGAAATGTGTTAAAATTTGCCGCTTATGAACTAAACAGCACACTCAGTGGGCAATAATAACATTAAAAATCAATAGCGAATGGTAGCAGACATCTACCTGAATACAAAGCAGATACAAGGTCTTTCAAGTGTGAGGTTTCTTTAGCAAAGAGGTGTTTTGAAAACTGGCACAGTTTGATGCGGATCTCAGTGACAGATGTGAAGTAGAAAATTGAAAATTTGCCATAATTAATTTTGTTATATTGTGAATAGATCAGATTAGACGGAGGTTGTAACAGCTGATACTGCGGCTTAAGCAAAGATACTATCACTAATAAAATTATTGTCACTTGAATTATAAAGTTTGTTTGATGAATCTCATGGTACTAGGTTTTGCTTCAAGAATCTTTTATCATCTCTGTTTTAAGTTAATTGGAGTTTACTCCTTAAGAAACTATATATAAGGCCCATGGTATGAAAAATATGGGTAGTAAAATCGTGTGAGTCACCGGGAGTGTACGCTGACGGAAGTGACGCGTTGCCCTTTTTCAATATTCTAGTGAGAAAAAGCACTGCCTACCTTGTGGCGCTACTTTGTTGGTACAAACTTGTAGGAAATATATTTTCCTTGTGGGTGCTAATTTCTAGTGAGAAAAAGCACTGCATACCTTGTGGCGCTTGTTTGTTGGTGCAAACTTGTAGGATATATATTTTCCTTGTGGGTGCGAATTTCTAGCGAGAAAAGGCACTGCATGTCTTGTGGCGCTTGGTTGTTGGTGCAAACTTGTAGGAAATACATTTTCCTTGTGGGTGCTGATTTCTCGTGAGAAAAAGCACTGCATACCTTGTGGCGCTGGTTTGTTGGTGCAAACTTGTAGGAAATATATATTTCCTTGTGGTTGCTAATTTCTAGTCAGAAATAACACTGCCCACATTTTGGTGCTTATTTCCGTTTCCTATCTAGTGCTTGTGGGTTCGTTGAGAACCTATATACATATACCAGTGATGTCGTCTGAACCTTTGGAGGAGATTGTCTTCAAAAACCCTTACAATGGTTCATCTGCCAATTACACGCCAATAAACTACCGCTTAGACATTTGTTTGAATACATTGATGGCTCTACGTCTGAAAGCTTTAACGGTGAAATAGAGAAAAAATTGAAGGATTGTGAGAAGCTTTCTTTCGTCAATTATAAACCAATTATATTCACACTACCAGATATATCCAGTGAAAAAGATTTAAGTACGGATCAAAAATACCTATTTGATATTTGTAGTGCTATTATAACAGGACATTGCAACGACAGCTTAAAAAAGAAAAACCCCAAAAAAATTGTTCATTCCAGGTGGCTTACTATAGCGAATAGAATAAATAAATTTTTATTTTTCCAGTAATATAGAAAAGGTCTTCATTTACTCCTTTTGCATATTAAATATATTTTTAAATATCACGGTAAGCGTTCTTAAGGAGTAAACTCCAGTCGCGTGTCGGAGCTGACACACACACCTTTTTTTTTAAGCATTATTAGGCGACCGCCGTAGCTCAACGGATTATTTGAATGATTACCATTCGAATCCCCGTGCATGAAAAACCAATTGATAGAAAAAGTTTTTTCTAATTGTGTTCGACCCTTCACGGCCAGTGTTAAATCTCTGCGATGTTTCTGCCATGAAAAAGCTCCTCATAAAAAACATCTGCCATTCAGAGGCGGCATAAAATGGCAAGTCGCTGCATTTGTGGAAAAACATCAAGACAATTTCGAAGAGGAGCTCGGTCAAACAGCCAACAAAGCGGACTTCTATTCAAATCTAGTTTGTAAGAGTTTTAGTTGCTGTGAAAACATTCAAAAACGAATACAAAAAAAACCTTTGTTGGGCGCGAATGGTTTTATTTAATCAAAATACTAATGTTGCTTTGTAACTGGACGCATTGTTTGAAACGTGGAAGCTTTGTTCGGGAACGCATCGGCAATCGTACGAAAAAAAATTACACGATTCCTCAATCGTATCATCTGAGTGCGATGACGATATACGAGTGCAAATGGATCGTAATACCTTTTCCATTCACAATGGCCCACCGCGTTTTGGATTGTATTTCTGTTTCTGTTTGCGAAACTAAATTAAAAAAAATTCCACTTTGCTTTTCTATTTACTTATAATTTCAAGTGATAGCGAAGGATTTGCAAAAATTATAAGGTGGTAGCTGACGGTTCGTGGTAATCGATTGACATTACCGCAGACACCATAAGGAATTTACTATTCATTTTAGCGAATGTAACTATTCAAATCCATTCATTACATGTTTTCAAGACGTTTTCGTTCGCAAAAGGAGCAAGAGTTTGTGAAACAATATCGACCGTAAACAACAAATCATTTTGTTGCGGGTTCAATTTATTTTAGTTAGCCCTCTAATAGCAAAATTTATTTAAAATTTTCTGCATTTATTGCATGCAATCTTAAATTTATATTTATAAAAAATCACGTGACCCAAAGTACAATGAAAAAATCATGTGCAGCATCGTACACGTGGTAGAAGTGAAACTTCTGTGTGTGAATGAGTGTGAAGAAGAGAGAGAGAGAGAGAGAGAGAAAGAGCGAGAGAGGAAGAGAAGCAGACAGGGATAATTTCTAAAGAAATACAACAGTTTAAAATTTGTGTAACCAAAATTCGATTTTATTAACTATATATACTATCATCTGTTGGTGGTTCAATTGGTAATACTGATTAATTGGTTTGTGTTAGCTGAAATATGAAATATATGTACGTGGTTCAATATTTTCTAGATAACGTGTGAAAATTGCATCTAGTGTAGTTCCGGATTTTGTTGTTGATTCTTTAGGGTTATTGTTTATCTGCAAACCGAGTGTTTCTCGAAGAAATTTAATCAACGGCAAAGAATCATTGGATCTGAAATTTACGTTGAAATCTGCTCCGAGAATCAATGGAATTTTATCTTCGCCTCTTCCAAGTGTATTTGCACCTGCGTGGCTGTAAACCAGTAGTGAGCGGTGAATGAAATATATTATGTCATCAAGATTTTGGTTCGGTGAGATACTGATGGCGGCTATGACAATAGTTTTTCCATTCAGCGTTTGACATTCTGTAATGCAAACATCGCCAACTGGTGTGACTGTTGATGAATATGACTGAGACTGCCTTGCAGTCATTTCCATGTTTGGTGTGACGATATTTACGCTATCATCTTGATTGTGGTAGATTGCCACACCGCCAGCTCTAACATTTAGTCGCTTATATTTGATGACGCAATTGAAATTTGGTATACTAATATCCTCGTTATCATTTAACCAAGTTTCGGACAAAAGTACTATACTCGATTTGCGGATGACAGAGTCTGTTGAATCTGCGGAATGTGCTCGTTGGCTCTGACAATGAAGAGTATATCCAGTTAGCCTTCTTCTCTGAGTCATGAAATCGATTATTTGTTTATCCACAGTTTCCAGTCTATTTAACGATAGTCTCCGGAATTAATCTTGTAAATGAGACATACTGACTGATGCTCGTCGACCATGGTAGAATCTAAAATCATTTCCGTTCGTTATAATCCACAAGCCTTCAATACAAGTGACTCGTGATAAAGCAACGTAAACTAATGATTGCGAATGTTTTTTATCATATTCGTAAACAACTTCAGCATATGTGCTTCCCTGAGAATGGTCGTCGCACAAGCACAAACTAATGGTAAATGTGATCGTTTAGCGTTAATCGTTTTGTTGTTGTTAAGCGGGATTGTTGATGTGCGTCGTCCGATTGGTAATGATATTATGCCTGTAGAAAGAGCAATCCGGAAATTCAAGCCATGCAACGGTGACTTCTCCATTGTCATCAAATTCGAGCTGCACTAACTTACCCACTGCGCCATTTGCCAAGCCGTCTGCCACATCTACATATATTCGTTGTTATCATGTACAGTACGCCAATCACAAACACAGTTTCGTTTCACAAACACAGTATACCGCACATACAACGAAGCCTGTGTCTCAGGTATAGAAAATGTATAGCTCTCTTTCTCCTTCTCTCTACGTTGTATCTTTTTTTCTCTCTCGCGTAACGAAATCTCTAAACGTAACATTTTTTCCAATTCACTCTCCATTCTCGCTCAAATATCAGACCGCCGCTAAAGAAGCTTCACTTCAAAAAAGTTCCTCCATGGTCTTCATCATGTCTCCTTGAAATGTTGATGGATCTGTAAAAAGTAAAAAAATTCTTGTTAAATAAGTTGTGGTATAGTCTGTCGAGCCGGATTTTTGAATTTCGTCATAAATGTCACTCTTTATTTATGTTTATAAATTTTTTTAAATATTTTTATTAATATCAAAAATTAAATCTATAGAGAAAACACTTTCGAATATTAAAAAAAACCGCATCAAAAAATATTAAAAAATGTATCATGCAGACCGTGCTGAGAAAAGTAATTTCGAGAAAAACGAGTGGTAACGGTCAGCTGCCTCAAACGAAAGCTACCTGTGTGCATCAAACTCTCATCGGGCAGTTACATTTTCCACCATAACTTTGCATCTCATCGTCTTGCACAGAAATACGCCTTAAACTTTTAAGAATAATAATTTTTTAAAAATAAGAAATCGATTATATTTTTAAATTCTGGACGCATGCACCCCCTTAAGGCATAGTAGTAGAATAGAAAGTTAGCATGCAATACTTCACCAATTCTGCTTTATTTTGACTTTGTTTAGACGACAGGAACGTACGAGGGTTGCTACTAACATTTCTGGCCTTCTAGTGTTCTCATTATCATCATTATATCATATTTTGACATTTCCAACAAACAAAAATTGCTTTATCAGCTTAATATTTTTAGTAATCGCAAATTATAGCCTTATAAGTAAATATAATTAATGGAAAATGGTTTTTAAAGTACTTAATTTTTAATAGCTTAATATTTTTCCAGAGATTCTATTTTAAGTAAACTAATAAAACGTTATGAGATTTTTAAAATCTGAAAGGCGAAATGAAAGGAAAAGATTGGGTAAAATCGTTCGGCACTTCATTGAAATTAGACGAACCATTTGCTTGCTAAATTTAAATCCAGCAGCAGTCAAATATAATATCAGTTGGGGGAAAAAATTCATTATGATTGCGTAAAAATTTTGCGCAAATGGTTTAAAACTGTTTTACGGTCTATCCTTAGCTCCTGGGCCATCCTACGACTGCTAACAACTTCGATTATTTCTGCGGTCTTATCGAAACTTTCGACATTATCGAGATTTTGTTTAACATCAAAAATGCCTGGACGGAATCGACGAAAAAAACATTGCACGCAATTGGCTGTTATAGCATCGGCACTATAATCACCATTCACAATTCCAGCGGCCTGGTATTGCATTTGCGCCTTTATAAAAAAAAAAAAAACCAGAAAATGTACAGAATTTTTTCTTTCTTGACTTCCATTGTTAACACCCTGTAACTCACAACTGAATGGAATAAACCAAAAACCGTAAAAGAATTTTTTAGTGTGAAATATCATCTTGACAAAGAGCATACACTTTAAATTGTTTCGTCGATACTTTACGAGATATCAATCACTACAACCATCTACCGAAAAAATAATGGATTTCTTTTTCCACAAACTTACCTATATAGGGATTGAAAACAAGGTAGAAGCTCAATAGTGGGATCTTGGCAAAAAGGCAAACAATTTCTTATGCTATACGAGTAAGTGCATATGTCAATTAGCAGATAATGGGTTACGAATTTAAATTTTAATTTTAAATTAGGAGTCACAAACTTCGAAGACCCTCTATGTACTGCCGCATGTGCAGTGGGCTATTCGAAGTTTGAGTTTCGTATTAATTAAAGCAAAAGCTGCTGTCATAGGCCTTAATGTACATTATAATGTATGTATGTATGTGTGTTAGCAAACTAATTTAGCCTTCGGAACTCAAAGTTCACTCTACTAAATGTAATTGTATTAAAATTCAACTTTGGTTTATGGATTCGAACGTCATTTTAATTAGTTTGGCATTTTAATTTCTACCATTAAGAGAGACAGAGAGCAGCTTAATCTGCATGCCAGATTTACAGCCAAGCACACAGCGTCGACTTCGTCGTTAACTTATTGCGACTGACCTTTTATGTGTCGTCTTGTGCGCCTTGGTTGCATACTTATGAGAGCGATTTTCTAAGATAAAATTATGCGGAAGTGCTGGAAGGTATTTTATTTGCTCTATTTACATTACCTGAGCTAATGACAGTCTTAGTACACAATTAAGTGCAAACAGCGTGGCATTATGGCTTTGGAAAATTATGATGCCAAGTATATAGTAACATTTTGCGGTTGTTCTCTCATAGTCATTTTGAAATGGCTACATGTCAAGTTGTTTCCACTTAATTATGAACTGCCTTTATATGCACACATACATATAAGATAAATGTATACAAGTTAGGCCCCTCATGTCAGTGTGTTCCCTATATTCAGTTTCCCATACCTTCATTCCTATATATGTATACCCTGCGAGAGTTAGTTGCTGAGTGATTGGATAAATTAATATATTTCTTAACTTTTAAATTTTTTGCTTATTTATATAGGCTTGTTTATGTATTTTATATTGATTATGCGCATTTTTATTTTGTGTGTGTGTGTATTTGAGTGATATCAAGGTGAAAAGATTTGAAAGGTGAGCCTCCTAACAGACCGTCAGACATATTCGGCTTTGAGCGAATTTGACAGAATCAGCTGATGAGCTGACGTCACTTGAAGTGTGTTTACCAAAAAACTAAGACGATTTAGGTGATGTAGGTAAAGTTAGCCTCACAATTTTCTTTTTCACCATAACTAAATAGCAAATAAGAAGCCAACTAATATTTCTTCTGGAGTGGCATTACTCAGGAAAATTATATAAAATGCACTATGAAGCATCTCTACTTCTCGCATTCTTGTTCACATTTTCACATCTGTCTCTTGCAACTACACCAATGTGACGCCAGTGCTCTCACGAGAAAAAGAGTTTCACATCTAGACATCTATGGCGATAACTGCAGACGGGTTCAAATTAGCTCATGCGGTTTAATGATCGATCAAACAACCGATATTGTAAGCTAGAAGTAGCAAAGAACTACAGGCGCCCACGCATAGGGCGAAAAACGAGCGTTAGTGGCATGTATAAAAGGCCTCTTCTTTTCGACAAGCGTTAGCGTACATTCATACAAATATTCGTATCTTGGCAGTCCTGGAACAGAACTCCATAAAACTAAAGTTGTTTGTAAAATAGCATAACCAGTCTCGCTTGCGGCGAATCCTGATCGATAACTTTGTTGTTGGTTTCATATGCAAATTTTTCGTCAAGTGACGGAGCAGAGAGATAGCGAGAAGAGAAATGGCCTGTAGAGAAAAGAGAGCTGTAATTTTAAGCAGTTCTATTTCAGCGCTGCCAAGATATGTTTATTTATATCAGCTGCTTCATCTGTTCGCCACTTTCTAACGCTTGGCGAATCGAAGGCGCCTTTTGTAGATAGGAGAAAAGTAGCGCATCAGTAAGCAGATCGCATCAGCTAAGCTGACTATCTTAACTGCGCTGCTTGTGTGGCTGTCAGCAATGGCTGCGTAACCATACAGCTTTCTCACATTACTTCTGTTGTGCCTAAAGTGTTATGACATTTGGTGCAAATGTTTTCCCCATTCGAATACGTCGGAACACTCATACAGATATGTAGATATAAATATGTGGAAAAATCCTATACAAATTTACTGAACGCTTTTTACTCGTATCTATTCAAATCAATATCTAGTTTAGGAATTTGAATTTTCGCCAAGTAAAATTGTATTTTCGTTATGAGTCGAACAAATCAGAGAGGCCTTTTTTCAGAACCGTATTTCCCAGGGAAAAACTATACATACATATATGGAAAATTAGTTATCGAATGGAACTAAGCCTGCTTCTTCAGAGCCTGAATGACCCACTTGTATGGCAAGATCTACCCAAAAGCAAGATTTCGACAAAAGTGAGAGTATTTCTTGCTATGACGTAACAAGCAGGCAAATACGAAAGAGTACGATAATTTTGCTCGTAATAACAATAAAATGAAAACAAATGCCCACTCACTACGTTAGCACAAAAGCTATTCGCGGATGCCGCCATCTTTTATACACTCCCTGCCGTGACTCAATAGAGCTGTTGTATGTTACTCGTATTTCGCTGCACTACGCCAGTGTCTCTTTAAAAGCTCACTAAAAACCCATTGTGTACGATATTCATTGTCTCTTACGCAGGGGCGTTTATAAACGTCAACAGCAGAGTCTCTCGCTCAAACACTCCAATGACCGTCTCATCGTTGTCATCGTTAATATGTTTGCGCCATACAATAATGCAGGGACTTTTTAAGAGTGTTTTTTTCAGCGAGAGAGGACTCTGTTGGAGTGTGGTAGGTCAGCAGTAAGGAGTAACAAATGCAGAGCCTGGGGCACAACTAGTACGAAATTAGTAAGCAAAGTGTTAAAATTTAATACAATTTTTAATTTTTTTTTTTTGTGTTTATTTTTTTTCTGAATATTTTCATGTTAAAAAAGTTGTCATTTTTGAAAATGTGGAACGTGGTTTTGAACTTAGTGATGACTCCAGGCTACTTAAATGTCCAGAGATGTATAGAAAAAGCTTCAACTCAAGGCAAATTTAATTCGCAATAGAAGTAGAGCCGATTATTTACTTTTCCCCATGCATTTTATCGCGAAAATATAAAGATTGCTTTAAATTACTCTAAACTGTCTGTATTTGCTTACAGATTTTGACATTTTAGAAACCAATACTTTGATCTTGTTGTTTTTGCTCTACTGTCACTACCCTGCAGCGAAAAGCCAAACTAATATGTAAATATAAGTTATCAGAAGAGTCTTGCGGTAATTCCGCAAGCTTGTCTTTGCAAGCGCGTAGTTCTAGTTGTATTCGTCGCATCGGTTCACGCTAGAGTTTTTTGGAAAGCTCTTTTCACGTGCTAACACGTGTTTGATTAATTGATGTTTGCCTTTAGTCGTTCGTGAGTTATAGCGTCGCAAACATGTAGCAAAATAAAGAGAAAATACGGCATATTTTACAGTACTACTACGATAAAGGCAAAAATGCATCTCATGCTGCCAATAAAATTTGTGCAGTTTATGGACCCGATACAGTTTCCATTTCCACCGCACAACGATGGCTTCAACGTCTTCGTTCTTGTGCAGAGGTGATCGAAGATGCGTCACGGTCCCGAAGGCCTGTCGTCGAAAATTGCGATAAAATCGCTGAATTGATCGAAAGAGACCGGCATAGTAGCAGCCGTAGCATCGGCCAAGAGCTGGGCATGAGTCATCAAACCGTTATAAACCATTTGAAGAAGCTTGGATTCAAAAAGAAGCTCGATATATGGGTGCCACACGACTTGACGCAAAAAAACATTTTTGCCCGTATGGATGCATGCGAATCGCTTCTGAATCGCAACAAAATCGACCCGTTTTTGAAGCGGATGGTGGCTGGCGATGAAAAGTGGGTCACTTACGAATACGTGAAGCGCAAACGGTCGTGGTCGAAAAGCGGTGAAGCTGCCCAGACGGTGGCCAAGCCTGGATTGACGGCCAGGAAGGTTCTTCTGTGTGTTTGGTGGGATTGGCAGGGAATCATCCACTATGAACTGCTCCCCTATGGCCAAACGCTCAATTCGGACCTGTACTGCCAACAACTGGACCGCTTGAATGCAGTACTCATGCCAAAGAGGCCATCTTTGATCAACAGAGGCCGAATTGTCTTCCATCAGGACAACGCCAGGCCACACACATCTTTGGTGACGCGCCAGAAGCTCCGGGAGCTCGGATGGGAGGTTCTTTTGCATCCACCGTACAGTCCGGATCTCGCACCAAGTGATTACCACCTATTTCTGTCCATGGCGAACGAGCTTGGTAGTCGGAAGTTGTCCACAAGAGAGTCCTGTGAAAATTGGCTCTCCGAGTTTTTTGACAATAGGAAAGCGAGCTTCTATAAGAGGGGCATTATGAAGTTGGCATCTCGTTGGGAACTCGTCATCGAATAAAACGGCGCATATTTGACTTAAATCGCATTATTACAACCAATTTTATGAACAATTGAAAATTCAATAAAAATACCGCAAGACTTTTTTGACAACCTATATTATAGTTCAGATACTGGTATTTATTGGAAGAAATCGTAAGAGTTTATCATTGACTACAAGATAGCACAAAATTAATAATCCGATTTCTTTTTGAATAACTTGTTTACTAAAATAAACTAATTACTCGAGATATTTCGCGTGCTCATATAAAGGCATAATGTATGCATATAAGTATATACATATGTATATATATGTAGGTTTGAAAGCAAACCTATGATAGTTCCCTTCAATTTCGATTAAAAAAAAAAAACTATTAGAAAATTGTCTGTAAATAATTCATTTTTACATATATCTCCCCTTAAAATCCAATTATTGAGTTGCCTCTGTGGGGCTTAATATTTCACATTTATTTCAATAATATTTCCCATGCACCCAAATAGTGCTTAAGTGCGCAAGTTAGGTAAAAAGTGTCCATTTAAAGGCAACAAGAAAAAATCAAATATTTGGAGAAAGCAAATAGTAAAACCTTAACATTCAATTCAATAATCCATACATCCACTTAGCACCTTGTCGATTTAAGGAAGGCAGGAGAGTTCTATAAAACTAATGTATATTAAATAGAAAGAAAAAAATGTTTCTAGCCCAACCAGCAACAGTGCGCGTGTGTGTGTATACACAATAGTGTTTATACTGTCTATGCCCATTCGCTGACGTCGATTTGCTTAGTTTGAGTTCAAAGTATTAAGCCGCTGCTGTGGTCCCAAAACGGCTCAACGACTCTAAACTGCCATCAACAACAATGGGCACTTAAAGTTGTTAGCCACCAATGCAAGTGGCCACCCGAAAAGGCCGCAGCAGCTTCATTGGTGTAATTTTTATTGTCCCATCGCCGCCGCTATCGTTTGTTATGCACTAAAAAGTACACTGAAATTATTATTGTTGATAAACAAATAAAAAGTTTCTAATAGCATAATTTCATTCAACCAACTTTTATCCTTAACTTGGCGACCAACACTACAAATATATGTATCTATGTTAAGTGCAATACCTGACAATAATGCAGAGAGGGGTATGAGTGCAAATTCTGTCTTTGCCTTCTGCATGGGAATTTGACGAAGTTACGCACAGTGGCACTTTTGAGGTATTTAGATGTTAAAACGTATCTTAGTTTTAAATTTAGATTTTGTTTGTTTCTTGTTTATTTATTTCATTCATGCAATTGCTGCACAAAGCTCTTTATGATTGTAGTATCAAAATAACGTGACTGCAAAGGAAACCAGCCTACAATCCAACTTTTATTAGCAAACTACCAAATATGTCTTTTCTAAATGGGATTTTTTGAACAATATCTCATCTATGTATGAGTCTATATTTTACGCCAGACTATATTTTCATTTATATAACATTTAATTGAACTATATTGTCTTATAGGTAGAATAGTTATTTAATTTTTAACTTCTAAATAGCCAAAAAGTCTCAGTGTTCAATGCCTGTACAATTCGGCATCGTTTGTGCGCACTCGAGAGGTGATTGAAAAGGGCATTAAACTCGCATAGAAATGAGCTCGAGAACTTAGTAATTTCAATGAGGTTGAATAAATGTATACACATATATTTTTGCTCTGTTTGCTGTAATGCAGCAAAAGTTGTTCGTTTAAGTATGCGAAAATTTGTGGCTTGCTTAACTTAAAAGTAACTATTTGTTATTATTATACTGGCCCAAACCACTATTAGTTCTTTACATAAACACACCGTTGCAAAATTATAAATACGAGTACACAACTATTTTTAGATGACTGAGCTAAGCTTTTTCTATGATAACAAAGAAAATTCCAAGCACTCACATACTTCGTATGGAAGAAAAGGCGTAACACCTCAGCGAAAAAAATATCAAAAATCAATGGTATTTCGAAGTCACTTAAAACTAGCACCTTTTTATACTAAAATTTAATTTAAACTGCATACTCAGAAAAATGCTTAAGGCTCTGGTTCAACAGTTGAGAGCCTTGAAAAATTTTGAATACATTTTATTATTTTTTTACAAAGTTTGTAATTTTGCATTACTTGATTTTGAGCTATATTTATATAAAAAGTAGTGGTGTGTTTATAATTTTGAAACGGGGTGTATATGAGAAGAAATGGAATTAATAGCGGGTAATGCCAGAAGAAGCTACTTTGCACGTAAATACATTCTATTTTGTCGCATGTACAAATTCTTATGCTCAAACGTAAGAGTAAGTAATGCTCAAGGGTTACGATTTTTGCTAAATATTGAGATGCACAAGTAATAGTAAATATTATTAATATTAGTACCAAACATGGCCTTATTGATTTTCAAAATATTATCCATGATGGTAAATGCACTTCTGCTTACATTTGAGACAATTTTCGGGTTAGTCGACATGAGCCTTTTTTGAGCAGTTCTCAAATAGACGTGAACAAATATTTATAGCGACCAAATGCAGACTAGTGCCCAAACAAACCTCAATCTCGCGAAGTATCACATGTCCTGATCATTAGAAACTATCTTATTATTCATACCTTAACTGGTTTCTGGCATAAGAGCAAAGTATCGAGTCCTGCTTAAATATCGGTAAAAATGATCGCATATATTCAAGTATCGAGTAAATATTTTACACTTTGAAACAGTTTAGGGACAGTGTGGAAATAGTATGTTATTTGTTTTTGTTGCTTTAGTTGTTTTTTTCCAAAGAATTTCAGAGTTTTTTATTAAATCACTTTAAGTACTGTGAATAAATATGAATCAGTACAAAAAGAAGTCAAAGATAAATAAAGAGTTCTTTATTTAGTTTCTTTTGGAATCGAAAAATTGAATTTACTTTCAATGTCAAAACTCATTCTTGAGGTCGTATTGTTTATGGGAACGGTCTTACCTCAAACCTAAACTTTTCTATACTTTTCGGTAGTTAAATTTAATTGCACAAATCGCGCCATACTCAAATTGTTTTACAACATTTTGTCCTACAATTGAATTTGTTTTAGATTTGACGCTTTAATAATCAGTTATTTTAAAGGCACAGAAGATACACTAACATCCGCTTACAAGTTGAAGTTGTTGGTTATCTCGCCGTGCTCAGCAACGCGCCACCATAAGGCTTCTCTCATTTCACGGTGAATGCCTGCACAGCTCGCTTGGCCCATCGTCTATCCGAACATTCTGTTCAATTACATTAATTGAGTCAATTTCTTGATTAAATTGATGTTCACTTCCATTTTTATTGCACTGCATGGCTTACTATATTGATTGTGTGGCGGTTAGTGCTCGGCTTTATGATAACACAAACGGTCGAAGGTAGTGTTTGTGCGTATAGTGGTAGTGCCTACTAGGTAAAGAGTAGACACTAACACATCTGCAATATGTGTGCACAAGCAATGTTTGTAACAATGCCATAAATATACATTTTATATACGAGTATAAGTATACAGGGTTGCCGGGAAAGTCGCAAGATACTTCTTTAGGTAATTTCTGATTCATTCAGTGTGATGATTAATCTATGATGTGAAACTTAACCGTTTTCGCGATATTTGCTTTCAAAGCTTATTTAAAACAAAAATTTTGTTTTTTTCTGCTTGTAAGTCCTTTTCCCTTCTAGAGGTCCTTTCCCTAGAGGTCCGATGCTTTTCTGTTTAAATTTAAAAATCTTTAATAATATTTCAACCAAGCCCGGACACTTTTAAAATATCTGCTTCAAAAACTCTGAAAAACTATTCTGAAAACTATGTCTTTCTAGCTATCCAAAAACGTATAGTATTCACAAATAATCGGATTGAAGAAACTGAGCAGGAAATCCAACATAACCAAATCTCGATTACAAACACCACCTGTTTAGTATCGAGTGTTTTTCTAAGATCTTGAGAGCTTGAAATGATATTACAAAACAAAAATAATGTTGGAATGAATTTTGTTTATAATCTGGCAGATAAGTTCATCACATTAAGTTTTAGAATATGATATCCAACTACAAGTTACATGGCTCATTCTAGGCTGATCGAATGAACCATGTAATTTTTCACTACTTTTTCTAATAAATCTGAATAATAAATTTAAATCAGCTCAATCCGCAAAAACGCGGCTCAAACGATGGTCATCTGGCTTCAAATCTTGTACGAGAGCTTACCTTATAGATACGTAAGCTAAGATCATTCGGAGAACGTAGGTTTGAATCTCCGAGAAACACCAAAATGAAGAAAAAGTTTTTTCTAATAGCGGTCGCTCTCGGCAGGTAATTGCAAACCTTCAAGACGCACGCCACAAATACGAGGAGGAGCTCGGTCAAACACCCAAAAGGCCTTTTCTACGTACTCGAAGGCTATAGGCCAACAAATTAAGAATGACAACAAATAGATATTTCGGCGTCTTCTTCAACACTTCGTTCTATGGACTTCGTGAACAAAATTTATTTTTTTTTAGGTCCGCAACTAAGTTTTTGCTGTTTTTTTGATGAAAATATAACTTTATTCTGAAAAAATGATTACAAGTGAATAATTGAAAGCATTGCCAATCGTTGTCTACTATTTTTTATCATCTTTCTGGTAGATCTCGTATACAGTCGTGGTAAAACTGTTAATCATTCGAGGCTATCCACGGATCAAGCTATTTTTTGATGTCTTCATATGAATGGAACTGCTGGTCAGCTAGACCATGTGCCATCGATCGGAACAGGTGATAATCGGACGGCGCAATATCTGGAGAATATAGCAAGTGCGGTAGTATTTCCCATTTCAGTGTTTCCAGGTAGGTTTTAACGGGTTTGGAAACGTGAGGCCGAGCGTTGTCATGCTGCAGAATCACTTGTTCATGCCTCTCCGCGTATTGCGGCCGCTTCTCACGCAGTGCTCGGCTCAATCGCATCAATTGAAGTCGATGATTGAGTCGATCCTCAATTATGGTTTCGCTTGGTTTTAACAGTTCATAATAAATAATACCAACTTGGTCCCACCAAATACATAGCATAACCTTCGCAGCGTGAATATGCGGCCGAGACGACGATGTAGAAGCATGGCCGGGCAGTCCTCATGACTTTCTTTTCTTTTGATTGCTGTAATGAATCCATTTTTTATCACCCGTTACTATGCGATGAAGAAAACTCTTCCTTTTTTTGCCGCTGGAGCAGTTGTTCACAGCCGAAAATACGACGCTCAACATACCTTAGCTTTAACTCATAACGAACCCAAGTCCCCTGTTCCTGAATCATTCCCAAGGCATGCAATCGCTTGGAAATGGATTGACGGATAACTCCCAATACTAAGGCAAGCTCTTCTTGCATTTGACACGAATCCTCATTGAGCAATGAATCCAAATAAGCTTCTGTGAAGGTTTTTGGCCTTACTTCACGCGAACGGTCGTCAACATTAAAATCACCGTCTTTGAAGCGACGGAACGAATCTCGGCAGGTTGTTTCACTTAAAGCAGCACCTCCATAAATTTTTGTGGCTCTCGATGCACTTCAGCCGCCGTTTTTTTCGATTGCAAGAGGAAAATCCACACTTCCCGCAAATGACGATTATTCGGCACAAAATCAGACATTTTCGCAAAACCAAAAGCATATGATACCAAAACAAAATCACTAATGTGTCGAAGTAGTTTGTTTACCATATGCCTAAGCTTGGTTTATGACGTTTAGGTTATGTTAGAACCGACTAGCACACACTGCTGGCGGCATCTATTGACGGGAACTTAGTTGCGCACCTAATATTATTTATCGATATTGGCAGTTCTCTTGCAACTAAAAAGCATCCCGAAATAATTTAAGCAGTAGGAACGGAGTTTTCTTAAATTTTTAGAATGACTTTCCAGTAACCCTATATTTCTTAGTACCAAATACCCAACAAGCATTGCTTTACATATTGGGAAAAATATAATTTTTTTAATTTTAAACCAAAATAATACCAAATCAAAATCGAAGTTTGATTTTGCATTTAACCAGGTTCATAAACTATTTATTTATCAAAGGTTGGGTAGTATCTATTATTGACAAGAACATTTTAAACTCCCCCATGTAAAGTTCACTGAAAAATTTAAAATACTGCCAATCGCAACAAAAAAATGTCTTCTTTTATGTGCAATACATGCCGATGCTTAATCAAGACATGCCGAGTATTTTTTCGAATTATTAATTCCACAACCGAAATTATTTTCGATACAAAAATTCTACAGTATCCACTCAAATATCATTTGTACGCCGCTTTTGTAGAACCAAGTTATAGTCTGACACATCTTAATAGGATTTTTTAGAACGGGTCAATATATCAAAATTTTGTTCACAGAAATTTTTATTTTGCGTGCAACAGTCTCAAAAGTAAATATCCGAAATGCTATTCAGATTATTCTATGACAGGATTTCAAGAAGATCATTATTGTGAAACATTTTAACAACAAAGTTGCACTTTAAAAAAAATGTTTTTGTTTTTGGGGTGCACTTAAAGGTCGATATTGCCCGAAAATCCAGAACTCCGCGACTGAATGGCAATTCTAAGCATGTCGGAATGTATACCGTTAATCTGCCTCTTATCTGGATAGCCTTAGACAACTCTGATATTTTTGAGGTTATGTAGGTAGATGAAATTGTTAAAGTACAAGTCTGCCACTCCCTTAGTAGCACTAAAGCGCCGTTTTGATACCATTATGAGACCTCCAACGGACAGACATCTACAGCCAGCCAGAGCTGTTGATATCATAGAGAAGATCGATGGAATTTAAGTCGGAACACTACCCCAAGCTGTCGAAGAAAGACGCACCCAGTGGGTTTTGTCGTCTATCAGCAAACCCGGGTATTTACAGAGAAAGTGCTCAACAGTCATATTTTCTGAAATGTCCACACAGCTTTTGCAATAAATGGTAACCTTAGCTGCGTTTTTCGTTCGTCCAGTGACCAATAAAAACACGAGTTTAGAAGTTTATTGGCGTGACGTGAGATCAACTCAGCCGACCATTTCCTGGCAAACTCATCAGCAATTTCATTTGCCCCTATGTTTATATGTCCTGGAACCCAGATCAAAGAATTGTTACCTGCACACGCAAGAGATTTGATCCCCTCCTTGCAGGAGTTGACCAGTTTAGATCTGCACAATTGCATCGTCAGTACCTTGATCGCGGCTTGACTATCGGAACAAATTTTAATATCTCCCTCTCTCCAACGTTCCCAAAACATTTTGCATGCCTGCAGGATTGCAAAGACTTCTTCCTAAAAACCACTAGTACCGTCAGTGAAGATAGAGATACCAGCATCAGTAAAGATTTTCCAATCCTGCGTACTTGCAAAAATTGCCTTACCAGGACACTCAAACTCCAGTTTTCGGATAGAGAGATTTGTACAAAGTTCAGATAAATGGGGTAGTAACTGTCTAAAAATGCTACCATGTCCCTTGAGCGATTGCCTCCAGAGGCCAACCTCCTTTAGCCTAATTGCACTTTGAGCAGCGATGGGGATAATGTAAAGATCGATGGAAAGTAAATGCAAAACGACATTAAGGGCAGCACTGGGGCAAGTTTTACATAGTTAGGTGATGCCAATAATACAAGTAACTTTGCACCCACCTCAGCTTAGCGATATTATAGCCATTCCGGAAAGCTTTCCACCAACCCAAGCGTAGAGGTCACTAACAGATATTTATTCAAATGCTTCATATAGCTTTCTCCGAAAAATTTTTTATTTCGTTTTAAAGAAGTGGTTTTCATGTGTCATAATCCTGAAATCCTATAAACCTCGTCTTGAAACATTCGAGCGGATATGGACTATCATCTTCAAATGCTTCGCCCCGAAGGCGGCAGACCTAAACCAAAGGTATCGGATTAGTTGCACTACAGATCTGCTCGCAGTGAGTTGAATCAAGTCAAGTCTAAATGCTTGACTGGGATTTTAAAATATACATACACACACTCAAACCTACATATGTAAGCAATTATGAATGTGGTTTCATAATTTTTCGAACTCAAATAGCCGCCGGATGTTGGCATTGTTGTGATGTTTGTATTTGGTTGAATCTGCCACATATAAATGCACGTACACATGCATACGCTATGCCGTTGGTTTTGTGTATAACCTTTGTTTTTGGTTATGTACTTCTTAGTGCTTCTGCCTATGCTGCTGCTACAAATATCAATAGGCAGTTCTACACAAGCCTGCCTGTCTCTCGCCATTGATGGCGGCTACCGCAACAAATCGGAAATCATCTGCATGATTTTTGTTTTTAACCAGCTTTTTGCTGCACCAATTGTTTATGACATGCAGCTAGTTTTTATTGTATTAACCGGCAACTCCAAATACTTTTTTATGTCGATTTCCGCATCAAATTTCAGAAACCATAATAGAGTATGCGGTTTTCCAAAGAGCGAGAAAGTTCGATTTATGAAAGTTGTGTTAACGGTTTGTGTAGGAATTTTACGGGTTTTAAGGGCATTTATTGTAAACTGTAATGATTTTATCAAAGTCAAAGACTACTAAAAGTATGAAATAAAAAGGAGGCCGCCACAGCCGGTGACTATCATTGGAAAGTGCGTAAGTTCGAAACTCCGTGCATAAGCCACCAAAATGATAAAAAAAAGTTATTTCTAATAGCTTTTTCGGCAGGTTATGGCAAACCTCCGAGTGTGTTTCTGCCATGAAAAAGTTTCTTATAAAAATAAGCATCTGCTGTTCGGAGTCGGCCTAAAACTGTAAGTCGCTCGCATTTGTGGAACAACATCAAGACGAACGCCACAAATAGGAGAAGGAGCTCACCCAACAACCCTCAAAAGCATTGAGAAGAATGGGAACTCAGGGCGTGTTGACCGAGACCGAGAAACTTGGTTCCCCTCTCCTGTCGTCGTCTCCCTCGCTTCCACAAGTTACGAATTGAAACAACAAAAATTGTCCTGGTGAAAAAAAAACGTTTTTAACTACAAGATGGGGAAAAATTAATCAGCCAATTTGGTTTTTGTATAACTTTCTTTTGATTTTGAGTGTATCTTTTTATGCCTGTCTAGCTCACAAGTGTCAAATATGATTCCCTTGATAGGGTCATTCATTTTGCGCCAACTTAAGATATTTAAGGTTTAGTGATTCTTTACCCAACATAGCAAAATTTTAAATCAAATTTTTCCAATCGTTTGGCATCTAATAAAGCTGATAAAACATTGGTGGTCCAATTTTGAATATAGAAATACCTATATACATACATGAAATTCTCTTATTGTTGTGTCTCATTTGCAAAACCACCAAAACCATTCGCTGGATATTTAAAGTTTAATTGAATAGAATGTTAATAAGAAGTGCCTTAGAATTTCGCATGCACGAAATAATTGACTACCTGCGATATATTGCAACCAATCCGAGCTTAAACAATTATTTTTAAAAAAATTTAAAGCAATAATTTTAGAAAGAAATTTTTTCTTTATAAAGGATTTTTTTTTTTCTGAATATTTCTAGAATTTAAGTTTCTAAGAAATAATTTTCCAAAACTACAATTTTACCCCGAAAACGTTCAATGCATGCCAGGACATTTCGCTTTCCATTAGGGTCTCCTGCGCATAAAAGTATGTAACGTTTTTTTAAGTGACTGCGTTGAAGCAATAACAAATATTTGAATAAAATTTTAACAGGAAAAAATGAACTCAAAACGTATAAAAACTACAATTGGTTGCGGAACCACCAATGAATTTAAATTACAAAGCCACGATGCTATCAATGGGCAGAGCCAAACAACTCTAAAGAGATACACAAACATGCTGGTATGTGTGAATATATACGCAAGTGTATGTGGGCATTCATATCCATATTTACATAAATTTCAGGCAAATTCTGTTAGAAAAGTACCAGGAATAGAAAGTTTAAAAAGCACCTTTAACATGATTCCCTTTAACAAAGAATATTAACAGGCTGTTATGCAGTGTTAGGGAGAGAAAATTACTCAAAAAAGTAAGAGTTGTGAAAAATCTAATCAATATAATTTAAAAACCACCGCATTAACCCAAGTTAGGTTAGGATAAAAGCCTGCTAAAACGAGAGCCCACTTGGACAAAGAATCAAATTCGTTCATTGTGATGCCAAAAAAAGACAAAACAAAACCCGAGAAGGGGGAAGAAAGAGGGTGATGTCCAAACGGTCACTAATTATGTTAACCCCTTGAATTTGCGAATGAAATCTACCAGGCGCGTAGTGTTTAAATCTGCTATAACCGCCGGTGTAACAAAATATTGAGAGCCCAGATATGCCCGCTGAGAGCAGGCCAGCTGAAGAGAAGGTGCTAAGATGATTACACCTAACTTCTTGACCTAAATTCCGCTGACTGTTTTCCGAGACTTCAGTTATCACCTCCAAGCAACCCAGGTATAAAAGAGAAGTTCCGGGGTCGAATCTGAAAAAAATATTTTTTTAGAAATATTTGGATAATTGCATTAAACGTGCCGACAATATTTGGCATCGGACTACCATCTCATGATGGACTGGGACTAACTAATTAGTAATAGTATTCTTCTTCTTCTTAATTGGCGCGATAACCGCTTACGCGATTTTGGCCGAGTTTAACAAAGCGCGCCAGTCGTTTCTTTCTCGTGCTAACCGGCGCCAGTTGGACACACCAAGTGAAGCCAAGTCCTTCTCCACCTGATCTTTCCAACGCAGAGGAGGCCGCCCTCTTCCTCTGCTACCACCAGCTGGTACCGCATCGAATACTTTCAAAGCCGGAGCGTTTGTATCCATTCGGACGACATGACCCAGCCAACGTAGCCGCTGGATCTTTATTCGCTGCGCTATGTCTATGTCGTCGTAAAGCTCATACAGCTCATCGTTCCATCGTCTGCGATATTCGACGTTGCCAACGTGCAAAGGTCCAAAAATCTTACGCAGAATCTTTCTCTCGAACACTCCAAGCGTCGCTTCATCGGATGTTGTCATCGTCCAAGCTTCTGCGCCATACGTTAGGACGGGCATGATGAGAGTCTTGTAGAGTATTAGTTTTGTTCGTCGAGAGAGGACTTTACTGCTCAATTGCCTACTTAGTCCAAAGTAGCACTTGTTGGCAAGAGAGATTCTACGTTGGATTTCAAGGCTGACATTGTTATCGGTGTTAATGCTGGTTCCTAAATAGACGAAGTCTTTTACAACCTCGAAATTATAACTGTCTACAGTGACGTGGGTTCCGATACGCGAGTGCGCCGACTGTTTGTTTGAAGACAGGAGGTACTTCGTTTTGTCCTCGTTCACCACCAGACCCATTCGCTTTGCCTCTTTATCCAGTTTGGAGAAGGCAGAACTAACAGCGCGGTTGTTAAGGCCAATGATGTCAATATCATCGGCATACGCCAACAATTGTACGCTCTTATAAAAAATTGTGCCTGAGCGATTAAGTTCTGCGGCTCGTACAATGCTCTCCAACATCAGGTTAAAGAAGTCACACGACAGCGAGTCACCCTGTCTGAAACCTCGTTTGGTATCAAACGGCTCGGAGAGGTCCTTCCCAATTCTGACGGCGCTGCTGGTGTTGAGCAACGTCATCTTACATAGCCGTATTAGTTTTGCGGGGATACCAAATTCAGACATCGCGGCATACAGGTAACTCCTTTCCGTACTGTCGAATGCAGCTTTGAAGTCGACGAAAAGATGATGTGTGTCGATTCTCCTTTCATGGGTCTTTTCCAAAATTTGGCGTATTGAGAATATTTGGTCGATGGTGGACTTTCCAGGTCTGAAGCCACACTGATAAGGTCCAATCAGTTGGTTGACGGTGGGCTTCAGCCTTTCACACAATACGCTCGCTAGAACCTTATAGGCGATATTTAGAAGACTAATCCCGCGGTAATTGGCACAAATTGCAGGATCACCCTTCTTATGGATAGGGCAGAGCACACTTAAATTCCAATCGGCAGGCATGCTTTCATCCGACCATATTATGCATAGGAGCTGATGCATGCACCTTACCAGCTCCTCGCCGCCATGTTTGAATAGCTCAGCCGGCAGTCCGTCGGCGCCCGCGGCTTTGTTGTTCTTTAGCCGCGTTATCGCAATTCTCACCTCGTCATGATCGGGTAGCGGAACGACAATTCCGTCGTCAACGATTGGGGTATCGGGATCTTCACTTTCTCTGTGACATGCGCAGCTGTCACTGTTTAATAGGTTCGAGAAGTGTTCCCTCCATAATTTAAGATTGCTCTGTACGTCAGTCACCAGTTCGCCGTCTTTGTTCTTACAGGAAAACGCCCCGGTCTTGAAACCTTCTGTAAGCCGCCGAACTTTCTGGTAGAATTTTCGGGCGTTGTTCCTGTTGGCCAGCATCTCAAGCTCTTCGCACTCACGTATTTCGGCCTCTCGTTTCTTCTTTCGGATAATACGTCTCTCTTCCTTTTTCAGCTCTCTGTAGCGATCCCACATGGCTCGCGTTGCGCCCGATCGCAGCGTGGCTCTATAAGCGGCATCTTTTCTTTCTGCGGCAGCATGACATTCCTCGTCGTACCAATTGTTTTTTCGGGCTCGCCGGAATCCGATTTCTTCTTCGGCGGCGGTACGTAGGGAACGAGAAATGTGGCTCCATTGCTCGCGCATGCCGATTTGTTGGGTAGTGCTTTCGGAGAGCAGGAGTGAGAGTCGAGTGGCGAATCTTCTGGCTGTCTGTTGTGATTGCAGCTTTTCGATGTCGAACATTCTTTGCGTAGGTAGATGTACGTTTTTTGCTGCACAGAGGCGTGTGCGCAGCTTGGCTGCAACAAGGTAATGATCCGAGTCGATGTTGGGTCCTCGGATCGTGCGTACATCTAATACACTAGAAGCGTGTCTTCCATCTATCACAACATGATCGATCTGGTTTCGCGTTTTTCGATCAGGAGACAGCCAGGTAGCTTGGTGTATCTTTTTATGCTGGAATCTGGTGCTGCAGACTACCATGTTTCGGGCCCCGGCGAAGTCGATCAGCCTCTGTCCGTTACCGGATGTTTCGTTGTGCAGGCTGAATTTTCCGACTGTGGGACCAAAAATTCCCTCCTTGCCCACCCTGGCGTTGAAGTCGCCAAGCACGATTTTTATGTCGTGGCGGGGGCAGCGCTCATAGGAACGTTCCAGGCGCTCATAGAAGGAATCTTTGGTCGCATCGTCCTTCTCTTCCGTCGGGGCGTGGGCGCAAATTAGCGATATGTTGAAAAAACGGGCTTTGATGCGGATTGTTGCGAGACGCTCGTCCACCGGAGTGAACGACAGTACTTGGCGACGAAGTCTCTCTCCCACAACAAATCCGACACCGAATTTGCGCTCCTTTACATGGCAGCTGTAGTAGACGTCGCAAGGTCCTATGGTTTTCTTACCTTGCCCCGTCCATCGCATCTCTTGGATGGCAGTGATGTCAGCCTTTACTCTCACGAGGACATCAACCAGCCGGGCAGAGGCACCTTCCCCATTAAGGGACCGGACATTCCAGGTGCATGCCCTCAAATCGTAATCCTTAGTTCGTTTGCAGGGGTCGTCATCAGTATAGGGAGGTCTCATCCGAGGCTTTTTTACACTTTTCATTGGGGGCGATTTTTAAGTGGCGGGTCCCAAACCCAACGCACAACCAGCTATCCTGGAATATTTCGCCTTCTCACGTTAGCTCACTCCCGAACGGATGTTCGGAAGCTACCCAGAGGATACGTGGGCTAATCCCGGACGTTGTGAGCTGCTTGAACCATATGCAGAAGAATCGTCCTGGCCATTCCCAAGTGAATGGCGATCAGTAACTTTCCCCACTTGCGTGGACTTCTACACATGGAACCATCCTCCAGTAATAGTATTAGCTACTTCTAAAACTTGTAGTAGGACACAAAAGATTCTTAGGGCGAAGTATCGGCCATCGGCACGCTACAGATACTACAAATTAATTAAACTATTTCTTCATGTTGTAGAACCTCAAAAATATCGACAAAATATAAATTTTACTCCTTTAAACCGGAATATCTCGAAATCTGGCGATCTTGTTTAAGGTTCAAATTAAGTTTGTCAGCAACCGAAAACTTAAACAAGGTTTACAATTGTTATAGGTTAAAAATTTGCGTTGGGCCGCAACATTCATTAGAAGTAATCAACTTTGAAGCGGCAAAATAAATTTGAATAGATAATAAATCATTTGCATTTTTTTGACCAATTCCCGTCGCTTTTTTGACAGAATGTACACCGAAAAATACGAAGGTTCATTTCTGCCTATTTTATGTATTGTTTTAATATTTTATATTTATTTTAATATTGCGGTCATAAAAGCGAGTTTTAATTCTGCAAATATTTCAGATTTATTCAAAATGTTATTGTCAATTGTTTTGCGATGTGTTAATTTAACAAAAAATATGCATTAAAAATCATTATTGCTTTTCGATTCATTTGCTGAAGTTTCGTAACTGAATAAATACCGTCAGGTATTGTTATTAACTGTTATTTCAAGTGATGCGCAGCTCTTTTGTATTTCTTTTTCTGAAGTTAAAATTTAAGTAGGAACAATTTTCAAGTTTTGCGCCATGATACGCAAACTTCGTTTGCTTTTCATAACTTTTTAACTTTGCACAAAATTGTATCACAGGTGCTATTAATAGTCAAAAATCATATATTCGAAAAAAAACATCATATTTTTAAAAGTTTTGACCGATTTGTAAAAAAAATTATATTTTTATAATGGTGACTAATGATCTGGTGGCCGCTGTAGCCGAACGGGTTGGTGCGTGATTACCATTCGGAATTCACAGAGAGAACGTTGGTTCGAATCTCGATGAAACACCAAAATTAAGGTAAACATTTTTCTAATAGCGGTCGCCCCTCGGCAGGCAATGGCAAGCCTCCGAGTGTATTTCTGGCATGAAAAAGCCCCTCATAAAAATATCTGCCGTTCGGAGTCGGCTTGAAAGTGTAGGTCCCTCCATTTGTGGAACAACATCAAGACGCACACCACAAATAGCAAGAGGAGCTCCGCGAAACACCCAAAAGGGGTGTACGCGCCAATTATATATATATATATATATATATATAATTAATCACAGCCCTCAAAAGCCATAGTAACGCCCTAACTACTGCAGCTGATGAATCAGAATCAGAAATCAAAAAACTTTATTTCTGATAAAACTTTCTCACATTTCTCAACGAACTTCTACAGTGAAAATAGCTACAGGAGGGAAACCCACATTATAGAAAGTTGAAATTGAAGGAACATGTTTCTAATAAGGCGACCTTCACATGGGTGGATTAAGCGTACAAAGCTGGCTTAACTAGCCGTCTGGGCAGCTTCACCGCTTTTCGACCACGACCGTTTGCGCTTCACGTTGTCGTAAGTGACCCACTTTTCATCGCCAGCCACCATCCGCTTCAAAAACGGGTCGATTTTGTTGCGATTCAGAAGCGATTCGCATGCATCCATACGGGCAAAAATGTTTTCTTGCGTCAAGTCGTGTGGCACCCATACATCGAGCTTCTTTGTGAATCCAAGCTTCTTCAAATGGTTTATAATGGTTTGATGACTCATGCCCAGCTCTTGGCCGATGCTACGGATGCTACTATGCCGGTCTCTTTCGATCAATTCAGCGATTTTATCGCAATTTTCGACGACAGGCCTTCCGGACCGTGGCGCATCTTCGATCACCTCTGCACCAGAACGAAAACGTTGAAACCATCGTTGTGCGGTGGAAATGGAAACTGTATCGGGTCCATAAACTGCACAAATTTTATTGGCAGCATGAGATGCATTTTTGCCTTTATCGTAGTAGTACTGTAAAATATGCCGTATTTTCTCTTTATTTTTTCCCATGTTTGCGACGCTATAACTCACGAACGACTAAAAGCAAACAACAATTAATCAAACACGTGTTAGCACGTGAAAAGAGCTTTCCAAAAAACTCTAGCGTGAACCGATGCGACGAATACAACTAGAACTACGCGCTTGCAAAGACAGGAGGGGGAGCTACACACCCAAAAAGGCTGTAAGCGCCTTTGTAAGTTTCATTATTTTTCATTCATAATAGATATGAACTGTAGTTTTCTGGCAACGTTGCCATTGAGAATTCCCCTAATTCTCCTGAGCAAACTGCAGCAGCGGAATTAACGAAAGGACTCATTACACTCGGTTCTAAAACGAATACTATTGTTATAGTTCTGATGATTATCCTGTTCACAAAAAAAAAAAATTAAAATCTAAGAAGTGGTTGGGATATGGGGCGAAATTTCGCATCAACAGATCATAATTTAATCTAAGAAGTGGTTGGGATATGGGGCGAAATTTCGCATCAACAGATCATAATTTAAAGAAAATGTGTTCAATAAGCAGTCCCTATCCACAAATAGAGGCTCTCTACTCTGGAATCTCATTTGTATACCAGTTGCTATACTAGACAAGTTGCAAGCTGTCTCTAGTTTCAAAAAAAGTCTGTATTTTTTAATGAACTTTTAGCGGGTCACAGAAAATCTGAGTTGTTCCACTTTATTTGTTTGGGTTGGTGCATGTCTACCATTCGGGTTCCAAGTCCCGGCCATGAAATTCCAAATGATAGAAAAGGCTCCATCTAACAGCGGTCGTCCCTCGTGAGGCAATGCCAAAACCTCCGCGTATTCTTCTGTCACGAGAAGGATGCTAATAAAAATAATCTGCCGTTCGGAGTCGGCATAAAAATGCAGGTGCCTCCATTTGTGGAAAAATATTAAGACGCACACCACAAATACCAATAGGAGCTTAGCCAAAGTAACTTCTTAGTTAAGGGGTTATATACAGTTAGAAGGCCAAAAAAGCGAATTTTATAGAAATGTTTTTGAGAAAACTTTTAAATTTATTGATCTAAAAATTTGTACACGTATTATGTTATCTTTTAACTGTATTAGTATAAATATTTATTTGGAAAGGAGCTACAGCTGATCTTCGGGATCTCCTCTCAAAAAAGACATTTTGCGGTGACCACTATATCTCTGAACTGGATTTTCTGAAATTAAAAAACCAAACAGATTTCGTTACAGTAATTTTAAATCTAGTAACTAATCGAAGAAATAAGCAAAATAAATTTTTTTAACAAAATGGTGGTTTTTCAAAAACCAAAATTCGATTTTTAACCAAAAATTCGGCCTTAAATTGTTTATAAAAAAATATATAATATATATTTATCGGTGAGAAAAGATCTTCGATTAATTACCAAAAAATATATGTAAAAAGCTCGTGTGAAAATTGGAGGCTAATCGGTTTAGCCGTTTTCGAGTAATGTTGGTCACCGACTTTGAAAACACCATTTTGAGAAAAACACATTTAAGGTTTGCCTTGCACTTTCAAGCACTCTGAAACCCATTTAACTTCAAGAATATTCTCCGGAACGATATTAAATTTTCTGTGTGTAGTCTTAAATGAATGTATATTAAGAAAAAAAACACATCCATTTTTTTAAAATTCTAACTGTATATAACCCCTTAAAAAAGTCGAAAGAACACGTTTGACCGTCACATTTCGATAAAAAATTTAATATTGAAATTAAAAACAAAAAAAGGTGTTCGTGTTTTTTTAAATCTAAAATTAAAAAAAAAATATTAAAAAGAAAAGAAAACATTAAAGAAAAAAAATTGAATTTTTTTTAAATTTTTTTGTCCTTTTTTTCTAAATAAGTTTTTTTTAAATACAGGGTGGCTGATGAATTTTGCTACATTAAGAAACTCAAATAACTTTTTTTTTAGTGTATGGAATTCATTTATTTTTTTTTTTTTTTTTTCAAGTTAAAGGTCATTAAATTGTATTAAATGTAGCTTAACTAGTTTTAAAAATAATTGAATTTAAATGCCCCCCATGCTCGTTGACGCGAGTGCGGCATCTTAGTAAAAAGTTGTTCATTGCTGCTTTGAGAGTTGCGACAGGAATAGCCGCAATTGTTGCCCGAATGGATTGTTTTAGTTCATCCAAATTTGTTGGCTTTGTTTTATAAACTTCTTGTTTACATAAACCCCACAAGAAAAAGTCAGGTGCAGTAAGGTCAGGCGACCTGGGGGGCCAACGAAATTCGGAGTTTCTTGAAATCAGTTTATTGGGAAATTTTCGTCGCAACTCTGTCATAACAGTCTGGGCTATGTGAGACGTTGCCCCATCTTGTTGAAACCACACAGAGTTGAAAGGAATTCTCTTCCGGCGTAGTTCTGGATAGAAAAATTCTTTCAGCATTTTCAAATAACGGTCTCCAGCAAACGTAACGGTCTGACCATTTTCTTCAAAAAAATAAGGCCCGACAATACAGCGTGAAGAAACCGCACACCACACTGTCCCGCGAAGAGGATGCAATTCCGTCTCGTGGAGTATCTGTGGGTTAGAAGTACTCCATATTCGACAATTTTGTTTGTTCACATTGCCGTTTAAATCGAAATGGGCCTCATCAGACATGAAAAGGCAGTTTAACATATTTTGGTCTTCTTCCACCATTTGCAGGATCTTCTGGCAAAATTCCAAGCGAATCGGCAAGTCTGCTGCATTCAGTTTGTTAACCATTTGAATTTTGTAGGGAAATAAGTCTAAATCTTTGTGCATTATTGTTTGCAAAGACTGTCGGCTGACACCAAGTTGAGCAGATAAGCTTCTTGTTGAAACCCTTGGATTGTTTTGTATAGCTGCAGCTACAGCAGCGATCGTTTTCTCCGTCCGAACTGGTGGGTTTCGATGATAAGGCCTTCTTGCGACTGTTCCTTGCTCAGCAAAATTATTCACCAGTCTCATTATGGTCCATCTGCTCGGGGGATCGCCGCCAAACATCCGCCTGTACTCTCTCTGTACCAAAACTACGGACTCCAGTGCGTGATAGCGGCGGACTATCCAAATTCTTGTTTGCGTGTCCCAGTTATTCATTTTAATAAATTTTAAAGATCAATCTGCAAATTAAAACAAAAATGGAACAGATAACTTAAACAGAAAAAAAGTTATTCAATTTTTTTTTTGGTAGCGGCTTTCATCAGCCACCCTGTACACATGCTACAATTATACAAAAATCCAATTGAATTCCGAGTTCAGCATGCTCTGGCCCACTAAGTTACATTCTTTTAGCAAAATCCATCCATTTCCCCACTTTTTATATGGATTCGTAAGACTGTGAGTCGTTTACTTTGCTTTGTACTCTGTATCGCAAAAGTTCGCTTTCAAATCTCGTCGACCGTCGGACCGACCCCATCAACGTGCCCGTTTGTTTGACTGTTTGTGACTTTATCTTATTACTTCCTGAATGCCGTCTCTTACATAAAATCTCATGTTTTATGACTTCAAGCTGGCTGAAATTACTGAATGCCAGCACTTAAATTTATAGATCACTATCTCAAGAGATCAGTAATATTGTATTTTTATTCTTTGTTTTATTTTGTATTTTATCAGCTCAAAAAATAATGATTTAAAAGTATTGCGGTCAAAATAGTGCAAATAAAAATCTGGAATCACTGCAACCACATAGCTAATTTGATTTACAATTCACTGTATTACATAGCAAATATGTTAAAAAAATTTGAAAAACTTTTCACATGAACTCATCTGTACGTATTTGCTTAATTTTCTTTCTTACGATTCTTGCAGACCCGCGCGCAGCGATGTGCCGTCCATGTATATCGAAGAGGACGCGCTGAACGATGAGGAGGCGGTGGCCGGAACACGTTCCGCCGACATACGTGCCGCACGCATACTCCCCTCCACGCTGGGACCGCGCTGCAGTGCCAGCACCACGGGCAGTCAACATCACTACATTTCCGAGGGTTTCATTCAGTACGCGCAGCCAAGCCTCAATGGTACTATACCCAAATCTATACTTAATCGACTTTAGTCTTTAGTTTGGTCGCGTGTGCATGTGTGTGTGCGTGTACACATGCATACATACATTCTATTTAGTTGCAAATCTTTGTTTTAGTTGTAGTTGTAGTAGTAGATTTAGTTGAAACTTTCTTATTGCTTTGCACTTCCTTTCATTTCAAATACTCTAAGCATAACTTTCTTTCTTTCTTCCTTTCTTTCTTGCTTTGTTTGCGTATTTATGTGTACATCTGTGTTTATTTATTGTATGGCTTTGAGTAAAAACTTATGCAGCTCGATTTGACGCTAACTTCCGCTCTCTCTTCACCCTACCTAAATATGGAATAATTTCTTTGTATGTATGTACGGATCGTTTTTATTTGCAATGCACTGAATGAAGGCGGTTGAATTAGAACTTTATTGCAGAATAAATACTATAAATAGTAGTTGCAGACTGGCATTTAAGAATTTGAGTTGCCCAATTTGCAACCATGCAATTATAACTGTATTACTCACAGCAATTTGCAATGCTTTAAACTTACAAATTTGACAGATTGAAAGGAAGAAAATTTGTGCATTTATGTATATAATTGTATGTAGAGAATTTTGTAAAAAAGGAACTAAAATTTTTATTTCCTTTCATATATTTCGAGAAACCAAAATGAAAGTATATGTATAAGTATTATTGTTAAATCACTCCTATTAGCAATTTGTGTTTATTTTTCATTTCGCTGGCATGTAAAAATTCTTACGTTTAAGCCTTGGCTCTGTACAGTGTTTTTTATTTTTGGTGATGTATCTTATAGATTTAAATTTTATGTAGACTAAAATATTTAAAATTTTTTCAAATGCTTGTGTAAATTTTTGAACTATTTCTGTAAATTTAAAATCTAATTTACATAAAAAACTCCTTTTACTTTAGTTAATACGTTTAATTTTATCAAACTAAAAAATTGGTTACTTGTCTAGTCATCCTAAGAAAATAAATCGAAACAGTCATAATAAAATTATCGATATGTAATGCGCTAAGAAAATTCCTGAATTTTTGTTTAAAATTTTTTCTAGAGTTCAAGTGTTGGTCATTTAAAGTGGAAGCATCAGGCTACTCTATAACTTTTGATAGATCTGATAGATCAGCTAATGTCATACCGCTGTGGAACATTCAGCCTAAAGTGAATTACGCGATGGAACCCAATACTTCGAAAGAACGCGGGTTCGGGTGTACATTCAAAATAACTTCATATTAAAAAAATCGAAACCCGACGGATGACCGTCACATTTGGCTGGGTGATACAATATTTAATAAGCAGCTAGAATAAGTCTTCCTTAACTAAAATTAATGAAGAACAAGAAAAGTTTTTGTTCATGTTATTTTTTAATTTTTTTTTTAAATCTTTTTTTAATTTTTCCTTTTAACCTAAAACATTGGTTTTCTATATAATTTTTGCTGTTTTACTTAAAAAATTTTTATTTTCTTTTTACTTTTTCTTTCAATTAAATTTTTTTTCTCTTTTTAATTTGTTTGAATTAAAGTTTAATTTTTTATATGCATTTTTTTTTCTAATTAAAATTTTTTTCTTACATTTTTTTAATCGGTTTTTTCCCGATTAACTTTTCTTTTAATTAAAAACCTACAACTTGCTTCATTTGTTTTTACAATTTTCTTTTTACTTTTTTATATTAAAAGTAAAAAAAATGTTTTTTTTTATTATAGAAACATATTTTATTAACTTTTTATTTTTATATTGTTCTTCCTTCTAAATTAAATTTTTTTAATTAATTTTCCTATATTTTATTTTTTTTTTCTGTTTTTAACTTAGAATTAATTAAAAAAAATTGTTTTGTATTTTTTTTGATTGGGTATGGAAATAAGTTTCCGTCCATTTATAGCCAAAGTTATAAATTATTTATATAATATATATATATATATATAATATAACTGGCGCTTGCACTTTTTTTTGGTATTTGGCCTAACTCCTCCTCCGACTCCAAATGGCAAATGGTTTTTATGAGGAACTTTTTCATAGCAGAAATACATTCGGAGGGTTGCCATTGCGTGCCGAGGGGCGACCGCTATTAGAAAAAACGAATTATTTGAACAATTAAATAATAAATGATATTATGTGAAGTATGTGCCATTGGAAGCTATAACTTCACTCTATCTTTCAGGCAGCGTACGGATTCCTCTGAAGAAAAATTCGAGTTCTTTTGACTTGATCCATTCAATGAGCCAGTTTGCGATGCTAACGTAAGAAGGGAACCGCTCTCCAATAAGGACTGACTGCATTGATCGGAACAGATGGTAATCTGAAGCTGGGTAATACGGCGGGTGGGGCAAGGTTCTTTGTGTTTTTTTTTTTTATTTTTTTTTTTTTTGTCGGGACAACTGGCAAGTGCAGCACTCAGACATTAATTAAGTCAATTGTACTACACTTGGATTCCCTTTTAATTTTCTTTAAATCTACCCGATCTCCGAAGAAATCTGAGTAGATCTTGTGGTGCCAAGGAGCCAAGATGGTCGCTTCTTAACACATCAGTGCCAAAGACCTCAAACCTGATTCGAGCGAAGGCGGGGCAGACACACAGGAAGTGGTCCACCGTCTCATCCTCCTCTTCACAAGCTGGGCAGAGTACACTATCTGAGATGCCCAACCTTTCCATATGCTTCGCTCACAGAAAGTGACCTGTCATCAGTCCAACCAGCCGTCTGCTTAATGACAGAACGGTTTGCGACAGTCCATTGGACCTGACAGGTAACATCAGTTTAGTCCACCTGCAGCCTCTCTCAGCCTGTCCAGCTCGCTTGTGGGTGGTAGTTACCCATTTGCTAACCGTGGCTGTGATGGCCGCAGAAGGGAATGGCAAAATGGGCTCTGGGCCAAAGAAGTTGGCTTCAGAGCCTATCTTAGCTAAGGAGTCAGAGGTCTCGTTACCCGCGTGTCCCGGGACCCATGTTAGCATCAGGCTATTATGTCTACCGACATAGTTCAGCCTGGATTTACAGGACTTTACTACCCCTGATGTGGTTGGAGGTCTGTCTGAGGCCATAAGTGCAGCTTAGCTGTCGCTGCAAACACATATAGATCTGCCTCTCCATCGTTTTTCCACAACAAAGTTCATCGCTTCTTGAACTGCATACACCTCCGCTTGAAACACAGATGCATGCATTCCAAGAGCAAATTGCAGTTTTGTCCCGCTGGATTCCACGTAGACCCCAAAGCCGGAGCCATGCTCGGTCCTGGAGCCATCCGTAATAATGCGAATGCGGGCTCATTTTCTGAGTCTTCCCACAACTGAGCCTCTGGTGGTTCTGGTAGGCAAGGTTCAGTCCCTCTACGTATTTCTGGACCTATTTAGCAACATGTGGCCTGACGTTGTCATGCAGCAAAATCAGTTTGTCATGTCTACCGTCCATTCTGGCCGCTTTTCTTTAAGATCTCGGTTAGCTACAATCGGTAACTATTGTCAGTGGAGGTTCATGGAGGTATGAATATTTTTTTTCGCTGTCGGTGGACCTGGTTCATCTGGTAGGTTCTAACTTTTTCGACGCTTAGAGTTATCATAATATATCCATTTTTCATCGCCAGTGACGATGCGATGCAGAAAACCATTTCTATTCTGCCGTTTAAGAAGCATCTCACACGTCACCAAATGTCTCTCGATATCCCTCTCCTTCAATTAATGTGACACCCAGTTACTAGCTTTCAGGACCATTCCCATTACCTGCAAACGTTTACCGACGGTTGATCTGTCAACATCCAATTCTTTAGGCATATCATCAAGGGTTCGACATGCGTCTTCATCCAATAATTGTGCAGTTCAGTATCTTCGAATCTGTTCGGTGCCTCTTCGCGTTTTTTATCACTCACGTCGAAATTCCCGCTTTGGAAGCGTCCAAACGACTTCTTACAAGTTCGTGCGTGATTACGGTAAATGGTGATCAATATACGACACGTTTCAGCTGCACTTTTCTTTAAAAGGTAACAATGAAGCATAACTTCCCGCAAATGGTGTTTTTTCGGGACGAACGTAGAAATTTTTGATGTCATATAAAAAAGGATCTTTGCGCTTCAAACGAATGTCAACTACTGCGATCGAGACCTCACATATACGCCTTCAAATTAGTAGAGCGAGCACAAAAATAGTATCAGCAGCGACACCTCTTTTTCGAAAGCGGAAACTTATTCCGATACCCAATTTTTTTTCCTCTTTCTTCAAATGCGTCCACTTCAAATGGCCAACTCTGTATGGCGTTAAATGATTTTGTTGAGTAATTTTATTTTCAATTATCGTATTGGACTATTTATGCTTAGACCAACACCTAACCTAACTATTTATTTACATATGTACAGGGATGTGAAACAGTTATGAGTTAAATACAGTCATAAAAAAGTATGTGTAAAGTGGATGGTAAGGATAACCTTGTAGAAGTATTTAAACATATAAATCGGTGGGTATAAAGTAGTGAATGCCTTCAAAAACAGCAACACTTTTAAACAGGCAACAGCAAGAAACCCATTTACTTCCACTCTAAGCTCCATTGAATAAGTTTTTATTTTATTTTATTTGTAAATCTAAGGCTTAATGGACGCTCTAGCCGATTGTGTCTATACAGCAAGCGTGCTATAATAAATCGCAGTTCCTTTTATGTAGATAATGACTCAATGTAAGGTCTGATTGAGTTTGCTAAATAGTCTGACTCGTAATGAAACTTATGGCCCAAACATGAATATGACGGGCCAGGCTCGTGAATAGATCGTCGGGCCAAATGTAAATATCTTGAGCCGAAGTTGTATACAGATAGCCGGGTCAAACATAAACATCTGTTCGCCGCCAGATTTAGTCACGAGTCCCATAATTACTGTTACATCATCTCGCGCATCAGTCTAATCTGTTTACCACGCGTTGACGCGTATCACTTGGGCCCGAGTTTTGACGAGCTAAATAACACGGCAAGGGTTAAACAAATTTTTTTGGGCGCCGCCTGTTAGAAAAATTAATGACTTTTTTTTTGCTCAAATTGTTTGTTGATTTGTAAAGTGGACGAAAAGTTTTATCGCACGGTTGAAGATAATGAATGGACTCCAAAATATTGCTTCAAGGTACAAAATATCGAATCACCTGCCAACGTAACCCAAGATTAATAGGACACAAGATTGCGCCTTTTGAATTCGTTGCGACGTCATACCCGAGAATATGCAAACAAAATTAAGGGAAATTACTTGTTTGTACAGAGGCGGAGGCAATAGAAACTACCAAACACAAAAAATTATACACACACACACAAACACCATCTTGTCACGACATCATCATAAAAATGCAAAAACATTAGGCTTATAATTCGTGCTTTGACACTTTAACAGGCGGTATTTCGTTTTCATTAATTTGTTTATTTTAAAAGCCAGAAATTTTTAAATTACAAGCCATTCGTTGAATTTTTACAAACATGAAATTCCTCCTCCTTTTGTGTGTTTTATTTCTTTGTTTAGTATTATTATGGTTCATGACGTCGACGGTTGTCAAAATCGCGTAAAATACAGTAGCGGCTTTCGGAAGACGCCACCTTCTGTATGCCATTCGCCTTGAAAGTATTGAGAATTGTAAAGACTAAGCTTCACCAGAAAGTTTGAGCGGTGAGCGTAGAATAGAGGTTGTGTTTAAAAAATTCGACTTAGCTGGGTCGTTATCGTTAATAATGGTAAAAAATTACAAAATAAAGTCTTTGCTAGAAAAAGTGACCGCTCACTTGCAACTTCGAGATTCTAAAAAAGGTGAAAATATATATATTTTTTTAAACCACAAAGGTAGGAAGCACTCTCCATGGCACTCCTCTCACTTCCATCACCCACTTACTCATATTTTTTTTGTTAAAATCGTTCTTTGCAAAGGCATCACATCTCTCCACCGCACTACGTTTTCCGTTGCGCAGGTTTAAGCGAACTCCGGGCGCACTACTGGTATAATTTTAGCCTAAAGCTGACAATAGCGAAAAACTTCGGCCACCTTATAGCACCAATTGGAAATTGAAGTTAAAATTTCGATTACTCAACACTCGAGGACACACGTGAATGCGGCTGATGTGTGGGGCTTTCAGGCGGTGCATTGTATTGTTGTTTATTGTGTGCGCCATTGTTTAAATTTCATTTATTCCGGCGAGTTGCCAGTCAGTGTTTTGTGAAAATACAATACATTCACATAAATAATCGCATTCGTATGTATACGTTTATGTAATAAATATCGAACGCTGCAACGCACTTGCGGCCGCCATTGATGGTTCTTGCGTTCGGCACTTTGTGGCCTGTAGTTGCATCAAAACACGGAAAATGAATTTGCAATACAACACAAGTAAGAAAAAAAAATTTTTACATAAAATGGGAGCAAAACAAGAAAACAAAACACAAACAATAAAAATAAGTAAAAAAACAAAACTTCGCAATCCATAACAATTACAACAAAAAGTAATAGCATGAATGCGAAAACACAAAAATACCCAATGAAGAGCGCAAATAGCCACGAACCTAACAATCGGTATACAATCGAAAATGCATTTTACTGCCGTCAAAGCAACAACAACTTGAGTAACAGCAACAACGCATGAAATAAAAGCTGCCGCAACGAACAACTCGTTGCAACAACATTTACAATTTGTTATTTGATGTCAACATGATGAAGTTGAAAGCATCAACAATGGTGTCCACCAAACCGACAACTAAATAAACTTAACGTGCAACATTTCCGCTCGTGCCACATTCACCACACGTGAGTGTGAGTGTGTACCTATGTTTTATTTAATACCCTTGTGTGCTTGTATGTCTATGCCAGCCTAACAATCACGCAAATTGAGAAGCAACAACACATGCCTCTTCAACGGGATGCCCGCTTTTCTCTTTTTTGTAGAGGCTTTACATTTTTTTCGTTTTCTTACTCTTCATTTCTGTACAACACCGTGTGACCAAAACCAACTTGTTTAATGTACTCAGGAAAAATTAGTATACTTAATTTTTAAAGCGCTTTAAAGTTTAAAAGGACTAAATTTTCAAAAAATATTTTTTATTACTTCTACTCGCTCTATGCAATCAAGATATCAAACGAAAGCGGGTTTATCCAGATATAAAAAAAAATATTTATTTTTTCCTTTTTTTTTGCATACATACTTTAATTCGAAAACTCCCGAAAACTATTTTTATTATTAGTAAGAAGAGCAAGCGGGGTATGCATCATGACATACACAGTGCCTTACACATTTAAAAATTTATTTATGCTTTTTATTTATTTAATTTTGTATGTATATACACAGATTGCTCAAAGCTCGCGGGCGGGGTGGACGGAGATGTATGACTATTTCGAACATCTGAGGATCTCCTTCCGACTACTGCAATACCTTTCAGGCTGAACTGATGGCAATAATAAAGGCCGTGACACTGAAATAGTGTGATGCGATACCTGAAATTGTTTACACATTTGCAGTCATAGTCAGGCAATGATACATTTTTTTTTTTCAAAAAAAAGTACCTATAATTTAAATTATTCAAAATTTTTCTGTGCATCATTTTTGATTTTTGTCATGTTATTTTTTTGGCATTCAGATTATTTTTCATTAAGTAGAAAGATACATTTTTGTGATAAATTTTTTCCAAACAAATAATAGTTTATTTAAATAAAATTTAATTTTTTTCAAAATTTTGGGGGGAAATATTTTTTTGTGTATCAATAATTTTGGATTTTTGCAATTTTTTTTTGTCATTCGGATTATTTTTCATTTCAGTCACGTACAGACCTACCATCCTGTAGGCATGCAAAATACTTAGGGAACGTGGGAGCGGGGAGATACTAACATTTCCTCCGATAGTCAAGCCGCGATCAAGGCTTTGACGACGCCATGGTGCGGAACGAAACTAGTAAACTCCTGTAAGGAGGAGATCAAATCTCTTGGGTGCGCAGGTAACATTTCTCTGATCTGGGTTCCAGGGCATAGGAGCTTGCCAAGAAGGGGACTGAATTGATCTCAGAGACCTCCTACCCGGCCATCGGCGACCCCCTGACATTTGCTAAAGGGGAACTGCTCAAATTGTTTCACAGTAAAGCGCAGAAAAGATGGAGCTCCATTTCTTCATGTGCTATTTCGAAAACCCTTTAGCCCCAGTACAATATACAAAGGGCTCAGAAAGTTCTTTAGATTCATCGACATTCAATTTCCAAACTCTTAGCTGTGTTTACCGTTCACTGGACGATCGGCACCCACGCGGAGAAGCTGGGGTTACCATTTAACCCCCATTGCAGAAGCTGTGGAACCTTTCAGAGAAGTAGACTGTTGAGCACTTTCTCTGTAAATGTCCGGGTTTGGCAGGTAGACGATTAAGATCACTGGGTGCTCCTTTCTTCGGCAGCCTCGGTCAGTGCGCCAACCTAAATCCCATCCATCTTGGAGGTCTCATAATGATATCAAAACGGCACTTTAGTGCTACTTGAGGAGTGCAAGACTAGCATTTCAACCATTTCACTTACCTACCTACATATAGACCGGGTCGCTCCATAGTGATACTAGATGGAGTTCATTAGTTATGTGTTTGTGTTTTGAAATAGTCCACCCGCATGGTACCTGTTTCAATTGCGAATTTAAGCAGACATTTCTAGCATCTTCCCATACATCAAACTGTGGTGCCCCCAGCGTGTTTTGAATAACGCAGGACTACCGCGAAGGAGATGGTCTACAGTTTCTCTTGAGCCCTGCTCCCTACATCTCCTGCTGTCCGAACGTACGCTGCTACTGGGTTATGTCCCGTCAGCACGCCTATCAATGTCTGCGTATTAAAAATAGTATAAATCGAGCAGGACTATGGCCTCCATGTTAACACAAGACTTTAGCATTGCTGCAAGTGGACAAGCTCTCCCATCTGGTCCTCAATTTTCTGATCATGTTTTCATTTAGTTCGTTGTATAGTATTCGTTTTGATTTTGGTATTTCCTTGACAAAATTCAAGGATAGAAAGACGCCGAGTATAAAGAGGTTATGATCTAGAAGCCAATAGAAATGTAGTTTCTACTGCCTCCCTGCTCTGAACAACGATCTTGGGTGTTATATGAAACAATGTGATTGGTTTACTGGCAGCCTGACCTTCGATGTAAAAGTTCGGACTGGAATACACTAGAGGGATTTTGAAGCTTACACGACTTCATTAGGTCTAACTCTGAGTAGTATATCCCAGCGCCTTCTCCACTAGTCATTTAAAACCGTATAAAAGTTGAGCGTATTATTTTTCAATAGTAATCTTGAACCTTTTCCCTCCTTTAAAAACCGAAGCCATATTGTCCATATTGACTATAGTGTTCCGGTTTATTGAGCTAGCTCCATAGGTTCTTGTATGAGGGTTTGTTTAAGGCTTTTAGACTTCCTGCAGATTTCGCTACAAGGTTTTCTGCAAAAAGATCTATCGGTGGTAGGTCAAGTATGTATGCCAGGGCGGCCGTTAAATAAATATTTAACATTATTAGCTGAGATTATGTAGTTGAATGTTTCATTGTGGGATACCCGTAACTTTTCGAGTTATATTGACATGCATACAGCAAACTAGTGAAAAGTACTAGCGAAGCGCTAGTACTGGGTTGCTCATATTCGACGGACCCATGTTTTTTTTTTTTAATCAAAGAAAATTTGTTGATGTTGACGATAATAATCATTTTATTTGGTTCAAGTAGATTTGTTGACATCACTTTCCGAATATGATATCTCTCAAATGGCCGCCTTGAGCCTGTACGGCGTATTGTGTCCGTTTTGCAGCATTTTTCATAGAAGAAGTCAGGTGCCGTTAAATCGGGTGAACGCGGTGGCCAGTCATAATCGCCATTTTTCGGCATCAAACGACGAGGAAACAATTTCTTCAACAAATCGATTGTGGTGCGAGCTGTGTGTGGTGGAGCGCAGTCTTGTTGAAACCAGAACTGCCTCATACGCTTTCGACGAATAATTGGCATCACAAAAGTGTTTATCATATCGCGATAACGCTCCTGATTGACGGTAACAGCTTGACCATCTTCATTTTCGAAGAAAAACGGCCCAATAATCGTTTTCGCACTAACGCCGCACCAAACAGTAACTTTTTCGTCGTAAAGAGGTACCTCTTGAATTTCGTGAGGATTTTCAGTGGCGTAAATACGGCAATTTTGCTTGTTTACCGTCCCATTCAATAAAAAATGAGCCTGATCGGACTTGATGATTTTGTTCTTCTTTGTTCCATGGCAAAAATCTGCTTGGACTGGTGCTTCCAACGCGGTATGTCTTTAAGCGATCTGACGTCTCTGTCAAAAGATACAGGGTAGCCAGATGGGTCCGTCGAATATGGGCAACCCTGTATACGACGTCCCTTTGTAAATCGATCGAAGCGTCACTGCATACATTAGTAAGCAAATATACGGTATTTTTCACTGGTTTGGTTTCAGCACGATGGTGCGCCATGTTACACAGCTCATGCCACATCGTTAGGCGCCGACGGCGTTACCGTTTCTCCCCGTTAAACTTTTTTTGTGTGGTAGCGTAAAGAACTTATTTATGTGAACAATCCATTAGCGATTCAGGCCTTTAAAGCGAATATCGCGCAAGCCTATCGTGTGACAGGAAAAAGAGATAGAGTCAGAGCTAGTTAAAATATTGATAAGATATATCCTTGTCGTGGGATGCACTGAATCAGGAAGCGCTCATTGAGCTATGGCCTGCAGATCACTGCTTTAGAGTGTCTTCCATGTCAATACCAAACATTTTGCAGGTTACGAAATGGCAAGCATAGTTCTAAGCAATTTTCTACATTACGAGATTTAGCCGATCAGCAATTCGTTAAAGCTCGCAAAGCCGTGCGTCATGTTTGAGAGCGGAGATCAGTTATGTGTTATGGGTGAGATCATAGTTGGCACAAGTTCCTTTTGGCCACTCAAAAGTAAAAGTAAATTTGATTTCATCGTCATTATTTTATCGTTTAGGCATCATCTTACTGTTATACGCAGGATTAGTATTGACGACTTCATAACATCAATACGAACGAAAACATTGCTTTGCTCTCTACTACTTTGAACTTGAATAGATGAGCAGTGGAACGGGTAGCGCAAATTGCTTGATATATTTCTGAAAATATCCAGCTTGTTTTCATCTACAAATTGTTGCTGCATACTCAATATTTAACAGTTTCTACCATTAAGCCATACTCAAATTAAAAAAAAATTCAAGTAAAACTCTGAGTGTACCCTCAAGTTCAATGTAGTAGCGAGAAAGAAAAGTGAAATCTAGGAAGTATCGGGAAAATTTCAAGGATCCATCAGATCTAAGTCTCATAAATATACTTATTTATTATTAGATGAAATAAAATTTCGGACAGTTTGCCGCGAAATATCTTCAGTCAGCCTTCTTGAGATCAGCCTTATGCAAATAATTCCAAGGGAGTTTCCGACTATTTTTTAGTTAATACGCAATGGGCAATGGAAAAGTGGTCTTACTATAATCCAACATCACGACTTCTGCGATTTTATCAACACTTTCGACGATTGGCCTACTAGGCCGTCGCTAATTTTAGACGTTCATATTACCAGAACGAAGTTGTCGCAACCCACGCCTTTCTATTACATGCGCAACAATATTGTCTGGTCCCACTTTTTTCTTTAGTTGTAGTGGTACTTAAAAATGTGTCAGCTGTGTCTGATTTTCTCGCTTTTGCCTCTATTTGGGAATGTTATTATCTGCAAATGGCAGCACGAAACTGCCAAAGTACACTTTTTAAAACGCAATGTCATATTTAAGTCGCCGTATAGTAGGATCCGATGCAATGAGATACATCGTTCGATATGACTCACCGAAGACATCTAACGAAAAGTGCCTAGAACTGTTTTTTTTTGTCGGGACAGACTAGCAAGTACAGCACTCAGACCCAATTAAGTCCATTGCACTGCACTCGGACTCCCTTTTTCTTTAAATCTACTTTATCTCCGAAGAAATCTGGGTAGATCTTGTGAAGCCAAGGTGGTCGCTTCTTAACACATATGTGTCTAAGGCCTTAAGCCTTATACGAGCGAAGGCGAGGCAGACGCACAGAAAGTGGTCCGCCATCTCATCCTCCTCTCCACATGCTGGGCAGAGTACACTGTCTGTGATGCCCACCTTTTCCATGTGTTTGCCCTACTCCTACAGTACCCTCTGCTTAGTGGCTGCAGGAACTGCGACAGTCGGTCGTACATGACGGGTAACATCAGTTTTGTCCATCTTACTTCATCACTTATTTAAGTATGACGCATAAATGCGAAAATGTAACCCTTTTGCACTTTATTTAATGAACGGGGGAAAAAAAAACAAAAATAAAAATGATGACTTAAAACTTCTCGACCTTCTTGTAATATATTTTCAGTCTATTTCTCTGTAATTGTACATACATATAAGTTGAGTAGATTGAGCATCTGCTCCTCTCTTGTTATTCCCCCATAGTAAATTTTACAGTTAGTTAATAGTCACGTATATATCACTTAATATTCCTACCCCTCCCTTTCTATCTGTACTCCTCACTCTTTAAGGTATTTAATTGCATTTTTTGTCATATTCATATACTCCTGTTCTCTTCTTTTCGTAGTACTCATAGCAGAATATAATTGAATTTCCAAAATGAAATTTTTTTTCATATTTTCACTCGCAAACAAATTTTCTCTTAGGCGACTTCATAATTCCTCTGCTTGATTGCACCAAGAATACTCGTACCAACAATTTTAAGGCCACAGTACTCGGCAGCACAAGTGGCAAAAGCAAGCAATACCAAGGTGTTGCTGCTGTCAGTTCCTCGAAGCGTTATCCATACCTTTCGATTCCATGCGGAGGCAGAGGCAACAAAATGCTGGCGCCGTTTAAGGGAACTCAACAGAAATTACTCATTTATCAGAGCTGCAGCGATGTTTGAAATCGTTCGTTCAATTTAGTTACCAATACATACTAACATAGTAGAAATTTGATTAATTAATGAATGATTGTGTACACGCACATATGTACACAAAATACATGCATACATCCTTACATGTACTCGTACATACAGTTCAGCAACTCTACTCAACTACTTTTTCTATGCATTGTTATTTTTTGGTTTTTACCCTTAAAAAATTTTCTTTGAAATTTCCAATTCACTGATTGCACAGACACTCAGATATTTACAGTTAGCTTAAAGTAGAAAAAATGTGATTGGAATTTTTTATACACTGTAAGGTTTCTACCTTTCCATTTTTTTTTGTTTAACTATACTAAAACCTTGTGTTATTTTGCCAATTCTACGTCTTTATCATTTGTGCTGGGTTAATGTGTTCGTATTCAATTACCCAGACCTGCAAGCTGCATTAATACCTGAATCCCGAATAATACTAATGGTATAGCAATTTTTTTGTTCACATGGAGGTGGTCCCTAACAGCCTAATGGAATAGAATATCTTAGATACATATTTACATGCACCGAAAAATAAATTATGACGAAGCTCTGTTCGCCGCTGTGTTAGAAATTCCAATAACAATTGATGCACGAATGATTTCTGATATACAGTGACGGACACACTGGGGGTTACCGAAAAAATTGCTGTTTCTGCTTCATTCGTTTTTTACATGTGAATGTTTTGGTACATTTGCATTAACTACTAGCAATGGAAATGTGAAATAGCTCTTCCAAAAAGTTGGTTGCAAATAAATAATTTTTATGTTCAAAATGGCGCAAAATCAATCACACTTTCGGGAGATGTACATATAATTTTTGGAAATGGCACTTGTGAACTAGACAGCTGCAGTAAACAAACAGCCAAGCAGCGGGGAGCGTAAAGGTCGGAATAAAGATTTCCATCACGCAAAATCCTTTTTTTTTATTTAGTAAAAAAAGTGGTTCAAAAACAAAATAGGATGGTTAATTTTGCTAACTGAAGTTGAGCACAGAAATATGAAAATATGGCATTTTGAATAGAATACAAAAACGTTGATTTTTGCAGTAATAAATTTAGATATTCTGAAAAAAAAATGCTTCAGTAGAATGCATAATGGTTTTTGAGCATTCCACTATTAATATATCAGTTTTGCAAAGACCTGATCCTGCTCAGGTAAAGCACTGCATATTTTCTTTGTTGCCTCTATTTTAAAAATATGGCATTGAAATACGAACAATTTCAGGCACTCTTTGAGGTCCTACATGGCCATTAGCTTAGAGCAAAAGGGCAAAGATTATCTTAAAACAATTAGGCGATCAACCGATCTTTGCGTTACATTTGAAATCCCCTGAAAATAAAACTTTCTTATAAACAAATGTGGTCCAAGTTGCGTTTTCTTTATCCCACTTAAGATGCTTTCGATATATTTTCATTGTAAAGCTGGCTCTTTAGTGGGGCAATCAGCCAGCAAATGAGCATTTTGGAGTGTTCAACGAATTTTTCTCGCACAAATTTACCTGCCGTTATCTGCTATGAACTAATTATGCCCTTACGTATGTATGTTTGAGGCATAATATTGAATATATTTTGCAAACTCATGCATTTCCCGAAGGTACCTTCTTGCGAGGTTGCCTTTCTGATGCATTCTGAACTTTTTTTTCTACTTAACTTCTTCATAACTAGGGAAAGCTCCCTCAACTGGGTCGAAACAAGTTTTAAGTTAATTTAAAGCTTATGTTTAGTGGATTTCAGCACCATAAAAAAAGTTTGGTTGTTTTGGTTTCGAAATTTTTTTTGTTTTTGTTGTGTGTTATTTTTATTTCTTATTTTCTTTATTATTATTAATATTTTATATAATTTATTATTATAACACAATCAAAAGTTTTTCACAGTTCTTCTTAAAGGCAAACTTTTACTGCATTTCAAAGCGCTTCAGATTGATGACACATTGATTGTTTTAGAGGGCTACAGCTCTGCGTTACTGGCCCAACTAAGGGAAAACGACTTAAGAACGAAATGTAGAACTCTGCACGACTAGAATAGTGGCATATTGTTGTCGAAAATCGGATAATAAAGAACTAAGTTTTAAGGAAAAAACCATTTCAGCGGGTTTTAGAAGGATACAAAAAAATTTTTTTTGATGCCGAAATCGTCGCAAAATAATTCTTTGGGTATTTTTAATATTTTATAATTTTTTGTTTTGAATTTTTTTTTAATTTTTTTATTTTTTATTTATCTTTTTTTACTTTTTTTGTTTTGTTTGTATGGCCACCGACCTGATCTTATGCATACATTTGTATGTCGAAATTAAATCACAATCATGCAAGTCATGCAAGTATTTTATGTCTCTATATTTTAGTTCTTGCCACTCAAAGTTTACATTCTATTACTTTCTTTGTCGTTGTTTTCTCTGCACAGATTCAATATTTCAATGTTTATTTTTGTTATCGCATATGTTTGCCTTAAATCTTACAAGGGTAGCGTCTCTACAAATGCCAGTGGACGCGTGTGTATTTTCCTGCTTTGATAACCTAAAAATTCCATGATTAATAAGAAATAATGGGAGAGTAATTAAAATGAAATAAAATCAACATTTTTTTATTAAAATCCGTTTACGTTGCCTACGCCTATTGTGCATAACTATTGGTGTGTGCACTCATACATTCATACATATGTATGTATGTATTGGCTACTGTATGCATTCAGGTAGGCGTGCGATGGGAGGCCAATTAAACAAGCCACAAGTGTAAATATTTACCTTAAATTCACAAACAACTGTTGCAGCTGTGGAAGAAAAACAAATTTGATGGGTAATAATGGCACCGTAAATATACATATGCATGTGTATGTGCATAATATGCGAAATAAGGAATTGCAAAACTTGATGGTCATGGCGTATATATAACACTTTGAGTAGAATTTGCTTATATGTATGTACATATGTTTGTATGTACTCTGCAATCAAACCTACTGCCTTACACCAGTTTACTTAGCAGCTCAACTAGTCCGTCTTTTAACTTTTTGCAATGCTACCAACTGGTATTTTTAGCGTTGGAATGTCGATTGTGAGCCAATGCCTAGTCAGCCTCTTCAACTGGTATAAACTATATTTAACGAACTAGTCCATTTTTTCACTAAAATCACCAGTTTTGGGTGAGTTGAAAAAAGGAATAGAAAGTGTCAAGAATAGTTTATTATGAATAAAAACACAACGCAAAAGTGCTCCTTATTTATTTGAATTGATTTTATGTTTCAAAACTGCACACTTCATCACAATTTAATTTAATTTTTGCTGTTCAAGTAAATTTGGTCTCTCATTTTTTATTTATTTATTTTTTTTTAATTATGAATATGACTGTTCAACAATTTTTGCGTTCCGATAAGAAAAATACAATTTTATGGTTTGAAGTACAGTTCAATATTGAGTATATATATAGAGTCTCCCTGATTATCAGTACATTTGTTTTAACGCGTTTCAATTTTATGAATTCCATAATTATGAGAATCTGGAAGAGCTACGCTTCCACAGATGCTATGACTTTATCATTTGATGAAAAATGCAAACGCAAATACACTTTGTTCTTTCGAAAAAAAAAACATAACATTCGACTTTGCGTTTTTATTCCATTGTTAGCGAATGCGGCACCCATTATACACATAGCTTTCTGAAACCCAATACTTCAGTCAAAATGTTACTTACACTGCCCAGTGAGATGCCTATTGCTTCTACTAAAATCTTTCAGTCATTCGACTAATTTTCTTTTACGATATCCTGTATTTTTTCTACGATTTCTGGTATTGTTTCTATTTTTGGACGTTCCTGACGTTAGTTGTCTTCAAGGTTTGTACGATCGATCACGTTTAAGTTCAGCAGCCTATCTGTCTACCGGACCAATTGATGGCGAAAATGAAAAGTCCTTATACACCCAACATTCGTTCGTAAATTTCCTTTGCTTTTCAACCTCTTACATATAAAAATTCAATCACTACACGATACTTGGTTTTTTCCATTGTAGTAAATGCTGTGATACATGCGTCGATACTAAATGGCTTGTAAACAAAGAATGAATTGAGAGATTGAAATGAGACTTCACGTACGTTCATACGAAGAGTGTACCAAAATAACAAACAAATCTGGGATATAGCAACGCCCTCGCTAATCGAACCGCGGAACTTATTGAACAATCTGGTATTTATAAAAGAAGCTGGCTGCTCAGGCTTTCGCCTTTTATTAAAATACGCAGTTATCTTACAATTTGTCTCTCGATTAATTGCACAAAGGACAATTTTGGGTTTTTAGAATTCACTCCTAAGCTAATTGACTTCATCAATATTTAGTATATAGACAGACTTTAAACGCCATTCATGGGGAGAATCTCACCATCTTCCCAAACTTCCGACCACCGAATGCCGTTAGCGGAGTCCAACCACGAACCATTGGCTCAATTACGGTCTGCATATTGTAGCAGGGTAAACGCCTACTTGTCCAGAATCAACCCCGACATACTCAATTCATGTCTGCCATGGGAAGGAATATCGCACAATACTAATTACCTTTTCACAGGCCCCATCGAACCTACTCACCTAACACCACTTTCACTCTGGACAGAAACTGTCAAAACGGCACGCTTACTGCGTCTGCCTTTAAATAATCGGTGACTACACCACACTGGCAAGGCTTAGTGAAGTAACACCACACCCACAACAACAATAAATATTTATAATGGTCGAAAACTCATCTCGTGGTTTCTTAAGTATTAAAGCACTCCTATTTATAGAGATGGAAGAATACTTACTCCTGCAACTAGTATAATATTAATTACTTTTGGACTAGTACTACTTATTTCATCAAATACTACTTCACGACCCAGAATAAGCGCTGCGTAGTTTGGCTTTCCACTGCTAGGTGCATTAGGGTAAATGCATTTTTCTGTTTGTTTACAATGTTCAGCCTTTGCTTGTTCTAAAATTAAAAATTTTCATAAAAGAAGTAAAATTTACAAAAAACAAACACATTTCCACTTTTCTATTATCTACAAAGTACCTACTCACGCTCTTAAAGTTCAACAAGTTCAAACTCTCAAATGAAGCAACAGTTATCTAAGGGCATTAGATGTAGCATTTATGTTGTTGAGGGGGCTAAAAGAATATTGTTTCATTCCACTAATTTCTGTGGCATTTTCGCATTTCGCAAATGTAGCCTTTATTGTGTAATGAAATATGTCTGTCTCTACCCTTTTAGAGTATTTTGCAAACCTAGTTATGACCTGCAGGTGAAAATAATCGGTTTATTTTCAATGAACTATTTTAAGAGCGCGACCTCTATTCAAAAGCACACTCAAACCACAAGTATTTCATTGCCTAGTTTCCTTTGATATGTAAGCTTATTTACATTCATACATACATATAGTATATGTGGTCAAAATGGCATTGAAGCTCATATGAACAAATTAAAATATAGTTGGATCGGTCGCTCGCTCAAGAGAGATGTTAATGACGTCTCACATCCGGCGCTACATTGAACTCCCCAAGACAGGCCAAGAAACACATGGCGTCATACTGTGCGCAAGGAGACGATAAAATACTTCAATGAGCTTAGAAGAATGAAGAATGTGGTGAGGTCACTCAAATCAATCAAAAAACATGAAGTATTTTTTGTGTTTTTTTTTTTGAGTAAGAGACGTTGTTACCTTATTTTTATTTGTGTACTGACAATATTTAATTAAAAAATAGTTCCAGTAATAAATATTAATATAATAATTATCATTTCCAAAGCCCTTATCTCCTCCGTCAAATAGTCGAATTTCAAAATAATCCTTCAAGGAACAGAATTTAAAGTATAAAACATACTTTTGTCAGCTGGATCAGTACAGAAACATTTTTTGTTATTTGTACTAAAAATTTATCTTGGGAACCGTCAAGAGATATTCCTCCATACAATAAAATCTCTAAGCTTTTGAATTTGCCTACGATTCATAGTAGCAGAGAGGGACTTTTCGTTTCTGCCCTACTTTGTGAGATAAATCTCAATACTCCTTCAAGACTCAATATATTTTAAGCCTATTGCACCAAGCACATGTGAGGATAACTTTGAAATGCCTCACATTCTTAATTATTTATGCCAGGACTTTAAAAAGTATTATGACTCGCCGTTTCTTATTCAGGAAATAGTATTTGAAATTTTGAAGAAATTACTTATTTTAGGTTTGGTTAGGTTGGTCAGATTGCTTGTCTAAGACAAGACACCGGATGGCCCTAAGATATGTGATACCTGCATTTGATATACTTCCCTTAACTAAGTTACTTAAATCACTTTAAATCTTTTGAAGAAAGTAACTACTACCTCCAGTGCGACATTTTGTAGATTTCCATGTTGCACTGCTTCTTTAAAGTGCAAGGCATTTACAGAGGGGGTGTTATATCGACTCAATTTTTTGACTCACAATATTACTTGCTATATTCGGAAAATAGTTTCTCTTAAAGGCAATTGATACATTGCTACTATTTATAGCTATTTCTTGATTATGTGGCAAAGATAAACCTTTCGAATATTTTCATGATTACTGGCAGAACAGTCCAGACTATTGCTGTTTCCGACCACCAGACTGTTGTATTATCGGTCGATTGGGCCGAAGGTGAATGCTGAATCTCGTACCTTAACGTGTACTGGCACCAGCGCAGCTCGTCCGATTATTTGCTTCAAATTAAAGAAGGTAGATAGGTAAATTAGATCGCAAGAGTACCACGGGTACACTGCAAGTTGCACTAGAGTGCTGTTTTGATACCATAATATAGACTACTACCTGCGAAAAATTATAAAACTTTAAGGAAGATAAACCATCTAAAGCCATCGAGTGCTGTTGATGTAGTGGAGAAGAGAAACGGATAACTGCTCCGGGCTATCCCCAAAAAACACTATATGGAACCTCCAGCGCCTAGCCACCAGACCCGGACATTTGCAAAGAAACGAGTTCAATAGTCTCTTTCTCTGAAGTATCCCCACAGTTTTTGCATTGGGGATTATACGGCACTTTAAGCGTCCTGCTTCTTTCGTACTGAGGCCACAGTTATTTTGAGATGTTTTTAAGAAAGAAATAGTGCAGCTTCCCTTTAACAACGGTCAAGGGGACACCGATCTCTGAGATTTGGTTTACTGAAATCGGTTCTGTCGACCTCTCCCCGGCAAGCTTATCGGCATTTTCATCTCGCTCTATGTTCCTATGCCCCGGAACACAGATAAGAGAAATGTTTCCTGCACGTTTGGTCACTTCCTTACAGCAGTTGACCACAAGAGATCTGCAACATGATGACGACAGGGCCTCTTCACTATCGGAAAAGATATGGCCAACCTCCTCAACCTAATAGCGTCCTGAGCAGCAATGGATTGAATTTGAATATCAACGGGAAGTAAGTGGAGAATGGCGTTAAGGGCGGAAGTGACGCCAATACATGCAGTCCTCTGCACTCTGTCTAATTTAGTAGTGTTATAGCCCTTCCGAAATTAAACTAAGACTTTATACATCTATCTGCACAAGCATTGTTTTGATGGGCTTGCAATGGATGAATAGGGCAAGCAATGCAAGTAGAGGCTGTAATTAGACTCATAGCCTAGTTTCTAGTAGAGTTTACTTAATCGGTACTTTGTAAGCGAGTCGTCAGATGTTATGAATTCGTCATAGAGGTCTCGTTTCCATATTCCTTTCGACCGTCCTCTTCGGCGAAAGCCTTGCAGATTCCAGTCTAGGAACATTCTGCTAATATCAGTCACAGATTTATAAATCGTATGGCCTATCCATTTCCACTTTCCTTTGCGTATATCGACCGGCCTTTGTTCGCTTCGATCAAGGAGCTCGTCATTAGAAATTCAGTTATCTGCCCACCATATACGCAGTATACCTCTTAAACAGCGGCTTATAAGAGTTTATAAAAGTCTTTTTTGTTGTTGAAACCGCTACGGGCCACGTTTCGCAGACATACAGCAGTATAGACTTCAGATTCGAGTTCAAAGTCCTTAACTATGTTCTGGCGGTTAGCTGCTTAGATTACCATATGCTTTTTAGCATAGCAAAGGACGATCTGACTCTCGTGACCCTCTACTCAATGCCAAATATACTCAATATACTAAAGTACTGCTTAGAAATGAATGAGTTGACGAGCGAAAAAGTGGAAATAGCGCGCGTTCTTGGTTCCAAAGACTGGTTTAGTTACATTTCTAGGTGTGTATGTTTATATTTATAAGCGTGTCAACTCGAAATTTGCAAGTCTGCTCGAGAATTTCGGTTTAGAAGAAATTAATAATGACTTCTTATTAAAATAATCGGATGAATTTTTTTATATGTAAAATGCAATAATATTCTTGGATTTGAAAAATGTTGCCGCCTAGTCAAAGAATTATACATATATACCGAGGTGAGATTGATGTTAAAAAAAAATGTCTCTTAGTTGATAATTCGTGCTTACAGTGCGCTTTGAATTTGAACCCACCAAATGGTGGTCGCCGTCAACCTTGCTTGTTTCACCGCATATTAAAAAGAAACTATCATTAAGATAATATGCAAGAAAAAAGATTATATGTACATATCTCCGATCAACTTATGTAGATCTTCCTTGAAGGCAGTCGGTTGGACAGTTGGTGATGGAACAACGGCAATTTAAATGGCACTCACCTGAACATATTGACCACTTGAGAAATGAAAAATAGTAAAGAAAATGAAAAGAATGTAGTCATACAGTAAGTAATTTTTCCTACCGTTACACGCTCGCTAGTAGCTCTGATTCTAGGCGAACGTGCAGCAGAGCCATTACACATTTACACTCTTGAAAACAACACAAAAAGTAGAGTAAACTTTAGGATCTGGCCCTCTTTTAAGGTAATATCTCTAAAATGCGTGGTTCATGCTTCACTGGATTTTTAATTGGACAGTCGCTGTATATTTTGTCGAGCTCACAGTAGAGGAGCCATAAGTACATAAGTACACACCGCAACGTGCTACTTCTATCTCAGATTTGTAGTTAGATTTAATAGTCTTTGTCCGAAATGAAAGCCACTGATTGAACTTTCTTTGCGCTCAAGATGACGTCTGAATACAACCAAATGATTTTGCTACGACACGTAAATAAGTACGGACAGCATTTCAGGCACTCAAATGTATTCAAAGCTGTTACCTTGATTTGTAATGGCAAAATTTATGATTCTTCTTGCTGCTAGCCCTGCTCCAAGAAGAACAAATTAATTCACTTTTATGTACAATACTTTACAAATGTCCTTACATGCGAGTACACAGCTGTGTTCACACTAATGGCAGCGCGTCATAATGCAAAGCTTTAACTATGTATTTATTCATTAAATTTTTTTATAAAAATATAGTCTATTCCACAACAAAAACATGTAACACAAGGTTTCAAACTTTCAGCAAATTATATTAGTATAGCCCAAGTCTTTTGTATCAAAGTCTGTAAGGATTGTAATTAATTATATAAAATACATAGATAATTAAATTTAAATTAAATAAATTAAAATTTAAAACCTTCTAGTTACAATTTCTAGACAAATTTTGTGTACACAATTTTGTAGCCCACTAACAAAGTGTAAGTTTGAAGTTGCTCGAAAATTACTTTGATACTTGAGAATTTTTTTTGCTAACCATCTTTTGCATTTTCTCCGTTTAAATGCCACATTCGATTCACCATTTCTCTGCTCGCTAGAGAACTCTGCTGCTCGGCAAGCGAAGAATTCGTATGTAAAAGTAACAACAATTTAGCGGTGATTAAGCGACTTTGTTTACAATTACTTAGCTCAGAAGAGATATGCCTAGGCCAGTGCTTACAAGTTTTTCTCTATATATTTTGCATATTTTCATTTATTTTTTTATTATGTTTTGCAATGCTTTGAAAAGCAGTAGATTGCACAATAGGTTGAGGTTTAAATGTAATGAGGGTGCCAGGATGCTTGGCTTTTCACCATTCTACGAAGGGATCAAACCATTTTGCTAGCTTTCAGGCGTAACGGGATTACAAGGGTTTACATAACAGTTTGTCAAAACGGAAATAATACAGTGGTGACATGTGAGTTGGCGCATCGGAGAAGATATGTGTGAATATTGTATTGAATACAACAAGGGAAGTTTTTTATTGTATGACTACTTGAAATCAGCTAAAGAAAGGACGAAATTTTGTTTATATGGAGAAAAATACCCAACAATGGCAGCAAAAAATTGTATTAAACGGATGGAATCCTGGAACAACATTAAGCTCACAAACTAAATTTCTACATTTTTCTAAAGATTTTTACTAGAAAGTTTGAAATTTTGATCAACATTTTTTTGATCTTTTTAAATTTCGCACACAGTATGAAGCTTTAAGTCATACGAATTTTTTTGTAGTCTAAATAATTTTTTATAAAAAAAAGTAAATAAATAACCAAAACATTGCAATATATCGACATGCTGTTATTGTGCACAGAAGTGCAAATATGTAGGTATGGGAATTCATCTAAAAGCAATAACAGTGTTGCGTAATTTCCGCCTTAACAAGCAGCTTTGAAGGCACCACCAAAAGAATGTAATAGAAATAATAAAAAGGCAGTTGTGGTAGGATATGGCTGATGTGCTACGACTACACAAATGTAAATATTTTTTAATTTTTTTCTTTTAGTTACACTCTCACAAACGCAATTCGCCACACTCTCACATTAACACTGAACGTGCACGCAGTTTGATGGCAAACCTTGTGAGTCTCGTTCGAGAGTTCTATGCAGCGTCTTTATGACCATAAGATGCCGCAGTCTCGCATTTGCGACACACTCACACACATACTCGTACTCATATGTATGTGATTGTGCACTAAATGCAATAACAATAAAATGTACTCGTACGGATATAACGGAACAATATAAAAGCTGAAAGTTAACAGCGCAAAGCTTAATGTAAACGCATGCCAGATAATAGCATCGAAAGCCTGGCAAGGGAAGGCTACAAAAAGGGTGGCAGCTGGTATGCAGTGGCAGTAAGGGGGTGGTCAATAATCACATATGAGTGTGGCGCATTTCATCTGGGGTGTCTTGTGTGTGTTACCACACGTTGCAAGCTGCTTGTTGCGCCGCATAAAACCATTCCCAGTATGAGCAACTGCTGAAGAAGGGTGTGACGTTTGTGGAAAAGAGTTTGAGAGAAGTGTAAGCAAAGCGAGTACTGGCGCACATAATAAAATGATATAAAAACGATATTAACTCGAAACGAAATGGCATTGTAGAGTGAAAATAAAATAATAAAATGTGCGTATATTATTTTGCCCCTCCAAACGAACATCTAAGTAAACACTGAGCCAGACCGCGACTACAGGCCAAATTTAATATTTAAGTGATGTTAAAAAAACGATTTTTGTACTCGTATGCTATGCTGATATTTTTGAAAATTTTGAAGTCTTACAAATTATTTATTAAATAATGGCTTTTCACGCGCTTTCGCCTTTTTTTTGCAAATTTTATTTTAGCTTCTGCTTTTGCTTTAAAATTACGCTTATGCACAGCTTTTTTGTGTATTTTTATTTTTCGTGTACTATGTGTGTGTGTTTATCGTATTACACAAGGTGGCGCAAAATTAATCACCTTGTCGAAAGATTTAAAATTTTTTGCGAGTGACGTCGCTGGAGGCTGGAGCATAAAAAAAGACAAGCAATGGAGCTGGTAAAGTCAAAATAAAGATCTCGATCAAACAAAATCATTTTTTAGCTTAGCAAAAAAGCAATGCAAAAACAAAATTATTGTTTTATTGATTCATTTTGCGCCACCTTTTACCTTTAAATTCCTATTAACTAATACATTATATTTTATGAATAACTAAAAAAAAATTGTCTGAGTCAATTTGTTTTGAAACACCGAAAAACTATAGATCAAGTGAGTAGTTAATTAGCAGCTACCAGATACGTTTTGATAAGAATAAGCAATGAATACCAAAAAATATATATAAAGCAAGCAAAAATAATCCTCAGAAAAAAATATATTATTATTATGGTTGCAGTGCAAGCACTGCCGTCTTAAGATGTATTATGCCCCCTTCACGGACTTTAGAGGAGCTTTAATATATGTATACCCTAAGCCGCAAGTATTAATCTTCTAGTACATTGATTATTCGATGCTCATCTATGATTATTTTGAATTTGTGCATCACTGTAGGCCTATGCTCCCGGTGCTGCTACACGCAACGCAATCAGATTGAGGTATTCGGGCCATAAGCTAGAATTAAGCTATGGACACTCCAGCATTCTTAACAACTTTGAGTTCATCCCCATGGTGATGGATTATTTAACACCCTCGCTAGGTCCGAGCGGAATTTTTTCCATTCATATTCCTTCAAGAGAAGAGTAGGCGGGGTGCAACATTTGCAAGCATTGCATGGCAAATATGTTTACAGATGGCTCGAAGTTGAACGGAAGAGTCGGTGGGGTAGTATTCTGCGAGGAGCTCTCCATCGGGCTCAAATTTAGGCTTCCGGAGCACTGTAGTGTTTTCCAAGCAGAAGTAGCCGCAATTAGGGATTGCATCAGAATACTTCGATATTAGGCTCATTTAGGTTCCCGTTCACAGCGGCATAGAGGGAAACTGCTGGACCGATGAATAGGATGGGCAGGGGGCCCTGGAGACGGCATCATCTCAATATGAGAGAATTGGAGTACCCTTAAGAACCTGTAGTTTGCTCCTCGCGTCAACTCAGCGAGCCCTGGGCTAGTGCGCAGACATGGAACGTTGCGAGATCCTTCTGACCGCGGGTAGATCGGGGGCGCGCGACAGAACTTCTAGGGCTAACAAAGCCACAGCTATCGAATTTGGTAGATGTCCTCAACAGACCCTGTGTCCGTTGTCCATGCGATGAGACTTGGCATTGTTCCAAGCCTTTTTTGCTACACCAGCGGATATTGCGAATTCAAATACCATGGATTCTGTCTGGTTCCTCACCCCCTCACAAGCCTCTAACAGCCTGTATGCTCTCAGGCTCTCAAGGGCAGCCATTTAACCTAACCTAACAATAATCTTTAAGAACAATAATCGCAAAATTCGTGATATTTTGGTGGAAATAATTGTCGGCAATTCAAGCCGAATGGGTTGGAGCGTGACTACCATTCGGAATTCACAGAGAGAACATCGGTTCGAATCTCGGTGAAACACCAAACTCAGAAAAACATTTTTCTAATAGCGGTCACCCCTCGGCAGGCAGTGGCAAACCTCCGAGTGTATTTCTGCCACGAAAAAGCTCCTCATGAAAACATCTGCCGTTCGGAGTCGGCTTGAATCTGGGACCCATTTGTGAAACGACATCAAGACGCACACCACAAATAGGAGGAGAGGCTTGGCCGAACACCCAAAAAGGGTGTACGCGCCAATTGTAAAGGGTGGTTAAGATTTAAGGCCCGGTGTTGATTTAGAATCAAATTCAATTTTTTTAAGAACTTATTGTCATTTCTCTTTATTGTGATAATATTGGTATAGTTCAATTACGTATGGAACAAAATATCGGCCAAATAGACGCCGCGGCTTCGGCGGCACACCTTCATCCGATTTTCGATGACCCTGAGGCATAATTGAGGTTCTATGCCGTTAATGTGCCGAATTATCTCATCCTTTACCTCTTTAATTGTTGCTGGCTTATCGACGAAGTCCAAAGGTGTCAAATCACATGATCTTGGCGGCCAATTGACATCGCCACGACGCCATCAAATTTTTCACGCAAGAGAGCCATTGTTTCGTTAGCTGTGTGACAAGTGACACCGTCCTGTTGAAACCACATATCGTCCACATCCATATCTTCCAATTTGGGCCATAAAAAGTTGGTTATCATCTCACGATAGCGACCACTATTCACAGTAACTGCCTGACCGGCCTCATTTTGGAAAAAAATCCGGCCCAATGATGCCGCCGGCCCATAAACCGCACCAAACAGTCACTCTTTGTGGGTGCATTGGTTTTTCGGCAATGACTATTATATTATCATTCGCCCAAATGAGGCAATTCTGCTTATTGACGAATCCACTGAGGTGAAAATGTGCCTCATCACTGAAGATGAAGTGCGCAATATGCATTTTGATTTGAATGCCAGTTTTCATAATAAGCCTGAATAACTTTAACGCGTCGCTCGATTGTCTATCTTTCCATGGTTCAAATTGAATTAATCTGAAATTGAAAAATGTCAAATGAGATGGAGAAAAAAACTTGAAGTTTAGAGGTGGTTCACATTCTTTATTGGCCCTTAAAATTTACCCACCCTTTATATATACATAAATGTGTATAATTCAAAGGTTGGTGAAAACATTCAAGAAACTGGTTCTGTCGAGGATAGAAAAAGGGCTGACGGAGAAGATTGAAGGTTTTTGAAAAGTAAACTATATGGTTGTTAAGAGTCGCATTTCGAATAAAAAATAGTGCAACTTGAAAGAATCAAAATTTTTACAAATTTTATTTGGCAACAACATCTGGGCGCGTCTTTTGAAAGTCTCTTTACTAAAAAAATCTAATTTGCTATATGAAATGTTTTAAATTTATTGTATTCGAAAATGAATCACATCCAGTTTTGTAACCAAACTAACGAAGGTGCATCTAAAAATTACTTAAATGCTGTCTTTCACTTATGAAATGAGTTATGCAAAAAATATTTTTTTCTTCCTTGTTGCCTGCTTCTTTATTTTTTCATGGCAGAGAATTTTAGAAAGAGAATTTCGGATTTATTTTTTTCTTTGCATTTTAAGGTGTTTTTCACTTCAAACAAATTGACTTGATCTAATAAGTATACGTATATTTCCATGTACCTTAACCTGTATCCAGTCCTGCATATATTTACATACATATATCACTACTCCTACACGGCACTGTTACTAATGCCTTCGCTTAATTTTCACGCTTTCGCTTGATTATAATTTTGCTTTAATTTCCTCCCAACCACACCCCGCCCCGATTCTTCATAATTTCTTTAATCCACAATTTTGTTTAACTGTGACCTTACACTTTTCCACTAACCAAACAAAAACTCAAATCTATCTGTGGTGTTTTCTTTTATTGCAACGCTAGTCTACATTACAGACCCAGATTTAATTTTGCCACGCGGCGAAATGGAATTTACAACGTTGGACCCGACGCTGAAATAAACAACTTACCTGCCGATCCTGTCGGATAAACGTAAAAACAAAAAAATATTAATAAACAAAAACAAAAAACAACATGAAACAATGCATTTTAAGGAATTTTAGTTATGTCTATTTTAAGGTTGACGCTCGAATTTTTTTATGAAACAAATTAGCATAAAATTAGTTAAATAAATTTAAGATTTAGTGAAACTAAGAGAGAATAGAATAACTTAAAAGTATTAAGAATAAACGTAAATTAATGCTGCAATGAAAGAGAAAAAATAATAAAACTCCGAATGTTGTAAATAGAAAATCTGCAGTGAGATTCTGTAAATCATTAACGCTAAAGCTGCATTGCTAACGAGTGGGCGCAAGTGACCGTAATATATGAAATTTGCAAAACAGCATCAGTTGTGGAACGTTGTTGTTCGTGTTTAGCATTGCGAGCTCTATAATCATGAAATGACTAGAAACTAGAAGAAATCGTGCACACATTCAAAATTATTTTTTACTTTAATAAAAATTGTTATCAGAGTGCGAACTGGCATTGTCTCCCATGCACTGAGAAACCTGAAAATGAAATGTCTAATCGGCATGCCTGAATAGTGAATTGGTAAGAAAAAAATGTTAATGGTATCAAATGTGCCCTAAATGGAAATAGATTTAATTCAATCTTTGAGAAAAAAATTTAATATGTACAGTTAAAGCTTTTCTATTAATTGTTAAAAAACAAAAAAAAAAAATAAAATATTATACATTTATTTTCCTGATTGAATGTATCTTCTTAAGCATTTCCTCTGTATGGCATACGCTCGCACATTGCAATACGAGAAGTCATTCTACCTGCTGGCCCCGCTCTGGGCGTGTCTGGCAAATGCGAGATACTTTAGGCAAATTTTCCCAATTTCTAATAAATTTTCATTATTTTCCTTTTCATGTAATATTTTACAAAACTGAACAATTATTTGATTAAACTATTTTAGATTCTCCACAATAACTACTCTACGACTGATAAATACCTCATTAAGTTCATCAAAAGGTGCTTAGCCGGACTATATTGAGGTGCGCAACAAATCTCATCAGCTATCAGGCTCAAATAAAAACGGACATGAAAGAGCTCATGTAGAAACACTGGTAACATTTTCGCTATGCTCGGTTCCCCACTTTCTCTATTCATGGTTCTCAATACTCAACGGTGCTACGCAACAGTTGCCAGACTTTCACTCAAATTTATAAAGCGTATTTCGCTTTATTTATAAACCAAGTGATTTAATTGGAGCCAAATCGAACCAAGTTAGTTTAGCTATTCTGTAACCTGAGCTCGTATGCCATCTACCATATATTCATAACTCTTAAGATGATGGATATAAATTAAGAATAAGGACCATGGTTTAGTTCAATGACTAAGAGTATAAAGGAAGTATTAAGAGGAGCTACCCAACTCATACCTGTGAAAAAAGTAAACCTCATATAAGAAAGGGGAAAAAGTAAATGCATACGAAATTCATTAGTTCTTCTTCTAAAATTTCGCCAAACAATTTTGTCGACTTCAAAAATGCATGTCAGCATTTTTCTTCTTCTAAAATTTTTCTAAGTAATTTTAGTCGACTTACAAAATGCTTGTCAGTATTTTTCTTTCATTTTTACCGTGAGCTAAGAACTTCTCGACTTGAGAAGTAAAAATTCTTCCTCTACAATCACCCGTTGGTACCGGATAAAGAAAGAGCTTGCCGAGCTAAGGCATTCATACGACTTGTCTTTGACCAGATCTACGTTCTTATAAAATTCATTCATTTTATCATTCCAGCATTCGCCGTGAGCAATGCGCACAGGTATATCAATTTTTCATAGATCCTCTCTCGTGAAAACTTCACGCGCCCACCGATTGGATATTGTTATTACCCAGATTTCCGCGCTATAAAATAACGGTGGGCACGATGAGAGACATATTTATTCAGGCGTATATTTCATCGAGAGAGCACTTCACTGCTTAGTGGCATGCTCAGATTAAAGTAGAAAGAGAGAGTAGTGGCATAGTTGTCAAATACTGACGATTTTGGTAGCTTAGTGCCGACTGCTATGGAATGGAATGTCGATATTGTTGGTTTAAAAATCGCAAATCTTTTTTTTTTTTGCTGGTAACATGAAGCGCTTACAAAATTGGTTGCTACTAAGGAAAAATATGTCATAGATACTAATAAAAAAAATTGGCTTCAACCGAAAGTTCAAAAAGTTGCATCCCTGCACCTCATGGATCCTATGGGAGTGTTCTGCTTTTGAAGTTGAAGATGGTCACCTGAACTGAGTATCTGCTCAAAGAATAATGCAGCATTCGTTTATAAACACAGTATTATATGTAGTACCACTGCACGCTTGGCGATAGCAAAACAGTCGTGTGAAAATATCTTTTTGAATTAAAAGTAAGTATTTTGATACAAACCGTGCCAGTCAGACATCAGAATTTCTACAGCAAGTGCAGTAAATATGTCGATGTTGCGAGCAGCAGAAGGTGCTGGCCAAATGTAGGCTGACTTTGTTCGCTTGGCTTTGATAACTGTCAAAAATGAATTCAACAATCCTGAAATATATGAAATGTAACTTGAAGCGCTTGAAGTACGACGAAGTCAGCCTGCATTCGGTCAGCACCTTAAAAGTCAATCAAGCAATGCAACTAATATATAATACTGCGTTTACGAACAGGCTTACAATGAATGCTAAATGAATGGAAAGGAAATGCATATCGCACTCTGATACGCATGAATATTGCCAAATAGTGCACTTGTAAGGACAAACAAAGTACTTATAAAAGCCTAAAAATTAGTTAATTAAACCTAATGTAAATTCTGACTCGATTGTTGGTTAAGCCTACAGCACAGCATACAAAGAACACTGTAAATATGAAAATACATATGTACACACACACACACATAGATGCATAATTGCAAAAGCATAGTTGTAAGTAAGCATTTCATTAAACCAAAGCAAATACAAAAAATAAACAAACAAAAGTAAATCAAAAGAGAAAAACCAATGATCAAATAGTCAAAATAGTAATCAAAATCATTTGTAAATTATTTCATTATATAGGAATTAGATAAATATATATATATATACACACATGCATACATATACATATGTATAAGTTAAGTTTGATTAGTGTAGCTGATGAAAATCAAAAAGAATTTCATTTAAGTTTAACAAAGTAAATAAGTTTAATGAAAAGCAAAAACAATAATAAAAAAATGCATGGAGAAACATTCAAAACAAAAACCAAAAACAAAAAAATCACAAAAGAAATCAACGGACGCGGCAACTGCAGCATTAGTGGCAATTAGTGTTAGTGACGATGTATACTAGTACATACATACATACATATATACGAAACATGCATACATAGAAACTTGCAGTTAAACAATAAAATATGTTGAAAATTCACCACTTTTTACTAAATGTAATTTCTCCTCTTCGAATTAGAAAAACCGTGAAATAGAAAAGAAACAAAGAAAAAAATTTGGTATAGAAATTAAAAAAACTGCAAATAAGCAAACCAGAATCCGCAGTGTTGCACTGAAACGTAGATGCAGCCAGCAACTGCGAAAGCTCTTGCACATATGCATGCATACGTAAGAAAATCTGTGTGTGTGTGCGTAAGATGCAAGTATTGAGCGACTAATAAATAATAATAATTATAATAAATAAACGAGTATTAAAAATACACGACAAATTATTGTAAATGTAAATGTAAATGTTATTAATTAATTATCTGATTGAATTTACGGTAAAGATATGTCATGACCACATAAAAACCACACACACACAATTCATTCATTACCCGCAGGGAAAAACCACTAGTAGCGAGCTAGGTGCTGCTTGTGCTTTTACTATAGTACCGTGACTTCTCTTTTTTATAAATAAATGATTTATAAGCAACTGGCCCATTTGTGGGAAAACATCAAGACGCACGCCACAAATAAGAGGACGAGCTCGGCCAAACACCCAAAAAGGGTATAAGCACCAAATATTCATTATTAATTTATTTATTTACAGTACTCCATGTAAACTATAAATGGTGGATCTTTCCATGACGATGCCCGAGAAAGTGTATAAAGTCTCCGGCCTCAACCATTTTGAAATATTTCAGATCGAAATCAGATTTCAGCATCGCTTTTCACTAGTTTCAAACCAGTGTTACTTTAATTTATTAAAATAATTAATACAAGATGGCGCAATTTTAATCATCAATTTTGTTTATGAAAAACTTGTTTACTAAATAAAAATATGAAAAAATGGTTTAATGGACAAACGACAAAGCGAATGGACAAACTTTGTAACCTATAATCATTGAGCATACCTGTACTTTTCTGCTTCGACACTTCAAGGTCAGAGAGGTCACACAAGTAGCGGAAAGTGTTGAGAATTGGCGAACTCCTACTTTTTTCGAGTATTTTTCAGTATTAATCCGTTACCTACAGGGTTCATACAATGTGCCTGTGCATACAATTATATAGCTGGTAGCTACGCACACATTCTCATATGCACAGTTGTACTTATACAATGTATCGAAAGAAACTAGGCAGAAAAAATGCATATAAAATACATATTAAGATATAAAAAATTTAAGTCTTTTTTAAATACCAAACGTTTTAAAACGTTGATACTGATTTGAGAATTACAGCTTGCACAATAAAAATCGAGATTGTGTGCTCATTTGAGAGAATAGTCAATACTGCAATAAACTCCAAAAGTGAGCATTAAATTTACTATGCGGAACGCGCGTTTCATACGCAATTTTTATTTAAAGTTTAATGACAACAACGATTTTTTTGCTGCTTTGATTTACAGGGTGTTCATCTAGCGTTGGAATTTGAAATTTTAATTTTTTTCTGCTTTGACAGCTGTATCAGACATCCAATTTATGCATATTTTCCAAAAGGGTCTCTTTTCGCGTTTTGGTTAAAAAAAAGTTGAGAAATATTAAAATTGAATATAGAAAATTGAATAATGAAGAAGTTGCGATTTTACTATATTGCACTTTTTCTTGGCACCGTTAAGGACAATTGCGTATCAACTATTATCCTACTGTCTATAATTTGTATCAACGATCTATAATTACCGTTACCATCTTCACCTTCAAGGGAAGTGTCAGTCTTAGGGTCATCGTACCCGTTTATTGTGACTTAACATAGAGACCTCGTTTTAATTTTCCATTTTCAAAGCAAACCTATAGCCATCAAATAAAAGTTAACTGCTTGCTGACCCCTCAACATGAAACTTGACTTAATACGCTAACCAATTCAACAAATTCAAATGCTGCAAGTTTTCCATCAGCACTCTCAGTTTCATTAATGTAAGAACTTACATAAAAATCATTATATTGAGCTATCGAAAACAGCACTTTCGCTTAAAATTCATGCACTAGCACCAGCCAATACACAATTTACAGTTAATAGATTTCGACCAGCTGCAATGTAAATAAATCACGAAAGTAACCAGCTCAGTGTGAAAGTATGTAGCTTATGTTATTTTCACTTCGCTACACAAATGCCACATATCTGGAAAACAACAGCTGGGTATTTCACATATGCACATACTTATAAAAGGTGTTCTTCTTTGGAGCTATAATTTATTTAATTTAATAAAAAATGTACGACGTTAATGTTTTAATATGGAGTGGCAGCAGGTAGGCGAACGGGTTTGTCCGAGTTCGAAATCCATTGTGTGCGTGAAACAGTAAATCGTTGGAAAAGTTCTTTGAAATAGCAGCTGCTCCTCGGCAGACAATGGGAAACCTCCGAGAGTATTTCTGTCACTAGAAGGACCTCAATAAAAAAAAAAAATACCAGTCTAACGGTTAGACGCGATAGAAGTGAAACCTTCCGTAAAACAAACTGAGAGAGAATGAGACGAAAGCAGCGTTAGGGGCGGGATAATTATAGGTTCATTATAATATTGCTATAAAGTTCATATTTTATTTTCTTCATTTTATTATTATTCATCCTCAATGTTTTCAATTTCGACAAATGATACGAGTGGCTTATGATAGCTAAAATATGATACAAATGCTTTGGTTTCGATGTTGTCAAAAAAAATACCCAAACCGACCGAAGAAACAGACTTACAAATTTCTTCCATTTTCGTCTACTTGTATTCATATAAAAATTTATGTCTCTTCCCACCAAAGCTAAATGTATTAGTATATTTCTTCTTGTATTTATTCAAGGCCGAAATCCCGGCCGTACTGCAATACCGGGCCAACCCGTGGCAGAGGTGGAGCAAGCCACTAAAACGCTCCGCCCATTTCCAAAAATCAGTTTAACATTTGTTGTCCTCCGATGGAGGATCTATCAGATGTTAAGCTGATAAGAACAGATAAAGTGGGCTTCAAGACCGTTTTCCCCGGGGGGACATTTCCCCCCCGGGGTGATACATAAAAAATTCCCGCACTCTTTTCGAGAGTGACGGTTCGCTAGATATATTAAAATCAGTTTAACATTTGTTGTCCTCCGATGAAGGATCTATCTATGTTAAGCTGATTAAGCTACACTTTGATCTTAGCCATAAGGCCGAGAAGCGATAACCATACACAACCAACAAACTACCTTGTCAATACATTTTCTAATAAACCTTTTGAGAATTACACGTTCACAAAAATTAATGTACGAAATATTTATACCAATTCACTTAAACTGACTTTCAGTATCTAAACCAAAAATAGAAAAGCCAAAAACCTGTTTTCAATAAATAATCAGAAATGTCCTACAATGCAAATTTCAAAAAAAAAAAAATAAAATTTTTTTTTCTTGTGATTCGAACCAAGAATTTTGGATCGGAAGCTCACATCGCTAGCCGCTTGGCTATCGCGCCATGCTGTTGGCGTTGGCCTAAAAGTTATTTAGTTCGTCGCTACGTTTATATCAACATATAATATAACGCTTCGTAACTAAATAACTTTTAGGCCACCGCCAACAGCATGGCGCGGTAGCCGAGCGGCTAGCAATGTGAGCTTCCGATCCAAAATCTTTGGTTCGAATCACAAGAAAAAATAAAACTTATTTAGTTCGTCGCTACGTTTATATCAACATATAATATAACGCTTCGAAGCCAAGATGGTCGCTTTTTCGTTTCACTTTTTCTCAAATCACTCCCAACGATTCTAAAGAAGTTTTCACTTCAAAAAAACAAAATCTGCCACTCGGAGTCGATGAATGCCTTCACTTGTGGAAAAACACCAAAACGCACACTTCTAATTGAAGCTCGGCGAAACACCAAACAGAGGATTTAAGCGCCAATTATATGTAAATAATATAATATTGCGTAAATATATTATACATAAAGGCTAGCTCTTAGGTTAAGTAAGGTTATGGTGGCAGCCGGTCTGTATGACCAACTCACTTAGACCTTACAGGTTCGTTGTACTACCACTGTGCGACACGGGAACTTCATTTATTTTTCTACGTGGAACCATTTTGTGGCTCTAGTCCCATTTTCACGTCAGATAGATGCATAAGAGAATTGAAAAATATTTACCTCGAATTCCTGCTTTGAGTTTAGCTAAGGCTGGACATTTACAGAGGCTTCTACACTATTCATGAAGGAGCTTCTACAATATTCATGGGAGAAAAGGGTTGACCGGTTGTACAAGCCGCGACTTTCGAGATATTTGCGGTTACAGGAGCCTAGCTGTTACGCATGTGCCTCCCATTGGCCTCTTGACTTGCTCTTACGCGGCATAATCTGGAAGTCTGAGTCCACGTTTCTCAGTAATTTCTCGGCGCGTCGAATGTTAGCTTTCATGTATCTGGTTTATTGGCGAAGGCATGGAACTTTACACAACCACAGAGAAAATAATCTAAAGAGTTAAATGCCATGTTAATGGGAAGATGCCACCACCTCATAAAGCGTAGCAAATGGTCACTCTATCTATTTTTTTTTTTGTTTTTTTTTTTTGATAACTGTGAATTGAACCATTTGTTTCGAGTTAAATTAGAAAAGTTTGCAATTATTGCTTCGGCGTAAGTTTATTCATCATGAATTGCCTAACGAAACTTACCTCAAAACAAAAACAAATTGCCTGCCTCAGCAGACATTGTTGACAATATAAAGTTATCTGCCGGTGAAAAAAACACCCTTTAAAATAGCAGTTATCATATCTATAGATTCTGTTAAATACTACTAATATCCACTGTTGAAAAAAATTCTTACTCACTCATTACTTTTATCTGTTTTATTTTTCGCGCAATGCATAAAATTGATGAAAGTTGCATTTTTCGATTTGTTTTTTGTGTTTTTCTCTGAGTTTCACTACAATTATTTAGCATCGGACACAAAATATTGCATTTACATTTTTCTTTTTTTTTCAAGTCGCATCAGTTCCTACGTATGACATTTTTTTACCCAAAACACTTAACTCACTGAAACGAGGATATAATATTTTTCGCTGACTGTTTAAAAATTTGTGGCATTTGTTTTTTTTTTTTGTTTTGTTCATTTTCATTTCGGACATTACTCGTATAATTAAATGTACACCATTGCTAATGACTATTTTATAAAAAATTACCGAAGTCGCAATTAAAAATTGGAAATAATACATGCAGAAATTCACTTACATTCATATAAGCACATCTATACTAATGCAATGAAAACAAACAAATTTAAAAGCGAATAATTATGCCGAAACTTGCATTTAATTAATAAAACATCATTGGGAAATTATGCGAATTTCATAAGCAGCAAGACCAGCGAGTCGCCTTTTATGCAAATAACAATTCCAGTGGAACCACAGTACAGCAGATTCAGCTACATAGATTCTCGGCAGGAAAAAAATGCTAGTTGTGAAGAAATCATACTACCAGTTAACTTTTAAGCTCAAACAGTTCGTATTCTATTTTTTCCATGATTGCCTGTGGTATTTCTAAGTCGGCGACGTGCTACGGAATGTCAAGTGTTCGGCCATGCATCAGCAAAGTACCAGTTAAAATACCAGTTCATACCAACCAAAAAAGTTCTAGTCCAACATGTTTATAAAGTAACCAGTTTTAGACCAGCTCAAATAAAAAAAATATGAATTTCATTCCAAAGTTTCAGAATATTATCTTTCATATGAAAAAAGTGCTCAGAAGTTGTTTTTTCTTAAAATAATTGATACTTCTTTCAGGTACAGTAATTGCTTCTGCAATTCAAAATTTACACTATAAGTAAGTTCTAAAGCATTAAAAACACTTCTTTAAAAAGAAAAAATTATAAGGAAATAATATTTAAACTATTCACTTAAGGAACATAATACAATTTTTTATTTATTTTTTATTATTAAGTTTTCCTTGCGATTAGTTACAAAATATTCCAAATTTAGGAGCGATTTGTAGTGAGTTTGTATAAAACAAATTAGTATTTGGACATAATTGACCAGGTCTTGAGGCTTTGTGCGCTTAAGCCTTCTTCTCCATTTACTTGTGTCAGCCAAATCGAGACTTCTGTGTTTATTTGTTCACTCAGTCTCTCTATATATCATCAATAAATCCAAGAGATTTATGGAAGAGTGACCTCAAACTAATTTTTCCATCTTACCACCCACATTTTATTTTTACTATCTCTCTATTCTTTCTACTGAAATCAATCCGGGTGTAGTACAATGGTCTCCTGACTGAGTGAGACTTATCCAACCCCCCAAAAATCTAATCTAATATAATCTAATCTCTCTTTATAAGAATTAGCTATCTTCTATATTGCGTTTGGAACTGAATCCAGAGCGATGTCACGTTCTAAATCAGAGCTACGGATATACCAAGGAGCATCAACGGCACATTTTAGTTCTTTATTCTGAAACCTTTGAATTAGTTGAATAATGCTTCGGATGGAACAACCCCACATCTGAACGCCAAAAGTCCACACAGATTTTAGTATTTGCATCTACAAAATTATCTTGTTTCTTTGACTCTTCTTGTTTGACTCTGAAGTAACGATCGGGTAAACAGCAAGGTAAAATGAGATAGCATAGCACTCAATTGTTAATAGTAAATTTATTTTTTTAAGTAGCCCAGCATGACATACTTTATCAAACACCTTTGGCACGTCGCGGAATACAGCAAATCATGTTTTTTTCTCTTCAAATGCATTCTCAATTACTCGAACTATCCTACGGACTTGATCAATAGTCGAATGTTTAGTGCGGAATCCAAATTGGTGCCCAGGAATTATATTTTCTTCTTCAATTATTGTATTAATTCGTTTGATTAATAATTTTTCTAGAATTTTTGATAGAGTGGGCAGCAGTTAGATAGGTCGGTATGGCGTTACTTCGTACGCTGATCTGCCTGACTTATTGAACATTATGACTTCTGCCATTTTCCAGTAAATTGAAAAATAATTCAGCTTAAATGTGGCGTCGATTATAAATGTTAAGTGCTTAATAGTTCTTTTGGCAGCTGCTTTGAAACTACGCAGTTATGAGGTCATAACCAGGCGATTTGTTTTGCTTTAATCTTTTAATTACATTTATTATTTCGCCGCGGTTGCCGGAGGTATCACATTTGCAGTATTATGATTTTTAACGTGTTCCTCGTTTAAAGTTAACAAGCCGTAAGGAGTAATTACAATGTCTATATACTCGTAATTAGCGAAGACATCTGATTTTTGACTATTGGTCTTTGCCCACTTTTTATCCGGCGTCTTGATTGGTGCACTCTGCACAGATGGGGATTACAGTTTTTTTTTGTTAGTTCTTGCAAGTATTTTCTTTTTGGAGTGCATCACACAACTCGCTTCCTTCAGTTGTTGTAAAAAATAGGCTGCACATCGATATCGACAAGCAAACCAACGTATTGGCCATTAGATCTTCAGAAAATGCGAGATCTTATTGATTTTTTATAATAAAATTGATCCCCTTTAAATTTAGGCTCCATTTTTCTTCACCTTTTTCGAGTTCATACAATGCAACTTTGATTGTTCCAATTTGATTGAGCTCTGTCAACACACTTTGTGTTCTCGTTCTTATCAATGTTGTTCTTGACTGCGGACTACAAACTGTAGACTGTATACTAAAACTAACAATTGCCAGGTGTGTGAACAAGACGGAAACACCAAAAGCGGATTCACCAAGTTGAAGCAAAAAAATTCTGCCTGTCTTACCGCAGTCTAATGAAACTTGCCTAATATCAGAAAATAGAGATTTTGCGGCACTGAAAATATGTAGTGAGTTATACCAGTTTAATGAGGCATAACCAGACTCGTTAGCGGCGAATCTTGTTCGATAACTTTGTTGTCGCTTTCGCATGCAAATTTTTCGTCTAGCGAACAGAACACAAACATACCGAGCACAGAAGTAGCGAATTGAAGTTTTTGAATTGAAATTTTTAAACAGTCAGCGAAAAATATTATATCCCAGTTATTCGATTCAGTGAATTAAGTGTTTTGGATAAAAAATATCACACGCAAGCCCTGATGCGACTTAAAAAAAATTTAAGTCCAGTACTTTGTGTCCGATTCAAAATACAATAATTGTAGTGAAAAAAACTAAAACATGAAAAAAAAACAAAGAAAATGCGAAAAATGCAACATTTATAATTTTTATTTATTGTTCGAAAAATAAAACATAACAGTAATGAGTGAATAAATTTTTTTAAATTTCTTTCAACAGTGAATATTAGTAGCACTTAACAGAATCTGTAGATATGATAACTGCTATTTCATAGGGTGTTTTTTTTCCACCGGCATATAACTTTATATTGGGTGCTGCTGTTTGCTATGTTCACAAATTTGACAGCTCTCGGTTGTTCTGAGGTTAGAAATTTGTATGCTCCTCGAGCTTTTTTGACGTGGGTCCTGCCTACTTTGTACTTCATTATTATAATAAGATAATAAATAATAAATTAATAATTATTATTCAAAAAAAATTAAACACTTATTTCAGGTTTTTGCGGATAAATGCTGAAGCAGACTCCTTATTACAGAAATCTGTCAAATCTAAACTTGGTACTTTACACCCTACATATTCTTTGTGATCGAAAATAATACGGACCATCATGGTACGGCTTACCGGTACCACCTTTTCATTCATCTTAATTAAGTATTTTGTAGAGTTCAGAAGAAAATAGTGTTTAATCGACCTTTCGGTGAAATCTTGCCGATCCAATTTTTCTATAATTATGTTTTTCTCTGCCGACATTAACAAAGTTTAATATTGGGAGGTTGAATTAGTTTTAAAGGTTTTTTTCGAAGATTTGGGGCTTTATTGTGAAAAAAAACGGTACAAAATATTTTATTCGAAGTATTGGCCATCGCTAGCTACAACTTTCGCCCATCTTTCGGGCAATTTCCGGATGCCGTTTCTCCAAAATTCTGGCCGCTGCTTGGCTATCCATGACTCAACCCATATTTTGGTAGCCTCGTACGAGGAGAACCGCTGGTCCGCCAAATCGAGACTCATATGCCGGAACAAATGATAATCGGAGGGAGCTATGTCTGGACTATACGGCGGGTGGGGTAACACTTCCCAGCCAAGCGTTCCAAGGTATTTTTTGACAGGTTAAGCAACATGCGGCCGAGCGTTGTCATGTTGCAAAATAACCTTGTCGTGCCCTTTTACCGTTTCCGGCCGTTTTTCTTTCAATGCCCGGCTTAAACGCATCAATTGCAGTCGGTAACGATCCCCCGTGATTGTTTCGCCCGGTTGGAGCACCTCAAAATATACGACGCCGACCTGATCCCACCAAATGCAGAGCATGATTTTCTTGCCGTGAATATTCTGCTTGGCCGTCGACGTTGATGCGTGGCCGGGCAAACCCCATGATTTTTTGCGTTTTGGGTTATCGTAGTGGATCCATTTTTCGTCGCCAGTCACCACCCGATGCAAAAAACCCTTCCGATTTTGTCGCTCGATCAGCAATTCGCACGTAAAAAATCGCCGTTCGACGTCGCGCAGCTTCAACTCGTACGGGACCCAATGTCCTTGCTTTTGGATCATTCCCATCGCTTTTAGACGGTTGCAAACGGTTGATTTATCAACGCCCAATGATTCAGCAAGCTCTTCTTGGGTTTGGCACGAGTCCTCGTTTACCAATTCCCCCAATTCCGCGTCCTCGAACTTTTTGGGCTGGCCAAGACGCTCCTTGTCTTCGGTGTGAAAATCACCACTTTTGAATCGTCGAAACCAGTACTCACATGTTGAAATCGACGGAGTATGGTCTGGATAGGCCTCCTGCAGCAATTCACGGGCTTGGGCTGTATTTTTTTTCAAATTGAAGCAGAAAAGCAAAGCTTCCCGCAAATTGCGTTTCGACGGCACGAAAGTTGACATACTCGCAGCACGAAAACACTGCGTTGTTTATACTTCAGCGAAATGACAGATACTGATAAACAAAGCCTAGGGATGAGGCTTTGTCATGAATATATATTCAGTATTGCCAACGCGATAAATAGCGCCATCTGTGTGTCACCTTTAAAACTAATTCAACCTCCCAATAATTTTTTTTTTGACATTTTAAAGCTTAAACTGAGCCAGTGTAACACTATTGCAAATACATTCCTCTAATCTTACTCACTTAAGGTGCGAGGTTACATATAAAGTGAAAAAATGTTATGCAAATTTTGATTAATGGGTCCATGGACGAGTCTTAAACTCTCTATTCGAAATAAAAATCAACTAATTTGCTGAGCAACTCATAATTTGACGACTGGTACTATTCTAGTCAATAGCAAACTGGTTTCTTCTATTAAATACCAGTATCTGAGCTATTATGTTTCTATACTAGCTTGGCTTTTCTCTGCAGGCTTCCTATACACACGTACACTCAACATAAACTCTTTCGATACAACATTTTTCAATACTCATACACTCACATCACACCATCCACATACGACGACTCATATGTATGTAATTGTAATTGAAAATTCATTCATACAACAAAATAATAAATATAATGAAATTAAATTAACGAAGACTAAAAGAAAATATTTGCGAAAAAAAAACTTAATAAATATATAATTAAATACAATAATAAAAAGAATTCAACAGCGCCTTTTATTGGATCGTAAGTAAATTTGGTACAGTATAAAATTCCAAGTCTATAAAGCCGAAATTTTTTATTATTATAAAAGTAAGTATGTATAGGATCCTCTAACTCGGCGCTTTGGCTTTGGTAAATCTGATTTCAACGTCAGTCTCACTTCCTCCATCTGCGAGGATTATACATCTCAAATAGCAGAACCTGATGATGAGCAGTTGACGTTAAATGATTTTGTTTTTCCTAGGATGATTTTAAGTTTATGTTTATAAAACTCTTCCATTTTAATTTTTGAGAAAGAAAAGCGACTGTACAATTATGAAAGTAAATACTTTAAGAGTAGACCACCACTCTAACACAAAGTTATATTGTAGTTGGGTACGGCTCAGTTGCTTTTTACAGTGAATATAAGTTTCTAAATTCCGGTCATAGAATTTTTTGTATTAGTCGCAAAAAATGTTATCAGTCAATTTCTGTACAGGAGTAGAATTTCACAATTGCCTTTTTTTCGTGGAACAACAAAACAAAAGTAATCAAAACTGGTCCAAATATTCGGTACGGGAATAAGTTTCTGCCATCCTAAAAGAAGTGTAGTGATACTATTGTTGTGTTCGCTCTACTAATTTGAAGGCGTATATGTGAGGTCTCGATCGCAGTAGTTGACATTCGTTTGAAGCGCAGAGATCCTTTTTTGTCTGTCGAACTCTTGATGATATGTCTAAAGAGTTGAATGTTGACAGATCAACCGTTGATAAACGTTTGGGATATTGAGAGACGTTTGGTAAGATACTTCTTGAACTGTAGAATATAAAAGATTTTCTGAATCGTATCGTCACTGGCGATGGAAAATGAATCTATTATGATAACCGTAAGTGTCGAAAAAGTTGGAGCCTGCCAGGTGAACCAGATCCATCGGCAGTGAAAAAGTATTAATTCTTCAAAGGTTATGTTACGCATCTGGTGGGATCAGAAGGGTGCCCCCTATTATGAAATCCTTAAACCACCTGAAACCATCACTGGCGATCGCTACCGACTGTAGCTAATGCGTTTGAATCGAGCTCTCAAAGAAAAGCGGCGGGAATGGGACGGTAGACATGACAAACTGATTTTCCTGCATAACAGCGCCAGGCCACACGTTGCTAAATCGGTCCAGAAATATTTAGAGGGACTTAACTGGAAAATCTTGCCCCTCCCGCCGTATTCTCCAGACATTGCACTTTCGGATTACCATCTGTTCCGATCTCCTTATTGGAGAGTGTTTGACTTCTTACTAGAGCATCGCAAACGGGCTCAATGAATGGATCAAGTCAAAAGAATTCGAATTTTTCGTCAGAGGAATCCGTATGCTGCCGGAAAGATAGAGTAAAGTTGTAACTTCCAATAGCACATACTTCAAATAATCTCATGTGTTGTTTAATTGTTGAAATAATTCCTAACTTATAGTATTTTACAGGTATTTCTTTCCCACTCATTTTTACTCTAGAAATGTAAATATTTTCTGCAGAAATCGAAAAAAACTTAGCAAGGTTTTATAGCCGGAGCGTGAAAAAGTAAGTATTTATTTAAAATATTTTTTGTCACAATCCCTTCACCAATATGAAAATAAGATACTTTAACGTAGTATAGAAGCCACTTGTGGCTTGCTTTATATATTTTTTTTTTGTTAGAGTGCATTAAAATAATGGCAAAAACTGTGACAAATAAATCAACAGCGAAGGTGAGAATGTAATCTCAGCGAAGATAATTAATTTTCCATTCTGCTTCTGTGCACTAAATCCAGATTTAATGTCCTGTTGAGTGTTTTCTCACATAAAGCGTGAAAAAGATGTGTACAAAATTATTTTAAAAATAAATTACTATTACAGAGGGACTAGGTAATCCTAAGTAGGTATGTATGTATGTATCAAAAAAAGTGATACAAGTTAAGCCGAAAAACGACTTGGCTGTTAAGAAAAAAATTAAATTCAAGCAACAAAATATTTTAAGCTTCTAACAGGTTTCTGTGGCAGAATTAGATTTTAAATCTAAAGTATCGCACTGACCGCTGAACGTATGAGTGGGACGGGACCGCGGACTATGTTAGTTTCATTATTCGTATCGGACATGGCGGGACTTCCAACAACTATTGCGCATGAAATAATCAGGATATATTTATACTTCAAAATTCAAATCGTGCAAGAAGTCGTACCGTAAACATTATCTTTCGGAACGTGAAGACCACTTTCTTTTGAATGTGGGAGTTAGTGTAAATAAGTGAATTCGTTATTATTATACATCTATATTGGGTATGGAAATAAGTTTTCGCCCTTCTTAGCCAAAGTTACGAGTTATTTAAGCAATTAAATAAAACATGATATTTTGTAGTATGTGCCATTGGAAGTTACAAATTTACTCCATCTTTTCGGCAGCATACAGATTCCTCTGACGAAAAATTCGAGTTCTTTTGACTTGATCCATTCACTGAGCCAGTTTGCGATGCTCTAGTAAGAAGTCAAACGCTCTCCAATAACTCCAATAAGGAGATCGGAACAGATGGTAATCCGAAAGTGCAATGTCTGGAGAATACGGCGGGTGGGGCAAGATTTTCCAGTTCAGTCCCTCTAAATATTTCTGGACCAATTTAGCAACGTGTGGCCTGGCGCTGTTATGCAGGAAAACAAGTTTGTCATGTCTACTGTCCCATTCCGGCCACTTTTGTTTGAGATCTCGATTCAAACGCATTAGCTACAGTCGGTAACTGTCGCTAGTTAAGGTTCATAATAGATGACACCCTTCTGATCCCACCAGATGCAGCCTGCAACTTTTTCGACGCTTAGGATTATCATAATAGATACATTTTACATCGCCAGTGATGATGCGGTGCCGAAAACTTTTTCTTCTCTGCCGTTGAAGGAGCACCAAACGTCTCTCGATATCCCTCTCCTGCAATTAATGTGGCACCCAGTTACCTACTTTCTGGACCATTCCCATCGCGTGCAAACGTTTACCGGTGGTTGACCTGTCCACATCCAACTGTTTAGACATATCATCAAGGGTTCGACATGCGTTTTCATCCAATAATTGTTGTAGTTGAGTATCTTCGAACTTTTTCGTGCCCCTTCGTGAGTGATAAACTCACGTGGAAATTGCTTCTTTTTGAAGCGTCGAAAACACTCTTTACAAGTTGTATTTGATGGAGAATGATTAGAATAAATATTGGTCAATATACGACACGACAGGTAATAGTTGCGGATAACTTCCGCAAATGCTGTATTTCGGGACGAACGTAGACGTTTTTGCCGTCAGTTAAAAACGGATCTTTATGCTTCAAACGAATGTCAACTACTGCCATCGAGACTTCACATATAGACCTTCAACTCACCAGTATATTACTAGAGCGAACACAAAAACAGTATCAGCAGTGACACCTCTTTTAAGAGGGCGGAAACTTATTCCCATACCCAATATATTTATAATTGGCTCTTACACACTCTTTGTGTGCTTGGGCGAGCACTTCCTCCTATTTCTGGTGTGCGTATTGATGTTGTTCTACAAATGGAGGGAGCTACAGTTTTAAGCCGACTACGAACGCCGGAATACCTGCCGAGGGGCGACCGCTATTAGCAAAAAAAAAACTTAAAATACTTTTTCTTCATTTTGGTGTTTCACGGAGTTTCATAGGTACATACATTCTCTCCGAATTCCGAATGCTAGTCACGTATGAACCTATTCGGATACGATGGCCGCCGTCATTATTAGTCAAGTAAAAAACAAAACTCACTACTAAAACATCAAATGCAACTGCCAGCTCGCACAACATAGACCTTCTTCAAATATTAGTTGGCCGATCGCGACTTTTACTCCTTAGCCGGTTCCACTCCAGTGCCATTCTGAAGATTTCCTGGTGGTTTTCTAAGCGTGTGACTTATCCATCGCCACTTTCTCATTCGTTGATCCCAACATCGCGTAGTTGCTGATGGCGTTTCAGCCAGAATATTCTACAGATAATGCGTTTGTATTTGTTGACGAGAGATTGTAGCCCCTGTGTGATGATGAGACCAGCCATGTTTCACATCCGTAGAACAATACTGACTTCAAGCATGAGCTGAATATTCGCAGTTTAGAGCACCTGGAGATTTGCCAACCCGCCTATTCTGTATGCATTCGCCCGACCGCCGTCCCTGCCTTGTTTAGCCTGCAGTTGATACTTCATCTGATCCCCCGTCTGCCGTGACAGTGCCAGCGTGACTAGTCGGTCCGCGTTCGCTTGCACGTCAGTGAGTTTGTGAGAGAAGTGGCAGATATCATCGGCGATGTCCAGGTCCTCAATATGGCTGTGGAAACTCCATACGATGCCTCTTTTGTGCTGGGTCAATGGACTCATGATGTCACCTAGGACAATGGTGAAGAGAAGATACTTCAGCGGACAACCTTGCCTTACGCCTACGTTGGTGGTGAATGAGCCGCTGATGTTGCCGTTGCGACCCACTGCCCATTCTCAGTTCTCATAAAGGGTTTGATTTGAAGGATTATCTTAGTGGGAACTCCATTTCTACTCAACGCGAGCCATACTGAGTCCCGTTTGATTGTGTCGAATGCTTTCTTAAAATCAACGCACTGCATATAAAGCTGGGAGCGTCACTCAACTGATTGTTCTGCTTCTTGGTCAACACAGCTTCGGTTAGGACGAATCGGATTGCTCGTCTCTTAAGGAGCATTCGATACATTGAAGCCTAGTTTGTATGATCGTGGGTAGAATTTTGTAGATGGCGTTGAGCTGGGATACTCCTCGCCAGTTGCCGGACCCATGCAAAACGTAGGACGGAGGCAGCTTTTCATTGTCCCAGATGGCGGCGGTGCGGGGATGAAGAATTTCCGCCAAAATTTGCGGGTTGGCGGTGTTTTGGTGACTAACTTTGGAACTAAAAATTCATTCAAGGCAAAGGTAGCTCCTTCTTCATTTCGAAAGAAATAAGGGCCGATGCCGCCAGTGCTCTATGAACACCGTGAAAAGATTTATTTTTTTGCAGAACATTGAAGGGTTGTTCTGGAGTGCGAATGATTCATGATGGATTACCAAACCCTACTGAACGGAAATATCAACACAGCCTGACATTCTCAGCTGTCAAACCATAGTTATGAATAGTTCTCATACAGATAAATAACGCCCGTATATTACTTCTTCATAATAACAACCCTACCGTTCCGTTGTGTCAGGTGCAGCTGTTAGTGTTTGACTAATAAGCTTAAACATAGGTATGCGGTGGAGAATATTAGGTTTTAGTTCATTTTGCGAGTTTAGAAGGTGGGCGTGTGCTATTTGTAGATAAGACACAAAATATAAGGGTTTCCAATAACAGGTGCTACAGGTTAATGGATTGCGCTATCGAGAGATGATTAACGATTTTTTATGGCCGGAATTGGATGGTATTGATCTGGACAACGTTTATTTTCAACAAGTCGGCGCTACCATTGATCTTTTACGGGAAAAGTTTCCGGGCCGTATTATCTCTCGAAGAGGTGATCACAATTGGCCACCGAGATCTTGTGATTTAACGCCTTGTGACTTTTTTCTTTGGAGCGACGTGAAAGAGAAGGTCTACGCCAACAGCCCAGGGTCAATTCAAGACCCCAAAGATAGAATGCGTGAGGCTATCGAGGACATAGGTCAGCCACTTTGCAATTTGGTTATGGAAAATTTCAACAAAAGGATATTATCCTTTAAGTATGGTCGTGGAGGTCATTTGCCTCATGTTATTTTCCAATATTAACGGCATACCTTCCTCTTTATAATGAAATAAACCTCCGATCGTTTATATTAAAAAATAGTATTGTTCGTTGAATACCAAAATAGCACCTCTTATTAAAAACCCTTTATTTACTTTACAATATTTTCAATTAACTAAAATTTAATAAATATTTCAGCACAATCGCTAGGCATCAGTAGTTTTATAAAGAACAGCTCAATATCTTCACTGCTGATATTTGTTTATTATTTTTAAATTTTTGTTTGAGTTTCTCGTTTTGAAATATTTCTTCTTATTTATAGGAAGTTTTAATTTCAAAAATATGTTTATGTTTCAACGAAATAAAAAGAATTAAAAAAATCAACCGAACAAGGAGTATATATTTATATTTTTCAAGAGGGGAATTTTTCTGCAAACACAAAAAAAAACAAGAAAAAAAGAAAGCATCCGACAATTAGCCAGTTCTTACCGAAATCATTTTTTTACTTATTCTCGATGTTTTCATTTTCACTTCGCTAAGTCAAATCAGTAGCACTCCTCCTGTGTTTCTTAATCGGAAAATATTTCTTCCGGCATAATTAACTATGTGGCAACCATTTCTTTAAAACAAAAAAAAAAAAAAAATCACAGAAACAAAATTTATTTACATATGCTTGAACATTTTCGTTTATTTATTCCATACTCTCCGTGCTCGTAACCATATTTTCCTCAGTATTCATATCCGTCACGATGACGCTCAATTATCTAACCATCAAAATGCATTCAAGTGCCTTCCTTACCGTCACCTATACATAGCTGGATATGCATCCATACACACTCATCCATAAGCAAACAAACACTTTTACCTATTTTTCAAACTGGAGATTGAAAAAGAAACAAAAATATTATCATTTTTGTATGCAGTATGCAAGAAGACTACTCAAATGCCGCTACGCAAGCAGTTGTGGCTTTCATATTGGCTGCATTGTGCATCGTTCGGCTCGATTAGGGTTTCCAATCGATTGCTTATGGCAACAGCGACGAGAAGAAAAGTAGTGTTGCCGTCGCTCAAGCAAAGCAATAAACAATGGCGAAAGCGAAGCAAGTGCTAAATTGGTATTTACGTTTGTTGCACACATTCAGGCGTTCAGATACGACACAAACTGGCACACACACGCAAAATATCGAGCGAACAAGCAAGCAGACAGGTGATGCCGGCAACAATGTCATACACAAGTAGGGAAAAGCGAAGAGAAAATATTGAATCAGAAGAAGAAGAAGAAGAAGAGAAATATACAAGATTGATTGCAATGAATGCGTTGAAATTACAACGCACACACAAACATATTCATACGTTTGTAAGGGTGGGCCATATAGCGTTTGCTTTTTGAACCACCTATTTTTTTGAGAATCGTAACACAAATGACATGTCAAATGTGTTCATAACTTACTTAAAGGTTTGATATTTAAGAAATTGGACGCTATATGCTTGAACAGAATTGGGAAATATTGAAAACCTATTTCCAAAGTGGTGAGTCTTCTTCTTCTTCCGCGGTTACAGTAAATGGCGAGCGTTACCGTGACATGCTCAACGAGTTTTTGTTTCCAAAAATTGAAGAGGATGACATGGACGAAATTTGGTTTCAACAAGGCGGTGCAACTTGTCACACTGCCAAAGTTACACTCGAACCTTTGGCTACCGTTTTTGAAAACCGAATAATCAGCCGAAATTCCGATATCAATTGGCCGCCACGGAGCTGTGATTTAAGCCCGTTGCACTATTTTTTGTGGGGAGCCGTTAAGGACAAATGCTATGCGAACCATCCAGAGACGATTGATGCTTTAATCCTACAGTAGTCGCGCCCCTGAAACTGGCGTAATTGGTCGCACGGTCTACATATGTAATCCATTTTAAAATTAAAAATACAAAAGATAAATATTTAATTCTTCCATTGCTTTTGTTTTAAATATTCTTGTTATTGTTTAATCTATTAATATTAATGAAAAATAACATAAATAAACTTTCTGTTCTTACATAAAATAAATAAAAACCAAAACTTCATTTTTTAACAAAAAATTAAGATACTTCACAAAATATTATATATATAAAATAACCAGAAGATAATTGAGATGTTTTAATTGTTTTCGAAACATGACGAACATACAGTCTTGGAATGATCAGGACAAATGCGTTTATTGCAAGCGTTACACACTTTACGGGTGCTTTTATTACGGGCCCTTCCACAATCGTAGCAACGACCGACGTAGTTATTGTGCGTTGGACCTTGATGCGTTACAACTTGTGGAAGATCCAGGAAGTCTTTTCTTTTAAATGTCAGTGTTTTAGGTAGCGTGGTAAGTGTTAATCTTTGGTGCGCCAATGGTTTCATCCAAGACAAGGCTAAGTCTATGAGAAGATCACGCCTTTTGACAGATTCATAGTTACTGTTCGCAGTGTAGATGCATAATGCGTTGAGAGCACGGAGGTTTACAAGATTATAGAACTTAGTCAGCGGCCACCTTCTCGAATTCCTAGATACGTCATAAAGAGAACACATCTTGTCTACCAGATCACCGACATTTTTAGTGCGATTATAGTATGTTATTATTTCCGGTTTTCGTTGATCTCCGATGTCAGAATCAATCGCTGTATTGTTGTGCATTGTTGGCATGGCTATTACCACTTTGTTGGCTTTTAGTACATAAGAAACCAGAGTATATGGAGAGTGAAATCCAAATTTTGAGGAGCATATTGGATTGCCTCTAGCTATTCTAAATTCCCGGGGAACTTCTCTTTTATCTTTTCGAACGGTAGCAATCATTGTAATTCCATTATCAAATCATTGCTTTGCTATTTTCAGAGAGGAAAACCAATTGTCCATAGTAATATTGATATGTCTATTCAAAATTGGTTGACCCATTCTCATCACGATATCAAATCTCTCGTTGCTTAACCGAAATGGACCTTCGGGCTGGCGTAAATTTCTAAGTTATAGGTGTATGGGTAATGAACATCTACAAGTGCAAACACTTTCAGTCCATACTTAGCAGATTTATTTGGAATATACTGACGGAAAGAACAACGCCCTCTGAAGGACATCTACGTCATTTCAGCAGAGTAGCATACATATGTAAATATTATCAGAAAAGTTCCACAAAATTGTAAAATGAAAAAGTATGCCAAAAGTCCACTTTTACAAAGTATAACTAGCTATTGGCATAAAACCTAATTTAAAATACTTACGTAATCGGTCGCGCGGCATAAATACGTAGACCATGAATTTCACGAACCTCTAGCGACACAACTGCATGCGACAATTAACAGCGGAACACTAAGAGTGACTCTCTATTTGTTAGTGAGAAGTAGCAAAAATCTCCGATGAAATCGATGCACGATTTTCAAAAAATTTAAAATTTAACAATGGTGGATTACATATGTAGACCGCGTGACTACTGCAGGGTTAAAACACGAAATCGAAGTTGCCATTCATGAAATTGGAGCCCAAACAATCGAAAATGTGCTAAAAAATTGGGTTGATCAAATGGCCTACTGTAAAGCCAGTCGTGGCAATCATTTGAACGATATAATTTTTCATTCATAAATGACAATGTTCAATCTTTAAAACAAAAAAACAGTTTGAAAAAATGTTGATTAATTTTTTTTATAGCCAATTCAAAAAGCAAATTTAACATGGCCCAGTGTGTATGTATGTACGCTAAGGCGGGTAATTTTATATATGATATTTTTGTTTGACATCGTTCCTAGCAGATTAGGATTCTGCATAAGATTATAGGAAAAACTTCGGTTGGAGCATAGCTCTAAAGACAATTTCAGCCATCTAAAATTTAAAAGTAGCTAGAATTGTAATTTTTCATAAAAATGCAGTTCATTGTATAACAAAGACCTTATAAATGAAAGTTCACTACTTTGTATAAATTTAAATAAAGGTTAAATATTTTATCAGAATTTGTAGAAAACTTCTGGTCATGCAGTTGTATAGCCCATTTATGATAATTTCAGTCCATTAAAGTGAAAGTTCAAATTCGTTTAAAATTGCGTTTGTTTTTGATGAGCATTTTATATGGAAGAAAGTGTTTAACTTGGCTGGAACTTTACGAATTTTTTACACCAAGTTAAAACATCTACAAAATTTCTTTCCCATTAGGGTCCGGAAATGATTGCATGGCCGAACCAAATACTCCTTACTCATATTGGCCTCCGCATCATCTGCAGAATATTCTGGCCAAACACCATCAGTAACGATGTCCTGTGGAAATTAATGAATGAGGAACCCATCCTTAGGCAAAGCAAACGCAGAAAGTGGCAATGGATAGGTCACACATTGAGAAAACCATAAGGTAGCATAACGAGTCCAGTGCTATGACCGAAACCTGCAAGGGAACAGAGGTCGCGGTTGACCAAAAAACACTTGGAAAAGGTCGATGTTGCGCGAACCAGCAGATGCCGACATCCCATGGGACGGTGCAAAAACAACAGCACAAAACCGTGTACGATGGAAGAGTCTTGTTGAGGCCCTATGTTCCCGAGAGTAGCAAAAAATGAAAAAAATATGTAGCAATCCAGAGGATTAAGAACTGGTGACTTAGGCGCCCCTAAGTTCGGTGTTATATCGTCATGCAAAATTACAGCTATCCAATCTTGTGTCATCATCGCTTTGTGCGACGGAGCAGAGTCTTGCCGAAAGTTGTATACGCTATCACCGCCTCGATATATGCAGCAGAATTCACACGAAATCCTTTAGTAAAGGAATGTGGTAGCATGGCTTGTCTTGTATGGCTCACAACGCCTAAACGCATAACAGTGGCTAGAAACTAAATGTGTATGACTATGTGTAGAATTGGAACATATTCCTCCGTCATTTCTGTAGTTGGTCTTCCGGTCTTGTTCAAAATGTTATTCGTCAGAACAAAACTAAAACATCTCAGATGCTTCAGGTTATTTAATTTTGCTTAGAAGGCTTTTTGATCGGAAAACATGCTGTTCGCGTATTTGCTCCAACATAAACTGTCTTCGTCACATAGCGTAAGATTTATATGACATCCTCATAGGCAAGTCGACAGAAAAGAGCTCCATTAAGCTCCCTCGCAAGGGCCCTCATTGATTTTGAAGGGGTCTCGTCAAAAATTCTGCAGATCGAACAGTGTCTGAACGTTTCTAGTGTTTTTTTTTGCGTTTTGCAGCAAATCCTCCATCACCGCCTGAGGCTTTCAATTTACTGCAAAACTTATCTAATCAAAGGGCGCATTTAATGAAAATAGATATTTCTAAATCGGTGTGATTTGCGCATATAGCGACGATAACTGCATGTCTCTTCATTTCTCGAATAAAGGTGTAGTCCTCCATGTCCTATCTGAAAAAGAGCAAAAAGAAAAAAAATGATTTCGGCAAGTTATAGCCCCATATATGCATGTCCTCGAGAACCGTATGCACCCTGTATTTTTTGATATACTATTTTTATTAAAGAATCGCAAGATAGAGGAACACAGCAAATTATATGTATTGTAGTTTTTGAATATTGTAATATGAAATGTAAAAGCTTGAATTTTTGTTTTGTGTAAATCAAACCAAAAGTTGCAGCCAAAAACAAAATTAAATATTATCCAAGTTTTTTTCGCATCTTTCACTTTTTTACAACCAGCAACGTTTTTACAAATATTCTGGTTTTATGTCCCTTTTACTTTCAACAGGTGTCTTTTCCATCACTACTTTCATGTTAATTAAATATAGCTTGTTAAAACAAATATATAAGAGGGCTCGAAACTGTCTTCAGGGCTATGCTACTTGAGTTGTTTCTTGTAGAATCCGAGTCTGCTTGGAATGATGTCGAAAAAAAAATGTACCCGCCCTAATGCACGTGCGAGCTGATGCTTCGTACACAACATCTTACACGTCTATTTGAGTATCGGCTCCAATGCATTCTCATTCAGTTTCTATTTGCTTTATAGCTTCGTTCACTGACAACGCCACGTAACGTAGAATGTGAATTGCAAGCGCTTTGCGCGCCCCTTTTTTTTAGCTCTACATGCATGCATGTGTATGTGCCCGTGTGTGTGAGTGGAATCACAACAGCATTTGTATAGACAGAGGTGTGTATGTGTGTTTGTGTACACTAATTCCCATGCACGCATACCCGTGTGTGTGTGTGTATGGGTTGCCTGGAGCATATTCTGAGTGAGAATAGTTATTTCGCTGTAGGAACATGAAGGAAAACGGGATTTGAAAGTAGAGCGATCGATTACCGGGCTCGTTAACAAGTTCTACGCCACAACGGTGTTGTGGTCTGATGGTTGGTTGTGGCAGGTGTAGGTGGAGCGTACACTTATTCAGTGCTTACGAATGTACAAGTATTTACTAAAGTATGTTTGCATGTGTGTATGTTTGCTTGCATGAACGTGTTTCGTAAGAAAAACATCAATAAGACACAAAAGTTTTTTTTCGTAGTTTGAATTTGTGAATGTCTTCAAGTGGATAAGTTTATGCAATTCCACAATCACAGTTGAATATGGAGAGATATATGAGTATGTGTGAGTACACAGTTGTACAAAAACATAACTAAGTTACTCATTACCTCTCATTTTTACTTAGAGGAATAACTTGTGTTTCTGATTTAAAACAAGAAGTTGGCATACCCTCTGCCCGCTGTGAACACCGCCGATTCCCTCACTTTCGTGAGGTAGCAGCGAAATATCTACCTAGCAGCGGGACCTCGCCTATTTTTCGCTAGGCCAGCTGGTATTTTGCTGCCAATGTTGACGTCGGCTTGATTGTTGCCCGCGTCTTTACCTGAGCCCTTCGAAACTTATGCGGTGCGCGGCTTCGGTGAATGATTTTAAGAACTTTTTTTGCGATACAGATAATGTTAGTTTATTCACTCAGTCTTCACATAATAAGGCAATACTTAAAAAAATTGTCCTAATATTATTATATAGCAAAATATTGAAAATCAAGGGATTGAGAAAATAATATTTTTTGCGGTGGATATCATAATTAGCAACAGAATCCCCTAGAAAAAAAAGTATTTTTAAAGGAGATTTTTTCCGAGGTATTCCTGGGCTGATTTTCCTAATGTTTAAAATTTTCTTAGCACTTGGAAGCCAAAAATCGACTGATGCTAAAAATATAGTAGTTGGTTAATTTGTTATTGTAAGATTATTAATTATTAAGGGGTTAAGTAAGCGGTAGTCAGAGGTCCGAAAAAATTATGATTTTCAAAAAAATTTTCACCTTGCGGTGATCATCACAAGTGCTTGTAGATTCATCTAAAATCAATCGGACAAGAGAAATTGGTTTTATTAATAGATAGGCTTGTGCCTGATTGAAGCTTTTTTTTTCAAACTTAACAATATGGCGGCCTCAAGAAATATTTCGGAGATTTTCAAGAACAAAAAAAAACCGACAATTAATTATTGTTTAAAAAAAATCCAAAATTTTTACTAAAAAAATCCTTCGATCAGGCACGAGTTTTTTATGTTTTACAAAAGCAGCATACATTTTATTGAAATCTACTAAGCGGTTTTTAAGTTACAGTGATCACTAGTTCAAAAAACATAGTTTTGAGAAAAACGCATTTAAAGTTTTGTTATCCGCTCCGGAGCGCCCGAGCGCCCTTAGTTAATTGTTGAATAACTCAAAACGTATTTGTCGGATTTTCTTAAAACTTTCACACAATATTTTTAAGATATTAGACTTTAAGAAAATGCAAAAATCATTACATTTTTGGAAAATTCTGACTACCCCTAACCCCTTAAAAAGACCCACACAAAAAAAACCAATTACGTTTGGTGGATTATACACAAAAGTAATGTGGAAAATTTCGAAATCGCTGGTATAGTGGATTCCAAGTTCTAGTGCGTTTTTTTTAAGAGCTAGAGAACTTTAAAGGATAACACAAAACAGAAATATTGTTGGATGCATTTTTACTTATTTTTATTAATTTTAATTTTTTATTATAACCTGCTAAATAATTTCATAGCATTCATTTTTGGAATATAATATCCGACATACAATATGTCTGCCGTGGCTACGAGGCCATGGCCCATTCCATCAGTTCATTTCTTCCAATAAATCCGGTCGTATGGCTTCCATTGTGACTTTAGTATTGGCTTCCAATGCTTCAAGAGAGGTTTGGCAGCATAAACCAATGACTTGATGAAGGCCTAAGTCGCACGAACGAGGAGGTCAGTGAATAGGATCACTTCTGGAAAGAAAGTTGTTACCAAATGGATTTTGCAATAAATTAATGGTAATAATAGGTGTCAAAGATCTGCGTTACCTGGAATTACCACATACATGCCTTTATATCGGGTATTTGTTTAGCTGCTGGAGAGCTATCCATATCGATAATTGTGCGATTTACTAACTTTAAAGTATTTGCCTTTTGCCCTAACGATTGTGCTGTTCACAATATTATGTTAACTACCCCTAAAGAGGTGTGTTCTTCTATTGGGTTGGGGAATAAGTTCATATCATTTTTCCTTTATTTTGCAATGACTTGTTTGCTGTTTGGCAAAGGGTAAGTATTCATTCGATAGAGCTATTTCTGCTCTACAAAACTATGCTTATTTTACAATATTATTGAGTTATTTAATTTTTTATTACTTTGGAGGCTTAAAAATTTAATACCCAAAAATCAACATTTGCGATATCTGCTCTTCTTTGTTCTTCATCAAGGTAAAACAGCTACTGAAGCAGCCCGGGACATTTACAACGTATATGGGGAAGGTGTCAGAGGTAACTCAACAGCACGGAAATGGTTTGCAAAGTTCAAAAGTAGCGACTTTGACGTCGATGACACGTCCCGCAGCGAAAGGCCTTCTGAATTCGTCGAAGAACATCTCAAATCACTTTTGAAAGGGGAAAGGTCGCCAAACCACTCGTGAATTGGCAGAAAAAATGGCGGTTATCATATTGGGAAAAAAGTGCCATGAAAAAAATTCAATCCAACAACATTTATTCTCTTCTTCTTCTTCTTTTTCTTTATTATAAGATTAAATCCCGTTCCTCAACAATTTTTGTGTTAGAGATACAAATTGTTTGTTTTTTATTGTATAGGGTCTTTCAATAGGTGCGCTTTAACTTTTTTGCGATAAGGAGAGCGAACGACGCAATATTTTTTATTTTTCGCTTGTCATTTGTAAACTTCATTAGTATACATTTCATCATGGAACGCTACGCACTTGAGCAACGATTGCAAATCGTGCAAATTTTTTATGAAAATAATCGTTCTGTTGCTGCTACTTTAAGAGCATTACGGCCATTTTACGGTCCATTTAACAAGCCGTCCCGTTTTGGGGTTATGTGAAGTCATTGGTCTACAGTAACAAGCCGGCGACGATTTGTGAGCTCAGAGCCAATATTGAATGCGAAATTGCTGGAATTTCGGCCGATTTATGCAAAAGAGTGGTCGAAAATTGGGTTCAACGATTGGACTTCGTAAAACGTGCACGCGGTGGTCATGCAAAAGAAATCGAATTTCATACTTAAATGTATATGTTCAAACTCGATAATAAAAAAAAAATAGTTAAAAAAGTCAAACCGTTTGTGTTTTATTCAAAAAAGTTCAAAAGTTGAAGCGCTCTTACTGAAAAACCCGCCTCGTAGTCATCGACTTTCCCGTCACTACTAGTTTAGCCAACCTATTATCGATTTCCATTCCCTTCTTCGTCTTCCGGTCAACCCAACAATGTCTCACGTGTCGAATTTCTCTCCAATCTCTTAGTTTCGCATCTCAACTTTGTGCGTTGCTTGTTTTCGTACTTTACGTTTTAAGTTTAGATGCTTTTTTCGTCATGTTCCATCGCGTAAGCTTCCAGAGATTCGTGCTGCTTTATTCATGTGGTTGTTTACTTCAGCTGTTAAGTCTTTCGATTATGTAATAATGGTACCCAATTAGCAGAGTCCCATAACCTGTTTCGTACTCTTTTCGTATACTGCGAGCTTACACCTCAGATATTGCCATGCTCTGCGTATTCTCTACCGATATCTGCATATTAAATGCAGAAGCAGCTTTCTTGAAGGTCGTCTTTGTCCACCATTATAAGGCCGTCGTTAGCACATTATCTTGACTTCATTTCCCAGCAAATATCACCTTGCCCGTTTAGATTTTACAGCACATATCATCTTGTCCGTAATCAGCGTGAATAGGATAGGGCCTAAGCTGTCGCCTAGTCTTATCCCTCTTGCCACTATTTGAGGTTGATATTTCATTATTCATTCATTATTATTATTGTTTTTACGATTATCATTTTAAGTGCTCAAACTTTTAAAAAACGCCCGTTACATATATACAATATGGCATGGTGCAAATGCCCTCTGTAACTTAGCAAATCTGAGAGATACAATTTTCAAGGGCTCTGTCATATAACACTTGGGCTAAAAAGTCCTGAACCTAACAAAGAAAATACTTTTGTTCCGTTCTAAATGAGGTATTCATCAAATTAATTCAATAACAGCGCAATCATTCCATCTCCGCTCTAACATTTCAATACCACTTTTGTAAAACGATTTACCTTTTGCCTCAAAATAGGCCTCAGTTTCAGCGATAACCTTTTCATTTGAGCGAAATTTTTTACCGGCTAGCATTTTTTTAGGTATGTAAACAGCCATTAGTCGCTGGAAATCAAATCTTGCGAATGCGGTGGATGTAGAGCAATTCGAAGTTCAATTTTAGTTTTGCCATTGTTTTGATTTTCTTATGACACGCTTTTTTTTAGTTAACAGCGAGCGAACGCGGCACCCACTTTGAACAGAGCTTTCTCACAGTAAAACGCTCATGCAATATAAAGCCGAAACATTCTTTCGATATCTTTACGATGTCAGCTAACTCACGCAACTTCATTTTTCGATCATTGAAATCGATTTTGTGTTTTTTTTATGTTTTCTGGCGTTGCCGCCTCCTTTGGAAGTCCACTGCGTTGTGCATGATTGGAGTCTGTACGATCATGTTTGAAGTCAGCAAACCATCGTTTTATTGTTGTTTCTTTTGGAGCGGAGCCCCCTAACACTTCTTAAGCCATTGCTTCGCTTGCACGGTATTTTCCCCCTTCAAAAAACAGTGTAAAATTAAAACACGAAATTCTCTTTGATACAATAACAAAATTACTCACTCTTAGCTCGATAACTCACCAACTAATGAATAGAATATCGTGAAATGCTCAAAACCACAATCATTCCTCATAAGTTTAGCTTAAGTCGGAATATGAAATTGTTGGTAGCGCTGCTCCAATGCGCCAGATGCCATGGCGTGCTTGTTGGGACGAGATCATTATCGGAGTGTTAGCTAATACACTGACTTGAATGGAAGAAGAACGATATGTATAATTATTTAGCCGTGATAAATATTTCGCTGCCTCTCCGCGACTTCATTTGTACTTGTACTAACCCAAAGAAAAGAATGCGCTGGGCACTAATATAGTAGCAACACTAAGTCGAGTGAACACACACTCATACACTTACACTCAACTTTTGATTTGTGATGAGCAGCGTTGGGCAGGAGATGAGAGCTCCAATATCCAGGTACCTCGAACCACACTTGCAATAGTGTATAAGCTTCAACAGCATAACGTCCTGGCTTCAATTTCAGGTTCCCATCATCGGCATCTTCACAAATGGTCAATAGTCAAAATCAACAGCAACAGTAACAGGCGCAAGTGGCACGTTCAACACACTTGAACACACTCATTTGCGAACACACATACATATGCATAAGTAAGTACCTGTGCATGTTGTAGGTTATATAAGCGCCGCATTTAGTGATGGTTTCTCTGGTGTTAGAACAGTTAGAATGAGTGAGTGAACGCCTGTAGCTGACAGAGTACTTTAGTGCTTTTACGTACATAGGAGTACATCCATACTTGGCTATGCACACTTGGCCAGTGAATTGATAGTCAATGGGTTTGTGAAGCGGCGCTCATCGCCACAGTCCCCACATTATCGCAAAATAGTCCCATTGTTCTACTCCATAGCTAACAGCCTTCCATACCATCCTGTAGGTGTATGTATGCGTATATGTATGTAAATATCCCAACGCGTATGGAAAAGGCTGACGTGCGTAAGTTGATTTGCGTGTGATTGAGTGCGTATGCGTATACGTTTGTGTTTGTGGTTGCGGTACAGGCAGTGGCAGCGCTTGTAAGTTGAGCAGCGTTATGACTTTGTGATTATAATGTTCCGCTCCTTCTTGTTTTTTTTTAGTTATTGTTGTTGTTATTGGTGCTGTCGTTGTTATTGGTGTTGTTGTTGTAGTCCTTGTTGTTATTGTTGGTCTTGTACGTAACTTAATTAATGAATTTATTGCTGTAACTGTCGTTATTACACCCCTCTAGCCTCTGTCAAGCCAACCAATGTTTGGTTTTGATGCAGTTTCCACTATCGGCAAACCAACGCAGCCACTTTAACAATTACACCAAATATAATTCATGTACAAATACACGCCCACGCACGAGTTTGTTCTATATTCATTGCAGATGCGTGTGTGTGTACAAATATTGGAGTAACAGCAGGGGCAATAACAGTGACAAGTGGCAAGTGAAAAATATGTCGACCCCATTGCGCCAAATGTCAACGCTGTACTCGCAACACCTTTGATATATGAACTTACCTGCGGCTGTAAGGGAGTGTGTGTGTGCGTGCGAGTGTATGGAGAATAGACCACGCAAGCTGGTACTCAAAAGCAACAGGTGTTTACTAGGGATGCCTCATTAGTTAAAAAAACTTACCTTGTTCTGTGTAAAGCGCAATCTTTCTATACTGAACAGCATTTCAGAAGAATGAGAATGAAAAATTGAATCATTTGAATTTTATTTTAATTATTTTTCAATTTAATACTTAATTATCTTTATATCTCCATATTTGACGATAATTTCGTTCGTATTTACAACTGCTGTGTTATTTGAATATGTTCACGTTAATTAATTTAGTTTTCATTTAAATGACACCTTTGACTGAGCCTGTCATTGAAGGGAATAGTCAAAATATAAGTCACTAGGCAATATTACGGGTGTTTTGTAAGATAAGAAAAGGGCTAAAAATATGCCATATCAATGCTCAGAGTCTATGTAGGAAAATTGACGAGTTTCAGTACTACTTTGAGAATTCTCTTATTGATATTGTGTGCATATCAGAAACATGGTTCGCTTATAATGGCGAAAATAGAAAAATGGCGTTATAAAAATCTTTCTGATGGCGCCATATTCTTAATAAGTTAATGCGTTGGAAGTGACATCCCTAGCTGACTTCTAATGAAAGCTTGGTGACATTCGGTTCAGTGGAAGCGAAGTTATTGCAACTAAAGTGTCAGTATGTTTGTGTCATCGGTTCCAAAATGAGTTTCGAACAAAGAACTATTATCAAATTTTGATGAAAAGAGTTTATGGCGATGATTGTCTGTCTCATGCCAGAGTTCATAAGTGGTTTACACGTTTCAGAGATGGTTGTGAGGACATAAATTACAATGAACATACGGGCTGCCCAAGAACAGTAATCACCGAAAACTCCATCGAAATTGTTCGTAAATATATCAAAAATTAACCGACATGCTGAAATTCATGGAATCGGAGTCGAATATCTCCAAAACATCCATTTACCGCATTTTAACTAATCACTTGGCCTTACGAAAGGTATGTGCACGTTTCATTCTGCACAAGTTAACTGAGGACCAAAACTTGCTCAGAACTCAGCATTCAAAAGACCTCATTAAAGAGGCGAAAACTTCCCTTTACAACATTGCAACTGGTGATGAAACGTGTTGTTTCCAACATAAAGCTGAAGCAAAGCGTCAAAGTGCCGAATGGAAGGCGAGCCACCACAAAAAAAATCGAGTTTGGAGAAGTCAAAAATCAATTCGATGCTCTTTTGTTTTTACGATTCCAATGGAATTATCCTCAAGGAGTTCAGGCCAATGGGCGAAACCGTCAATGCATTTTTCAATCTTATGGTTTTGAAGCGTTTGTTGCATCGCATTCGTTGAATTCGCCCTGAATACCGCGAAGGAGGAAGCTGGCGCTTATTGCGTAATAATGCACCATCTCATGGATCCACTTTTGTGACTGGTTTTTTTTACTAAAAATCGAATTTTAACCAACAATGACTTACCGTATTCGCCTAATATGGCTCCCTGTGACTTCTACCTATTAAAAAAATTGCATTTTGCCATGAAAGGAAAACGTTTTGTGTCCGCAAAGGCCAACCAAAAGGCTCTTCCGAAAAGCTTTTATATCGCTCAAAACAGTGTATCGAGGTCAGTGGGGACTATTTTGAATAAGTAAACTCGCAGTTATAAGAACAAATGTCCTGCCGTTTCTATTTTAGCTCAGTCTTGTTTATTTTGGACTTCACTTTGTATGTGTGATGAACTCTTCGCAGCTAAAGGTCACAAAATTCACACGCATGATATACAAGGGCATGAAGGAGGAAAGAAGTAGGGATTTGTGAGAGGGATTATTGGAATGTTTTGTGAAGTCCAAATCTAGTGTAGATTTTTGTGTTGAATATCTGCTTTTTGAAATGGTTTGTAATATCAGGTCAGTCCATAAGTTTTGTACGATTTTTGCATACAAAAAATTATTCGCGGAATATAACGGAACTATTTATATTTTCTTTGATATACAGGGTTGGCCATATTAAACTGACCCATGTTATTATTAAAAAAATATGGAAAAAGAAACATTTTTTTGTGTTTCATTGTGAAAAACATTTAATTTAGTTCAAGGAGATTCGTTTACATCACTTTTTGAAAATGATATCGCGCAAGTGGTCGCCCTTAGCTCGTATAGCGTAATGTGCCCGTTTTTCGGCGTTTTCCATAGTTTTGGCCAGCGTCTCGGCCGATATGGCGGCTATTTCCCGTCGGATATTGGCCTTAAGAGCGCCTAGTGTCTTTGGCTTGTTGACGTAAACCTTAGATTTCAAATAGCCCCAAAGAAAAAAGTCCGGTGGCGTCAAATCCGGTGATCGTGGCGGCCAGTCAAAATCGCCGCTTTTTGATATCAAACGGCCAGGGAACAAAGTCTTCAATAAGTTGACGGTGGCTCGTGCTGTGTGTGGTGGTGCGCCATCTTGCTGAAACCAGAAGTGCTCCATACCATTTTCACGAACAATCGGCATCACAAAATCGGTTATCATGGCCCGATAACGCTCTTGATTGACGGTCAATGGTTGGTGTTGACCATTTTCAAAGAAGAACGGCCCAATGACCATATCAGCGCAAATGCCACACCAGACTGTAACTTTTTGGTCGTGGAGAGGTACCTCTTCAATAATTTGAGGGTTTTCAGTGGCGTAGAAACGGCAATTTTGCTTATTTACGGTTCCGTTCAAGGAGAAATGGGCCTCATCACTCATAATGATTTGATGCCAAAAATCCTCATCAGTTTGGGCCATTCGGACGACAAAATTGCCATATTCCAAGCGACGAGGCTTGTCGGCCGGCAACAGTTGTTGATTTAGTTGTATTTTGTACGGGAATATCCCCAAATCCAAACGAATGATACGTCGTAGAGTGGTCCGAGGGATGTCCAACTGAGCAGAACGACGATTACCTGACGTTCGCGGCGATGACTCGATACTGGCTCGTACGGCCGCGATATTTTCGTTAGATCGTCTTGGCCGCTTTTTATTTGGACGTCGGGTATTAGCCACAGTGCCGGAAGACGAAAATCTTTTGTGCATTTGCTTGATTGCGTTCTTTGACGGCGCACTTTTCACTTTATTTTTTTTTTCTCCACGCACGTTGCGTTTTTACAATCGAGAAGGAATTTTGAATGTACAGCTGAACAATTTCAGCGCGTTCTATTGGGGTGTACTGTTTCATGGTATAAATCTCCTTCGACTGACGCTTCCAACGCGGTATGTCATTAGCTGATCTGAAATTACAGTAAAAAGTTATAGGGTTACTCAATGAGTCAGTTTAATATGGCCAACCCTGTATTGTGCATTTAACTAGTGATTTTAATCGCGGATAGAATCATGTGTTGTTAAAAAATAAAATGAAATCTTCGAATGTGTATAAAAGGCATATTTTGTATTTTTTTTTATAAAAGTGGTAAAATGCAACAACTGCAGAAATAAACACAGTACACGGAGAGGATACCGTGAGTGTAAAGACTGCGCAAAAGTAGTTTTCAAAATTCCGAAGTGGTAATTGCGACGTGGAGGATGCCCCGCACGCTGGTCGTCCTGAAGTCTTTAACTCCGACGCCTTGCTCGAACTCGTGGAAGCTGAGCCAAATTTGACAGTCGATATGATAGCTCAGGGGTTAAATTCATCGTATGGAACAGTTCACAGGCATCTGGTTCAGTTGGGAAAGGTTTCAAAGCTGGGAAAATGGATTCCGCATAGACTTTCCGTCGCCAACCTTCAGCAGAGAGTGAATGTGTGTTCTCAGCTGCTGCGACGGCTTGAAAATCAAAGTTTTTTGAACCGTATCGTTACTGGTGATGGAAACTGCGTCCTTTACAATAATCCTGTTCGCAAACGCCAATGGTTAGATAAATACGAAACACCAGAACCGACCACTACAGATGACCTTCACTCCAAAAAAATTCTCCTATCTATTTGGTGTGATATGGCCGATATTGTTTATTATGGACTTCTGGAACCAAACCAGACGATAACTGCTGATTATTATTCCCATCAGCTATCAAACCTGAATAAGGTACTTAAAAAAAATCGACCGTCTTTAGTGAATATACGCAAAGTTTTGTTTCACCACGACAACGCAAGACCTCATACCGCAAGGCAAACATTAGGCAAGCTGAACGAACTCGGATGGGAGCTAATGCCGTATCCACCATACTCTCCGGATATTGCACCTTGTGATTATCACCTTTTCCGTGGACTTCAATCCCATATGAGTAACAAGAACTACTCCTCAAAAGAAGCTATAAAAAGGGATCGAAGCGTATTTTGGATCCAAGGACAAACATTTTTTTGAGCAGGGAATTAAAAATTTGCCTAAATGTTGGGGAGACATTGTAAATAATGAAGGAAAATATATTATTGATTAATAAATACCTTAAACATCTTTTTTATTAATTTTAAAACCAAATTTAAAAAGCGCACGAACTTATGGACTGACCGATAATTGTAAAATTCGTGTTGGTACTGTGTACCGCCCAAATAAAAATGTTGACTGTGCCCTACTAGCTAATACCATTAAGAAATTATCACTATCTTATGAAGATATTGTTGTTGCTGGTGATTTCAACTGCAATTTGTTGGTTGAACACTACGTAACTGTTATAATGAGCACTTTTGGTCTTCTACCAGTGAGTTCAGTGACACCAACGCACTTCACCAGTTGTAGTGTCGGTTTCTCTTATTGCCCACTTTTATACGAATAACTTAAAAGGAATTTTATTATATGACCAATTATCTCTGCCTTCCTTTGGCAAACATGAGTTACTTTTCTTGATGTTGGGCTCCTGTGTCACTACAACTGATGACGTTCAGGACTTTAGCTTTAGAGATTTTAAAAGTATAGACTATAGTAAGCTTAACAATGACGTAAATAAAATTGGCTGGCATTCTGTAAAGAAAATGATATTTACCGCCGAACAAATGAAATATTTGCAGACGAAATTAGTAAATCTATTTAACACTCCTGTTCCACTCAAGACAACGACTAAGCGAGATTATGACAACATTTGGTTCAATTCAGAAATTAAAAAGGCTGTAGAGAGACTGAATAAAACGTATGCTCGTTGGAAAAAATACAAAACATACGATTCTCGCAATCAGTTTTTAGCTATGAGGAAAGAAGTTACTAGAATGGTTAGAAATGTCAAATCCAAATACTTTAAAAACAGTTTTGCAAGAGCAATCGGCAGCAAGCAAACTTGACAAAAAATCAAATCGTATTGTCTTGTTAAAAATAAAGTGAAAAATTGTCAAAACTTGTTAGATTCTGGCTCTATATAGTATGAAAGATTTGTAAATATTTTGGCACCTCAAGTCACGAACACTAACATAAATTTTTCTTGCTCTCTACCACATGATTTATAATTTAGCTTTTCGTGTATTGATCAGTCCGACGTCCTTGAATGTTTTCCCTCGATTAAGTCAAATGCCGTTGGGAAGGATGGTATACACACTGTTTTTTCTAAAAGCTGTTCTACCGATTCTACTTCCCTATAGTATTCACTGTTTTCACATGATACTAACAACGGGGGAAACGGCCCAAATGTTGGAAAATCGCTTAAATTTTGCCAATCCCTAAATCCGACGGTGAACTCAGACCAATTGCAATTTTACCCTATCTTTCAAAAGCATTCGAATTAGTCGGACATAAACAGTTGAGCATTTTTCTTTCTAAGAACTCTATTTTACACAACGGGAATCTGGCTTTCGAAAAGGACATGATTGTATAACTGCACTGATTGACGTTATCGAAGATATTCGTGAGTCCATTGACGGAGAAAAAGTCAGAAGCTATTGCGATGTAAGTCACTTCGTCACCACAACTCGTAAGTTGTCTAATTTTCAATTTTTTTATGTTAATCTGTGTTTTGATTCTTATTTAATCGATTATTTCATTGCTGCACTAACATGCCAATGATACGTAACTGCTACAGTTATTATATTCTCAGAGGGTGATAGCTTGGTGGCTTTTGGAGTGGTGGCATCATTTTTTTCTTTTTTGTAAATGTTGCTAGAGATAAAAATTCCGCCAACGCTGAGCGCTACAGGGGCATGATAAACGATCTTTTGTAGCCGGATGTTCAAGACTTGAAGTAGGGCAAATCTTGGGTGGCGAGCCATGACACACAGCCCCTGCCAAAATCGATATTTTGCGCGCCAAGTTCAGCAATCGAGTTATCAGCTGTTTCGGCGATGTGAATTAACCATGTCGGAGTTGCGATTTCACGCTGTTAAACTTTTTTTGAGGAGTGCCATGAAGGACTGATAATATACAAATAATTCATTAACGAATCAGGTTCTTAAGACTAATCTCGAGCAAGCCATACGGAAGGTAGAGCACGAAAGCTTTACCAAGGTATTAGAAAACTGGGTTAAAATGAAAGCCACATGAACGAAATCGTGTTCTATAAATAATGAAAATGGTTGCTCTTTCGAAGAAACCAGCAATTTAACGAAAAAATTATTTTTGTGAATTTTTTTTTTAATTTTTAAATATAAACTATTATATGAACCCTATATATGTATGTATCTGCCTTTAGGAGCTGCGTGAGATAAAAAACAGAACTTAACAGAAAAACAATTCCCACTGAGCCATATTAAGTGAATTCGATGACTGTTGGATGGTATTCGTTTCGTTCTTGGACAAAAATTTATGTATAATAATGGCACTGTACGACGGTGCGTTATCATGGAGCAAAATCCACGGATTGTTTTCTCACAAACCCTTTATTTTTTAGCGAATTGGTTTACGTGAACGTTTCATAACGCCCAAGACATGACTGTCTGACCTTCTGGCAAAAATTCAACGGTATTGTTGTTATCCATAAAAACCGTAAGCACTTCTTTCTTTTTTAACCGAAAACGACGTGGTTTTTTGGTATTGGTTCATTCGGAGCTCTCCACTCCCTCGCCTTATGTCTGTATTGCATGTAGTACTCATAAACTCACTTCTCGTCCTCAGTAGTGATAGGCTTGATGAATGTTGTCTTTAGCGATATCAACGCGGTCCCTTTTTTTGCTTGAAATTCAGATACTTTGAGATCAACTTTGCAGCAACGCGGCGCTAACTCAAATCATTAACTACAATACCCAAGCACTAGCAATGTTCATGTCATCTGCCAACGCTCTGATGGTTAATTTGCAGTTATTGATTAACCTTTCTTTCACTTTATTTACATTTTCATCAGTTTTCGATGCCGACGACTTGCCATTACGTTCGTCATCCTCTATGTACTCACAATCACTTTTGAAGCGTTCATGTCACGAAACAGTTTTCCTAAATTTGTAAGGTTTCCTCATCATAGAATCCATTTTTACCCAAAATTTAATAGAAACTCAAATTAAAATGTGAAAATCCGAAAATCCGAAAATGCGTACAGAGGTAGGTTTTTCAATACGGTGTAACTTTTTCAAGTTTGAAGCAATGGCTTCAGTTCAGCAGTTGACTTCAGGGGAGTGAGCGTCGTCGGGTCGTTGTTCTGGCGACTTTTTGATCAAGATGGTATGCTAAGTAAAATAGCTATACAACAATTTATTGAGAAGTTTTGACAATTCATTTATTTCTAATTTAATTAATAATTTTCATTTGAAAATATAAGTTCATTCTTCCACAAAGAAATATTAATCTCAGTTTCAAACTTTACGAAATTTAACTTTTATTAAAAATTTGATAATTTTTTTTTTAATTTTAAGTTTCAAGTAGCTGAAAAATCGCGTTGGTTTTTGATAATTTTTTTCTTTGCTGCGGTGTTTTGCATTTTCTCCATATATCGAATGGTTGACTTTTTTTCGTGACTGAGCTGACGTAATATTAGAAGAATTTCCGTACAATTAAACAATTTTGTTCTATTATCTATTATTTATTTTAATTATTTATTATCTATTTATTTATTATATTATAACACCAATCTAATACTATTTCCCTTTCGATACACAAAATGTAGCTATTTTGAAAGTTTCACTCAGCTCTTTCTCACGGATCATTAAAAATTATGTCACGGCAAAATTACAATCAAAATACAACATCAAATTGCGCACTATTGCATTTTTTCATTATTGTCGTGACAACATTTTTCGCCGTCCCAATAGCTGATTGCAATTTGATAAGAAAAATCATATGAGCTGAGGAGAATAGCGTGCGGTTATTTATTCGTCCTAATTCGCGTTTTTGTGACTCTCTTAAGAAGCACGCATTTTCTATCGTAAAGCGAGCAGGCTTTGTTGCCTAATTTCATCGATGCGAGCTCAGTTTGCCAATTTACGTACTTTTTTGTGTTATCAGGACGTTACGTGAAGTATACTTTGAAAAGATGCCGCCGCAGCGTGCCTAACATTTTGACGCTTCATTCAGTCTGATACTGATGCTTAAGGCAAATTTTTATTTTACTTTTTGGCCAACAACATTATCGAAATCATTTTACTGGACGCACAAAGGGTAAGACACTATTTCATGCTATTGTTAAGTCTCCCGGCAGGCGTTTCGTCTTACTACAGGTTCCCTTAGTAAACTCTGACAGCAAATCGTGCTATTAATACTAAAGTGCATAAAAATATGCAATAAAGATAGAGTAAAATTTACTTCCAAAGCGAAATGTAGCTTCTTGAAGATATTCGCACTTATTTTTGTTTATTTATTCCTTATTTTTCACCGTTACTCATCCATTCTTCGCAAAGTTTATAGCTAAGATACATTTGCCCAAGTTTCGATTTGTTATCTGTTTTCTTTTGCATTGCACATTTCTCATTTGATGCTGTTGCTCCCATTTTTTTTTTCTTGTTTTGTTTTGCTCTTTTGTTGTTTTTGGTTTTATCACGCGCCATTGCCAAGCCAAGGAAAGCAAACTGAAAATATAGTCTGAACTTGAAAACATAAATTTCATACCCGATTGCCAACAATGATGGCTCCATTGCACCCGCCGCCCTACAGTGTGGCAATAAATTTTGATTTCAATTTAGATATACAAAATCTGCATAAAGCTCAAAACAAAGTGATTGTGCGCACAGCAAAAACAAAACTAAAAGCAGAAATCATATTGAGAGCAACTTAAGGTGCGAACAGACATGACAAGTAAAGAGATTTTCCAAATCATTTTGCTGTTGAAAAGTGATTTGAGGAAGATCTTTTCAACTTTTCGGCAATCTATTTCGAAATGGATACCTGGCTTACTAACACAGTGTAGCAGAATTTTTGGGGGCGGAATGATTCCAAATTTGAAGTATGAATTAAATAAGAAAAATGCTTGATTTTCAGAACAAAATTGAGTTTATGAACAAAATTTATTGTAAATAAAAGAGGGCATACAAAATTTGCATATTACAAGGGGACATATTTGCTTTTTTCTCTGTATACTTTTACACACTTTGCTTAAAGATTTTGTATAAGAATAGCCATAGCCAAATTTCCCGCCAAATAATTTTCTTGACTATTCTAATCCTTCAATAACCTTCCAAATGCTATTTTATTTAGACTTGAAAAAAGGGTCTAAACGTCTTTTTCGTGACAGAGGTAATGATTAAAATGCTCTACAAAGTTTTTCCTTGCGAAATTTTATTATACCAAATCTACTCAAACTTCATATTTCTCTCTGATTATTCTAAAAACACACAGGTAAACAGATGCAAACTTAATATGACCATAAAAAATATTCCCTTAAAATGCTAAAAAATTTGGCGGCTTTACTATATGGGTCTAGGTTTTTCATGCTGAGTTATAATAATTCCCAAACAGTGATCCATGTTGCACAGTGTAATCAAACAGCAATGGCAAGCCTGGTAGATAAACACAGCGTGGCAAAGAAAGCGGTTTCTCATAACAAAGTATGTTTTGGATACGCCCCTGATGTGAAGTGTTCAAAAAGTAATTAAGGATAGGCGTGGTTTGGCGTGCTCGGCGATTTGAAATTTGAATTTATTAGACACAAATTGAACCATAATCTTGCTTTAACCACCGGGTTCATCGAGCTTAACTCCTTCAAACTTTTTCTGTTCCAAAACGGAAAATGTATCTGAAAAGACGAAGATTTGCCATGTTTGTGGAAATAAACTCCGCAGCCTTGGGAAAGCTTAGGCCAAAACAAAGCGCTAGTTTGGTCAGGGGTGTTTAGAAGATTGAAAAAGGCGTTGGCACAAGTGTGGGAGAAAAATTAAAGGTCACTTTACTCTTTGAACTCACCTGGTATTCTGGAAAAAAAATTAGAAAAACTGGGAACTGGTAAATTTTTTATGTTGACAAATATAGTATGTACAACGATTAAAATTTTGTTTTCACGTTTTACCTTATTGCTCCGGCAGATTAATATTTCATACACCATTGCAGCAGACAAATGTCCTCTTTTGAAACACATATAAGGCTTGCTCGCTAAATAAATAAATATAAAGTTACGTTTAAGTATATGATTCAACCTATGAAATTTTGGTTTATCTGCTCCAGGTAGAGATTTTGAGGATCAAAATTCCTCGTATACATTTTTTTCTACTTGGCTATGCCTGCAATAATTCCAAAACTGGGAAAAAGTATACCCAAAAACAATTTCTTCATCATATCATTTATTATCGCCATCTTTTATCCGCTACATCGTATCAGAGCGCCGCCGTTCTGCGCTCAACATGTCGTCCCCTTAGTATTAAAATAGCCTATAAATTTTTTGATGTTTTGAGAAAATGAATTTCAAACTTTTTGTCGAAAGTAGCTCTCACTCAAATCTCGTTATGTCTGTAAATATTTATTATTTTTTGACTGACGTTTTGACCCACTTTGTGGAACTAGAATTCGACAAAATTTTGACCACATATAAAATCGACGATGGAGAATCCAAAAATTCAAAAAAAAAAATAATAGCCTATGAGCACATAGGCTATTGTTATACTAAGGGGACGATGTATTCTCCTTCGTTCTACCTGTATTCCCCTTCGCTGCCAAAACTGTTACGCTCTCACACAATTCATTTCTGTAACTGTTCAACTCATTCAATTATCGATTGTGAGTAAATGGAAGCGAAGTTCTGCGAACCTTATTTAATTTATTATTTAAGAATAATTTACTGTATATTGGATTCTCCCTATTGGGTGTTAAGTTAAAGCTGCAATTATTAATATCATCATTTAACTTCGCAATATGAGAGGATTGGAGTTCCCTTAAGAACCTGTGGTCGGCTCTTGGAAAGATGGGCCTCCGTCAACTCAGCGAGTGCTGGCTTAGTACCTAAACGTGTAAAGTCGCGAGATCCTTCTGGCTCCGGGTAGATCGGAGGCGCTCGAAAGAACTTCTGAGGCTAACAAAGCCACAGCTATCGAATTTGGTAGGTGTCCTCACCGGACAATGTCCGTTAGGTGTCCATGCGATGAGGATTGACCCTGCTTCAAGCCCTTTCTGCAGAAGCTGTTTGAAGGATGAGATGGATTCATCTCAGCACCTTCTTCTCAGCTGCCCTGCTTTCGTCGGGCTAAAGTTTAGGGGGCTCTCCCTTTTTCGCTACACCAGCGGATATTGCGGATTTAAATATCACACATCTGGTGAAATTCATCAGCAGCTTGAAGTAGTTAACACATGCCTAAACCGGTTTGTTTTTTGTCATCCTCAAATCCTCTAATCCAAGTCCTAGATTCTGTCTGGTTCCTCCCCATTTAACCTAACCGAACTTCTACAATTTTATTTCCACTTTGGTTTCCTTCCAGTTGGAGCTACTTTTCTGCTTTTTACAAAGTTTTCAACAGGCTTGTTGCAAGCTCTCCTCAACACATCTGATAACACCTTTATAGAAGACGTGTAAAAAATTTCACATAAAATCACTGCAACTTAATCACTGGGGAATCTAAAATTGGCATTTAGTAAGTTCGGTGATAAATTTGTATGTGCGAGTGTCTATGCTATTTTTGAAAGTTTCAAACTAAATTACTAAATATGTGGTGTACAACAAATACAACTGGAATAAATTTAAATCGTCATTAGTTTTTAGATACAGAATCTAAGATCAATTGCCAATCGAAACTTCGACAAGTATAAGGAATCCTTGGCAAATGAAATAAAAACACGACATTTATTTTTATGAAATCCCTTTGTAGGCTATTCAAATGTATTTATTTCACAATTTTATCAATAAAATTTTACATACATACAGCTATCTATGATTCACATTAAGGTTAAAATTGTATGAGTTTGTGCGTCACAGCTGTGCTCTTCCTCTCGCTCCGTTATAGTTTTCAAAATATTTTTATTTCTTAGCAAAAAGTCTGATATACTTTATTCCTCAAGAATGCTATTGTATTTGATATACGAGTATGAGTTTAAGTAGCAATTACAATTTGCAACAATAAATTGGTTTACATTTTTCTTCATATTTTCTAAATGTAATTACATAACTATTGGTTTGTATTTATAATTGTATTTGTATTTGCATTTGTATTTTAACTTTAATTTGTATACCCGCAAGTGTGTGTGCGTATTTTAGGAGCGTCTGCTTAATTAGTCTACAGCTGTATTTATTCTTTCTTCATTCACCATAACTCATTCACCATAACAGTGCGAATCCCAGCAACATCACTACATATACGAATTGTAAGAAGACTACAATTTAAGGTAAGGCACTTGTAAGTTGGCTCTGCGTCTCAAGAAAAAGAGAAATAAAGCCCAGAACGTACAAATAATAAAATTGAATACCCAGCTCTGTGAATGACGAATGGAAGCCATCCTGACAAGAACGAAGCGAAATAGTATCTAACTAGAATGAATAACTGGCGCCAAGAGAGTATATTCATTACTTATGTACTTGCATGTTTATTATTTTCTTATAAAAGCATAGCTCATTGTTCAATAAAGACCCTGTAAATCGATATTTCAAAGTTTATACAAAAACTAGAAAGATTCACGCAAATTTTCAGCATGATTCCACGGTTTTGAAGTTGCTCAAAAATGTCGTTGACTTTTTATAATTTCCTTTCTTCCGAATTTATATGGTTACGGAAAAAAAATTAACAAAAATCAGCGAGAATTTTGAACCACTTCAAACTTTATTCCATTCTATACTAAAATTGAATGGGCTATAAAATTGTGTACCCATATTTTTTTCCAAAATTCTGTCCATTGGAAAGGTTGAAATTTTGTTGAAAATTTATTGGATTCTTACAAATCTTGTACAAAGTTTGAAACTTAAACTATATAGTCTTTGTTATAGAATAAACTATGTATGTACTTTATATATGTGAATAGTCTTTCAAAAGTAATTCCTAGATGTCAGTAGTGAATAGTTCTAGACGGAACCTTTTGCATATATCATCTTTTACATTTCCCAGGTAGACAGATGTATAATTTTAACCATCGATACTTGAACTACAGAACAACGCCACAAAATTGTTGAAACTTATCATGTAGATGAAGGGTCTATAAGAACATCGGAAAACTTATGTTTTTTGGGGTTAAATAATCGTCCGAATGAATTGACAACTCAAAGGCTGGTCAAAAAATTTCATGAAACTAGTTCTGCCGCGGATATAAAAAGGAGTGGTAGAACAAAAACTGGATGAGCTGTCGAGAATATTGCTGCTGTGGCGCAAAGTGTTGCTGAACAATCTCTAGCATCGATATCTCGACGTTCTCAACAAATCGACATTCATGAATTGACTTTTTGGCGGACTTTACATAAGGATTTGCATTTGCATCCTAACAAAATTTAATTAACACAAGAATCCAAGCCAACAGATGATTATCAATGATAATGAAATTTCGTGAATTGAAAGCTCATATCACACTAGATGGATTTCTCCAAAAAAATTTGCCGTATCTGAGAAGAAGAAAACCCGCGAATAATTTCAGAAAGATCATCGCATCTACTAAAATGTATGTACTATTTGGTGTGAAAATGAAAGAGTAGCGGAGTGGCAGCTGTAGCTTCGCTGTAGACAACTGATTAAAAATTGTTTGTGGGCTGAGCTTGCAGCAATAGACATAGACGATATTTATCTTCACCAAATGGAGCCACTGGCCACAAAACAGAGGAAAACAATGCGTTATTGCGATCTAAGATTCCCGATCGATTAATTTTTATGGTGTCACCATGGCCTCTAAACTGGCCACCTAGATCATGCGATCTCACTCCGCTAAACTACTTATTGTGGGCTTTTTGAAAAATAAAATGAATGAGAATAAGCCAACAATGATTCCAAACTGAAACACAAACAAATTTTATTCTTGTATTGTCATACATGTAGACGTGCTATTCGCGGACATTTAAATGTTGTAATTTTTCACGTATAATTGTTGAGAGTGGTATTTTGAATAAAAATAATGAAACCTGAAATAATCTAAATTTTTACATATTTTATTTTAACACAACGTCTAGGTGTGTCTTTTGAAAAACCCTTTTTAAGTATAATTGGCGCTGGCATCCTCTGTTGGTTGTGAGCTTTGTGGTTTGAACTCCTCCTAAATTTCTGGATGCGTTTTAATATTTTTGCTCAAATACAGTGACCTACAATTTTACACCATGTCCAGACAGCAGATGGTATTTTATGAGAAACTCTTTCACGGTAGAAATGCAATCGTTGGTTTATCACTGTGTGATGTGGGGCGACCGCTTTTAGAAAAAAACTTTTGTATAATTTTAGTGTATCGTATCCGAAACGGGTTTGGAACACATGCACATAACTGGTCGAATGGTCTATATCTATTTTTAATTGAAATGAAAAAAAAGTTAAACTTGTCAAAAAGTTGGGGTGCTATAGATTTTTCGCAGGTTGTACTATATGTGGATATGGTGGCAGCCGCCGTATCTTATAACTGGGTTCGACTGCAAAGCCAGCTATAAATATAAAACATAAAATTAGAAAAAGTTATTAATTCATTAATATATGTAAATATATCTACTGTGAAACTGGATGTAGACGTCACGAAATTGAAGGAGTTCAACAAATAATTTGTTTTATCTATAGATTCGTTATATTTATACTCGTAGAATATCGAAACCTCAATGCAACGATGTATTTAAATTTTGGGAAGATTTCGTTTGAACTTCTTAGTCTATTATTACTATTTTTTTTATATCCAGTTTAAGCAATAAAGAAAAGCATAAACACGGGCTGGATTATTTATTATTAATATGTATAAATACAGATGTCAGTCAAAAGTAGTCCGCTACACAGCAGCATCGCGGCACCTATTTGCCCGTATTGATATTCCACATACAATTTCATTGAATGCAGCAGAAATAAAAATTAAATAAATTGTGGCAAATCGACTTACGCTTCACTGGCCAACTCATTTGGAAAACAATTAAAACAGAACTAAGAATGTGCACTCAACGGACTACTCTGCATTATGAGAGGCTTTTGTATACAGAACACTTCCAACCGTCAACATATTCAGAATTAGCGGCTTTTGAGTCGCCACCTCGTTTTATAGAAGCTTGCGCTAACGAAGCTATAACCGTTAATACATTTCGCAGGTTTTCATGCTCGACATTTCTTCGTTTATGTATGGATCATTTTTGTAAGGGAAATTTTCCAACAACGAGGTTTTTCCAGCAATAATTATGTTATATTGAGTTATTCGTTTTATCAAGGTTCCTTATATCAAGACTTCACTGTATGTGCATAGATATATGTATAACAAGGGTACCAGGTGGAAAAACGACTACATCGGCAAGCCTTCTATGGGAAACACTAGCGCTTAGTCTAAGTAGAAAATAGAATTCAAACGAAAAACATGCACTGAGAGTTCAATATCGATTAACCAGTTAAATATCCCAGTTCTTACTTGGAATATCAATCACTGTATTGAACTGGCAGTATTCCACCCAGTTCTTTGAAAACTTATTGTACATAAAAGTGGAGTATGGAAGGGACTTGGCACAAATCACATTGTGAAATTTTAAGTGTGTCATTACTTGGAAATTAAAAGTCAAGCCATATTTTAATATTCTGTAATTTCACTTAATGTAATTAGTTTAATCTATCCGCCCAGTTCAATAAATTGATTCCAAGGCAAACGTGTTAAAATTGTACGAGCACTTAAGAGCAGCTGTGAGGCGCTGTGACAAACACAAGAATCGGAGTTTTAAAAAAAGCTTCCGCATAGGACATATAGTATTTGATATATTTTTTAACACCCTGAGTAATCGTTTAGCAAAAAGTATTGATTTTATTTTAACTCTAGAGCAACACCGCTTCCAAATGACAAAGCCAAAGTGTATTTGAGCAGCTTTAAAGCACAGCGCATTTCAAGTCCAACTTCCTTTTTTTACCAGCTTCTTGTTTTTGACAGCTGTTAGTGGGTATCTCTTTTGATACTTGTTTAGTGGAAAATATAAAATTAACTAAATTGAGTTCGATTTTGCTCGAAAACTAAGACAATTTCGCTAAATTTTTTAATATTTTCGGTCTTTATGATCATCCCCGGTGGCCACCGTAGCCGAGTGGGTTGGCCATTCGAAAGTGCCCAGGTGCGAATCTCCTAGAATAAAATATTAAATGACAAAAAAAAACCATTCGGAATCGGCTTAAAACTGTAGGTTCCCCCATTTGTGTAACAGCATCAAGACGTACGCCACAAATAGGAGAAGAAGCTCGGCCAAACACCCAACTGAAGTGTATGCGGCAATTATTAATTATTTATTTTTGTATATGAACGTCTAAAAGAGCTCGGAATATAAAAGTGAATAAACAAGTTTTAATCATGGACTCAATACAATACCAAAAAAATCAGTGTAGGCACGTTTCAGAAGCTCAGTAGGAAAAAAGATCAAAGAACATGCGCTTAAATGGATTGCGCTGTATTGCCTATTGAATACCAGTGTAGCTTACCTACAAATCTCTTCAAGTAACGCAATTCATTTAGTTGTCGGTTCATAAACTGTTTTAATCACATCTAGGAACATTGTTTACCCCTTTCCTTCCAACCACAATTTTGGATTGCGCTCGCGAAAAAAAGCAGGCAGTGAATTTATCGAAGTAAAAAAATATATATATTAATATTATTTGTTTCAAATTAATTAAAAATTATTTTGCATATTCCTCCAAACACCAACTTCAAATTAAAAAAAAAAACCAAATAAAGATGGGCAATCCGAGAAAACTGACAAATTACTTTTCTATATCAAACCCAGAGCTTCAAAAAAACTAGGTTTCATCAATTCTTTAGCCGAATACCGAACAGTGTAATGAACTACCATTAAAATTTGTAATTTAATTTGAATTGAAAAAACTCGAGCTTGAAAGAGCCTATATATAATAAAAGTACAATACGCTTGAGTAATGCATTGCATTGGAAACTTAAAACAACAAATTTTGAACATTTCTTCACATACATATCTCCTCTTTCCCCAACCACACTTTTTCGCTCTATTCAACAACAAAAATGTTATCACACTCGTACTGCTCTTTTAGTTAGTAAATAAAAGTTATACAGCTTTGTCCTTCAAGCAATGCAACTTCTTAATGAAGTGACTGAGCAACCAGAAGAATTTAACAAGTTTTAAGCTCAACTAAGCAAGAGAAGGCTAAATAAAATCATTTTAGTCTCTAAAGCATACAAATTTTTGTTGCGAAACACTAAACTTTCGTTTTTCACTGATATTTGGTATCAGCAAGAAAAAATTTGCTCTCCCTATTGCATGAGCGACACCAAGGACAAAACAAAATAAGACAAAAAGAAACATAAAATTTGACAAAATAAGAATTTAGTAAACGCTAAAATGAGACAAATACAAAATGCGACAAATACAAAATAAAATATGTATTACTTGACTAGACTTGAAAGGTTTAGGTGGAGTTTCGCATGCGAGTTCCTATGCCTTGTGGCCGTTCTTAAAAGATGGATGATTTTCTGAGAAACTATTTCATAACAGCAAGGAAACTAAAGGTTTGCCTTTGCCCAGTTATCCAATTAGATTAACTTTTTCAGAAAGAAAATAGTGAATTTATAATTTCATTCCAGTCATTTCCAGTCCAGCTGACTTCCATCTGAAAATAATGGCAAAAAGCGTATAAGACTTTTACATAAGCTATTTCGTTCTAGAAAGCTCTTAAGCTCTTCATGAGCTATTTTGTTTTTTTAGTTAGAGAAACTCCAATTACTCCTAAGGCTATGGTTATGGTGGATCCGAATTATGACGAAATGTTGTTCGGACAGCTAAGTACGAAATATTCGTGAAGGAATTGTGCTTACCCTGTGCACGCTTTCTGATAGTCCACGGTTCAGACGATTTGGAAGGTGTGGCCAACATCAGACCGTTAGCCGGATCTCAGCAATTTTGAAGGAATCAGCTGTTTTGCTGCGGTAACTGGGGATGTGACAGCAATTTGTTTAAAACAAAATTTGTTGGTGATATAAGATAAAATCAACACAGTCTCCACTTGCTTTACTTAGTTACCGTCTGAACAACGACTGACTTGACGAGGGTGTGAATACGAGTGAAATGAGCGGGCTGAATTCTGCTGCCGAATTGTCTAGGACATGTCAGCTGAAGTTACACTCACAATTATGCTTCGAATGGCCACACCTTGCAATCTATCATTGGTTGCTGCCTCCCAGCAAAGAGGGGCGAACTTTATTTATTTTCTTTTTTTAGAAAATTCGTTGATTAAGTTACAAGTTGTGGAAAAACAAGGTAAGCTATTTTTCGACAGAGGCAATAAGAAGAGTTACAAGTCTTTTCTCAAGACTTTACAGTCAACGTGCAAAAAATTTCCTAAAAAACTTCCAGATGGTTGAGAAAACTTTGATATTTTGCTCCAAGTTTTTGGCAATTGATTTTTTGAAACTATCCAAAGTTGCAAATGATCTATTAAAACATCTTTTAGATAATATTCCGTTTTTATTTCAACACCTATATCCATAAGAAGGAAAAGCGTGCCTTGATAATTTGGATTCAAAACGATAATTTTGAGAGTTAAGGGGCTGCTCTAATATCATAAAAATAGGTTTTTGTCAGAAAATAAGATTTCTGATTCTGCGTGCCTCTTTAGAAGCATTTTACACTATTTTTTGTAACTGGGAGTTACTGGGAGTCCATGCATTTTTTATAAGTTCTAAGCTTAAGGTCTTCCATAATTATGAAATGCGCTAGTTTTGCTTTTTTTTCTTTATTTGCATACTTCCAGTACGACAAAACGTGCAACGGTTCGCTGAACAAATCTTTTGTTCACATTAAACCTTTTCATGGACTTCACAATTTCATGAGTTATCTTGCCATGCAAATTCAGCTCCAAAACAAGTCCACGTTGGACATTCATCCTATGAAATGAAATGTGGATTAAATAACAGCACCAAGACGCATTCATTACAGCTGGTGCGTTTCATTGTCGCAGCAAAATAGAAAACAAAGACTGAATTGGCCTAGGACACGACGAAAGAAAAAAAAACAAATCAGCTGATTTACCGATACCACCTTTAATAGATTCGCCTTGATTGGCACTAAGAAAGCAATGCATGGGGTATATATTATAAAATGCTTGCCATTGCCTGCCGAGGAGCGACCGCTTTGAAAAAAAAAAATTATTCTATAATTTTCAGTGTTTTGAACTCGGGCACTACAGAATGGTAAGCACGAATGGCATCCCATAACGGGTTTAGATATTACCCACAATTGTAAGTAGTCAACCTTCGGCCTTGTTCATATCCATACTATTCGTCGATACTGATTAGAATTAATTTGGGAGTTCGCTTATTAAAATGTGTCCATGTACGTGGTATACGGAGTTTTTGAAAAAACAATATTTGCCGTTTAATTGCGAATTGCCCTAAAAAAAAATTGAATTTTTAATTGCTGTTGTTTTATTGTATGACAACTAGCTCGAGTTTTTTTTTCTTTTTTTTTTAATAAAAGATGTTTTTAATCCGTTTAGCGCTACCAAATATTGTAATCAGATTGTACGATTGGTCACGCGAAGCTCTGGCCATTGAGACTCATACGATGGAATTTTCTGTACAATTCGTTTGCCCCAAATCATTTTATTTATAGCTCTGGTTGAGTACAAATGAAATGAGATATGAAATTAAATCGCTTTTGATTATAGAGGAAATTATACACGAGGAAGGCAAACATAGGAGAATTATGAAAAAAATGGTAAAAAATTTGGTTGAATATAAAACTGGATGATTTGGTAAAAATTTTGGCTGAATCTTCTTGTATAAATGGTGGGTGTGATTGAATGTAAAGAAAAAATATAAAAAACACTGCAAATGGAAATTTTCATTCAAAAGATAAGCCACTATTAAAAGTACAGCCATTAATACTATTTATTGATTACCGACAGAAACTACATTTGAAGTACTTAAAACAAACAACATTTGAAGTACTTACTCAAAACAAAACTATCAGTTTGCATTTTCTATTTTTTCTACGCGTGCTCAATTGTAGCTTTCTCATTATTTTTGTTATATTTCATTAAAAGTTGTTCACTTTACTTCACTTTTACTCTTGTATTTTTCACTTTTACTGTTCAAGAGATCGGAGGTTAATGAAATCTATCCACATTCCGCGGTCAGTCAATTCCAGCTTGCGTGTGCGGGTAAAAATATAAAATATAAAAAAAACAATTTGTATGAAATTGTACAATATGCGCTAATACGCTGCGACTTTTATGCAAAATACAGACAAAAATTAAAAAAAAATTTCATACAACCGCAATGGATGAAGCCATATTGGAGCTTTCGACAAGCAACAAGTTCCTGCACACCAGCTCAATTCGCATTACTCGAGTATATCGAATTGTCTCATACTAATTATTCATCCACAGTGCTAACATTGCTGTAAAGTTAAAGAAATGGTGACAAATAAAATTGAAAATTTTTGTTTAGCTGCTTAAAAGCTTGAAAATTTCGCACAACCATTTGAGTAGTTGCGCAATGAATGAAATTTGAGCGAGTGTCGCACTAGATGCACTACTCGATGGCCGGGTATCTAGAACTCTATTTTGTATATGTAGAATTCTGGTCTAAATGAGCGTTCTTGGAATTCTTGGAGCCAACCAACTAACTTAGCCTATTGTACACTAAATACAACTTAACTTTGCATGTTTCGACTATCGTCAAATGGTACAACAAATCGCAACGTCTGAAGGCTGCTTTACAGTTATGCTTATTTACACCCATTACTAGCAACATCGTAGCCATTTTATTTTTATTTTTAGTCTTGAAAGCAATTATTAAATTAATTAATTTCTGTAATAATAATAATTCTTCCACTAGTTATGAGTCCATTGACCTACAAGGTGAAGTCCAAAATAAAAAAGACTGGCGTCATCCCTAGCAGACTTCCTGTGAAAGCTTGTTGGCATTTGGTTTAGTGCAAGCGAAGTTATTGCGTCTAAAGTGTCAGTATGTTTGTTCCATCGGTTCAAAAATGAGTTTCGAACAAAGAGCTAATATCAAATTGTGTTTTAAAATCGGTAAAACCTTTACCGAAACATTTGAATTGATAAAAAAAAGTTTATAGCGATGATTGTCTGTCTCGCTCCAGAGTTCATGAGAGGGCATAAATGACAATGAACATAGGGGCCGCCCAAAATCAGTAATCACCGAAAACTCCATCAAAATTGTTTATAAATTTATCAAAAATTAACCGAAATCATCGTTGAAATTCATGGAATCGGAGTTGAATATCTCCAAAACATCCATTTATCGCATTTTAACTGATCATTTGGACTTACGAAAGGTCTGTGCACGTTTCATTCCGCACAAGTTAACTGAAGACCAAAAATTGCTCAGAATTTTACATTCGAAAGACCTCATTAAAGAGGCGAAAACTTCCTTTACAACATTCTAACTGATGACGAAACGTGTTGTTTCCAAACTAAAGCTGAAGCTATGTAAGCATCAAAATGCCGAATGAAAGACGAGCCACCACAAAAACATCGTGTTTGGGAGAAGTCAAAAATCAAGACAATGCTCATTTGTTTTCACGATTCCAAGGCGATTGTCCACACGAAGTTCATGCCAACGGGCCAAAGCGTGAATGCAATTTTCTATCTTGGCGTTTTGAAGCATTTGTTGCATCGTATTCGTCGAATTCGCCCTGAATACCACGAAAGAGGAAGTTGCCGCTTTTTGCATGATATTGCACCATTTCATCGATCCACTCTTGTGACTGATTTTTTGACTGGAAATCGCATTTTAACCACCAACCACTAACCGTATTCGCCTGATATGGCTTCCTGTGACTTCTACCTATTCGGAAAATTGCATTTCTAATAGAAGGAAAACGTTTTGTGCCCGTAGTGGCTATTCAAAAGGCGTGTACCGACATTCTGAAGGACATTCCGGTCGATGACCTGAAACACTCTTTCGAAAAGCTTAAAGACCGCGCAAAACAGTGTATCAAGGTCAGAGGGGATTATTTTGAATAAATAAAGTCCAAGTTATTAAAAGGAAGCTCTTGTCGTTTCTATTTGAGCTCTTGTTTATTTTGGACTTCATCTTGTATACCTAAATGCAAAAGAGCGTTTAATAATTTTTGAACACCTCTCTCGTTCGCTACAAAACACTCTTAAAATTTCATCTGCAATAAATAGGCATTCAACTTAGGACCTTCAGATTACTAGCCCATATGTAATGCGCAATCTTGCCCACTTGCGACGATTATCAGGAGTGAGAAGGCTAACGGTGTAGGGAGCCTCGCTTTAATACTTACTAATTATAGATATTTAATTTTTTAAGAAGCTCCAACTCACTTGAGAGCAATCAAATGCTTATCTTATAATTGCTTGGCGAAAGTTGTTTTTGTCTTTAACATTTGAGTGTTACACCACATGAATCCTCGCGCATTTTGTGTGAGGTACCAAAGTTTTGCCTTTGAGCAAAAACAAAACGAAACCCAAAAAAAAAAACTACTCATATAAAAGTAAATAAAAAAAAAACTGAGAAAGTTTTGCTGAAGCAATGAAGCAATAAATCCGCGCTTTTTCTCTACCATTCCGTTATGTCTGTTTTGTGTTTTCGTGCGCGCTTGTAGTTATCAAAAATCAAACTTTTTCAGCAGCATTGCTTAGCTCTCCTATCCCTGCTCATATTCCCGCCCATCACGCGCCACACATCATCCCTTCAGACCACCAAACTCGGACATCGCTCATGTGCGGAGGAAGTGCACACGACATTATTGCATTTGATTTCCGTTTGTTATTAACTTGTCCAGCTGACGCGGGAAGTGCGGCATAGAGGAGACGGAGTAGTATAACAGTATACGGTTGGTTGTTACTTTCCGGTTGCATCGTTGCCACCGCAGCATCCTGCATTTGGCTGTTTATCGGCTACAACACCGCCGGCATCTCCTTGAACCGCAGCAGTGACACCGCCACTCCCTGTAGCCGTCGCGCCCAACATACCACCACCACCAGATTCCTTTACGGTAAATGTGACGTAGTAGCGCTTATTGCTGTCCAACTTGTCCGACGGCAGGGAAATAAGTTGTTTGCTCTTGCCATGTGATAGCTCCAACGCAACTTTGCCGCCACCACAACCACTTCCGCTTGCACCACATCCGCCACTCGTAAGTATCTTTGGCAGATAGAAACTCCCCACGCCCGTCTTCTTATAGGGGCCAAATCCAAACTTGGGCATCGTATGATGGTTCATCATGGGTACTGAAAAACAGCAAACAAAAACAACAACAAACATAGTTGTTAGTCTTTACATATACAATATAAATACAAAGTTGAGAAATTTCTTAGCTAATTAAAGTGCAAAAAAGTGATTACTGTGAATTTTACAGAAGATTAAGTCGTTGGCGAAATTCAGTTGGTAGTTAATGGCCGGCTAAGAGGGAGAGTTGCTGGTAAAGCATCACTGGAATCACGACTAACTGTCACCGCAGTTTAATGTTAAATTATTTGATTTTGTTAAATCACCCCACAAGAACATCGAAATATTTGACTTATGTATGAACTCGTGTGTATGTAGAGAAAAAGCACACAGATAGTAATTACAAACCAAAAAAAAAAAAAAAAAACAAGAATCAACTGAATAACAAAATATTTTATGCTGTTGCAAAATATCTCCGTCTTATTTTCTTTTCTGTTAAGAAAATTGTAACAAGTATTTGGTAAATAAGCCAGAGGGGGTTTGGTTAACTTTGGAATACAATTTACTAACGAAGTATCGAGGATGGAATTACCGTGAGGTCGACTTAACTGCAAACGGTCTCTTTAAAAATAAAAATAAATAATTGGCGCGTACACTTCTGTTAGGTGTTTGGCCGAGCTCCTCCTACTTGTGGTGTGCGTCTTGATGTTGATCCACAAATGGAGGGACCTACAGTTTCAAGCCGACTCCGAACGGCAGATATTTTTATGAGGAGCTTTTTCATGGCAGAAATACACTCGGAGGTTTGCCATTGCCTGCCGAGGGGCGACCGCTATTAGAAAAATGTTTTTCTTAATTTTGCTTTCACCGAGATTCGAACCAACGACCTCTCTGTGAATTCCGAATGGTGATCACGCACCAACCCATTCGGCTACGGCGGCCGCCTTAAGGGGACTAAAATCTAAATGTCAGAAACATCATCAAGGATGCCGCCGCAGTAGTGGTATGTGGGGCAAGCTCCCACTTATACTATAGCAATCCTCCTTCTCGGCTGAATTCATAACATTTCGTTAGGATGAAGCCGCTTATACGAGGTGTGTTCAAAAATAAATTTCACTCGCTACCTACATTCGACTCTCGACTTCCATTTTTTTATATTGGTACAGTCGTCTCGAAGATATGTTCACTGTTTGTTTTTGAGAGGCATAAATGAGACAAGGGTTTTGTGTGTTCTGCGATTTTTTTCTATAGAAAAAAATGGATCAAAGAAGTTGCATCAAATTTTGTGTAAAAAGTGGAATTAATCGAAAGCACTTGAAATGTTGATAGTGGCACACGGTTAGAGTACTCTGGGTCAAAAAAATGTTTACAAGTGCTACAAGCTTTTCACAGAAGGTCGAGAAGATGTGAATGTCGACGCTCGCTCTGGACGCCCCGGTTGGCTCATGTCATGCAATCTTTTCGGATATTTTGGACATCAAGCGTGTGGCAGCGAAATTCGTTTTGAAATTGATGAATTTTGACCAAAAACAACGTCATATGAGCATCGTTCAGGAATTTTTGAATGACGTCAACGGTGATCCAGATTTGCTTAAAAGGGTCATAACTGGTGAGTTATGGGTATATGGTTATGAGATAGAAACCAAAGCCCAATTATCCCAACGGAAGAGTCCAGGCGAGCCAAGACCAAAAAAACAGGTCAAGTTCGATCAAATGGCAAGGTTTTGCTCACTGTTTTCTTCGTTTGCCATAGCGTAATGCATCAGGAGTTTTTACCACAAAGTTCGTACTGTAAACAAGGATTACTACCTTGAAATTATGTGCCGTTCGCATGAAGCAATACAAAAAAACTACTACCTACGACTTTTTCCTGTTCCCAAGATTGAAGAGACCAATGAAAGGACGGGTTTTGCGACGATTGAGAGGATAAAAATCGAACCTCTGAGAGCTCAAGTAAAGGGTGATTTTTTAGCGTGTACCAATATTGCGTCTTTAGGCAGCGCGTACCACCAATGGTACTTTATTAAACCGTACCTATAAGATGAGATGCCATAAACGACTACCCTTATGAAAAAATTTCGTTTTATGACCTGCAATCGCTTCCGATAGAGCGAAAAGACTTAAACATTGCCGTCTGTGGGCGAAGGCCATGAATAACAGCGCCGGCGGCGAACGTGTTAAACAGCTGACGCACGTTTCGTGTTTTATTTCACTGTCAAACATCTTCAGTTTGGTCTATAATTTAACCATGAATCGTCTTACAAACGAACAACGCTTGCAAATCATTGAATTTTATTATAAAAATGCGTGTTCTGTTAAGAAAGTTTAAGATCTACTTTTTTATCGAAAAATTGTGTTCAGCGACGAAGCTCATTTTTGGATCGATGGGTACATAAATAAACAGAATTGTCGATTTTGGAGTGGAGATCAGCCAGAAGAATTGCAAGAGCTACCAATGTATCCAGAAAAGGTCACAGTTTGGTGCGGTTTATGGGCTGGAGGTATCATTGGACCGTACTTCTTCAAAGATGCTACGAATCGTAACATAACTGTGAATGGTGAGCGCTACCGTGAAATGATATCCAACTTTTTTTTGCCCAAAATGCAAGACATTGACTTGCATGACATGTGGTTTCAGCAAGACGGTGTCATATGCCACACAGCACGCGTAACAATGGACTTGTTGAGAGGCGAGTTCGGTGAACATTTTATTTCACGTTCGGGACCTGTCAACTGGCCACCCATATCGTGCGATATAACGCCTTTAGATTATTTTTTGTGGGGCTATGTTAAAGCTCATGTCTATTCAGACAAGCCTGCTTCAATTAACGCATTGGAAGACAAAATTAAAGCATTTATATGTGAGATACCGGCCGAAACATTGGAAGGAGTATGTCAAAATTGGGCTAAGCGCATTTGAAGCGCAGTCGCGGTCAATATTTGCATTAAATAATCTTCAAACATTAAATTATATGGACCGTACTATCGATTTGAATAAGAATTGCATGCGTTTTTCTGAATTTTACGTATGTTTTTTTTTTTGAAAAACTTTCCTATAGCTCTTAAAAAGTCATCCTTTACATACCAAAAGTGCATATCAGAATTGTTTTGAAGATTGGAAAAAACGCTGGCACCAGTGTATTATATCCGAAGGGGACTACTTAGAGCGATGTCTATTATTGATGAATAAATAAATATTTTTTAAGAAAAATGAAAATTCCCCTTACACTCCTCGTATATGTACATACTCGTAGGCGGAGTTGGTAGTAAATTTTACACCACTTTCTTTCCTTTAAGAATTTTCAAAAAAATCTATTTTTTTCGATATTTCGAAAGTATTTTAAGAATATACTGCGAAATTTTCATACGGAAATTTCCAATATTATAGCTTCTACAGGCCATTAACTAGGTAGAGAACGGTCCGCTGAAACTCGTTTTTCTCGAAACTAGTTCCGGCACGGTCTGTATGATAACTCAAACTGTTTTTAATATAATTATAAAAAAAAAATTATAATAAATTTTTTTATATTTCTTTCTATTGTTATCCCTTCTAAAAACAGTTTTTCTTTTAGCGCATTTTTGGCGTTGCTAGACGTATGTAACCGCTTAATTATTTATTGTTTATTTGTATATAAAGTCTTTGAATGTACAAGTTCTAACAGACCTATTAAGCCAATACAATAGCGTAATAATTACTAAGAAAAAACGATTTAAGAAGCTGGACTAAGATGGCATACGGCCATGTCAAATCCGCATCAGAAGAATTTAAAACAAAGTTAAATCCGCACATTGCCTTAAAATAGGAGCCAATTTTTATGATTTCAAAGTATCGAAAATTCTTGTAAAAAACATCAAACTGAACTCTATTCAGATTAGGGGGACAATCCTATTCTTCTGCTATCAAGTTTCTTAAAATCAATCAATGAACATCGAGAGCGGTACGATGCACACTGGTTGCGTCCATAGGCCAAAAATCAAAAATTTCATCACAAAATACTTGGACAAAACGAACACAAATTGACACTAAAATATTCAATCTTCAAAATGCCAAACCGGTTTTCCCGCAAATCTAACGGAACTTTTTAAAAATAGCATTGAAAGGATGAACTTGTGTACATTTTTGCAGCCCGTCTGAGCTTTGTTTGTACTTTGTCATTGCGAATTCGTACTTCAAAGTGATCAAACGTTTGACAAAGTGGTCCGATATTAATAATTTAAAATGGATTTTGTAATTGAAGGTATTTACTTTAATAAATGTTTATTTAAAGGTTATTTTATCAATTCAAACATTTTGGTGTGATTTTGAACGTCTTAACCTTTTTTGTGCATTTTGTGTACGTCTTTTTTATGTTTACTAAAAGTTTTAGTTGTGTTGCCCCCGGATGCCCCCATTGAGAGTGTCATCACTGTATTTGTCAATGTTTTAAGGTAATAATCATGAAAAGTTTAGTTGCTAAAAGTTGCTAATTACCTTATATTCATAAATAAACTAAAGTGGTCTTATTTATTTTCATGGGACAAATATCCACCGTTATCAGTTGATCTTTGTGTTGTTGGTTTCGTTTTCGTCGTTTGTTTTGTACCTTTTCTTACATTAAATTTACTGTACTAATTTATGTTTTGCACATTTTATTTTCTTTGTATAGGGGAACCTTTTTTTTTTTTTTTTTTTTTTTTGCACATTTTATTTTCTTTGTATAGGAGCATCTTATAACTGTGTGTTTTCACGCATCCACATTTTTGATCTTTGGTGCAAAGAAAAAGGCACGAATGCCGAAAAAATGCAAGGCATAAATAATTTACTGGCACTAAACATAAAAAGCAAAGGCTACGAAGTCAATACGATTGACCTTAAGAAATGTATTCAGTACATTTGCAAAAAGATATTTGCCTTCTGGATTCAGTACAAAAGAATTAGAAGTTTAGTTGTACAATACCAATCTGAATGGCTAAAAACTAAAGAATTTATTGTCCTGAAGCCTACTGGTAGTGCTCAACAAATTGATCTGAGTTCTAGTCGTGGACGGCCCAAAATGGATTTTGTTGAGTCCTCAAAAAGGACGAAACGTCGCCGAATAGCCCTACTACAAAAGCATGATGAGTCTGCAGCTTCTGTTTTGCGCTCATCTGATTCTCAGTCAAGCCTTAATGCAACTGAAATAAATATTGAAAAGGTCTTGTCGCTTGTCGTCGACATTGGGTTGTCCAAACACCAATACTTGGTCATTAGATCATTTATAAATTCAGAAGTTTCCTATAACTTATTGCCAAGATACGAAAAAATTCTTAAGTTCAAAACATTGAGATATCCAAATAATATTGTTGTAGACGAAACACATGCAGAAGTGGAACTACAAAGTCTTTTAGACAACACGGCTTCAAGTATTTTAGAGCTTCAAAAGAGTTTAATTGAAGAACGTTTGGATGAAACTGAAAAAACTCTAACATTAATTGGAATATGGGGATTCGATGGCAGCACTGGCCACAGCGAATATAAACACAAGTTTTCCAATTGTATTAATGACGAGAAAAGTTTATTTGTCACATCGTACGTCCCACTTCAGCTTGTAACCGACTCTAAAGTAATATGGAAAACTCTCAGGCCATCGTCTACCCGATATTGTAGGCCACTCAGGCTTCAATTTAAAAAGGAGACCGCCGCACTTTCCGTCGAAGAAGAGCTCTACTTCAAGGAGAAAATAGCTAACTTGAAGACAACAGAGCACAAAATTTGCAATACAACATTTTCTATAAAGCACGCCCTTCAATTAACCATGGTGGATGGTAAAGTTTGCAACGCGTTAAGCAACACGTCCTCGATGAAATGCTTTATATGTGGAGCAAAGCCTACAGAAATGAATAATATTGAAGAATGTGTTGGAAGAGATGTGCAAGAAAAGTATTTTGAATTCGGGCTATCACCACTTCATTCATATATCCGGTTCTTCGAATATTTCTTGCACATTTCGTACAAGCTGGATGTAAAGCTTTGGCAAGTACGATCGGGAGAACTCAAGTCTATTGTATTAAAGAAAAAACATCAAATTCAAGCGGAGTTTCGAGAGAAAATGGGGTTACTGGTCGATACGCCAAAGGATGGAGGTAGAGGAAACTCCAACGATGGCAATACTGCCAGAAAATTTTTCAGTAACCCAAGCTTAGCATCTCAGATTACAGGCATTGATGAAGAAGTTATTGCCCGATGCGCTACGATACTGCAAGCCTTAGCATCAGGATACAAAATAAATATAAAAAAATTCGAAAAATTCGCACTAGATACAGCGAATAAATTAATTGAAATGTATCCATGGTACTACCTTCCAGCAACAGCGCATACAATTTTAATTCATGCACCAAAGGTTATAGAGCACGCTTTGGTTTCGATAGGAGAGCTCTCAGAGGAAGCTGCAGAGTCAAACAATAAAGAAATAAAAAAGTGCCGGCTGCAGCATACTAGGAAGATGTCTCGTATACTGACAAATACAGATTTAATTAAAATGCTTCTTTTGAAATCAGACCCTTTTATAACAGGTCAAAGAAATCTGCCAAAGAATCAGAAATCCACTTTTTTATCATCTACATATGATTTATTGGATGACGTATGTTAACTTTGTTTATTATTTATTTTTAATTTTCATCATTTTTATTATCTTATAATTAAATAATATTTGCTGTTATATATGATTGAAAAAATGGAATCACGAATTTTTTAAATTATTTATTGCTGGAGCGCAGGGGGAGTCGGGGAGTTTCTCTTTCACAAATATTTACTGTAAGCTATCTAAATTCATCTCTAATACCCAGAAAAAAATTTCAGCTCTCTATCTTTACGGGAAGTATTTTTGGCCACCAGCCCCATATAAGCGCAACCAGTGTGCGATGGTAAGATTACTAAAAAGCTTAAAAATAGGAACACAAATCGTGGAAAAACTTTCTGAACTCTTTTAGCCTTATTCATCATTATCATCACCATCAGTCAGCGCTACAAATCGGGGTGGGTTTTGGCTTGCTACACTCTTCTCATCCAGGCTTCTCTATCATTTGCAAGTGACCGCTAGTTTCTCACTCGAATTGTTTTCAACCCTCTTCGCCGCAGTCTAGCCATCTTTTGCGCAGTTTCTCTCCGGTATCGGCGTATGGCCCATAATGTTTTTTTGAGCGCGAGTACTTTCTATTCTTATGACGTGTCTCAGCCATCTTATATATATACCTATATATAATTGGCGCGTACACCTTTTTTGGGGGTTTTGGGTGCGTCTTGATGTTGTTCCACAAATGGAGGGACCTACAGTTTCAAGCCGACTACGAACGACAGATATTTTTATGAGGAGCTTTTTCATGGCAGAAATACACTCGGAGGTTCGCCATTGCCTGCCGAGGGAACCCGCTATTAGAAAAACCGTTTTCTTAATTTTGATATTTCACCGAGATTCGAACCAACGTTCTCTCTGTGAATTCCGAATGGTAATCACGCACCAACCCATTCAGCAACGGCTTCAGCCATCTTATCCTCTGCGATTTCATGAATTTAAATACATCTTTTCCATTCATTAGACTGAGCAGTTCCGACTTACTTCGTAGCATGTATTCGCCTCTCTAATATCGCTTTGAGTCTAATATTTTACGGAGTATTTTCCTTCCGAATACTTTTAGAAACTCTTCCACTAAATTCGTCAAGCATCATACTTCGGAGTCATAAATTGCTATTGGCCGAACTATTGTTCTGGACATCAGCATCTTACTTGCTCTAGATAGAAGTTTTTATTCAAACAGGTTCATATGAGTATGAAAGACTTTGTTTGCTGTGAGTAGACGCTCTTCAATACATTCCATTGTGCTGTTGTCGCTTTTTACTATGACGTCAAGGCATTTAAATTTATCTATAACTCTATAAATTCGTTTATGACAAAACACTGCACATGTCTTCTCTCCTCATTTCTTGACAGAACCTTGTATTTGATCTTTTGCTGGTTCACAGTTAAACCAACTCTTTTAGCTGGCATTTCAACATTTGTAAATCCTTAATTGCATATTGCAGATAAGCTATCTCCCTGCCGTACACCGGTACAGATAATGAAAGCATCACTGTGTTTTTGTTGAATACAGACATTTGACATAGTGTTCCGGAGCGGCGCCATAGATAATCTTATAAGCTTTTATGTACTCATTCGCAGCGCATCAAATATTTTTGGTAATTTCTCTTGCATTATACTGCCAAAAATTTGATTGAAGTGTATAAAAAGTATGTTTACGTCAGAAATAATCAAATGCATAACAATTTTATAGGCTTTATCTAAGAACAAAGACTTGAGCGATGATTGATCTGCCGGGACGAAATTCACATTAATATTCTCTTATAAATTATTCGGCCTTGTTACTAATTCTTCTTGCTAGGATGCTAGAGAAAATTGTATAACAAACATTTAGCAATGCTATACCGTGATAGTTTTCGCGCACGAGTTTGTTTCCCTTGTTATGATTTGGGACAATCATCCAGTCAACCATGCTTTAGACAGCGTTTCGCTTTTCCAGACCTCTGTGAGCAAAGTGTAGGCTTCCTCCTCTCCCACTGCATCCAGGCTCTTAAATAGCTCCGCAACCTGATTAGAGTGACCTATTTAGAACGGTATCCAGATGATTTTACCTCGATCTGACAAAAGCGCCACACAATGTTTAGCGAGTGTGTGGATTAGTGAGTGCAGAACAATTTCGGCATACGAATGTTAGCATCGAATATAGCGGTGTTATGACATAGTTAACGTGGCTAGTGGAATTCAACTTAGAATCAAAATTTACGCGCAAATCTTCATTTATTGCAAGTATTGAATTTAAATAAATACTCGTAGACGTTTTAGTTTGATAATAGTTAGAAATTTATATTAGCCTGGCGAAAAAGAAAGCTATTATTTTTGCATAAATTTTTTGAAAATTCGAAGAAACCAAAATTGCACGCCATTGGCTGTTGGAGTATCGGCACCATAAACACCTTTCACAACTTCAGCGGTCTGGCTTGCATTTTCGCCTTTATGAAAGAAAAACTGTAAAATGTACCGAATTTCCCCTTTGTTGACTTCCATTTTTAACACCCTGCAACCCACAACTGAATGGAACAAACAAAAAACAGCAAAATAATTCTTTTGGCGAGAAATGTCACCTCGACAATGAGCATAAACCTTAAATTGTTGAATAGATACTTTACGAGGCATCGATCACTACAGCCATTCAACTGGAAAATAATGGATTTCTTTCTCCACAAACTAATATAAACGAATCTGAAGTAATTTCAATTCAGTTCAATTCAGTATTAGGAAAGAGAGTTATAAGACATTTTGGTTTTCTAAGGAAAATTCCTCGTTTATTTCCACAGCCTTTTTTACTCAAATATAAATTAGTGGCACAGAAAAAAAGAGAATGTAAAATGTATTACCACGTCGTAAATTAAAGGTTATGTCGAAATTTTTCATTATCCATCATAGATTTTAACTAAGCCTTCGTTGTGTAAAGTTTAAATTCTCGCACGCCTTCTCTAAAGTTTTTTGCGCTATGCGAGAGAAAGATTTAGCAATGCCGTCTGATGGATCTTCCGGTGTCCGGTAGTGGGTGTGCAATTTATGCATATGTAGTCCTGTGCATTACTATGTATGTGTGCCGGCTTACGTGAAGCGTTCCATGTCCATTGTTTTAAGTTTATATTCGCATTATTCTCACTAAGAAACTCGTTTTTTGTTACTTAACCAAAATAAATTGCATTTGCTGACTGTTGCTGCTCGTACGGCTCCTACGACAAGAATACTTATAACTCACAAATGTACATGTGTGTGTATGAATGTATGTATGTACAAAACAAATGATACATCACTGCCTGCGGAGACTCTTTCACCACTTTCCTGGTATGCGAACACTGTCACTAATGCAACATTACAACATCAAGCCGCTACATCAACTGCATATTGGAACACCAGTATAATCACCACTACCACAACAACTGATATTACAAAAAAGTTACCGGAATGTTCATATACTCCCATACATTCGCAATTTACTTGTATGTATATGGAGTTACATGCATTCATGCAAGAAGAACCGAAAATGGCTAAGATATTTCCGCAGCCAAAATGAAGCAGCATTGCAGTGGCTATGAAGATGGTGAAAGGAGCGAGAGTTCGGAGTAGCGTTGTAAAGTAGAAAATTAAAAAACAAAAAAAAATTATATTAAAACCCGTTCGTTGCATTTTTATACCCCACGGGGGACGCGCTGAAAAATTGTATGATTCGAGCACGATGTGAGCAAGGATTAAAAACTGCGAAAGAAGCTGCAACAACAATGTCAGCAATGGACTTGATTGCAAACGAAAAGGACGAATAAGGATAACAGCAGAAAAAGCGACACAGTGACAGGGACGAAATGAAAGAAAAGCATCAAATGAAATAAATAGAATGCGAAGCAAAAGTGACATTTAAATATCTAGGAATTTTAAGCGGAAGAAAACAGGAAAGCAATAAGGATATTCGAAAAGGGATGAAGAAAATGAGTTCAAAATAAATGCACACATATGGCCATTAAAATGGGTAACCTCCACGTTCTTAAGGAAAATGCAAGTTTTTAAATTAATAATAAGAGATACTCAATTGCATGTTGTTTTTATTTAATAATTTCTCTGCTTCTAACCGATTTTAGCAGAGTTCAACAAAGTGCGCCAGGCATTTCTTTCTCTCTTCACACCAAGTGAACCCAAATCCTTCTCCATCTGATCTTTCCAACACAGAAGAGGCCTTCCTCTTCCTCTGCTACCCCCAGCGGGTACCGCATCGAATACTTTCAAAGCCGGAGCGTTTGTATCCATTCGGACGACATGACCCAGCCAGCGTAGCCACTGGATCTTTATTCGCTGCGCTATGTCTATGTCGTCGTATAGCTCATACAGCTCATCGTTCCATCGTCTGCGATATTCGCCGTTGCCAACATGCAAAGGTCCAAAAATCTTACGCAGAATGTTTCTCTCAAACACTCCAAGGGATGCCTCATCAGATGTTGTCATCAGTCAAGTAAGATAAGAGTTTATTAAGTAGAAAAACGTTACAATACTTATGTTATCGCACAATTTACAGAATATGATTTAAATCTTAATTCTACATCATTATATTTGTATATTTATCACAGGTTTGGTTTTTTAAATGATTTTTTCTTTTTTTCGAAGGAAAAAACTACTATGAAAAACCTCCGCTATACATCTTACAAGCTAGGGTTAATCTATACGCATTTAAGTACCAGGGCCTAATTGAACATTAAGAAAGTTCAGTTATTAGTAGATTGTCCGAAAAACTGGAACGAATTTTGAATCTTTTAGTCAAATTTTGTATTTGATCTGACAAAATCTTAGTTTTTGATTCATCATGAAGCTTTCTGGTGGAGAAATGCCATGGGAGTCGTAGCATCATTTTGAGTACCTTATTTTGGCAGATTTGCAGTTTCTTAACATGTGACTTTGCGATATTACTCCAGGCTGGACAGGCATATAATATTATTGGCTGAAATATAGACTTATAAATTATCAGCTTATTTTCATCACTTAAGCCTGAGCGTCTATTTATTAGGGGATATAACATTTTAATCGCCAAATTTACTTTCTCCTGTATGTACTTTACATGATCGCAAAAAGATACTTTTTTATCAAAAATCACCCCCAGATATCGTACGGTATTGGGAATCTATTATTTTTGTGTAAAATTGAAAACTTTATTTAAGATGCTTCGTATTGTTCGCTTTGGATCAAATATGCACTGTTTTGTTGTGTAATTTGTTGTGATTTTAGACTAGCTTCATAATGTTCCTCTCATAGAAGTGTTGGTCCTTAATGGCGAAAAACTGTAACATTCGAATTTCGAAATATTCACTTGAAACCAATTTCACAATCAGTCAGGAAGTTTTGCAATGAGAAAAAAAGGTGATGATCGCTTGGAGCAGATTGTATGGTGATGCATTAAAATTTCCCAACCAAGCTCACGGAGTTTTAGACGGGTCAGAGTGTTTGGCCTTGCGTTGTCTTGGTGGCACACAACACCTCTTCTGTAGGCCAATTCGACCCGTTTGTGGTCAATTGCTAGCCTCAAGGGGTCCAGTTGGTGACAGTAGAGATCTGAATTTAGTGTTTGACCACACGAAAGTAACTCATAATAAATAATTTCTTTAAAGTCGCACCAAATAAACGTAAATTAGTTCTGGTTTGGCCGCCGTTTTACAATATTGTCGTATGCGATCCATTTTTCTTCCCCAGTCACCATCCGTTTAAAGAATTGGTCGATTTCATCCCGTTTGGCAAAGGCTTCGCGGATGCAAACCCGATCCATGTGTTAATTGGTGCGGCACCCAAACATCGAGCTTCTCTTTGATTCCAGCTTTGCGCAATTGGCTTAAAACTGTTTCATGGTCTATATTTAGGTTTGGGGCGCTCAACTTCGATTATTTCCGTGATTTTATCGACATTTTCGACGACGGGCTTGCCCGTCCGAAATGCAACTTTAACACCAAAAATGTCTGAATGGAATCTACGAAGCCAAAATTGCACGTAATTAGCTGTGACAGCATTGGCACCATTAACACCATTCGCAATTTCAGCGGTTTATCTTGCATTTTCACCTTTAACAAAGAAACACAGTAAAATGTACAGAATTTTCTCTTTGTTGACTTTCATTGTTAACACTCCGTAACTCACAACTGAATGGAACAAACCAAAAGTTTTTGTGTAAAATGTCAGCCTGACAACGAGCATAAATCTTAAATTGTTTAATCAATACGATATCGATCACTACATATATCTACTGAGAATACAATGAATTTCCTTTTCTCTTTCTTAAATTTGCTTGTTTCAACAGAGCAACTACTCTGTCTGTAGGTTCATATTGAACAACGTATGGTTCCCGCTGATACTGCGTTATTGAATTCATCTACAGTGGCGACTTAAAAGGATCCCTCTTGGCAAGAGTCACAACTAAATTATCAGTAGCGAAAGTATTTTCTTTTTGCCACCACGTGGTTTTGTTATTTTTTTGAGCTTAAAGACATTTGCTAATAAAAAAATAATTCACGCCAATTTGCGACAAAAGCAAGAGGCAGGCCAAGATCAAGATGGATTGACGAAGTAAAGGGTTTTTCAATAAGGGCGGGCAGATGTTGAGATGGAATAAAACAAGCTGTGTGTGAGTTATTGACAAAATTATTTTTTTATTTGAAAGGCGCATATATTCCATTAAGTGTGGAATATGACATCATTCAAATGCCCGCCTCGGCTTCTTACGGTGGAACGGATCCGAGTGGTCCAATTTTCAATGACTCTTCCGCATAGATCCGGCTGAATTTGAGCGATGGCCTGTGTTATGTTCACCTTTAGAGCATCGGTCGATTGTGGTTTATTTGCATAGACCTGAGACTTCAAGAAACCCCACAGGAAAAAGTCTAGCGGGGTCAAATCGCATGACCTTGGTGGCCAATTCACATCACCCCTGCGAGAGATAAATTTACCCTCAAATCGTTCATGCAGAATGTCAATCGTGGCGTTTGCTGTGTGGCACGTAGCGCCGTCCTGCTGGAACCACATGTCGTCTAGCTCCACATGGTTCAATATAGGCCATAAGAAATTGTTTATCATCGTTGTGTAGCGCTCGCGGTTGACGGTGACCGCCTCACCAACGTCGTTTTCAAAAAAGTACGGACCAATGACGCCGTCGGCCCAAAATCCACACCAAACGCTAACTTTTTGAGGATGCATCGTGTGGATTGGTGTCGTCCCATATACGGCAATTTTGGTTGTTAACACAGCCATTCATCCAAAAATGCGCCTCGTCACTAAAGATGATTTTTCGCCCAAAACTGGGGTTCTCTTCCGAACGATTCGAAGCCTAGTCAGCGAACAAACGGCGTTGTCTATGGTCATCAACTTTGAGCTCCTGGGTCAGTTGGATCTTGTACGGGTGTAGGCCCAAGTCTCGACGCAATATTCGCCAAGTTGAAGTCTGCGAAAGGTCAAGTTCTTGTGCACGGCGAGGAATAGACTGCCTCGGGTTCTGCTGTACACTTTCACGGACCGCGGCAATGTTCTCGGCTGATCTTGCGTTCCTTGAACGTACGGGTGTTGGCTGATTGTTTACTGACCCGGTCGTCTCAAATTTGGCCACCAAACGTTGAAGAGTCGACTTTGAAGGGCCACCACGTCTACCGAAAAATGTGCGCAATGCGCGCAACGTTTGCGTTAATGAACACTCATTTTGATAATAAAATTTTATCATTTGAACGTGCTGTTCAATCGTATAACTTGCCATGATGATTTGGCATAAACAACTGAATAATAAACAAAAGATTTGACAGATGTCACCAAAACAAAATGGCTGCCACATGGCGCCAAAATCGACCCGCGCCAATTGAAAAACCCTTTAGAAGGTAACATAAAGAAACTCAGGATCGGGTCAAATCGAGACATTTTATGCAGCACACCAAAGGTTTCACAGAGCTGTGGCGCCGAATGATGATGATGAAGGGCATTTAAAACCAAAATTTTGGAGTATCCAAATGACTCAGCGATAAATTTCTACGATCTTTTTGTTTTCGAAGATTGACCACAAGCCCCCAAGAAATTCGTATTATTATTAGTTATTAACGAATAATCAATTTGCTACTTACTTATATTTTTTACTTAGTTGGTGGCCACCGATAACGCAACTATATATTGTATAAAGGATTTTTCAAATTCACAACGAAGCAGTTATGTCATTTGTAAAAATAGTGAAACTTTAAATTTTATTTTTACAGAGCAGCACAAGGAAATCGATAGATAAAGGCAGCATACTTATTTTAATGATCATGTGTGTATGTGCATATTTATTTACTTAATTGCGCTGTAGACCCAAAGAAGTGGCGCAGTGCGAAGATGTTGCAGACACCACGGTAAATTATAAATGCGAAAGGCACAAGGAAAACGACGACATGAATTAAAAGTACAACGAAGTACTAAAATCGACAAAAGCGTTAAACCCTGAATATCCAATAATTATGAACATAAATTCCAAATTCGTGGAGTCGTATCACTGACCTCCATCATCATAGACTTTCGTAAAAAATATTTAAATAAACTTTATGCTGGTGGAGCAAACTGCAAGATCTAGAGATTACTTCCCAAATTGCGAGAATCGTAAATAAATAAAAAATACTAAAATGTAATAGGCGATCGCCGTAGCCGAATAGGTTTGTGCGTGACCACCGTTCGGAGGTCCATGACCCCAGGTACGAAACACCAAATTTTTGCCATGAAAAACTTTCTCATGAAAACCATTTGCCGTTCAGAGATGCGATAAAACTCTATGCCCCTCTATTTGAGGAACAACACCACAAATAGGAGGATGAGCTCAATCAAACACCCAATAAAGGGTGTAAGAGCCAATTATATACATGGCCCCGTCCAAGCACTGCAGCAGAGCTAGACAAAAAGATGCTCAAGATAGAAAGGCTCCGCTCAATTTTCCTCTAGCAAGACCTATGGCGGCACAAACTAACACAATTCTTTTCAGAATACGAGGCTTTCACTCCACAGATTTGGCTAAAACAGTTCCTGTCCAGTCTACGAGGTAAGTGAATAAGATATTTATCGTTATGCTCCCGAAATCTAGAAAATCTATAATGAAAGAATATTGCAGATTTCATGCTGAAGCCAGCTTCTTTTTATTCTTCACGTCCCTTATCCCTCGTGGGACACAGAGCGTCAACCACGCCAGCACGCCATCTTGTGCGATTTGTGACAATGTACTTAAAGTGGTTCCAGTTCCGATGCTTCCAGCTTTTTCGATGTTTCCAGCTTCCCTTTGAACGCAACCCTTTGTTCATCTGAAAGTTTCCCTTGGTCAACAGCCTGAAACATTCGTGAGCCTTCATGCATCGTGTGCATAGAGCGTGTCCAATCCATCTTTATTTTTGTCGTTTTATGAGCTTCATTTGCCTCTTTTTCCGTAGATCCGAGTTCGAAATTGTTTTGGTGGCCAAAATATGCGGGAGATTTTTCTCAAGCAGCGATTTATAAAAACCTGAAGGTTTTTAATGATAGAGTTGGCCACTTTCCATGTATAACAAGCATAAAGTAGAACTGATACCAGGTTGGATTCGAAATTTCCCATTTTTGTGTGAACGCTGATGTTGTTGTTGCGCCACAAAGAAGACAGCATACCAAAGGCGGTTCTAGCTTTACCAACGAGATTTGACATCTTCATCCGTACCACCTGAAGTCAGCTGATAAAGATTATTATTATCTAAGGTGCCGAGTTTCGTATGCGCGGACAAAAGCTGGAGCCTATGAGCTTACTAGCCCCTGAGCTAGCAGTTCCAGGGCAGAGATATTTAATACGTGGCTATGGCACGCTACCTTTCGTTCATGCTGCAATACTCAAAACAGTGTCCTCTTTTAATGTGCGTTAATCAAAAAGAGAAAACAAAATAAAAAACAAATACTTAATATTCGTAGAGTTTGTAAACGTTTCACACGGTGGTAAGCTGGCTCATGTTAACTTATATATGTACTTAGTGTCAAACAATATTTCGCAGTCCAGCCAGAGGAACTGTGAATACAAACACACCTCGCTAACTCTGAACTAATTCTGTTTGCGGCTAAAAACAAATGAAAAAGCTCCTAAATACAAATATAGTAAGAAGCATTTTTCCATAATTAGATATTTTGTATGTATGGGCGCGTGTAGTCAGAGTGAACCCCGTGGTTGTTGGACCATTAGGTGTCACTGTTTGTAAAGCGCTCCTAGCCCGCAGAGCAAATGTCTTGTCGTCCTCAAAAGCCCAAAATGCTTAGTGTAATTGACGCACCCCGAGCACACTAACAACTATCGAAGCTTCTACCTTTCATGTGCGTCAAACAATGCCTACAGTATGGCATAGCCGAGCACTCACAAGGCACGGCGCGACGTGGCAAAAGTAAGCAAAGCGTCAAAGTCAATGCAGGTACGACAACAAACCTGCTTAACCAGCATAACAAAACCATCTTTGGCACCTGAAATGTGATTCCACGCCCAACTCAGTTATCATCTGCTTCCGTTCACCACATTGTTGTTTTCAACCTTTTACAAAAACAAATATTCTTTTTGTTTGCTTCTTATTCAACTTAAGCTAAAACGTAAATGCCTGGAATCTGAAATTTTCCACCACCTTCTATCACTTCCGTCCCGTAGCTAATGCTGTATACTACGAATATAGCGCACTCTCTGTCTCCTAACCCCTGAATTATATTATATTTAAATTTTAATTCTTGCTTAATGAGTCACTTCTCTCTACTAGTCCTTTAACCTCTCTTCTTTTCCGCCATTCTGCCTTTACGTCGATAGCATCCTACCCGCGCACTCTTAGCCTTTTGTCAACACGCGCAATGTACCTGCGCTTGGCCGCCGGCTTCAGCTACGTTTAAAGGATTTATGCACTCTACTTTATTTTGTGTAAGCGGGCCGATTAGAAGCTTGTCAAGCTCAACCGCTTTGTCTGTGTTTCTTTAGAATATCAAGCAAAAAGAGTGTTGGAAATACATAAAATGAATAATTTAAATGAGTGGACATTTTCAGGCTGTTTTTCTTTTAAAACGTGACAGAGACGAAGAACCAGTTAGACAAAAAGAGAATAGTATCTACTCTCGTTGACACATAACGCAATATAACAGACCTCGAATTGTGCGCAAAAATTAGATTGCTCTGAAATATTAATAATAATGATTTTTTGAAGACAAAAATTAACAATTTTTTAACTTTTCGACGCATCAAATTAGTTGCGTTTGTTCTGAGTTCCTTCTCCCCCTTCTTGATTAGCGCGGTAAAAGCAGTTTCCCGAAAGTGCGCCGGTCATTTGTGTTCCTTGGTGAGCGGTGTCAGTTAAAAATACCAAGTGCAATCCAGGTCCTCCCCACGTGAGCTTTCCAATGCAAAAAAGTCAGTTCTTAACAACTATCCCTTAAAATGGATGATACTTAAGTTATTAGCTTAGGCAACGTAATTTTACGTATTCACAATACGCCAAGTCCTAGAAAAAAACGCATCAAAGGAGAATCGACACACTCCATCTTTCGGTCGACTTGAAAGCTGCATTCGCGATGTCTGAATTCGGTATACTCGTAAAACCAATACGGCTATGCAAAATAATGTTGTTCAATACCAGCAGCGCCATCAGAATTGGGAAAGGCCTCTCTGAGCCGTTATCAAACGCACAGTCGAGGCACTCTCTTATCGGCACCTACGACACTGTCGATAGTTACGATTTCGCGGTTGCAAGAAACTTCGTTTGTCTAGAAATCAGCATTAACACCGTTAACAATGTCAACCTTGAAGTCCAATAGAGAATCTCTCTTGCCAACAAGTACTACTTTGGACTAAATAGGCAATTGAGTAGTAAAGTCCTTAATTCGCTGCTCTACATCTAGCTCTCCTCAAAACCCTACAATTCATTGTTCCATCGACTGCAATTCGCGCCACCGCCTATAAATCTTCCCTAAGATCTTGTTTTCGACTTTTGTCTGATTCTAGTGAAATAACAATACAGGGTTTGATTGAAAAGTAATGAGTCTTCCCGCGCGGAGCATCTGCCAAGCGATCAACCGAATCGGCTGGTGGGGGAAAATGATCGTTGGACCTTCAACTAGAAACCGGTCCCAGTTCGCTGGCAACAGCGGTGCAGTCAACATCGCTCCGCGCGTGAAAGCTGTTTTAAAAGTGTGCTAGGATTTGGCAGTGGCGAAGATGCAGCGATCGTTGGAGCAACGTTACTCGATCAAATTTTGCGTAAAGCTAAACAAAACGAGTACCGAAATCATTGAGCTACTCAAGGAGGCTTGCGGGGACCAATCTCTGTCCAGTGCCTAGGTAAAATGGTGGCACAAGTCGTTCAAGGAAGGCCGGGAGGGTGTCGAAGACGAATAGCGATCTGGAAGGCCTTCGGCGACGCAAACAGACGAAGATGTGAACCGGGTTCGTGAATTTTTGAACATTGACCGGCATTTTACAAAGAAGTGCTCCTTTGGCTGAAAAAACGCGTCGCCCGGGTTCGGCCCGATCTCGTCAACAATTGGACCCTTCATCACGACAATGCGCCGGCGCACACCGCCTTCCTCTGCACCTCTGCATTGGCCAAGATGGGGGTTCCGGTGCTTCTCCACCCTCCCTACAGCCCAGACCTGTCCCCTCCGGACTTCTTCTTGTTCCCGCGCCTGAGAAGAAATCTGAAGGGGAGGCGTTTCGACTCCATCGAGGCGATCCAAAAACCTGTGACATCCGAATTGAAAGCGATTCCGGCAGATGAGTTTCAAAAATGTTTCCTGCAGTGGAAGGACCGCTACCAGCGGTGTATTGACGCTCAAGGGTCCTATTTTGAAGAATATTAGTTGTATAAGCCAAAAGGTTTAATTAAACTGCTTAAAAAAATAAGTCTCATTATTTTTCAATCAAACCCTATATTTAAATATAATTTACTTAATTATTGAAAAATGCGATTAATGAGCCCCGATTTTGGTCAAAATGAGTTTGATTTCCAGTTGCGGAGATTCGGGTATAAGAGCCTGTGTTGCAACTCCTACGAGGAACTATTTTTTATGGTGCCTTCTTTTTTAAAATTATTTAGAAATATTAAAAACATAATACCGGCGAACTGCACTATGATGCACAGTGGAACGTCCCTAAATATGCTATGATAAGAAATCTGATATATCTGGTACATCTATACTCTACTCGTAATAGGGAAAGAATAAATATTAATTATAGTAGAGTTTGGCCAACTGCCATGCCTACCGCTCTTGTGGACACATATGCTAAATACACTGTGCAACACAACTAAAAGGTTCTGGGAATTTGTTCTGGTAGCGTGGGCAAAAAAAGCTATACCTGTGTCGGATATTTTAAGGCAAAAGCCGGATTTTTTCTTCTTCTTACATTATCTTATAGTATTATCGGTATAGACCAAGTATAAACCAAGTGATCGAACAACGAAGTATGGTCGAGGGCAAAAAACAAAAAAAAATCTTGTGTCGGTTATTTCAAAGTTTACGTCTGAATTTCATTTTAGGGTTAACTAATTTAAGTTTTCATCCTTTGCTTATTCTTATGGTAAATCGGCATAGTAAACTATGTGATCCTTACATTTTAGATATATAATGTGTTCAGCGGGGCAGTGATCCAGCCTAAATCCGATTAACCTTCTCCGTCACATCAACAACTCTGGTTGGCTGTAGGATCTACCTGCTGGAGGTCTCTTAATGATATCAAAAACGGCACTTTAGTGCTACTTGTGGAGTGCCAGTTTGGTACTTTAACCATTTCACCTACCTATTCATAAAAAAAGCTTGCAAGATAAATCTCATACATAAGCTATGTACTTGTGTTAGAAGCTATAAAAACTAGGCCCTAAGATCGATAGTTAGTTCTATTCGAGCCGTTGTTTCTTTTAGAAGAGTTTATATATCAGTTAGTTAAAGTTATCTGTGCTAGTTACTGGATTTTGTAGGTGGGAATATGACGGGTTTATTTGGAGCCCATACCACAAATTTTTGATTGATAGCATCAAACTTGTGCAAAAGGTGTCTTTAAAATATGCACTTAGATCACTAAAGTTTCCTGATCCTAACCCAATCCATCTCGTTTGATATTGATCAGCTTGAAGCTTTTTTTAAAAGAGATCGTAGGAGATCGATTCTTGCTCTCTTGGTAGTTTTCAATGTTATTAAGGATAGCATTGATTGCCCATTTCTGCGTCAAAGTATTCGTTTTATTTTGTATATATAATTGGGTGTTTGGCCGAGCTCCCCCTCCTATTTGTGGCGTGCGACATGATGTTGTTTCATAAACGGAGGGACTTACAGTTTATATTTTTTATGCGGAGCTTTTTCATGGCAGAAATACACTCGGAGGTTTGCCATTTATTGCCGAGGGCAACCGCTATTACAAACAACTTTTTCTTCATGTTGGTTTTTCACCGAGATTCGAACCTACGTTCTCCCTGAATTCCGAATGGTAGTCACGCACAAACCCATTTGGCTAATGAGATCCCCAATTCTCATTTTCCTAGATTTCTCATTTATTTTTTGTACTACTTAACTCTTTCTCTTTTAATTTAGTGAAACGTAAATTTTTGTAATTTAATTATGTATATATATTCATTATTCTTTAGCTTCATTAGTCAGTTTAATGGTTTTTATTGAACCCAAAAAAATAATTCCGAAACATCAGTTTGGTTTCAGGAATGAACATTCGACAATTGAGCAAGTCCATAGACTTGTCGAAAAAATACAAACAGCGCTCGACCGAAAACAAATCTGTTCAGCAGTTTTCCTGGACATATCACAAGCCTTCGACCGAGTGTGGCACCAAGGCCTACTCTTTAAAATAAAAAAGAAATTACCACTAAATGCCTATTTGGTCCTTAAATCATATCTAAACCAACGAATGTTCTACGTAAATTACGAAAATGAAATTTCCAATTTCCAACAAATTAAAGCTGGGGTCCCACAAGGCAGTGTATTAGGTCCAATCCTGTACTTAATTTTTACACACGATCTGCCAACTACAAAAGGTGGCACTTTTGCCGATGACACTGCTATTATGGCGACAGCAGTGGATCCCGTAGAAGCCTCTTATATGCTCAAAATAAACATAAATAAAATCTCCAAATGGCTCCGGAGCTGGCGGTTGAAAGTAAACGAACATAAATCTCAACACATAACCTTTACCACAAAAAGAACCACCTGCCCACAAATCAACTTAAACCGTATTCCAATTCCGCAATGTGATAGTGCTAAATATCTAGGCATTCATTTGGATAAACGGCTTACGTGGAAAACGGATATCTTTGCAAAAAGGAAAGCTCTAGGTTTAATATTTCGTAACATGTACTGGCTGCTAAACCTCAAATCCATCCTCTCAATGGACAGCAAACTTATCCTCTACAAATCTGGACTTACGGAATCCAACTGTGGGGTACTGCGTCAAATTCAAACTTGGAAATCCTGCAGCGTTTCCAGTCCAAGACTCTACTCCCCCTAGTCAACGATCCGTGGTACGTGACAAACGCCCAAATTCATCGGGACTTAGACATCTCTTCAATAAAAGAGGAAATACAAAATGTAACCAGTAAATACCGAAATCGACTTCTATCGCACCCAAATGAACTGGCCTCTACCCTCATGTCACCATCATGTATCTTTTTATCTATAAAATATTGAATTTATTTATTAGAAAGGATATTCCACTGGAAATATTCCTTTAATACTAAAATCAAAGCCACTCTTAAATGTAACCAAATATTTGTAAAATGAATTGTAAGAATTCTAAGTATAGACAGAATACAAAATAAAGTTTTAACAAAAAAAAAATTAGTCAGTTTAAAATCGTGTTTTTTGAAATAAGTATAATAATTTAAAAAAAATTCTTCTTGGTAGTTGATATACAAATACAAGGAAAACCTGAAAAGCCTCTCGCCATTCCAGATTTAAATAGAAACTATTTTAAGATTTTATATACGAGATGTGTTAAAAAAATAAGGTGAATTTACATTTTTCTCAAAAAATATTTATTTATTCATCAATTTCTATTTCATCTCCTTCAAAGAAGTCCCCCCAGATATAATACACTGGTACGAGCACTTTTTCCAATCCTCAAAACAGTTCTGAAATGCACTTTTTGGTATGTCCTCGAGCTCTCTCAGCGGTTCGGTTTTTATCTTCTCAATCGTTGCAAAACGTTGTCCTTTCATGGGTCTCTTCACACTTGGGAACAGGAAATAGTCGCAGGGGGCCAAATCTGCTGAATACGGTGGCTAAGGCATGAAAACGGTGGCGTTTTAATCTCTCACAAACAAAACCTTGACATTTGATCGAACTCGGCGTGCTTTTTTGGTCTTATATCTCAGGGCTTTTTCATTTGGATGATTGGGCCTTCGTTTCGATGTCATAACCTTATACCCATGATTCGTTACCAGTTATGACCCTTTCACGTAAATCAGGATCATCGTTGCCGCCATTCAACAATTTCTGCTCATGTGACGTTGTTTTTGGTCAAAATTCCGCACCTTTGGAACGAACTTTGCTGCCACATGCTTCATTTCCAAAATTTCCGAAAAGATTTCATGGAATGAACCAACTGATAAGCCTACATCCTCAGCAACTTCTCTAATTGTGATTCGATGCTTCTCCATAATAGTTTTCTTCACTTTCTCAACATTGTTATTGGTTGCTGATGTCCTGGGGCGGCCAGAGCGAGCGTCGTCATTAACATCTTCTCGACCTTCTGTGAAAAGCTTGTACCACAACTTTTTTTTGACTCAGAGTACTCTCACCGTATGCCACTGTGAACATTTCAAGTAATTTTGAACACTTAATTTTATTTTTTACACAAAATTTGATGCAACTTCTTTGGTCCATTTTTTTCGATAGCAGAAAATCGTCGAACAGGCAAAACACTTGTGTTATTTATGCCTCTCACAAACAAACTAAAAATGCGATATTGCTAAAATCATAAACATATCTTCGAGACGAGTGTTCGAACATAAAAAACAAATAACATTGAAGGTCGAATGTACGCAGGGAGCGAAATTTGAAAAGTCACCTTATTTTTTGAACACACCTTGTATTTGCAATACTACCACTCATATGGAAGCATCCTTTTAAATTACTTAAAAATATTTCAATATAAAATGGAAGCTAAAGAAATTAAAAAGAAGTTTCTCTTGTACGCAGGCAAGCTTCCCTTCCCACATGCATATATATGTATGTGTGTACATTCGCTTGAATTAACTGCATCAGCAAAGTATCTTAAGAAACTGTAAATTCTGTGCAGTTAAGGAAGAAAAGTTTTACTGCAATCGCGTTTAATCGACAATACGGCAACCCTTCAGCTCTAGTTAATTTTGCCATCTGCATACAAATTTGCCATTCGATTTTACAGCCCATAAAACCATCACCAAAGTCCTTTAACTTAAGTTAAGTATGCACATACATACGTGTACACGCATCCATACGGGCCCACTTGTGTGGTTGTATGGTGTATGGAACTTTCAAGTATATTTTACTTACTGTAAGCAGCGCACGGGATGCCAGTGTATGCGTGTGCCGCATGGAGGCAACGGTGGGTCTTTGTGGTGCATTGGAGTGCCTTCTCGTATGCGTTGTAATCGGGACTCAAGCGCCGTTCCGCCTAAAAGTATGCAAATAAAAATTTAATTTATTACATTCCCACTTGCATCCACATCCTCCTTCGCTTGCTTAAGCTCACCTTCAAGCGTTATGCATATAAAGTACACATAATTTTCAATAACTTTCAGCCGAAAGCTTATTTTCAACACATGTCAATCACAATGCATATGTATATGTATACATATATGCACATATTGTACGCGACGCCACTTACCTCCTCATAAACCTCATTGATATTCTGAAAATTGTAGGTGCCTGGCTTTTGCAGCGTTTTCAGTGTTTCGTAGAGGAACAACTCAAAATTCTTGAATGTGTATTCGCTGAATGGATAACGCCGCAGGCGCGTGCCAGTCTCGCCGCCAAGAGCCGCACATGATTTGTGGTAATCGTCGACGGCACGCTTCACCAATACAGCTTCATTTAGTTTAGTCGAACGTATTTGCAGTGACTTTAATTCCAGCAGGTGTTGGAAAATTTTTCGTTCCATGTAATACCTGCGAGGGATAGCCAAAAGAGAGGTGATAAATTTTTAAGACCACACAAAAACGCACACACCCACACACACACACGTGCATACACACTAAAATAATGATAAGTGAATCAAAGAGGAGCTAGAGCAAAGGCCTTGAATGCACACGCACACACACATACAAGCATTGTGCAGATTTGAATGCAATAGGTAGATATGTAAGTATATATGTTTATATGTGTGCGTGAAAAAATGCCTCAAAATACGAGCATAAATAGCGGCAATACCGGGCAATATTCATTTATCTGCAGCTGGCAGTATTGTTGGTTTTTTGTACGCACTGTCGTTGTTGTTATGACTATTGTACGTTTTTTTCTTGTTCGTGCAAAAAGCGAGTTGAATTGTATTTGACATGACAAAGGCAAAAGGGGGATGCTGATATTTGTTTGGGCTTCAAAGGCCCTTGTTACTGTCAGCATAGCAAAGCACCAGGGGATGGGTATAAAATCTGAGGAAAAAATATGAAAAGCATACGCTGTGACGCACCAAGGCAACGCAAACGAATGGCGCATTGGCTTGTCAATCTTCGGCCGGCAATGCCTGTCTCGTACTCCCCCCTACTGTCACTTATTGCACTACTTCCCACTTTCATCTACACAATAAAGCATCGAGATTTTTACGGCATTCCATAAAGTGCACGAACTGAAAAAAAATCCAAACCGTCTTTGAAGGCTTACAATTGTGTATAGTTATGAATTTATGTCATAAACACTCGGTCAAAAAAGTATCTACCGGAAATAGATCATTTAAAAAGCCCGTTTGAGGGGAATGTGGAAATAAATTTGTGAAGGTTTTTTTTTTGTTGTGGACATTATTTGAAAGAGCAAATACGCGTCTCTCAAGATTATCAATGGAAACGAGTTCCTCGCAAAGAGCACAAAAAATTATCGAACAACCAAAACCTTTCGCTTTTATAACAGTTCGTAACAGTCCAATTCAGTCAACAGAGGATTTACAAGAGAGTTCGCATCGAGAATAAAAGCCAACTGCGAAAAATAGCTACATATGGGAAATATTTTTCTTTGCTAATTGAATTGTTGGCGGCCGCCGTAGCCGAATGTGTTGGTGCGTGACTCTCTCTGTGCCAAATCATAGAAAAAATTGTTCTAATAGGGGTCGCCCCTCGGCAGGTAATAGCAAACCTCCGAATGTGTTTCTGTCAATAAAAAGATCCTCGTAAAAATCATTTGCCGTTCGGAGTCGGCTTAAAAGTGTAGGTTCCCATTCGTGCAACAACATCTAGGCGCACGCCAACAATAGGAGGAGCAGCTCGGCCGCCATGCACGCCAATTATTCATTGTTTATTTTTTATTGGATTGCGACTATGTAGAATATAGAAATAGAAAGATGCATACTTTAAAAGCAAGAGCGCAATTTGAATGAAAAATAAATATTTTATGATATACTGACTAATTTCCGATACTTTTTTGGCAGTATGTACTGAGTGGCTTCCGAACAAGAATTGGTAGAAGTATGTAAACAGAAATTCTCTATAAATTGAAATTTTCCCCTCTGTCTCAAATTTAATTCTGATGAAATTTTCAACTTATTGCCGCAAAACAGTTCAGCAGAAACCAATAAACTGGTATCTAAGCATCTTTATTAACCATAATAAGAAAGAAAGGTAACGAAAAAAACCGCTTATATTTAACTTTATAAGCAAAAAATAAAACTTAGTTGGAAAGAGCATTGCTGGTTGCGGCAGTAAGAAGAAATAAAAAAATGTTTATTTCTATTACCCTTAAATTGGTTTATAATAATTTTGGTTGAACTCAACTAAATATTCCTGTGCATTTGTTCTTCGTCTAACAGGTAACACACAAAACGTAGTCAAGGCGTGGATTTTCCGTGACAATGTCTCATATAATTCAGTAGAGATCGAGTTTAGGCATAACACTAAATTGCCCATCAGACCGAATGAACCGCTTCTGACAGAAGAAGATTAATATTGAATTACAATTTCCAAATTTATAACGACACCATCAAAAAACATTTGAATTGCACCCTAATTTGAAACTTGACTGACGAGTCAGAAGACCCCACCGCCGTTTTAAGATTCGTTAGCCCCGTGCTTTTTTAGCATAACTTCTTAAGTCAGATATGAAGGTATGTACCCGCTAGAGCATTACTAAATGCGTATAAAATTAGCTGTCCAAAAATTTAAATTTAATTTAAAAGTACATCTCAGGTATGTATGTATGTATATTAGGCCGAGTCGATTTGTGGGGAGGCAAAAAAATCGCCCATTGCTCTGTGAAAATCATACTCTAGGGATCTAAATAAGAAACTTTGCCGAAGGAACCATGCCTCTAAGACGAATTCTGATGTCCCCCAATTTGGGTCGAACTTTTGGTGTCATTTGTGGGGAGGCAAAAAAATCGCCCATTGCTCTGTGAAAATCATACTCTAGGGATCAAAATAAGAAACTTTGCCGAAGGAACCATACTTCTAACGAATTCTGATGTCCCCAATTTGGGTCGAACTTTTAGTGTCTTTTGTGGGAAGGCAAAAAAATCGCCCATTGCTCTGTGAAAATCATACTCTAGGGATCAAAATAAGAAACTTGGCCGAAGGAACCATACCTCTAAGACGAATTCTGATGTCCCCCAATTTGGGTCGAACTTTTTAGTTTCTTTTCTCATGTAAAGGCCAAAAATGGTGATATTTTGAAATTATTGTATGGGGAATCCCCCAGGGGAGTCCCAGGGGGTGTGCCACTGGTATGAGTGGATCGGCCGTCCAAAGTTAGTGGGGGTCGGTCATACATTTGGACTCGATTGGAGCACTCTAAATGGGTCAAAGTGGGATTTTTCGTTCGAATACGATTTTCACCGAGCAATAAGCGATTTTTAAATCGACCCGTCCTAATGTATATTGTGCATTCCTAATATACTTTTAGGGAAACACTGCGGCTGTGGTAGTTCATCCCCGGGTCCTTCTGGTAACAGACACACAATAGAACGGAAACGGCTTAGTGTCTCAATAATGTAGACACACTGTTATCGTAAATGATAAGGACTTGAAAATTTGTACAAATATTATTGAATATATGGACCTTCTAATGCAATAAATTTTAATTAAATCAACATTAAACTTTATTTTAAAAAAGCCGAAAATGATAAATAAAAAACTAATAGGACTATGAATAAGTTCCTTGCGGTTTTACAACAGATGGCGTAACTTGATTATTATTCCATCGATCCACATTTCCAAACATTCATTGGAGAGCTACTGTCGTAAGGCACAAACGTCAGTATAAGTTTTTTATTTGAAGCGTAAACAACAATATTTTTACCACACTTGAAAATGTCGAATTTCGTGCCAAATAATGTGTTTTTGCGGGGAATTCTTCTTCATTATTTTAATATGAAGAAAAAAGCAGCCGAAAGTCATCGTATCTTGGTGGAAGTTTATGGTGAGCATGCTCTAGCTGAGCGAACGTGCCAGAAGTGGTTTGCACGCTTTAAAAGTGTTGTTTTTTTCTTGGAAGACGAAGAACGCGAGGGTGCGCCGCCAAAGTTCATGGATACCGAATTGGAGGAATTGCTCGATCAAGATCCGGCTCAAACGCAAGAAGAGGTTGCAAAAACTTTGGGAGTTGATCAATCAACCATTTCCAAACGTTTAAAAGCCATGGGAATGATCCGAAAGGTAGGCCATTGGGTGCCGTATGAATTGAAGCCAAGAGACGTTGAACGCCGTTTTATGGCATGCGAACAACTGCTTCAACGGCACAAAAGAAAGGGTTTTTTGCATCGAATTGTGACTGGCGATGAAAAGTGGGTCCATTACGACAATCCAAAACGTCGGGCAACGTATGGATACCCTGGCCATGCTTCAACATCGACGTCGGCGCAGAATATTCATGGCCTGAAGGTTATGCTGTGTATCTGGTGGGACCAGCTGGGTGTTGTGTATTATGAGCTACTGAAACCGAATGAAACGATTACGGGGGATGTCTACCGACGACAATTGATGCGTTTGAGCCGAGCACTGCGAGAAAAACGGCCGCAATACGCCGATAGACACGACAAAGTTATTTTGCAACATGACAATGCTCGGCCACATGTTGCACAAGTGGTCAAAACATACTTAGAAACGCTCAAATGGGATGTCCTACCCCACCCGCCGTATAGTCCAGACCTTGCGCCATCCGATTACTATCTCTTCCGATCGATGCAACATGGCCTGGCTGACCAGCACTTCCGTAATTACGATGAAGTCAAAAAATGGATCGATTCGTGGATTGCGGCAAAACCGACCGAATTTTTCACAAAGGGAATCCGTGAATTGCCAGAAAGATGGGAAAAAGTAGTAGCAAGCGATGGACAATACTTTGAATATTAAATTTGTAACCATTTTACGTCAATAAAGTTTCAAATTTCGCACGAACTTATTCATAGTCCTATTAAATTATGAAACAATGAGTAGCTATTAATAAAGACAATCATAGATTTTCTTATTAGACAAAACGGGGTATATTATTTATTGTATATATTTGGGTTTCTAGGCAGATCCAAGAGCATTTTGGCATCGTCAAGTAATTCCTTTTCCAAAGAGACGTTTGGTGCTCTTAGGCTTGAAATATATGGATCTAATGTAAATAATAATGAATGTAGCACATCTTCCTTAGTGCCTAAGCGAGAACTCTTCCTGGAATGATGTTATCAGTATCGTCTATAATCTTCACTTTGCGCTTCTGGTGCATCCTTAGACAATTGACCTCTAGGTAAAATTGCGTTATTACTGTTGCCAGTTCCTCCTATATGGATGACAAGTTCATTTCGAAACCTACTTTCTTACATATTTTTTCTTCTCTTCTTTGCTTATTTTATTTTCCGGAGATTTCGCTGATCATTTCTTGAACGCAAGATTATGAACCATATGTAAAATGGTTTCCATAAATCTAATCCGGGCATGGAGGTGGAAAGGACATACCGGCATCTTCTTCGTTTTCTGGTTTAGAACAAACTTTGCTCAGATCATTCATCCCTATTGTTAGCTCCGCATAAAGCATACAAAACTTGATGATATATAGTATCAGTTAGTACTTGGGCAATTTTTCCATCAATCAGGGTCATGAATAGTTCATATTTGATTCGAAGTACAGCGCCATCTTTGTTTTGGCGGAAGCTCTTCAATTTTTCGCTTGATATTGTTAGTCTGTTTTGGAGTTTGGCTGACAAATTTTAAGGAAAAAGGTGGATAATAGCGGACTTAAGAGCATGTAGTATTTTGCCAGACTACAAAGTTTGTTGATAAGTCAATTAGTTTTATAGGTACTAGAGAAGAAATTAAAAAACTCGCATCTGATATTAAATGGGTCTCACCTGGAAAGGTCTGCTAATATTCACTCTGACTAGACAATTTGAATGTATGTATTAGGTAAGTCCATAAGTTCGCGCGTTTTTTAAAAGTGGTTTTAAAATTAATAAAAAAGATGTTTAAGGTATTTATTAATCAATAATATATTTTCCTTCATTAGATACAATGTCTTCCCAAGGTTTAGGCGAATTTTTAATTCCCTGCTCAAAAAATTGTTTGTCCTTCGAGCCAAAATACGCTTCGATACCTCTTTTTATAGCTTCTTTTGAGGAGTAGTTCTTGTTACTCATAAGATGAACGCTCTCCAATCGCTTTTAACGAGCCTGGTGTCAAAGTAAATGCGACTTATTATCGGGAAAATGTTTTGGAAGCTGCTTTAGAGCCGTGGACACGCAAATATCTAGGTCGTAGACCATGGACGTTCCAGCAGTACTCGGCACCGTCTCATAAACTCGTGTGAACCAAGAATGGTTAAAAAATCATGTTCCACACTTCATTTCGTCCACACAATGGTTTTCGAATTCACCAGACGCAAGTCCGATGGACTATTCTATCTGGTCTATTTTGGAGATCAAGGTGAGGACTAGAAAATATGCCTATATGGATGCACTGAAAAAAGCGATTATACGAGAATGACCCAAAATACCTCAAGATCACATTCGTGCACCGTTTTGACCGTTTGAAGGCTATAGTCAAGGCAAAAGGTGGTCATATCGAGCTGAAGTGAATATATGTTAAAATTGTAATCAATTTTGAACAATTTTGTAATATAATTTCACACAAAAAAGTTATGGTGTTTTGAATAGGTAACACTTCATATCGTTCACCCTGTATGTACTTATACATATCGATGGTTTTCGAGAAAAGCGACACAACTCAAAATTAACTCAAAAATCGGAGTTTTGCCGTTAAAAGCGACTCCAGAGTTTATATATTTTTATCTGTAAAAGCGTCATAAGCGAATCTTGAAGCAATTCTGAGAGATGGCGTTAGTGTCGTTTTGTCAGGTGATCGAATTGGCCCGTCACTTATCTAGAAAACTGACCCAACTCAGTATTTTGTATTTTTGAATTATGTCACTTTTCTCGAAAACCATCGATATATGCATGTCAGTATGTGTGCTTCAAACAATTCGTATTCTGTCCTTACTACAGAGTCGGATTACATTCGGATCTATCTTCTACATATTTTTGTGACTGGCAAAAAAAGGCAAGGAATTAGAGTAATCGAAGATTTTAATAAAATAAGTAACAAACCGGCGGCAGACAGCACTAAACTTCGAGCCTAATTGAAAGGCAGGACGAAAGTAAAATCGTGTGATTCGCTTAGCACTATAAACTCGATTGATGGTTTAGTACAACCATCGAATCACTAAAACTACAAAATACAAACTACAGCTTTTGCTTTACCAATATGGCTGCTATTAGGTTTAAGTTACATTGTTAGGATTCAAGCAGCCTCTATAGTTAGTGGGTATGCAAAAATACTTTGTCCTGCCATAAGTTCTGTTACAAGTTAAGTCCGTTATAGATATGAAATAACTTTTTTAATGATGCTAGTTGTATTTAATCATGTAAATATTAAGGAAAATAATTTTAAAAATTTCATTGGAAACGATCACCATTTGCTTTTACAAGCCTTCAAAAGATTAGGTCATTCAGCTCTTGCAGCACGCACCGTTTCTATGGATGTGGACGTCGCTGCTCAAACCAAATTTCTGTTAGACCTGTGAAGCAAACTGCAATCCAATGGATTCAGATCAGGACTTCTAGACAGTCCATCTTCTGCGGTTATGAACAGAGGAATTTTGTTTTTAGCCACTGCTGGGTGGTTTTTGCCCCATGGGCAGGAGCGGAATCTTGCCACAAGATCCAACGCACTCCATTGAAAAGATTACTGCTCAACTGCTTCACCATGCCTTCTAATACATCCTCCTGGTACATTTTTGCCCCGGTCTTAACCTCTTTTTCGCAGAAGTGAAGAGAATTAAGGCGTTACCCTTTACAAAACATTCCCCACCAAACCATTACGGAGGCTGGATGGTGGCCACGATGAATTCTTGGCACAACATTTTTTGCGTCTTTAAAAGTTTTAGCACAGATTTTGTCATTTTGCTTATTAAAAACTTCTTCAAGAGTGAAAATGGTCTCATATGTGAAAAGAATTTTTTCATGGCCGTTGACCGCGTGCCACCGAAAAAGCTGCTGGCATCTGTGGGGTCTAATTTTATTCAAGCGCGTTGTGAAAAGATGAAAAATTGAGCGACGAAAGGCTTTCATGTGGAGGTCATCTCTAATTAAGCTTGACATGGATCTGGTCGATACATTCATTTCCCTGGACATGCTTTTCTGCCTTCTTAAGCGATTTCTGCGAATTGCTTCTGGAACGTCTTTTATGGCTGTACTGGTTCGAACCACGCGAGGACGACTACTTCTTATTTTGCCTCTCACTTCAGATGTTTGGGAAAAACGATTTTCGAAATATTAAGTTTTTTTAGCAATTCGCAAATCCCACTTGCACTTTTACCTCACTTATGAAATGCATTTCTTTAGCTCTCCACTCCATTGTTAACAAGCGAAATTTGCCACGAAACAGAATATAATTAATGAGTTGACAATGCACACGATCGTACGCATTCTAAAAAATGTCACAGAATTTATGGCAAAACTAAGTATTTTATATATTGATATGCAGGCAGTGAAAACACTATGTACTAATGTACTAATGTCATGAAAAAATTAAATTGAAACACTCTAACTTTCCTGCAATACCATTTTATGGTTGTTTTTAAGTCCCAGCAAAATGTTAGAAAAGAAGTTGCGACCGGATAAAGAAAAAAAAATAAGCACCATCCATGGGTACTAAGTCACCCATCGCAGCACTCACAATTGCAAGACAAGCGGCATCAAGCACCGGAAAAACGAATTTTCAAGTACGCAAATGCAAATGCTGAAGAAGCATAAAGCAAGTCCCCGGCTAATAGCGAATAGCTTGCTCAGCAACCTGACCCGCTGACCCTCTGACCAACCATCAGCACGCATCACCTAAAAGCAAAAAACGAACCACAAAAAACACGCGAAAATCAGGTAAGGTTTTAACTTTTGCTGCATTCATTTCGCTTTTTAGCCTTTTGGGGGCAGCAAAAAAAAAAAAAAAGCAATGTAATCTTAAATACCCACTTCACCTTTATCTTTGTATATTACGAATGGCCTTTTAAGTGCTTTTAACGATCTCCCAAAGGCAACTTTACCTGCCAAAGGAATACAACGAAAATTGAGGCGAATTGTGTGGGCGTCACAAGGCATTCGACTTCGACGGCTTCGTGCACGCTCGCTGTTAGCTCATAAGCGAACGAACGTTGTGTTATTTTCTCATTCTTTTAGTTTCATGTTAGCTACTCATTCATTGGGCAGCGCGTGATTCGTGGTGCTGTCGTAGATATTTTGGCACTGGCCAGGATCAACAGTTTTCCTTGCATACTTTTACTTTAGTTTCTTTGAATTTTGTTTCCCCTACACTTGCTTTGTTGTTGTTGCTGTTTTTTCACTACTTCCAACTTTGGCCTTGGCACAAATATTTTGTGCGATTTTCATTTATTTTCGCCAGCTATGTATGAATACACTTTTACTGTTGCGCCACCACTATTCTCTGCTATGTAAATAGGTTTCATTTTATTTTTCATTTTTGTTTTATTTCTGAAGCCCGCGGCTGAACTATAACAGCTCCGCAACTGCAATACTATGTACCACCTGACACTTCCACTTAGTGACACAAATTCGAGAAGTGTTTCCAGCGTGTTGCTGCACACCTCTAATAAATGCCAAGTAAACAACAACAATGCTAAAAGAAATTCAAGCGAAAATATGCGAAAATGTGAAACCAGCAACTCAACAAATCAACTGGCAGCAACTAAGCGACGCCAGCGGCAAAATCTTAGCAAAGAAACTGTTTTTCATCTTTTGCTCACTTTAACCAATTTGAACGTCTCTCTCAGCAAAGAAGTGTGGTTGGAGTGACGAGCTCTTAATGGCTATCATTTTTAAAAGTGAGTTAGCAAAAATGCGCAGAAGTAGAGAAGATGGAGTAAACTGGAAACTATGCAGCGAAAAATGCAGGGATCAAAAAAGGCACATGGAAGCAAATACAAGCACCAAGAAATGTACGTAACTTTAAACATTAGGGTAACAAATCGAAATGGACAGGGTGCAAAGAGGTGTACAGACGTAAATCACCAAGACATTCGTGAAGTAATTTAAAAATGCATAGTACTCGTATTTCAGCATAAATTTATCCTCATCGGATGTTCTAAGGGCCGAGGATTATGTACCATATAATAGGGCAGGCATAATTTAGACTTATAATTTGTAATTTTTTCTCGTCCAGAAAGTATTGCCCAAAGTGGCACTTATTTATAGCAGAGACTCTCCATTTGATATTAAGGCTGACCCTATGAACGAGGACTCGAGAGAAGCAAGTCTGCTGACTGCTTGTTTGATGACAGTCAGCGATTCACTGTCGCTTGCATATAATCTTGTACTCGACACCGTTCTCAGTAACTCGGCCTATACCATCTACGTGGTTTTGTCACATTAAATAAAGATTCATATGAATTGCTTACCCGCTGCTGTCTCCACAACAGGAAAACCAATTGGATGCATTTCCGAACTCTTATTACTTCAACGATTAACCTAAAACACCCACTCAAGAGCAATGAAGACATTGTAAAGGCTGTCGAGCATTTCAATTATTGTGTCCAACATGCAGCATGGAAATCAAGATCCTGCCTCACCAAGCAACACCACACACAGGGATGTCTGTGAAGTAAATGAAAATCTGAAGGAAAAAGGACAGGCAAAAAAAACATGGCAAAGAAGCAGACACCCTGAGGACAATTGGACAGCGGCGTAATTGGCCCATATTTTTTCGTTGACGAGAACGATCACCACGTTACTGTGAATGGAAATCGATACCGCGACATGATAAACGATTATTTTTGGCCGCAATGGATGGTATGGACTTAGACGACATGTGGTTTCAACAGGACGGGGCCACAAGCTACACAGCACACGCTACAATGGATTTGTTGAAGAGTAAGTTCGATGAGCGCATTATTTCCAGAAATGGGCCGGTCGAATGGCCGCCGCGCTCGTGTGATTTGACGCCTCTAGACTATTTTCTTTGGGGTTATGTGAAGTCATTGGTCTACAGTAACAAGCCGGCGACGATTTGTGAGCTCAGAGCCAATATTGAACGCGAAATTGCTGGAATTTCGGCCGATTTATGCAAAAGAGTGGTCGAAAATTGGGTTCAACGATTGGACTTCGTAAAACGTGAACGCGATGGCCATGCAAAAGAAATCGAATTTCATACTTAAATGTATATGTTCAAACTCCATAATAAAAAAAAAATTAGTTAAAAAAGTCAAACCGTTTGTGTTTTATTCAAAAAAAAAAGTTTAAGCGCTCTTACTGAAAAACGCTTTATAACTCATTGGTTGAAAGAGTGGCGCATTAAGCTAAAGGGGACAAAATTTTCCCAAGTCACTTTTACACTAAATGAAAAACTTGCCCACCCGTTAAGCTCAATAAGATAATCATCCCCTAAACTGACGTCACAAAATATCTCGACATGCATCTTGATAGCAAACTCACATGTAAAAGCCATATTTTCACCAAACGGAAGGCTCTAGGAATAAAACTTAGAGATCTAAATTGGTTACTACATCGAAATCCGCAAGTTTCTCTCGAAAGTAAGCTCCCACTGTACTCAGCTATATTGAGACCGATATGAACATATGGCATTCAACTTTGTGCAGTGCACTACAGCTAACTCCAACATCGAAATACTTCCACGAAAAACCCGTAGAATGAAACGCCTCTTATTATATTACAAATGCACAATTTTATCGTGATCTCAAAGTACCCACAATAATTGAAGAAATAAGAAAATAACAAACGACTGCAATCGCACTCAAACCCTCTTGTTTCGGGAATAATTGCAAATCCCATAACCTTCACCAGACTCAAGCGAAAATCTGCAAAAGACGTAAAATGTTAATAAATTCATCTAAATTATTATTAATCATAAAATTAGTGCACCTCTGGGTGTATTCCATAAATGTTTTTTCTCTTAAATTAATTAAATAGCTTTAAGTAAAAATATTCTTCTTCTTTTTAATTGGCGCGATAACTGCTTACGCGATTTTGGCCGAGTTTAACAAAGCGCGCCAGTCGTTTCTTTCTCGTGCTAACCGGTGCCAGTTGGACACAGCAAGTAAAGCCAAGTCCTTCTCCACCTGATCTTTCCAACGCAAAGGAGGCCTGCCTCTTCCTCTATTACCACCAGCTGGTACCGCATCGAATACTTTCAAAGCCGGAGCGTTTGTATCCATTCGGACGACATGACCCAGCCAACGTAGCCGCTGGATCTTTATTCGCTGCGCTATGTCTATGTCGTCGTAAAGCTCATACAGCTCATCGTTCCATCGTCTGCGATATTCGCCGTTGCCAACGTGCAAAGGTCCAAAAATCTTACGCAGAATCTTTCTCTCGAACACTCCAAGCGTCGCTTCATCGGATGTTGTCATCGTCCAAGCTTCTGCGCCATACGTTAGGACGGGCATGATGAGAGTCTTGTAGAGTGTTAATTTTGTTCGTCGAGAGAGGACTTTACTGCTCAATTGCCTACTTAGTCCAAAGTAGCACTTGTTGGCAAGAGAGATTCTACGTTGGATTTCAAGGCTGACATTGTTATCGGTGTTAATGCTGGTTCCTAGATAAACGAAGTCTTTTAAACCTCGAAAACCTTGATGACAGGAGGTACTTCGTTTTGTCCTCGTTCACCACCAGACCCATTCACTTTGCCTCTTTATCCAGCTTGGAGAAGGCAGAACTAACAGCGCGGCTCAGAGAGGTCCTTCGTAATTCTGACGGCGCTGCTGGTGTTAAGCAACGTCATCTTGCATAGCCGTATTAGTTTCGTGGGGATACCAAATTTAGACATCGCGGCATACAGATAACTCCTCTTCGTACTGTCGAATGCAGCTTGGAAATCGACGAAAAGATGGTGCGTATCGATTCTCCTTTCAGGGGTATTTTCCAAGATTTGACGTATTGTAAATATTTGGTCGATGGTAGACTTTCCAGGTCGAAAGCCACACTGATAAGGTCCAATCAGTTGGTTGAGGGTGGGCTTCAGCCTTTCACACAATACGCTCGCTAGAACCTTATAGGCGATATTTAGAAGACTAATCCCGCGGTAATTGGCACAAATTGCAGGATCGCCCTTCTTATGGATTGGGCAGAGCACACTTAAATTCCAATCGGCAGGTAAAAGTAAAAATATTGCTTAAAGTTTTTAAAAAACAGGCGGCAATAAAGAAATGGATATAAAAAAACGATACACTGGTTGATGCAGGGTCTCGAAATATGTATTTCTTAAAGTCTTATTTGTGGTTCGGTTAAGCTCAAATTCAGAATGAAGGAGTACACAAAATCTAGTTAAACTGTACTCTAATATTCCTAGACAGACCACGGCGTTAATCGGAATTACCGGCGCAGTTACTTCTGATTAAAATTGTAGTGTAACAGACGGCTATTACGCGGATTAGTGAACAACTGATTTGTTTATTGGATAGTCTTATCAGTCAAAGATGGACCGCAAGCAGCAAATACGGGTATTAGCTGCCCTGTTACTAAGAAATAATTATTTATTTAAAAAAAATCTTAAATTGCACTATTTCAAACTGATCCGACATATCAAAACAATTAATGTAGTTTGGAACGTGTTAAAGCAAAGCAGCATTGCATGCAGTCTCTATTGTTCTTCCCTGTAAATGTTTCATCATTTTTCGGCAATGCTGCCATCGAAAATTCCCCTAATCTGCTCAAATTATGAGAATTAAGCCTAGTTGTCAATCCGCATTACTTGCACTTAATTCATGAGATAATCCCGATTACCGCCACCGTTTGTCTAGGCAATAAGGATTTTAAAATTATATGAATTTTTTTAGTGCAACTTTGAAGCTCATATCTGTTGAACGGCTTTGATAGCACTGAAACAAAATTAAACCTAAGCCTACAAGAATGCCCAGTAAGTAAGAATAGAAGCCTTTTCAATAGTCTTAGTTTCCTTTCTGTAGTTTCTTTATGCACAAACTTTTCGTTTTTATGAAGAAATGAGCATTTTAACAACTCTACTTTAATTAGGCAGTTTACATCTACATACGTACGTATGTATGTGTGTACTTACTCGTAAAAATATAAATTTATAAGATTCTGAGAGCGCGGTTTCACCCTTAAATATCCACACAAAAGATAACAAACGAAACCAGTGTCACACACAAACGTTTCGTATTTATTTACAGTTGTAATTTGTTGAATCTAATTAAATTAATACGCTTACTTAGACATCAAAAACAACGCAATGCGAGCATGCTGTAAATAAACGCTTCATATTCAAAGCTGTTGATACACTTTTTAGACAATGACTTGTGAAAGAAAATAGTTCTACGCAAATGAATTAAAGCGAGAAAATGTGGGTACGCGGTTGCACGGGGATGTGCATATGTATGTGTGTGTGTATGTATGTATGTATATGTACGTGTTGAATGCGGTTGAACGCAACCAAATTGGTTGACAGCCACTATGACGTGGAAGTGTGATGTATGTGGGCGGTGTGAGAGGCGCGATGTGACAAGTTTAAAGTATTTTACGGGAATTAAATGTTCGCTGCAGCGATGGAGACCTTGCTGCTTGTGCTGCGTGTATTTAATTTAGATCTGTGTGATGGCAGCAACAGTGACAACAACTACTTAATCGGTGAAATGGCAATAAACATGGAAAGCGCGCTATGCCACCGGGAAGTGGAAGTGAAAGGGGAACGGGAACGCGAGTAACTCCGCGACAGCAATAATAAGAAGCACACACACCTACACACTAGCACACACACACACACAAACGACATCATCTTAGCAAAACTAAATCCTTGTTAATTCTGCTTACAATTGGTATTAGCGTGAATGCAAATAGTGCACAACAACAACGACAATCGGAATAACAAAAACATTGACAATGACAGCGGTATGCCGTTAGGTGTGGCCTCGACAAATTCGTTTGGGCGTGCGTCGGTATTTACAAGTACTAAGTAGTAAATATATTCATAGATTTGCAAGTGGCTTTAAAAGTCGCCACCTCATCGCATCCCACCACCAACAACTAATCATCGCACATTCTTACATACAAGCACATTATGTATGTTAGACGCGCTTCGCGCTTGCTACTTTCAACTAATAAGTGCCTATTTAGCAAATTTAAGCCGTTGTTGTTGGTAATTGTAAGTTTTTGTATTTTTTGTAGCTCATGTTTTTATTGTAGCGGCTAAAGCTTCAACAAAAGAAACACTGAACAAGTTGTGACTCGTAATGTCGGCCCATTTTATCTATTGGATAAGGAATGGTTGTACTTAACAAATTTTTTTTTTTCTTTGAGGTGGCTCAAAGCGTTGAAAAGCCGAAAAGTGTAAGACTTGTCTTTCGGCTCACCCCTTAAAAACCGACCGCTCCGTCCCCCCCACAGCGGGACGACTATCAAGTATCACTTCACGGGAGGGGGAGTGGCCTATTGTCTCTTTACGAAGATTTGCGCTGTTGTTCAGCGCGATGCAATTTGGTGATGACTATTTTTGCCATATTGCTGTCAGCGCATACGAGGGGTGCCTTTCATATGTCGGGATTAGAGAACAAGAACAAATTTTAATCATCGAAAATCACTTTATTGTTTTTCAAAATATTCTCCATGAAGATCTATACACTTTTGCATGCGTTTGAACCAATTGTCGAAGCACTTTTGCCACTCTGAATGAGGTACCTCCAAAACATGCATTCTGAATGCCGCAACCGCTTCTTCAGGTGTCGAAAAACGTTGACCTCTCAGTTTGTTTTTTACGTACGGGAATAAAAAGAAGTCATTCGGTGCCAAGTCAGGACTATACGGCGGACGACCCATTAATTGTGTTTTGGGTGCTCAAAAATGCAGTTGTTTGAGCCGATGTGTGAGAGCTCGCATTTTCCTGGTGAAGAGTGATCCGTCTTTGGTGATTGGTTTTCCTAATTTTTTGGAAGACAACTGGCAAACAAATGGTTGTGTACCACTCAGAATTTACTGTTCTGCGTTGTTCTAGTGGTACGGTTGCGACATGTCCAGTTTTTCCGAAAAAACAGGCGACCATTTGCTTGGAAGTGCTTCGTGCACGAACAACTTTTGTTGGATTTGGCTCATCTTGAAACACCCATACAGTCGACTGCTGTTTACTTCCGGGCTCATACGCATAAATCCATGATTCATCACCTGTCACGATGTCATAGACGTGTTTCGAAGCCCCGCGATCGTATTTTTTGAGCATTTCCTTCGACCAATCGACACGAGCCTTTTTTTGACCAATTGACAAATTGTGTGGGATCCAACGCGAACAAATTTTTCTGACAGTCAAATGTTTATGCAATATTGAATGTATGCTGGTTCCACTAATGCCTAAGATTGTCTCAATCTCACGATAGGTCACATGACGATCTTGCAATATCAGTTCGCGCACAGCATCAATGGTTTTCGGAACAACAACTGATTTTGGACGACCTTCACGAAATTCGTCTTGGAGTGAACTACGACCACGATTGAATTCACCATACCATCGATAAACACTGGTCCTTGATGGAGCTTCATCGCCAAAAAATGAATTAAGTTCATCCATGCAATGTTGCTGAGTTAATCCACGTCGAAAGTTGTAAAAAATAATCGCACGAAAATGTTCACGATTTAATTCCATTTTTGGACCGAGATGAATCTTTTAAGTTACTGTAAACAACACAAATAGCGCTGATATTGCAAAAGGTTCTGAGTACGTAAAAGCCAAAAAATGTCAAACTTTGCGATACAGCTGTTGCCAGATTACAACACCAGGGTTGCCAAATCCCGACATGTAAAAGGCACCCCTCGTAATTGTTTTTCTGAGTTAAGCATAATATTCACTAGGTTATTAACCATTATTGGCTTTCCAACCTTAATACTGAACTCTTCCCTTTGGAATATCGAACGAGGGCACAAACGGAAAACTTGTTTTGCGTCTTTAACTAAGTTGTCACAAAAAATGCAGTACTGGTCATGCTTAAATCAAGTACTTGGCACAGGTAAAAGTATATCTTGTCCATGTTTTCGGTTTATCCATTTCGAGATATTCGGAATCAATCGATATGTCCATCGTTCATTATTCCTAGAATTCTTTCACTCCTCCTGCCACGTACGGATGCTTCGCTCCCTTTCAGCCTTTCGGTTGGTCAGCTCTGCTGGATAAATCGGGCTTTAAATTTACTGATTCACTGCATAAGCAATTTTCCGCCAATTAATTTTTTGTGCTGTTTTTTTTTGTTGTTAATTAATTCACGTTTTTTTTCATAAACGCAATTTTTCTAAAAATCGATTTACAGAAAACGTTTTTCTCACCTATAATGCTATTCACATGTATAATCGAAAAAAAAAAAAAATAAATTAAAATTTGCTGGCCTCATTGATTCCACCGCGCGCTTTTCAAAAACAGAAATACATAATCGCAAAAACTTCATGCAAACGCCATTTTTTATATTACTTTGAAAAGTATTAAATTACATAAATATTCATTCTTTCACTTCTAAAATATGCTATTTTTTGCGCCGCTGGCCTAACCATTTAAACCGAATATCCGCAATTTTGATGAACATATCAGATTTGTCGAGTAAAGCCTTTACACTGATGAAGAATTACAACAGTGTACCACTTCTGCGCAAAAACTGGCTCACCTTTATTTAATTAAGAGAGTGTTACAGTGAATAAAAAAGAGATATCATAAGGGTATAAGGTCCAAACTTTGGAGTACATAGTGGATCCATTCAAACCTTATTTCCAAACTCTCTCAACACGAGCATATGTGACTTGGCTTTGTAACGATGGGACAGGATACCTGTTATCATGATCAGTTTTGTTTACGCCGATAAATTTTGGCTGCTTTAATTGAATGATTTCAACCAATGTCATTACAAAATAAAAATCTAAGACTCAGAACCGTTTCAAATCCCTCCTACTGTGGCTATGGCTTTGATAGCCCTAGAAGACAAGCCACCAGAGGCCAAAAGTGCTCAGCAACTTTGTATGTTGATATTTTGGCCACCGATCGATGAGTTACTTCGAGGTACATTTATATAAAAGCAAACCACAGGTAGACAGGGGAATATCCACAATTATATTGCATGAAAAATCACCTTAAAATTCGCCTCGGTCATATCATACATGGAACTTACAGGAAACCAACTCACGAACTTTCTTGGTGATCTAATAATGCAAAGTGTCTGTATCGGGTTTGGAATTTGTAATATTTTTATTTTTTTTACAAAACTAAATAACCTGTGTGATGCGCCAGAAATCAAATTTATTGTTTAGCAAATGGCAAAATGATAGCTTTTCGATTCACCAAAGTTGGGAAATAAATATTGGAATCGAATATCGAAAATCGAATATCAGTTGGCCACCAGAAGCTGCTATTTGACTTCATAAGAATATTTTCTGTGGCAATCCATTCAGGGTAAATGTTTCGTCACGAATTCCGAAACGATTCAGAAGTTCAAATATAAAATCGTTAATAAGATAGATGACAAGACTCACGATACATATCGGAAAATTGATTTGGTGGAATGGGCTACTGTAAGCCAAACATGAGTTTCGTTTAAATGAAAATGCGGTTCGTGTTTAATGACACTTTGTAATAAAAAAATCATCATAATCGGGCAACTTTACAGCTTGGACTGAGATTTAGCTTCGTTTTCATGATTCTCGATCTCTCGGTAACAGTTCTCCATTTTCTAACACCCAGTGTTTTCAGGACCATAAACACTTGTTCAAACCATGGGACGTCAAACTTGGACGTCTTCGTGCTTTAGGCACTATGGGGTTGTATGACACGATTGATTTCTGGGGAAGGTTAGCTCGCGTGCGCGTAATATAACCCAACCATCGCAATCTTTTGGACTTGACATATTTCACGATGCCCTCGCCGTTACTTAGTTGCATACATTTTTCACTTTAGCGTATCCGGTAGATACCAGTTTAAAGTCGTAGCGGACCAAAACCCCTTCGCAGCACTTTTTCCTCGAATACTCTTTAGAGGAGACGTAATTTGCAATCTCTCGTAAGAAGTTTAGATGGTAATAGTTTGGCCTCATCCTGCTTTATATTGTGTTGTATGAGCTATTGTCGTTTAATATAGTGACGCCTAGATTCTTGAATGATTGTACGCCCTCGAAGCGGTAAGTGCCAATTATCATGTCTTCTGTTTTTTTCTCACCAGCATGAGTGAAATCCTCAGATATTTTTTTCTGCATTTATTTTGGGTCCTACGGTCGCAGCACATTTTTCGATGAGTAAAAGTTTTATTTTTCATTTCGCGCGATTACCGCGATGTCATCGGCATATGCAATTCTAAGCCTTGGGCGGTTAAAGAGATTGCTAAATTTTACCTCATCTCCAATTGCATTCTAAGTTGAAAATGGTTGTGGAGAGAGAGAGTCGCCTTGTTTGACTCCACATGAAATGTCAAGGGGCAGGGAGATGGACTGCTGGGCTATTATTTTTCCGGTAGTAATTGTCAGGGTGGCCATAACCAAATTGGTCCTACTGCTTATGCCTAGTTCTGCGAAAATTTCAGAGATTTTTCAGCAGTGTATGCTATGGAGCGCAGGTTTGAAATCTAGGAAATGTTTGTGTTGCGATATTAATATTTTTCAGTGTTTTGTTTAAGCAAGAAATCCTGGCCCGTCGTTAAACAACCTAGCCGGAAGAGCCACCCGGGTAATAAGAAAATGCATTAAAATTTATTTTCCAAATGCTAGATGGAACAATCTGCTTTACTAAAGGGTTTTCCAATAACAGGTAGATGTCACTTTTGAAGCTGCCACTTTTTGATACCTGACAAGTAGAAACTACGCCATTGATAAAAATGGATCGATGCACGCTTAAACAACGCACTCAAATTATTAAAATTCACTATAAAAATGTTAAAACTCGTAAAACTCGAACATTTTTGGGTCATCGTGAAGCATCTTGTCGGACCGCAATATAGAAATTGGTGAAAAAATTCGAGCTGTTGGGACAAGTTAGTGATGTGAAGAATAAAATCCGTGCACGTCGCTCACGAACAGCCGAAAATAATGCTGTTGTAGCCGAAAGTGTTGAAGAAAGCCCAGGTTTGCCCATTCCTCGTCGTTCAAACGTCATTACACTGTAATAGATAAAGATTTGGGTCTTAAAGCTTATAAGAGTGAAATCCTCAGATATTTTTTTCTGCATTTCTTTTAGGTCCTACGGTGGCAGCACATTTTTCGATGAGTAAAAGTTTTATTTTTCATTTGCCGCGATGTCATCGGCATATGCAATTCTAAGCCTTGGGCGGTTAAAGAGATTGCTAAATTTTACCTCATCTCCAATTGCATTCTCAAGTTGAAAATGGTTGTGGAGAGAGAGAGAGAGTCGCCTTGTTTGACTCCACATGAAATGTCAAGGGGAAGGGAGATGGACTACTGGGCTATTATTTTTCCGGTACTAATTGTCAGGGTGGCCATAACCAAATTGGTCCTACTGCTTATGCCTAGTTCTGCGAAAACTTCAGAGATTTTTCAGCAGTGTATGCTATGGAGCGCAGGTTTGAAATCTAGGAAATGTTTGTGTTGCGATATTAATATTTTTCAGTGTTTTGTTCAAGCAAGAAATCCTGGTCCGTCGTTAAACAACCTAGCCGGAAGAGCCACCCGGGTAATAAGAAAATGCATTAAAAATTATTTTTCAAATGCTAGATGGAACAATCTGCTTTACTAAAGGGTTTTCCAATAACAGATGTTATTTTGAATAGCCCGCGATTTCGGTAGATGTCACTTTTGAAGCTGTCATTTTTTCATATCTGACAAGTAAAAACTACGCCATTGATAAATATGGATCGATGCACTAAGCGCACTCAAATTATTAAAATTCACTATAAAAATGTAAAAACTCGTAAAACTCGAACATTTTTGGGTCATCGTGAAGCATCTTATCGGACCGCAATATAGAAATTGGTGAAAAAATTCGAGCTGTTGGGACAAGTTAGTGATGTGAAGAATAAAATCCGTGCACGTCACTCAAGAACTGCCGAAAATATTGCTGTTGTAGCCGAAAGTATTGAAGAAAGCCCAGGTTTGCCCATTCCTCATCGTTCTGTGGAACTAGGCTTTCCACAAACGTCATTACACTGTATTTTGCATAAAGATTTGGGTCTTAAGGCTTATAAAGTCCAGTTAACACAAGAACTCAAGCCGACCGATCATCAACAACGTCGTGTCTTTGCTGATTGGGTCGTTGAAATGCATGTAAAGGATCCGGAATTCCATCGAAAAATCATCTTGAGTGATGCGGCCCATTTTCACCTCGGTGTCTTCGTCAGTAAGCAAAATTGTCGGCTCTGGGGCTCAGAAAATCCAAGAGTTATTGTTGAAAAGCCTCTCTATCCTCAACGTGTGACTGTTTGGTGCGGTTTGTGGTCCGGCGGAGTCATTGGACCTTACATTTTCGAAAAGGAGGATGGAGCAACAGTTACGGTGAATGCGCTATCGAGAGATGTTTAACGATTTTTTTATGGCCGGAATAGGATGGTATTGATTTGCACAAAGTTTATTTTCGACAAGACGGCGCTACGTGCCACACAAGCAACGAAACCATTGATCTTTTACGGGAATAACACCTCTTATTGGAAAACCCTTTTATTATTTTTCTTTTGATAGCTACCACCTAAATAAATATTGAGCAGTTTTTTGCATATTTTTTAACTCGACACAACATTTAGTGTTCCAGGTAGAAAAAAATGAAAAGTGAAAAAACGAAAGTAATACCTTCGACAGCTTTCGAAAATTTAATTCCAAGCTTATAAATTTTTATCATTTCAAGCTGTTGAAAATATTTTACTATATGCAAAATTTTAAATCTCATTTTCTCAGCCTCCTTCTGTGTACATTGTTTTGCTGTCATTCCATATATGGCTTGCTTTCCGCTTTGACTTGACTTGCGCACCATAAAAAATTCCTCTCCCTCTTTAAACGAAATTCATGCAAAGTGCACGAGCCTCGGAGAAAATACCATTAAAAATGCCATGAATAGCGCTTTGATTGCACTTAACCACATTAAAAGATACTAAAATTCTCACCTAACAATCAACAGCTTCCAAAGACAGTAAAACCACGGGCAGGCAGCCGTCCGTCCGCCCACTCGTCAACAAGCAGAGTACTAAGGTTAATAAAAATTGAGAATCAAAAATGAGAAATGGTGGCAGGTCATTTAATTTTAACTAAATTTACTTAAAAAAATTTAATCTCTACCATTGTGGACGGACGGCTGTGCTGGTAGTGTGGCGCCATTAAGAAGCCAAGTACATATTTGCAGGCGCCTGCTCACTAAATGTAGCCGGAAGCACCAAACTAAAAAAACTGGCCAAGCCAAGGAGGATTTTTTAACAATATAATGGAAGCAGTGTGTGTGTGTATAAGTGTCAATGGGAGTGTATGTAAACATTGCGCCTGTGGACAGCAGCCACTCTAAAATTCTAAATAAATCTTAAACACAGCCGTAAAGATGGCATCCGGGAGCGTCGTTTAAGTGATGTTGCAGAGAAAGATGAAAGAAGTGAAGATGCAGACTCGATTATAAATATAATATGGTCGACCTAATACACATACATGCACACAATACAATATAGTATATACACAAACAAGTATCCGTAATTACAAGGCAGATAGAACCAGAAGACCAGGTGCCGATTGAAAAGCTCACAGACGGTTTTATACCTTGAAGGAATGCTGGTGGAATTTTGTATGCAAAAACACAGCCAACCAAGCTGCGCAAAAAATTACGTCAGCTCATAAATTAGGCAAATGTAACGAAAGTTATTGCCGCCGCTGCCAATGACTCCAAGCGTCAATGTGAGAGCTCAATTAAAAGATGCTTGGTATGAACGGCAAACTCTGCCACCGAAATGAAGACATTCCTTGAATCATTTAATTTGGTTTAAATTAAATTTTTATAGCCACCAAAACATAATAACAACAACACCTTGTATTATTTTGTTTATGTGCTTGAGCAATCGTTTATTTCACTTACCTCCTGATATTGCGTTGAATGGACCGCGTTACCGCTGTCATATCGCATGCACCCCGATCGCCCGGCTTTCGTCCCTCAAGTCGGCTGCTGCACGACCGTCCATCGAGCGTGGCGTAGATGTGGCGACGTGGCACATGTGCAGTGTACACATTTCTCGGTGTCGGTATCTTGCTCTTCATTGCGCGTGGACTTGGCTCGAAACCCGAGTCCTGATCTTTGCTTGATTGTGTGGCATGTGCATAGCTGCCAGTCTGTTGCACATTTCCACCCTCGTCATCGGTTTTGCTTTTCCAACTGCTGCGCGTTTTCGGTCCACTCTTGATCCGCTTCTTTAGGCGACGCTTACGTCCATTGCTGTAGTCGTAGACGCCGAGTACAGCACTAGCGGGTAAAGGGCCCTCAATACCACCCACACCATGACGATTGCGAATGTCAGCTGCGCTCTTACTAAACTCCTCCTTATCGTCTTCGTCATCCATGTGATCTTCGTGCTCATAGTCGGCACCTGCAAGTCTATGCTCGTCTTCAGCTGAACTTGCTTCCAGTTCGTGGAATGGCTTTCCCAAATGCGTTTGTGGCTCAGAAACTATTTTAAAAATCTGAGTGTCGCTAAATTCGTGATCTTTATGGTGACCGTTAGCGCCACCGCTCAGCCCTTCTCCTGCGGAATCATCGCTTTTCAAAATTTGGAAGCTTGATTTGCGCGCTACTTCTTCGGTTGCATCATCTTCAGCTGAATCCGATGGCAATAGTGTAAACGAACGCCGAGTTTCTTGTTCTCGCGGTTTTTGTGCTTGCGTTTGTGGCTGGGGCTGTGGTTGTGGTTGTTCGGAAGTAGAGTCGGATGGAAGTGCAGTGTGGTCAGTTACTAATGCTGTTTCGGTTGCCGTTGTACTTGGAATTGTATTTTTTACGACGTCAGCTCCGCCATCTGCGCGTGCATCCGCCGATGCTTGAGCGGCAGTTGCAACATTTGTAGCATCTGTAGCCGACACAGCGGTACTAGTAGGAATGGTTGACGATTCAACCGGTTCCACTTCAGTTGTGGAAGCATGTGATTCCACAGATTGTGCGAGCATAGTGGAGGGAACAGTCGAAGCAGCTGCCTCATCAGCTGCTACTGGTGTGGGACTTGGCAATGGTGTTGGTATTGGCGTTGCTGGAGTTTCCATTACACTGGGTACGGTTTTAGTTACTTCCGTCACTTCGAGTTGTGGTGTAGGTGCATCAGTTTTTGCAGTATCTGTTCTGACAGCAGCCTCCGCTTGTGCTACTAACTGTTTGTCCTCTTCATCTTCTGGCTTTTCACTGTTCTCATATTTCTCACCATTTCCATTTCCAGCATTCTGCGTATCGCTTTCTAGTGCAAGGGCAGCTATTTTCACTACCTGGTCGACTTCTTTTCTCATCTCATCTGCCAGTACGCTTAAATCTTTCTCGTCGTCCGTTACCTTATCGTCTTGTGGTTTCTCCTCAGTCTCCTCTTCCTGCTGCAGGTTAGCTGCATCCTCTTCATGATGCACATCGACTTTTGTGGTTACCAATTCAGCGGCCGGCTTCTCTTCCTCATCCGTTAGTTCCATAGATTGCGATTGCATATTTGCATTGAAGTTCTCCGAAGACTTGATAAAAGTTGCTTCCTTTCCTGCGTCGCCAAGTATAGTTGTTGCTGCACGCGTAGTTGCAGATTGTTGGCGACTAACCCTTCCTGCATCCTTTTCCTTGCCATCTTTCGGTTTAGATGTTGGCTCTTGTATGTTTTCCTCTTTCTCCCGCTCTACCTCCACCTCTCTTACTCTACGTTTCTCCGGTGATGATTCTTTCTCGCTGCTGCGATCACCTCCCTCTTTAGACCGACGCCGTGATATTGACTTTCTACGTATGACCCGCTGTTTTTGGCGTTTATGATAACAGCAATTTTCGCAAGAGTCTTCATCGTCATCATGGTTTCCTTCACCTTTGTCATCCCATTCGCTTGAACTCGCATAGCGTTCACGTGACTTTCGACGCCTTATCTCGATATTGCTCTTAGAACGACATATATCAACTTCATCGCTACCGTGTCCTTGACTGTCTTTTGGCTCTCCACAGCTGCTGGTGCGTCTGCGTGCTTGTCGCCTGCTGCGCTGGTGCCGACGGCAGGTATGTGCAAACTTCTGTTCTCTGCGGTATGTTCTTTCATGACAGCTACAATTACTATCGCCTTCCCCGCCAGCACAATCCGAATCCGAGTGTTTCAAGTACACGACATACTTCTTAGAGTTTTGCAAGTCATGTAGCTCTTCTTTTTCCACATATCGCAACGGACGCACCATATCAGTGCTAACTTCCTGAAAAGGATTAGACCTGCGTGCCGCCAAACGGAGCTTACTAGAGGGCAAACCGCCATGTGACTGTAGAAATTTGGCAGTAGATCGGTGACCTTTTTGCAAAGCACAATCAAGTGGCGTAAACACAATACCTTTACTATTTCGGTATATGGCGTTGATGTCTCCGCCGTAGTCCAACAAAGTTTTGCACACATCAGTGTAGTCATTGAGAGCGGCAATGTGTAGAAGACTACGCCCGTCATTGCTTGTAGTGTTGACTTGTTTGGGTCGCTGCTCCAACAGCCACTCGACGAGCTCTCTCCTTCCCGATGAGCTGGCTTCGTGCACAGGTAGATCACCCTTAGCATTTCGCAACCACAGATTAGCGCCGCGCTCCTTTAGCATTTTAACCGTTTCGAATTGTCCTTTCGAACAGCCACAATGTGCCGGTGTGCGCCCCTTTCGATCCTGCCGATTCGGATCCGCATCTAAATCCAATAAACGTGCCGTCGCATCCGCATGTCCCAATGTCACCGCATAATGCAGCGCCGTACAGCCGTTCGAATCAATCAGATCAGTGGGTGCACCACACAGACTAATCAGCGTATCGATGCACTCGGTATGACCGCGCGAAGCCGCACAATGCAGCGCCGTCAACCCATCTCTAACAGAAGGTAAGCGTAAACACAATATTAGTTGCACTAAATTTTGAGCAAAGCGATATTGGCTAGTATATATTCATACACATTTAATACATTTAAAATTTTAAAGTAGCAACCTACTTATCGGCGCTTTCCACACGTGCTCCAGCCTTTACCAATGCAACGACAGCCTTCGCTGACCCCGCCGAAGCAGCCCACAGTAATGGCTGGCGTCCATCCTTGTCCTGCACATCAACGCTGGAATGCGGGTGTGTTAGCAGAATGCCGAGTATCTCAAATGCCAGCTTAGTGGCATTAGCCTGACCCATTTTGCTGTCAACACTGGCGCCACACATCTGCGCTGCGTAATGAAGCGGCGTACCACCATTCAAGTCAGAAATCGCGATATTCGCACCAGCTGCCAACACCGAACGTAAAGCCTCTATTTCACCGCAAACTGTAACGATAGAAAGGAATGTGTCTACTGTATGTATGTATGTATGTGTAAGCATGTTCAATTATGTTCGTTTGCGAGTGCGTGTGCTTCCCCAGCAAACCATAAGGGCCGTGAAATAAAATATTATTGATTGCTTCTTCGAAGCTTTCGTATTCTTGAGGAGTATTTTAAGTATTTATAAATGATACGAGACTCAAGCAGAAATGCAGAAATTTTTCTAGTGGACTGTTTCTAGACTCATAAAGTACCAAACACAAGTTTTAAAAAGCAGTATTGCTGGCATCTCGAATTCAAAATTACCCAAAAAAAGAAAGAACCAACCACACTAACAAAATCCGATGAAAGAGTACTCGGAATGTTCGAAGGAAAGATTCGGCCAAGAGTTCTGTACCTTTGCCAGTTGTTGATAGCTCATATCGCAGATGTTGGAATCAGTTTAATGGCGACATAGACAGAGGATAACGAAATATGGATGCAAAAGCTCCAGCTTTGGAAGTATCTCTCTGCCTTAGAAAGATAAGGTGGAGATCGCGAGCAAGAAACGACTGGCTCGCTTTGTTCAACTAAGCCAAAACCGCGTCAATTCAACATTTATAAAACAGGTTACTTCTAAGCAGAAATCGACTGTAGTTGAGATTTACTTCTACTGAAAAATTATTTTACCTGATTTTTATTCAGTGACGTAGAACTACTATTTTATTTCTGTACCACAACTTTTAAGAAAGAGGAGAATTAAATAAAAATTTAGCGCATCGCCTTGCTGATTGCAGTAACGCCCTAAGAAGTGCTAACTTTTTCTTTCATTTTATTAAAAAAAGCACTAAGCTTAGATCATAAAGACAACACTATTAGAGGACTCCTTTTATTTTTAAGCGGTTAATGTCGCCAGAACAGAGAATTTTCTAAAATTGTAATTACGTTAATATCTGATTCATCTTCTGAAAATGCAATATATTTGCTAAAGGAAATATTTACCTTCAACATTTATTCGATAGGTACCGCTTTTGAGGAGCTCTCCCTGAATGAGGTCTTTAAAGACTTTAATTTCTTTAATTTAATTTCTTAACGCTACCTATTTGGTTTGCTGGGTTAATGCGTGCAGTGTAAAATTTTTTCAGTCTCACACAGCCGAATAGTGTGATGGTGTAAAATGTCATCGCCAGTTCATTGACGTATCCATTAGCGATTGTTGGTACTTACCCGTCGCCCAATGCACCACAGAATGGCCCTCGTTATCGACCGCATTCACGTCGGCTTTATTCGCCAGCAGCAAATTGACCATTGCCAAGTTGCCCTGAATAACAGCCAAGTGAAGCGGCGTAAAGCCATCCTCGTCGGCAGACTCCAGCAAATCTGGAGCTGCGACGGCGATGCTGGCCGCCGCCACGAGTTCACGCGTGTGAGCGTTCTGTGCAGCACAATAGTGTAGTGCGTTTTTGTTGCGACTGTCACGTTGACGAATGCGTTCGGGCTGCATTGTGTAAGAATTCATCGCACACACGCGTTAATAAAATTGGTTGGCACGGAGTGAAAATAAGTTCGTTTTAAGATTTCCCAAGTTGGTATGAGATTACATGGAAGAGAAGAGAAAAAGAAATAAACGTTAAAGAAAGTGAGTTATACATAAATACACATACTCGTACATAGATATGCATATAGGTGTTATAAAAGATTTCTAAATAAATTAAATAGTTTTCTAACAAAGGTGGTTGAACTACCAATTTAAATTAAAGATACATGAAAAAAATTAATGCAGTCTTATTCCGCACTGGTCAGTTAAATTTTGTAATCTATATAATTTATGAAATAATCCACATATTTTACTTTTTTGTACTATTCCACCGAGTGGAAACCTATTTTGATTTTGATATCTTCTTAAATCTAAAGACATGCACCGAACGGCTGCTCTCAGAGTTGTGTTGACGTCGCTACATGGTGCAGCAGGAATTTCGGCGAAATCAATTTCTATTCAACCCGAACGCTTTTTGAACACGGATATTTCCAGAAATGCCTGTTCAAAATAGGGAAATACGAACACCCGAAGATGACGCTGAAAACACCTTTCTCCACAAAGACAACCAGTGAGGAAACGTGGGAAATCATCAGTGATTTCACGGAAAAAGTTCTCCCGCTGAAAAAGCGGGATCTGGACGCGAGCACCCAAGCATTGACCTTATAATGAGGAAAATAGAACGCCACTCTACATTCTCAAGTAATACCAAAGCAGTTCCAGGGTAGGCGACGGCTCCAAACAAGGAAAGTTTTTTAGTCTCCGGACATACCATTACTGCGACCACAGCTTTGATGATGCATTAAGCATTTTAAAACTCGTTATCCGCAAAAAAAAATAAAGATGGTCTTTCCCTAATGTAATGAAATACCTACTCGTTAATAAAAGGATTGGAGCCCTTCCATACTAAGGGAGAAAGCACCATTAAGGAAAAGCTTAGGAGTGAAGAGGCTAAGAAAAGTTAGCTTGCACCAAATTATGGGGCTATGGCAGGCGAAATCCATACTGGGGGGGGCACAATCAGAAGAGATTTAGGAAACTAACTCTTTTGGTTTTTGCGACCAATCCCCGGAGACTCTAATACACTTCCTTCTTCAATGCAGGTTTATAGCGCGAAGATGATTTAGACATCTCAGCCAATTGCAGCCGAATGAAAGGCACATACGCTCAGTCTAACTCTATCTTAAGTTTAATAAAGGAGCTGGGTTTGGATGAGGTATTATGACGAGTAGAGGGCACAAAACCCCATAAGGTGCAAACCTCAAATCTATCTATTCTTCTATGTACGGATTATAAATCCTCCTTTGGCTGTCGATAAGTCCGAAGACAACTTTCTTTAGTTCGAGATTTATAAGAATTATTATTTATTACAGTAAGCCGTAACGGCGATTGCGGCACCCACATGTGTATCTATTGTATGTGATTATCATTCGGTCAGTTCCCAATTCGATATTCCTGTTAGAATCGGCTGAAATGAAGACCATCAACTTTACTTTCAATTTCATTACCCCTCGAGGCTCTCGAGCAACAATATATTTTTTTTTTAATTTTGACAAATTGTTCAACGAATGCCATCGACTCGACCTATAAGTGGTACCGTACTTTGCTAGTCTCATTTAACTTAATTTGGTTGCCAAAGCTTAATTCTTTTCATGTGCGTCACTTCGGAAGGAGCATAGTTCGAAGAGAAAAATAAAATTTTCAATAAATATTGAGACTGGTTCGGCAACAACCAAACAGGAAAGGTGAATACAAACACATGCACAAGTTGAGTTCCGCTAATGAAAAATGATTTGAAGCAGTGCTCCTATGTACACTCCCTAGAGATCCAAAAACGTCATGTGCATCTGAACCAAAATATTTGAACAAGTCGAAGATGTTCATAAGTAAATGGGCGCAACGGTATACCGTTGACCACTCCCCCGGACAATACCTATAACTCAAAGGTATGAAAACAGTACAGCTAATGGGTGTGACTATAAATTTTATTGAATATATTGCGAACAATAAATATGATAAGCCTTCAATGTAAATAATATAGTTTGTAAGAATCGAATTGGTCAAATAGTTTCTAAGTTATGGCGGTCACACTTCCATTATGCAAGTTAGGTTATGTTTCGGTGGTCGCCACTCTCCATAACCGAGACGCACAGTGATACCACTATATACAGTCTGTGTCAGAAAAAGGGAACCGCGATTATTCATGAAATATAAAGGATATAGTTAGATTTTGCGAACTTGAGACACGAGTGGCTTTAAATCATGGACTGGCCTTCCGGCGAAATGTGTTTTCATAGTTCCCCACACATTTTCAATGGGGTTGACGTCTGGGAACTAGAAAGGTCAATCCAATACTGTGACGCCATTTTTTTGTTTTGTTGTTTCTCAATGTGTTTTTCCGAGAGCAGTGGTTTTGATGATGTGGGACGGTAGGATATGTTCGTCTCCTTCAATTGACGTTCGGTGGTGTTGATACTCATATCTATTCCCTTTTTAGCAAGAACTGATCATGCTTGGCGTAGTCACAAAGAAGGGTCCCGCTTAAAAAGTTGAACGATCACTTTATCCTGCTTTTTTGTCGTCACTCACTTCACGCCGCGCTCGGAAAAGTCATCAACATTTGTGTACACCTTACACCGCTGATTCCACATCACAACAAACTTTTTGGCATCGTAGCCCTTAAGTAGGACTATTATGCAGCAAAAAACAGAACGAAATATATCTTCAAGTTACAAGAAAAAAACGGGTTATTTTCTTCTGACCCAGACTATATATAGGTATATGTATATAATTGGCGCGTACACTCTTTTTGGGTGATAAACAAATATGGAATGAGACTTCCAGCTATTAGTCCATAGATGTCACTAGGAGTATTTTTAAACCTTCCGAAATGTCTTGTTTTTTTCGTCTGTCATCTGTCAACAATATCCAGTTCATTGTTTGTTATGTTTCATACAACAATGCATTTTTATCGCTCTTAAAAATGTCGAATTTCGTGCCTTCAAACTACGATTTGCGGACATCGAAAAACCACTTGTGAAATGCTGCTCTCCCGGTTCAAAAGAAAGTCTTTTTTGCATCGAATCGTTACGGGTGATGAAAAATGGGTGTAGTTCTCCAATCCCAAGCGTAAACGATCGTATGGTCCGCCCGGGCACAAGCCAAAAACAACGGCCAAACCAAATCGCTTCGGCTCCCAGGCAATGCTGCATGTTTTCTAGGATCAGCGTAGTATGATTTGGTACGAGCTATTAAAACCAGGTGAAACAGTTGACGGTGCACGCTACCAACGACAATTGGCCGATTTGAACAGCGCTATACACCGAAATGCCCAGAATATGTCGATCGACGTCACAAAGTTATTTTTCTTGATGACAATGCACCGCCACATCGAACAAGAGCGACCCGGGAATTGGTGGAAACTTACGATTGGGAACCGCTGGTGCATGCGGCTTCCTCACCAGACTTGGCGCTTTCCGATTATCATTTGGTTGCATCGATGCGCCACGCACTTTCCGAGCAGCGCTTCAATTCTCACGAAGACGCCAAAAAATGACTCGATGATTGGTTTGTGGCCAAAAACCCAATTTCTTTGGCGCGGCATCCATAAATTGCCTGAGAGATTGGAAAAATGTGTCGCTAGAGATGGCTAATATTTCGGGGATTAAATTTGTTACCATTTTTCGTTACTAAACGTTTAAAATTGAAAAAAAAGTATCATTTTATAGGCTTATACCTTGGCAGATATTTTTTATGAGGAGCTTTTTCATGGCAGAAATACCGCTAAACTATACAACTTTTTCTTTTATTTTGATCTTTTACCTAGATTCGAACCTACATTCTCTCTGAATTCCGAATGGTAGTCATGCACCAACTCATTCGGCTTCGACGGCAGCCACTAGTAAGTAAATTGTTATGAATTCTAGAAACAAAAAAATAAAAAAATGAGATGATTAATGGATGCTTTCAATTTTCTAGGATAAAATAGCTTTTTATTGAAATAAGTTGTATTAAAAAATGTATTAAATAATTGTTTCTACGTGTTGAATTTTCTTAACTACTACAAAAAAAAGGAGTCAGCATTTTAAAAGCAAATATTGTATTATAGCTGAAATGAAATTAGTAAAAATTGTGGGAAAAATTACTTTGTAAATATGTTTTATTTATGTGATTATCTATATTTGAAAGTAGGTATGAAAAATCATGTGATCGACTATTTATGTATATACAAAATATATAAAACATTAATGAGAGCGTGCTATTATTTTTTATAAAGAGGTTTTTATTCGGAGCTGTATGCAGAAATTTCGTTCTTGTAATAATGTGTGAGTGTATGTATATTATCCTGATTGTAAAGGTATATATAGTAAATGATTAAATTTCATCAATAGCCTAGGGTAAAAAATTAGAATTTATTCTTAAATATTTATGGGAATATAATCCGTTTTTCCGCCCTTTTTTGTCTTTTATCGGCGTTTTTACCATAATTTGAAGCCGGCCATATGTAGCATTGTTGCCATAATTAATTGGCATGTAATTCAATTCGCAGCCGAATCGGTTGGCATAGATAAAGCATGTTCTTGCAATTAAATTTAATCAAATTAAAAAGAAAACGATATTACATTTTAAATATATTAAAATGGAATAAAATAAAAAAACATTAAATATAATATATTGTAATATTTTAATAGAAATAAGATAAGATAGTAAAAATAATGTACAATAAAATAAAATAAAATTAAAGCATTAATTAATTAACTAATTAAAGCAGAAAATATTGTAATATAAACTAAAAAACGCTTAATAGAATAAATGAATTATATTAAATAAATTAAAATTAAATTAAACTCTAATAATTAAAATTAAGATGATAAAATTAATTAAAATTAAAAAATTCAATGACTTAAAATAAAATTAAACAAAGCAAAATTAAATGAGAAATAAATTAAATAATGGTAAAATTAAAAATAAAAATTAACGAAAAGATTTTACACTAAAACAAATTAATTTAAAAATATATTAAAATCGTACAAGATAAAATAAATTAAAATAATAATAAAATTACATTAAATTGATTGATATAAAATGAAATGTATGTATTATATATACAAGTGATCGGCCGCCGTAGCCGAATGGATGGGTGCGTGTCTATTATTCGGAAGTGCGTAGGTTCGAATCACCATACATGAAACACCAAAATGATAAGAAAAGTTTTTTCTGATGACAGCCGACCCCCGGCAGGCAATGGCAAACCTTTCAGTGTATTTCTGCCACGAAATTATTTTAATTAAAACCAACTTAGTATAAATAAAAATAATATAAAATAGACTAAAGCTAAAATATATTATACTAAATTAAAGTAATGGAAAGAAACCGAAATAAAATTAACTAAAAAAAATTTATAAACTCGAAAAAATTGCGCTAAGTTTTACTTTGAAAAAATATTAATATACAGTTAAATGAAATAAAATAATCAAATCAATATGAAATAAAATAAACTAAAAAAAAAAATAAAACTCTAAATTCCACTAAATTAAATGAATTTTTTTATAAATAACAAATCAAAATTTACGCAAATCAACATAAATAAAATAAAATTAATAAAACTAGCTAAATAAGAAATTTTATTTTACCCAATGAAATTAAAAGATTATTAAAATATGTAGAATAAAATGAAATAAAATAATGTAAATTAATCTATACTATAAAGGTGAATGTCTGTACGTTGTCCGCGCATCACTACGAAACGACAACACCAAATGACGTACAAATTTTTATACATTTATATTTTCACCCAATGAAGGTTATAGGCATGTTTTTATGATGGAACTCCCTTCACACAGCCCCCAGGCTGCGTCACCACTCTCATTCGTTAGGTTAGGTTAGGTTAGCCTGGTTGGCAATAAGCCGCGCATAGACCTTTTGGTCCCTAGCGATACCAGATGGAGACCGACCTCTATGAATACCTGAAGTAGACATCATGTAGGATGTCAGCGCTTTTAGCGAATCTAAGTAGGGCTGGGAGCTCCGCTTTAGAGACGTCTTCCAGACCCTCAAACAGTGGGGCTCCCAGGCATTTTAGTCGCGTTTTTAGTAATGCCGGACAAGCGCACAGAAGGTGTTCTAAAGTCTCCTCAACATCCTCTCTGCATTTCCTGCATTTGTCCGTGTTAGCAATCCCTATCTTGTACGCATATGCAGCCAGTAGATTGTGGCCTGTTAGCATACCTATGATAGTTCTGCATTCCTTTCGCGAGAGCATAAGTACGAATGGAGTCAGTTTTTTGTCGTTAGTTCTACACATGACTTTTGCTGTTTTGCATGTGGTCAAGTTAGTCCACCTAGCTTCCACTTGCCTTTTCATGTGGTCGTCCATTTCGTTGTATATTGTGTTTAGCGGTTTTGGTATGTCGTTCTCTTGATCAAATGGTAGCCTCACAGCACTTTTTGCTATCTCATCTACTATTTCGTTCCCCATAATGCCTTTGTGACCAGGTACCCAGTAGATATGCAGCCTATTGTTTCCGGCTAGCCTTTCTATGGCCTCCCTGCTCCGTCGAACATTTTTGGACTTAATACAATATGAGCTTATTGCTCTTATTGCTGCTTGACTATCCACTCTCATTCGTTAATAATAATCGAATTTTTGCTTAAATTTAATCTAAAAAATCTAAGTTTTTCCTATTTTCCACTATTTAGAGCACACTCTAGACTTCATAATCCGCATAAGTTGTTCAACTATGACTAGAAAATTAATAAAAATAAATTTGCAACGAGGCATAGCAACGAATGCCGGGTATTGTAATATTATGGTTATTAATAAAAAATTATTTTCTATGAAATTATTCTTTGTAATTCTTTTATATACATATCCTAAGTCCCTCAAAACTACTGCTACGCGAGCGCTGCCGCGGGTTAAAGCTAGTATAAAATAAAATGAATCAAAGTAAACTAAAAACATTAATTAAAACAATCGAGTAAAAAAACTGTATACTAAATTATTAGGTGCGCAACTAAGTTCTCGTAATTTTTTCTATGAAAATAGGTATTTCATGAAAATATAACTTTATTCTGAAAAAATGGTCACTATCATTGAAAGTATTTCCCGTCACTGGCTTCTACTTTTTTTCATCTTTCTGGTCGCGGTAAAACTGTTCATCTCTTGAGGCTATCCACGGATAAAGCCATTTTTTGATGACTTCCTATGAATGGAACTGCTGGTCAACTGGACCATGTGGCCTCGATCAGAACAGGTAATAATCTGACGGCGCAATATCTGGAGAATATGGCTGGGGAGGTGGGGCTTTCCATTTCAGTGTTTTCAGGTAGGTTTTAACAGGTTTGGCAATGTGAGGCCGAGCGTTGTCATGCTGTAGAATCACTTTTTCATGTCTCTCCGCGTATTGCGGCCACTTCTCGCGCAGTGCTCGGCTCAATCGCATCATTTGAAGTCGATACCGATCCCCAGTGATGGTTTCGCTTGGTTTTAACAGTTCATAATAAATAACACCAACTTGGTCCCACCATATACATAGCATAACCTTTGCAGCGTGAATATTCGGCCGCGGCGACGACTTAGAAGCATGACCGGGCAGTCTCCATGACTTTGTTTTCTTTGGATTGCTGTAATGAATCCATTTCTCATCACCCGTTACGATACGATGAAGAAAACCCTTCCTTTTTTGCCACTAGAGCAGTTGTTCACAGCCGAAAAAACGACGTTCAACATCCCTTAGTTTTAACTCATAACGAACACAAGTCCCCTGTTTCTGAATCATTCCCAAAGCATGTAATCGCTTGGAAATGGAATGTCGGGTAACTCTTAATACTGAAGCAAGCTCTTCTCAAGCGGATCCTCATTGAGGAATGCCTCCAATTCAGCGTCTTCGAAGGTTTTTGGCCTTACTTCACGCGAACGGTCGTCAACATTAAAATCACCGTCTTTGAAGCGACGGAACGAATCTCGGCACGATGTTTCTCTTAAAACAGCATCTCCATAAACTTTTTGTAGCTCTCGATGCGCTTCAGCAGCCGTTTTTTTCGAATGCAAGAGGAAAATCAACACTTCCCGCAAATGACAATTATTCGGCACAAAATCAGACATTTTCACAAAACCAAAAGTATATGATACCAAAACAAAAACACTAATGTGTCGAAGTAGTTTGTTTATCATATGCCTAAGCTTGGTTTATGACGTTTAGGTTAAGTTAGAATCGGCTAGCACAAAATAATGCAAAATGAAATAAAATAATGCAAATCATTATAAGATAAAGTTAAACTCAAATAAAATCATTTAAAATAAGTTAATCAAATAATATAAATTTCACCAAATTAAGTTGAAACATAAATAAAATATAGAAAAAAATAAATTATTTATTTAAATTAACAATTTATAAAAACTAATTACTTTTAAATATAATTAATTAATTAAATATCAACTCAATTGAAATAAATCTTATAAATTCAAATAAAAATAAAATAAAGCTATTAATTAATTTAAAATTGAATTTATCAGTTAATTCAAAATATATTAAATTCAATTATATCGGCAACTGGCACTCCTAGTTTATATGATGCTTTGTTTGTAAATAACTCGCTGAGAAAAAGCAAACTCTTCAGCCCGACAATCTGTTCTTCTTCTTCTTGTTGATTGCCGCAGTAGTTACCTGAGCGATTTTGGCCAATTTCAACAAAGCGCGTCGGCCATCTATTATTTCTTGTAGTGATCGGCGCCAATTTTAAACACCAGCTGAAATCTAGTCTTTCTCCGTTTGGGTTTTCCAATGTAGTGAAGGTATTTTTCGCTACAGCCAGCAAATGAAGCGAGTATTCATTCTCACAACATAAGCTGGGGTACTTATGCCACCTTCTATGTAGATAAATACTAAATAAATAGATAAAAGGTATTTTTGCCGACTGCCTTTGCCTGCTTCTTTAAAAAGGAGAAGGTCGCGTTGAGTGTCTGATGGTGAATCCAACGATCGTCTGCATACACTGAGAGAGCTACGAGAGTAATGAGCTGTAATTTTTAAATATAAAATTTTCGCATACGAGTTTTATTTGCTCTTTTGAGTAATTCATCTCGCCCAAACGATGCAGTTAGACGCGAAAATTTCAAGTCAATGCAGAAGTGTACTAACTTCCAAAGATAATATCTTGGAAAAAAATAAAGCCATTTGTATTAACTATCTTTTGATTATTGGGCGCAAAAGAATATAAAGGCAACCCTCGTAGCAACTTTATATACTTTTTGCATACGAATGCATGACATAGTGATGACGCTGCAGCTTAAAAGTAAGGAAATCGCGAAACATATAACCGTTTATTATAAGGTGGATCGTTTGTTCGACTTGACATCCATGGATTCCATGTAAACGCTATGAAGGAACGAAGCTCGGAAGATTCTGAATCAATAGGCGTTAATAACTTCCACGACTTCGCTAAGGGGGCAAGCAGCTTCCCATTTTTGATCTTGGCCTAAGTGCCCGCGTAAAAGGGTGATTATTCAATTTAAAGTTATGACACAATTTCCATTTCTACATTTTGCTTATGCAGGCCTTAAACTATAATTTTTCATTGCATTAATATTCATTTCATTTGAGAATACAAATAAATTTGCGAAGTTACACTATTGGGAGCTTCGTTGCCAGCTGGTGTTTAAATTAAATTCAATATGCGTACTCGTTATTATAACCGAGATAAAACAAAAGGTAAGTTACGCAAACATGAAATACCAATACAAATTCCCAATTACAAGAAATTTGTAGTGGCGTACCTGTGCAGTAGATAAATAAATGCTTTTTAATTAAATAATTATGAAATATTTTTGTATATGTATGTATGTATATGTGCAATATATGGAAGGATGTAAACGCATATAATATACTTAATAGGCTTATCGGCAATACCGCATGGCGGTCGCGTTACACAAACCACACATCGCGCGCTTTTATCAACTATGAAACGGTAATTAATTCAGCTTTAGTAAAAACTGAAAAAAGAACTACAGCAACTACAAAGATTATTACGCAAGTATCTACACACTTAAACAAACATGCTTTCAAAAGGGTGTCTAAATAAAAACGTCAATATTTTGTATAGTGGGTACCTTGCCAAAGTTTCGAATGCTTGGAATACACCAAAAAAATCTACAATTTATTTTCGCAAAAACTATGCAACGAGGGAGAAACGACCGATTCAGCAATCCATTTCTTCAAAATTCTCCTAATATTCAATTCCTGTTCTCCTCTCACAATGAGTATTCCGGAAAATCCGGAAATTTCTTAAGAGCAAAACTTATCGAAATAATTTGTCTGGCTCAGATCGTCTCGGATACTTCTTGAAATATCTGTACCGCATGGCTAAGGTAAATAACCCTAGGTTCATATACTGGGAAGTACCGAGCGATGGCGCCATACATATGTTCTTTAGTTGCGACATTTGGCTTGTGGAAGAGCATTCTCAGAGAGTAGATTGACGACATCGCGCCGACCAAAAAAACGTTTCGAAACTGTTTCAGTAATGACACTCTAATAAGAGCAGCTATTCACGAGTGGCATGCTTCAGAAGAAAGTCCACCGGACAGACGAACGGAGTGGCAGGCCGTCGACACCGAAAACTGATGGAAACGTCAATAAAGTGAGAGGAAAGTTCATTAATAATTGCAAATTACCCATCAGAGAGCTGGCAAGGACTCGAACAGAGCTTATCGCTCCTTTCAGGACATTGCAGTTAAAGATTTGGGTTTGCCCCGTGTTGCTGCATAGTTGGTTCCAAGGGTCCTAAATTTCATTCAAAAAAGAGAACACGCTGATACCGCCAAAGGCATGATTTCCAAAGCTGAATCCGACCCACCATTCATCAAACACATCATTACTGGAGACAAGACGTGGGTTTTGAGAACGACACGCATTTCAGACATCAGGCGAGTAAGTCGAGAGTTTCGAATGAACCAAGGCCAAAAAAACACGTCGAAAAACTACTTCCGTCAAAAACGAAAGTGATGCTCACGATTTTTATGGATTACAACGGTATTGTTCACCATGAATTTTTGCCGGAAGATCAGATAGTTAATAAAGACTATTATTCGGGCATTACGTTTATGTGAAACAATTCGTCATTTGTGGAAAAACAACGCCTGAATTTTACACCGTGATAGTGCACCTTCACACAATGCTATCATTATCCGTGAATTTCTGACCTAAAACGATTTAGATTTTTTCAAGTTCCACTATTTCCCTTCAAAATACGGCACTTAACAATTATATACAAAGAATTATATCATTTAAATGTCCACCATGAGCACGTCTACAAGCTGTCATACGCGAATTAAAATTTTGAAGGATTAATCTTAATCTTAATTAATCTTCGGACTAAGCTCAGCAATCTCGATCCGAACGTTGTGTTTCAGCTCTAGAATCGTTGATGGCTTGTTCACATAGACTTTACTATAAACAAAACCCCACAAAGAGTAGTCTGGTGTAGTTAGATCGCATAATATAGATGGCCAGTTTATGTCACCGTTATGTGAAATTGATCGACCGAGAAACGGTGCATTGTTTTTCCCTGTTGTGTGACTTGTGGCTAAATTTTGTTTGAAAATAAAGATCGTCTATGTCTATTGCTTCAATGTCAGGTCAATGAAAAATCCTGAATCAGTTGCCTATAGCGATGTCTACGGACAGTAACAGCGCCTTATTTTTCATTTCTAAGAAAATCGGGTGCCTAAAAACAACATAAAGCAGCACATTTTAGTGGATGTAATTATTTTTCTGAAATTAATCGATGATTTTCTTTTCTCATAGGCGGCAATATTGTTTGTTTATGTGATAGGAGCTTCATCACTAAAGATGATTTTGCATCATGTTCTAAGAACCAATTCAAGAAATTTCTGCATTGATAACCATCTGTTGTCTTCAACTCTTGTGTTGATTGAATTTTGTAAGGATGCAAATGCAAATCCCATGTGAAATCCGCCAAACCATGTACATTGTACATCTGTCCACTTAACAAATGTCAAAAGTTACCTAACGAAAGGTGTTGTCTAGGAATTATTTCGCTAGACTCTTTAAATAGTGCTCGTATCCCCTATGATGAATGAGCTCTTGCTGTTACTAAAAGAGAGAGAGAGACGTTTACGAGAGAAGCAAAAGAGAATTCGGAGTTCTCGGTATAATCATATATGATTCAAAATGTTTCTACCTTCTTCTAGGTAATGGAGCCGTTTACAGTAACAACCAGTGAATGACTATTTTTCAAGCAGTGTCATCTTCTCTGCTGTGGCGCTTTCGAATTCGACAGATTTGTGAACAAGCAGAATTCATTTATTTGGGAACTGAGAATCTTCAACGGTCATTTATTCAGCATGAACCCCTATTTGGTGTGAATTTTGAAGTTGTAGTAATGTATTCGAAAATCCAAGATGTTAAATGGGTTAACATCCAGCTATAATATAGGGTCCGCCATATAACTTTACGGAATTAAAAATGCTATAAAAATCAAACTACTCAATATTTTTCCAAACTGTTTTTTTTTTTATTTTGAAGTACAATCCTTCCGGTTAATGAGAGAATACAACTTCATTCATATAGACTTTGTACGGCGTCATACCAAGGTCTTTACGCAAAATTCGTCTCAATGATGTCTCCGAAATGCCCAATTGTTGAGAACGACGGTGAACTGATGTTCCTGGTGATTCACGAACACTCTCGGCCCCTGCAGCAATATTTTCGGGTGTACGCACTGTTTTTGGTCGGTCACGCGTTTGTTTGTCAATAAGCAACCCAGTTTCTCTTACTTTTTTCGCAAAGTAACGCACATATGCTTCATTCGGTGCTTTTCTTCTTCCCATTGCCGTACCAAATTTTCGTACACATTCTGCAACATTCCATGATTTTCAAAGTAATGTCGCATTATTTCCCAGCATTATTTCCCATTTTCGTTCAGCGGAAGAATAAAACTAATTTTCTGTCAAATCAGATGACAGCTAAGTGTTACCATTCTTCAAATAATACCTAGTTCAAATCCGTAACGATAGATGGCGGGCCCTATATAAGCATAAATTTTCTCATTTATATTTCTCAGGTTTCGACATAGTTCTGATCATCAATAACTCCACGTTGAGCCGAATCATTTCGGTGGAAGTTTCTCTTTCTGTGCATTCTAATGCCCTCTGCAGCCAATGCTCAAACATAATTTTAGTACTAAATAATAATAATAATAATAATATACACATACAAGTATATAGTGTGACTTCTTTAACCTCAGTCACAATTTTTTATGAGAGCGTACATCATCAGCCTTTACCACCACTGTTAGTTCTACCTTTGCCAAACTAGATAAGGAAGCAAAGCGAACGAAGTGGTGGGGAACGAAGGCAAAACAAAGTACATCCAAAGTCATCAAACAAACAGTCGGCGCACTCGCGTTCGAGGTTGTAAGAGACTTCGTTTTCCTAGGAACCAGTATTAACACCGATTACAATAACAGCCTTCAAGTGCAACGGAGAATCTCTCTTGCCAACAAGTACTACTTTGGACTAAGTAGGCAATTGAGTAGTAAAGAACAAAACTAAGGCCGCTGGCGAGGTCACGTCGTCCGGTTGAATAGAAACGAGTTCCTCTGCGTTGGAAAGATCAGGTGGAAAAGGACTTGGCTTTACTTGGTGTGTCCAACTGGCGCCGGTTAGCACGAGAAAGAAACGTCTGGCGCGCTTTGTCAAACTCGGTCAAAATTGCTTAAGCGGTTAACGCGTTAGTCAAGAAGGAGAAAAAGTATATATTTACGTACGTATTTATTGAAAAAAAAAAAAAATTTTGCATTTGCATCACAAGAAAATGACGAGAAAGTGGATATGCTAGCCAAAGCAGGCGCAAATCTTCCTGTGGCTAGCACGGCCTACAATCACCTCCCTGCAAACAACAACTGGATTTAGATATAGGAATGATTCAAGCAGCGAATTCATGATAGGAAAGAACCAACTCATGCAGGCTCGCGAAAATCATACACAGGCACAATGTCAGGTCTACAAACTATATTTTATCTCTTCCCAGGGGACACTGTCTTACTCCATCGTACGCGGCCAAACTGACACTAGTGCAGAACGACACATTCACAATTTGTAATGAAGTCGACGCGAGAGGAGCTCTGGAACACCTACTTGGAACATGAATAAACTGCTTAGGTTTTACATCATTGTCAACCATATCTAAACTGTATCTAAATTGAATACTAAAGACGAAATATAAAGTTCTTAAACACTCTATACAAACACTTGGAATCACTTTTTTGTCTAGGTGCGATCTGCAGGATCAACCAAGTCCAACCTAATCTTACCTCATCTATGACGGAAGAAAACACTACTAAACACCCTTTACAGGTCCTGACATACACATATCGATATGCAGAACTACATATGTACATACATATACAATCTTTGTATGTATATTAGGTTGCATCACTCTCCTTGTTGGGGTTGTTATTGCAGCAGAATTATGAAATTTATTATATTTTAAGACATTCGTCAAAATATTTGGAAAACATATTAAGGTTTAGATAAGCTGATTCGAAAGTACCTTCAAAAATAGAATTTTTATAAATACAATTTATAAATTAGTTTTTCGAAAAAATTACCTCAGGTAAGAGTTTAAGCTTAAAATGACGGTAAAAAATTATTTGAAATTGTTTTAACAGAATCAAATAATGATGTTTTCGAAAAAAAATTGGTAGATGGATATGCTAATTTTCTAGAACTTTGCAGTGGTACCTTAAAAATCTAAATTAGTCGAGATTTGGTTGAATTATTAAAGTTTCTCATAAGCCTATCCTCCGAAAAAAAGCCAAAAATGGTTTTCAAAACGTTTCATTATTTTGATACAGTTTAAAATAAATTTTTAAATGTACGCTTCTATTTTTTTTTTAAAGAATATTTTTAAAAACTAATTTTATTAAAAATAAACAAACGATTTTCGAAGTTAAAATACCTTTAACCTGATAGAGTTATTAATATTTTTCCGTAATATTTTGGCAAAAGAATTATAAGAATATAGTAAGTTTTATAAATATAGTGGAAAGTCCGCAACATTTTCTTGATGAGTCACCCTAATGTATGATATATACTTATTAATATAAACATACACGCATACATACGACAAATTGTGGATGTGTAGGTATTAATACATTTTTACTGAACAAAATTACTTTTATTCAATTAAATTTATTCTCCTCACTTTAATTTAAATGCCGATTTTTTTTGTATCTATACTTTCTTTGTTTTCTTTGCTTTTATTGTTTTTGGCAAATGCATACACTAATTTAGTTATTTATTGTGATAATCTCGCACAGTTCACATTGTTTCACGTAAATTTTTTATACCGCTTGCACAATAATAGAAAACAAGAGCTTTTGTTAAAAACATAAAGACCGAAAAAAATTAGTTTAGTTTATTATATTCGTTAGCGTAATTCACAATTTGGCTGGAACAAAGGCTGCAAAATCTGTGAAAACGTAAAAAGTTACTAACGAAACGATGCGGCTAATAACGCATTCATGGCTGGTAAACAATCCGCCGAAGGCTTTAAGGGGTAACTCAGGTGTTAGTGGAGTGCATGCGGTAGTGCAACAAACTTTCGTGTGCCCACATGGCCGTGACCATAGCAACAGCGGTATGGTGGATAGTTGCTCGATGACGTGAGCAGGATGGTGAATTGTTGGCGGAAAATGCATGTGAGCAGCTACAGGGATGTTACTTGTTCTTTTGTAGTATATGGAAAATTCCTGAGAATCTTTTCATATATTTCATTTTGAAATAACACTAAAGTTGTTTCTCACATTTCACACATTGTTCCAGAATGGGTTATAAATTCACCAGAATGTGCAACAAAAAATGGAATTGTAAATGTAGGTATGCATTATTACTTCCTCAATTGGTATTCGTTTTCACCAATATACAACATTTTATGAGATATTAATATTGAAAAATCTTAAAATTTGTAAAATTATGAAAAATTATAAATCCAACGAGTTCTTTCTTTCCCCATAATTTATATCAAATTTGAGTCTTACAAACTTATGAAAATTTAATAACGAATTTTCCCCCATATGCTATCAAATTTGAGTTTCATGAAATTATATTAAATTTTATTTTCATTATTATATATCTTACCCTAAATTTTGTATTAAATTTCAGTTTCACAAAATAACGAATATTTTATATCAAATTTCTTTTCATATTTTCTCTCAAATTAGAGTCTTAAAAAATTATTAAAATTTTAACTAAATTTGAGTCTCATAAAATTATAAAAATTTCGTCGTCATATTTGATACCTAATTTGATTTTTTTGAAATTATACAATGTTACATTTATTTACATATGTATACATACATAGATATATTATATTTTATATTAAATATCATTCTTATAAGATTATGAAATATTATATTATAATAAATATAATATTGTACTTATTATATATGTATGCTTACTTACATTTTTTTTTATCAAATTTAACACTTATTATAATATAAACCTTATTTTTATTTATTATTATTATATTTTTATTCTTACTTTGTATCGAAATTTGTGTCAATTACAATATGAGTAGTTCAGTGCACACATCGATTAAGTCCATAAAACGAAAAGTTGAGAGACGATGATGTAATGTATTTTGTTTTTACAAATTCCTCTGATAATACGAATTCATATCTGCGGAATGCATAATTGCAGACATAGCTTTCATCTAACGGTATATTAATAAGAAAGAATAGCCAACAAACAATAGTCAATAATGTTACAGTTTTTATGTGACTGATGGAGTTAATTGACTGAAAAAAGTAATAAAGCTAAATTTAGTCTTTTCATTTTTAGGTTTTTATTACAGAAAAAGTTAGTTATTATACATTTTTATCACAGCTTTTCCATAAAAATGAATGTTGGAAGTTCGGTTACAAAATAATTTTCGTAAATAATTTATACCAGCATTATGTTAGCGGCATTATTCTTTGGGATTATTCAGCAATATTATAAATAATGTCCTCTTCATCATCGATTTGTTGACAAGTTCTTGTAGTAATCGTGTTTAACAGGAGGAATGCATTTTAGCAGGTCCATCATGCCTCTCAATTTTTCCTTTGTCACAGTTTTACCTTTAGGATATAATAAAAACTGATCTATATTTTTCAAACTTTGCGGTCTACCCACTAAAGATTTTCTTATATTATTGGCTTGAAATTCTGTATCTTCATTATAGTCACATTTGAATTGTATGAGATAGAGTTTGAACCTTTCTAACTTTATCCAGCGTATTTTAAGCCAATTTACTGGAAGCCATGTGACGGTTACTTTTCTGTCAATGATAGACTCTTCCAGGTGATTTTCCTTTTCAATTTTTGCCATCTTAATTCCCTCACCGTCTGAAGATTGAATTTTTATTTGAAAAGCATCACAAGTTTGACACGTATCCTTTGATGATTGTTTGAAAATATAAATTGAATTTTCAATTATGGAACACATTATAGTTAGTAATATTTTTCTTTCACTGGTGCTACGTTTTCCTTTTCACATTCTGTGACTTATAGTTGATACATCTTCTTAATATTTAAGTCAGGATTTAAATATTGTCGTCTTGAATTATGAGCTCTGATGTAGTGACTACTGTAGGCTGGAAATGACTTTATATGTTTTATAATATTTGTATTTACCATCTATTTTATTGCTTGCAACGCGACCTTTGCGTAATTAAAAAGCGCGATTTCCCATAAAAAATTTCTCTCCCAAAATCTGAGATTATAAAATAGTCCCAGATAATAACGATACTTATTGACATACAGCACTGTGTTTTCTGTGTTATCGAAAATTATTATTATGAATGTAAGGAGAAACATCAAAGGAAATGGATGCCGGCAAAGAAAACAGGCCTGTAAACATAATTCTAATAAAATGTTTGTTAAATATTATTAGTTACGTATTTATTTTACAGAAAAAACGTGTGTCCATAAACGTTTTGTCCTCTTGTTACTTATTATAAGATGCAGATAATATAGAATTTCCCATGCGTATTGCTGCCATAATTTTTTGCAACCTCAGTAAACGTCGCATATGGATCGTGGTTCCGTTACTTTGCTCTCAGCGGATTTGACAATGAGTGGCGTGATTTTAGCACCAATATGGCCATATTACCATTTTCGTAACTTGATTTAGCATTTTTTTGTTATTTAGTCTCCGAGTTTTAGTTATTTCTTCATAATATTTTTCTATCCTGTTCTAATTAAAATGTAATGTTAATAATTTTGTAAAATATACACTTTTTAAAAATTAATTCAATAACTCACTTAGTTCTATTTAACTTTACTTTTTTTTAAGATCTGGTCACATTGCCCATGATTGCGGTTATTGTTGATGTTTATGAATATTCGTTTTTTTTTTGAAATGTGCGTTATTTAACCAAACGTTTTAGTGAATATTTACGCAAAAATAAGATAATTCGTCAAAGTGTATAAGTCATAAATTGGGAAAAATGAAGTGTGCAGTGAAAAATTGTGACAGTAAGAACCGCAATAAAGCGTGTGGTATACGCTTTTTTATATTTCCAAAGGATGAGACGCTCTGCAAATATTAACAAAGTATTAAACAAAGAGACGAAATTTCTTAATATGCATATATTTAATCATATCAATAACCGCATAAGCCGATCACTGTTCCATAGATGCAATTCTTAAGCCTACAAAAACGGTTTGCTTGTGATCACAAATATGTGCATGCATAAGTCCAAATAGACTTACAGACATACATATGTTTATAATATTTAATTAAATTAAAGTTAAATATTTTAAAATTTCTATAGCAATAGTAACTGAGCACCGAGCAACGGACTGAGTAAACGGCCTCCGCCATCCATCCAGTGGCACCATCCGTTCAAGGTACTACTCCTGGTGCAACTCCATCAACACTATTAAAATCCACATCCACAATCATATCAGCGACTGTGCAACAATATTAGACACTATAAAATGTGTAGATGCACGACTTGGTGGACCAATTTAATATGATTTGCAAAATATTTAACATTTTTCCCACCAATATGAAATTTCTCGCTTTATTTACATTTTTAATTTCTAACTTTTTCTTCTTCTTCTGCTTTCAGCAGTTAAATCTATGTCCCGCTATTGTAGTGTTGCCTAGCTTTGGATATAAAAACGCACTAAAATGCCCGTTAATTTACAAGTGTTAAATATGCCCAGAAAATAAAATACCAAATTTTTATTGAATTACTTTAAAAAACTTTGTATACGTAACAGATTGTCTTTAAAATGTGCGTTTTGTTTAAAACAAATGCGTTATGGAAATGTACAATTTAATTTATGATTTTTTTTTGTTAAAAGAAACTCTTTTGTTAAGGGAGTGACTTGTTTGCTGTATTTCAGGTTATGTAACAAAATAAAGTAATATTTTTGCAAAAATGTCGTTATGGTTTCTTCAGTATTTTCTGGTATTTTGTTGCTTATTTTTACTTTGAATACACCTCTTGATACCCTACCTATGTCCCACTAAGGATTGAGGACCGGCCGAAACGATTACATCTCTATGGTTTCAATTCACATTCAGTAAATTCAAACGCTTTTAGAAAGGTTTTCAAGGTTAAGAAGAGTTGAGAGAAGAAGAACAAATTTTCATTAGCACTAAAATCTTCTCAGAGCGACCTTTTTTAACCCTCCTTTGTTTAATAATACAGTAATTTTTTAACTTACAGTTTCGGTAGCTTTAAATTCAAAAAAAAGAAGCAGAAACGAAAGTTAAAAAATTTCGCATTTTGGGTATAAAAAGCACTAAATTTATTGTGAAGAGCAAATGGTTGGCAACACTGCACTACTTGGCAAACGTGACGTTACGCCCTCTCTGATGGGCGCAGTCTTCTTTCTATCATTCTTGGCTATACTAACTACCGCTTGCATTGTGCTTCTTTTTATCTGTTTACCGATGCGATTTTGTTACGAATATTATTGAGAGGGAGAGAACATCTTCGGCTGTTTAAAAACAAATAAGCGTCGATGCACGGTCAGAACAGATACGGCGTTTCTGGAACGATTTATATTAAAGTATGGAGTTAATCGAAATGGCTTCTGAAATAAATTATTATTCAGTTGCCAAAAAAATTTGCAATTTAACGGTGCTAGTATTTATTATTCAGGAAAGTTATTATAAATATAAAAAGTTATGACTATACCAAGGGCTTTGACACTTAAATTTAAGATTTTTCGAAAAGTGGAGTTAATCGATGTGTGCATTGAGCGGCTCATATATTTATTTATATAAGTTCGTGGATTGGCAAAATCGGTTCGATTTCCCCAAGTCGTTTCAAGGGGTCAGTGAATGAGATCCTGTATTTTTCTTCATTATCATCTTCTAATTTTTGATTACGCCAGCCGCGCTCCGAGTGACAAAGCTGTAGGAAGAGTAACAGCAACTTCTGTAAATGACACTCTACAACAGCAATAACTAATTGCAGCAGGCACCTTAATAGCGCTAATGGTCTTAATTGAGAAGGTTTGATAATGGCAAGCACACTAAGTAACAACAACATTTGGTTTTGCGGTAACTAAATGCCTGAAAAGTGCCTTCAATTTGCTTAACGCAGGCTTGGTAGGTTTAGCTTAAGGCTAAGAAGTTGAACGAAACAGAAGTCTGATCTTTTAATTTATGGAGTCCCACACTGATCTCTCACTCACCAACCTTCCTCCTTCTTCCGCTCTCATTACTATTGTTAATAGCTAAATACACACTGTTAATTTCACCGCCATAACATAGTTAATACCATTAAAATTCTGTTTAACATTTTCTGTTATTATTTAATGCAAGTGTAAATGTGGATTCCTGTAATGTTAGAGATACATAACTTGGAGTTTTTACAGAAATCAAATGAATAAAGTTGATATTTTTATAAAATTATAAAAAAGCGAATGCTTTTTCTTATTTCATATTATTTGAGCCTTATCAAATTCTGTAAATTTCAAAACCAACTTTTTTTTGTATATATTATGCATTTTTAGTCTTAAAAAGATATAAGAATTTTTTTTTTTTTTAATTGACGACCAGCAATAACATGACCTTCAAATTTGTGACGGATTTCAAAATTATCCTTATAGGCAATGGCCCGCAATCAACCACATCAAAATATCCACGTTACACATTCATCGTTACGCAGCCCTAAGTGTGTGCTTTGTTTGTTCAATAGGAAATGGCAAAAATAGTGCACATCAACAGAAAATATATATAGTAGGGCGGGTTGATTTTAAAATCGCTCAGTGCTCTGTGAAAATCGTATTCTAGGGATCAAAATAAGAAACTTTGCCGAAGGAACCATACCTCTAAAACGAATTCTGATGTCCCCCAATTTGGGTCGAACGAAAAATCCCATCCCACTTTGACCCATTTAGAGTGCTCCAATCGAGTCCAAATGTATGATCGACCCCCACTAACTTTGGACGGCCGATCCACCCATGCCATTGGCACACCCCCTGGAACTCCCCTGGGGGTTCCCCATACAATCATTTCAAAATATCACCATTTTTGGCCTTTACATGAGAAAATAAACTAAAAAGTTCGACACAAATTGGGGGACATCAGAATTTGTTTTAGAGGTATGGTTCCTTCGGCAAAGTTTCTTATTTTGATCCCTAGAAATCGACCCGGCCTAATATAATATATAGGTATATTTACATATATATATATATATATATATATACTATTCTGTTGATGAGGACCTCATCAACAGAATAGTACCATTAATTTACCGCTCTTTTAAGAATGCAACAGCAAAGTGGTATCTTCAACGACTTCATTCGGATAATATGGGCCTTGAAGTTGAAGTGGGCGACTTATCAAAAATCATGGAATTCAGACCACGATATAAGCGCTTATTCCATTGCCCATAAATTTAATAATAAAACAAAATCGTTATTTTTTTCATTTCCATAAATTGTATGAAAAAGTTTCATTAAATATAGACCACTATTTATTACGTGCAAAGCCCCAAAAGCCTACCCAATAGCAAGTGGCTTGGCAATCACAAGCGCTCTCTGCTCCTAAGTAACTCAAAATGCGCCTTAAGACGCCAGAATACACAATATCAACTTGTCACAATTGCTACCCAGCGGCGCATTGATTCAGCGCTTGGGTGGCGTTTCAATTTAATTCAGCTATTAGTACTCACCGTTGGCAACGCTTTGGTGCCCAAAATTAGGTAACAAACACAGTAAGAACGCCGCGAGCACACTCAGGCGTAAACATGGAAAACACGCGTTTCTATTTACAGTTGAACAAACGAGCGATCAAGTCCATCTATGTACGAGCATATTTGTATGCGCTTGGGTGTAGCTGGAAAAAGTCACCAAAGCAAACCAGAAACATCGCGTAAACACAATAGCATTGCATAAAAGGAATGCTTGGCGTGGGCGCCTAGCTGGATGTTAAATAACAACAAAAACATGTGAATACTCAAACGACAATGGCTTTATTTGATAATACATACTGCACTAACATAAAAGCCTAGACTAGCGCAGTAACAGCTACGTTGACAGCAGCTACACAAGCACCATTCAGCTTGCATTGCAGCCTTGTCGAACAAAAGCAAACACAAAGAAAAAAATTTACAAGCAATTTTTCACGGCTTTATGATTTACAACACACTTTCAATGCGCTTTCAACCTTCGCCGTCACCTGACTTTCACTTCAACTAGCCAACAAATAATCTTGGAGTGCTTCTAGTGGTAATGTGTTTTGGAAGGCATTGCTTGTGATGCGTAGTATGTAGAACGCGAACTCAGGTTATGTCTTACAAGTTATAAATGGTTACAGCAAAAATTTTGGCAGAAATGCTAAGGGCCGCATGAGTTGAAATTTGCTAATCTAACTCTAGGCCTTTTTTTTCACTAGGACTTAGAAAGTGGCGAATAGATGAAGCAAATGAACATATGCCGGCAGCGCGGGAAGAGAACTGCCTTAAATTACATGTGCCAGTAATGCAGTGCGTCCTAATGAGCTAGAGCCACACTCGCTAGTGGCGAAACTTACTCGATAACTTTGTTGTTGCTTTCACCTGCATAGACATAGCGAGCGGGGAAAAGGCGAATAGAAGAGGCCTTCTGTTTTACTGATTCGCCCAAAAAAATCCTTGACAGAAAATCGGAAATAAAGCATATGCAACGGGTTTTTAAATAAAAGCATTTTTGACAAAGCTACAGCTGTCAAATGTGGCGGGCATATTTATTTAGCGCTAACATTTATCCATGAAACGCTAATCGGTTCAACAACGAGTTCATTTTGTCAAAATTTCTTATTACAATGAGAGCACTGCTTGCGAAACGTTCCCTTTTTCGAAAAGAAAATTGTCTTCTTATCATCTGGGGTTAAATGGCTTCGTAAATCCAGAGCGACGGAAATCTATGGAAGATCCATCAAGTGCCCTTACCTACATATATATTACTTAGTCCTACCATAAGTTCTGTTACAAATTAAGTCCGTTAAAGATATGAAATGGTTTAATACTTTTCTTAATGATGTTAGTTTCATTTAATTTTGTAACCATTTGCTTCTACACAAGACTTAAGGGAGCCTATTATCAGTCGGCTTCAAAGAATCGATTTTTTTACTGCAATCGATAGATATAAAATCAAAATTTTATAGCGGAATTCAAAGTGATTGCGGAGTTACAGGGCTGTGTACCGTCACTCGTGTGAGTATACTGTCTACCTTCTGAAAACTTTGAAACACGTTTTCTCAAAACCATGTTTTTGAAAATGGCCTGTAAGATTAAAAAAAATCGACGAAAGTTATCCTTCTTAAACCGATAATCTATAAAAAGAGAATTTAAATGCGCAACTAATTAACTAACAAAATACAAAAAAAAAAAAAATTTTTGTTATTTAACACGTTTAAAAAAAAAAAAAAATAGCGAAAAAAAGAACTTTTTCAATAATTAATTGTGTGTTCATTTTTTCACATTTTTATACAAGAGTAGTATATTATATGCGGGAAAGCCTTCTGAATAAGACAGTATTTTTCTTTTGTGTTTCAAGTCAAAACTACGACCGCAATCTTACACGCTGTTTTACTAGCGCGCAACGTGAAGCTGTGCGATATCCCTCATATGTCCGCCATTTTGCTTTTTTATTTATGTTAAAAAATTGTTTATTACTCATCATATTCAATCACGCCTTCAAATAAATGGAAAAGATTATTCCTGTGTGTCGCTTTTCTCGCCTCAAAAAAAAATTCAGAAAAAACACTTTTTTTTGAAGCCACTGATAAGAGGCCTTAAAACGACTAGGCCCTTCTGCTTTTGCAGCACGCACGGTTCCATGGATATTGACATCGCTGCTCGAACCAAGGATTGTTTCAGACTTTCCAAATTTCTGTAAGGACTTCGACAGGCCAAGTTCTGGACTTCTGATCTTCAGATCTGGACTTCTAAATGGCCAGTCCTCCGCGGCTATAAACTCAAGAATATTGTTTTTTAGCCACAGCTGTATGGTTTTTGCCCTGTGGGCTGGAGCGGAATCTTGTTGGAAGATCCAACGCCCTCCATTGAAGAGAGTATAACAACATTTTTTGTGTTTAGAAATTTTGGTCAAGATGTTATAGTTTGGTTTGGTGACTCATTTGTGAAAAGAACATATCCATGGCCGTTGACTGCATGCCACCGAAGAAGTTGCTTGCATCAGTCGAATCTAATTTTATTCCAGCGCGTTGACAAGAGATGAAAAGTTGACCGACGGAAGGCCTTCATGTGGAGATCATCTCTAATTAGTCTTGGCATGGATCTGGTCGATGCATTCAGTTCCCTGGACATGATTTTCTGCTTTTGGCTACATAAGGACATGAACACGGTTAAGTGGGTAAAAATACAGCAGCTAAGCTGTCTTACCAAGTCACCCGTATGAACGAAGACCCTCCAGCTAGGTGAACCTGCGACAGGGTACCCCAAAAAGGGGAAAAAAGGAAGGGCAAGACAGCTCCATTGGAAGGACCAAGTGCTGCGGCACCAGCGAGCGCAGGACGAAAATAGCTGGCGCGCTATTTAGAAATCAACCAAAACCGACGCAGTTGTAGCGCCACATAAGAAGAAGAAGAAAATAGCTGATTTCAAAGAACTCAAACTACTGCACTTTATCGATTTACACTACCTTACTTTGTTCATAAAAAAGAAATACTAGCTGCTATTATCAACTTGACTATTTTCAAGTGAAATATTGAATACTTAGTTTGCTCGTCTTGAAAATATTTGTAGCTTAGTGACTACCCGACTCTTTCAGTCTCTGCTGTCGCTCTGAATGCGGGGCAACAAATCTTTGCTGATCGATTTTCGCTCAATTTCACGACGCCACTAAGAAAGCCCCTTTGAAATACTTGTACAAATCACTAACGAAACAATCTGTCGCCTTCAAATTTCAACTAAAACTATAGAAAGTTTCCTTCTTTTCAGGCATATCACGCAGTATTGCTAATTCTCGAGTTATAAGAGCACTTAATTAACACGGTACTTCGAACGTGAGTTAGAAAATCTATCTTGATCGAGAACCAGTTTGCTATTGACTCACCAAAGTGTTGCTCCTCAGAAAAAGGTTTATCTGGAAATGCACTATGCGCTCGTGCGCTTTTGACAGAAAAGGTAAAATTACGATAAGTCAATAATGTCCATTGGATTTCTTAATTGGAATAACCTTAGCCACCTTCCAACAATTGGGAAACATCATTCAAATGGTATTTAAGGCACCACTAACAGAATTTTTGGTTATATACTAGGTTTTTCAATAAGTTTTGGATAAGTTGCATCAGAAAAACACAATTTTATGATTTGAAATACACTTTATTATTTCGAAAAGTTTCTCTGAACATCAATACACTTCCTCCAGCGAGATTCCAATTTATGAACTCTGAAGTGAGAATCTGAAAGAGCTGGAAAATACGCTTCCGCTGCTGTTATGATCTCATCATTTGATGAAAAACGCTTTCCACATATGAATTTTTTTAGGTGGATGTTCCAACAATGCGAACTTTAATTCATCGATTTTAGCCATTGTCAAAATGTTCTTGCGATACGGTGCATTGCCCTGATGTAAACGAATTTTTGCTTTTACAAACTGGGCCTTTTTTACGATTTTTTTCTAAATCTAAATCTAAATGTTGCTGAGAAAGTCGCTTTCGAATGTGTTTTTGTTCCATTGTGCACACAGCCTTCTCAAACCCAAGACTTCAGCCAAAACATTACTACTCTACTAAATCTTGTTCAGTCACTCGGCCATTTTCCAATATGATATCCTGCAATTTGTTCTATGATTTGGGATTTCTTTTTAATCGGTATACGTCAAATCGTTTATTTATAGGATGTCAGCAAGCCCACAAAGCTTGAGGAGCTCAAGAAAACCATCGAAATAAAAATTGCCAATTATCCTGCCGATAAGTGTGGACGTGTGGTAGAAAGCAGGTTCCAAGGAATCGCTCGCTGCAAACGTGCTGAGCGGTAAACGCTGTAAGTAAATATCAGACTTAAATTTCATATGTCTAATGAATCATAAATTCCCTTCATAATATCTTCCTTTTACACTCAAGCGCTCAGCATTTCATTTATAAAAGCTAAACGGCAATTCAAACTGAACCATTGAATTTAAAACTATGCAGTCATACCTACTAAGCGAAGTAGTCAACTAGCAAATGGCAGCATGCTAGAGAGGTTTGAAAAACTCTGTTGTAGTTGTTGCTATATGAATACATTTTAATTTTTGATACTACGATAAAGTATGCGGTGCAGAATTGATGAAGCTTTCATAAAAACTTTGCACCACTCCATTCAGCGTATTCAAAAGCTAACTTTATTTTCTTATTGATACGTGCTGAGCACTACTTTTTATTTGCGTGTCAATATTTATTATTATTTATGGCACTTTTTTGACACGTATACCCAGTCCATTGATCACACACACATACATATACGCATATTTGGCTAAATTTTATTCAATAGAGTACAAAATAAAATAGAGAGGGGAAGCAATCAATCATTTATTTCGAACTCGTTTCGGCAGGAGAACTTGCCAAGGTCGTGAGAACTGGGCATGGCACTATTCGCAGTAGGGGAAAGGGATGGCTGCATTAAAGTGTAAGCTCTAGGGATACCGAAGCATTTACTTGAATGGATTTTTACTTCATTGAACTCTTATTGCATTAAAGTGCATATTTGTCTAAATGAGTGCGCGTGAAGAGAAGTATGCAGTAAAAACTCAAAAGTTGAATAATTCGAAGAAATACGAACAAATGCATAAATGCAATGCATCTGGTATTACTACGAGGGGCAGCTGATGAGTTCGTGCCCTAAGGTGGCTCTATTATTGAATGAAGTATAAGGCTTCATATTTCTCTTCTTTTAGCACTTCTCCTCCTCAAGTGATAAGCATCTCCCTCATCGCAAATATAACGCCTTTGTGACACTAAAAACATTCTTTAGATTTCCTCTCAAAATAGTTTTCTGCGGCCGACTCCAACTCACCATCTGGACCAAGGCGAATTTATTACAGGTGACAGCAAACACATATAAGTAAAACCCTACATGTATTTGTTGTTGCGTTTGGTGCAAGCATCACGTCAAAATCAGCAAGCAAATGTAAACATACGAATGTAAACATACCAATACATACAAACAAAGCATATCATTTTGACGTAAGCCATACCTACGGCGAAGAATTCAGCTGGGTGAATGCTGTCACCTTATTAAATCCACCTTGATCTGGACCGTAAATTCATTTTTAAATTTCAAAAAAGGAAAAATTCACTCAGAGAAACAGCTCCGGATTGTTGTGCGAATGGTGAATTGCTATGAATCCTATAGCATTTAAGGCAATCCTCGCGATTCGATCTACACTACTTTCAAATCACCGCTATTTCTCGAGCAATGTGCACATTCTTGGTGCCAAGCTCGCAATTATTTGTTTCGTGTGGCATAACAAATTCTTATGTAATTCAATTCCAGTCAACGTAGCCGCTGGATCTTTATCCGCTCCGCTATGTCTATGTCGACTTAAGGCTCATACAGCTCACCGTTCCATCACCTACGATACTCAACGTCGCCAACGTGCAAAGGTCCAAAAATCTTCCGCAGAGTCTTACTCTCAAACGCTTCGTGCCACACAATAGGACGGACATGACAAGAGAATTATAAGAATTATAGCTCCTCTCCTGTTTACGGTGTGAGTCTTGTTGATGTTCTACAAATAGAAGGACCTACGGTTTAAAGCCGATTCTGAAAGGCAGACAGTTTCTTATGAGGAGAAGAAGCTACCGTCATTAGAAAAAATCTTTTCTGTCACGCTCTTCCGCATGGTAGTCATGCACCCAACCATTCGGCTACGGTGGCCGTCGAACTAATCGAGGAAATTTGTTTACCATTGTTTATGAAGGTTGAACAATAAATTTAGTTTCTGTTGACATGATGTATGTAGATATATAAATTTATGAAATATGTAAAAAAAAAATTCGGAAATCGCATTTTCTGGTCGTGTAATCTCCCGTTTCCGCTATGGTATGGCAAACAGGATCAACCTATTTAACCATCCCAGACTTCCTTCTTTCCGGCGACTTGAAGTCGCGCGATAATCGACAGGAATGTGAACAATTACTGGTGAGAATCTCGTGGAAAGTCACGGAAAGTGCGGCACAAAGTTATATCAATACTGGCGGCGACCATTTGACGGATATCATCTTTTCCACCTAAAGCGAAAAATTTTATTTATTTTTTTATTTTATTTTATTTTTTTATTATTATTTGGTAAAATAGTTATTCAAACACAAAAATGGATGATTCATTATGTATTTTAGTATTTCAGTGCTGATCAGAAACGATGTGAAGCCATACCCAGTATGCTTAAGTTTGATGTATCCACAATACAGTGTTTTACTTGGCGCCCATACAAAGTCATTTGGTTCTCTTAATGGCGTAACTTTGAATTCAACAAAATTTAATAGTTTTTTTTTTTGCATTTAAAACTTGAGAGCACAAATAAGTAGTAATGGCTTATTCCAAAAACATATTTACTATTTATTTACTATTTTACATATTTATAATCACTGCCTAGCATTTGAATATTTTTCATTTGGGAATTACTACATACGCACATATCTTAAACCATATAAGAGCTTACGATTTAGAGGAGCACCACTACTCTTCATGAAATGAAACAAATAAAGTTGAAAGAAAATAAAACTCTAGTTAATATTACAATATGAAAATATGTGTTAGAATTATTTAGGGAATTTACGTAAGCACAAAACTTTTGAAGTGAAATATTTGCCAAAAAAACCATATTTCTTTTAAAAGCATTTGAAGAAAAACACCCTTGGATTGGATTGGAAATGGAAGTGGATATGAAAAAGTTAAAGAATAAGCAGCAGCAGTCATGCAAATGCGCTTTCAATCTAATTTTTAGATCCGTCCTAAATGTGTTTGGTGTTTTTTTTTGTTGCCGCCTTTTTTTGATTTATTTATTTCTGCTGCCATAGCGAAACACGAAACGCGAAACGCGAGCAAGTTAACAAATACTTTTTGCATAGAAGAAATAAACAAAGCACTCAAAATATTTATTTTGGAGCTTTTTGCTTACTTATGAATAATTCAAAAAAATTGTAATCGTTACTTTCAAAAAAAACAAATGCCACCCTACTGCACTGTTTCTCCTTACAAACCAGTAGTGGAATGTGTTGCAAGTAATCAAATAAATAATAGGAGAGAGTAAAAACGAAAAGGAAAGCTTATTAATAGCAAGAATCAAACAAATTTTATTAGCAAAAACTTAGAGAATTTTTCATTCTCTTCTCATTTTGTTTGTTCTGAAATTAATTAAATAAAGATGCAGTGGTTTTGGCTGTTATATATAGCGGGGGCCATATAATTAGAAACAACTTTTCAAGGTAATGAAAATGCATGAAATCCTTCTTTTGAATTTAATTTACTTTTACTAATTTTTAATTATTTATGTATTTATTTATTTATAGCGGCCGCCGCAGCCGAATTGGCTTGTGCGTGACTACCATTCGGAATTCAGATAGAACATAGGTCCAAATCTCGGTGAAACACCAAAATGAAGAAAACGTTTTTTTCTAATAGCGGTCGAACCTCGGCAGGTACTGGCAAACGTCCGAGTGTATTTCTGCTATGTGAAAGCTACTCATGAAAACCGTTTGCCGTTCGTAGTCGGTTTAAAACTGTGAAGGTCCCTCCATTTGTGGAACAACAACAATATATTTATTTATTTATTCGTCTATAGGATTGTTACAGACCACAAGACTAGTTAAACATTTTAAATAAATTCAACTTAAAGTTAAATACATTAAAATTAAAGTTTAAAAACAGTAAGCCTATCAGTTTACGCCTACCCAAGTAATCGGAACAACCATTTGGCCAATGTGGCTTGTTTTGTATGCTGAAGATTTAAAGGTTTAGTTAATTTTAAATAGTGTTTTATGTCTCTTATTATGAATTGTTCTCCTACATATTCGTTTTCGATTTCATAAGTGGAGCGATTGACTGCCCCTCGCTACTCGAGAAAATCAATTTGAATATTACTCAGCGAAGCTTACAAAATCATGATATTTTCCGGTTAGGAATGATTGGACCTAATTATGCTGCTAATGCTCCGATTTTTAGAAGTATGAGAGGATTTGATTCGCTTTCAAGTCATTTTGGTGTAGATTTTTCTTCTACAAAGTGGTGCTTCAAAGTGTTCCTAACTGAATTGTTGAGCTACATTTTATTTAATATTCTTTCTCTAAAAATTATAAGAAATATTACATTTTCTTTTATTCATTATTTTTTAATTTGATTGCTTAGCATGAATCTATTTCTCATAGTCTGTAAGAAATACTGCATTTAGATTAATAACTGAATAAATAAAATAAAATAAAATAAAATAAAATAAAATAAAATAAAATAAAATAAAATAAAATAAAATAAAATAATGGTTATATAGTTGATATTGCTGTTCCTCTAAACAGAAACATGTAAAAAACATATGCAGAAAAAATATCCAAATATTCTGACTTAGGCATTGATGTCAAACGCCAGTGGAAGCTAAGGAAGGTGCACATACTACCAATTATCATCTCAGCCCACGGACCAGTGCATAAAAACTTAGCAGACAAGGTGAAAACTCTTCAACTCCCAGAATATTTAATTTTCGACATGCAGAAAGCAGCTTTACTCAATTCTTGCCATATAGTCCGAAACTTTTTACAGTAAACGTTTTTCTTGTTTGTAAAATTGTTAACTATTTTATATAATATTTATAGACATTAATTTAATTGTAATCTTTGTTCCTGTTATAATTATTGGCTTGCAGCACTCCTTTATTGGGATGCAATAAAAAAAAAAATAAAAATAAAATAAAATAAAATAAAATAAAATAAAATAAATAAAAATAATAAAAAATGAAAATTTTGTAAAAATTCTTTCCACTCTTTCTATTTTATTTGAATGAATTTCGTAGTAAGATTTCTAAATTATTACAACAATAATCTAGGACACTACGCACCAACGAAATATGCCACGCTTTTAAAGTCATTGGATCACAGAAGCCTTCGGAGTTTCACGAATAATGCCAATCATCGAAAGTACTTTAGACACAATATGCTCCTCAGAAGTTAGTGTCGAATTGAAAATGTGGCCCAAGTCTTTTATCTTACTTTTTTTTTCTTACCATACAGATTGTAATTGAAATTATAAGGACTAGTCCTCTTAGAATATGACACAACACAGCATTATTTTTGAACACTTAGGTAGATGTAATTTACTCAAGGTCAATTTGAAGTCAGTCACGTTACGGTTTCTCAAAAGCAACTTCACATCATCCGCGAACATTAAGAATTTGCTTTTAAGAAAATGAATTGGTAAATCACTAATAAAAACGAGAATCAACCGAGGACCGCCGCAGTGTGTCTCCCAAAGTATGCCAGTCCACGCATTCACTATTACGGACGATTTCATGGTACCCATTTTTACAAAAAGCTTTCTCAAATTTAAAAACTACTGTATGATATACTGGCATAGAGGCATACAGAGAACATATCATTGACAGAAATACTTGCGGCACATCGGCGCTAACTACAATTATACTAGATATAATGGAGGCAGTCTAACAAGTCACTTTTCGACATCTTCCTGCAAGATAGCTTCTTTCTGGCCATAAACTTGACAGAGCTGTGCCAAAACCAAAAATATATAAGATCTTTTCAAAGAAGGTAAGGAATTACCAAATACACATTTCCACAAGCCTCCTAATATTTGATATTCATGCGCGGAGATTCGAACCTACGCACTCCCGAATGGTAGTCACGCACCAACCCCAAGGCTGCCAAGCCTTGTAATATACAGAAATGCCTTTATGTCAGAGAACTAAATACGTCTACGTCAGAGAAAACTCATCAGTAAATCGAAAAATTAGAAAATACAATCATACAGGGTAGGCCATTTAAAGCGGGCCCATTTGTTTCTGAAAAAAAACATTGAAAAAAACATTTTTTTTTGTGTTGATATGAAAAATCATTTATTTTGATTCAAGGAGATTTGTTCCAGCTAGTTTTTGAAAATGATATCCTTCAAATGTTTGCCTCTGGCCTTGATGGCCAAATGTGTCCTTTTTTCGGCGTTTTCCATCGTTTTGGCCAATATTTCGGCCGGTATGGCGGCGATTTCGCGTCGGATATTGTTTTTAAGTTGAGTTAGAGTCCTTGGCTTGTTGATGTATACCTTGGATTTCAGATAACCCCACAAATAAAAGTCCGGTGGCGTCAAATCTGGTGATCTCGGTGGCCACGGAAAATCACCATTTTTCGAAATCAACCTTCCAGGGAACAATGGCTTCAAAAAATCGATTGTAGCGCGTGAATTTGAATTTTGTACGGAAACATTTTCAAATCGATGCGAATTATGCGCCTGAGTGTTGTCCTGGCGATGCCTAATTCCTGAGAACGACGATAACTCGATGTTCGCGGAGCCTCCTCAACACTGGCTCGTACAGCCTCGATATTTTCAGCAGAACGTCGTGTACGTTGTCTGGATGCGTGGCTGGTATTGCTGAGACTACCGTGGTTAATAAATTTTGCGTATAAACGCTGTAAAGTGCTTTTGGATGGCGCACTTTTAACTTTATTTTTTTTTTTAAACGCACGTTGAGTTTTCACAATTGAGAAGTTATTTTGGATGTAAAGCTGAATTATTTCAGCGCGTTCTTTTGGAGTGTACTGCTCCATGGTAAAAATTGTCTTGGACTGACGCTTCCAACGCGCTATGTCATTAGTCGATCTGACGTTCCTGTCAAAAGTTATAGGGTTGCCCGATGGGCCCGCTTTAAATGGCCTACCCTGTATATTTGCGTTTTGTTTGATATTTTTAAATTGACTTAATTAGCAATATAACAATACTAGTAACACCCTCTTCCGTTAAGTAGAAGGGAATCAAACAAATGTTAAGGAAGTACCCCAATTTGAATTTTGTAAAATTTACTACAGATTTCCAATCAGTGGCCCCAATTAAAACGAATATTTTGAACATCGAATTAGTGACTGACTTTCCTTAATTAATCTCAGTTTCCTGCCAAATTTCGTTTTTTTAACTTTCGGTACAAGTTTTCTCCAATCAATGACGAATCAAAACGGTTTAAAAGTTAATTTTTTATTTCTATCAGTAAGATCTCAAGATATCAATCACATAGTTTGATAACTTTTTTAACCGAGATATTTATCAAAATTTCAAAAAAATTGCACAATTTGCATTTTTTTTAATTTAGTCCAAATAATGTCCTTTATGTATTTCAGAAAATAATTTACCATATGAATTTTCAAGAGTATGAAAAAAAGCGAAAAAATCCAAAATATCGTTTTCGAGAAATGCGCACCAAAAAAGTACCTATTCTTTAATGTTTGACATAGATCTTTCCATACAATTTTGGCAAATGGGCATTGAATCGCCAACATTTTGCTATATGCAGAAGACTAATAATTTGTTCGGTAGCATTTCAATAGCGATTGTAGAGGAATAGTTGAAAACTAAGGAAATGGTAAATTCAGTCGAAACCCAACTTCAAATATCTGCACACATTTTGATAAAATTTAATTTGGGCTAATTGTTGACCTCTGAAACTAAATAAATTCATAGACAATGCTAGATTTACAGCTTATTCCATCAGATGGATGTCCACAACTTAAGTATTCCAATATGAAAAAGTGGGCGTGGTTCTTACTCTATCTCAATAATAATTGTATGTTGGAGTCAAATGTCAAATGAGGTGGGGTACAACAGGTGTATCAAGGAGTTTTATTAAGTCGTTATCGAGATACACGCATTTACTCAGAAGTGAGCGTGGCACCGGCTATTTTTCAAAATTTTACTTATTTATAAGATAACCAGGTTTCTTCTATTCTTTTTTGAAATTTAAGTTTCACTAAAATATATTAATTTTGTTAGAATTATCGTGTACACAGATATAGCTATATCGAACCGACCCCTCTCAACATTCAGAGTATTTGGTGTATGCATGCACGCAACCAAGAAAGGGCTTCGGTATTCCAAGCTGCGACCTCCTCATTGACTGAAAAAAATAAATTCTCATATTTATCTCAAATTTGTTTTGGAAAGCAAAAGCATGGGTTAATGCCGCTTCTAATTATATGGCCGCTACTGTAATATTGAAATGTTAGCCGGCAAAATTATTGATGGTTCTTCTAACTTATTCGCAATTAAAAACTTCTGTTTTGATTGGAATTTTTTTGTGATGATCCATCCACCCACCCACCACACTAATACGAGTACGATTAAATTTTGAGCGCATTTATTATGAAATACTTTCCTGCTTCTGTAATTCTTGCGCAGGAATAGCATTGGTTCATTCTAATGCAAGGAATTTATTTTGTCGAGTTTTGAATTTTTGTTATTTTGCTTATACGCCACTTAATATTAGATTGTAAAGATCTTAGGTTCGAAACACTTAAGCGGTAAGTAATTTAAGTCATTTCTGCCGCTTTATGAATGCCAAAATATGCGTTGCATAATTGAGAAAAATGCGATCCAGTAGTTCCTTAAGGCGCCTATAAGTAATTACCACGTGAGGTCTAATCGATTCTACAGGCCAGCGAATTATAAAAGCCCTCATATTTGAATATAGAAAAAAGTTTAATTGCACTCACACTTTGAAGAACGTTTGTAGTCACTTAGAATTGGCGGAGTAGCAGAAATAGCGATTACCAATTTTTAACAGCCCTATGGATAATTCTTTGTTCTGAAGAGTCAATGGCAAAAGACAAAGGAAAAAGTTCAATAAATAATTCGTCAAAAATGCAATAGAGTTAGCAACTAGAGTGCGCAAATTAATCTTTTGTAGCCTCATACTTATAAGGAAATAATTTAGATTATGTGAGCAGACCGCTTCACTGGGCTGTTGCCTAACAGTTATTTGTCTGCTAGAAATTGCATATTTATGTGCAAACTTACATTATTCAAATCCCCTCCGTACCTGACAGAGAAGTTGATACCAGTAAGATCTCGCAGACACAACAAATTCATCGTTCCAACATATAATATATAATTACTAGATTATTCTTCATTAACGTTGTTAAAGTGTGGAACTCATTAGCCGACTCTGTGAAGGCTGGACTTAACAGATTTAACTACAGGGATCAAGTCTATAATTACTTTAAAAGTGTTTGATTGCATTGAATTAGGGCATTAAATTTCTCTCCGTATTTTCTGATTACCATTTTTGTTTTTTCTTTTCTAAATCACTCTTTTCTTTTCCTGCTACCGAAGCCTTATCTTCTTATTATTATAAGTTAAGTTACATATATTGGCTTGATTTATTAATGAACTGGTGGATAAATTTAGACTAAGAAACTTTCGTGTTAAAATCATTCTAGTTGTACAAGAATATACTTATGCTGAAGTATTATTAAAAGACCTTAGTCTTACTTTGTATCAGGTCAGTCCATAAGTTCATGCGTTTTTAAAGGTGGTCTTAAAAGTAATAAAAAAGAGTATTTATTAATTAATAATATATTTTCCTTCATTATTTACAATGTCTTCCCAACATTTAGGCAAATTTTTAATTTCCTGCTCAAAAAAATTTTTGTCCTTGGATCCAAAATACGCTTCGATCCCTTTTTATAGCTTCTTTTGAGGAGTAGTTCTTGTTACTCATATGGGATTGAAGTCCACGGAAAAGGTGATAATCACAAGGTGCAATATCCGGAGAATATGGTGGATACGGCATTAGCTCCCATCCGAGCTCGTTCAGCTTGCCTAATGTTTGCCTTGCGGTATGAGGTCTTGCGTTGTCGTGGTGAAACAAAACTTTGCGTCTATTCACTAAAGACGGTCGATTTTTTTTAAGTGCCTTATTCAGGTTTGATAGCTGATGGGAATAATAATCAACAGTTATCGTCTGGTTTGGTTCCAGAAGTCCATAATAAACAATATCGGCCATATCACATCAAATAGACAAGAGAATCTTCTTGGGGTGAAGGCCATCTCTAGTGGTCGGTTCTGGTGTTTCATATTTATCTAACCATTGGCGTTTGCGAACAGGATTATTGTAAAGGACGCATTTTCCATCACCCGTAACGATACGGTTCAAAAAACTTTGATTTTCAAGCTGTTGCAGCAGCAGAACACACATTCACTCTCTGCTGAAGGTTCACGACGGAAAGTCTATGCGGACCCCATTTTCCCAGCTTTGAAACCTTTTCCAACTGACCAGGAGCCTGTAACTGTTCCATGCGATGAATTTAACCTCTGAGCTATCATATCGACTGTCAAATTTGGCTCAGCTTCAACGAGTTCGAGCAAGGCGTCGGAGTTAAAGAGTTCAGGACGACCAGCGAACGTCTACATACAAAGACGTCTAGATACAGTATTAATGTTAGTCGATTCCGATATTTCATAGCAAAGTTTTTCTTCTGCTTTCCACGGTATACTTGGACAAAGTTTAATTCGAAAGTTTTCTAACCCTGAATATATTTTTGGTGTGACCTTGTGTTACCCTTCGAACTTTTTCCCTTCAAAAACAAAATCAGCAAACAGACCATTTGCGATAAAAGTAGATTGTAGTATCGGGGAAGTATTCCATACGATCTGAAATTCTCTCCACCGGCCAATCGACAATAAGTAGACCGTTTTTGACGTCTGCCACCTTATATTTTTCTTTAAAATCCTGATTTTATGGTATTTTCGGAAGTTTTTAAAATTCAAATTATTATTATTAATTATCACAAAAAAAAAACAGATAGCATTCATATTATTATTGCCGCATAATGAGAGCCGTGGGAATATTTTTTGTAACAAACTTTTGGAAACAGTGCCGAAAACGAGTGGGTACTAAATGCTTTGTGTAATATTTCCCATGATTATTACATGAAACTTTACCAATGGTACCAGACTTTTGACGATTTTTATTTTGAAAGCAGAATATCCCTAGGAAGCCACAGAATCGCACTCGAAATCCGGGGTTAGAAAACATCCTAATTGAACCTTGTTTAAGAAAGAGAAAGAGAGAGGGGGAAAGAGAGAGAAAGATGTAAGCAATCCTGTCATTGCTGAAAGTGTTGTTGTTTAGCAGTTATGAGCCCCATGTTAGCAGTTATGAACCCAATGTTAGACACCTCAGCGAGTCGGGGAAAGAATACATCCGCGGTAGGGCATGCCTGTCGTAAGAGGCGACTAAAGTCCGGCAGGAGAGGACGGGACTCGGCTCGAAAGGCCTCATATATCCCGAGTACCTCCAACGGATTACGCCTAAGGAGACGACCTTTGTACTGGTGGACATCAGAAATCGCAGAGCTCAGACGAACCTGCTTCTGTAATAGAAGAAGGTACACCAGAACCAGACGAAACAGAGAAGCAGAGGCGGAAGCTGCTAATTTCAGACAATCCCGAAAAGCGCTGAAGCAAGCAATCATCGCCAGTAAGAAGGCAAAATGGGAGGAAGGGATCTAAATAGCAACCCTTGGGGTCTGGGCTATAAAATTGTAACGGGGAAACTAAACGCCAACTCCACAGCCATACATCTAAACAGTGATGCTATCACCGAATTAGTGGGCAGACCGTTCCCACGCACCCTCTTCACCGAGGAAGAGCTTAAAACCGCGGCAGGAAGCTGCAAAAGAAACAAAGCTCCAGATGGAATCCCAGCTGAGGCTCTCAAACTTGTGGCTGAAAGCCGACCAGATATGATGCTCGATTTTTACAATGCATGCATCGCTCAAGACATCTCCCCTAAGCTGTAAAAAATACAGAAACTGATGCTGATCAGTAAGGGTAAAGGTGACCCAGCGCAACCGTCAGCTTGGCGTCCGGTTTGCATGCTAGACAGCGCCGAAAAATTGCTTGGTCCATTCACTACAGACTTGCAGAGTCTGTTGAGAGTACAGGATGGTTATCAGCAAGGCAATACGGTTTCCGACGCGGGAAATCAATCCTTGGCACAACAGAGGTAATGGTAAGCAACGCTCAAGGGGAACGCCACTACCAGAACCGCATCACCGTCCTGGCAACGCTTGATGTAGGAAAGCCTTTAACAGCTTACGATGGATAGACATTATGAAGGCACTACGAGAAAGGTTTCGAATACCTGCATACCTGCTAAGGATTCTCCAGAGCTACCTGAGTGAGCGTGAACTGCTGTAGGACACAGCAAATGGCTAGAAAACGATAACGTCTGGCGCAGCTCAAGGATCTATTCTCGGCCCCGATCTCAGGAATTTGAGCTACGATGAGATATTGAACATAGAAATGCCAGAAGATACATATCTAGTGGGATAAGCGGACAATATAGTCGCGGTCATAGCAGCTCGGGACACTGAGGACGCTAGAACGAAGCTGAACTAAGTCATGATAAGGACGCAAATTTGACTTGAGGAGCACGGCCTGGAACTCACCAAACATAAAACTGAAGTTATCCTTATGACACGAGGTCACATGTTACTCGAGGTCAGCATGCAAATAAGCGACACGTCCTTAGTGACCCAAAAAGTAGTGAAATACTTAGGTATTCAACTTGACTGCAGGCTTACTTTCTGGGCTCAGATACGCCATGCGGCTACCAAAGCAGCAAAGGTCACGGGTATGCTAAGTAGATTAATGGAAAACATCGGTGGGCCAACACAGAGCAAAAGAAAGCTAATTATGGCGGCCATAAGCTCAATTCTCCAAAGCGAATGGTAAAGCACTAGAGGCTGTGCAACGAACAGCTGCACTTAGAGTTGCATCAGCCTGCCGCACTTTTTCAGGCATAACAATTTTCGAGATCATCGGGCAGATACCCGTCGACCTCATGGTCCGGGAACGAATGGATGCGTGGGAACCAAGAAGAAACACGTCATCACTAGCTTCTGAGAACGGAGATGCCAAACCATGATGTGGTGGCAAAGCCGATGAGACACTGAACCGAGTACAGATGGACGGCGAAACTTATTCCATCAATTGACAAATGGGTCCAAAAGAACTTCGGGGAAGTGAACTACTTTTAACTCAGTTCCTCTCGGGCCACGGATACTTCCGGAGATACCTATACCGCATGTGCAAGGTAACCGATTCCAAGTGCTTATAATGCGAAGCGCTGAGCGATGACGCTGAACACACATTTTTTAGTTGTATTAGATGGCTCGCGGAAAGAAATGCTCTGAGGGAGCAGATTGGCGCACCGAGCAACATAATCAGCAAAATCCTCGAACGCGAGGACAGCTGGAACGCGGTAAAGAAATACATCAAGAACGTACTACGGAAAAAAAAGATCGACCTTGACACAGTGCATCAAAGTGAAGCCGCACAGGTAGAGACACAAGAAGACGAGCCTATAGCATAAAAGCTGGCTACAAATATGGTGGACCCAGACCCGGGTGAGTAGAATTGGGCCTTTATAGATGCCGTTCTGGGCCCTCCCGAAGTAATATAGAAAGAAGTTCCGGGAGGAGAGGAGGGTTTCGTTTTAGTGGCCATACCACACGACGCAGTAGACGACGGTCGCTGTAAGTGCGAAGGCATTTTGAACCCTACCTCACCCACCAAAAAAACAAAAAAAAAAAAAACCATGTTAGTCGATTTACAATTGGTTTACAACAAAAATGGGCTCCGCTTGTCTCTGTCCAATTCAAGTAATAGTTAGCATTTACTATACTTTTAACCTATTTTTAGCAATATTTTGTTTTCGAGTTACAGCAACAGTTTGTGATTTTATTACTTTCGGCCCCTTCTTCCTTTTTCGTTCTTTTCCCTCTATTTTTTCTCTGTATGGCATGACGATGGACGAATTTATATTCTTTGTCTAAGTAGGCAGACATTTATTCTAATCTAACCTGCTTCAGAGGCTGATAAAATCTTCCAGTAAATCCTCCTCGAGGGCGCCGGCTGGAAATAAATACCACAGTTCTCCTATTTTAAGAGCCTCCAATGGAGCTTACGGCTACCTAGCGTCCTACGTAATAAGTCAGCAGTACTTGATGCAGGTCCTAGCATAAGCAAAACTGCACTAGTTCAAATATTTCTAGCTTACGTGCCGAAACTTGGCCGCTTCTGAGGGTGAGCGAAAAGCGAGCTACCAGGGAAACACTTGTGGAAACGCTGCAAGGCTATTAAGGAGGGTGAATGAAACCTACCCAGAAAGGCGTAAACTAGAACAGGAGCTGACGATTGGAAGAACGAAAGCAATCATTCCCGGCTCTAACCCCGACTTGCACTTTATTATACTAACAATTTAGTTTTCTAAAAATTCTGATTAAAAAGTTTGGTGACAATTTTTTGAAATTTGTTAAATGTTTGCGACTTTGAACCTTTCTTTTACAAGGTTAGTGTTGTTATACAATGAAATATATTTCCATGAAAAACTAACCCAAAATTTTAGCGTGAAAAATATTGGGATAATTGAATATATATACCAGGTAGTGCAAACTTAACCACCGTATCCGAAGATTTATAATTTTTGCAAATGGTGTCGTACGTCAGTCATATTTGAGACTTGCGAACTATGGAGTTGCAGTATAGAAACAAAAAAAAACAAACAATAGCGCGCGTAAATGTCAAACTAAAAATGTCCATCGCTCAAAATCATTTTTTGTTTATTTAGTAAAAAATTTATTCAAAAATAAAATTTAATGATTAATTTTGCGCTACTTTATACACATGCAAGAGTGGGGCAAAAATGCTTTAACTTTCATATTGCATAATATTTGATGCTGTACATTTTACAAGTATATGAATACGTATGTATGTGTTTAGATGCACCCATACATATTTGATGTTGCCAAAATAAAAACAAAAAATTCCTGAGGCGAAAAAGCCACAGCCCCATACAAAATAAAATGGTCAACACGCAATTTTTCTCTTTCATATTTCATATTCCTAAATAAACACACTTAAATTTTAACAATGCCAAACCGAGTTTGACGTTGTTGTTTAGCCATTTCTAGCTATAACAATTTTTCCATTTTATTTTGCACCGAGAAACTAATAAAAATGCTAAAACGCTATTTCATGCGTCCGTCAGGCAGCGCCCACTGCGCCAGTGCTTCCGAAATGCGCGTTCAGCAACTTTGCTAACAACAATAATAATAATGGTAGGAAAAAATAAAACTGTTACATACCTACATACACACATATACTCGTACACATACCATTGTCACATTTGGACTTAGTCATTCGCGACGAGAACAGTGATGGTTGTGGTACAGTGACACGAATTGGTTAAAACAACCTGTTGCACACATTTTTTTAGCCGTTCTCGCATGGACAAATAAAAGCACCCTTAAACACGCGGCAAGGTGTCTAGGTATTTCTATATCCCTTGCATAGCTTTTCGGTACTTTGTTTTAGATTTAGCTTGCAATTCCTATATCCTCCACAAAACTCGTTGGTTAAGCTCAAATTCGGATGCCCTTTTTTAAGTTTTGTTAATGCAATTTATAAAACCTACTAAATATCTCTTTGTGGTACTAAAATTTGGAGGGAAAATTAGGCACGTCACGCTGCTAATTCGTATATACTGCGAGGTCGATTGTATACATTTAAAACAGAAGGATATGATCATGAACCAAATGTTGGTGAAAAATTGTACCGGACTTCGTTTAACGAAAATTTGGGAAGAAAAATTACAGCCAATAATTTTTTTTACATCGCTCCAAATACCAAAAGCCCTCAGTTTTTGGAATTCAACGCTAATCGGAGCAGAAAAGAAATATACGAGCGTCGTTTGAAAAGTCCGTGCAAAGTCAAAGAGATAGTCAATAGTGGCTGGCGCGTATCGAGGACATATTTAGTTAGAAGCATCTCTTGGAAGAACATATACAAAGTTTTAGTTAAATCGGTATATATTTTTGTATTTGGCATTCGTTTGAATCGAAGAAGGCGAGTGAATTTCAAAAAACGGACGCAAACGGATTTCGTGTGGTGATTAAACATTACTTTATGATATGCAAAACGCCTCAGAAAACTAAGAATGTGCTTGATAAACATAATGATGGCTTCGCACTTTTGATTAGAATAAGTTTATAAGTGGGTTCAAAATTTTCTGAGTAGACATGTAAACACTTACTCTAGAAATAATTGGCAAAATTAATGATATGGTGATGGATAGCAGAAGAGTGAATATGTGTGAAATTCCTATTGCGGTGGGTATCTTGAATCAATAGGTAGAAAATAATTTGCAGCAACATTTGGACATAGACAAAGCTACCCGCAAGATGGGTGCCGCCCACGCTCGCCCAAAACCAAATCGTATGAATTATTGCAAGGATAGTTTCCAGCTACTTCTAAAGAATCCACAAGATTTTCAGCATCGTTTCATTACTGTGGATACATCACTACGCTTCTGAGACCGCAGAACAATCTAAACAGTGGCTTATCAAGGCGGAATTCTCGTTAAAACAGACGCTCCTCATCAGACTCAAGTTCAGGTTACCAGACCATTGCAATTTATTCCCAGCAGAGGTAGCGGAAGGGACTTAAGAGATAGTTTCTCCGCGAAATAAGAGAATTGGGATCCCGTTGAATACCTGCCGCCTACTCCTTGAGAGGTGGGCTTCACGCCATCTCAGTGAGCGCTGGGTAAGTACAAATACTTGTAAGGTAGCGAAATCTTTCTGGTCATGTGTGGATCCAAGACCCTTCTTACAAAAATTAAGTAAACAGTAAAATTTCCAAAATTTCTTAGTGATTTTTGAAAAGTTGTATCTCGGTGAAAAATGGTCCCACGGAGTTCCGACAAAAACCAATTTGAAGCTTTAAACTTCTAGTTTTAAGATATTTGAGCAAACAATTTTTTTATTAAACGGTTATTTTGTAATCGTCAGTTAAAGGGCGACACAAAATGTTTTCTTTTTTTTTTTTTGATTGCACGGCTTGGCAAACTTTTTCTGACTAAAACTAGCCATACAGCCAACCATATAGCTTTTTGATTATTTAGCTTCAATTTGCTTTTTTTGAATTCGCAAAAAAATGTTGTTCAGCAACAATACTGAGCACTTATTGTGACTATTTAACCGCTGCGTACCCTAAGTTTACTAATGTTTATTTTTTTTTTTTTTTTGAATTGATACCCCCCAAGACATTATTCAGTACTCGATCTACGGAATTCGTGCAATAAATTTATTAAATTTTCTACTGACTAAATATACGTCCAACAGTTTTTTTTAAAACTAATCTTTTATCAAGATAAAATTATTCAAAATTTTTTTCGAAAATATTTAAAATTTTTATTTTTTTTTTTTTTTTTTAACAAAAAATACTAATGAAAAAATGCGAAAAAAGTTGAAAAAAAATGTTTTTTTAATTTTATGTAATAATGTTTAGTCAATGTTTAAAAACAATGCACTTGTTCCTTTAATTCTTTTGTAAAATTTTGATCAATCGGTCCGGAAAACCGGCTTTATGGATCGATTTAAAAACTTACAGGGTTATTAGTTGAATATTAAACTGTAAAAATCCCTAAAAACATAAGTGTCCGCATTAATATTTGTAAGTGAGTGATATATTTTCTAAAAAACCGTAAAATGTCGTTTTTTTGTGTTCACTTCAAACCAACGTTAAGGGTAAAAAAAATGTTTTCTCAAAAAATTAAATTAGAGCTTTATATGAAATTTATTTAACTTTCCAACACCATTGTCCCATTTATTGTGGGATTATTAGTTGCTGAGATTTCAATGATCAAAGATAAGATGGTCTTTTTTCGTAAAATGGGGATATCTCAGAGAGAAATGATCGTAGCGAGAATTCAAAAAAAAGCAAATTCAAGCTAAATAATCAAGCTATATAGTTTTAGTCGAAAAAATTTTGCCAAGCCTGTGCAATCAAAAAAAAAAAAGGAAAAAATTTCGAACATTTTTGTGTCGCCCTTTAACTGACGATTACAAAATAACCCTTAAATAAAGAAAACGTTGCTCAAAGATCTTAAAACTAGAAGCTTAAAGTTTCAAAATGCTTTTTGTCGCAACTCCATGCGACCATTTTTCACCGAGATACAGCCTTTCAAAAATCATTAAGAAATTTTGGAAATTTTACTGTTCCCTTAATTTTTGTGAGAAGTGTATTTAAAAATGGCGATTTTTAAACGAAATTTATGATTATAATTCCTACAATTGATAACAGCTGACAACTGCTTTTCAAAGCCAGTCTTAAGTCAATTTTTTTGTTTTTTTGGAAATCAACACTACGCCGAGTTTGTCCCACAATGCACCACTGGCTCACCAATTTAGCTTCTATTGTAATATGCTGTTGTTGTTATTATTATTGCAGCGTGTATTAAAACGTACCATCGACAACAAAAACAACAACAATATACGAGAGGCGAGAAATGAACGACAAGCGACGACTACACCAAGCTCCAAAATGTTGTCATTCGAAAGCGCCGCTGATGCTGCCACTTGGCATCTGCCTCGCCCGCCACGAAAGCGACACACCGCCTGCTGTTGTTTGCCCTGCGCTATATTTTATAGTTGTCGACGCAATTTATTGTTGTCGCTTTGTTGTTGTTGATGTTGGCGTTGCTTTTATGTATTTTTCCTTTATATTTTTCGTTCTCATTCTTTTTCTTTCATTTGCACTTAACACATTATATCATTTTAACTGTTATTTGTTGTTGTTATTGCTGTAGGTATTTGCTGCTACAGCTGCTGCTGTTTCTGGTTACTCTGTTTTTGTTTTAATTTTTTTACATCTTTTTTTTCAGCAACACTCTTTGCGTTATCACACTTTAACTGCCCCCTGCCGCTATCTTGCAAGCATTACCGCTACAAACACACGCTGCTAGCCTAACACTGTCCGACAGAATGTTCAGCGAAATGCCACGTTAAGTCTACTTTCAGGCGCTTTACAGTCACAGCGTGGCGTTGTTTATAATTTTCCTTTTTTGTCATTTTACTTATCTTTATTTTTGCTTTCTGTTCTCTGCTTCTCTTTTTTTCTTTTTGTTTTTATTTTTGTTTTTCATTTGGCCTTTGTTTTTGCGCATTTGCTGGTGTGACTTTTTGCATCTCAACTGGCGTCAATGCTGTCATTATTGCCTTTGTTGCTGTGGCGGTCTTTTTCCGCCGTTGTAGGCAACTGCTTTTAGATATATGTGTATATATGTGTGTGTGTGTGAATATATGCTCATGTAACTTCATCTCCTTGGAATGACAGGTTGACGTTTCACTCTAATAGCCATTAAATCCACCTCAGCAATAACAAAGCAAAAAACATTCGAAGAGCTTCAAAGGCTGGCTAGAATGCAAAATAGCTATACTCTAATAAGTCGTCAGAGTTGATGTGCATTTCACTTCACACATTATCCTGGCATTCCTGTTACTGTCACAGTTGCCGCTCCGACTCCATTGCCGCCTTTTGCTAAAATAAAAACGCAGTGAACTGGAGTAGAGAAGCCATTTAAAGCCATCAACGCTACCAACAAGACGTCCGCCTGCTCGCCGCATACTTGCATGCAATTCGAAAAGGCTGCTTACTCTTTGGCGGAAGGCGGATTCAGGTGCTCAGGTATATATGGCAGGGTGTGTGGCAAAGCTTAGCCAAACAAATGAGCTACACCTGTGCTTATGAGTGAATATTTATGTTATACCCATGGTGGTAGAAGTTCGTTTAGTAGTTATATTATATTAAGTGAAAATCAAATTTCGTCACAAAAAATTAAAATAAAAATGTATCGCAAATAATCGCAGTGTAATTATTAATTTTCCAGATAATAAATTTAATTTCGGCTTTGAGAAAGTGAGTCAAAGCGTCCATTTGGTACGAGTAGGTATGCTAGTGCGAACTAAGCGATTTGGCCGAGACGCCAGTTGGGCACACCATGTGAAGTCAAGTTTTTCTCCACCTGATCTTTCCAACGTAGAGGAGGCCTTCCTCTTCCTCTGCTACTACCAGCTGGTGCCGCAGCGAATACTTTCAGACCCGGAGCTATGTATATGACAGCCGCCGTATTCGAATGGTTTGTTGCGTGAATAGCATTCGGAAGTGCATGTGTTCGAAACTCCGGGCACGAAACATCAAATGATAGAAACAGTTTTTTGACTCAATAAAGAAATCGCAAAATACTTGGAGCTCTTTACTTTACCTAGTAAATATCTGAACACAAAGCAATTACTTCATGGACAGAAATAGTTGCAAGAGATTAAATGTGAAGAAATGAAGGATGAAACATAAGTTCGTAATCTTATCCTATATAAGTAATTTTGCTATTACTACTGCATACTTATACGTCGGTGGTTTGCCCTGAAAGAAGATAACTTCCCTCCCTTCCATCCCTTCAGGTGGAAGAGCACTTTTCCTAGCCCAATACGGTCGAAAATCGAACCAACCCCTCAACATAATTTGTTCACTTCATATGGGAGCCCTACTCTTATGATAGCCTTACTCTTTTCAAGGTAATCGATATAAATGTGGGGTTATTATTTTAAGACGATAGAATTCATTATAACGAAGCGATAATGCACTTGAATTAATGTTTCTTTATGTGAAATGTTTATTAATGAATATGTTTGATTATAACTATGAAAATACAAATGATTAACTCAATATAATTGGATTCAATTTTAGCGACAACCAAACGTTTACAAAACTCAAAGAGGAAGATCAAACTCGTGTTAGTTCTTTCTTTTTCATCGATATATTACTATTGACAACAGAGTTGCATTGTCGATAAATGTTTATTAGTAAACTTGACCACTTCTAGTCTTTTTACCGATTCCTACATACGGCCATCCTGACGCTTCGTTCGACTCGAATGAACCATTTTCCAAATCAACCCACTTCTTCATAAATTCCGCCACAGTTGTGGTTTTACCTGGGCCTTCATGTTCTCCAACTTTTTCCACATCGTATCTACCGTGTGCCCTAATCTTTGTAATTTTATAAGGACCAAAATATTTAGTACCATATTGAGTACGTTTAATAGCTACTAGCTCATTTAAAATGTACTTTAATTCTTTCTTGCGATTTTTATTAAATGTCCTACAATTTTCCTGTTGTATCTTTGCAATATTTTCCAGTGCTTCTTTTCGAACTTCTTCCCTCTCTTGATTTATTTCACTAATTATTTGTTCATCTAAAAATTCTTGTAAGTCCGGTATTTTGTTTAATCTCATTTCAAAACCTGTAAGCAATCTAAACGGAGATATTTTAGTACTTCTAGGCGACGTGTTGTTTATTGTCTGTTGTACGGAATCAACGTGCTTATACCAATTACAAGGATTTTCGTGACATAATTTGGTCAACATTGGTATAACGATTTTATGGATGCGTTCTACTTGTCCGTTACCGCGAGGAACTCCAGTAGCTATCATCAAGTGTTGTATACCCTGCCCTTGACAATATTCCTTAAATTGGTTCGAAACGAATGCTGCTCCTCTATCTGAGATTATGCGCTTTGGATTACCAAACACTCCTGCCTGCCTCTTAAGACGATCTACAACTGCATCTGCCGCTGTATTCTTGGTTGGATAAAGCCAAACGAATTTCGAGAAAGCATCCACTACTACTAAAATATAGTTGTAATTTTTGCTAGTTTGCTCTATTGGGCCAACATGATCTATATGATAAGTACCTAACGGCTTATCTTCTTTGTTGATCGGTGTTAGAAATCCCTCCTTCTTTCCTGCTTTACTATCCGAGACAATGCATTCAACGCAACTCTTGACAATTTTAGGCACTTTCGTTGATAGTTGTGGAATAAAGAATGTTTTTTCTACTGCTTCTTGAGTCCGTTTTGCTGAGAAATGCCCTTGCTTATGAGCTAATCGAATAATTTCCTCTTCCATAAGCGATGGTACAACTATAAGTTCCTTAATGGGATCTTTATATAAAACACCATGCTTAATATAGAAATCTTCGTACGTGCTGCTATCTAAGACTGTCATCACTGCTCGGACCCAATCATCCATTGTTTGTGCCTGCTTAAGTCTATGATGCATTGAATCTTCTAGCATAAGACAAGATACACGACTCAGAGCATCAACATGCCTCATTTTGCTTCCACTTCTATGTTCGATTTCAAAATTAAAATCTTGTAAAAATAGTGCCCAACGCGAAACTCTTAGAGGAATATCACCTCGCTTTTTCATTGTCATTGCGAAAGCATTACAATCTGTGATTATATTGAATTTAATACCAAGAAGATAGACTCGCCATTTCTTCAACGCCTCGACAATTGCCAACACCTCAAGCTCATAAGAATGGTATTTTTCTTCTGCTGGTTTGGTTTTGCGACTAAGGTATTGAATTGGATGATAAAGTTGATCATCAGCATTCTTTTGCAGAAGTACACCACCATAGCCATGCATAGAAGCATCTGTGTGTACCTCGGTTTCTGCTGTTGGATTGTATAAGCTCAGTACTGGAGCGCTTACTAATGCTGACTTTAACTGACTAAACGCAACCAGTTGGTGTTCGACAAATTGAAATTTTGCATCTTTACGAAGTAGATCTGACAAGGGTTTAGCTACTAAAGCATACGATTCTATAAACCTTCTAAAATATGAAGTCAAGCCAAGGAATCGCTGTAAGCTTTTTCTATCGTTTGGTATGGGAAAATTTTGAACGGCTAATGTTTTTGCCTTGGATGGTTTTATTGTGCCATTTTCAATTATATATCCCAAAAAATCAACTTTTTCCATTAGAAACTGACACTTGCTCCACTTAATTTGCAAACCAAACTCTGCGGCTCTAGCTAAAACGCGTCTCAATTTTTGAATGCCTTCATCCGTATCCTTAGAGGGAATAATGAGGTCATCCATATAAGTAACTACTGTTCCATCTTGTACCAAATCTATTAGAACTGCGTGAACATAGCGTGAAAACACAGCTGGTGAATTCGATATGCCGAAAGGAACGAAAAGAAACTCAAATTGACCACTATGAGTCACAAAAGCTGTATATTTCCTTGAACTCGGCTCGACTGGAACATGAAAGAATCCATTCGCAAGATCAAGCGTTGTGAATACCCTATGACCCTGCAATCTTTCAACTACGTCATCTAGCAATGGCATTGGAAAGTTATCCCTTACAATTTTAGCATTCAAGCGTCTGTAGTCACAACATAGTCTTTTATTACCATCCTTTTTGGGAACGAGAACAATGGGAGAAGCATACTCCGATGAGCTGGGTTGAATTATTTTATCGTCTAGCCATTTTTGAACTTGAGTGTCAACGATACACTTGTCAGAGTATGACATACGTCTTGGACGTTCAAACACGGGAAACTCATCACTGAGCAATATTTTCATTTCAACAGGGCTTTCCTTTTTGTTTTCTGGTAAATATGTACTAATGAGGGTTTTGATTGTCTCGACTAAAGGTTTATCAAGATGAGATAAATCAATCTCAGCATCTTGCGTTGCAGCAAATAAGCATAAGTCTTTATACTCTTGAAATAGTTCGAAGTCTTGTTCTGCAACTTTATCTGACAACTCTAGTGTACTTATTTTCTCTAACTCGTCGGTTCCTTTGTGGCGAAATTGTACTGAATTTTTGGAAACAACTAAGTCTACAACGTCCAACACACTATTTCCGATGACTGCTGAGTATTTAATATCATTCTTGCTTGTGACATGAAAGGTAATTTCCAAAAGCTTACCATCAACCTCAACTTCTGAAACAAAGCTTCCTAGTGTTTTTAATTGACTGTTGCAAATACCTATTAGACAATGCTGTTCATTTTGTAATTCGACATTTCCCAATTTTTCAACAATATCATCTCGAATCAAACAAAGGTCACATCCTGTATCTATCAACGCTGAGAAAAGTACATTCTTGCAGGTAATATCTTTGGAAATACATTTTCCACTACTATTGTTTGAAAGAGTGCTTGCATTGTTGATTTCTCGCTTGACTACAACTCGTGGTCCTGAACAATCTGCTGCTTTGTGCCCTGGCTGATCACACTTGAAGCATTTTGCAGGTTTTTTACAAGCGTTTGCCAAATGGGACGGATCACCGCACTTAAAACACTTTTTAGGCTGTCCCTTGTTGTTGTCACCTATTTTTCCCTTATTTTCACCTTGAGACTTTTCTGAAGAAGATGCTTGAGGGCGACTATTTCGGATTTTCTCATACACTTTAATCTGTTCTTTTAACTGCTGAACTGTCTTGGCCTGATACAAATTACTCTTGTTGCTTCTCGAATCTGGTATGCCTTCTATGAAATATTCAATCAAACTTGTCTCATCCAATCTAACGGGCTTTCCAATTTCCATTAAGCTATACAGATACTCGCGATAGTCCTCATTCTGTCGTTTACGCCTATTTCTCAACATACGATGTACCTCTATTGCAGAAACTTCTGTACCAAACTCTGAGAGTAACGCTGACTCTAATGACATTCAATCGCAAATGCCACTTTGACTACGGACATATATTTTTGCTGCACCCTTCAACAGTTGTTTTGAATATATGAATTTTTGAAGACCACTCCACTGCACAGCGGAAGCGCTATCTTCAAGTTCCTCAATCCATTGTTCAACAGATGGCTGACCTGATCCATTAAACTGTGAAAGCGAATCCTCAATATCACGTAAAGTAAAAGTTGATCGTACTGCTCCTACAGCCTCTACTGAACTATCAAGGATTTCATCATCGACTTGCAACTCATAATGCTCTAATAATCGGTCTTGCAATGATTGTTTTCTACCGGTTGTTGATAAATTTAATGCCGACAACTTCTCTTTTAACTCGTTAACTGTACACGCCAATATTTCGTCTCTGTTCATTTTGTGCTCGTTTGTGCTTGTGCTTTACATGTACTGAAATATTAAATTATTTTTATAAACAGTTTTATAAATGCTTAACTTAAAGGTTTTTGCTATGATAGTTTTGTTAAATGTTTAGTTGGAATTTTTTATAAAATGTATGTACTTCAAATAGGAATTCAAATTCAATTCCACAACTGTTAAGGTTATGTTAACTTTTTCCAACTAGACTCTCCATTTATATGTAATGTTAACATTTGCCGATGCTAATTCGAAACCATCAAGTTGATATTTACGTTACGTTAATTTTGAAGTATTTCATTTAGTTTTAACAGTATTATCAAATCAATATTTAAACTTTAAAATATCTTCGGATAAAATTTCAATACGATTTTTTTTTCTACACCTTACACGTGTTTTGGTGTTACCACCCCAATTTCTTCCTCTTATTTTTCTTCTCTTTGCACACGCTCTGCATTCGCTGCTGACGTCACCGATCTGCTTTCCTCTAAGTGTCGCACCAAGTTGAGACGTCCTCCGATGATTTTGCTTACAAATTTTCGTTTCCAGCCTCTGCCACGTAATATTTGCAAATTTGTAAGATACTGCGATATCAGCCTTTGCCACGCAAAATTTGCAGTTTCTCCTTTTGTTCGTGCTTCCCAGCCAAATGCCAACAGGACTAGTTGTCTCTCTCTCTCTCCCAGTTTGCTTCGTTGCCACTGCCACAATTGCATAAAATTTCGCAATTTCTTAAAAGTTTAACGATTTATAAGAAATGCTTCACAAATATATCTTGCAATATCCTCGGCAATTTTTTGTTCGACGGTCTTGTATGTTTTAGTTTTCAATATTCATTTTTTTTTAAGTTTTTCACGATTTCATCGTCAATCCCACTTCTGACACCAAATTTGTGGGGTTATTATTTTAAGACGATAGAATTCATTATAACGAAGCGATAATGCACTTGAATTAATGTTTCTTTATGTGAAATGTTTATTAATGAATATGTTTGAAAACTTATAACTATGAAAATACAAATGATTAACTCAATATAATTGGATTCAATTTTAGCGACAACCAAACGTTTACAAAACTCAAAGAGGAAGATCAAACTCGTGTTAGTTCTTTCTTTTTCATCGATATATTACTATTGACAACAGAGTTGCATTGTCGATAAATGTTTATTAGTAAACTTGACCACTTCTAGTCTTTTTACCGATTCCTACATAAATGCCACCTCGCATATTCCAAAAAGCTTTCACCATGACATCCACCTTCACCTTCTTCAAATTCTGGTTGGCAGAAGTGGTGATTCTCCGAGATACTTCTAGCCCTTCCGAACCATTTTGCTGCCACATCCTCACTACCATCAAGTTATACGGGTTATTCCTCCTCGACTATATCCTGTCTGTACGAAATTGAGATACGTTATAAGGTATTTACGTCTATGCCAGCCAGCTCTTCTGGGTTTTAAAATGCGATTTATGAAAAGGTTAACCTCCTCGCCTTTCATAGGGCAGGACATATACAGAGGAAGTTGAAAACAATTTCCTTTTTCTCCTGTTAATTACAACAATGACAGTATGAATTGTAAGGGATACCCATTTTAACTGTTTTCTCTTTGGTTCTTCTGCTTCTATTCACCACGAGTTTTTAGCCTCTAGTGCGTTCTGATAAGTCTATATTTCATGCACGATTTTAAACGCGGAATAAACTTGTTCGAACTGCGTCCAAACATCAAAGACTCTTTCAAAGTTGTCTAAAGATTGTTTTTTTGTCATTTGAGAGCAAATGCGGAACACATCACATGAATCTATATTTCATGCACGATTTTAAACGCGGAAAAAACTTGTTCGAACTGCGTCCAAACAGCAAAGACTCCTTCAAAGTTCTCTAAAGATTGCTTTTTTGTCATTTGAGAGCAAATGCGGAACACATCACCTTGCTAATCCTGCGAGAAAGAACTCAAAATGAGGACAATTTAGCTGTGAACTGCAAACGGCTGGGTAGTCACATGGAAAGGTTTATTATGATTTTTTATAATTAAAATAGTTAGCGCATGAAAACCATAATTACTTAAATGCAAGGGTAATATGAGCACATACACACATGCATACATATACTCGTACGCTTTGATGCATTTTTAATTTCACTGTTAAGTGTAAAACTTCGTACTTGTAGTCATTATTTACAAACCATTAGCATACTAATAACCATCATCAGATGCCCGAACCAGAGACGCAACGGCGACACAAGGCCAGACAAACACAAATATAATATATGTATGTGTACATACACCCGCAAATGCAAAGAGTCGTCGGGGACAGCGGTTAAATGAATAACAAAGCGAGTGGCCGCATCCGCCATCCATTTATCTACAAGCAGATGCAGACGAGTCAACGAAGTGTGTTCAACATGACAGTTAAATGACAAGGGCGAGGTCTTTGAGAAACAGCTGCAGCAGCAGAAACGCCTATAGAAAAACTTACACAAGCAAATGTACTATACATAGGCAAATAAAATTTTGGTTGCTATAAAAATCAGTAAAAATAGCTAACGTCATGGTTTGCTGCACAGCATCTACTAGTACACTATAAATAACCGTTAAGTGATAAAGATAGCAATAAAATTCCTATAGAAAGATACAAGAATGGCGGCCAGCACTAACCACTCTCGTCTGCTGTATGTGACGCTAGAATGGGTTAATTTGTATGGAACGATTTTTTTGTTTGTTTAATATCCTTCCTAGCAGATTCGGGTACCACATAAAATTCGAAGAAAATAGTTCATAGATGCATTATTTTAATATTTCAAGTGCTCGAAATTGTGTTTTTTTTTATATTTTTAAATAGAATCAAAAACTGCTAGGAAGGATGTCAAAAAAGGCGTTTTAAGCAGAAAGCAGTAGGCTTTAGTGCATATTATTTATTCTTAAAATAAAAGTCGGTGCAACTGAAGATCTACATATCAAGAAGACGGCGACTATGAGTGTATTTAGGTCAAATGAAGCGGGTCGCTGGAAGGAAAAAACTCATGGCCACGCCAGTCTATTACTGCGACAAGCCTAGTTTACCTCGGAGAGGACTGACTACAGCCAATATAATCTCCCCAAAATATCTACGCATCGCGGATTGTAGATGGCGGGAAAAGACGGCATGTAAAGTCTCCAGAATGTTCTGGCCTACCCACAATCTTAAGCAATCGTCAAAATTGTTAACCATGAAACGACGGGACATCTTGGGACTAACGGCAGTCATAATTGGCTTTTGGTCTGTCGGAGAACAAGCAGCCAAAATTGGTATATCTCACAACTCATACTGTCACACTTGCAAACAACCGGAAAAAAGGAAACAATCTTGCATTTCCTCCATAAATGCCCCAATCCTATGCAAGGACAGAATGTTAACCCTGTGCAAACCGTTATTCGAGAGTCTCAAACAACTGTCTGACTTAGATGTCAACAACCTAATAAGGTTCCTGCACCGCCAAGACTGGATATCGTCATGCTGTAAATAGCTGCTAAACAAGTTGGTAACGATGATGTGGCAACAAAATGGAGCGGAAACGCTAAATGGATTCAGGATGAATTACCACTTCAACAAACCAACCAACCAGTGCAAATTTTTTCAGAAAAGGTAAAGTAGAAAGTGATTTTTCATTCATTCATGTATTCATTTCCTATAATTCGTAGGAAATTACTAATCCCGAAAATACCGGGATCGTAAAAAAATAATCCCGGATCCCATTGATAACCCTAACACATATAATACATAGTTTTGAGAAAAGCGTCCTTTGTTAATTGTTGAATAACTCGAAAAGTATTTGCCGGATTCACTTCAAATTTTCGTACAATATTTTTAAGGTATCATACTTAAGCCAGTGCAAAAAAACATCCCATTTTTTGAAAACTATAATTAAATAATTATTTAAATTATATATATATATTTGTGTGTTTGGCCAAGGAGTTCCTATTTTTGGTGTGCCACTTGATGTTGCTCCTCAGTTTCAAGCCGACTCCGAGCGGCAGATATATTTTTATGCGGAGTTTTTTCATGGTAGAAATACACTCGGAGGTTTGCCATTGCCTGCCGAGGGGTGACCACTATTAGAAAAAAATGTTTCTTCAATTTTCTCTTTCACCGAGATTCAAACCTACGTTTTCTCTGAACTCCGAGTGGTAGTCACACACCAAACCATTCGGCTACGGCGTTCGCTGTTAATACTTTGATTAAATCCTGACAGGTGAGCTGTACATATCGCACATAATACTGTTGATAGCATGTTTGGTCAAGTCCGTAATAAACATTCACGATTGTTAGTTGCAAAATTGATTTGTTTTCCTAATTTGAATTTGAATTTTTGATATTTTTTGTTCTTATGGACTGTACACAAATTAAATTTTTTTTTAATATTTTTTTTTTATTATTTTTGTTTTATGTAATATGGATTTCACTATTACTTCTTTTCCATGGTTTTTTGAGAAAATATTTAGAGCTTTTACATCTTACACAATTTTTTTAAGTTTTGGAAACTATCCCCAAATTTACCACATGTTCCATTTAATTTTTTACACGATCTTTTTTACTACACGAATTTCTAGGGAACGTATCTACCGTGTATGTAATAAAATATTTAATATTTTGGTTAATTAAACAAGTTGGTAAATGGGGTACTTAATAATAGAAATAATATTATAATTGGAACTTACACCCTTTATTGCTATTTATGGCGAGCGTCTTGATTTTGTTCCATAAATAGACGGCAGTTGATTTTTTATGATGAGTTTTTCATGCTAGAAATACACTCAGAAGTTTGCATTTGCCATTGCTATTAGGAAAAATGTTTTGTTCTTTCTTGGCCGGATGTTCGAATCTGGGCACTACCAAATGGGAGTCTCGCGCCAACCCATTCAGTTACGTCATCTGCATCTTTCAAAGAACGTCTAGTGTATGTATTTTATCACTCTTTCAGGATATACGCGCTACTTATGGTAATAATATGCCGAAGGTTGGCTTTGGAAGTCAGGAATCGTAAGTAGGTTTAGCTTATGACATACTCCACAAAGCATTGTCCAAGGAAGTCTAAAAGACATAGCTTAAGCGGCATATTAAAGGGTCAATTTCGTCAGCTAATTTGGCCGCAGAAGCTGTTTTTATGCAATATGGCGCATGTAGCAGCTTGTTGGTGGAATTATTGGTATAGAAGTGCGGATTCAAAAAGTCGCGAATTATTTGTGCGGAAGGATCGTGGATTACCAGGCTTACCCATCCGAAACGAGAGTAACTTCGGCTGCCATGTGGCCGGTTATTCGGCAGCAGAATCAAGGATGATAGATTATCGGGTTTGCCCATCCGAACCGAGAATAAAGTGAACAACAACATTGCGAGAATAACTTCGGCTGCCGAGTCAACGGAGCCTCCGAAAGGGAATTCTGCCCGCTCATTTCACGTGTTCACACACTCATCGAATCAGTCGTAATTCAAATGGCAACGAAGTAATATGGGCGGAGTGTATTGATTTTCTTTAATCATCAACATGATCTCAGTTTTTTTCATAAACAAACCAGTGTCATAGCCCCGGTTACGACACGAAATCAGGTGATTTCTACAAAATCCCTGAGTACCGGTTAACGTTCTGATGTTGAATATACCTCGGTATTGTGTACTTCGTGGTTTGCCTAAAGCCTCTAATATTTTTGCTCAGATTGCAATATAGCCTCGTGAGGATTCCTTTCACTACAGATTTGGAATTTTTTGCTCATTCTCACATCTTCTAACCGAAAATGGGCCAGCACTAAAAACGATTTAATTTTTAAAATCTGGGTCTACCTTCAGTTGGTTTCCACCTTATTTACCTAACAACGTGCAATGCAAACCTTGATCGAATTGGCTTAGCATTTTTCTCAAAATGTTTCAGATTGTGGTATACCAGTAGCTGCTTATTGGTAACGGCATCATATAGACAGTTTAAATTATTCACCGAACATTTTTGCTAAGCACAAAATGAGTCAAAATTTCATGAATATTAGGTTTGCTACCTCGACTGCACTATTACGACAGACGGCGAAGCAGATTAAACAAAGCAAGGGCCGCGTTCAGGGGAATGCATACAGTATCCGCGAGTTCTCAAATCTCCAGGCGCTCTAAACTCCGAAAACTCAGCTCATGCGTGAAGTTTGTACTGTTGTGTGGAAGTGAAACATGGCTGGTCTCCAACACCTCCTAGAATATTCTGGCCAAACACCATCGGCAAAGACGCGCTGTGGGGATCAACGAATGATGAACACATCCTATGGCAAATCAAACGGAGAAAGTGGCGATGAATAGGTCACACGCTTAGAAAATCACCAGATAGCGTCACGTGAATGGCACTGGATTGAAACCCGCATTGGGGAAGAGGTCGTCCGAAGATCACTTGGCGAAAGTCGATGTTGCGCGAACTAGCAGACGCCCCGTCTCATGGGACGGCGTAAAAACAACAGCCCAGAACCGTGTACGATGGAAGAGTCTTGGCGAGGCTATATGCTTCCGAGTAAAGTGAACAAGGACATAAAAAAATCGGGTCTGACTTTATACACAAATTAGCATATTATATTGCGTATAAGCTACTTAGATGGATCGCTAGAATGAGGACGAAGTGCCCTGCAATTTTTCCGTGCAAAACTCGAATTTTGGAAATAAGTTTTCGCGCTTCACAAACGTTGCCTTTGCATTACAATTTTTCGTATTATGCTGAGGGGAAATGTCAAAAACATTAAAGTGATACCCTTTTCGAAAATTGTATGTCCCTGAAGCCCACCCTTTACATTTAGAACTTTAGCCAACAAATTTAACTTAGACAAAGAAGAGGTTAAACAACTCAAACCAGTGTCGCTTCAAAAAGTTCCTGTCTGAACTGTGCCAACTATTTGGGCATAGTTGCTAATATTCTTCTCCTAACTGAATGCTCTAATGCCTTTGTTGAAACTCCGCAAATGCAACCGCGCGTGTCTGTGTAGGTAAACTCCAAACTAAATTTCGCAAGTTAAGTGCCTTAATTATATGTGCACACACATACGTATGTACATATACGCAGTCTTCCATAAATTCTTTGTTTGCCAAAAATTAAACAATAAAATTTAAACTTCCCACTTTTAATTAGAACTGTGTTTTAAATTGAAAATTACATACTAATATGCACTCTTTGCACTCAAGCTTTGTACGAGGCATACATACGTACACACATGCCTACATACTGGGAAATAAAAAACTGATAAAAAAAATAAAACGAGGTCTACGTATATTTACATGTGAGTACATAGAAGGCTTGGAATTATTTGCAAAGAGATAGCAACAGGTTACAAAAATTACATACATAAATACATACAGATATATGCATAACGCTGAAGGTGAAGCATATCTTTTATACACATACAAGTCTGAAAGTAACTGTAGAGGCTTGTGGGGAGAGGGTCGCTGAAATTGCTGGCCTGTTGCACGTATACGGCACTTTTATATTGTAGTATTTCTCACGAAGAAAACTATGCTACCTGCACCCAAAAACTTCAAGAGGCTTCAGCTTCGAAGTCTTTCCTAATCTTCCTACCTTAATTAAGAATATTTTGTGTGTATTTATGTAAACTTTTTCAAATAAATTGCTTATTTTGAAGACTCAGTAGTGCAAGTCTGTTCTGGTATATTGGGAATATGTATTTTATTTTTCTTATGTAAATTAAATGCAGTAGAATTAGCAATGAAGAATGTATGGGCACTAGTGTCGTCCCCAAATTAGGGTCCTAGAATAGTAAGTGAACCCAAATAGGCTTTCAAGTGATCTTAAGTGGGTGATTTCAGTACAGAAAGGTTTCTCAGTACTGATTTCAATTCGACGTAATTATTTTATACTAATTGTTTGGTAACAACTTTTCCGAAGATCGAAATGAGTAGTGCTGGAGTCGTTCCAGTGCCAATTGACAATAAGGGATGAGGCTGCTTGAGGTTTTCAACAGCAAGGCTTCCGAAAAGTCCCAAAAGTCTTCATCAAGAACCACTTTTTCCGAAAACTACTCTTCCATTACAAAGGATTGCCAATTTAGAAATATCGGATTTGAAATTGAAATAAAACAACGAAAATTCAAATTGAATGTACAATCTTTATTACTTTTGTGTAGAAGCATTCATAAAAACCACAAATTTTGAATGATTCGTTGGAGGATTCCGGTCGGTATCGCGTGAATAACTTTAGTAATTTAGGCTTCAAATGTCTCAATCGAGTTGGGTTTATCCACAAAACATTTACACTTTTCACACCCCCAGAAATACAAGTCCAAAGGTGTGATATCACACGATATTTTTCACTATTTCGAGGTGGGCGATAAATTGCTCACCGAAACGATGACCCAATATAACCATTGCTTCACGGATTGTATGGCACGTAACGACTTCTTGTTGGAGCCAAATGTTGTGGATATCACGGGCTTCAAATTAGGGTATCAAAAAGTCGTTTATCGTAGAGCAATAGAGTTCGCCATTCACTCTTACATTGGAGCCAGCCTCATCGATATAGACATATGAGCCAATGATTCCTCCAAATATGGCAATTTCGTTTATTGATGTAGCCATTAAGCCCAAAATGAGCCTCCTCGCTGAACACCAGAAGTTGGCCCGAGCGCGCGATGAACACTTTTCACAGAGCGTTGATTTTCGTAATACGTTTCGTTGCACAATTTGTAAACGTTGTTGAGGTGTAAATCTTTCCATGATGAAATGTCAATGAATACTGAAAAAAATTATGTATTTGTCAAAAACCCCTTTCGGAAAAAGTACATCGAATCTGATCACCCTTTATTACTTTTATTTATAAAATTTTTCCAAAATAATTTTTTTTTCCAGGACATGCATTTATTTATTTTTTTGCAAATAACCAATCAAAGGTATGTTAGCGTAAAAAGTTGTCTGATGACATGAACTAAAACACAATACAATTTCTTTCCACAAAAAAACTTGTTGAGACTCATCCCTAGGCGATCCCTTCTTTGGTGGCATTACCCCAATCAGCCATGGTGACTCTAATTAAGTAGCATATCCATTTCTTTCCATATATACGCAAAATTGAAAGAAGTTCAAAAGGCAATTTTGAACCACCACAGTGGTCTTAAGGGTCCCGGTGGTCTAGAACGCAAAATTAAATTTTTCAGGAATTTTTTTTTACAATAAAAAAATTTAAAACTATATTTAAATTGTTAGGCTTCTATTTAACTCCTTTTACATACAAAAATGAAAAGAAAAACATTTATTTAATTTCAATAATTAAAAAAAAAGGCGCTGCAGTTGACCCTCTCGCAAAATTGGATCTGGACGGTGTTGTCTGAAACACAAAAACCAAAAAATTATTAATCAGTATGACTGTATCTATATATATATATATATATATATATATATAATTGGCGCGTACACCCTTTTTGGGTGTTTGGCCGAGCTACTCCTCCTATTTGTGGTGTGCGTCTTGATGTTGTTCCACAAATGGAGGGACCTACAGTTTCAAGTCGACTCCAAACGGCAGATATTTTTTTATGAAGAGCTATTTCATGGCAGAAATGTACTCGGAGGTTTGCCATTGCCTGCCGAGGGGCAACCGCTATTAGAAAAATGTTTTTCTTAATTTGGTGTTTCACCGAGATTCGAACCGACGTTCTCTCTGTGGATTCCGAATGGTAATCACGCACCAACCTATTCGGCTACGGCGGTCGCCTGTATCTATGTCCCGCTATTAGAAAAAATGGCGCGGTTTTGAATTTGAGACTCTAAAAATTGAGTTTTTCTCAGTTTTTTAATCATGGTTCTAGTACGGGCGATAGCCATTGATGTTGTGAACATCATATTAGAATTTCAGACGATTCGGTTGAATAGTATTTTATTATTAATATTTGACAACACCAGGCCGAAAAAAGTTGATTAAGGGGGTATTCTGGTCTAGAAATTTGGAAAAAAAAATCGATTTTTTTTGCATATTTTCAAAGTTTAGACGTTCAAAAATATGCCCTTCAACGGATTTTTCACAATTCGAATTTTTTTCGGAGATACAGCGGATTTTGTGACGTGGCGTCTAAGCCGGACGAGTGGAGCGAATCGCACAAATATTTCCAGAAAATGCTTTGTATCCCATACAACCTTTATTTATTCTATACTTGACACTGCTATAATAATAGGACTATGAATAAGTTCCTTGCGGTTTTACAACAGATGGCGTAACTTGATTATTATTCCATCGATCCACATTTCCAAACATTCATTGGAGAGCTACTGTCGTAAGGCACAAACGTCAGTATAAGTTTTTTATTTGAAGCGTAAACAACAATATTTTTACCACACTTGAAAATGTCGAATTTCGTGCCAAATAATGTGTTTTTGCGGGGAATTTTTTAATATGAAGAAAAAAGCAGCCGAAAGTCATCGTATCTTGGTGGAAGTTTATGGTGAGCATGCTCTAGCTGAGCGAACGTGCCAGAAGTGGTTTGCACGCTTTAAAAGTGGTGATTTTGGCTTGGAAGACGAAGAACGCGAGGGTGCGCCGCCAAAGTTCATGGATACCGAATTGGAGGAATTGCTCGATCAAGATCCGGCTCAAACGCAAGAAGAGGTTGCAAAAACTTTGGGAGTTGATCAATCAACCATTTCCAAACGTTTAAAAGCCATGGGAATGATCCGAAAGGTAGGCCATTGGGTGCCGTATGAATTGAAGCCAAGAGACGTTGAACGCCGTTTTATGGCATGCGAACAACTGCTTCAACGGCACAAAAGAAAGGGTTTTTTGCATCGAATTGTGACTGGCGATGAAAAGTTGGTCCATTACGACAATCCAAAACGTCGGGCAACGTATGGATACCCTGGCCATGCTTCAACATCGACGTCGGCGCAGAATATTCATGGCCTGAAGGTTATGCTGTGTATCTGGTGGGACCAGCTGGGTGTTGTGTATTATGAGCTACTGAAACCGAATGAAACGATTACGGGGGATGTCTACCGACGACAATTGATGCGTTTGAGCCGAGCACTGCGAGAAAAACGGCCGCAATACGCCGATAGACACGACAAAGTTATTTTGCAACATGACAATGCTCGGCCACATGTTGCACAAGTGGTCAAAACATACTTAGAAACGCTCAAATGGGATGTCCTACCCCACCCGCCGTATAGTACAGACCTTGCGCCATCCGATTACTATCTCTTCCGATCGATGCAACATGGCCTGGCTGACCAGCACTTCCGTAATTACGATGAAGTCAAAAAATGGATCGATTCGTGGATTGCGGCAAAACCGACCGAATTTTTCACAAAGGGAATCCGTGAATTGCCAGAAAGATGGGAAAAAGTAGTAGCAAGCGATGGACAATACTTTGAATATTAAATTTGTAACCATTTTACGTCAATAAAGTTTCAAATTTCGAAAAAAAACCGCACGAACTTATTCATAGTCCTATTATATACCTGGAAATATATACGCGTATGTATATATCCAGAGTAAGTGAGTAGTAAATGATCTAAGTTATTCTATTGGAATGGTTACTCAAACTTCAAACGCGATTTTCTCAAAACTACTTTTTTGGAAGTGGTCGTCATGATATCTCAAGTTCTACTTGACCGATCGCTTTGAAGTTTGATATGAATTTTTTATTGTACCTATCGCGCCTGCTTCGGATTTTGAAAAATTTAAGTTTGAAGTATTTTTCAAAAAATTTTAAAAAGTAAAAGAAAGAGGGTAAAAAATTTTCCTTTTTTAAGTTGACGCCATTTTGTGAATTTTCTTTTCTTTGATTTGCCAATCCGATAGCGACATCCTAACTTATGAAGAATTTTTTTAATTTGTTTGTTTTAGATCAATACAAATGTTGGAATCATGTCAACCATGGAGCACTGTATGTAGCCCCCACTCCACCGGCTTGTAATTCCACGATTTTGTTTTTTTATTAATTTTTGTTTATACTTTTCCAATATTAATAAGAAACATAAAAAATCGATAGTAAAAATGTTTTTCATTTTTTTATCTTAGTTTTTAAAATTAAGGCGTCTAGACCAGAATACTCCCTTAAACAAGACTTTTCTATTTACTATAATTACTAGCTGTTGAGCGATAGCATCCAATTACTTTTCCCGTACCACCCCCTTGTCGTAGGCTGCATAAAACTATAAGAATATTCATTTTAGGTAACAACACTTGAATATAGGAGAAGTTCAGCCTAAATATGTCAAAAACACACGCACAACACTAAATATTATAATATTATCATTGTATTAAGCCTTAAAAGCCACATCCTTTCTGTCGCTTTACCTTAGGAAGTAAACCGAGAAGCATTGCATCCGTCCATACATATGAAATTCGCTGTGTACTGTTGATAAGTCCACATCAGTTCATATGGTACAAATAGCCGCAATGCCTTATTTAATCTACTCAAAGGCTTATCCAAGTTATTAAATAAAATTAAAGGATTACGATAACCGACATTTAAAAGGATCTACGACGAAGTACATACACAGCATTTGCTAACGGATATGTATATGCGTATGAAAATTGTGTCTCCTTAACAAGGCAAGAACATTTTAAGCTTAGTAAACCCATGTGGGATGGCAGTAACACAAGAAGCTTGGCTTCACGCAGCAACAGAAACTAAGGACTTTAGTCCTTGACAAGACAAAGCAAATAAATGCAATTTTATGTAAAGAGGCTACGTACTTCCCATATTTCAGTGCGGAAGTGCAAGCCGACGAGGATGTGTGTCCGTAGATACTCACACGCACAAATGTAAAATGCTTGCAAATTATGCAGAATCTTAATCCTTGTGACGCACCCATACATAGAAACAGGCAAACATACATACATACATATGGATATGCTTGAGTGCAGACAAGTATAGGGAAAACCCCCACTTACAAGTTCACATCAACACTTAGACAGACTTTTTTTATGCTTTCGCATGATAAATACACACTCCCACACATATACATACATATATACTTATAATGTTTGCAACAACAATTCCAAAGCTTGCTGCATTCTACGCTCCTAATTAGTGCATCAATTCACAACAGGATCACAGCAGGTTGTCAGGATGGCTGCAGACAGAGTGCGATTAGCAAAGACATTCGAGTATACTTTAAGAGCTGACAGGCGACTACACATATACTACAGTCATACACACATGCATATACGTAAATATGTATTTAAAGCTCGGTGGCCATTGTTGTTCTGCAACAACTGCGAAAGAGGTGTTCTTAACGAATTAGGTGTCATGCAGTAGACACTTTACTTATTCAAACTGAGTGGCGAACATAGCCAGATACACACACACACTCACCTAGGTACATATGTACATAGTATGTATGTGTTTGCATATGTGTGTATATAAACGTTAAGTAGTAGTGGCAATTATCTCCAGACGCTTTGTTTGTCATTCAGTCATTTACTTATCGTTCATGGGCACTCGTGCAGAAGCACCGCGCCAGTACTCAAGCAGAGTCCGATTAGCAACCAGCATAGTAAGTAGACATAAGGCTGGGGCGAATATGAATTAAGATGCAAATCATACGGCCATATAAGCAAATACAGTTGGAAGAATTCGCTTAACCTTCACGTTTGAAGTGGAAAAACACGTATGCAGCATACAGCAATTCAAGAGAAAATCTCGCATACCCATAATTATGTCTTCTAAAATATTTCCTTCTTAAATATGCGCATATTTGCTTGGATTAAAGTCTCACAAATTATGTACTTCTTTATTTATTCGCTGGCAGTGGATTGTAAGTGCTGAGTTAGCAAATAATTCTTCCATTTATTTATTAATTTTTCTATTGTACATTATTTTAATTAATCGATAGACATACGTGCACTTGTGCAATATTTCGCCTTAGCTGAACGTAATTAGAAGTTAATGTACTTGGTTGTTCAATAAGTTTTGCGGCTTCGATAAGAGAGGGCGTTATGGTGCTCACACTGCCGAACGTAAACGTACGCCCGTGACACGGTGAAACTAATAAGAGCCCCATGTAAATGAATTCTCAGCACAGTTCCGTTCCAAAGTATCGTAGATCGTTAACGTGGAATTTTTGAATGTTTCCTAAGAAGCGTGTCAGCTGATTCCTCTCTCACTACCAGTGTTGCAAAACAGTACATTTCGAAATCATTTACAAAATAAACTTAAAAAAAATTTAATTTTTATTAAAATAACTTAAAAATAATTTTGAATAATTTTAATTCTAGATAAAAAAAACTATTTGCATTTGTTGGTTTTTGACTTCGGCATATTATACAATGAAAAATTGTGACTGATTACACGGATCGCACAATTGTCGTGGGTTGCTTTTTCGTTTAAACTTATTTCGCAACTGGCCTGCTACTACAGCCTTTCCGGCTATCCGCAGCCTGCCGTCCCCTATGGTAGCTTAGAGCCCAGCTTAGCAGTCTGATCCCTAAGAAGCGTGGGCCTCCTTGTAGGAGGAGGAGCTCGGTCAAACAGCCAAAAAGGGTGTACGCGCCAATTATGTAAATATAAACGGTTTTCCAATAACAGGTGTTATTTTGCATAGCCCGCGATTTCGGTAGATGTCACTTTTGAAGCGTTCATTTTTTGATACTTGACAAGTAAAAGTACGCCATTAATAAATATGGACCTATACACGCTTAAACAACGTATTCAAATTATTAAAATTCACTATAAAAATGGTGAAAATTTATCAGAGACGGTTCGTAAAACTCGAACCTTTTTGAGTCATCGTGAAGCACCTTGTCGGAAAGCAATACAGAAATTGGTGAAAAAATTCGAGCTGTTGGGACAAGTTAGTGATGTGAAGAATAAAACCCGTGCACGTCGCTCAAGAACTGCCGAAAATATTGCCGTTATAACCGAAAGTGTTGAAGAAAACTCAGCTTTGTCCATTTCTCGTCGTTCTTTGGAATTAGGCATTCCAAAAACGTCATTAAACCGTATTATGCATAAAGATTTTGGGTCTTAAAACTTAAAAAGTCCAGTTAACACAAGATCTTAAGCCGGCCAATCATCAACAACGTCGTGTCTTTGCTGATTGGATCGTTGAAATGCATGAAAAGGATCGGGAATTTCATCGATTTTTTATGGCCGGAATGGGATGGTATTTTCAACAAGACGACACTAAGTGCCACACAAGCAACGAAACCATTGATCGTTTACGGGAATAACACCTCTTTTTGGAAAACCCTATATTTATATACGGGTAACGGAAAGGGACTACGATACGGTACTAAGCGTGAGCACCATTACACTATCAATTCACTTTTTGTTTACAAGTCATTTCGTACCGACGTGCCACAGTATTTTCCACACTGGGAAAAAATTAAGTATCGTGCAGTGAATGAATTTTTATTTTTGGGAGGTTTAAGAAATTGCATGAAGGAATGTTGGAAGTGTATAAAGACTTTTCGCTTTCGCCATCAATTAGTACAGTAGAAAGCTAGGTTGCTGGAAGTCTAGTATAAAGTCTCGGAAGTCTAGGAAGTCCAAAAACAACAAAAGCACCAGAAATCTTAGTAAAAATACAAGATATCGTATTAGAAAATCGTCGAGTGACTGAAAGAGATTTTATAGAAGATTTGAGCATGGAAGTGTAAGCAATAATTTAACTAAAGTGTTGGGTTTCAAAAAGCTGTGTGCACAACGGGTGCCGCATTCGCTAACATTGGAACTAAAAAACATTCGAATGCGACTTTCATCACCAATTAGAGCGTTTTCGAAAAGATAAAGTGACCGAGACTTGGGTCTATCACCATTATCCTAAATTACAACAAGAGGCTAGTGGGTGGCGTGAACCTTGTTCTTTGATTCAAAACGAATTCGAGTCCAGAAATCGGCCCAGAAGGTGTTAGAATCAGTTTTTGAGATGTGGAAGGAATTTCGTTTGTGGTTTCGTTCACAAACTGGTAAAAAAATAAATTCTGAATATTATTGTAACCTTTTGGACCAGATGAAGGAAAAAATTAGTGAAAAAACTCCAGTTTGCAGTAAAGCATTTGGACAATAGATAAAATCCATAAATTTAAGTTCAAATTGCTCGAGCACCCACAGTATTCACCAGATTTGGCCCGTAGCGATGTCTATCTATTTCCAGAACTAAAAACCTTCATACGTGACAAGTTTTCTCAAATAATGAGGTAATAACAGGTAATGACGCTTACATGCGAAAGTAAATTATCCAATCATCGCGCCCGACCAAAATCCCCACCAAGCAGTTATTCGTGGTGGGTGCTCCGACTTCTCCGACTTCTCCGTGACGACGTTTGGACTTTTCTGACCTAATGCGACCAATCTGTTTATTAACATAACCGACGAATTCAAAACGAGCTTCATATAAAAAGATGAAAAAATGGTTAATTGCACCCAAGCATTCCACAATCCATATTTCCCAACATAGTTTAGGCAGAATGAATCATTTTGTAAGCGTCAAAATCAAATAAATTAATAGTTGGAATTTCAATCCTTGTAATTCTCTTGTTCAAAAGTGGGGCCTTTATAGTCAAGAAGTGAGGTGAAGTTGCGTATAATATTAAAATCCTTAACTACCCTTCCAAATCTATTTCATCACCTTCGCGGTATGTCGTTCCCATGACTTCATTGGCAGGAGTTCTTCAATTGAAATATATTATTTATTTATTTATTCTTCTTATAATATAACAGGTGGCGCTAAAGTAATCCTCCTATCAGAAAATACTATAAATTTTGCGATTGGCCCCTAATGTCAGTTCTGTTTTCACATTTGTGTAGTAAATACATGCGAAATTCACGTTAATAAACAATGTTACGATACACTGCTCCAGAACGCGGAGTATTGCTGACTATTTATTTGACCAATAATCGGTCGGTGACTTTGGCACAACGTGAATTTCGTCGCAGATTTCCTCGCCGTCCAACGCCTATTGGTGAAACACTGCGACGTTTAGCCGCTCGCCTCGAATACTGGTATAACACGAGATGCTGCCAGGCGTGACAGACCCCGGAGTAGCCATTCTGCAGAGAATATTGCTGCTGTAGCCGAGGATGTCATGGAAGCGCCGTCAACATCGACCAGACGACGTGCCACGCAAATGGGTATCAGTCGACGGTCTTTACAGCGAATTTTGGTACAAGATTTGAAGATGTTTTCGTACAAAGTCCAGACGGTGCATCAGCTGTTAGCTGCTGACCGCCAATCGTGTCTAACATACGCTCAAGCCATCCTTAATCCCCATCAAGAGGAAGATGATTTTTCCATCTTAGCGGGTTCGTAAATAAGCAAAATTTATGCTTCTGGGGCACTGAAAATCCGCGTGTAACCCACGAAGAGCCATTACACCCGCTCCAAGTCACTGTATGGTGTGCTGTTTTCGCTGGAGGACTCATCGGAGCTTTTTTCTTCCAGACTTCTTTTTGTGGGGCTTTTTGAAGTCGCGGGTTTATGTCAACAAGCCTCAGACTCTTGCTCTTTAAGAGCTTAAAGACAATATCCGTCAAGAATGTGAGGACCTATCGCCGGAAGTTTTGGCCAAAGTGATGGAAAATGCCATAAAAAGGGCTCAAATGGCAATCAACTGTGGCGGCGGCAATTTACATGACATCATGTTCTCGACTTGATGTCAAAAAAATTAAAGGACCAATAAAAATAATCCACAAGAAGAATCAAAGTTTTTCATTTTTTTTTTTAAATTACAGCCAAAAAACATCGCAAGCTTACTTTTGCGCCACCTTGTACAAATACAAGGGGATGGTGCCATCTTTTAAATGAGTTAGTGTGTTCGAGGCTACATTTCTAGCTGGCTTCCAGTGAAAGCTTGATGACATTCGGTTCAGTGGAACCAATGTTATTGCGTCTAAACAGTCAGAATGTTTGGGTCATCAGTACAAAAATGAGTTCTGAACATTTGAATTGATGAAAAAATTTGATGGCGATGATCGTCTATCTCGTGCCAGAGTTAATGAGTGGTTTACACGTGAGGATGTAAATGACAATGAACAATGGGCCGCCCAAAATCAGCAATCACCGAAAACTCCATCGAAATTGTTCTTAAATTTATGAAAAATTAACCGAAATCATAGTTGAAATTCGTGGAATCGAAGTTGAATATCTCCAGTCAATTTATCGCCTTTAACTGATCATTTGGGCTTAGGAAAGGTCTGTGCTCAGAATTCAACATTCGAAAGACCTCATTAAAGGGGCGAGAAAAGACGAGAACTTCCTTTACAACATAGTAACTGGAGATGAAACGTGGTGCTTCCAACATAAGCCTGAAACTAAGCGTCAAACTGCCGAATAGAAGTCTCTAGACGAGCCACCACCCGAAAAATCGCGTTTGGAGCAGTCAAAACTCAAGTCGATGCAAATTTGTTTTTACGATTCCGAAGGAATTGTCCACAAGGAGTTCGTGCCAAACCGTCAATGCAATTTTCTATCTTAGCGTTTGTTGCATCGCATTCGTCGAATTCGCCCTGAATACCACTAAGGAGAAAGCTGACGCTTACTGCACCATCTCATCGATCCACTCGTGTGACTGATTTTTTGACTAGAAATCGCATTTAGAAATCTGCTATTAGCAACAAAATTTTCTATTATTTGATGTTCATGCACGAAGATTTTAATCTACGCACTCGCGAAATCATTCGGCAACGACGGCCGCTCGCTAAGAATATAGTCTTGAAAACTTTTACATCGAATAAGGTAACTTAACCTCTCTCAACCTCATTAAGTAATTATCCTACCATCTCTGATGGTATCGTACGCGTACTTCAGAAAACTTGTGATTAAATAAGTTTGCACGGAGCTAAGCAATGGGAATGTCGTATGTACCACGGAGTATATCAAGAGCTTTGAACAATATTTCCTTGAAGGCGATAGGCCAGCGTTTTGTTAATATTGTTATTAAAGACTTCATTGTAATGAAATCTCAATAATTCCGCATACAAGAATTACAACCATAAAGCAATTTGTTTAAGGTTCTACGGAAATGGACTTAAAATAGTAGGTGACGATGTGGGACTACTGTAGTAGGCAAATTTTTCCAAAGAGTACTAAATAGATGGATTTCAAGGTCCGAAAGTAGGGAGTTTAGTGTAAATCAAGCGTATACCAAACTACTTCCACTTAACGTTATAAGAAAATTCCTAAATGTACAGTGTTTTTTTCTTACATTCAGTGCTAATTACTTCTTCTGTCTTGCCGTTAAGTAATTAGCACTGAATGTAAGAAAAAAACACTGTACATTTAGGAATTTTCTTATAACGTTAAGTGGAATGGATATATATATATATCTATATATATAATTGGCGCGTACACCCTTTTTGGGTGTTTGGCGGAGCTCCTCTTGCTATTTGTGGTGTGCGTCTTGATGTTGTTCCACAAATGGAGGGACCTACACTTTCAAGCCGACTCCGAGCGGCAGATATTTTTATGAGGAGCTTTTCCATGGCAGGAATATACTCGAAAGTTTGCCATTGCCTGCTGAGGGGCGACCGCCATTAAAAAAATGTTTTTCTTAATTTTGGTGCTTCGCCGAGATTCGAACCGACGTTCTCTCTGTGAATTCCGAATGGTAATCACGCACCAACCCATTCGGCTACGGCGGTAGGTAAAGGTAAGATATTTTGTTTTAACTTTTCCACCCTAGAACGCAAAATCCATAAACAAAATTTGACAGACGAAATTTGATGTGTTAAACTAAAAGTTGAATACGGGCTACCTGGTATATAAAAAAAAAATCCAGCCCCTTTCGAAACTCTCATGAAGTAGGGCTTTTGTACGGAGTTCTGCATATCTCCTTGCAGTAATTGGTCCAATTATTTTTATTTTCTCGCAGGCTTTCAACCGAACTATGAAAAGAACAAACATATGGACATAAACAAATCCTTTACGCCGTCAATAGCACAGAAATTTGCAAGAGTTTGGATTGAGTCTAACTAACTATAAAAAAATATATATTATTTATCAAAAACTGCAGAGCATCTGCCTTCGCGATCGATTTCTAAGTGAGCAAAGTGTGAGTTCGGTTCTCACCGAATAGTATTCAGGGGAGTGAGTGTTTTTAGCAGACCATAATAAGGAGAGCTCAATCGATTATCATATTCGCTATACAATTACTAGATTAAGCAACTGCCTTTCAGATGGAAATATTTGCCAGGTATGTAGTCTGAACCGCGAAATGACACGAACCATTGATCTTTTACGGGAGCACTATAAAATTCACGGTATGGTGGTCACGAGCTAGCCTTAAATGACATGGCCTATGAAATTTTTTTACAGAAGCGGTTTATGTACATTTTTTACGTTTTATGGAAGCTACTAATACTCGCCGCTTCAACCAACCAATCAAGCAGTGATGCAATTAGGTATACATACTATATGTATTGAACGGAAAATTTCAAAGTTCTTCAAATTAGCTGGTCACTAAGCAAACATCACAGCTGAAACTAAAAAATCCAAGAAGAAGGCTCAGCGAGCATGTCAAGGTGAATGGGAATCAAAACCCTTAACCAACTGCAGTGACTTCTCTACGAGTTGTGTGCCGAGTAATATTAGCTAATAATTAATAGGTAAAGCTAAATACTACACCATAATGCATAACAAAGCCGAATGCCTACAAATATGCATTGAGGCCGCTACCGTGATTCACCAACATTGAATGATGGCTCGGATGAATATTAATTAATTACGAAATGACGTTTACCATTGACACTTAGTAGTACACGTTCCCTTAATTGCGCATCTGCATTTACATATTGCACATAACTACTTACATATAGATGAGGCTGCAGCTTAAGTCACAATAGCAAGAAATGAGTATTGCTAGTACCACCGCCATCGCCATCGCCATCAGCATTAGAGCCGCTGCTAGCCACAACAGGACAAGCCTCGGTGACTGCTCTCGCACCAAATGCCATTAACAATGTTAGCCGACTGCATTCCACTCCACACTGCACTGATAATTAATTGCATTCCGACGGATGGTCTGCTAGCATTAAATGGCGTATTTGTGGTATGGCTCACTTGCGCTCTCACAAGCAAATCGAGAAAGCGTCCACAGTGATGTTATTCGCTACTGCAGCAAACATTGATGGGGCTGCCGAAATGTGAAATTAATTACGAAAGTTGTGGGGAGTGCGAATGAGAGTCACTATGTGCATATCTAGAGAAGTTTGTAGTAATTTGGAGGTTGCAATAATTGTTAGAATATTTTACTTCCTTTCTGTGCTCTTCGACTGATCTGTTTTGCAAGTCACCAAATTTCGTCTTATTCTTCTCTCCAACCTCCTACTCCTATTCACTATTTGTATGCATCTCGAGTAGTATTTCATTCACTGTGCCTGTGTCTGCCGCAATCCCTGTTACAATCCCTGTTGCTCTGTGTTCCGTTACAGGCATTTGCCGTTGTCGCTGTCAACGTAGCTGACATTTGAATGACTTCCGGCCACTAAAGCTAGACTTTGGATAAGATCACTTGTATGGTATACGCATGCATACGTATGTAGGTATGTATTAGTATGCGCATTGCGTAACTTAATTCGGGTGGGCTGCAGCTTTCACGAATTCCACCATGGCCAGCAGTAACTTTAGTTTAAAGTTGACAAATTGGGCAGAAATATAGATATGTATATATTTGTATGTATGTAGTAGTTGCATTTGAGTTACGCCCCAGAGGGAATACCTTTGCTACTAAAATAACCTCTTCGACAAAATAGAGACAATTTCTTCATCGAAAAAAAAACACTCATTGCATTTTTCATTTGATGCAAATTTTGCAGAGAACAAACGCATAAACTTCGGAAGACAGCTCACGCACAAATGTACTTAGTTAATAATAATGATAATAATAATAATTGGCGATTACCCTCTTTGTTGGCTGTTTCACAGAGCTCCTCCTCCTATTTGTGGTGCACGTCTTGATGTCCTTCCACAAATGGAGGGACCGAAAACTTTATGCCGCCTCCGAATGGCAGATCGTTTTTTAAGAGGAGCCTTTTCATGGCAGAAATGCACTTGGAACTTTGCCGTTGCCTGCCAAGGGGTGACCGCTATTAAAAAAAAACGTTTTCTATCATTTGATGTTTCATCCCTGGAGTTACGAAACTAGGGTCTGCCGAATGGTAATCACACACCCACCCATTCGGCTACGGTGGCCGCATTTTTGTGTGTTACTCACATTAAAATAATTTATTACATTACTCTATCTGAAAAGTTCACATCTCAGGTCCTCTAAATCCATAATATCGTTATGAAGCATTGTATTTCGCTCAGGGCTTCTAGCAAATTCAACTAAAGGAAATTCAAAACAAAAAATTTCTAATATAAAATAACTCGATTTTCCTTAAAAGGCGAAAATCAGTATGAAAGTATGTAAATGTGCACTGTAAAGAAAAACAGTTAACCTTTCTCTTCATGAATAACTCTCGTTTACGGACTGCATTATACATGCACTAGGGTGGTTCGCTTTTTTTCAGATTTTAGTTGTGATGCACCGATTTTTTTGTTTGGCCGCCAAATAGTAGTTAAATCGGTAAAGTTTCAGAGCGCTTAAATTTGCATTTTCGTACACAAGTAAAAGTAACAGTTCTGGTTGACAATTCTTTATATATATCAGGAGCTAAGGATCTACATACTCGTATAATAAAGCAGTTTAAAGCCATTTGGGGAAAAATTGTACGCAAAAATAATGGATTTCTTTTTCTTCAAACTAATATTAAGTGCTCATCACGTCAGTGTCTTGCGAAAATCGAAGATAGTTTTGAATATTTTTACCCTTGCTATGCAACCTACAACAAAATTAAAGCTTACATTTTATCCTATAACAACCAAATATTATTATTATTGTTAGACTACTGCGCACTGAGACCAAAGGAGATCTATTGTGCTGAAGCCTACTGAGATGCCCTATATGTTAAGGCGTTTTACAAATTTTAGCCCATTCATTTTTGAGTTCATTATTCCTTAACTCGTATGGATTCAGGGCACCAGCACCAAGAGGGTGTAGCCGTTTTCTGCCTAGTGCAGGACATTCACAAAGAATCTATTCTAAATTGTAAGTGTCCTTTTCACAAAATTTACAGATGATGGTCAAAATTTTTCAACTGATATCTCAGGCTGCAGTGAACTGTAAAGTAACCATTTAAAATTCTTAATTTCGCCAGTGTTTAAGAAATTTCTTCTCCTCCCACTTTCTCAGAAATTCGTTAATGTGACCTTTTGTAAATCCACAGATAGACTCATGACCAATGAGAACCATGTTTGACCTTTTTGCAGCTAAATGATCAGCCATTTTATTTCTCTCATGTCCAGGAGCTCAACCTAACAGTACTGTGTTAAAAATCCCTAACATGTTTAGAAGGTTCAGATAGTAATTTTCCCTTTTTTGAGGTGATTCTAGTTGCTGTAAGGGCTTTCAAAGCCGTCTGACGGTCTGAAAGTATGTAAATGTGGGTTCTGCTCATTTTCCTATAGAGATATTTCCTCTCTCATATCTTGATGGTATGTCTCTCTGCCTAGTAGATCGTTAGGTAAAAACCCATTGAAATCGATTGTTTGATTTTAGGCCAATTCATTCCCGCTGCTGTCCAACCATCTTCTACTTTCGACTCATCAGTAAACCATATCTGAAGTACAGGTTCGATAATTTATGTGTAATACCCATATAAGAAAGCTCCAAAAAAAAGTTAAAAGTTTTGCACAAATGGGATTATGGTAGAATTCACAATAATTAAATTTAAACTGATAGAAATAGATATTCCGGGGGTTTTTGGAGTCACTGATACCAAATTCGGTGTAGATTTTTCAAATGGCGAATGGAAAATCAATTTTTAGTTTGACTTCGCTCGAAACCCTGACGTGATATGAACTTTAGGATGCAGCCTACAAAAACACAACATAAATCAGTTTGTAGGCCGTCGCACCGTGCGCACACAGCAAGCCATTGATGGTATACTCGTTCAGCGTAGTACTATGATGATCTAAAGGTGTCAATTCGCCATTATAATCAATATTTAAATTTGTGACCATCCACGTTATAGACAATTTTCTGTTAAGGTCCTGACTTACATAGATTGAACTTTTGGGTGAATGAATAGGCGATTGGTGAATGGGCCGAAGCGAAATTTAATTTTTTTATTATTTGAAATTTTTTTTCTGCTCAGAAAAATATATGGTCCACTTTGCGCGGCAGATGGCGCGTATCAAATAAGCTATAACGATGGGCTCGATTTACTTCTAGAAAGAGAAAATGCAGAGAGATATGTAAAGAGTCAGCGGTTAAGACAGCTGGATCGTATTCACAGAACGCCGAAGAATTGAGCTACTAGCATAGGCGTATCTCAGAACACCGGTGGGAAAAATAAGCAGTGGAAGACCGCGAAAGAGGTGGCTGGATTTTATAGTTACTTCCAATTGGAAGGAACTCACTAATGATCGAGTTAAATGGAGGAATGTAGCTGCAGAAGCTATGGTCTGCCAAAAGCAGTGAAGCAAATGGTGATGATGAGGATGGATGCATTATTTTCTATAATAAAGCACACTTTTGGTTAAATAGCTATGTCAATAAAGAGAATTATAGTGATGAAGTGATGATATCCACAAGTTATTGTTGCAACTCGACTACATCCAGAAAAGGTCTGGTTCACTTCAAAAAATTATATCCAAGATTACTACCATACAGTTTTCTATTAAATGAAGACAATTTCATGTTCAATGCCCTTTATTATATTGAATAGCACTTCACACAAATTCCAGCGGTACTTTTACAGCCTTTCACAGAGCTGTTTAATTACAGAAATAATAATCAATATATTTTACTTATTCATTTTTATCGAACTGCTCACTTGAATGCCAAACATCACAATCAAGCAAGAAGCAACCAAACTGCGAAAATCTTCATTTCAATAAATGTGAGGATCGCCCTAATGTGCATATTGGAAAGACCGCATTGCTTAAATACTTTCAAATAAATAGATAAATTTTGTGCCGTCAGCACCAAGCATGCACACATTGTTTGCAAACACACCCTGCGGAAAACAGAGTATATGCAGACTAGTTCACAATTAGTCCGTGAGAACATAGTAAGTGTATATGCCCAAAATTTGCAAAATTGGTGCAAATTTTTAAAATCCTGGAGTTAACTTTTCAATATCATAGTTAATTGAGTAATAAATCAATTAATTTTTCACAAATTATAATACAAATTTTAAAAATACATACTTAGTTTTAGTAGCAATCAGCCTACTTGCAGGTTGGGAGAGCGATTTCGACACCTTAGTTTTCAAATTCACCCAAGTGTTCCTTTTGCACCCATTTAATAGTCTTAGAAAAACTAGTAATTAATTCAAATAAATTCGTTATGCCCGAGCAAATTTTTTTTGCCAATCTCATAGTTACTAAAAAGGAATTAGTACACGATTTTATGAAAATACCCCAGTTTTTGCTGCGGGGTAGTCATTCATATATAGGTATATGTGCATATGAGTATCTTCTCGTCTGTCGAAATGCTCTATGGATGTATTAGTGTGTGCGTATTTGTGTGTTTAAGGATTTCCGTGTATGAATTTGAATTTGGAAATTTTCGGCCGAAAGGAAGCGCTCGACTCGAATAGCATGTCATGTGGCAAGTGGCCATAAGTTGCAGCAGAAGCAGCATCAACAGCAGCAGCAGCAGCACCAACCACTTCCACTACCATTATTGCCGCTGTAGGCGCCCTCAAAAGGAACTGCGGTCCACTCGAGCATGTCAGTGCATAGTGCGGTTCAGGTCAGGCGACTAAGGCAAAAGTTTTATGTATATATTGACTTATAAAAGTCGCATACACACACGCATGCACACATACCTACATGATCAAAGCATGTGTTCAAGCTCTTTTATATGTATGGGTGTGTATGCAATGGCATCGCATGGCAAAGTTCCGTTGTACGGATAATGCGCTGCAGGATAATGTAATATTTGTTAAAGTGCATAATGACAGGAAAGTTGACACAAATTAGCAGGACTTGAATTAATTGTGGGTGCAACCGACCAACCGACTAGCCGACCAACTGACTAACTGACTAGATGGCTGCCTAAATGCCAATACTCAGACAAACGGACGGCGGGCGTAACAAGCGAACTTTTTTTTTGCCAATTAATAGCGAAGACAGCGGATGGTGCAGTGGGGCGCATTGTGGCAAAGTTTCTGATAGTATTTTGATATGGATGACGAAACTTTAACCAGACCTCTCTGTCTGTTTCTGCTCTTTTGGAAAGGATTAGAATGCAATGACTAGCGAGACTTGTGCTTGTGCAGTGCCATTGCTTGTTTCTGGTTTCTTGTTCTCATATTTGAATATGTCGATAAGAGACTGTTAATTCTGGTAACTTTGAATTGTGTTAGAATTAAGTTGAATTGTATTGAGTGAAGGTTGTGCCTTTGAGGATTTTGTGTTTGTACAGAGCTGCTTGATTTGATGGGTTGCCCAAGTTGGACGTTCGCTCTTTCGCACAAATATAGCAACTAAATGCATACGTAAGATTTGTAGTTAGGCAATTTAATAAGCACAACTTTCAGCTCGGCATAATCTTTTAGTTAAGAACATTCAACTGGGAGCTTAGTTGAATGGCTTAGTTAGCATAAATGCAGCAGCTTCTGATATACATACTCGTACTAGTCGCTTCTGGCCTTTCTTCTAACGTAATTATGTGCATATGCTTTTCCGCTGCGAGCTCGAAATTGCCAATGGCTGTTGCTCTATTTCGCAAATGTACATACAAATACACTAATATAGGAGAAATAGGAGCATTCCACGGAAAATGGCTATTTAAGTCTGCTCAAAGAATTATTTTGTTGAATAGCTTTTAATACTCATACAAATGTATTTGAAATATACGAATGTATGTATACTAGGGCGGGTCGATTTAAAAATCGTTCATTGCTCTGTGAAAATCGTATTCTAGGGATCAAAATAAGAAACTTTGCGGAGCAACCATACCTCTAAAACGAGTTCTGATGTGCCCCAATTTGGGTCGAACGAAAAATCCCACTTTGACCCATTTAGAGTGCTCCAATCGAGTCCAAATGTATGACCGACCCCCACTAACTTTGGACGGCCGATCCACCCATGCCAGTGGCATACCCCCTGGAACTCCCCTGGGGGGTTCTCCATACAATCATTTCAAAATATCACCATTTTTGGCCTTTACCTGAGAAAAGAAACTAAAAAGTTCGACCCAAATTGGAGGACATCAGAATTCGTTTTAGAGGTATGGTTACTTCGGCAAAGTTTCTTATTTTGATCCCTAGAATATGATTTTCACAGAGCAATGGGCGATTTTTTTGCCTCCCCACAAATCGACCCGGCCTAATGTATAAAATTTTATAATACGAAACCTGGATTCAATTATTAATGGTTTGCTCACTTGGGGAATTAGAGTTATGACACTCCCATGATTCAATAATAAAAGGTTGTGTAAAGGTTAACAACTGATTTCAGATGCTACTTAATTCTTTGATGCAATTTGGAAGTAAGGAAAACAGGGGCATAAGTTCAAAGGTAGTGATTGAAATTGAAAAAGGGTCGATGTAAGCCATAGAATAATTCTATGTTATTTTAGGAATAGTACTTAATTATTTATATTCTTAACTTAACCATTCCCATGGGATTGTCACAAATAACAGACAATGCATGTAATAGGACTATGAATAAGTTCGTGCGGGTTTTTTTCGAAATTTTAAACTTTATTGACGTAAAATGGTTACAAGTTTAATATTCAAAGTATTGTCCATCGCTTACTACTACTTTTTCCCATCTTTCTGGCAATTCACGGATTCCCTTTGTGAAAAATTCGGTCGGTTTTGCCGCAATCCACGAATCGATCCATTTTTTGACTTCATCGTAATTACGGAAGTGCTGGTCAGCCAGGCCATGTTGCATCGATCGGAAGAGATAGTAATCGGATGGCGCAAGGTCTGGACTATACGGCGGGTGGGGTAGGACATCCCATTTGAGCGTTTCTAAGTATGTTTTGACCACTTGTGCAACATGTGGCCGAGCATTGTCATGTTGCAAAATAACTTTGTCGTGTCTATCGGCGTATTGCGGCCGTTTTTCTCGCAGTGCTCGGCTCAAACGCATCAATTGTCGTCGGTAGACATCCCCCGTAATCGTTTCATTCGGTTTCAGTAGCTCATAATACACAACACCCAGCTGGTCCCACCAGATACACAGCATAACCTTCAGGCCATGAATATTCTGCGCCGACGTCGATGTTGAAGCATGGCCAGGGTATCCATACGTTGCCCGACGTTTTGGATTGTCGTAATGGACCCACTTTTCATCGCCAGTCACAATTCGATGCAAAAAACCCTTTCTTTTGTGCCGTTGAAGCAGTTGTTCGCATGCCATAAAACGGCGTTCAACGTCTCTTGGCTTCAATTCATACGGCACCCAATGGCCTACCTTTCGGATCATTCCCATGGCTTTTAAACGTTTGGAAATGGTTGATTGATCAACTCCCAAAGTTTTTGCAACCTCTTCTTGCGTTTGAGCCGGATCTTGATCGAGCAATTCCTCCAATCCGGTATCCATGAACTTTGGCGGCGCACCCTCGCGTTCTTCGTCTTCCAAGCCAAAATCACCACTTTTAAAGCGTGCAAACCACTTCTGGCACGTTCGCTCAGCTAGAGCATGCTCACCATAAACTTCCACCAAGATACGATGACTTTCGGCTGCTTTTTTCTTCATATTAAAGAATTCCCCGCAAAAACACATTATTTGGCACGAAATTCGACATTTTCAAGTGTGGTAAAAATATTGTTGTTTACGCTTCAAATAAAAAACTTATACTGACGTTTGTGCCTTACGACAGTAGCTCTCCAATGAATGTTTGGAAATGTGGATCGATGGAATAATAATCAAGTTACGCCATCTGTTGTAAAACCGCACGAACTTATTCATAGTCCTATTAATATGTGTCTACTTACTTAGTTCCTTATATATTTAAATACAAAATTATGAAAATTTCACTCACACAAAAAACAAAAGAAAATTAAAACTTAAGCATCATTCACTATGATTTGTTTGTGGGTTGCCAACTCTAATAGGTGGAGCGCTTAGGAGCAACTACTCGCACAGGGGTTTGTATCTGTATGTCCACGACCAGAATCACATGGAATGCATCCTGACATGCCACTTAAATCAAACCAATTAGCTTCGCCAAAAAAATATTTTAAAAAGCTTTGTTTCTGATGATGAGGTGAGGGGTTCATGTTTTGCGACGAGCTTCCATTTAAGAAAGAGCTAAAATCATGAGAAAAATTAGCAGTATTGAGACTGAATACATTACAGGATTCATTATAAGAAAGTTGAGATCTATGGAACATGTTGCCAAAAAGACTTGCTGAATGAAGTATGCAGAGCACGGGAACGTCTGTGCCAACATCAAGAAGCTTTTTTTTTTGCAAAATGAAGAAGGTATCAATTAATTAAAAATTTACGCAAATAAATAATAAAAAAAATATTTAAATAGTCCTCAAAATATATAATATTTAATAAAATAAGTGGAGGCAATAATTTAAATAAGTAGATGTAGTTTGCCAAGTGGTTAATAATGTAAGAATAAACGTGACTTGGGAGTCAAAACTCCAAACATAGGTGAGCAAAGCGTAGTAAAGAAAAGTACATGCAAAGTCAACGAGATTGCACTACTGGCACGCATCGAGATTATATTTAGTTAATAGCACCTCTAGGAAGAAAACACACCAAGTTTCAGCCAGATCAGTCTATTTTTTTGTGTTTGACATTCGTTTGAAACGAGGAAGTCGAGTGATTTTTCTTTTTCATCACGAAAACGTAGCAGCTTAGGTCTAAGCAGTTGTGGTCGCAAAATGAATGGAAATAGAGTTCCAACTCGTTTCAGATCCCCCTGTTCTGCAATTTTAAGAAATGGCTGGCGGGAAAGAGATTTGATTCAAACGCGGAGGTGACTGCAGAAACGAACGGCTATTTTTCAGACTTGAACAAATCCTGTTATTCGTAAGCGATTAAAAAACAAGAACAGCGTTGAGCGAAGTGTATAAGCCTAAAAGCAGGCTATGTCAAAAAATTAAAAAAGGTTGACACAAACAATTAAGTAATTTGTGTTATTTGTTTTTTTTTTTTTTTTTTTGTACAAACTTTTCAAATGATCCTCGTATGTTCAAAGCTCATTTGTAGTCAATTGAATTTGTAATGAGTCCTCTTAATCAAGGAAATAATTGAGTTTTTGCTTAGGTAAAATAACAGGTTCATATTGGCGAAACTTTCGTACTTCGCTACCGGATTTTAATTTAAAAATTAATTCACAAAATATAATAGATCTATGGATAAGTTCGTGCGGTTTTACAACAGATGGCGTAACTTGATTATTATTCCATCGATTCACATTTCCAAACATTCATTGGAGAGCTACTGTAGTAAGGCACAAACGTCAGTATAAGTTTTTTATTTGAAGCGTAAACAACAATATTTTTACCACACTTGAAAATGTCGAATTTCGTGCCAAATAATGTGTTTTTGCGGGGAATTCTTCTTCATTATTTTAATATGAAGAAAAAAGCAGCCGAAAGTCATCGTATCTTGGTGGAAGTTTATGGTGAGCATGCTCTAGCTGAGCGAACGTGCCAGAAGTGGTTTGCACGCTTTAAAAGTGGTGATTTTGGCCGCGCCGCCAAAGTTCATGGATACCGAATTGGAGGAATTGCTCGATCAAGATCCGGCTCAAACGCAAGAAGAGGTTGCAAAAACTTTGGGAGTTGATCAATCAACCATTTCCAAACGTTTAAAAGCCATGGGAATGATCCGAAATTCAAATTTCGAAAAAAAACCGCACGAACTTATTCATAGACCATTAGTTTTTGGATTTTTTTGTTTTAGAACCACACTTAGCAATTTCTGTTAATAACTTTTATTCGCAGCATATATTTATTTTTAAACGAAAATGCGTTCAGCGATCTCGAACGCGATCTCGGCATAGAACCAGTTGCCGTCGTAATTAAAAAAAATGCCCTATCTCATATAAATAGGCTATCTCATCATGTTAACAGCAAAGCCTCAGCCCTCACTGACCAACATAAATGGTTTGTAAGGCTGAAACGCAAAACGCCGCACCACCTCGCGCAGTAATCAACTCCTTTGCAAGTTTTGTGCAAAGCACCATCATATTAATTGCATTATACAAAAACCGAAGAAAATTGTTCGTTAGTTTATTTTTGTTAACTAGTCACAATAAAAATGAATACAAAAAAAAAAAAAAAATGCGTACATATATGAAACATATTTACATTAAAATATAAATTTATGTTTAAACAGTTCGCAGTTTGTTTCCATTTAAGTAAAAAAATTCTTTCTTGCTACCATTCCAAAAGGTAATTATATCCTCTTTCTCCATCCTTCTTAAGTGCAACCTTTTGTAAAGGAGTGTTCATGCAGCAATAATAAAATGTGATGTACAATAAGATTTTTAATTTTCACCCTGTGTCGGCCAACTTGAGGTACTTAATAAATCCGTGATGTCCTCTTGGAACGCTTTTTTTTTAAAGCATATTCTAAAGAAAAAATACTTAAAAGCATAAGCATGAAATTTTGCTTCCAATACGGTTTTTGTTGTGCCACAAAACGTGGGCGTTAAATTCGTTCATGTCCCAAAAGACATAGCAGCCAGGCGAAAAAGTTTACGTGTATGGCTTTTCGGCAACAGATTTCGAGATCGGGCTTGCTCGGAACAGGGCGAAGTTGTCTAGTGATGCTCTTCGGACGACTATCGATATTTGCTTTCCGAGACGGCACATCTTTTAGTTGTCTACGCAAACAGAGAAAATCTTTTTTTATTTAAAAAGTGAAGTTTCATTTAAACGAATTTGGATTCAGGTATTGATTGTTAAGTGTTTTAACTGGAAAAAGAATGGGCCCTTCCTAAGGAAAGTTTTGTGAAGCTGAATAATTCAAATTCTAATCCTGTCAAATATTTTCTGAGGGGCGGAATAAAATTTTCCAGGACCCAAAGCAATATCCGAAATTCGTACATGGATTAACATACGCAAGGAATGCTGAGAATGGGAAAGATATTTTGTTTGTGGGCAACTTATAGTTTTTTAGATGAATGAATGAAGTGGCATATCCACATATTGTCAATATGGCTGTGACGAATCCACGAGAATGGTTAGGTTAAAAATCTAAATTATTTAGTACCTTCTAAATAATAAAGTAACTTAAAATTAGTCGGTAAACCGTAGATCGCCGTTTTAAATTTTTAACCACCTTTTCAGAAAGGGCATCAACTTACGCCCCTTTTTCTTTTACTTCCAAATTGCACCAATAGACCCGGTGGTTTAGAAATTTCAAAAAATCGATTTTTTTTTGTTTTTTTCGATATTTTGAAAGTAAAGTATCTTAAGAATATACTGCGAAATATTCATGCGGTAATTCCCAATATTAAAGCTTCTACAGCCCATTAACTAGGTAGAGAGCGGTTTGCGCGGGACGACTTTTTGCGGCCTAGTGTTGTCAAAAAAAACAAAAAACAATAAAAACGATTCAACCGATTCGTCTGAAATTTAAATATATTGTTCACAACATCAATAGCTATCGCGCGTACTAGAATAATATTATTATTTCAATTATTTCGTATTTTTTTTATTAAAAAACTGAAAACACCCGATTTTTAGAGAGTCAAATTCAAAACCGCGCCATTTTGTCAAATTTTTTTTGTGTTTCAGATAAATAGAAGTGCCAAAATGGACAACACTGTCCAGGTCCCATTTTTCATTTATTAAAACTAAAAAAAATTTTTTTTTGTATGTAAAAGAAGTTAAATAAAACGCGCAACAAAT